>NC_069375.1:18485000-19735000 GCF_021730395.1 Mercenaria mercenaria
GTTGCCTTAAAATGACGTCACTGACGTCATGACGTTACGTCTCAGTTATCGCGCAAAATTAATAGTTTTTATCTTGAAAGTACGTAATTCTGTCATTTTTTTTATTTTAACTATTTTCAAATAACCATTATTTGCTAAAATATTTTTATGAGTCTTTTGCTCTGAATAAAAATCAATATTTTGCTTCTTTTATGTAGTTATATATTGAAATGTTATGCGGAATGTAAGAAAATGGATGATGGTAACCAATGTTATTTGGAATATAGCTGGGTGAAAGGTTACTTATTACGGCTATTTTCAAATAAAAAATCTAGCAGTTTGATTTGTAATACCTATTTTCCGGTTCCGTTGATAATTTGTTACTTATATACAAAAACTAAGATCTAAAATTGTTCAAATTTCGGTAGAAAATTGTGGTTTCTTGAATTGAATTGATGTTACCATGGAAACGAAGCCCGTGACCTATGTATCTAAATGTAAAATTCAAAAGCGTTGACACTGGTCTATTTAAGAAACACAGCTTCGGCTTTTTATTTTCATTTCAACAATATCCATGAGAATAATAGCAGCATGCTAAACGAATTTTCCATGAAAAATGCCAGACGAGGGGTACTGCTGTAAGTATTTTAAGCTGTGAAATTTGTTTGAATAAATGCAAATAACACGAAAATATAACTTACGTTAGAAATAATATGTTTTATAGCTACATTAACTAGAAAGATAATCTTATTCAATATTTTTTATAAGAAACTACGACAAAAAGCAAGGTATAAGCTATTTTAAACATCTCTGTTGCCATGGTTACTTTAAACTTTAAGAAAAATAGGGTACCATGTAAAGTGGTTGGTATTTTGCTAATAATATTACCCAAATATTCCATGTTGGTCATTAACAGAATGGCACTGAAGCCGTCGAAAACCCCTATTTTTATACATAGTTGCTTAAAAATGAGAGAAAATGCGTTACCATGAAAACACGAGCCCCGCGACATATACATTTTAAGCTTTTATTAGAAGATAACGTGCATACCAGTAAAATTATCAATTATGCAGACTTCTACGGATATCAGTGAAACTAAAATACACTTTCAATATGAAATACCTTTGGAGGGTCATGTTCTTCAAACCTGGATAAAAATTGACCTTGAAGGGACAGAGACAAACGAAATTGAGATTGCAGCAGTTAAGACTTCATATTACACGAACTACAAAAATGTGCTGCGGTTCAATTAATTTGAATTTACCCTTGTAACAAGGTAACCTACCTCCTTAAGGTTATATTTCTTGTTCTATTTAGCCTTTTAGTTTTTTTGTGTTTTTTGCTGTTTTTTGTTGTTGTTTATTTGTTCTGTTGACTTTCATATTCCACTGTCATGGCATCTATTAACATACCAGCACATTGATGCCATTAGTATTTGGTTTAATATAATGAGCATTTTAAGGATAAAGTTTTTACAGAAAATGTGTCTTTATTCACACCAATTTAGATAAAATTGTCATGATTTTTTATATCAAAATGATTGGCCAAATACTTCTTTTTCAATATTTGCCTAGTCTAATGCAGTTCCATTCTGAGGAAGCTATTTATATGGTTTTAAAGTGATTAAACTCATTTTTCGTCATTTTTGTTGCTGGTTCATGTCAGTCCATTCTGTCCATGCCATGTCTTGCAAGAGTGTAACGCATATGGGTATGTACTCTGTCTAGCCAAAGGAGAGCGGACGGACACGAACATTCTTATAATCAACTCGATGTGTTCTGTTTTCTCCGCTTTTACTTTCTAACTGTATTGTTTATCTGTAACGTTTTAACACATGAATAAACAATACTCAAACTTGGAACTGCACTTTTTTTTTTCTTTCATAAGTTTACCAGAGGTTGATACACTTTGCATGTGTATTTTACAAAAAGAAGCGTTCACCTCAATTATAATTCGTTTTCATTTTTCATTTTCTGCTTGACAGCACGCTAAAATTTGTTTAGTGACTGCAAGGTCCTGTTGATATGTATTACTTATTTACACATTTACTAATTGCCAACCGCCTAGTGGTAGAGCGTCCGCTTCGAGTGCGGGAGGTCGTGGGTTCGATCCCCGGCCGCGTCATACCAAAGACGTAAAAAATGGTACTGGCAGCTTCCAGGCTTGGCGCTCAGCATTAAGAGGGTAGTGCTAGGACTGGTCAGCCCGGTGTCAGTATAATGTGACTGGGTGGGGTACCATGTCACGTGTCTACGGCGTGATATTCCAGTGAGGCAGCACTATAAAATTGGGTATTGTGCTCACTGCTACAAGCAGACACCGTCGTTTATATGACTGAAAAATTGTTGAAAAAGACGTTGAACCCGAACACGCACACTTACTAATTGCCTGTCCATTCCTTTTTTCTTTTCCTCATGCACTTCAATAACTAGACCTACTTTCTTAATACTTCAGTCCCTCCGCAAACCACTTCCAGATTTCTTTCATGTTTCTTTAATTTTGTCGTTTAACAAACATTTTGAATTGTTCATTGCCAAGTTTTTTGGCAAAATTATAGCAATGTATTTATTCTGGGGAAACTAAATGCACGTTTACATAACAATGCACTTGAATTGCTACACTAAATATCACCACACCTATAATTGATATTTAAAAAAGGGTTTAGTTCTGCCCATTGTTTTCTCGTTTGGGGCAAACCCTTTACTTTATTTGGGGATCAAACACCGCTTTTCATGGAATTACACGCCTCAACACGTGTATCATTGAAGGTTCCATGTTCACCGCCGTTTGAATACATCTACGGATGTCTCTGAATTGCTTTTTGTACTTTTAGCATGTGTAAATGTTGAGTTCTGCTCAACCCGGGGCTAGAGGGCGTGGACGGTAGCATGCATTTCCACTACCGTCCATGAACACGCTCAATCAAACCGAGCCTGCAACATTTTCGTTTTTGTCGTGTTGGGCGACCTGTGAAGTTCCCACTTTTCTGTATTTTATTTATCACATTTTATCAAGGTGCTTAGAGAAATAAGGGACTATCTGTCTGTTTAAACGCTTCTGAAAATCAAAATCTTCGATCAAAATGTCAGAAAGAACCTTTTCATTCTAATGAGGCGTCTCCAGTCTGGTTGAGTGAAATCAAAAATGAACACCAGATGCGCAACTTCACATTCTATATGACAACGTTTTATGACTCTAAGTCAAATACTTTTTGAGATACATGCGACACAAATTTGTATCCCATTTATGCATATTTTTGAAAATCAAGGGCCATAACTTCGGTCTGACTGACAGAAATCCGGAAAAAACTCTAGGTGCACAACCTTTCATGCTGAATAATGTTCTTTTGATGTTTCATGACCCTAGGTCAAATACGTTTTGATATATATGCGTGCGACACATTTTTTGTATGCCTTTTTAATGCATATCTTTGACTAAGTCAGTGGCCATAATTCTGGTCTGGCTGAGTGGTATCTCTAACAAAACCGCAAGAGCACAACTTCCTGTAGTTTTCATAATACTGGGTCAAATAATTTGAGATATATGCGACACATATAAGGCCATTTTACGCATATTTCTGACAAAGTCAAGGGCCATAACTATTGTCTGGCTGTGTGAGATCCAAACTTAAACCCCTGGTGAACAGCTTCCTATGCTGGATAACAATCCTATGAGGTTTGGTGACTTCTGGTCAAATACTCCTTCAGATGTAAACGACACTAATTCGGATGGACGGGGGCAAAGGGCAAATGTAAGTTCTAATTTAGGGAGAAGGTGTTCACAAAAAAGGATATTTTCAGAGCATAAGAAAACTAAGAAATTTTGGAAAATAACAGTACGAAATCAATTGCTCAAATACTGTCTATCACTTTTATCGATGACTGAAAGGCATTTTGAACGGACATTCATTTTGTATAAGGATATGTGAACAAACATACACAATAATAAAGCTATCACTTCACTTAAACTAACCATTTATCAAATAAACTACACATTTAACTTAAACCCAGACAGTCACAATTATTGATTGATTTAAAAAAGATAGATTGTATTCGGTACTGCAAGGATTTTAACATGGAAATAAATGGCTTAATAATTGTTTCCACATATACATATACACACTTCACCTCCTCTGAAAACGAAATATTTTACAACATGGGAGAAAAAACTCCAATTTACTAGGTTGAAAGAAAATACTTTTCTATTGTTGTAATGTTTACCTACTTTGTAAAAGAAGCATCTTTTATGTTTGTGTAATTTATGTTATGTTCATTTTGTACAGGCTAATTCATTCTAAATTATACGTACGTTGCTAAAAAGTGAACGCGGTCATTATTTCAGAAAACCCAGTTATAACAAAACCCTGGTTAAAACCCTATATAAATAAAACGACTACCCTTGCCTATCAAACATTTATTTAATTAATTGACTTATTTTTATTTTCAACTGTTTTACCTTCCATAACCTTCTTATATTTTCACTGGTTAACAGATGGTCACATCGTGACCCCCTATATTTCTGTGGAGGGTCAGTAGATTTTCATGTCGATCCAGGCTAAAAGAAAGTGGTTGATAAAACAAATCAACTATAGGGTTTGTTAGTGACCCTCTACGGAAATATGCCAGGCCATTATGATAAATACTGGGACTCGGTTAACGCCTCGCTCCCCCACCCCATTTATCATACTGGACGAATATATTTCCGTGGAAGGTCATTGATCTAGTCTATAAAAAGGGTCGGTAAAACAAAACAATTACTAGATTCTATATATTATAAATATGTGAGGCCAGTATGATAAATATGGCTTACGCCTCGCCCTTCATTTATCATACTGACCATACATAATTCCGTGGAGGGTCACTTTCAAACCTAGTAATTAATAGTGGTGTTAACAAACCCAGTAATTTATAGTCGTTTTATTTATTTTCTTTATATGTGCGTGCGTGCGTGTTTGTGTGTGTGCGCGCGCGCGCGCGAAACATTAGCCATTATACTTCGTTTCACATATTAAGGAAATCAATAAAGAGATTATTCGATGAAAACAAACCATTGCATGTTTTTCCATCAATAGCTAGATTGAATCCGGGATTACAGCCGCAGTTAAAAGAACCTATTGTGTTACTACAGAGTTGTGAACAGCCTGGTGTACCATCCGTGCATTCGTCAATGTCTGAAACGTAAATAACAATATTTATCACGTCGTTCATATTGAATGAATCAACTTATGTTTCAGAAAATGATAGTTAATACATATGCCAGTAGTTTGAATGCCTGCATACATCAGTCTTTTAATAAAGTTAAAGATATTACCCATTGAAAATAAATGTTCGCAAATACGATTTTAAGGTTGGCAATATTATCGTCGGAGGGATTATCTATAATCCTAAAGTCACATTCCAGCTGCTATTACCCTTTGCCATGGCAGTAGTGAGACCTAAGGCCGTCTTGGTCACGTCATTTTGTTGCTTTTTATGATTAAGCATAGCAGTCGTATAAGAGGACATGTCCTCGACTAATGCGACCTGTAGCAACGTTTTAGGAATTGAGGAATTCGCCGTACGATCACTAAATATAACTATGATTTTTGCTTACCAGTCTCGATAAGTCACAATTAGTCGTAAGTGATTCGACTTGAATACTGAATTAAGTAGTATAGAAAAGACCACCTACAAACAACTTCGGCAAATTAAAGCCATTCAAGACATGTAGAACAACAATCGTACAACTGTTAAAAGTCTATCGAAGACCAGCAACGACTTGGTATGATTTCGGCCGCAGGTGGCTTTTTCAAATATAATCGAAAACCTAAATCCCCTTCGTAGGAATGGTTCAATGTATGGTCTAAACATAAAAAGTAACTACACAGCGCAAGTGTTCTCCGTTGAGTTATTAATTTGTATAGTAAAAGCTCGATGATTTGTTTTTGTCTGTTTGGTTATACAGACTATCGCTAGTCAATAGAATAAAATCATCGAGTGTTCACTACATTTAACAATTTGAAAAATTTGTAATTGTGGTCCTTAAATTATTTACTATCAATAAAATTATAATCAGGGACCGGTAACACCGTTGGATGCTCCTCGAAATAACAGTAGCGTAAGGGGCCTTTTAGTCACGGATATTGTGTTAAGGAGAAATGTGGTCAGCAAGAGTCGTGGTCTTTAACCACTGACCTCTATCAATATGTAAAGTAGCAAGTCAATGCATAAAATAGTATTCCCTGGACATGGTTTTCAAAAAAGGAGATAATTCAAATATGGGACCACTTAAGAGTTTTGGTTCCTTGAAACTGCACTCCCTCTCACTGACCACTATCAATATGTCAATATGTAAAGTATGAAGTCAATCCTTATATAGTATTCAAGTTATGCCTCGGACAAGGCTTTCAAAAAAGACAGTAAATTTGCACCACCTGGAGTTATGGTTCTTTGTCACTTCACTCCCTCTCAATGAGTTTTATTAATATATTAATATGTAGTGTCAAGTCAATAGCTTACACAGTATTCGCGTTATGCTCCGGAAAATGTTTTCAAAAAATGGGAGATAATTTAAAAATGGAACCACGTAGATTTATGGTTCCTTGTCAATACCCTTCCTCTAAATGAGCTCTATCATTGTATAAAGTTACAACTTGATATCTTTAATAACTACTGACAAGAAGTGCGACGGACGGACAGACGGATGGAAGGAACATTTGGCGACTACATGCTCCCACCAACTTCGGGAGCATAAAAAAATCTTTGGATGCATTGAATACAACAAAGCAAAATAATAGCAGACTTCCCATTGGGACTTTTCATGAGAGGTAATCAAACGTGCAACACCCCTCTGCCCCCCCCCCCCACCCACTCCCCATCATTGGTATAAACTACTATACATATAAGGGTGGACATGTTATGACAATCTTGTCAATTTCATGGCCGCAGAAGGAGTTTTCACTGTAAAAAAAGTCCGCGTACAGAAAACATAACACACTATGTTACATAGATTTTTTATTATGAAATACAAATAATTGATCTTTTTTTCAATTTTCGGTGTTCAATGTGGCAGTCATCTAACACCATTGAGGTTTATTAGAATGGTATATTTTATGAATGGCATTGTCTTATATTTAAAGGGAAATCAAATAAACTCTTGTTACGGAAAAAGTAATAGCATGTTCTACCTGAACAATCTAACAAATAATTTTTATGGGTTCCATGATTCAATCGATCTGCAAATGGTGATGCTGAAATACGAAGATTATTTAACACCAGAGTTGCATACTATTTTATTAACGGATGACCTTGACGTGGAGCACGAAGATGACGAATATTTCCCATTATTCATCCGCGGCAATACATGAACGCCTGTAAAAAATAGTTTTAAACCACAATTTTTGGGCGCCTAACACATTGCTTAAATATATCTTTTTTAACTACTGAATCTTCAAACCACTGGGAAAGCCACCGGTCAATAAGCCATCCATAAGAAGGTGAAAATATCCAATAGCAGGCAATGCTCAGGCTTATACCTTTGATGAGACATACAAGTTCACCATTTGAACTTTGCCCTTAAAAAGATAATTTTTAGACAGAAAAGCTGCCGTTAAAACCATGAAATTGAAGAAATAAAAAGTCTTTGTTCTATAAATGTGACCTTGACCTTTGAACTTGTCTATAAGTTTTGATTTCGAACACGACAGACTGCCTTGTTAGATATGTGTGCAATGTTTTTGACACTGTTACTGATCGGAAAACCAAGAATATTACCAATTTTATCTCCGTGTAACTTTGGCCTCGATACCAAGGGTCTTGGACTCTCGCATGACGCACAGTGTTTTAATGATGCATATTTATGACAAGGAATTTCATGCTTGATAAAGTTTTTGACACTGACAAGAATGGGACATCTGACTGACTGACGTATAGTCCCCTAAATTGGTTTTCAACCCTATATGATGCAAATCTGAAAATCGCGTTGGCCGCAAAAAAAATGTAGTGCGGATCCCTATACATCGTGGATAAAGTCAAATTAAATAGATTGTTATGCATGCGAGAGTTTTGTTGTTGCCTTTTCTTTTTTGTGCGGATGGTGTTAACGTCAGGCCGACAAGTTGTAGGTCGAAACTTTCATGTATGCAAGATACACATGTAGAAATATTATTTGTATATACCGATGCATATTACCCCAGCATCTTCACCATGTCCACAGTTATGGCTTCCCCATGAATTTCTGCCACAATCTTCAATCGAATTTTCTGATCCTGAGCAACTTAGGTCATCTAGCCAAATTTTGCCTCTCCCAGAACCAAAGTAAGCACTACCCTTTGCAACGGCACCGAGCCTGACATAGAATAAGTGTGCACAGTTAAGTACAGTAAAAAAACTAATACAATAATCATCAAGAGATATAACTTCAGCGGATTAATCCTATCAATTTTGGAGGTAGTAGGATAATGTATTCTTGACAAAAATCAAGGCTCAGAATCATTACTGTACCCATACTTGACTTTGTCTATATATTCTTCTTTGAAATCAGGTTGACAGAGTGATCCCTAAAACAATATCATTAACAGTTCACAGGCTACCATTCCGTGAAATTTTCAGGCAGTATGTTTTCTTCAGCTGAAAGGAAACGCTTTCAGTCTCAATGTGTCTGTAATATTGACCTTAGACCTTAGATCTACCTTAAAAATAGGGGTGGGGGTTATCTACTGACAATAGGTCCTTGTGACGTATGACTGCTGCAGACTTAAGTGTCCTTTACTTAAATAGAACTAGATGTGTGTCCATAGGACACAGGTGTCCCCACTCCTGTCATTGTACATGGTTTTATGACTCTTAAGTTAAACATTTTAAGATGTTTGCAACACACACTTTTCAAAACATTAAGTGTATTTTTCACTTTGAGAAGGACTATTACTCTGTCCTAGCTGAGTAAAGTCCCAAAGAGATCACCCGGTGCAAAATTCCATAGGCTATAAAACAATCCTCTAATGTTTTATGTTTCTAGGTCAAGTACATTTTGATATACATGCAGCATAAACTTTTATTTTTTGACTTAGTCATAGGCCATAACTGTGGTCTTGCAAAGTGAAAACAAACTGCACAAATTCACATGCTAGATAATATTTCTACATGATTTCATGACTCAATGTAAATTTGTTTTAAGATATATGTAACACAAGCACTTTATATGTGTTTTTCACTATGTCAAGGACCAAAACTTCAATCTGGCTGAAATCTCAAACTGAACACCTGGCCCCGTGTTCACAAAACATTTTCAGTCTCAGCTGAGTTTGATAATGAAACTTTATTGTTCATTTATATCTAAATAGCATGTTTAAAACTAAATTTGAAGTTAATAACTATTTTCAAGTGACTATTTACTACTGATGGCCAGTCTCATTTGGAATTTAACCATGTAGATTTAGTAAAACTGATATTAAAATTTCAAACTCAAACTCAGCTGAGACCGAAAAATGTTTTGTGAACACGGGGCCAGGTGCGCAACTTCACAAACTATATAACTATGTATGACTCCAAGTCAAATACTGTTTGAGATGCATGTGACACACACTTTGTATACCATTTTGCATACTTTTTACAATCAAGGGCCATAACTCTGCTCTGACTGTTTAAATCAAGAACAAAATTCAAAATGCACAACTTCACATGCTGAATAATATTCCTACGAAGTTTGATGACTCTATTTCATATACTTTTTGAGATATGTGCTACACAACTTTTATGGATTTTCATACATTTTTTTCATTATGTCAAAAGCCATAACTCTGGTCTTTTTTAGTGATATCCCTAACAAAATCCCAGATGCACAACTTCACATGCTGAATAATATTCCTGTAATGTTTCATAACACTGAGTCAAATACATTTTGAGATACATGCGGCACAAACGTAGGGGCCCTTTTTTTTGCCTTTCTTGACCAAGTCAAGGGCCATAACTCGCAACCCGTCAGCTATATCTTTCCATCACAGTTTCTATTTATTGCGGGTCTACTTGATGCATGGCTCTGGCCGTTTTTGCTGTGTTCTGTGCTTCGAAGAAATCTAGCAGATTGTGTGTTAGGTTGCGGCTGGGGCATAAATAATTGATAGAGTGAAATTGCATCAATAAGACAAAGAATTACAAACCAATGCTAATGTTGCCTGTGATGTACCATAACACCTGATCATAAATGTGACATTTTGTTACAGGCAACACTGCAGTATATTCACTTTACAATACTAAGTGAAACCTCACTTTCTCTGTTAGATATTCATCTTTGCTTTTTATCCACTTGCCCCGACACCCCGCCCATTTGTCCATCCCATACCCATTTTTGCATCTTATATGTAATTAAGATGTACTCGTTGTTGGATTTTCGAAACAACCCGTCAGCTATATCTTTCCATCACAGTTTCTTTTTATTGTGGGTCTACTTGATGCATGGCTCTGGCCGTTTTTGATATGCTCAGTGCTTCCAGGAAATCTACCATTACGTTTAAAATTGTTATTGATTATCAATACTTTAGCTAAACAAATTATGCACAATTCATAACATACTAGTGCATTTGTGCCAGAGTTGTTAGCCTTGTCATGTATGATGAAAGTTATAATTGGTTACAAATATGTTTAAATCTGAATCTAGTTCATTTATTAGTAACACAGATAGAGTCAAAGTACATCAAAACTTGAACCTGAATATTTTAGAAACTGTACCCAAACATCTGGACACCGTCGTGTGGAGTCATTCTCCTCATACTATGTATACACGGTGTATGATCGTTACCAAATTAGCTGGAATTTTACGAAATTAAACGGACAAGCAACACAGTTGATTTTATCAAAACATGGATCGAAAGAAGGTAGACAGTGAAAAGTTTGCTGGAGAAAGTCCGAAGAAAACGTAAGATCAACATGACCTATTGTTCATGGAACCTAAGAGTGATATAATATGATAGTTGTGACCTTGACATTGAGCCTTAAGTCTTAAACATTGTAAATGCGTAAACAAGAGTGATACAAGAGGAATACAAATGGTCTTACAGTCAAATTTCTTAGTATTCACAAAAAAAGAACTTCTTGCTTCTCTCTGCCACTTTTACAACTCTCCTACTTAAAAGTAATAAGAAATACGAAAACCTTCATATTTAACATATTTCAATACACCGTTCCAGTACTAATTTTCAACTAAAAATAAATCAAATACAGATGTGTGGTTCTTCTGTGGTTAGTGTAGAAATAGGCTGCACTGCCAGAGTTTCCTTTGAAAGCATTTTTTCTTCTTTAGAATGCGTTTCTCTCAAATAAATTTAGAGCCATTTTACAACTGACATAGAGCTATTTTTGATTTTAGTGTTTAAAGGTCCATATTATATTTTGCAAATTTGTAAAAACAATAACATGTTACATAAACCATATACGATCAATTGGATTTTGGAGTAAATATCGGAACTTATTTGAATTCTAGAGTATTTGAGTAATGTTAAGTATGAACACAGTAAACATTTTGATTTTGCATTTACTATTTTGCTTAACATTTTTCTAATATAAGAGTAAAACTGATAAACGAATTTGACCAAGGAAGTATAATGTCCAATCAAAGGCGATCCCCTATTTTTAGATTGTTTCTGGTCCATGTTCTTGTGGTTGTTCTTGATGTCATCATCAACCATCTCTAACTTCCCACGCCACAAACAGTTGTTATTTTTTTCTATAAATGCCGCATTTATCTCAAATTCTACCTTGCTGACTTGTGTTTATAAAGTATTCTGTCTATTAAATCTTTCTATTACAGTTTCGATACTTTGACGTTTCAATTTTGCGGTGTAAGAATATAGTTGATGATGTAGACCTTATTTTACTTTTTATGCCAAAGAAGCTTTTTACTGTTTTCTTATAGTGCAACTAACGTATATGTTGATAAGCAGATTCAGTCCTCATAATTCTAGTGGTGTTCATACCTGACGTTTGTGTCTTTATATATTCTTCCTTGAAACTTCTTTGAAATGCAGTTAAAATGCTAAAATGGTGTCCGATGATACGTGCGTGTGATTTTTTTAAATTATATTCATGTTGGGTTGTAAGTCAGATCGAAAAAGTTTATGTCATGTGACGACTGTTCAGCTATTTACAGAGGACGAAGACTCTGTGTGCCTCTTTGCATTATGCCTGGCGGGCACCTGGATAAAACCATCGACTTCCGAAAGCTAGCTGGATGATTAACTCAAATAAAACAATTTACAAACCAAGCAAGGTTTCAGAAAAACGGCGGTCGGTGCGAGGCAAGTGATTGAAAATCCGCGACTTTAACCTGTCTGACTTGAATCCCCATCCCCCCAGCCCTCCACCGCCACCCCCTCTTTTAATTGTAGGCACACATGCAGATATCGCGAGATTCGTTTCCTCAGTAATATTAATCAAATTTGGGAAATTAATATTTCTCACTTTTCTTCAGACTATTTTGGCATAGCTTTATCAACGGAAGAAATTCAGGATAATTCATACAAAAATGGTATTTTAAACTTTATTTGAAACTGCGATCGTTTTACATCACACACAGCTGTATGTCCCACACAAAAATGCACAAAAAAGAATGGGTATTATTCCTTAACCAAAGTCACAGAGTGTATTTTAAGACATACCAGTAGAGAGATGACCAAAATCAAGATCAAGGGACATTGAACTTTTATGATTTCCCACGGTTTCAGGAAACAATTTAGAAATGTTTTCTGGCGTTTTGTGGCAAGTTATCTACAATTTCAGGATACCTTCACTGTTTTGTATTAAATGTTGTTAAAGAAACACATTCTTATAAAATCAGTAAATAAAGACATCTAAATACAATGCATGTCGTAAATATCTCATAAACTGTCAACTTTTGCTTTCAGTTTAAAAAAGGCCACAATGTGAGGTGGCAGAGCAAAACTGGTTTAAGTGCATGTAAGAAAAGAAGTACTAAGAACAGTTTTGCTCTCACACCTCGAACGTACTGACCTCAGTTCGCAATATTTGAATTAATGCTATAACCCTCAAGAAATTAAACCTGTCAAATCCAAGCATGTGGCAAAATACTTTAGCATCCGAGCCACCAAAGCTGTCATCACACACTGTTCCCCATGAGCCAGAGTAAAACACCTCTAAACGACCTTCGAGCGCATTGCTTCCTCCCTTCAAGCGAACTTCTGAAAAACAATAATACATCCATATATGTTTCAAAGAAAGTCGAGTATAGTCCAACAAGAGGATCGCCTGCTTGTCTGTAAGTGTCTGACATTGGGCAATATGTAATTTAAGGGTTAAAATTATTGGTCTTCTTACTCTTACTCACCTCCTGACGGTAGAGACAGATATATACTGTTTCAAAGCTAAAGTATTCGAGAAAAGTGGTCCGAAAACTAGTAAAAAGTAAAGAAGTGTCGTAATTCATGTAGAGCGTTGTGGTTTTTGACCAGCTTACTTATCTACCAATAATAAACAAGTGTGCAATGTTTCAAAGTTACAGCTCTTACAATAAAAGTGACCTAAACAAAACAAATAGACAATGAAAACAAATTTCTAAATTAAAATTTGCCATAATTCTGACAATGCAAAAGACAGTTCTGATTAGTTACCTACATACCCATCTAATGATAATAAACAAGTGTACCTTGTTTCCAAGTTATACCTCTTAAAGTATTCAGGAAATGTGGACCTAATAATATTACTCCATTTTTTCAAGTAAAAAGCGACATTATTCTAAAAAAATGCATGTTAGAGGTATGGTTCATGGCATACTTTCTAAACTAGTGCGCAAAGTTTCAAAGTTACAGCGTGTAATTTATAAGGCGCCGACACTAATGTCCACCGAGAACATTGTTGCCGGAAAGTAAGGTTATATTATTGATAGTATTTTAAGTTAAACATTTTAAAGTGATTATGTAATAAAATACATGTAGCTGATAAACACGTGTTTTCACAATAGCCCTGTAATAGATCCTTGACCTGTCGTAATACCCCGAGGCCGACCTTTGATCTACAACAAGGTCATTATAAAAACATATTTATTAATATTATACGAGTAGAAGTGTAACTTCCGAAACCCGAACGACCTCCGGACAAGCCTAGAAGTTCGGTATTTGGAAGTTTCCGGAATTCAGAAGTCTGAAAGTTTGCAGGCAGTGTTGCACTAGAGTTATCTTTTCTTACACGTAGGATGAAGGAGATTACGATCCCTTATTATAATTGTAAAAGTTTGTATAAAGTAGTTAATTATTTGATTAATCAATTAATTATAAACATTAAGGATAATAAAGTATGTATAAAATACATAAATAACAAATATAAAAACATATCTTTAAAAATAGCATTTACCCAAATATTTTCCACTTACATTTTACCATCTTTGAAGTCCCGAGTTCGTCAATATTTAATTGATGTTGATAATACATAGTTTACAGTTTACTCGATGTTACTAAATCAATTAAAACATCGATCTTTCTTTCATTTAAACATTAAGAAGGTTTTTCACCGTAAGATATTTAATTCATCATGTTTTCATAAATTGAAAACAATTTAAAGTAATCGCTGATTACTTCTTTACTTTTTCATCAAATGATCATTTTGATTATAATGCGTGTCAAAATAAACGCGCGCCGCAAATAGATAAACAAAAGAACATGTTGACAACTTGCCATGGGCGTATTCGGATTTACAGTTGACACTTTTAATTTGGCAAATATTTCGCTGTTCGGTTTTCGGAAGTCAATTTAAGTGTTAGAATATAAACGCTCCTTCAAAAATCGTCCGGTTATCAGAATTTGGAAATTCCGGTTTTCAGAAGTTAAAAAGATATAGAAATAAGAATAAAAACTGGGACTTTGCGTTTCGTGAGGTTTTCAGAGGTTTCCGATTTTCAGAAAGTCCGGTTCTCGGAAGTTCCACTGTAATACGGTCCAGCTGATATGGTCATCTTGAACGATGTAAATATGTACAAGCAGCGTAAGGCTCGTTTTTGAACGGAATTCGACAAGCTCTCGGCAGTCAGTGAAAACGTTGTTTGAATGAAAATTTACATTTAGACTTGGAAAATAACTCTGTAAGGCATCTTTTGATTGGATGATATCGCATGAGAATGGTCAATGCAATACTGTTGTGTTTTCTTTTTCCATTAACACTGCACATCATCCTTGATTTGATTTGCCTGATCATCCTTGATTTGATTTGCCAATATTTAAAATAAAATGAAATGAATTAATGATAGTGATAAATATATTTTGAAAAGTAAGGTTTATTGTGTATTGAAATATACTCAAACGCAAAATAAAGTATGCACGTTTCTTTTTATGATAACTATAGTAATATCGGTTATAAACCTTTCATCATGTGAAGCACGCCTGTTACTGTGTTGATCAATGGCTACACCGGTCACTATTGGGTTAAATGTAACTTAACGTCCGTATACAAACAGACCTCGCGTAACTAACATCCGATTAGACCGTCATTTTGAACTGACTTATACCAGGCGTCGTTTCGAAAGCGCTACCGCTACAGCGAGGCAGTACGGTATTACCAGGAACACCGTTCTGAGGCGTCTGCGTCATTGTGTTCGGCCTATCAGACCAAGACGAGCTTACTTTAGTAATGTGTTTGTACGACGTCATCGCGTTGCTCGTTTGAAATTTGCACGGCTTCATCTCCTTTGGCAAAGACGTCATTGGGATAGAATTGTCTTTTCCGATGAATCAAGGTTTAACCTAAGTCATTATGATGGGAGGGTAAGGGTATTTAGAAAGGGAGGGGAGCGATTTGCTAACGCCTGTATTGTAGAGAGAAAATGCGGGGGTAGTGTTATTGTTCGGGGCGGGATCATGGGAAACAGGAAAACTGATGTGGTCAATGTTAATGACAGTCTTAATGCAGCCGAATACATTAACCAGGTGTTAAGACCAGTAGCTGTTCCTTTCGTTAATCAGCATGCCCCCGCGACATAGATGCACGGCAATGCACGTCCGCATACGGCAAGGCTAACGCAGCAATATTATACCTAAATGCAAGGCGTTGCCATGGCCTGCCGTTTCTCCTGACCTCAACCCAATTGGGCATATTTGGAATATTCTTGGTCGTAGAGTTAGCTCAACACATATCGTCAACAATTTGCAGAAGCTACAAAATGCTCTGCAGATCGAATAAAACAACATTCCTGCACACGTCGTTCAACGTTACGTCAATTCCATGAGACGCCGTATTGTACAGGTTATCCGACAAACTGGTGGCCATACCCAGTATTAATCAAATTATCACAACAAAATCATTAAGAGAGATGCAAAACGTGATTCTGCTCACAATAACATCAATATCACAGTATGCGTATTTTTTATTTTGACCCTTGACACCATGTAATCGAATTCTGTGCATCTTTAAAAACTATGGTGGCTGATTTCTGCTATTTCATGTGTTCGTGTCGGCGAGGCGAAATGTCGAAGTAACAAAAACACGAAAGGTCGAAATAAAGCTTATTTCTCGTGTGTTCGCCTTTCGACTTTCGAGGCGGATACAAAAAGTAATGAAACATTGAAGGCGGAATAACGAAATTTCATAGGCGAACACATGAACCTTTGTATTAATCACTTTTCGTGTTGTCGGGTAATAAAACTTCGTGTTTCCGCCCCCTTCTTTTGTCGTCTCTTCGTGTATTCGCCTCGAAAGGTGAAAGGCGAACACACGACAATTGAGCTGTTCTCGATCTTTCGTTACTTCGACCCGCCGACACGAACATACGACAAATGTTTCATGTAGGTTGCACACAAAATAAATGTATAAAAAGTTATGAGAAAGTCCGTCTTAAAAATCTAATTCTGCTGAGAGAAAATGATAATATCAGCGCAAGTATTACCAAGTAAGGATGTTACTCTTCCCTCTACGGACATTAATTATAGCAAAGTTCATTTCAGCAGCATATGTGTAATTGTTATGCGCATGTCTACCGGAAGGCGAATATACGAAAGGACGAAATTGCACATTTGTCGTGTGTTCGTGTCGGTGGGTCGAAGACACGAAAACACGAAAGGTCGAAAACTGATTATTTGTCGTTTGTTCGCCTTTCGCCTTTCGAGGCGAATACACGAAGACACGACAAAAGGAGGGCGACAACACCAAGTTTTTATACCCGCCGACACGAAAAGTGATTAATACAAAAGTTCGTGTGTTCGCCTTTGAATTTTAGTTATATCGCCTTCAGTGTTTCGTGTCGTCGTGTGTTCGCCTCGAAAGTCGAAAAGCAAACACATGACAAATAAGCAGTTTTCGACCCTTCGTAGTTTCGTGTCTTCGACATTTCGACCCGCCGACACGAACAACTTGATAAGCATTATTTCGACCTTTCGTGTTTTCGTTACTTCGACATTTCGCCTCGCAACACGAACACCAGAAATAGCAGGAAGCAGCCACCATAAGAAACCGGTTTTTTTTTCAAAAGATTACTTGGGTTGTAGGCAATTGAATAAGCTAAACAGTGGTACCAAACATCACATAATTTCTGTTATGAATATTAGGCAAATTAAGACAAACTTCTATGCACACTTTCGTTTGCGTTTGAGTATAATATTTCTGCAGAGGAAAGATAGAAAATTGTATCGCATTTAGCATTATGTATGTGTATATTTCAAGATATTTTTTTCTGAAATGCAATTATTCAATTTCTTAGTTTCTGACCTATTTGCCCTAGGGTTGGACAAATGAAATTTTAATTTATCACCTTATAATCGACAATTACTATATTTGAACATAAACATACATATAACTTGAAAATATGCACATAAACTAACTTATTATATTAAAGTTCTATGTTTCATCTTTTTGATAATAATAATTTAAATAGTTCATTTAAGTGTTTTGTACAGGAACTTTCGATAAGATCAAAAGCATTAGTAGTATAAAATGTAATACTTATATTCTGAGTGAAGATGATAAAAGATTGGAGCTGTCCTTACAGCTAGCTCTATAGATGACGACGGGTTTGGTCAGTGTATTAGAATTTACGTTATTTGAATTTCGCCTACGTTAAAAATAAGTTATGTTGCCTTCATTAAGTCAGAGAATTATGATCGGTTACAGAATCTAATATATTGCAAAAAGAAATGACAGACATTTAAATAGAGCTAACCACGTTCTTAAGCAGATAGGTGCCTTAAGGTAGACTAACACGTAATTCTTTAACAATCTAATTTTTAACTTAGAAACAGATTATTAACACTGAGGCAAAAGAATCTTACTTATTCCTGGTCTGCACCGAACACCAGCATCTTCATTATGGTTACAGTTATGAGAACCCCAACGTCCAGAATTCCTCCCACAATAGCTTAAAGATGTCTCAGACCCCGAGCAAGACAGGTCATCTAACCATATTTCACCACGACCACTGCCGTATTTGGCACTTCCGTATGCAGTTGATCCTTCCCTGATAAAAATGTGAAGCTATATCGCGAAATAGAGTGATTGTTTTTAAAAGACAGTTAAAGTGATTGTAAGCTAAAGGAATTTTATTAGATTACTCAACAATTTGATAATTAGTGTTTGAAGTTAAGTGATACAAATGAGTTTAACAAAATATCAAATTATGTACAGTAACTGTTATATTGCTTTTATGTTGCTACATGAAAATACCTCAGATGTCCGAGCATGTAGCAAATAACTTGAGCATCGGCATTATCAAAGTCATCATCACACACAGTACCCCATTTGTAATTATAGTATACTTCGACCCGACCCTCTAATTCTGAACTTCCTCCCACTAGACGAACTTTCAAACTAGACACTGGCGGTACCATTGCAAGAAGTATTGCTGAAAAAAATAAGCAATGTAGACAATATTAGGGAAACGCACGTACGCACACCATTGATTGAGAGACTTATGTGATTTGTATTTTCATAGAGTGAAACAGGACACTTGTGATACCGTTGTCTCAAGTATTTCTGGAATTATATGAAATATAGACATAATTAGGGGGCACACACACACAGGCATACACGCATGCACATAAACACACAATGACTGTGTCAACTATATGAGATTTATATTTCCATGGAGCGAAAGCCTGTTGAAGAAAACGATACTCGAAATCATGGTTAACAAGACCTCCGCCAAGCGGAGCAATATACGCCCGAAGGGTTATATCAGAGGAGGATGGGGGCAACATTTAAAGAACTTGACTGTTGAAGCCCAAAGGACAGGAACAACAAAGGGAAGAAATTCCGAAAAAGTCCACAAAAAGCCTTATCAGGTACAGATATGTTAAAATACACCTAAAAATTGGAGGCACCATCCATTTGTTACCACAGAAAAGTGGTCTCGGTTTTTCACTACGGCTGATAATAAAGAAATTACAAAATAAGCTATTTGTAGTAACATAAAAGGGAAGTAATTCAAAAAAAAATATTGTAAGTGAAAATAAAACAGATGTTGCCAAACCTTTGACCCCTAAGTGTGACCTTGACCTTGAAGTAATCCACCCGAAACATGCGCTCTGCATGTCGTCTCGATGTGGTGAACATTTGTGCCAAGTTTATTTGAAATCCTTCAAGCAGTCCAAGAGTTACAGAGCGGACACGGAACAAACTCATATGACTTTTGACCCCTAAATGTGACTTTGACCTTGAAGCGATCCATCCGAAACATGCGCTCTGCACGTTGTCCTGATGTGGTGAACATTTGTGCTAAGTTTCTTTAAAATCCTTCAAACAGTTCAAGAGTTACAGAGCGGACACGAAACAAACTGATATGACCTTTGACCCCTACGTGTGACCTTGAGCTTGAAACGAGTTATCCAAAATATGCGCTCTGCACATCGTCTTGATGTGGTGAACATTTGAAGCATTGCAACGGTTTACTTCCTTCTGCACTTTATTTATAAGAATATCTTGCAAAAAATCTTATGTCAATCTTATGGCAATAAGCTTATACAACTAGTCTTTTTCAGGGTGTTTACTTTTTATGCATGTTTTGAGATAAATTATTGTTCGCCTAAAATGTATGGGTTAGTCCCTTTAAGAGCACAGTATATTTTTTGGAAGTTGAACAACCCTCAAACAAGTGAAAATTGAACTAAAATGACCGTCACGAAAGCTAATATTTGTTCAGAAATGAAAATAAGTGCACCACTATCAATAACATGTTTGTGTTATGTATTTATAAATTCTGAAGACGCATGTACATTTTCTTTTTCGATCTATGACGTTGTTAACTACGCTTATTCAATATGCTTTCATCAAAGCAGTTTAAAAAAAAAATTAACGTGAAATTTAATGAATGGTGTTGTTCTTGGCAAACAGATGTACTTCATTATGACCTCATTAAAAATTAATAATACGAATAAATGTATGCTTCAGAAGTCATGAACTTCACTAAATGACTTAACAAGATACTGTTTGATTGAGTTTTAATGTCGGTTTCCAGAGGTGGACTAAAGGTACACGTTCAGACATTATTCAATGCATATGCCTGCTCCTTCTTAGATCTGCATGGACCGAGTTGCTCAACATTTTGACTACTGGGTTATAAGCTATCCACTTAGATCTGCTTGGACCGAGTTGCTCAACATTTTGACTACTGGATTATAAACTGTCCACTTAGATCTGCATGGTCCGAGTTGCTCAACATTTTGACTACTGGATTATAAGCTATCCACTAAGATCTGCATGGACCGAGTTGCTCAACATTTTGACAACTGGATTATAAGATATCCACTTAGATCTGCATGGACCGAGTAGCTCAACATTTTGACTACTGTATTATAAGCTATCCACTTAGATCTGCATGGACCGAGTTGCTCAACATTTTGACTACTGGATTATAAGCTATCCACTTAGATCTGCATGGACCGAGTTGCTCAACATTTTGACTACTGGATTATAAGCTATCCACTTAGATCTGCATGGACCGAGTTGCTCAACATTTTGACTACTGGATTATAAGCTATCCACTTGATAATTCTGTTCATATAACATGATATGACTACATCAGAATACAGATCTCAACAATAGAATGTGTGTTCATAACAGCTTTAGTGTCATTTCTAAAAGTTTCTCTGATCTATGTAAAGTAAAAACGGTTTTCAAATTTAACAAGCAGACAACTTAATATACCCAATGGATCAAGGTTTGAGCAACCAGATGGATAGCTTTTATGTAAAAAATATTCTTGACCAGACTGCAGATTTAGTACATACCCATATAAGAACAAAACACTACAATTTAACATTAATTCTGTACAGTATTCTGTTGGTGTTGTAAAAGTGCACAAAATATCAAGCAAATGAGAAAATGCTTTACTAATAAAACATCAATAAGACACAACAAAAAATATAAGTTTTATACTTCATTTACATGTGAAAGCGGACTAAATATATACTAACGTTGTACTTTTTTACCTCAGTTTCTTATTCATATAAAAAATCTATAATTCTGTATCCAAACATAAATAAAATACCACAATCTGAACTTTTAATAGAAAGCCATAATTGCATAGCAAAATTTTAATACAGTTGGTGTTTGTAATAATTATAGTCGGAATATTTTGGAAAAGACAACCTTTGTGAGAATGACTAAAAATATATTTTTATCAAAATTAAATACATTTACAGATGTCTACGTAGTGGATGTTGTCGAGTATCCCCATTGAATTTGAAATTTATTCTCGCTGTTATTTAAAAACCTTGTTTGTCACTTCATTTATTCCTGCATTTCAGAAGCATCACTTCTTTCAAATATTTGCGTAATACATCTATCGCAAAGTTGCTAAATTATCTCGTGAAAAAATTCTAAAATTTTGTATGTTTGTTATGGTATTTCAACTGCTGAAAACAAAACGTGAAATTCACAAATATTCTGGTTGCTTTTTTATTGCACACCCTGAAAATAACCGCAATGTATTCCGATCTTTTAGTAATGTCCTAAACATTCCGAACAAATTCTGATTATTATAGAAAAAAAGTAGCAATGTTGCTTAAAGGATTAAAAACTGCGTTTTGAAAAGGATCGAGCAGTAAGTCAGTGTACTAAACTGCTAAATTCAAAACGTATGTTTTAATAAAACATACATTAAATATCAATTTCACCTGTCTGAGATATATTTTTATTTCCTTTATAATCGATATATGACGATAGTGAGTTTCTTAAAAATGCTGTTAGCTTCCTACTCAATCCTCTGTGTTGATATATGTAACATTGTAACAAATGCAATTATGTTGAAAAGATATAGTTTAAACCAAAATCTATTCACATTTTACTGCATTACACCTTACTCCTTTCACAAATGTGAGGGTTATTTAAATTCGGCATGCACTACTATTTCATGGAACCCTAGCAACCCTTTAGTTATGCAATAGTCACACGTACGGATATGTCCGTGCGTTGAGGTACGGTGCGGATAAGACTAGTACTGGTCTGTGGGGCATGGACACGGATAAGTACAGACCAGTACGTCTTAGTACGCGAAAAATGGTGAGAAACGGGAAAAAAAAACTACAGGACGCAGATAAGTACCGATAGGTACGGCATACTACGTTTTACTGCGTCTGGCAACTTGCCCAGCGCGCGGACAGGTCTGCGGTAAAGTACGTTGAACTACGCTTAAGTACGGACAGCCTCGGTAACTACGTTCAGCTGCGGTTCAATACGCTTGACTACGTTCGCAATAAGGTTTAGTCACGGGTTGGTAAGTTTCATATAAATAGGCCACGTGTAGCCCGCGTTTTCATTGTGATCATAACCTGCCAGCAATACTATTACTACACCTTTTATAACTAGATCAAATTTAGTGAAGGCCCATAATGGTCAGGAATGCTGGGGAAAGGGGTAAGAGTGGCAAGAAGACTGTTGTTGCTGCTGAGCCCCCAGAGAATGCGGAAACCCAGGCTTCTGAAGACAATTAGGGTGCTGCAGAGTTGACTGTGTTAGACCGCCCTCAAGCCAGTCCCATGCAAAAGGAACATGCAGCAGAGACTGAGGGCCATTCCAAGGAGAAAAGGTCAAAGAGGGGCCCCCCTGAAGCTTGACTAGTCCATTGAGGAAATCATCTTCCTTTAGGTTCGGAATCACCTTGATCTCTACGACCAGAACCACCCTTACTTCCTGAAGGCTTACGTCAAGGATGCTCTCTGGGCTGCTAATGCAAATGAGATGAAGTTGAAGGAGACAGATGGTACAGAGGTTCAGGGTCCAAGGCTGAAAGCGTGGTTTACAAACATGCGGATTCCTTATGGGAAGGTCTCACGACTGCCATCCGGTTCTGGTGCCAAGCCCAAGACACACAGGGAGAAATGGATTTTGACCCAACTTGGCTACATGGACGAGCACATCTACAGGGTGCCTATGAAGGCAGGAGTCAATGTTAGTTTACAGGGTTGCAAACATTTCAAATGGGGAGACGAATTTAAGTTATCATAGGAAAATAGGTAATCTACATTGAGGCAAAAGGCCTTTTGTCTCATTGTAGATTACCTATTTTTTACATGTATTGAAACGAATAAACATGTTTTCCAAAAAAATTATAACTTTGCATTAGATAATAAAAATTGTATTGATGAAAATTGTCAACATTCAATTTAATGACATATTTTTTCTGTTTCTTCTACTTGCAGGTGATGGAGGTCATCAGGGAGAAGCACCAAGAACGGTTTCCTGATGAGCCTGCCTCTGTGCCGGACCCAGAGTCCGAGGACCGCTCCTCAAAAGGCGAGACTTCTCCAGCTGCCCCCTTAAGCCCAACATCTGACCACAAGAGAAAGAAAGACAAGGAGCCCAACATCAGCACAGTCACTGTCTTGCAGAAGCTGAGAAACAGGATAGAGGATAGCAGTGCCCAGCAGGTCCGCTATTTCCAGAGCATCAAGGTAAATTTGTCTTTGCACTTTTGCACTTTGAAATGAACAAAGTAAGCAATTTCGGGGATGAGGTTTGCGCCTTAAATTCTACATCCTTTCTTGTGGTGGTGGTAGGTGGGGAAGGGGCGGGGGTGGAGTTAACTTATTTTAGTTATATTTTACTTGTGATGTGGGTAACTTTACTTCATTTGATCGGGAGTGAGATGTTAACTTCAAGCACTTAAAATAATCATGCATGAACGTTTTTAGTATTTTTCTGCTTTAAGGATAAAGATCCCTTGACTGCTCAAAGGCAGGCTTTTGGTGAGAGTCTGGCCAAACACTGCAGACAGACCATGGAGCGCCGGGCCCAGCAGCAGCGCCGCCCGCCGGCCTCAGCTGTACTAATGACACCATCCCTAGTAAGCCAGGCGCAGCCAGTGTCCAGTGTGCAGCACGCCTTCCAGACTGTAATGAGTGTAGCTGAGATACAGCAACGGCAGTGTCCAAGTGGGTGGACACCTGAGTGGACACACAAATTCCAGCAACCTCAACAGCAGCAGCCCCCGAGGCCAGCGTCTGCCCCGGTGGCTTCTGGAGAGCTCAACATGCAGGAATGTTTCAACCCTCTGTGCCAGGATACCGATTTCTAGGGATTTAATGCGAAATGTTTGTTCAGTTTTGTTTGTTTTGTCTGTCTGTTTACCATTTTGCTGTATTATGAATTCAAGAAGAAAAATGAATAAAGAAATAAAAAATAAAAATAGTCCTAGTACTAGCAAATTAAGAATATATCCTTCCTCCCCTAAATGAAAATAGATAGATAAAAATGCCAATAAAGCGCCCCAACACGCCTCCTCCCCAAAAAGCAATCCCCCTCCCCAAAAAAACATAAAACAGATGAATAGGTGCTCACGACGAGTGGCGGTTTCATGTGAAACTGCCATTATAAACAAAGAAAAAAAATCTACCGTTAATAATTATAAAATAATCGATGTCATCGCGTTGTTAATCGTCTAATAAATCACGCTATGCACAACGTTCAGGTGTTTGTGCATTTAGCCACTCGGGCTTACGCCCTCGTGATTAAAATCATGAACATCCAAACTCTTTGCTCAGCGTGATTTATTAGATGATAAACAACAAGTTTCAAGCATTGTATATTTCAGAATAAACAACAGTAGATTTGTTATTCGTCCATAGTGGCAGTTTCACGTGTCATGTTAGATATCTCATTGAACAATGAGTAGATTCGTACGCATGTGAATATAGTCTTGCTTATTTTAGATCATTGCGCAGACAAAACCATGTTATAATTCAAATTACCGATGGCGTCTTGTTGTTTATTGTCTGTTTTATCTCGCTGTTCACACCGCTCAGATGTTTGAACATTTAGCCACTCAGGCTAACGCCCTCGTGGTTAAAAATCCCTACACATCCGAACTCTTTGCAAAACGTGATAAAATAGACAATAAACAACACGAAGGCATCGATTATTATATAATTTTACAATTGTAGATTTGTTTTTTGAGTATGGTGGCGGATTCACGTGTCATGTTAGAATTATACGTACACGCTACTGTAACAGTATTATTATAGTGTCACATAATGCGTATAGATTTTCAAATCTCCGTTACACGAGAATATAATACTCATGAAAAATAAACATAATTATAGTACACTATCAAAATGCTCAGTTGAATGAAAAACATGAAATAAAATGAGGCAAAACTGATACTTGTGAATAACTACGGGGCATGTATATAACAGGAAAACCAACATACGTGTTTAAAATACATTTATTCATTTAAGTGTCACAGTCAATCCTCAAACGGGCTGTTCGACTAATCTGGATGTACCTCAATACAACCGCACCATCCTGTCCTGCCATGACACCGAGCCAGCAGGGGAGTTCATGTAGTGCTTCAGGTATATCCTCTGATTCTTGGCCTCCTTGCTGTCTACATTGCCGCCCCTGATATTCTCCACGTCCTCAAGGTTTACACCGTTTCACCAGGCCCCAGGGACAAGGTTTTGGTCCTCGTCCTCCGGATCAATTAGATTGTTGTTCTGAGTCGGGTTTCTGGTCCTGAAGAAGTTGTGGAGGTAGACACATGCACGCATCACTAAGGGAACTGTATTGGTTTCCAGGTTAAGTGTCTGGAGAAGACATCTGAAGCGGTTGGCCAATATCCCAAATGCGTTCTCAACCACTCTCCTGGCCCTGGAGAGCCTGTAGTTGAAGACTCTCTCCTCATGATTGAGGCCCCGTCTGGCGAAGGACTTAATAAGCCAGGTTTTCATGCTAAAGGCATCATCACCGATGAGGAAGTAATGCATCGGTCTGTCATCACCGGGTAGTGGAGCTGGGTCGGGGATACCAATGACTTGCACTGCCCCCTTCAGGTCACAGTAGTTCCAGATCTGTGCATCGGAGCTCGAACCCACATCGCCAACCTGCACCCACCAGAAGTTGTAGTTTGCATCTACCAAGGCCATCAGAACAATCGAATGGAACCCCTCTAGTTGAAGTAGGTGGAGCCAGCTTTGTTGGGTTTCACAATAGCAATATGCTTGCCATCGAGGACACCCAATGCATGCGGGAATTGCCATCTGGTTGCAAACGGCTTAACCACTTCAAGCCACTCTTCAGGTTCTGTTGTTGTCCTGATGACCTGTGCTTCATACACATCTATGATGGCATGCCACACCTCGACAACTATTCCAGAGATGGTGTTGTGAGCAACACGGAACCCATACATCAGGGAGTGAAAGCTGTCGCCAGTTGCTAGGAACCTCAATGTCAGTGCAAGCCTCAGCGGGTTGTTTTCTTTGTAATGTTGTCTTCAAGATGATATAGCAGTTCCTGGAAGGTCTCACGGTCGATGCGGAGGAAATTCCTAAAGGCTATGGGGTCTTCCAGCCGCAGCTCTTGTACAAGAATATCAAAATGACCATATAGTGATCTCCTGCTCGGCCAGTCACTGACCCACCACCTCCTCTGCCTTCTTATACCTCTCCGTCTATCTTCTTTCTGAAGGACCTCTAACTGAACCACATCTCCATCATATTCTATCATTTCCCTGTCCATCACCGCACAAACCTGCAGCACACTCATAGCTTGAGCTTCCATCATGTGGAATGTTTTGAGCCTCTTGTGTGACTTCCTTGACGTCAAAAAAAATCTGAATGGTGAGGGATTTAGGGATCGCCCGAAATTTACACAATATTGCCAGGGTTTTATGTCCGTAGTAAGATGACTAGTCCGTACTGAAACGAAGCAGTCCGTAGAAGTCCGTTCTTAAACGTACAGGAACTTACCCTAAACTTCCTTCAAACTTGTTAATTCGTAGTTATCCGTCTTAAAGCGTAGTTTTCCGTACTAATCTGTAGCTGAACTTACTAAAATTTGAACCAAACTCAGACAGGGGGCGAACTAATCCTTGCATGAAGACTTAGTAAGCCTTAGTTATCTGTACCGAAACGTCGTTCAACGTAGTAAAACGCGGAGAAAGACAGCAACTTTTAAAATCATCATGTCAAACTACGGCAAGGTACGTTTCAGTACGGATAACTACGGTTTAGTATGTTTAACTACGGATGAATAAGTTTCAACCAAGTTGGACTTAAAGGCGTGGTCACACTACACGTAGTTAATCGTAGTAAGGAATGATCGTAGTTGATCGTAGTTGATCGTAGTTGATCGCACTAAGCGTAGTTACACGTAGATAATCGTAGTCCAACGTAGTAATGATCGTAGTTCGAACTTATGATTTGTCGGTAGTAAGCAAATAATTTTTCGACATGTTTAAAATCTGACTACGATTAACTACGATGTTTTGACCCTACTGTGACCGTAGTTTGAACGTAGTTGATCTTAGTTAAACGTACTTGATCGTACTTAACAGTAGTGTGTATCGTTTCTGATCGTAGAACAAGTACAAATATGAGATGAAACGAGAGCCGATTACACAAAAACTTTACTGTTATATAAATTAATTTCAATTCTAGTATGATAATATCGCTAATTATAAATAATTAAAAAATTAAATAGAATTTTTTCGGTATTCATGCGAAATGAACAACAGATTTGGATCGACAAATACATGTACATGAATCGCGCTAACAATCAACTGTTCATTTACCATGAAGACCGGGGAAAATCCATTTTATATATTGCATTTAAATTATATTTTCTCTGCATTAGTTAGCAAATCTGTGGTATAAATTGCGCATTTTTATGCATTTTACTTTTAAATTCAGTTTTTCGGCCATTCTGTTTTATAACATCGTTTTTTCCTAGGCGGCAAACTGAAGCTTAAATGATGCTGTCTCGTCAACTTCCTAGAGCAAAATGACTGTAGCTTTCCCGTCCTGCGCAGGCGCAACCACAACGCTTTTCCGTAGCTAAAAGTAGTTGATCGTAATTTGTCGTAGTTGTTCGTACTTCGATCGTAGTATATACGTAGTGTAACGTAGTAACTCGTGGTAAGACGTAGTGATATCCTAGTTAACCCTACCCGATTTACTCGTAGTTGAACGTAGTTGTTCGTACTTACACGTACTTCCACGTGCTTAGACTTTCCATATTTCATCTTTTAAACCAAGTTCGAGCGTACTTCAACCTAGTTGACCGTAGTATTACTACGACAAACTACGTTTAAAATGAACAACGACCAACTACGTGCGTGAACGTAAATGTGACCATTGCTTAAGTCACGCTCAAACTGGTACGGATCGCTCAAACTTTTGTGCATGTTCAAAAGTTGGAGAAACTTGCACGTTTGGGATATGTGTTGAATACGTTTTGACCAAGTGTTGTTACTATTGATACGTATTACTGCTTTGAGGTACGGCTCTGGTATGGATCGATACGGATAACTACGTTTCTATCTATGGCTAGACGTAGCTATCCGCGCCGTATGTGTGACTAGGGTATTACCACAGTGTATAGACTCTCTGTACGCCCAACCGGAAGTCGCCAAAAACTAGGCGTTCAGAAATCAAAACACAAATTTTTGCTGTCGCGGATGGCTTGGATTTTCATTGTTTATTTCGTTAATATATCACATAAAGTAAGTGTATTTTTAATCTACATATTGTTTAAGAGCTACTGTTTACGTAGATACCAAACACGCCTATTAAAACTCTTAATATACTTCATTTCAAGTCAAATCACGTGTGGGTATTTGTTCGATTTTGTAATGAAACTATAAGTTCTTTGAAATACATGTATCTTGAGCTTTTGCAAAGAATTAAAACCTTTGCTACTTCGTAGATAAATATCTTACACATCGATAAATACTAGCATGGCTCTATGGTAACGAATGCGTTTTTAGGAAAATGTGTTTTTCTGAGACATATATGCCGATTACACTGTCCCACTAGTCGATATATTACTGGCCCACTAATCGCAATTTCTAAAATCCGGACTGAACGCTTAGTCGAAAAACTACGCCTATTCAAAACTTCTTTTCATTCATATATTTCAATAATTTGACTTTGTTAAATGATAACCAACAGTTAAAAAGTAATAGTTATATTTTCTTTCGTTTTCGTAACAGTCACGGACCAGTTTATATGTTATTACTGCAGTTTCGAATCCACTTTTAGTAAAAGTTAGTGTTTATTAGTAAGTAATTATCAAATTAATTTAGTCTAGCGACTAATTCAATTTGGTAAATGCGTACAATGTACTAATAAACTCTAACCTGCATATATATATAGTGTTTTAAATTATTTTTTGTAATAATGACTAGGTTCTTTACACATAAATCACTAACGCATCATTCATATAATCGTTACGTGGCACAACTCAGTGTTTGACCCATTTCCGGCATCTCAGAGACTTGTTCGGACTTTACCTCGGGAACTTTATCATCATTCACAGAAGAAGCAGCTGCCGTCGGCGCGGTTATTGGTAATTTCTGTTTATTTTAATATCCGGCTCCAAATCACCGCTGATATCAGTCAAAATCCAACAGATTGAAGCTAATACCCAGTTATTTTTCTTTTGGATTAATAATTATTGCAGTAATCGCTACAAATCAAAATGAAAATGACCTGGCTCCTAATGTTTACATCAGTTGTTCTACACGTATAACTAACCACCTTCTTGGAAGATAGATGAGCGGACTCGTTTTGGACACTTTGATTGTACAAAGTTTTCATGTAGACAGCGCGTTTGTCTGTCGGCGGAGCTTAAACTCAAAAAATAATTTCAAGTACAACACCTTGAGTGACCTTCACCTTGGGTATAATGGGCAGTCCCTGCATAAAAAGGCTTTGTTTACACAATGTTTATGTGAAGTTACAGTAAGGTATAAGCAAAAGTAAAAAAAAAATACGATGTGACAGAAAAAAATGTTGCCGAAAAACTTAACTTTAACCGAAACCGGGGCGAGTAGAATAGCACCGCTATTCCCCGAATAATCGAGCTGAAAATACAAAGAAAAAAAAGTGTCCTGTCAAGCTGAGCGGAATAAATATATATTTTTCTCGTATGTTAACGGAAACACGTACACAGATTCTATTTCTTGTCCAAGACAAGGGCATCGTTGGTGAAACAAACCAATAAATACTGTTTCACTGTCGCAAGTAAAATACAATACAAAACTTATATTTATAAATTCAATAACAGAGCCTACAAGCCCAAACACGTCGTCATTTCATTATTAAATAGGCGTACAGTGTTTTGGCGAATAGTGGAACAGTTTTATATAAAGTTTAGCGACTAGGCGGTCAGTGCATAATTCAGATGCATGTTGAATTAAACAATATTTAAACTATTCAGGATTGTAAATTCATATTTGTAGTTATAAACCCATTTGCATGGATTTATAACTTAACATTCAGAAGCGGTTCTGACACGTATTTCACTCGCAGTTCCTAAATAATGGGCATTTTTATCCTGAATGCATCGTCTTTTGCTTTGATCTGCTGGGTTTTGGGTGGAAATACGTTTTAATTTCATGTGTTAATGTCTATTTAAAGGCAGTTTGTTGCAGAGACATTTATCATACATTGAAAAATATATACAACAAGAATATTTATTTCAAATAGCCAAAGAAAAACATAAAAATACACACTACCGACAGCTTCCAAAAATTTGAAAAACGAAAGTGAACGCCTAGTTATTGGCGACTTCCGTTTGGGCGTACAGAGAGTCTATACACTGTGATTACAGAAGATCGTAAATAATTATAATCTGTCATAAACAAAACTTAATTGTAAATTTGCTACTATGATGCAGTAATAAAAGTACCACTTTTGTATAAAATTATTGTATCTAGTACAGCAGTTACTGGTGCACCAGTTAAACACTACTAGTCCCGTGCGTAAATCCGGACACTTTTGGAGGTTTTATGACGATAACTTTGCATTCCGAAACCGCACATGCATCACATTTCAAATGTATAATTTTAGGTTCTTTATGAATCTCTATGCAAAACTACAAAATCGTATATTGCTGATTTCATCATAAAAAAGTCATCCGAAGTGGGCCAGTAAAAGCTGTCAAAATTAACCTTTAGAGTGCTTAAATATTCGGACACTATTTCAGTAAGAAATGCAACGAATCAGTGCACCAAAAAATGATGAACACGACTTTGTTTGAAACAAAGCAGTCAGATTCAGTCCTGTAAATGTATACAGACATCTCCGTTCGATTGAAGTTTTATTACCTGTTAATCACATGATCATGTGGACTAGTTTCTAATTTAAGGTATAACTGCCAAGTATAGCATTAATAATATACGCAGTAAAATCTGCCTTAGCGAAAATTAAAGTTTACAACTATTCTTACCCGCATGCAGATTCTGTTGCTGTCGTTATACTTTTTGACGCAACTATGCACTATAATGATGCCGCGCCGATTTTATTTTATGAATTGTTTCCCTTGTCTGCAAAATGCCGGGCTTTTTTTCTCTTTTGAATTATTTTATAACAGAAATCAGTAAAATTTCTTAAATAAATACTGAGGGTTGAACAGAATTGTAAAACATGTTGTTACATTTATTTTTGATCAACTAAGAAAAAGAGTCGTCTGCAACAGGCATAGTACCTCGTTGCACCGCAAATAACTGGCGTGCGCTGTATGACGTCATCTCCCAAGACACACAACTTTTACTTTTAGCGGCGCGGATATTTGAAGGTAATTTTCTCTGGAAATACTTAAATTCACACACCGTTATGGACAACTGGTCATCAAAGCGTTTGTCTGCGTGGATCTTGTTCATTCCAGTAAAAAGTCACGATCGTAAAGCAATTTTTAACGGTGTCCGAATTATTAAGCACTGTCCGGATTTAGGCACTGGACCAGTATATCCCTATACCAAATAATATTTCACTGGTATAGAATTAATATAGAAATGATTCAGCTATTTAATTAAAAATATTTTCTTATGATTATAGGCAACTATTAATTATAAATGGCTGCCATAAATATATTTCATTTACAGACAGAAAATTCTAATTATTACCTTTTACAATAAAATCCATGTTAATACATCAGTGATTTAACGTTTTCTCATCCACACATAAAGAAAACTTTTGTTCCGGAAGTACACATTTAACATAAGTAAACTCAATACATGTATTGCATAAAAAGAAAAAACGTGATTTGTTTTCGTATAAACGACATCGGTGCAATAATAACCTTTCCGCCATATCACACGCGCGATCTGACTTCATTCACAAAAAATAACATAATGGCATCGTTTGAAAAAAAAATCTCCACCATCGACACCGAAATTTCAAAAAATAACATTAACTTATACATAAAACTATTTTTTTCTGAATTGAATCGGAATGACTATATGATTTTTTCCTCGATTTGAGGATATTCTAGCTGGATTTTTTTATCGGAAGTGTAACGTTAGCGGGCCTTTTTGGCTGTTCTATTTGGATATTGGAGATATCGATATTCTGACATTTATTTTGATTTTCTAATATGCATAGAAAGCTATTGTAAAAATGTAACTATTATGATTGATTGCTATTTTTGAGCGTTTTAGACGGGTATAAACCATATTGGGACTTCTTGCAAACCATCCAAGAAACGCACTAGATATAAACCACATTAGGACTACTTACAAATCATCCTGGAATGGCTAGCGCGATTTGTTTGAAATCCTAATGTGGTTTATACTCGTCTAAACGCACAGCACAATATATCATTTAATTTTTGACTACATCCTATTCTTAGTATAATTGGTCATTTTCTAAAAAGAGATTATGGGCGATATCTTATTAATTCGTTTTCCTTTTAGGCATGAAATGACGAACGTGTTACTTTAAAATCTGAGAATGTGTGTTTGGATTTATAATGAACCCCTTAAAATGTCATAACATATATGAAAATAAATGTGAAAGAGGGGTGAGGCGTTAACACATATCAGCATGAATTTCCGAGGAAGGTCAGTGCCTAACCCAATAATGTATGTTTTTTATCTACCAGATACGTTTGGCCTTACGCGAAACGAACCACTAATAACTCAGAGGCAACCACGTGACTACATTTTGACCGATGAAAATGTTATAATTTCATTAGGTTAATGAAGCTGCTACAAACGACTTAAAAACTGATTTGATGATAAAAGGTATTTGAAAGAGTTTAGTGGAAATAATGTAAAAAAAAATAGCGGAATTTTGTTCGCAAGGTTTCCTGCAACAAACACAACAAAAGAACCAATGTCACAACTGAAGAAAGTTGTTAACTGTAAAGTATCTTATGGGAATTTTAAACTAGAACTAGAAAATTGCATGAACTTGTATGACATAAGGTTCTATAAGTAAAAGAAAAGGAAGACATTCAACGCACAATATAAGAATCGGATGTAGGATCATTAAAAGCATGTTAACCTACTTGGCCTTATTCAAATCTAGATCTGCTTTACAATTGAATTATAAGTATGGAGATATTTTTCTTCCTGTTTCCTTAATCAGTTATAAATGAATCCATGAGAAACAAATACAGAACACTTAATTAATGTAAACAGGCACTTAATATAACATACATGAAGCTTTTGTCTGACTACAGAATAGATATCTTTTGATATCTATTTTTATCATTTCATTGAAATTGTTACTTGGTCCTTGAAGAAGCAACGGGGTTTAATTTTACAGATTTTTAACAACTATACAATTTATCTCCCCTGAAGCAAACATCAGTTCAGAATGATACATGTATGTAGACTATTTATGCACATGTAGTCCCTCTAATTCTGAAATAAGACGAACATGGCATAAGTATGGTGGCATAAAGGTGATATTTTAAGCAAAAAAATAAAAAGGGTCTGTCATCTTTCTTTCCTAAATCAAAACCGCGGAACGACCAAAGTTTTGATTTCATTTGTAATAAAAAAGAGACACAGAAAGAAAAAAACACGTTTTCTTGTGCGTGTGAGCCGGCCACAAGAAGAAATTGTTTCTGACAATCCTCGGCAACGGATTTTTGAGCGAATTGTCACAGATTTCAGAACAAAATGTAATGGATAGTGGAAGAGTTCATTTATTAGTAGGACAGGACATGAATATAAGAAGCGGCAGACTCACCCTCACTTTATGGCATCTTGTTTTAACTTTGATGAGAATTGACCTAGATTATGTCTGTCCGAGTGTCCTGTGGCAATAAATAACAGATATTTTTTAATGGGATAGGACTGTTTTATTATCATTATAATATCCTTACAGAAAATCTATAATAAGATATCATGGCATATTAATCGAAATATAAGTATCATGAAATGAAGCATGAAATCATAGTTTTAAGCTAAAATGCATAGAAACAAAATAGACAACACTATGATGCTGAAGTTATCGTGATAAGCACACATGTACTATTCAGTGAAAGGAGAATGCAAAGTGCTAGATAAGTCCAGCTACAAAAAATCTGAGGCTAAATGCACAACGAATTTTTAACATGATATCTTAAAAGGAAACCAAAATATTAATTTAATGCACGTGCAGGAGAATAATAAACATACTGAAATTGTGCATGCAAAAATAAAAAGTATATTTTATGCATCAATAGTTCGTCCTTCATTGTAATATTTGTATTATAACGGAGTAGGTCGGGCAGCTTGTCCCCCACAAAAGTTAACCATCCAAGCAAATGACTGCACTAACCTGCACACTCAACATAAGAAACAGGAGGGGTCATGTCTGTTTCAACAGACGAAGGCGTTAGATGTCTGTAGTAAAGTGATCCACAAAATATATTTATATATAGCATCTGTACTGACCTACAAGTTCATTGCAATTTCCCATCTTTCGACGGATCACTGATCAATTTGCCAAAAATTTGATAAACCCTACAGCCATTTCTAGGATTTTTGTTAGACAACTTAGGTCTCCCTGTAACGTTTCAGAACGCTGGCCCTTAACACCAATGATAAGTGAAGTCCAGTCGATCGTTAATATTAGAAGAGTGTTCTTGTAACCAACCTAGTAAGTGAGCTTGGTTTTTTGCGATAGAACCGCCGTATCAAAGGCAATTTAAAGGCAATCCAATTTTGTGGATCATATTTATTTATAAGCCGAACATCGTTTACTGTTTATTTTAAAATGGTATTACCAAAATAGAATACGACTATTCTGCTTTCAAAAAAAAATGTTTAAGCAGTATTACATTAGCCATTATTAGAACAAATGTCAATATTGTCACTTGAAACAAAAGTCTTTAAAACGATATTTTAAGATTTCTTATTTTAAGAATGATGAGATTTAGCAGCAAAATAAGCAATTCTACTGTTGCACGCGTGCTTACTGAAGTACACGCGAAAGAAGTTTGTAACTAATCTATCAACAACAAAAAAGATGTTTTACGCGTACATAATGTTAATGTGTGCTACCGAAATGCACACACTTTTCATGTATCAAGGTATGCTACTGAAATGATGTGAAGGTATTTGAAAACTGTTCCATTCATGTAGCAGCATAAGTTACGACACAATATACGTAACAAGGGGAGTGCCTATATAAATGATTTTGAGTCCTTATCGTGACCTTGACATTGGAGATAGTCACATGGGCGCGGTTCATCATATATTTGTGTATTATGGGTAAAAATAAAATAAAATCTGGAAAACACTTGTTTGAAGTTATTTGAAAATCGGTCCATGCAGGTAGAAGTTACAGCCCGAACAAGAAACTGCGGACAGACAGACAGACGGACGGAAGGTAACAAGCAAACACTTAGCCTCAAAACCGATCTTTGACCAGTAGGAGACTTTTAATGAAGCTAAGCAGAATTTCTCGACACGGCAATAAGGGGTCATAAATAAGTATACATAAACGTGCATACTACGCAAATAAAAAAAAACGAAAGAAATTGCCAAAACACATATAGATTTAAACAGATAATAACAAACATGAAGAATGGAAATGAATGGCATCTTAACTTAACAATGAAACAGTTTGTTTTTTTAGACAAAAAAGTGGACAACTACAGATTGCCCAACATGACATAAACAAAAATGCTGCAGGCTCGGTTTGATTGAGCCTGTTCATAGATGGTTCATACCCTCTAGCCCCGGGTTGAGCAGAACTGTGTGTAATTTAGAGGCATCCGCAGATTTATTCATACGCGGGCGCATTTTCATACACCTGTATTCTCAACTTCAAAGGCTGCCTGTTGCATACCGGCCATACCCGACAGTTATATTTAATCACACACCTTTTCATGACAATATTTTGCAGAAAGAAAGAAACCAGGAAAATGTACATACATGCTCCGAAAAGAGACATTTGTTAAACCAAATGATTAAAGTTTTCAGAGGTTGCTCATAATCAAAAGCATCTGCGTAAAAAATTTTGTTCGATTTTTCGGACTGAAGAATTTTTCATGTTTTAAATGTAAGACATGAACATTACTTAACATAACTGTCAAGTTGATTTGCAAGGACTGACTTCATATTAATGAAAACAAGAGCTGTCCGTAAGACAGCCAAGCTCGACTATTCGAAATATTGTCCCAGAAACAGGAAAATATTACACAAAATGTTAAATATCAAAAGAGTTTTAAGTCCAAAGGGGGCATAATTTGGCTAAAATGCAGGTCAGAGTTATGGGACTTGATACTATCAACTAGTTTTATATCCCGTAAGACACATGTTAAGTTTGAATTCAATATCTGCATTAGTTTTGGAGATAGTACCTTGCATGTAAAACTTTAACCAGGATTTTCTAAGTCCGAAAGGGGGCATAATTTGCCCAAAATACATGTAAGAGTTATGGGACTTGACCCAGTGACATTGGAAATGATCTAGAAAAAGAAAAAAAAAGTTTCAAATCTATTTGCCTTTTAGTAATAGCTGTATGTACTTGCATGTAAAACTTTAACCAGAATTTTCTTAGTCCAAAAGGGGGCATAATTTGCTCAAAATACATGTCAGAGTTATGGAACGTGGTCTAGTGAGATTGGTAATTGACCTAGAAAAAGATAAAAATAAGTTTCAAAGCTATATGCCTTTAAATGATAGCTGTACGTACTTGCATGCAAAAACTTAACCAAGGTGTGTCGCCGACGCCGACGCCGACGCAAGGGTGAGTAGAATAGCTAGACTATTCTTCGAGTAGTCGAGCTAAAAAAATGAAAATATCAATATACCCATTTACATCGCGGTTATTTTTCAATCGGGGTTATCTGTGCATCAGGCGTTGGGATAGCGGGTTATACAGTGTGAAATATATTGAACTTCAGCAATCGTCTTCCTGGCTAAAGCTGGAACGAATGGTAGCATAGAGGTCACAGGGAAGACGAGGAAGGACAATTTCGGACTTGAGGAGATTTTTCAGCGGAAATTCCTTTTCTACATGTATTGCCTTCGAGATTATAGAGTAGTTGATATTTCTATTTTTATTGAACCTATTGAATGACGGCAAATGACAAGAACAACGACTGCTGAGGTATCATTATCACATTCCGGGGCTATATTGTCAACACATTTGTTAGCCTGGTGCGTACTGTACGTTAAGATCATATTGGCAAGGTGCAGTGACCATTTTTGGCTTTATTTTTTGCAGCTTGCTTAGTCGTGCCCTTCCAAAGTTAGGCTTTTGGTGCTCTGCCTTCGGACAAGTTGTTGAGTACATTGGTGTATTTATACCTTAGATTGACCCTATTTTTATGTTTTACTTTTATATGATCTGGTATTTTGTCACTACTGTTAGAGTCTTTCTCAGCGTGGAGTGATTTTATTTACACTGTCTTGTCTAGGGTAAGTGCGAGATTATCATGCTCTAAACGCGTTTAAACCCCCAGTTTCCTTTATATAGGTTACTGACCGTTCCAAGGTGATGTCCCTATTTTCAATTTGTTTTTTGTCTGTTGCGTATGTTGTCTTCTGTCTTGTTGACGTTTCTTTTCTCTTTCTTCTAAAAACCCTAATCGCCCCATACAATCCATTCCCCTTGCAATACGTTCCCTTGCATTTGCACCCCTCTCCCTTTACAAGACAAAGTTCCACTCCCTCCGTCCGTTTTTTTTTTTTTTTTTTTGATTTAGGAGAACAACATCAAGATGTCTTACATGTACACTGTATTAGTCTCCGCACAATCAAATAGGAAAGCGTAGCGATTTACTGTAGATGAGTTAGTCACCAACCATACACAATTTTCGCATTGTATCCTCTTTTGATATCATGTTTTAAACATTTTACAAATTTGACAAAAACAATTCATTTCATTCTTAAAAAATTATCCAACTATAATGCGATATATCTAGTAACAAAATGAACATACAGTGTATAATTGTTTCTTTGTTTAAAAACATAAAAGGTGATCCGACTGGCTTACAAGCTCTTGCAAATATGTTTGAAAAGAGACTATATTAAATTTTGCGAATTGCCAGTATTGTGCCACCGAAAATTAACATTTCAAGAATAAAATCTGTAAAAAGATCCGTTGGAAGCAAAGATTGCAACCAAGAAGACTTATAGTAGACTCGGTTTGATCGAGTCTGTTCATGAGAGGTAATGAAATGTGCAACACCTCTCACGCCCCCTAGCACCGGCTTAAGCGGAACTCTATCACACATATGTTGAATGGACTCCATGATCCCAAAGGACCAGAAAATAGTCTCCCGTATGGATGTTTTTATCAGACTCAATCTCAATTATTTCATGGACCAATCAGTTCTTTCAGAAAACTCTGATGGATTACTTTTAATACTAAAACACATTTTATTGGTATTTGTTTAAGAAAGTGCAATTCAACGTATAGTAATTTAAATATTTTTATTCTGTGATGTATTCAGCGTTTAATACACAAATACCATAAAGTTTGTTAAGGATTTCTTTAAATAATGTGTATGTTACAAGGCGTTTAGATGAATTTTGAACACGGGTCAGATAGGTTTTAAATATAACGATGTGCGTAAATAATTTAGTAGTCGTTTGACTTTGTGGGAATTTCAAGTATATTCCACTCTCCTTACTGCTTTAGACCTTATATATTAAAAAAAGAACATATTACTGCGTAATACATACGTTACTATATTATTGTATATTAACCAGTTGAACTTAAATGTACCTTTTAAAACCTCACTTCTCAAGTGGCAAGGGAATATATTTTTGGAAACAAACGTTTCAACTATGTACAGAATTATAAAAATAAAGCATACCTAAACACCAGAAAAAAAACTTAAAGGATTTTATCTGCCAGTGGGAAACAAGGAATTACAAATCACAAAAAATACACAAAGGACATAAGGCTTTATCTATATCTTTATTATGAAAACTGAACTGTACAAACGTTTTAAACATGTGAGTGAACTAAATCAGAGATCAAAATGCGATTCATTCATTCAATTTTGGCTAAATGAAATACGTAACCATGATGACAAACAGCTAAATAGCTATGCTAGTTCAATTTAATATCTACTAAACCAATTTTTCATAATGAAGATATATCATCTGAGCTGGAAGAAGCAGGTAATAATTCTAAAATCTCAGAACGCATTCAATGTAAAATATGCATAATTAATATAACACCTTAATGGATAACAGAGTATTTGTATAAAGATTCTGGATCATGGTAATTTTTTACTTATATTTAGTAAAATTCTAAACGTTTTCCATAAATGAGGTCATGACCCGAGTGATTTGAGACATAATGTTTAGTTTAGTTGTTTAGCGCATTTTAAGTTGGACACTAACGTGTTGGACACAATAATAAGATTTCACTCATATATATGTATACGGAGAATTTATATAAACAAGTCAGCAAAACAAATGCATCAGTTACGGCGAACAGACGAGAAGCAAATCCACGAACTTTGTTTAGTTTATACTAATTTGTTTTAGCTCGATTGTGATGAAAGCTTCAAGCTTATTGGAACCACTCTCGAGTCCGCTTCCTGGAAAATCCAGTACTGGTGTCATATGAGAAGTCATGGTCGTGACGCCATTGGGGCTCGAACCCACGACCCCTTGATTGGGCGGCCGACACCTTATCCACTAGACCACCGCTCCCCGAACTTGGTTTCAGACCTACTTTATATACACGCCCGACCTATACTACACATTTGAACTGGTTCAACGTTTTAATAATTATATACTTAAATCTGTCAAAAACTCAGCCGTAATATTTCAGTCTTTTCGACTGATAGGAGCAGGAGAATCTGAATATTCTGTATTTGAAAGTGAACTCTTGTCACGAGGATAAAATGAATTTGAGGATACAATGGATTTATAGAGACAGTGTGCACTAACAGAAATAATCGAATTCAGAGAGAATTTGTAAGAACAAATGTGCCTCACAGTACACCAGAAAAGTTTCGGCTAATGGCTTGGCAATGAAGACGAATGTGCATATTTCAAAATACATCCAGCAGCTCAATAAAATTTATTTGAATCCGAACTGTACAACATATTGCATATTGTTTAACATTTTTAAATATACTTCAAATTCGAAAGCCCCACATTTTGGAAACGTTTTCTTACATTGTCAACATTACAATAATGAACAATCTCACATGATAAGACACATGTTGAAATAACATATTAGCATTTCAACGAAATCGGGAAATCTATTATATCATTTCATCCATTTCACGACCTCAAACCAATTTTGAAAACGGAAAAGATATACGTTTAAAAATCTAGAACTAACAGAAGACGAATTCGATTATGAAATAGGAAGATCGTGACAAAATAGAACGACATTTTAATATTTACATATTTATTTTTTGCTATTTGACCATATACATGTATCAATGCAATTCAATAGCAACACCTCTCTACCCTCATTAATGTTATTTGCTCGTTCACTAACACAGTACATTTAGGTTTATTTTTGACCATATAAAAATGGGTAGAGGTCACGAAACGAATCAAATTATATCATTGCAATACTCGATTTTGTTGTATATATCAATTGTTAATAATAGCATATTCTTTAAAACGTCCTCATTAACCTATAGTTTGTAATATGAAAATTGTTGTTAAAATGTTGACGGTGCGTTAAACGTTATGTAAAGTGTAGCATAACTTTTGTTTCAGTTATATCAGCATGCCAAAAATACGTCTACCACTTAGAACAAATGAGATATTATCAGACAGACAAACACATAACCTTTATTAAAAAAATCATAAATTATTTTTGTTTGACCTATTTTACGATAAAGTAGATATTCGATTTTCACTGATTAAAATTTTAAACCCGTGGTATATAAAAGAATCAGGTACTCTGAATACACAATGTTTCTTTTCCGTTTTCTAAGTTAGTTAAAATTGGCACTTAATTTAAAAAGTAAATGCTACATAATTTATAAGGATAATACAAAAATGAAAACACAAAAACAAATAAGATAAAGTAGTGTTTGCAAACAAAATGAAATTTGAACAGAATTCAAAACTTGCAAAGTATTTCTTTTCTCCCTTATATGTCCCAGTAGATTCTTGACAGTTTTATCCATAGACTATAGACGTTACCGTCTTTTGTTAGTCTTCCTTGCTTGTCTTTCATGTGTAAATATTTCTAAAAATAGTATACATTGCTGGTTGTTTAATTCCGAAAGCATGTCGCTCTAGTCTTGTCGGTATTATAACTGAATTGAAAATTGCTGGTTGTTTGATTCCGGAAGCATGTCTCTTTAAGTCTTACCGGTGTTATAGTTTAGTTGAATATTGCCGGGTCTTTGATTACAGAAGCATGTCTCTCTAAGTCTTTCTTGTGTTATAGTTTAGTTAAATATTGCTGGTTGTTTGATTCCGGAAGCATGTGTCTGTAAGTCTTCCCGCTGTTATAATTTAGTAAAGCATTCCTGGTTGTTTGATTTCGGATGCATCAAGTCGAGACGTACAACACTGCTTGACGTCATATCATCATCTCTCTTTCTTCGTCTGAAAAAAAGTTGTTTAGGGTATGAATATAGCATGATTCTATGGTCGAATTTTATTGTATAAAATTAAAAGTGCTATGCTTTACAAAGATTTAAAAATGATAACTCCACATCCTTAGTGAAAACAGGACAAACATGTTCATGCCGAAATTATACTAAGTAGTGTTCAACTACCAAACATTTTTCTTTCTGTATTATCAAAGTTTTTGTTTGTATTTAGAAAATATACGTGTCTTCCATACCACAACCTCGTGACAGTTTCATGGCTACATTTGATTCCATATTATTTTTGACTGAGATATACCTCTTGCACTTCTTGAACAAAATCACGAGTCCTAAAACCACGACACATAGACACACAATACCACCTATTGTACCAGCTATAATCGGCAAATCTAAAAACAAAGTATTTGAAAGTTTAGATTTCATAGCTTATGTTTTTATTTCTACTGTAAATTCCGTTTATATGTTGTTATAAACACTTGTTTTTAACACACTACTATATTGTTCGTGCGTGCGTCCGTCTGTCAGTCCGTACGAAATTGAAAATGCTTAAATTAATAAAGTATTTATTTAGGAACACCAAGCCTTATATAATTATTGATTAGCACATGGTCTTTGCTCATATGCAGTATTATTCTCCTAGTCCCAATAAAAGCAGAGTTAATTCCCTTGATTTGGTAAAACATGCTTATAATTCAAAACAGTATTATAGCTAAAATCACCAAACCTCTAAACTCATCAAACCTCACAAAATTATTCATTAGCACTGACCTTTGCTCAAATGTAGTATTATCTTCCTTGGCCGTCGTTTTATTCTAGACCCAGTAACAGCAAACATTTTCCCTTAATTTTGTAAAATATAAGGATTTTTGACTGCATCCAAGTAACTTATTGATGGATCTTTATGAAACTTTACACACATGTAGATTACTATAGGGCGGTAGTGCACACGCAACTTTTGACAGGAGCACTTCAGTAACCAAAGTTATTGTCCTTTACTTGTTTTACAATCCATAAATTCCCACATAGCAAATTAATTCATTGATGGACCTTCGTGAAATTTAACACAAATATAGATCACTATAGGACAGTGACCCAGGCATAGCTTTTATCTGGATCACTTCAGTTACTGCGAACTTACTGACCGTATTTTTTTAAATTCGTACATTCCAACAAAACATTGTAACCCATAGTTGGATCTTCATAAACCTGACAACAATTATAAATCACTACAGGGCAGATCATTTCCCTTTGATTTGGTAGAAAATATGGCACAATCCTATTTAAACGCAATATCATTCAATATACTGTTCCCTTTTTTAACAAAAACAACATATTCTTTCGTGAATATAGATTCACTGAATTTAGAATTTGAATGATGTTTTTATCCAAGGTGACATAAAAATAATGAAGTCGCATGCATCCTACTAAAAAAGAATTATTTTACAATAATTTTTATATGTTCATCTTATCATTATTATTATATGTATAAATATTTGCAGTAGCATTACTTTCTAAAGTTTTCATTTAGAATGTATATTATGTGTAGAAATTTGCTAACGGCCTTCTCTGTTTGGATAATATGTTCGGCATTTCCATATTTGTTACCCTCATTCTTACAGTTTTGGTTTGAATAACAATACAGTATACAAAAATATACGACATCTGTTAAACAGATTCTCAATATAAACATCACAGAAGGCATTATTACAATATATAAATAAATAACTTTACTATTTCTATCGCTTCCTTGGCTCGGTTCATGTTTGCCTGCAGAGCTAACAGTTATATTCCGTACAGCGTTCTCATTAGCAGTTATATTCCGCGTAATATTGTCAACTCCCACTGAAATAGCAGAATTCTTTTTCAGACAAATAATAATTCCTTGCCACCCGTAAGATAAATTCAATTTCACACGAATACGATAAATATATCATACAAAAGTTATCTAAGACATAGAACCGTTTGACACATAGAAACTACATTTATGACTTATAAAATAAATTGCATAAAATTAATGTTCATAAAAATTCAATATTTCAAAAAATTATTTATCTTCTCTCCTGGTATCGAAAGTACAAGTATCTTATTTGAAACACCCTCGCTACTGCTTGTCTTCTATGGAATATTCGATACGTCATGTGAAACGCAAGCTTTACAAAGATAACTTTGGGCTTTGCACGAAAATACCGCTGAATATCTGTACATTATACATTTTATACCATTTTGAAATAAGTACCGAATATTATGCTAGATGAATTCAGTAGGGTAGCATAGACGTTTGCAATAATGTACATAATAAAACGCAAAAGCATATTTACGTTTAACTGGCAAAGCTTGATAGCATTTTTAAATATTCTAGACAGGAGATATGCATACACTAGCCTTAACTCATTCTTTTTCTGAAAGTAAAACGGCAATGTGTAAAAATTTGAATGATGGCTGATATAATACCTTCACATGTATGGTTGTCCTCCGCCAAGGTATATTCGAGTTCACAGCTGCAACTGTATGTACCAACATGGTTTGTACAGTTTTGTTGACATCCACCATTATCAGTGAGACATTCGTTTACATCTAAAATAAAGGTTTTAAAGAAACATTCTAATTACAGATTCATAAAATCCTTTTCCAACTATAACACAAGCAAAGTAATTCTCCATAAATACTTTTTAGTATATACTCAAACCGATAATATAGTGGCACGATGTAATTAATCACAGTTAATTAAATAAGTTTGATTATAAACATTTTAGATCAATTTGATGTTATACAAATATTGTTGTACAGTTTTGAAATAAAAAATAAATTTTGAATCTTACACGTAAAAGTAAACAAAAAACCAAAGTCTATAGTTGTCTGTAATGTTACATATGTGGAACTAAAGGTCTGTCTAGGTCATACCAAATATATATTTAGTTACCTGCGCACGAGTGTCTGTTGCGACTCAACATATATCCATTTGTACAGTAGCACAGATATGATCCCTGGTAATTGATACATTCATGTTGACAGCCACCATTTTCAAAGAAGCATTCGTCAATGTCTATAAAAATGTTGCAAATTATTTTCATTCGATTATAGAAGCAGCTGTCCCAAGTTGATAACAATCCAAACGACAAAGAATTGCCTTTTTCATAGTGTAATTTATTGTTGCTACTGTTGTTTTTTTTTTCCAACACTATCTACACACGATGTATTTATTTTTAAATACATCTGGAACGTGAAGCCCAAGAACTTGTATAAAATAACATTTCTTACACATAGGTACATGTATATATATATCATTAAGATGTTATTGTGTTTTATAAGTTTTCAAACGTTTAAATAAAGCAACATACGTTAATCAATATCACTGACAAAACTAAGTTTTGTTTCTTAAACAGAGGTTATATTTAAATACACATCCAAGTTAGATGGATCTTGTTTCCAATGCCTTAGCATTTATGTTAATAAACTATTAGTTTACCTGCGCATGTATAATTATCGGTTTCAAATTCAAAACCAGTATAACATGTACAATTATAAGAGCCTTCATAGTTGGAACAGATCTGTTGACATCCACCATTGTCTGACAAACACTCATCAACATCTGAAAACATATCAAAGGTTTTAGAATTATATACACAAAAGAAACAAACTAAGCAGGTATGGCTTTTATGAGTTTTATCAAATAATGTTTATTCTGTAACAATATATACCAGTACCTTCACACCTGCGAATGTCATTTGTTGAAACATATTTGACACTACATGTGCAGCTATATGAGCCATAGCTATAATTACAGAAGTGTTGACACTTGCCGTTGTTAACCAGACATTCGTTTAAATCTGAAAACATGTATGCATGTCATAGAATCAAGGAAGTGTCTTGAATTATAGAAAAAAGGAATGTCTTCAATAATTCATTCCTTACGTTTTATTGTATACTAGTTGTGTGACGGGTAAAGGCAAAGCGCAAGAATGTTAAAGTAACTTTCGTTGATATAATTTCATTTATCTTTACCTTGACATGTACGGTTATCGTTATTCAGGATAAATCCTATGCCACAAGTACATGTAAAAGATCCATCTTCATTGGAACAGGTTTGTTCACACCCTCCATTTTTATCAATGCATTCATCAATATCTATAATGTCAAAGTTGAGAGTTTATACCTTTGTTCCACATATAAGTCTACTAGTTGGATGACTTACTTAAAAGTTTTGTTGTGAAACATCACTTAATTCTGATATAGTAATACATTTCCTATATACAAATTGAACATTCATTTATTTCAAAACATACTACGAACTTAACTCGCGGCATTCTTTAAGGATCAGGCCTCTAAGACGTGACCCCTGTGGCTAAAACACATTGGTCAAGCTGATAAAGATTAATTACAAAGTAACATGCATTTGTATTGTATAAAATAGACTGACCCTGGCATAAATGACTGTCGTCTCTCAGACTATAACCGATATCACAGGTACAATTATAAATACCAACATCATTTAAACATTTGTGCTGACATCCTCCATTGCTGCTTAAACATTCATTTATATCTCAACAAACAATTTTGAATTTAAGAAATGGTACATGGAAGATACAATATAAAAATAAAAAGCATATATATAGAGAGGATTTTCTCTAATGAAATTATCACAGTCGTCTGAAACGCTTATTACGAAAGAACAAAGGTAAAACTGAAATATCGTATCGATTAATGGATAAGTTGATTATTTAACGAAATATTGTCAAGGGGAATTACTCAAATTGAATAGTACCATAAAAGACGTTGAGCTGAAACATAATGCCGTCATAAATGCATAGATATGATTCATACATGTATTATAAGAAGCACCATTTCAATCAATGAATATTACAGTGTAACTAAACACACTGACTTATATCATATCATTACAGTATAATTGCTGTTTTATAAATGAACATATATTATATCACCTTCACAAGAATGGCTATCGTTGCTCAAACTATATCCACGTTCACAGCTGCAGGTATAAGAACCAATTGTGTTATTGCATATATGGTCACAACCGGCGTTCTTGTCAACACATTCATCAATGTCTAAATAAGATAATTATATACACACATATATGTATTGTTTAGTTGTTTCAAAACTGTTGCTGTCTGTATGTCTATGTTTATCTTTTAAAATTTGTAAAATTAAGAAATAATATATCTCATCCAGTGATTTGTCGTTGAATAAATCATTGTTTGGAGTTCAGATGCGACGGAATTATATCACGAGGGCGCAGCCCCAGTGATATAATAATACGCATCTGAACGACAAACAATGATTTATTCAAGAGCAAATCACTGGATGAGATATATTATTTCGATTCTAACACGTTAACAAGGATTTTTAAGTAAATCCTTGACGACATTCATTAAAAATTTGCCCGTTTTCAATCGGTTTCTTTTCTAGCGCGCCGCTATACCGTTTGACGCCATGACGTAATAAATGTGACGTCAGAACAGTGATTTGTTGTATTATAATTCACTGTTTTCTTCCTTCTTTGTTTAATAAGAAAATGAATCGGATCGTGTTAGAATATACAGCAAACAATGGATTCGTATTCCCGAATTGACAGAGTATAGCATCCTACTAAAACATGTTTTTGCATCCACCATTGTCGCTTAAACTTCTGTTTATATCTAAACAAACAATTTGAATTTAGGAAATGGTACATTAAGGATACACGACACGATGTCAAGGGAAATTACTCAAGTTGTATAATACCCAACAAGACGTTGCAGTGAAACATAATGTCTTGATAAATGCATAAATATGATTCGAAAACTTATAAGACATTATTTACTAGAAGCATCATTTCAATCAATGAAGATTACAGTGTAACTAAACACACTGACTTATATCATATCATTACAGCATTGCTGGTGTTTTATAAATGAACATGTATCGTTTAACTGAAATACGCATCACCTTCACAAGAATGGCTATTTTTGCTCAAACTATATCCATGCCCACAGCTACAGGTATAAGAACCAATTGTGTTATTGCACATATGGTCACAACCGGCGTTCTTGTCAACACATTCATCAATGTCTAAGTAAGATAAATAGAGAATAATAGGTTAGTGCCGTAGATGCGAAAGTTTATCTGGCGAGGTGGAGGAGGTTATCGGGTGAGCCGAAGGCGAACCTGATAACGTCCGGAGCCGAGCCAGATAAACTTTCTCCATCTTAGGCACTAACCTATTATTCTATTTATCTTGTCATTACTTCATTTTCCGATATTTGGCAATTTATTTTACAAAAATAAGTGTGCGACAACCGCTTTAATGACGTCATATTCGTAATGACGTCACTTATATAATGACGTGATTACCGGCAAAATCGCAATAACTTCTTCGTTTTTGAATAAAAACTCATTATTTGACCACTCATTTTCTTAGTTCGGACATTTCCAACACAATGATGATGGTTTCGTTGCAAAATTTCTTATGACAACAATATCGATCATAAGGTCACATGATCAACTGACCGTATATCACTGGTCACATGATCAACTGACGGTATATCAAGAAAGATATACGGCACCCTGATATCGGGTCGAAAATACTGCAAGTGACAGGATAAATATATACACACAGGTATGTATTTTTTTATGTTTCAAAAATGTTGCTGCCTGTATCTCTATGTTTATCTTTTGAATGGTGTAAAATATACAGCAAGCAATGTGTTCATTTTCCCGCATTTACGGAGTAAGTCGTATGAAGCATCCTACTAAAACATTTCTTTGCAACCACTATTGTCACTTAAACATTTGTTTATATCTAAACAAACAATTTTGAATCTAAGAAATGATACATTGAATATAAACGAAACGCTGTCAAGGGGAATTACTCAAATTGAATAACACCAAACAAGGCGTTGGCGCGAAACATAATGTCTTAATAAGTGAATAACTTTTCATAAAACATTATTTACTAGAAGCTTCATTTAAATTAATGAAGATTACAGTGTAACTAAACACACTGACTAATAGCACATGATTACAGTAATATTGCTGTTTTAGTAACTGAACATATATCGTCTGACTACCATTCAAGTTACCTTCACACGAATTGCTATTGTTGTTCAAACTATATCCACGTCCACAGCTGCAGGTATAAGAACCAATTGTGTTGATGCACATATGGTCACAACCGGCGTTCTTGTCAACACATTCATCAATGTCTAAATAATATAATTATATACACACATGTAAGTATTTTTTATTTGTTTTAAAACTGTTGCTGTCTGTATTTCTATGTTTGTAAAATATACAGCAAGCAGTGTGTTCATATTCCCGAACTGACGGAGTAAAGCATCAATCTAAAACTTTCCTTTGAATCCATCCGGGCTAGCTTAATAGTGTGAGTCAAGTCTAGATGTCAAAAGTTCGAATCTTGAGCAAGATGAATGTTGACTGAATACAATACGTTTCAATTTGTCTTATTCCACCTTTGAAATATATAGGGAAGCTGTTAGTTAGTTGTGGAGAACAGGTCAATTCAGAGCACTGGTTATAGTAGTCATGTGCCTATCTTCAGGGAGTGTGACGTCATCATTTTCCCTATATGTTCGATATGAAGCCGCCATCTTGGTCTCGGAGGAGGGAATTTTCAGAGGAGGAAACTTTCAGTATATTCAAAGCGTGACGTTATCAATACCGTAAAACAATGCTACGCTACATGTTTTATGGCATATTAATTGCTTGGCTAATTGAATTGCTATTAGAGTGGAGTTTTGATGAAATGCGTTTTAAAATTAGATCAAAAGTAGATCAATCACGCAACACGTACATGATTATGAATGCTAATAGGGCCATCCAAATGTACTAGTAACAGTACATGTCCACCCGGTATGGTAGGCTTTTGTGTCTAGGTTCTATATAGTATGCTTATATCGGTTGATGCAAGGTTAGAATGATTGATTCAATCAACTTTATACCCATGGCACTGGCGAAACTACCAGCTATGTTTGGCATTGAAGAATTGAAAAAAGGGTTACTTTCCACACCTCTACAATCGAATGGAAAACCAAGGAGCAGTGCTTGATTGCTTACCAGATGTACAATATTACAACTACGACTCGATGAAGCCATCAGACAGAGAAATATTCTTGAAATGGTATGAAGAAAACAAAGACAAGCCATTTAACTTTCAGTCGGAATTGTTGGAGTACTGTAGATCTGATGTAGATATACTTAGACGAGGTTGTATAACCTTTCGGGATAACTTCATGAGCATAACAAACATTGATCCATTCGAGCAATGTATTACAATAGCCTCTGCGTGTAATTTAGTTCTTAGAACTAACTTTTTAGAACAAGATTCTATCGGCATTATTCCACATCACGGATATAAACCGGAACAAATGCAGTCAGTTAAAGCGTTGCAGTGAATTAAATACCTGTCGCATACCCAAAGTCACCAGATTCAACATGCCAGGAACGGTGGTGAAAAGTGCTTAGGGCCATACATGGTTGATGATTACTACGAGACTATCGGGGGCGAAAAGGTCGTATTAGAATTTCATGGAGATTTTTGGCACGGAAATCCGACAAAGTACTCCAATTCTACAGTGAATCCGGTGAGAAAACTAACCATGGGTGAACTCTACCAGAGGACACTTGATAAGAAGAAATACTTAGAGGAAAATGGCTATACGTATGTATCAATATGGGAGTCAGAATTTGACCAGCAGTTAATCGGAGATCCTGTAATGGCGGAATTTATCAAAAACTGTCAAATTATAACACCTTTGCAGCCGAGAGACGCGTTCTTTGGAGGACGTACAGAAGCATTTACACTCTACAAAGAAGCTTCATCGGTAGAGACAATCCAGTACTACGATGTCACGTCTCTTTATCCTTTCATTAACAAAACCAGAAAAGTACCATTGGGTCATCTTACCATCATCACAGAAAATTTTGAAAGTCTTCAAAACTATGAAGGCCTGATTAAATGCAAAGTCATTCCACCACGTCAGCTGTTTCACCCTGTTCTACCATGCAAAGTCAACGGCAAGTTGTTATTTCATCTATGTAAATCGTGCGCAGAGGTTAAGAATGAAGGTACGTGTACTCATACAGATGAACAACGGTCTTTTGTAGGAACGTGGGTGACAGATGAACTAAAGAAAGCCATTGAAAAAGGCTATCAAATCGCGAACATCTATGAAGTCTGGCACTTTGAGAACGTGTCGCAATACGATCCCAATACTATGAAAGGAGGCGTATTTGCTGAGTATGTAAATACCTTCTTGAAACTGAAGCAGGAAGCTAGCGGTTGGCCATCGTGGTGTACAACAAAAGAACTAAAACAGAAGTATATTACACAATACCATGAAAAGGAGGGTATCTGGCTTGATTATGAAAACATACAAAAAAAATTCCGGCATGAGAGCCTTAGCAAAGTTGATGCTGAATTCGTTTTGGGGTAAATTTGGACAACGTTCAAACATGTCACAAGTTGAAATCATCGACGATCCTGCCGTATATTTCGATAAATTGACCAGTGAAAAAGAAGACGTCACCTGTGTTAATTATGTTTCAGACGACCTGGTTGAAATAAAATGGAAATATAAAGACAATTTTGTGGACACTAACGCAAAAACAAATGTCATTATAGCTGCTTATACGACTGCCCAAGCCCGTCTAAAACAGTTACTTAGAGCCTTTAGCTGAAAGGGCATTGTACGCGGACACAGATTCGGTAATATTTGCCACAAAGGAGGGTGAATGGGTGCCTTCCCTAGGTGATTATCTCGGCGATCTTACTGACGAAGTTTCAGGAAACGCTATAATAACTTTCATTACTGGAGGTCCAAAAAACTATGCATTTCGCTTAAAAAAGCCGGATGAATCTGGAAAACAAACACATTGTAAAATCAGAGGAATACACTCAGTTACAGAAATTTACAAACGATTAATTTCGATGTAATGAAGACAATGGTACTTGATAGTTCCAAAGAATCAATAACAGTCAAGGATCTTTTCAAAATTAGTAAAGACAGAAATAGTACAAAACTTTTAACTATGTCACAAAACAAAGATTACAGACTAGTGTTTGACAAGCGAGTCATTCGTGAAAACTATATATCTTATCCATATGGATTTTAACTGATATAAAGACAATATTGCTTGTACAGAACATTGGCAAAAAAGACTATTTCCCTGTTGGACAGTGAACAATGTGTTTATTGATTGAGTGGATTAAGTGTTATTGTAAATAATAGATTCAATGTTATGCAATTAAAAATTATGAAGTATATTGAACTTTTTTCTATGTTAATAGTTTTCATATATATTGTACATTAAGATGTTATAGTTGTGTATCGTAGTCCTAATAAAAAGAATATAAACTGTATGCTGTTTCTTACTGAACTGTGTCTTAACATTGATCAATTATACGACTGTACATGTATACACTTGTAACAGAACCGTTACAGCTGGTATTATGTTTATATGGCCCTTGCATCAACCGATATAAGCATACTATATAGAACCTAGACACAACAGCCTACCATACCGGGTGGACATGTACTGTTACTAGTACATTTGGATGGCCCTATTAGCATTCTTAATCATGTACGTGTTGCGTGATTGATCTACTTCTGATCTAATTTTAAAACGCATTTCATCAAAACTCCACTATAATAGCAATTCAATTAATCAAGCAATTAATATGCCATAAAACATGTAGCGTAGCATTGTTTTACGGTATTGATAACGTCAGTCTTTGAATATACTGAAGGTTTCCTCCTCTGAAAATTCCCTCCTCCGAGACCAAGATGGCGTTTTTATATAGAAAATATAGGGAAAATGATGACGTCACACTCCCTGAAGATAGGCACATGACTACTGGTTATGTTATATATAAAATACTGTTTCCAACGACGCTTTACGCAGCAAAACATTCTTTTGCAGGATTAGCATACATAAAAATAATAAGAGAGGTATGAAAAGACTAAACATATATGTTTAACTTTTAACAAGTCTCCAGTTGTACCCATCTTCTAGAGGCCAAAATGCGTGCCATGATATCTTATCTCTTTTACATGACTGTATACAATCAATTTGTATTACTCTGACCTAATGAACGTTATAACAGACTTCATATTATGCAAGAATGGCTGTCATTGCCAAGGATATATCCTATATCGCACGAACATTTATATGAACCTTCGTTATTTGAACATGTATGTTGACATCCTCCTTCATTTAAACTACATTCATCTTGATCTGTAACGCATTAATATAAACTTTAGTTTCATAGAAGCAGTCTTTAGTGTAACAGGATATAAATATGTTATTGAATATGAATGTTTTTTCGTGTATAAATTTGAACAAAGAGGTTTTCATGCATTGGAAATATTTCTGTAATAACCAAAATAACTGAATAACTGTTTCGATTTTTAAAATGTTATACCACATCTTTAAAGCTAAGCAAGTCTACATAGGATGTATATACAAACAAATACTTTTACCTCTGCATGAATGACTATCATTGACAAGGCTATATCCAATATCACACAAGCATATGTATGAACCTTCGCTGTTAGTACATTCGTAAGACATTCGTTTATATCTGTATAATGAACATATGAGCCCGAAAATATGTGCATTTAAACATGCATTAAAAATAAAAAAAGGAAAAGCCATCTCCAATGAACGTCCAGTCTCCATTATAGCAATGACTTCATGGATGTGTACTTGGTAAGTAAATACACAAAATACATAGTTCATAAAAAATATATAAACAGTGTGGATAAAACAAACAAACAGAGAAACTTAGTGTAGTACAGCCTCGGAATGTTCAATATTAATGTTAGGATAAAAGAATGATAAAACGTTTTGATATTACAAAAGACCCTTTGAAAACATAGAATGCAACCATGATAAATAATAGCAAATTCGGTTTAACTGGGTCTGTTAATAAGGGATAAATCATTCAGTCAAGTCACACACGTGACTTCTTTCGTGTTAATCAGTGTCTAGTTGTTGCTGATTATTTGTTTTCATACATCTTTAGGCTTATGTTAAAAACGTATAGAAAGTAAAATGTCATACTGAAAGTGTTCACGTAAATTATTTAACTTTTACACGACTCAATGTCAAACGCTATGAAAGTTTCAGTGTTGTTTTCAGAAGTGTCAATCAAACCCAGCCTGCAACATTTTCGTTTATGTCGCGTTGGGCGACCTGTGGTTTTCCACTTTTTTATTTTACAATACAATTTTGCCCATGTGAATATCAAATACACAGTGTGAGAATTTGTTAATACTTAAACTGTAGTCAAAAAAAAATATATCTGGCACTACCTTGACATGAATGTTTATCGATGTCCAAACTGAATCCAACTTTGCAACTGCAGTTGAAAGAGCCGATAGTATTTATACACGTATGTTCACAATCACCATTGTCAGTACTACACTCATTTATATCTAATAACGAAACATTGATTTGAAAGAGTTGTATAATAGCTAAGTAAAGACACATGTAAATACAAAACGTAGATACACTTAATTATTACGGGTAGCAGTTTGTACTAAAAAGTATACTTTAAGAACGAGCAAAGGATCTGATGTCGGTGTTCAGACTTAAGGTATTGGACCCCTAATAGTAATGTATAAAAATGGTATTGCTGGGTATATTCTTAAAGATGACTGTGTGTTGCATTGTGTTGCAAATTTTAAACCTCTTTTACCGTGCCGTTTTTTATAAATTTTGTATAATTTATAGTTTTTCCTCAAGCTCAAGTAGAGACAAATTGCAAAGTGATGGCCACTGTCCAAAACGTTTGCAGAGAATTCATTATACCATTAATTTTAATAAAAGAAACACCAAACTATTGGTAAACAATAATAAAACACAAAATAAAACTGTCAACATCATTTTTTCTAGGACGCTTCAAGTAAACGGATTTAAAGTGACAGAACTCTTACTCTAACACGAGTTCTATGGGACTGTTAAATTTTGCTCACTTCCTGAAAAAAAATGATATTGGGGCAGAAGTAACACCTAGCTACATTTCTTCCACAACATGTAATCTAAAGAGTAAAGGCAAAATAGAGAACTTTAACGCATGTAACTCAGTATTTTTAAAGATGTCTAACTCTGTCCCCTTCTGTTTCAGAGTTAGATTCACTTTGAACTGCAAGGAATTGCTTAATATGAAATGAAAAATTTCTACTTTTATACAATAACTCAATGATAAGTCTTGAAAAAAAAAGTAAAATCTTACTAGGAAAAAAGGAAAACAAGGGGGGAAATTTGGTCCCAGTGGGGCTTGAACCTACGCCCCCTGAAAAATTTCCGTCAAAGCAGGTTTATACTCTTCAAAAAGAAGGTACTCTATTACGGATATAATACCTTAAATAAAGTGATTATAGTTTCAAGATTAGTCACAAGCTGAACTAGATCTGACGTAAATAATACATATGAGTGAAGACGCACTTGTATTTACGTTAGAAAATCTATTCTCATTTTGGTCTTTATAGCCTTTGAGAATTTACCATTGCAAGTTCCTATATTAGAAGAGAGTGTATAACCATAAATACAACTGCTTATAAATGTACGCTCTTTGTTTGAGCACTGTTGTATACAGTCACATATACCATTGCTATATTTGTCAATGTCTGAAAAACGGTCAATGCAATATGTCGTTGACAAAAAGATTGTCTATAGTATAGGGCAATGGAAGATAATGTTACGTATTAGCGTATTAGGACGGCACGGTGAGATTTATTATCGATATAGATACATGCAATATTTGCATAATTTAACTCAATGATAAAAATATATCTCATGCAACACTAATGAATGGATAAAGAAAAACAGCTTCTAATAAAGGGAGAAAACAAAAATATCATATGCAAATACAACACAACCTACCACTGCAAGTCATATCATCGGAAGATAGAATATACCCATTATTACAACTACATACATACGAGCCATCTGTGTTCAAACATTGATGTGCACACCCTGATGTCCCATCTTTACATTCATCAATATCTAAAACGAATAGTTAATTAGTAGAGTTGTTCATTTTTTTCAAGCTGTTTTTGTATTTATCTGAAATAAAGCGTTAACATTCTTTCCTTATGCTGCTTTACCGTTTGCTAGGGCTTATGTGATTGTTATACCTAATCGGAAGTTATCATAATATAACAATTAAGACAAACAAGGTGGCATTTGTTGCCCTAGTCTATCACTTGGTCTTGACCTTTAGAACTTGAATTTATATCAAGGCATATTGTGTCATAAAGGACGGTTGTCTCAAGTATGTTTCAAAACCCTTTAACTAAAATATGCTAGAAATGGCTCAGACAAGAAATCCAGACAAATATAATCTGTGACCAAGATATTTACAATGTGATCAACACTGGAGAAGAAATGATGTTTTAACAGTGGGCGTATGATGAAAAAAACAGCAACACTACCTTAATCAAGGACACATAACTCTGAATCTTACCAAGATTTTATAGGATTACTCGTACTGTTGAAATAGCTCGGGATGATCAAGAAACTACGTTGATACAGTATACACAAGTTTTGATATATAAACGGCATATGACTCTTCACCAAACTTGAATAAGATCTTTTGTCTTGTTTAAACTTTCTACATATAATTATTAGGATTTTCCATAACATGCACACAAACTCTATACAAAAACACAAATTCTACACATAATGAACCATACACAAAATCATATAAGTATACACATTCTGTTAAATATGATTATCATTTCAATAGATTATCAAGGAAATAGATAGGTTTTGGAATAATAGTGGAAAACAACAGGTCGCCCAACACGACATGAATGAAAATTTTACAAGCTCGGTTTGATTGAGCCTGTTCATGGACGGGAGTGGAAAGTCTTGTGCTTTTTACCCGCAATATTACGAGACACATTACTAGATAAAAAAAATTCAATACAGAATCGTTCGAAACCATAAATTACTGAAACATTTTAATGTTACTAATATTCTTTATTTATCTTAGAAGCCATACCGTTACAGGTCTTGGTGTCGGTAGAAATCATGTAACCACTGTCGCACTCGCATTGATATGAACCCTCTGTGTTTATGCATATCTGTGTACACCCGGATGAGCCATCGTAACATTCGTCAATGTCTGAGATATATCAACAACTGTTTTGTTGAATGCAAATATTTCCAAAATTTAATGTACAGCTTTTTTAAAAAAGGGACGTTTGATGCGTAATGTCATTTTGTTCCTAGCATCCTTGTCAATAAACCATCTTTTCCTGCTCAAAATTGTTAGTTTAACATATTTATTTTATGTTTTCCAGTGAATTATAGAGTTTTTTCAGTGAAATAAAAGTGATAATCCACAGTTTTGAAACAGTAGATTATCATTTTTATTTTCACTGTTTTTGCCGAACTTGTTCCCGTCCTCCGTCGCAATTGAAGTCAAATTGTATACACAGCCTTATGAATACCGGGGACCATAATGACGATGACGTCGATAAAATGACGTCATTTGTGTTATGCTTTCTGTTGATCTTTCCCGCGATTTTCGACATTTTTATAAATTACGCAACAAAAATAGAGTTTTACACATGAAATAAAAAGAAAATTTGTTTGTTTCAGTGAAATATCAATTTTATTTCACTCGTGAGCACCAAAAGAAAGTCATTTTCACTCGTGGCTACGCCACTCTTGAAAATATCAGTTTTTGATGCTCATTTGTGAAATAAAATTGATATTTCACTGAAACAAACAAATATCCTCTATATATTCTTTAGTCCTTTATTCTTTCCGACAAGTGCACGATTCATTTATTTCTCAGTCAGTTAACAGTTTAAAGATATGAAGTTAGTGTTTCCCAAAAGTCTTTTTACAGTATTTTCGCATATCATGTGTAACATATATTTATAAACATGACTGGTTTTTTTTGCAGAATTTTAATTCATACATAAATCTGTCATCAGCAATATTTTATGTTATATTCGATGATATTTATTACACAAAAAAAAAACAAATACAATGGTGATTACAAGGTTTCTGTTACAAATTTAAAACGAATCATACCATTACAGGTTTTACTGTCAGAAGATAGTACATAACCGCTAGTACAGCTGCAATTGTAAGAACCATCTGTGTTCGAGCAATTCTGGGTACACCCAGCTGTATTATCATTACATTCGTCTATGTCTGAAAGTGTAAAATGTGTGCGAGTTACCATATCATGTACAGTGCAGTAAATTAATTGTAATAAAAATAAAATCATAAAATTATCGGTCAAAACTGAAATGTTTTAATGTATGTACGACAATTTTCAACCTTCCTTTAAAATAAATAAAAGTTAAAAGAAACTATTTTGAAATAGAGAGCAATCAAGCAAACAAAATAGCAGACCGGGTTTGGTTGAGTTTATTAAGACAGATAATGAAATGTGTAAGTTAGTGTAACACCCCTCACAGCCCCTAGAACCGGCTTAGGCAGAATTCTATTGTAGTACAATTGAACGTACTCATGATCTCAAATGAAAAATAAACGTACTTAATGCACCCAATGCCCTGGACTTTTAGAGTTTTAATCAGTTGTACTGTTATTATTGAAAGGCAAGCATGTTTGGTATCATTTTTTCTTCTTAACTGTTGATGTAATTTTTTGAGAATAGGAGAATATATGACATGGTTTTATTTTTTGAATGAAAAGAATGAAAGAAATAATTATCCACTGAAACAATCTGTTCCAAAACGGTTTGTATTTTTTGGCAGCTCCAACACATATGTTCTATACTTTCTATTTCAATATTACTACAACTTTCACAAAGACTAAACTCAATTAAACTGTATTTAAAAAGAAAATGATCTTGTTTCTGCAATATTTCTGTGTAAAAACTCTAAAGAACATTTTGTGCAGTATTATCTTTAAAGTTAACGAACCGAAAACATTTGTTGTGTAAATATATCATTCCCCATTGTGCTTCATTAGCCCACCATCATCAGATGGTGGGCTATTCAAATCACTCTGCGTCCGTTGTCCGTCGTCCTTCGGTCCGTCCGTCCGTCCGTCATTCCGTCCGTCCTTCCGTTAACAATTTCTCGTTATCGCATCTCCTCAGAAACTACCGGGGGGATTTTGACCAAACTTTGTCAGAATGATGTATTGGTACCCTAGTTGTGTCCCCCTGCAAATCAGACTGGTTCAACAATTTTTGAATGAGTTATGGCCCTTTGTTTATTTCTATAATTTACATAGATTTATATAGGGAAAAACTTTGAAAATATTCTTGTCCAAAACCACAGAGCCTAGGGCTTTGATATTTGGTATGAAGCATCATCTAGTGGTCCTCTACCAAGATGATTCAAATTTTTTCCCTTGGGTCTAATATGGCCCCGCCCCGAGGGTCACATGGTTTATATAGACTTGTATAGGGAAAAACTTTGAAAAACCTCTTGTTCAAAACCACAGGGCCTAGGGCTTTGATATTTTGTTTGTGACATCATTTAGTGGTCTTCTGCCAAGATTGTTCAAATTATCCCCCTAGGGTCAAATATGACCCCGCCCCGGGGGTCACATGGTTTACATAGACTTATATAGGGAAAAACTTTGAAAATTTTCTGGTCCAAACCACAAAGACTAGGGCTTTGGCATTTTTAATATAGTGGTTCTCTACCAAGTTGTTCAAATTATCCCCCTAGGGTCAAATATGGCCCCGCCCTGGGGGTCACATGGTTCATATAGACTTGTATAGGGAAAAGCTTTTAAAATCTTCTTGTCAATAACCTACAACATTCAGATTTAGACCACATGTATGGTTTTGAGTGGCAAGATGAACCTTGACATGAGTTGACCTTGATTTTGACCTAGTGACCTACTTTCACATTTCTGTAGCTACAGCCTTCAAATTTGGACCACGTGCATAGTTTTGTGCACTGAAAAAAACTTTGACCTTGACATTGACCTAGTGACCTACTTTCACATTTTTGAAGGTACAGGCTTCAAATTTGGACCACATGCATAGTTTCATGTTCTGAAATGAAATTTGACCTTGATTTTGACCTAGTGACCTACTTTCACATTTCTCAAGCTACAGCCTTCAAATTTGGACTACATGCATAGTTTTGTATACCGAAACAAACATTGACCTTTACATTGACCTAGTGACCTACTTTCACATTTTTGAAGGTACAGGCTTCAAATTTGGACCACATGCATAGTTCTGTGTTCCGAAATAAAATTTGACCTTGATTTTGACCTAGTGACCTACTTTCACATTTCTCAAGCTACAGCCTTCAAATTTGGACAACTTGCATAGTTTTGTGTACCGAAATGAACTTTGACCTTAAGATTGACCTAGTGACCTACTTTCACATTTCTGTAGCTACAGGCTTCAAATTTAGACCACATGCATAGGATTGTGTAACGAAACAAACTTTGACCTTGACATTGACCTACTTTCACATTTTTGAAGGTACAGGCTTTAAATTTGGACCACATGCATAGATTTGTGTTCTGAAGTGTAATTTGACCTTGATTTTGACCTAGTGACCAACTTTCACATTTCTCAAGCTACAGCCTTCAAATGGACCACTTGCATAGTTTTGTGTACCGAAATAAACTTTGACCTTAAGATTGACCTAGTGACCTACTTCCAAATTTCTCAAACTACAGCCTTCAAACTTGTTGCACATGCAAAGTTTTGTGTACAAAGAACTTTGTCCTTGAAATTGATCTAGTGACCTACTTTCACATTACTCCGGCTACAGCTTTCGAATTTGGACCATTGCACAGTGTTGTGTACGGAAATGAAATTTGACCTTGAGCTAGTCAGTAAGTCTTGAAATTTGGAACACTCAAAAATGGCACATTGGTGGGCGCCAAGATCACTCTGTGATCTCTTGTTTTATTATTATATCTTTCCATTGAAGGAATAAAAGTAAAGAATTATTTTTCTTGACATACAAATTTTGCTAAACAATTTATTCGAATACATATACATGTACTTCTGTGAAACTAGCATGTCTTTCCAAGTTTTAATTCAACATGTCTTTTTTATTATTTTATTATATTTGAATAGTGACATCACTTCATGTATATACTTCTTTATTCACCCACGAATTATAATTTGATTCGTTTGTTATTCTTTAATCAAACTTGATTTTATAGACTTTAAAAATATTGGCAAGTCAATCATATTCAGCCACAGTTTTAAAATATTTGTATTATTATATCCCTTTTAACCTTTTAAGTTTAAACACCGAGCTGTGAACATCCTGTTGTACGATCGTTGCATTCATTAATGTCTGAAGTGAAACGTGTACTTTGTCCATACAATCATGTGTATGAAAACACGAGTTAAAGGAGACTGTTCTAATGACCAGAAAGAGTTAGTAAAATAAAAACTGACTAAATTTTGAATAAAGTATATAATTCAAAATGTCAGCATATCAAACTTTGTTCACCAATTATTAACAGCCCATAACCTGATAAGAGCAAACACAAACATTAGAGTGGATCTTAACAAAATGGAGCCGCCAGCGAGTTTTCTATCATATAATTTTGCTTAATAAGCTAATGCTGAAAAAAAAACTAGAAAAAAATGTAAACAGCGTTTGGCACATAAGCATGCCGTTGCCAAATGTCCTTTCAGAACCTATAATGATAAAGATTATTACAATTACTTGCAAAAATGATGCTTGAAACATACCAACACAAGATCTTCCATCAGGAGAAAGATTATAGCCGTCATTACAACTGCATACATAAGATCCAACTGAGTTCAAGCAATGCTGTTCGCATCCGGACGTACCATCGTTACATTCGTTAATGTCTGAAATATTTAACAGGTTCTCACTGCATAATCTGTATATCCCTTAAGCCTAAAACGTTTCAATAAACAAAACAAGAATAAGGATAGAAGTCCAACAGCAAAACATCAATCGATGAGCGCAGCTGTCCATACAACACTCCACATAGAAATAAGCATACGTGTTAACTGCACAGCGGCTAAACACCTGTGCACATAATAATTATGTTATACAGAAACATAAATGAATTCAATTATAAACAGATACAATGAAAAACAAGACGCAAACAAATACTCTTTGATAAAATCTGTATATAACTAAGCACTGAAAATAAATTATTATTATTATACATACGTAACAATTACCGCAGGAATATATCATAAAACACAAAGATATACCCGTATCAGTCAAAACCCCATAGAGCTGTAAACGCATGTACAATGCCAGAACACGAGGAGAAACGCAATTAAGGGTAAGAGGAAGCAGGACAGAGGCACTTATCAAACCAGCACTTCCCTCAATAGGGATATAAGAGTTGTTTGTCCTGGGGTCCCCACCTGTCCCTTTATGGCACGATCATAAACTTCAGGGGAACTGTAAAAGGTCCGGCCACTGAACATTAAAAAACACATTCAGGGCGTAACAGAGGTACGCGATAGAGAAGATAAAGGTATCAGTTGCAGTAAAACTCAGAGACTGTTTGCTTGCGAAGCACTACAAAGATAAATAGCCGCCAGCACAGCAGCTTAACTGTATCATCATATGAGACAATGTAACGGAAAAACCACTTTCATACTTGCATGATATATCTTTGTTTGGGCACATATCTGTATCCTAGATTAAAACGCTTTTATTGGTATTTTACATGTTATCAAATACGTTGGGTTTTTTATGAATTGTTCGCGTTTATCTATTCTGCTAGAGCATGCAGCATATATTATGCATAGATACATACCATTACACGTCTTGTTGTCAGTAGAAAGTATGTAGCCGTTATTACAGCTACAAAGGTAAGAACCATCTGTGTTAGAGCACTGCTGCGTACATCTAGCTGTATTATCATTACATTCGTCTATGTCTGAAAGATTGACTTGCAATACATTAATTTCTACATACTATATTTGTGTCCAAGTAAGAATATTCTGCAATATTACGAGAGCAAGCTGTCGTCATATGATTTGTTTTATTATAATAAGTTCGCTTGGCAAAGTTTATCAGATTTATGTTCTGCGTTCCAAGAAGACAAAAGCTTCGCGTGTATTATCAAGTGGCGTTTGCCTGTTCGGCACATAGCCTTGTGCAATACCACAGGTTGAGTATTTCAAATCTATAAAAACGATATGTGCAATATGAAGTAAATTACGAGAAGAAAAATCTATATCTGAAATATCAAAATAAATACTTGGGGATAAAACTGTACATATAATATCAAGTTAATTCCGAGAGGATAAAAAAGTAATTACGAGGATATGAAATCTATACATGCATACCAGTAAATAACGAGGAATTACAGGAATTACTAAACAGAAATGAAAAGCTAATTACCAGGAGACAAAGGCTATACATATAATATCTAATAGATTACGAACAGATAAAACTATACATGTATATCAGGTTAATAACGAAGAGATAAAATATATATATGCAATATAGAGTTAATCAATTGGAGATAAATCTACATAGAAATGTCATGTTAAGTACAAATGTGTAATATCAAGTGTATTATTGGGATTATGATATCATACAAAATCAAACCTACCAGTGCATGTTTTGCTATCCGTAGAAAGTATATAGCCGTCATTACAGCTACACAGGTAGGAACCTTCTGTGTTCGAGCACTGCTGTGCACATTCAGCTGTTCTATCACTACATTCGTCAATGTCTGTAAGTATGAAGTACAAATATCTATCTATATATCTTTTTATACTGCCTCACGCCTCTCGCGAGTGTTATGGAAAGGGTGCACGTCGGTGACTAGTACACAATATAAAAAGAATAAAAACTGAAAGACAGTTCTTTTCAGCAATACTGAGAATGTGAAAGTGACGAATGTTGTTAAAATGTTAAAAAAGGATGGAGTGAAAAGATAAAAACAATTGCAGTGTTCTTAGTAACTGAGCTGGGCCACTTCCTGCTTGAAGGACTCAAGGTCAGACAGGGTTGCAATATTTGGGGTTAACCTATTCCACAAGACTGTGGTATGGGGGAAAAAGGAATATTTCTGTAATCTGAACTGAAAGGAAATTTTAAGTAATCTGAACTGACATGGACTTGACGAAGATTTAAGGGATGCATGTGTCTATTTAACGTGGTAGGGGCCTGTAAGTAATTGGGGAGGGAGATAGCCATAGTATATCCTACAGAACATGACGAGCTTAGAGTCTAGACGTCGATTGTCAAGCGTGCGCCAGACAAAGGTGTTTTGCATTTGTGTTACGCTAGAGTAACGGTAGTAATCATTCTTGACCTATCTGATTGTGCGAGGCCGGACCATTTCCAGCTTGTGAATATTGACCTGTGTATTTGGTGACCATGCACATGAAGCATGTTCAAGCTGCGGTCTGACCAATGTCTTGTATGTTTTGATGCTTTCATGCTTTGTTTTGATGTTACGTTTGATTCTGGAGATATGTGTGTTCCATTAAGATCGTGTCTGATGTCAAGTAGAAACGAAAACTACCATTTATCCTTAATGCAACAATTGGTTTCATTTTACATACATCTTCAATCTTTATATCTAGATTACATATATCATCCTATACCAAGCGTATTGCGGGGAAATCTGTATTACACCATGTCAGCAACCTTAATATTTTTTAAAAGCTTAATGCAAAACCTACCATTACAAGTTCTGCTGTCTGCGGAAAGTATGTAACCATCATTACAACTACATTGGTAAGAACCGTCTGTGTTCGAGCACTGTTGCATACAACCGGATGTGTTATCACTGCATTCGTTTTTGTCTGTAAGTTTAAAGTGCAATAGAGGTTATCGGAATATAAAAGAAGCTTATTTTAATCGGTACTCACCGTTATGATTACTATGTGATCAAAGTAATTATTGTTTTGCAAATTATCACAATGTATATTTTGCAATAAGCATATTTGGAAATATACCTCGGATGGTACAAGCTTCCGATAGCTCGTGTTATTTAGTCGAAGTTTGAATTTACACTGCCTTCAAGACTTGGTGTACAAGTAAAGGCATTATATGAGCAAAGGTAAAGAGTACTGCATTGGCTGTGTAGCTGTTTGGAACCGTTTGCCAATATGATATCGGGTAGTATATTGACTGATGGAAAACAAAACATTCTCACGGCGTAGATACTCATTCTTAATATTTTGTTTCGGCGTACTTAAGTTTCTCTATAGTTTTAGGTAAAATATTATAAGTAAATAATTCGCGGCTTTGAATAGTTACACTTCTGTCACTCTGGTCAATAATAAATACTGATGGTAATGAAATTGTAATAAGACTGGTTATCAAATTGATTGAAATATCTATTAAATAAACTGATAAAAGTAAGTGTTATCAAACAACACTCTCTCTTTCTCTCTCTCTCGCTCTCAAATGATTGAGAGAGGTATTAAATATGAAACGTGAAAACATTGATCATCGGACTAATACAGATTATTTGCCACAGCCAGCTGTCTGAACTGATCAAGGCCAGGCAGGGTTGCGATTTGTTTCAAAACACATTTACACCAAGGTCCTAGTCAAATCGCATCTCTTACTGGCCTTGATCCATTCAAACAGCCTCGTTTTACTCTCATAGTGTCACCTATACTATGTAGGAAAACGGTGTTTAATTGTAATCAGATGTAAATTGAAGCTGTCGGAAAGGTAGCGGACGCACGGCTCTTGTCGCTATATAAGATGGGAGACTGCTTTCTACTATGTTATCCACGACAAGTGACAGTAAATCTCGGAAGGAGGAATAGTCCCGCTATACCCACTGCACTGCTCACCTCTGGATCATTACACCTTTATTTTCTCTGTTGGATACTCATCTTTGTTTTGTGAGTCTTTGTGTAGGGTCTCCATGTGGCAGACGTACCTTGGAGGTTGCTACCATAATTAACAAGTTAATGAAGTCCCCTACTGGAAGGCGCCTAATTTATTTTTTCTACTGCAGTATAACATAATGAACGGATATCTGTCAATGATGTATAAAGTGGGACCCAAGATCTTGAAGTGTGCGAAAAAGTATAAGATGGCTAACCATGTCAGTATGTTTTACTAATATAAAGTTGAACTATGTCATCTACGGACATAAGGCGCCTTTGTAAACACCTTGACGTACCATCGTGCCATTCTTGAATGTTTAATGTTTAAGGAAAATTTGACTTGCAGCACATGTAAAGGTACCATATGAGTTAAAACAATTCCTTACTTAATAAAAGCTTTAGTGATATTCTTCTATTCTGAGTATCGAGATAATAAGCATTTGTGAATTGAGACACATCGCATGATTTGTATTCAGTCTTCTATACTTGGCCGCTGTACTTTTCCCTTTGTGTCTGTCGGTACAGGAGGATTAGAGTTCTTAAAGCCAGCTGGGACTGAATTGCTTTGATATTTGTCTTCGGACTAAAAATGGACTATTGCTCTGCTGTTTACAACGGATTTAAACTACCCACTGGCATATGAGCCCCATTGTGTTCCGCTGTTCTCGGTGTCTAAATGTTCCCTTTGTCTATGTATAGTGCGTTTATTCATTCTATGTACACATCAACAGATGTATTTCTCATCTGGCTTCTCAAGCTTAGAATTTTGTCATTTTGTAACATACATTTTACACCGACTGATAGTTATCTGTTGGTTTCAAACCTTGTGGGGATTATAGGTGAAGCTAACCGCTACAAACCAATTTTAGCAGTTCCCAAGTGGCTTCTTTGCCACTAGCCGTTCCAAAAATGCCTTTAATCTTTAATGTGTTTATATTGGTATCTGAATGGGGCAATTACAATTTGATCTGATACAATGATTGTCTTATCAGTTAATTTGTTAAAGCAACTGGATTCATCTAAATACCGTAATTAACAATCGCGATCAGTTTTTTTAACTGAGGTAAAAATGGAAACAATTCTATAACAATCATGTTTACCCCGCAACTAATACAAGATGTCAGAATCATCCGTTCCCGTAAGTAAATTGTTAAAATCAATTTGAATATGATATATACCTAGGGCCGAGACGCTGAGCAATGATAAAGTTTTATATTTTATAACTGTGCAAGCTAGAACATACCATTACATGTGTTCCCATCAGCAGATAGTTTGTAGCCATTATAACAACTGCAAATGTATGAGCCATGCGTGTTTGAGCACTTTTGTGTACAGCTTGTCGTACCATCACTACATTCGTCAATGTCTGAAATGAATTTATTACAAAATCTTCTTAGATGAAGGTAAACAATGTTGTCCACATAACAAATAAGTAATACGGTATAGCTATCTACTGTCGTTAACCAACCAAAGAAAGCGTATCCGAGAGAATAGCAATCCCTCATTTCTTGATAGATCTGTCTAAAATGGGCAGCATGAGCTGTTGCAAGTAACCATAGATCTAGTGTAAGTGATAAGAAAGACAAAGTAGCCAGATTTTGGGGGGAAATTATGATTTTTTTTAGAATAACTGTCTGCGAATTTGTACAAAAAAGTACGCTCGACTGCTATACTCTCGGATAGCTTTCTAAAGGGAATATATTCTTTTCTTGCATACCAGACGGGGATTTCTGATATTTTTACCGGTGCTGGAAAAATCCATCATACACCCCGGGGTGTAAGATGACTCTCGTGCTGTAAATGACGTATAACGAACTACATATATGTAGAAGATTTATGTAGTAATTTATATTTTATTTTAAATACGGAATAAAAATTCAATACATTACCAGTTCCCATTGGTTCCTGATAGTATATTTCTCGATTCAAATCACGTTATTTTATCAAAAATTCATAACGTTACGCTGTAACTGATAAAACAAAACCGAAACTAAACATTGTTGTTTGTTTTGAAGCGTCATGACGTCGTTCCTGTTTACGGACGTTGGTTTCCCGCGCTTTGTTTAAATACACTGCCATAAGAAATAGTTCTAAAAAGAAAGCAGTTCGATTGATTTTATTTTTATTAATATTTCTTTAAATCGGTTTGCAAGAAATAGATTCTGTCACTGGTTATAGGTGCAGATGGAAATATCCGGCTCTCGGGTAACTGTTTAGGCGGTAACTCGGCTGTGAGCCTCGTTACCGCCTAAACAGTTACCCTCGAGGCCGGATATTCCCATCTGCACCTACAACCAGTGAAAGAATCTTATATTGTTTTTCGGACCTTGTATCAAATCATTTTATTAATGCATTTTAAAATGTATGTAACTCAATGGGAAATTAATTGCACTTTTGTGCCTGATATATGGATAATTAAAATCGCTGACTTGCTATTTTTCAAAACTGCTTATTAGGGAGAATGGACATTGCTGCAATCTGAAATTGCTAAATGTATATTAAATGGCTTTAATCATTCGATCGCCATCAGACGTTTATTTTTAACTGGGATAAACAAAAAAAATATCAAACTTATTACGCTTATATTGGGTTTACAAAAAAAACGCTCATGTTTACTATGTAATTAATACAAAGAAAGATGCCTTACGGAGGCGTTCATGAAAGAAATTATCAAACTCTGTCTAAATATATTATACTTAGGGCTGAAACGCTGAGCAGTTATAAAAGATACAACATTCTGTAATCTAGAACGTACCATTGCATGTTTTCCCGTCAGTAGATAGCTTGTAACCATTGTTGCAACTGCATATGTATGAGCCATGCGTGTTTGAGCACTTTTGTGTACAACTTGATGTACCATCACTACATTCGTCAATGTCTGAAATGAATTGTTTACAAATCTTCGTAGAGGAAGGTAAACAATGTTGTCCACATAACAAATAAGTAATACGGTATAGCTATCTACCGTCGTTCACCAACCAAGGAAAGTCTATCCGAGAGGAACACTGGTTTGGTTAACTGCCCGCCGTTACATGACTAAAATACTGTTGAAAAACGGCGATAAACCCAAAACAAACAAACAAACTATCGAGAGAATAGCATAATATACTAAGGGCTTTAGGGCTGAAACGCTGAGCAACGATAAAAGATACATCATTCATAACTGTAATCTAGAACGTACCATTGCATGTTATCCCGTCAGTAGATAGCTTGTAACCATTGTTGCAACTGCATATGTATGAGCCATGCGTGTTTGAGCACTTTTGTGTACAACTTGATGTACCATCACTACATTCGTCAATGTCTGAAATGAATTGTTTACAAATCTTCGTAGATGAAGGTAAACAATGTTGTCCACATAACAAATAAGTAATACGGTATAGCTATCTACCGTCGTTCACCAACCAAGGAAAGTCTATCCGAGAGGAACACTGGTTAGGTTAACTGCCCGCCGTTACATGACTGAAATACTGTTGGAAAACGGCGATAAACCCAAAACAAACAAACAAACTATCCGAGAGAATAGCATAATATACTTAGGGCTTTAAGGCTGAAACGCTGAGCAATGATAAAAGATACATCATTCATAACTGTAATCTAGAACATACCATTGCATGTTTTCCCGTCAGTAGATAGCTTGTAACCATTGTTGCAACTGCATATGTATGAGCCATGCGTGTTTGAGCACTTCTGGGTACAACTTGATGTACCATCACTACATTCGTCAATGTCTGAAATGAATTTATTACAAAATCTTCTTAGATGAAGACAGACAGTGTTTCCACATCAAATACCTATCAGATAACTCATACAACTTTGGATAACTGAAGTTGCAGACCAAATAAATTTACAAAACACTAAACATTGTTGACAATCTGAAAATTCTGATTGTATATTCAGACTTAAAAGAAGGCTTTAATCACTTTTGTCATACGTTACCTTCTAAACAAGTTAAATCCCATTGGTTGCTTCACTTATTGGCTTTGTCAGTGGATGTTGAAAACTATCACAGATCTTCCGTTTGGTACAATTATGATTCGAAAAACCACTTTGCATAACGACGGAAAGACCAAACCTTTTTATACATGACCAACCAGAACAATTAAAGTAACGGTTTACGAAAATCATACCGATACGAGTGCTGATGAAATTTAATTTGATTTCTAATAGGTATATAAATGAATAAGTAACTAATCAGTGGTATTATTTCTTTAGTTTCGGATCATGATAGTAACACAATGGTTTTGAAACAGCGTCTGATATGTTCCACCTCTGATTCATGTGGGGAAGTTGTATTTCATCAAATTGTCACGGAGAACATACGCCTCGCCCAGGGCCCGAACTCACAATATTGCGATACGTAGATTTGAGCTCTACCTTTTGCGCTAAGCGGCCGGGCTAAACTCGTATTGTGGATTCAAAATAAACTTATGACTTTTTATCTCCTACGAAAAAGGACAAATGTACGTTAGGGATACGGCTTCATTTATCATTTGGATGCTTCCGTACTTATGTGCTTTCATTCGTTATTTTACTCCCAGGACTTCAACATGCGATAAACGTACCTTGGAGGTTGCTACCATAATTAACAAGTTAATGATGTCCCCTACTGGAAGGCGCCTAATGTTTTCTACTGCAGTATAACATAATGAACAGATATCTGTCAATGATGTATAAACAATATTGTACTATATATACAATATGTTATAGCAAAACACTTGGATTAAAATTTGCATATATAAAAACCTACAGTTGTTTTCATATGGAATTTGTTTGGCCAATTATAAAAAAGTTATCATGTAACAACAAAGGGAAATTAATCCTAAAAAAATGAAAAGATTCTATTATAACCCCCACATAAAACTCTTTACCAGGTAGAGATATGTCAAAATACACTTAAAAATTTGATGTAACATGCATGTAACAATATACTCTATTTATAGTAACAACAAAGGAACGTAATTCTAAAAACAAGGTGCCACTTGGTGGTGAACATTTGTGCCAAGTTATATCAAAATCCCTCTATGCATGAAGAAGAAATGCTCCGGACAAAGTCATTCTTAAATTTAACATTTGACCTCTAAGTATGACCTTTACCTTAGACCTAGGGACCTGGTTCTTGCGCATGACAATCCGTCTCATGGTGGTGAACATTTGTGCCAAGTTACATCAAAATCTCTTCATGCATGAAGAAGAAATGCTCCGGACAAACTCATTTTTGTACCTGACCTTTGGCCTCTAAGTCATACCTTGACCTTAGACCTAGGGACCTGGTTCTTGCGCATGAAAATCCGTCTCATGGTGGTAAACATTTGTGCCAAGTTACATCAAAATCTCTTCATGCATGAAGAAGAAATGCTCCGGACAAACTCTTTTTTGTACATGACCTTTGGCCTCTAAGTATTACCTTGACCTTAGACCTAGGGCCGGATTTTGCGCATGACATGTTGTCTCATCCAGCGAAATATTTGTGCCAACTGATATTTAAATTCTGTCTTACATGACAAATATATAGACAGGACAGGAAAAAAATCCTATTGACGTTTGATCTCAAAGTAGGACCTTTGAGCTAGGGTTCTGAGTGTTGCGTATGACACGTCGTCTCATCAAGGGCAACATTAATCCAAGTAATATTGTAATCCCTTGACGAATGACAGAATTCTGGACCGGACAGGAGAGAAGCCCTGCTGACATTTGACCCCCGATTGTGACCTTGACCTTTGAGGCAGAAGTCTGGGTTTTGCGCATGACACGTCGTCTCATGATGGGAAACATTTGTGCCAAGTAATATTAAAATCCCTTAATGAATGATAGAGTTATGGACAAGACACGAAACAGACTCTGTTCATGCCATGTTAACATATGACTGCCAAGTGTGACCTTGACCTTTAAGCTAGGGGTCTGAAAGTTGTGCATGAAACATTGTCTTATTATGAGGTACATTTGTGGCAAGTAATATTAAAATCCCTTTAATGGATGGCAGAGTTATGGACCGGACAGGAAAAAAAGCTCTGTTGACATTTGCCCTCCAATTGTGACCTTGACCTTTGAGCTAGGGATCCGGGTTTCACGCATGACCCGTTGGCTCATCATGGGGAATATTTGTGCCAAGTAATATTAAATCCCCACATGGATGACAGAGTTATGGACCGGACACGAAATTGCGGACGGACGGAATGACAGAATGACGGACGGACGGAAAAGCGCATTCCTATAGTCCCCGAAACTGGTTTTCAATTAGGACTAATAAAACTAAATCGAACAGTGTGCGATGCCACAGTTGTTTAATTAACATCTCTGTCTGAAACATTTGTTAAGACGTAAAGCGTGATGTTTTAATTTCTTTGGGGTGGGGGGTCTTTAACGATTGAGAGCTTACTTGACGTTTAAGCACTTGAAATACGTATACTTGAAACGTAAATTTGTATGACGTTTAGCGATTTAAAGACATTTACTGAGTGTATGACGTTTGGTCGTGTCACATATATACAGTATTCTGTAGATTACATGATGATGTATATCTTAAGAAATTAATTAGTAGCTGGCATCAAAACAAAAGGAGTTTAATGCGTTGATGAATTATACTTTCAGATTTGAAAGGAAGTAAAAAAAATTCAGTATTCATTGTGCGTTATGATATTTATTTCATCCTCGAGCAAAAAACTGACGACATCTTTAGTAAGAAGATCATTATCTGGCCTGAAATACAAATATTCGACATTCCATGGACGTTCACATTAGGTTCAAATTTAACTTTTGGCATTAAAAAAGCAACGAATCATAACATCACGGAAATGAAAAAAAAATGACTATATAGCTCAAATTTACATCAAACTAGATCCATTCATGCACCGTGACTTATTCATAGTTACATGCTTTCATTTAGAAACAATGTAATAGTAACTGATGTATGACCTGAACAAGAAAGTAAGTACGTCGATCTGCTCCACACTTTATTCCGTGAGCAAGTCGTGCTGTAGAACGAAGAACGTTTAAAGCCAGAGTTACATGTCAGTGTACACACAGTGCCAACGGAGGACGTCGATGTTGAACAAGAATAAGGTGTAAGTCCTCCATTTGCTATCTGTGATAAAGACGGGCATGTCGCTGAAATATACTAAAATAGTTACACGTACTGATTTTTAAAACTGATATTCTTCATACAGAGGGCGAATAATTATGAATGTCTTCTTTTGAATTTATTGTACGATGTTATATATGTATAGATAGAGCAGCTAGTTCATTTTTGCATACCGGACGGGGTTTTCCGATGTTTTAGCTGTGCAAGAAAACTCCATCTTATACCGGGATGAAATTTGGCTATACGAACTACATATGTAGTAAATTCGTGCAGTGATTTTATTTTCTTTACAAAAAACCGGATAAAAAAATTAAATATCTTTGTTCCTAGTATTATATTTCACGATTCATAAAATACTATTTTAGGAAAAAAATACACGAAGTTACGCTGCATGACATTGTGTCCTCAACTTTGAAACGTCATGATATGACATTGATTTCCAGCGCTTTGTCTACATACGCTTCTTTAAGAAAATAGTGCGATAAAGAAAGAAATATGTTGACTCGAGTTTTGGTATTATTTTTTTTAAATGATATGCAAGAAGAAGATTCCATCGCTGGTTTAAATCAATATATATGCGGATGGGAATATCAGCCTATAAGGTAACTATTTACGCGGTTACTTAGCAGAGTCTTGTTACCGCCTTGACAGTTACTCGAGACTGACTTTAAAGGGAGCATCTACCTCGAGAAGGAAAGTACAACTAATTACCGAATACTACATTTAAAAAATGCTTATATATGCATCATTACAAATAGCTTTGCAAAACACGCACCAGAGGTTTCTTTACAAAATGTAAATCTCAAACATACTGATGAGTATGTCGATATTAAACATATTTAACAATTACGATAACTATAGAATAAATGAAAATAAATGTACCTTGTCTACAGCGGACACCCGCATCTTCATAGTGGCTGCAGTCATGCGATCCCCAGGATCCGTATTTTCCACAGCTGCTAATAGAGAGTTCACTGCCTCTGCAAGACAACTCATCTAACCATATTTTACCTCTTCCCCTTCCATATTTAGCGCCTCCGTATGCAACTGCACTTTCCCTGTTTCAAACGCCAAATACATGCATGTACATACATGGAAACACAAAATCTTGAAAGATGGAGAAATCTAGTATTATAAAGTCCAGTGACAACATGACTTAACGTAACTTAACAGAAAAAAAACTTTCGGTTTTAGGCTATACGGAGGGTATATATGTTTATTAACTAAGACAAAATAGAGTCATATAGATGGAATTTTTTCAAAACGTCCGAAGAGACAGACGTATTTCGTTTTCCCCAAAATGCAAGGAATTTTTCCAAGTTTATAGAAACAAACTAAAAACGTAATAAAATACTACTGGAATCTGGTAGTCATATAACTTCTACAAAGTGTCACGTGGTTACACAGGGATACCTCTCATAACCAAGCATGTGGCAGATAACTTTAGCATCATTTTTGTCGAAGCTATCATCACAGATAGTGCCCCAGGTGTTCCTGTAGTACACTTCAACCCGACCTTCTAGTCCCGAACTTCCACCCACAAGGCGTACGGTGACTCCAGACACTGCCGGTACATGTAGCACGAGTATTGCTGAAAATATTATGACCAATGTTGTAGATTATCATGCATGAAAAAATACAAGTACAATATAGTAAGAAAAAAACTGAAAAGAAAATGGCTTATATAATAATCAATACAATTTAAATAAAACAACGTCTTACGGAATTGTTAATGTTTAAGAGTAAGAGCAGTATTACATTATTGAAATGCTAAGGTGAACAGAAAATTGAAATGTACAAACCAGTAAACATGGAAATGATCAAAATTTGTAAACCATTCTTCTACAATACACTATATTGAAAGTGTATTGGAAAATCTTATATCTTTTCTACATTGTACATTTTAATGAAACTTCTCACAGTTGTAAATAAACATATGGTCTATGATATGGTGACATAAAATGCATATAGTGTTCGTTTGCTTTTTTTTTTTTTTTTTTTTTTTTTTTGAGATATTGCCCATGATTACAGAGATCCGCACATTTGAAGCTACTACAAAACATTATTTTTGGATTTATTTAATGTATCAAACATTTTGATGTGACATTTTATTATTAAAAAGATAGTAACACTGGCTTTTTTGATAAATTAACACATGAATTTCAAGAAATGATTTTCATTTCAGTATGCCGAGTCTAGGTTTTGTTACAGTTATTGACTTATGTTTCGGTCAATATGTGTCTTTACGGACCTATAAAAATGATATTGACCGAGGACGCAGTCTGAGGTCAATATAATTTTTACAAGTCCGTAAACTGCGTCCTCGGTCAATATCATTTTTATAGGTCCGTAAAGACACATATTGACCGAAACATAAGTCTAATTGTTATATTATATGCCCTTCTTAAATACACTTGTTTGACTGGCCCATATTTCATACATATAAGAAAAAGTGATATCGCAAGAGTCATTATCACTTTGGCGGGTCAATATCGCTTTTTGCGGACTCGCGCGTGCACCCGTTTCGACCAATCAAATGAGCGTATTTGAGAATGGTATATAATATTATATGTTATCCAGTTAAATGACATTACGCAATAACTTCCGGATGAGCGTATTTGAGAATGGTATATAATATTATATGTTATCCAGTTAAATGACATTACGCAATAACTTCCGGATTAGCAAACATGCAGAACTGCCATTAAGAGTCTGTTTCGTGTCCGATCCAAAACTCTACCATCCATTGAGGAATTGATATATTACTTGGCTAAAATGTTTTACATATTCAGACGACGTCTCATACACGAAACGCAAGGACACTTAAAGCCCAATAAGGTTTTTTTTTCTGTCCGGTCCAAAACTCAACCTCCATTCAAGAGATTTTAATGTTACTTGGCACAAATGTTGACCATACCAAGGCAATTTGTCATACCTTGAGAGATTATAATATTTTTGTCATAAATCTTCCCTGTAATGAAACGTTGTGTCATGCGCTAAACCAAGACTACTATCTCAATGGTCAAGGTCACAATTGGAGGTTATTGTTCAATAGGGTTTTTCATGACCAGTTCATAACTCTGTCATCCATCGAGGGATTTAAATATTACTTGTCACAAATGTTCCCAATAATAAGACGACTTTTCTTGCTTAAAACCCAGGTACCTAGCTCAATGTCACACCTTGAGGACAAAGATCAATAGCGTTCTATCATGTCCAGTCCATGACTTTGCAATTAATAAAATGATTTTAATATTACTCATCACAAATTTCACATAATAAGACGACGTGTTCTGTGCAACACCCAGAACCCTAGCTTAAAGATTAATATTACACTTGGAGGTCAAACATCAATAGGGGTTTTATTAATGTCCAGTCCATTCCTCTGACACCCATCAATGAATTACTGGGCACAAATATTGCCCATAATGTGACGAATGTGTCCTGCACAACACCCGGATCCCTAGTTCAAAGGTCAATTTCATACTTAGAGGTCAAGGGTCAACATTGATTTTATCCTGTCCGATCTGTAAAATATCTTAGTTTACTTTCCTTCTCCTGTCATGCATGCATATAAACTCAAACTCATGTGTCATATAAGCTCAATTAAAAGATGTTGGTGTATTTTCTTCAGAGTCATTCAGAACGACTTCCTTTTAATATCATGACGAAGTAATTTCATTATATTTTCTCTACCTCTCTCAGCAAAAATGAAATTTTATTAAAATAGAGTTCATATTAATAGATGTTAAAAGCAGTTAACAAAGTTTAAAGGCTTTTATACATGCAAGTTTGAATCCAAACGTTACTTGTTAAAACATAATGTATATGACGTAAACTACAGTATATACATCATTGACATATATCAGATCATTAGGTTATACAGCAGTTAAGATAATTAGTCACTTTCCAGTAGTGGATTTTGTATTCCATGTTAATACCTCATTCACTGACTTGTTATATAAATATTTTTAAAGTTGGTTAATTGGCTACTTTACTGACATAACACGAAAGGCTATTGTACGGTGCCCCTAAAGTGACATGTTACGCACTTTTTTCCACTTAGGTAATGTGAGACTTTTTTATTTCGTTTAAACGAAATAGTTATGATTTATAGAAATGATTTTAAACGAAATAGTTGTTTCGTTTAAACGAAATGACTTCGTTTAAATTTAAACGAAATAAAAAAAGTCTCACATTGCCTAAGTGGAAAAAAGGGCGTAACATGTCACTTTAGGGGCACCGTACAATAGCCTTTCGTGTTATGTCAGTAAAGTAGCCAATTAACCAACTTTAAAAATATTACGGTGCCCCTAAAGTGACATGTTACGCACTTTTTTTTCCACTTAGGCAATGTGAGACTTTTTTTTATTTCGTTTAAACGAAATCATTCCATTTAAACGAAATAACTATTTCGTTTAAAATCATTTCTATAAATCATAACTATTTCGTTTAAACGAAATAAAAAAAGTCTCACATTGCCTAAGTGGAAAAAAAGTGCGTAACATGTCACTTTAGGGGCACCGTACTATTGTTAATATACTACTGTACATGTATGAAAACATGTGAACAGAAAAATATGGTGTGTTTGGTAAAGCCTATATAAAATGGGAAGCCAATGTGTGGTCTTTACGTACATGCAATATCTATTCACAAGTTACAATAAACTGAAATGTTTAACTTGTACATGAAGTTAGTGGTCTTTTGGGTTGTTCGGATTAAACTATTTTCTACAATGAAGAGTTAGATTAAACCCAGATTTTCAAATCTTCAGAATATACTTAAAAGATTCGGCAAATAAAATTTGGGCCTCACACACGTTTTCATAATGTGGCGTCTATGCATCTATTGGAAGATAAAAATTTTGATAACATTTTCGCGAATAAATTTTTTTTCTGTGAAATGTAGATTTTAATGAAACTTCTCACAGTCGCAAATAAGCGTATGATCTATGATATGGTATGGTGAAATAAAATGTACAGATCATGTGCTTGTGTTTTGAGATATTAGCAAAACATTAAAGAGATCTGTATATTTACGTTGACTTTAAGCCATATAACGATTGACATTTCCGTACACCGAGTCTTGGCTTTATTTTACGTTATCCGGATATATGACGTTACGCAGTTACTCCCGGTTTATCATACGAACAGAACTACTTTAAAGCCAGGTGGTCTCTTTTCACCGATGGTTTGTAACCAGGTTTGAATGCAAAAATCATGCTCAGAAATTAACAAGATGGTATTTATGCGCAACAGGTCCCACTGAACCAAAAATGTTTAATTTTGTAATGAAACAACAGGTGGTCCCTAGCAAAAGTCATACGAAATTCAAATGCAGATGATCTCAGTTCACAAGATTAGATAAATTGTAAGAAAAAAATGGATATCTTTCAAAAGGCGAAACTTACCAGATAAGGCTTTAACACATGTGATCTTGAAATATACACAGTATGACTGGCTGCCATTCAAATAATCTTGAAAATTTGAAACATTTTTCTGAATTAAGAAAATAATCAAATAATGACTGAAGCTTTTCTACGCGCAAAGGTTTGCTTCATTCTAACTCGACTAAGATCTGTTTTTTGTAAAAGTATTTATTTGCATAATTGCAGAAAACAGGAAAGTCACCAAAGGACTTAACAAGATATTTCTAAAGACAGATACTATTAAGGTCATACCTAGATGTAACGCCTAGATACCCACTCCTTCGGTCATTTCATAGGTAGGTTTGCACCTGAGTTGGAACATCTGATAAATCTAGCAGCTTTTGGATTAAAAAAAATGTATCGATATATATGTTGTAGAAACCAAATATTACCTTTTATAAAAAAATCCATGCTGATGTTTCACTGTTTTAAGATTTTTTCTTTTCCACATTCAAAAAAACTTACACTTTGTCCCGGAAGTACGCGCTTACCATAAAGTACGTACTATTCTAATTCAATATGTAATTGGTGATTTTCTGAAAGGAGATAATGGGTCATATCTTACTAGTTTATTTTCATTTTTTTTGTATGAAATGACTTATTTATAAATATAAAAAACTTAGTATTTTAACCGTGATTAAGACCTATTAAAATGACAATATGAAATGCAGAAATAATAAAAATTACATAGTAATTGATCCCTACAGAAATATGTCGGGTCGGTATGATAAGTGTCACGGTATGGGACTTGAAACATTGGGTAAATAATATGTCACAGTATAGGACTTGAAGATTAAAATGCTGAGGTGTACAGCCAGACCGGGACTCGAACCCAGGGCCTCGGAAATACCGAGTGAGCTACCCGGTCGCCTACACATTTTCTCCCCTTTTTAATCTTCAAGTCCTATACCGTGACAGAGCCCCTCTATACATGTATTTAGTGGAAGGTCAGTGACGAACGCAATGATGTATTTGTTTACCAACCATCTATTTATAGCCTTATAATTAGTCGAAAAACTCTCATAACGTAGGAGGTAACCACGTGGCCACATTTTGACCAGTAAAAATGCTCAAATTTTGTAGGAGGTTGAAAGGCTCATAATGCCTTTGGTTAAAATGTGGCTGCCACATACTCTGTTTTGAACATAGAATACATTAATTTCTTGTTAAATCCTCTTTCTGATAATTACTTACTTTAACATTTGTCAAAGGTTTGAATATTGCTGAATATACTAGTATATTTTATTGAATCTGTTGTTTTTATTACCTCCCTTTAATGCTCTAACTATAACAGTTCATGTGCAATATTAAAAGAAGTGTTTTTCTAACCATGTACGTACGCATAACATCTATTTGGAAAGCTGTGTCATCTGTTTTTGTGTGTTTTTTTGGGGGTTGTCTTTTTTTGTTGTTGTTGTTGTTGTTGTTTTGTTTTGGTTTTTTTTTATAAATAAAGCATTATGGACCTTTAGCGCACAAAACATATTTTATAACGAAAGTATTTGAAGCAGTTTGGGGAAAACAATATAAGGGGACATCTGTGCGGAGGTTTTTCTCAGAAGCAATGTCAATATTTATTGTGAAGTATCTACGAGAGGTTTTCGAAAATGCGTGAACTTTATGACAAAAGGTTCTATAAGTAGGAGAAAAGGAAGACTTTCGTATTACAAGATTAAAATAGGATGTAGTATCCTCAAAAGCATAATATACTTGACCTATAGTCCAAATAGTACTCACTATAATTGGGTTACCAGTATGGAAATTTTTGAACTGATTTTGTTAGTTCATTTTAAGCAATTAAAAAACACTTAATGTATACAATAGATATTATATACATGTAGGTTTGCTCTTCCTACACACTAGATATGTTTAAATCTAGATATATGTTTAAATCTCTAAGATTATCATTTCATTAAATTTGTTACTTTGTCCTGACTATATTGTGTCTTGGGAAGCAAACACTAAATTGAGAAATTAACCAAAAGTTTTTCTTGTCATTTGTTTTAATATAACAATCCCAAAATGGCCTAAAGTTGGTGGTTCCTTTTTTTTTGGTCCAGAAAACTTTAATCGCGAAACTTTGTTGGTGTGAGATCATTTGCAGATACATGTGGAGTACGGAAACCTGAAAAGGTCTTCAGTAGCGCAAAAAAAAAAATAATATAATACTAAGGCGAGATACCTAAATGTTTATGGCTTTGTTTCTTTATAACCTTTTTCGTATTACGGTGTCATATCTTCGCGCCTTCGCATCGAATTTAGCAATGCCGCCCTTAATGATCTGCAGGACGAAGGGGCGAAACAATGACAGGTTTAAACGAAACACCCTAGCATATAATGTTTTGTTGACACTACAGAAACGTTTATAGGCGTCGCAATGTCGTAATGGTTAACGCAAATACCGACTAAAAGTACGGAAGCTTAGAAGGGCCTTCAGTTGTGAGAAAATGTTTTCACAAGTGCCGAAAATTAAGGCGAGATCCCTAAAACTTTAAGGTTTTTCGCGTTGAAATTTCCGCATTGGTTCGAACTTTTCAAACAACTTGATTTGAATCTTCGTACAAAGACAGAAAGATTTTATTTTTCGTATTATTATTGTCGAGAAGTTGTACTTAATTACATTGCGGAAAAGTCTTTGCGCGATATTGATAAGATATTTGCCTTTCTCGCCAAAAATACTCGCATTGGAGTAATTTATTTCTAACATCTCGACTTCAGCTTATTGCAATGAAAAACACTTTTAACATTTCGTACATTTTTTATCGACATGGTTTCCTATTCATCTTTCAAAATAAGTCACACGTTCCATATTGAGTGTCTCTATACCTTAATATTACATTTGCTTTTTATCCTTTCCACAGGGGTATGGATAAATTGCGTTGTCCGTCCGTCCGTCGTCCGTGTTTCAGTCCGGTTGGAGCCTTATCAGAGACATGTCACTGTCTGGAGTATTTAAAATAAAATATGGTAGAAATGTTAATTGCTAGAAGGAAATGCCACCTTGCAAGTTTCAGTCAGATTGTCTGTGAAAGACAATGTTTATCGCCCTTAGTACATCTATATATAGTACAAATTTAGTGTTTTTATTCCAATTTCCGTCCGTCCAAAGCCATACCTAAGATATGTTTTAGACTATTTTTATGAAACATGGTAGCAATGTTAACTGAGGTAAGGAAATGCGATCATGCAAGTTTCAGTCAGATGAAACGAGTTAATGCCCCTTGTACTTATATACATATATTACTTATGTAGAGTTTTATTGTCTTTCTATCCACCTGGAACCATATCTAAAACATTGTAAGGGGTATTTCAATAAAACGTGGTAATAATTTTGACTGCCATTGGTAAATGCGGCAATGCACCAGAATAGTGCCCGTATGTTGCAACCAAGTTTTGTACATATCAAATTTTCTTGACTGAGGTACGCGTTCTGATCACTGGGGTCAATGACAATGTAACCGTTACTAAATATAGAAAACTTGTTTTCTCGCAAAAATGAGATAAGCGAACCAAATCTGCTAGCTGTGTAGCCTTAAAAAAGAGCAACGTATATTTGAGTGGAATTTGGTACCTTGGGTCAAGGTCACTGTTACTAAATTATAGGCAAAGGATTCAGTCAAAAATTGGAAGCATGGAAATCTACACTGTAAAGCCCAAATTCTCGATTTTCATTAAACCAGTCCTGAAAAATCTTTGACCTGATTATTATAATTAACATATTATAAAACAAGAGCCGTCACAGGAGACAGCGCTCTTGCTAATTTCGATGCTGGATAGTGACATTGAGCACATTTGAGGAAGCTGGAGCTGTCACTGGAGTGTTTAATGACTCTAATCCGGATGAAGCTTAAGCTTGTGTCATATGTATTTAGTAATAAAAGATATAGAGATAGTGTATCAAAACATTAGATAAGTATAAAAAAGAAACATTATTCTTGGAATATTTCTGCAAGAGTAATGCCCCATGTTTCATATCATGTGACTAATAATGTGGAATAACTACTTTAAGTTTGAATCACTGAGATAGAGCAAAAGTGCATCACAACTTTAACCTGAAATTCTAAGTAAAAAGGGGGCATAACTCATAATATACTGGTGTAAATGCTATTGACCTTATGACATATGATGTAGGTGATGATGTGGAACAACCATTTTAAGTTTGAATCAAATCCATTTAGTAACAATAGAGATATGATGAAAAAGCTTTAAAATTAAACTAAAGTTCTAAACAAAATGGGGGCATAATTTATGAAATATTGGTGTAATGGTTATGGCCCTTATGTGATATGATGTTGGTGATGATGTGAATCAACTATTTTAAGTTTGAATCAAATACGTTTGGTACTAACAGAGATAGAATGACAGTGCATCAAAACTTTAACCTGAACTTTTAAGTATAAAGGTAGATCATTCATAAATCATTGGCGCAAGTGTTATGGCCGTTGTGTTAAATGATGTGGATAATGATGTGAAACAATTGTTGTTAGTGTTTTTAATCAAACTCTTTCTATGATAACAAAGATACGATGGAAATGCATCAAAATCAACCAAAAATCCTTAGTAAAAAGCGGGCATGTTTCACGAAAAATGTGTGCCAGAGTTATTGACCTTGTGTCATATGATGTGGGTGAATATGAAATGGGTGATGATGTGAAACAATTGTTTTAAGTTTGAATCAGATCGTTTTTATTATAATTTAGATAGAGAGAAAGTGCACAAAAAACTTTAAACTGAAAATCTGGGTAAAAAGGGGAGTAGTTCATGAACTATTGGTGCGAGAGATATGACCTTTGTGCCATATGATGTGGGTGATGATGAGAAATAACTATTTTATGGTTGAATTATTCCATCAAGTAATTACAGAGATAAAAAAGAAAGTACATTAAAACTTTAACCAAGGTGTGTTTGCGGAAGGGCCGGATCGAGTAAGATAGATAAAACGTATACAAATAAGGAAGCCGACGTAGATGCAGACAAATGGATGATTGTAAGAACCCTATCTATTCTCTGAAACTAATTGATGTAGTACACTTTGTTGAGAGGCAGCTAAAACATACATTCTGAGAAAACAGTCTTATGCACGTGGTTATGTACCGTATAACGTCTTCGCAGTTACTTTCAAAGAAGTATGCCACTTCCAAAAAATAATGTCGACAAAAATACGCGAAATGCAAAAAGTTTTTTTTTCGGCATCGTGAAATATTTAAGACGTCATCACCAAAACATATCTAGCCATCTCATAAAAATTATTCCAACATATTTATTCAGAGCTAATTGTCGATATAACAATATACGAAATGACAAAAGATTTTTTCTTTGCAACTAAATTTAAATCGTGTTGGTGGAAAAATATACTACAGTGCGAGCATTTTAATGCGGAAAACCATAAAGTTTTAGACATCTCATCTTAGTTTTCTGTACTTGTGAAAACATTTTCTCACAACTGAAGGCCCTTCTAAGCTTCCGTATAAAAGAAATTAATCTCGGAAGTCGATATATAATGCCGAGATAATGCGTTAACAATTAAAATAGTACACTACATTTCTCAAGATCCATGGTTGACATTTTGAAAAATTATGACGATATAAACTTCCATTTACGGAAGCTTATCAGGGCCTCCACTTATCTAAAAGTTTCGCGTCAGGTCAACTTGTGTCTTTTCGTTTTGAACAAAAACATCTGATGAAGGCGTGATAATTAATACATTATACGTAAATGTTTTTAATCATTACGCATACTTTTTTTATCGAATTGCGTGAAATATTTGTCAATGCGATGAACTTCTACACGTCTAACTAGATCTTTCAGCGAAGTCGTCAAGAAACATAACAAGAAGATAAATGTATTTGGTATTTCAACATAATTTACTCGACTTGTTACATCTTTTTCTCGAGAACTTTTACTTTAAGCGATATAATTATGCATGTCACGTGATATTTAAACACGTCAGGTTCAAAAATTGCCTATATTGGTCTTGTCTGCAGAGTGATGGTTTCATTATGTCTACGCCAGAAATATTCTAGGGAGACATATTGTTTTTCCCCGAGTTGTCTGTCTGTCCGTCTGTCTGTCCCGACGTGCCCACATGTAAATTTGGGGTTAGCGTTTCTGTTGAATTTGACATTCTGAGGTTGTGGTCATTCTGGGGTTAAATTGGTATTGTGGGGTTAAAAAAATAGTATTGTGGGGTTAAAAGGATCAAAGGAAGATAAAAGGTAATATAAGGGATTACCCCACAAATCATGTAAGTTCGTCCGTCTGTCCTTCACAAATCGTGTCCGGGCTGTATTGTTTAAACCCCTTAAAAGATTTTCAAATTACTTGGCATAAATAGTCACTGTAACAAATCATGGAGGCTGGGGGAGACATGTGTTTTTGTTACAAAAACTCTTCTTGTTTGTGAGTTGATTTTAACTAAACTTGCACATAACTTTTACCACCAAAAGATCTTGGTTCCTTTCTTGAACCAGGCATATCCCATGATTGACTCGAGAGTTATATCCCCTAAAAGGGCAAAACTTGTCTAAATTGTGGTCTTGTCTGCACAGAATTATTGTCTCATTTAAGATTTTATTTTTCAGCTATATTTCAATATGAACATGTGAAATTTCATAATAACACAACAACACTCCACCCTCTTCCACCCCCCCCCCACATCACAACCCCCCCCCCCCACTGAGGTGACCTGCCCCCCCCCCCCCCCAACCTCCCTTAAAAAATCTATTGTTCAGCTATATTTTCAATATAAACATGCGAAAATGTGAAATTTCAAAACAACAGTTCCCCGCATCCCGACACCCTGCACCCCCTCCACCAGGGTGACATCCCTCCCCCTGTTATTCTTTTTATTTTCCAGCTCTATTTCAGTATGAACATGTGAAATTTCAAAAGAGCACTTCCACACGCCCCCGCCCCCTCCCCTCCTCCCTCCCATTCAGTTATTTATGATTGTCCTTTTTAGCTCGACTAAATATATCAAACACTATCAAAGCTTTGATACTAGCTAGATCAATGTAATTTTGTATGTGAATAGAGGGCAATATTGCAATTATGAACAACACTTTGTTAAAATTCATGTTGCTATGGCAACAGAAATAGTCAAAATATAGTTTTCCCATATGAATCCTTTGATGACAAAAAATTATAGTGGCTAGGTTAATGTAATTTGGTATGTGAATACATGGAAATATGGAGATTACTATAGGTTTACTCTCCATCTGTCTGTCCATCCGTCTCACAATGTTTATCTCGAAAATCACGATGTATATTTTTTTTTCAATTAAATATTTGTCGAAAATAGAAAAACATCGAGCATATTGAGAAAAGTTAAGTCGAAAAGTGAAAAACATCGAGCATATCGAGAAAAGTGTAGTCGAAAAGGGAAAAACATCGAGCATATCGCGAAAGGTTAAGTTGCATTACCTCTATACTTTTAATCTTTGTCAATAAATTTTATTGACATGTGTAAAACAACTTATCTAGGCGAGTAAAGACAAGTCGACTTAGCACAAAACATCTCACCAACTGTAGGCCCTAATAAGCTTCCGTATCCATTTAATTTAGTCGATTTACCTACGCAAATCAGCAACTAAGTATCTCGTACAGAAGCGTAGAAGGGTCTCCATTTGATGAAATGTTTCACGAAAGTTGATTTATTTTTATTCACTTTGATCAAATATTTTAGCATAGGTCTACGGAAACGTTTATGGGCCTCGCAATGTCGTGTTAGATAACGCAGATTTCGACATATTTTCGCGAGAAATCAACATATTATCACAAGTCGATATATCCTATTGACATGTTGCATTCCTTTTTTCAATGTTTAATCATTTTTACTCGAGATCCGCGTAAGCTGTAATGATATCTCGACATATTATGTCGATATAAACCATCCCTTTCTTGATTTTCTAACGCAAGTTCTCGTCTTAACCAGACTATATATAAACAAAGTCACTTCAATGACAGTGACCAGGGGCGTAGGAAAGGTGAGGTTGGGTTAAGGATTCAGTATGTATGCGTGGATCTTGGGTCTCGTCAAGCAGAGTTTTGTTTGTTTGTTTTGGATTTAACGCCGTTTTTCAACAGTATTTCAGTTATGTAACGGCGGGCAGTTAACCTAACCAGTGTTCCTGGATTCTGTACCAGTACAAACCTGTTCTCCGCAAGTAGCTGCCAACTTCCCCACATGAATCGGAGGTGGAGGACGAATGATTTCAGACACAATGTCTTTTATCAAATCGTCACGGAGAACATACGCCTCGCCCAGGGCTCGAACTCACGACCCCACGTTCCGTAGATCTGCGCTCTCCCTACTGAGCTAAGCGGACTGTCAAGCAGAGTAAACAATGAACATAAATATAAAATAAAAACGTATAGTTATTCCAGAATAAAATGCGGATTCACTGTGTATAGGCAGTTTACGAGTACTTAGGCACCAAATATTCACTCGGCGGATCATTTGCCTTTTTCTTTAAAGGGACTCGGTAAAGCTGCTAGTTATAGCGAGACTAAAAATTTATTTCTGGTTTACGGCAATTTGTAAGTGCTTTAATGCTACTCGTTGACAGATAGTAGGAAGCAGAGAATAACTGCATACACAGTTTGGTTTGTCTGTGAACAAATAACATATCACTAGTACATAACACAATTTTATAAATATTTTCTGAGTGCATATTTTTTTCCAAAACAGCAACAGCAAACAAATTAAACAGATAAAGAAAATTAAAAAAGAAAACAACCTCACAGTAAAATATCCACAATTTTACTTTCACAACAGACGTCCGTCAGATGTTGTGAAAGAGAAGCAATTCTTTGAAAATTATTTTTTCTATTTTTATGGATTTCATAAATGAACACCAAGAAACCTTTATATTAAATAACAAAAATGATGTTTTTCATAAAGCAGCTCTAGGTTCAACATGGATTTCATAAGAAAAAGTAAATATTCAAATTAAAAGAAAATACAATGATTATGTTTTATGAATGGATTTCATTAAAAAACGTCCGAAAAAAACAACAATATTTTTAATTAAAAATATAAATCAGTTCATCTAGAATACAGTCGGATTTCCTTAAAAAGGTGATTAAAGAAAATAAATAAATAAAATGTTGATGTTTTATATGAAGAAAATTAACACTGCTTGGATATCCTAAAATATCTGTAGCATTGCATTTGACGGACCAATGTGTTTGTAACACTGTCTGCTATCTGTCACCTCACATGGATTAGGAACTTACAAACTATAAGTAGTCAACTTGAATAGTGTATACTTTTATTCATGGCAGGAAATATGGAACTTGTTTTTGTGTATATTCATATATCTTTTGTGTGTTGTCAGAATTCAAAGGAATCATGGTAACGTTACAGTGGTTTTTAGGAACCGCTTCTTAGGACATTGCGCTCCCAAAAATTGCAAACTAAGTGCTGTAATTGTTAAAGTACAGTTTAAACTGCCCTACGGTCACTTTATATTGGTGGTAAGCCAGACTTCTAGGAACAGGGTCAGTGCTACAATTCCCAAAATAATTTCCAAAATTGCGTTTATTCTACTAATTAAACTTCCAGCTATTTGATTTGTCTTACTAGCATGGTATTGAAAATGCCCGCCCAATATGAAAATACTTCCTACGGGCCTGTAAACCCAAACTTCATATTTCTAAAGAGAGCAATTACTATGTAGGGATAACGCATGTTTTTCGTGTTATAACGTTTGCAGAATCCCTAGGGATTGTTTGGTGCCCGAGCCCGCAGGGCGAGGTTACCAACGTATCCCGAGGGATTCTGAAGATGTTATAACACGAAATGAACATGCGCTAACGCTATTCTAGCATAAAACGCGGAAAAAACCTAATAAATGAATACATTCTACCTCAACGTCATTAAATTTCCATGAAAAGCGCGGGAATATCTGAGTTGTTTTTTCACGTTGACGTCATTTCCATTTGAATTATTCGTTTGGAGCCGTAATACGTTTACGCTTTGCCACGGAACGCGCAAATATAAAAAGGTGTTATAACAGCACGTGAGCGTGAAAATCTTTCTGTTAACACACGAATTCTCTCTTGTTAAAACACCCCCAAAAAGTGACAAGAACAGCAGTTTTATGCTAGAATATATTACGACAGCTCACTTTAGTAAATCAAGAAAGGGGCGTTTTATATCGTCATACTATGTCGAGATATCTTTATAGCTTACGCGGATCTCGAGAAAAATTATTAAACATTGAAAAAATGAATGCAATAAATCAATAAAATATATCGACTTGTTGTGATAATATGTTGATTTCTCGCGAAAATATGTCGATATTTGCGTTATCTAACGCGACATTGCGAGGCCCATAAACGTTTCCGTATAGGTCAATTACTTTAATTCACAAATATACAAGTCTTATAGACATTGCACCTAGACTTTTCTTAATATGCTTGATGTTTTTGTTGAATCGATTTGCTATCTTTTCGTCTTAAAAATCATTCAGTCTTTTATACAATGTTTATGGAAAAGACAAATGAATTTTGCCTTTCGATATGAAACATTTCGAAAAGTGAGATGTTTATCAACAATTTATAGCAACAATTCGTCTACAAAGTGACGCCAACCCAGAGTCATTAAACACTCCAATGACAGCTCCAGCTTCCTCAAATGTGCCCAATTCCACTATCCAGCATCAAGAATTATCAAGAGCGCTGTCTCGTCTGACGGCTCTTTTTAATATCATTTTAATAATAATCGGGTCACAGTGTTTCAGGACTGGTCAACTGAACATAGAGAATTCAGGGTTAAGAGTGTATAGATTTCCATGCTTCCGATTTTTGACTGAATCTTTGGCATATAGTTTAGTATAAGTGACCTTGACCAAGGTAAAAAAAATGCACGAAAATACTGTGTTTTCTTTGAAGGCTGCACATTTAGCAGGTTTAGTATGCTTTAAGCCTATTTCATTTTTGTGAGAAAACAAGTTTTAGTTACAGTGACATTAATATTATTATTGACACCGGTGACTAGAATGCGTACAAAATTTGGATGCAACATCCCATTTGTAAAGAAATGCCTTTTATAGTTAACATTATACAAGTACTAAAGGCAATATTCTTGTGCAATGCCGCATTTCAAAATGGCAGTTAAAATCATTACCACGTATTTTTGAAAACTCCTGACACTGTCTTAGATATGATTCCAGGTGGGTAGAAAGACAATAAAACACTGTATAAGAACTATATGTATTAAGCACAAGGGACATAAACTCGTCTTCATCTCACAGACACTTGGGGTTCGGACCTCCACACACCCCATTCTCCTACGCCCCTGGTTAAGTTTAGCCAATATATTTTAGCATTTTACCATGTATTAAGCATAGGTGACGATCATAAAACGCATTTTGTAACATTTCAGCGTGTTTTTAAAAAATGCATTTTTACCATCAATGCTCTCAATATTACAAGATATGAAACATCTCACGAACACTAGGGAACCAATAGCCAGTTAAACGTTTAAATGAACCCCTACCAATGAATCACTGGTATCAATCGTCAGATCTGTTACCATTCTGTCAAATGACACCGGTCCCGACAACTGTCGTTTGTATTCCGACGAGAAATCAATAAATAATATAAATCAATCTATCTGAATTCTATGGAACACTTCCTTGCGAATAGATCCCTGCTTTGAACTGCGCATATCGTTGCCGGGTACCAAAATTGATACCGTTTCGACTGCATTATACCAGATTATCGCTTCACCACGTGTTACACGAGGTTTGTTTATATAAAGAAGTGTAGACTAGCTCCTAGACTATGATATATCTTTTTACATTTTTATGATTGAATGTAGTGAACTGAGCCAGTCTATATTCTATGTCCAATATCATAGTCTAGTACAATCCGAAAATTCACAAACCTCTTTTTAGGTTTGTTATCAATCAATGTCAAGAACTGACCACAGCCTAACTGGTAGAGATCAGTGGTTTACTGCCACATGTTTATGCAATTTATTGAGACCATCTGGTAGCTGGGATTTACAACTGCAGGGGTCAGCTGAGTTGAAATTTTATCAGAAATGAATTTTCCTTTCTCAGTATTGGTACTTGCAGTTAGATTGGAAAATCTGAAAGATACACATTCCTATGGCTTGTCATAAAATGGACATAAGGAATTAAACTGTAATTGAACAATAAAGGAGTAGAACAGATGTGTTTTTTCCCTGAACAGGTAGCGGAAAAAGTTAGCTTTTGCGATATTTTTGTTAAAACCTTTAACGTTAATAGACGGAATGCACATATAATATAATGGTATCACCTCTTGGTGCATTAATGAATTTCCAGGTTCAGGGGCTGAATAATACATACTGAAGTGTTGTATTTGAAGGACAGTGAAACACAAGTACTGGCACATAAATCTGCAATTTTGCTCTGAGAATATTCGGACCGAATGCTTTCATTTCTTGTTATCCTGTATTCTCTTAGTTAGAAGGTCTATGACTTTTCTTTAAAAATCTATATGTAAATACATGAAAGCACATTTTTTTTTTACATCAAAATTGGTATTTCTGCAGAAGATAGAAACGTCTCAAAGTTAGATATACATTTAAGCTTATAATTCTTGTGTTTCTTATTTGTGCAAATTTCGCATGTTGTATACTTAAGTACGGAAGCTTATCAGGGCCTCCACTTATCTAAAACTTTCGCGTCAAGTCAACTTGTGTCTTTTCGTTTTGAACAAAAACATCTGATGAAGGCGTGATAATTAATACGTTATACGTAAATGTTTTTAATCATTACGCATAGTTTTTTATCGAATTGCGTGAAATATTTGTCAATGCGATTAACTTCTACACGTCTAACTAGATCTTTCAGCGAAGTCGTCAAGAAACATAACAAGAAGATAAATGTATTTGGTATCTCAACATAATTTACTCGACTTGTTACATCTTTTTCTCGAGAACGTTTACTTTAAGGCGATATAATTATGCATGTTACGTGATATTTAAACACGTCAGGTTCAAAAGTTGCCTATATTGGTATTGTCTGCACAGTGATGGTTTCTACGGAAGCTTATCAGGGCCTCCACTTATCTAAAAGTTTCGCGTCAAGTCAACTTGTGTCTTTTCGTTTTGAACAAAAACATCTGATGAAGGCGTGATAATTAATACATTATACGTAAATGTTTTTAATCATTACGCATACTTTTTTATCGAATTGCGTGAAATATTTGTCAATGCGATTAACTTCTACACGTCTAACTAGATCTTTCAGCGAAGTCGTCAAGAAACATAACAAGAAGATAAATGTATTTGGTAGTTCAACATAATTTACTCGACTTGTTACATCTTTTTCTCGAGAACTTTTACTTTAAGCGATATAATTATGCATGTCACGTGATATTTAAACAAGTCAGGTTCAAAAATTGCCTATATTGGTCTTGTCTGCACAGTGATGGTTTCATTATGTCTACGCCAGAAATATTCTAGGGAGACATATTGTTTTCCCCGAGTTGTCTGTCTGTCCGTCTGTCTGTCCCAACGTGCCAACATGTAAATTTGGGGTTAGCGTTTCTGTTGAATTTGGCATTCTGAGGTTGTGGTCATTCTGGGGTTAAATTGGTATTGTGGGGTTAAAAATTAGTATTGTGGGGTTAAAGGATCAAAGGAAGATAAAAGGTAATATAAGGGATTACCCCACAAATCCTGTAAGTTCGTCCGTCTGTCCTTCACAAATCGTGTCCGGGCTGTATTGTTTAAACCCCTTAAAGGATTTTCAAATTACTTGGCACAAATAGTCACTGTAACAAATCATGGAGGCTGGGGGTGACATGTGTTTTTGTTACAAAAACCCTTCTTGTTTGTGAGTTGATTTTAACTAAACTTGCACATAACTTTTACCACCAAAAGATCTTGGTTCCTTTCTTGAACCAGGCATATCCATGATTGACTCGAGAGTTATATCCCCTAAAAGGGCAAAACTTGTCTAAATTGTGGTCTTGTCTGCACAGAATTATTGTTTCATTTTTCAGCTATATTTCAATATGAACATGTGAAATTTCATAATAACACAACAACACTCCACCCTCTTCCACCCCATCCCCACATCACAACCCCCCCCCCACACTGAGGTGACCTGCCCCCCCCCCCCCCTTAAAAATCTATTGTTCAGCTATATTTTCAATATAAACATGTGGAAATGTGAAATTTCAAAAGAACAGTTCCCCGCATCCCGACACCCTGCACCCCCTCCATCAGGGTGACATCCCTCCCCGAGTTATTCTTTTTATTTTCCAGCTCTATTTCAGTATGAACATGTGAAATTTCAAAAGAGCACTTCCACACGCACCCGTCCCCTCCCCTCCTCCCGCCCATTCAGTTATATATGATTGTCCTTTTTTAGCTCGACTAAATATATCAAACACTATCAAAGCTTTGATACTAGCTAGATCAATGTAATTTTGTATGTGAATAGAGGGCAATATGAAATTATGAACAACACTTTGTTAAAATTCATGTTGCTATGGCAACAGAAATAGTCAAAATATAGTTTTCCCATATGGATCCTTTGATGACTAAAAATTATAGTGGCTAGGTTAATGTAATTTGGTATGTTAATACATGGAAATATGGAGATTACTATAGGTTTACTCTCCATCTGTCTGTCTGTCTGTCCATCCGTCTCACAATGTTTATCTCGAAAATCACGATGTATATTTTTTTTCAATTAAATATTTGTCGAAAATAGAAAAACATCGAGCATATTGAGAAAAGTTAAGTCGAAAAGTGAAAAACATCGAGCATATCGAGAAAAGTGAAGTCGAAAAGGGAAAAACATCGAGCATATCGCGAAAGGTTAAGTTGCATTACCTCTATACTTTTAATCTTTGTCAATAAATTTTATTGACATGTGTAAAACATCTTATCTAGGCGAGTAAAGACAAGTCGACTTAGCACAAAACATCTCACCAACTGTAGGCCCTAATAAGCTTCCGTAGGTTTCATTATGTCTACGCCAGAAATATTCTAGGGAGACATATTGTTTTTCCCCGAGTTGTCTGTCTGTCCGTCTGTCTGTCTGTCCCGACGTGCCCACATGTAAATTTGGGGTTAGCGTTTCTGTTGAATTTGACATTCTGAGGTTGTGGTCATTCTGGGGTTAAATTGGTATTGTGGGGTTAAAAAATAGTATTGTGAGGTTAAAAGGATCAAATGAAGATAATAGGTAATATAATGGATTACCCCACAAATCCTGTAAGTTCGTCCGTCTGTCCTTCACAAATCGTGTCCGGGCTGTATTGTTTAAACCCCTTAAAGGATTTTCAAATTACTTGGCACAAATAGTCACTGTAACAAATCATGGAGGCTGGGGGAGACATGTGTTTTTGTTAGAAAAACCCTTCTTGTTGGTGAGTTGATTTTAACTAAACTTGCACATAACTTTTACCACCAAAAGATCTTGGTTCCTTTCTTGAACCAGGCATATCCCATGATTGACTCGAGAGTTATATCCCCTTAAAAGGGCAAAATTTTTCTAATTTGTGGTCTTGTCTGCACAGAATTATTGTTTCATTATGATTTTATTTTTCAGCTATATTTCAATATGAACATGTGAAATTTCATAATAACACAACAACACTTCCCCCTCTTCCACACCACCCCCACATCACAACCCCCTCCCCACACTGAGGTGACACCCCCACTCCCCCCCCCCCCCCCCCCACTCCTTAAAAATCTTTTGTTCAGCTATATTTTCAATATAAACATGTGAAAATGTGAAATTTCAAAACAACAGTTCCCTGCATCCCGACACCCTGCACCTCCTCCATCAGGGTGACATCCCTCCCCCAGTTATTTTTTTTTTATTTTCCAGCTCTATTTTAGTATGAACATGTGAAATTTCAAAAGAGCACTTCCACACGCCCCCGCCCCCTCCCCTCCTCCCTCCCATTCAGTTATATATGATTGTCCTTTTTAGCTCGACTAAATATATCAAACACTATCAAAGCTTTGATACTAGCTAGATCAATGTAATTTTGTATGTGAATAGAGGGCAATATTGAAATTATGAACAGCACTTTGTTAAAATTCATGTTGCTATGGCAACAGAAATAGTCAAAATATAGTTTTCCCATATGGATCCTTTGATGACAAAAAATTATAGTGGCTAGGTTAATGTAATTTGGTATGTGAATACATGGAAATATGGAGATTACTATAGGTTTACTCTCCATCTGTCTGTCTGTCCATCCGTCTAACAATGTTTATCTCGAAAATCACGATGTATATTTTTTTTCAATTAAATATTTGTCGAAAATAGAAAAACATCGAGCATATTGAGAAAAGTTAAGTCGAAAAGTGAAAAACATCGAGCATATCGAGAAAAGTGAAGTCGAAAAGAGAAAAACACCGAGCATATCGCGAAAGGTTAAGTTGCATTACCTCTATACTTTTAATCTTTGTCAATAAATTTTATTGACATGTGTAAAGCATCTTATCTAGGCGAGTAAAGACAAGTCCACTTAGCACAAAACATCTCACCAACTGTAGGCCCTAATAAGCTTCCGTACTTAAGTTATATAATATTCTTAAGTTAACTCCAGTTAGTTAACTACTACTATACAAGTCAAGAAAACCCCATACTTGTATAATCTTTAGTAAAGATTAGCAGAGCCAAATGTTTTGAAATAAAAATCAATTGATTTGTGAAAAATATAATGTTAAATAGAGACATGTGGTTTCAAAGTGTTTTGATGTTGAAAAGGTAACTCTACATATTAACATTTAGTTACATATCTCTTATAAGGTACATGCATTTGTTCAATTAATCGCCAGTGTAGAGAGGACTGGAGATGGTTGAAAATCTTATGTATACTATAAAGTAACATTATTTGAAATTTTAAGCGCTGGTTATCACATCTTATTGGACCACTTTATTTGCTATTTAGTTTATAATAGTACAGTTTTATTCATGGAAGGCTTGTTCAATTTACCAAATACTTCATTTTAACGTTAAAAATGTTTAATACTCTAAATGCAAGTAAGCATTTGATATTTCGCATAAAATATATAGCATTAGGAGTTAACATGATAACTCCGCCCTTTCATTTGAAAAATGCCACATGCCAAATGCAAAATATTTAATGCCAAATGCTTAATCTTAAACATTGAGTCATAATTGTCAAATGCGATGGCAAAACAATACTGTGGAAGGACGGTGCGCCATGCTAATTGCAAAGTGCTAAATGACATATAATTAAATAAAAAATGGCATTTAGCATTAAATAATATGTATTTTGCATAAAGTTATTGGCATTTAGCATTAAAATTGACATTTGGCAATTAGCATGGCACACAGACCCTCCATACAAAGCTGAATGCTAACATGCATTGTCCGATGCTGGCATGACATGGTAGAAGATGCTTCAAATCAGACTCATAATACATGATGCAGATCTTTATTTCATAAAATCAAAGGACAATTAGCATTATCTTTCAGCATTATAAACATTAGATATTTGTAATTTTCGCATTTATTATGAGAGAAAGAATATTGTATTTAGCGATTAGCATTAGCTATCTGGCAATAAGAATGGTGCACCAGCCTTCAACAATGCATTAATCTTCAATAGTTTTGTTATTTATCAATCTTTGTTAAGAAAATAAAACGTCTTTTTTGTTTGGTGCTGCAGTACGGTGCTTGGTCACTGAATAGAAATCATTTTATGCTGACACTTGTATTTCTTTTAATTTTGGTACAGCTTTCTCATAATTTTATCTATATCTACTGGCTTTCCAATGGGACAACAAGTCTCGGTTTTATTAACACCTTTGAAAAGTTTTATATGGTAGCAATCATAATCTTCTTTTTTGACACATATTATACAAAGCAGTTTCTTTATATAATCGTTTGAATAAACTTGAACTCTACATATTTTTTAAAATGTGCCTTTGACAAAGACATGCTGTAATAAACTTTTAAAATCCATTCTTCAGTTTCAGAATTTTAATGATTAGAAGAATCCTTTAAATAAAATAAACATATTATTGTTAATAAATATATTTGCAAGATGACCCATCAGGATTTCAAAAGTAGCAAAATGGTTTATTCTAGATGAGAATGGATCTTCAACTATCACCATTAAAAATCAGTTAGGTAAACAGATTTATGATCAGCAGCACAACACTTGACCACTAGCATGATGTACCAAATTATCCATGGGTAATCTAATAGCCATAGGTGCCAATCATCTCTCTGAGAGCGTTTCGGATTGTACTAGACTGATAATTTCAACATCAGTCCTGTGTGAAAATCTCTAAAATAGACTGGCTTTTGTCTCTATGAAATTGAATTTGTCAAAAAAGGGAAAAATATAGAAATATAGTTATTATCAGTCTAGTGGCTAGTCTAAAAGAAGTGATGATCTGGTTTAACATAGCCGTAATAGTAACGATTTTGGTTCCCGGTTTATGACATGAGCTACACAAAGCGAGGGTCCAGCGCAAGCAAGTGTTCCCATTGTTCGTGCAATGTTGCATATCTTGTAGTATTGAGAGCATTAATGGTAAAAATACATTTTTTAAAAACACGCTGAAATGTTACAAAATGCGTTTTATGATCGTCACATATGCTTTATACATGGTGAAATGCTAAAATATATTGGCTAAACTTAACAGGGGCGGAGGAGAATGGGGTGTGTGGAGGTCCGAGCCCCAAGTGTCTGTGGTTTGATTACTAAGACCTTCATGTCCATGGTATACTAAGCAACTCCACGAAGCGAAACACCAGGAACGCAAATTACAATGCAAACGACATGAAATTATATTGACAGTCGATCACCAAATTTACCGAATACAGTGTGATGGCGTAAAAGGGATGCTAAAACAAGCTCGTGTTGATTATTATACAAATGTACAAGCAAAATGGAGTCATGTGGGAGTGACCATAGGAGTTTATGTAACATAACCAAATATCTTCCTGGCGATACAAATGAGGTGAATTTTTACCATCACATTCATATCGACAGCATCTCGCACATGACTTCAGGTCGTATTATTGGTACGGTTTAGTTACTCAGCTTGAATATTTCGGCCTGGGTGGTTCCAATATTTCCGCTTTCATAGCTTTGGGTATGGTATAATAACCCCTTGGATATGGTGCCTGCTTTGTAATTTTGTCTTTTAGCAGTTCCTGTGATATCAGGCTCCATAATCTCAGATACCTTTTTTAAATTACACTTTGTTTAGTTCTGCCCATTGTTTTCTCGTTTAGGGCAAACCCATCATTTTAAGTGGGGACCATACGGGGACCGCTTTTCATGGAATTACACGTTAGTGTTTCATTGAAGGGTTCCATGTGCACCGCCGTATGAACACATCTGCGGATGTCTTTAAATTGTTTTATTTTTTGTACATTTAACATGTGTAAATGTTGAGTTCTGCACATCCCGGAGCTACCGGGCGTGGACGGTAGCATGCATTTCCACTACCGTCCATGAACAGGCTCAATCAAACCGAGCCTGCAACATTTTCGTTTCTGTCGTGTTGAGCGACCTTTGGAGTTTCAACTTTTTCTATTACTTCTTACATACTTCTTTATTGGAATCAATCCGAAACCATATAACATCGCAAACACAATCTGTATCTGATATAGATGACATAGAAACTGAATACACATGTGTGAATTATGTTGAGTTTACTCGAAGCTATGAAGATGAAGTGAAATCAATAATTTAAAAGTCAGCGAACAAATCTTGCGAACTAGATCCTATCCCAACATGGTTTTTTAAAGAAAGTCTTAACGAACTAACACCAGTGATATCAAATATTACAAATGCATCTCTGGACGCTGTGTATGTGCTCAAGTCGTTCAAACATTCACGAATAAGCCCTCTTCTAAAAAAAAGCCGAGCTTAGATGCTAAATAACCATAGGCCTGTCTCATATCTGCCTTTTCTGTCTAAAATCTTAGAAAGTGACTGAAAATCATTTGAGGAACGATGGCTTCATGAAGTCAATCAATATGCTTATAAGAAATTCCACCCGACCGAAACCGCCCTATTAAAAGTCCAAAATGACATCCTTCAATCGTTGGATAAGAACAATGTGACTATTCTTGTGATGGTTGATCTCTCTGCAGCGTTTGACTATTGACCACGGGACGCTGATTCATTGCTTAGAACGTCACTTTAGTATTACAGGCAAGCCACTCGCATGGATGATGCCATACCTCAGTGATCGCTACCATACCGTATGCGTAGATGTTGAGGTATCACAACCAGTGCACACGAAGTACAGTGTACCCCAAGGGTCTGTCCTGGGGACAAAGAACCAAACAATGTACACAAAATCTGTCGGATCTATCAGCAGAAAGCACAGACTGAACAATCATTTCTTTGCGGACGATCCACCGTTATATCAGTCCTTCAAACCGATAGACAGAATGTCTATTGAAGTGACCATGATCCATCGCGTTTAAAGTTGTCTAAAGAATGCAGGTACTTGGCCAATCACGAACTCTAGTGTGACAATATAATATAAAGTATATTTTAAATTGTGATTGAATATTTTCTACTATGTGCATATTTCACTATTCTGTTGTTGTTGTTTTTGTTGTTGTAACTGGGGGTTTAATCTATCTGTTTACCATGTTTGCTTGGTTACTGAAGGCCATCAGGTTATAACTTGTAGAACTGACCCTGTAAAATGCTAACCTAACCGTGCACTAACCAAAAGACGTAGACGTGTTACTTTGATTTTGTTATAAAACAGATTGAATGGAAACCCGTCATGTTCACTTTGCGAGAGCTTGTCCGAGACCTTGTTAAGGATATTTCCTTCGGCATTTTTCGAAAGGGAGAACTCGACGCCACTTTTCCGTAGGTTTGACGAAAAACTTCCCCATATTTTTGGGTTTTATTTCGCTTGAAAATTAGTTATACCCGCTTGAAATATAACTAAATCTCATGTTGGTCATGTTGGTTGCCTAACGAACCGGAAATGGTCAGTTTTTGTAGATGTAACATGTTATGGATTAACTGGTAATACAAATAATCATGCAAGACCTACTCTGTACTAGTCAGCGATCCGCGCTAACATTTTGCTACATGGTGCTTGTGTCTAAGGGAGACAATTCGTACAGATGCAAAAGTTAGTTCCACAGTGATTACTTGACCTTTACACGTGAGTTTGCGATGTACATTAATTTAATTCAGAGCTTAATTCAGAGCTTAGATTTCTGAGAGGTGGTGTTAAGGTTGGACAATGAGTAAAGTATTTTGTGTTTGATCATATTGTGGCCTTTCTATACACCAAAAAAAAAACGACTTATTTTGATTAACTGTGAGTTTGCTGTATTAAATTGCTGATGTTCATATAACAGAACTTTTAACTTTAAATATTACACGAATTTCATAAAATTGAAATTATAGATTTTATCAATTAATTTGTTAATACTTTATAGCATAATTTGACGACAATTTGTCTAAAATGAGCATAGATCTACCAATATGTGGTGTCGATGTAAGGTTTTGTGTCACGAATTTTTCTTTTAATTTTTTTTGTGAAAAAGAAAAGCGTAATGTTATTTCAGGGCATAAGTACCCTGTGGTCTATTTCAGCAATCCATTTCATTTTGTATAAATTTCTCATAAAGCTTGCAACAAAAATGACGTGGTTTCATTTGTCTTGTCCTCACACATTTCGAATTCGAAGTACTTGTGGGAACTGACAGAGTATTCCTCTAAGTACTTGTGAGAGCTGACAGAGTATTCCTCTAAGAACTTGTAGGAGCTGACAGAGTATTCCTCGAAGTACTTGTGGGAGCTGACAGAGTATTCCTCGACGTACTTGTGGGAGCTGACAGAGTATTCCTCGACGTACTTGTGGGAGCTGACAGAGTATTCCTCTAAGTACTTGTGGGAGCTGACAGAGTATTCCTCTAAGTACTTGTGGGAGCTGACAGAGTATTCCTCTAAGTACTTGTGGGAACTGACAGAGTATTCCTCTAAGTACTTGTGGGAACTGACAGAGTATTCCTCGAAGTACTTGTGGGAGCTGACAGAGTATTCCTCGAAGTACTTGTGGGAACTGACAGAGTATTCCTCTTAGTACTTGTGGGAACTGACAGATTATTCTTCTAAGTACTTGTGGGAGCTGACAGAGTATTCCTCTAAGTACTTGTGGGAGCTGACAGAGTATTCCTCTAAGTACTTGTGGGAACTGACAGAGTATTCCTCGAAGTACTTGTGGGAACTGACAGAGTATTCCTCTAAGTACTTGTGGGAATATGCATGGCACGCATAAAGTATTCCTCTAAGTACCTATGGGAGTTTGTATGATACACTGACAAAGTATTCCTCTTGATCCAAGATTTTAGAGCACGTCTGAAGACACACTTTGTAATATTTTTATTTAAGAGTGGAAATCAAAATTATTTGCCGTGCTATACATGCAAATTCTAATACACAAACTTATATTTAACATATATAACTTTTATATTTGGTTATGAATATTATCAGCTGTTAAGTATATAAAGTCCTATTAGGCTTTTAGTTTTATGTTTTTACATATTTTAAAAGCAGCTGTATGCATAATTACAAGATCAGAAAAGCACTGCTGCCAATTTTGCACATGAACTTACACGGTCAAAGTCATAAAGGGATGTAATAAAAACAATGAACTCAATAATACTTTCTACTGTATAAAACAAATATTCAAACCTTTAAACTTTTAAAAAATATCGAAAAAATGATATAAATTTATTTCAGACAGTATTTAATGCGCAATCCTTAGCAGAAGTACCGGTCTGCTACTCTTTGATTGTCCTTTATAAAGTGAAACCCGCCCGCTTACCTCATTAGGGTGAGTGCAGATCTACTTACCGCGGGGTCGTGAGTTCGATCCCCGGGCGTGTGGTATGTTCTCCGTGACGATTTGATAAATGACATTGTGTCTGACATCATTCGTCCTCCGACTCTGATTCATGTGGGGAAGTTGGCAGTTACTTGTGAGAACAGGCTTGTACTGGTACAGAATCCGGGAACACTGGTTAGGTGCACTGCACGCCGTTACATAATTGAAATACTGCTGAAAAACTGCGTTAAACCCAAAACAAACAAAACAAATAAATATAAAGTGAAATGGTTCCTGAAAGTGGATTCAGTGGACATGTGGCCACACTTTCTGACAATGAAACCACCTCGAACCCGCTCCTCAACTGAAAATACTTACATTGAGATAGAGTTCCCCGTACTTCACACCTGGCACACTAAGGAACAAGGGAAGCTTCTAGGATTGGAACGTCACCTGTATCTTGCACTATTTTAACGTTACCAACAGTCTTCGAGAGGAGTCGTCCATATGTGTTACCGGTGCCGAGTATAAATAAGCTTACACAAAACAAATACGCGGGCTTTAATCGAAACACACTAAGTGCGATAATGTTTTAGTTTTCATAAAGCGAACAAAAGCTGGTTCCTATGAAAATAGAATTGAGTGTTTACAATAAAGAAAATACAGTATATGTTGTCACAGTTTATTTTTTATGCAAGATGTTTGAATGTCATAATGATACTGTTGTTATAGGTGTAGGAAATCATAATTTACAACATTGAATATTACAGTTAAGCAAATCAGTATTTGCTAGGAATGGGTTATTTTTTTTTGTAAAAATGAGCCTTGATCCGAGTATATAGTTTTAATATCTCCGAAAAAACTCAACATGGATACCAGTATTTTTGTGTTGTTTTTTCTGTTGTGTTTGATTTTAACTACTTATGAAATAAAAGCAAAAGGCATCTACTGAAAAGATATGACACAACTGTACAACTTTTATTACATTTTAGAACATGCATACTTGAAATTTTTCAGAAATAAATAACTTTTTATATCAATTGTATAATATTCTATGTACTGAAGTAAAAATTTGAGAAAATTGAATCAAATTGTCATGAAGTTAAATTCATAGCTTACTTCAGTTTTTGGTTCACATATTTGAATACCAAATTCAAATTGGCCACGCAATTATCATGTTCATACCTTAAAAACGGGCATTGTTACAGACCCTTATGATCACTGAAATTGAAAGAGTATATATTGAAGTAAAGATATATATGTAAAATTGCATAGAAAAAAACAACAACTAGGAAATGCCCTAGCAAGAAATTAATACATTCTATGGCCATAGCCAAAGATGTGGCAGTAACATTAGTATACAATCATCACGACCATTTAATCAGGTACATCAATGTGGAAAAAAGCAAATATTTTTCTGTGTTATACAAAAATGAAAGTTATTCATTCATTCGCGCACGGCGGACAGCAGGTTAGAACCTCTGACATTTCGCGAGCCGAATGGCATGGCTTCCTGGCATGACGAAAGTAAAAATGAAGCCATTCAGCACAGTCGTGATAGACCTACTGGAGTTACTAAATGCTCCCGCTACTAAAAATTTTTAACGTTTTAGTATCAAATCCATGTAAACGATCGAAAGAAAATCAAAATATAAAATCCAGTTATGCATTATTTTATGTCTATATAAGCACGGGACGTATGAGCAGTTATGAACTGTGTTAGTAGTTTATGAAAATAATAAATATAATATCAACGGCCATGACATTGCAAGGAATATATTGCACTATATTCGTAGTCAACGCAAAATGATTGGAGTACTTTAATTTTAGAGTATCTGCATTTTGCTATAATCGTGCTGCAGTTACAAAACTCATAACATATACAATGAAGCCAGATTGTCATCTGTTTTTTGCCTACTTAGACAAATGTAACCATCATAAAACGTTTAATTCACAAGTCAATTTTCGCTTTTAGTAACAGCCACAGAAACATCACCATTTTAAGCATTTATGTTCCAATAACAAGTCGAGATTTTGAGTCCAATATAAATTTGTATCAGAATTTCGGAAAAGATTTTAAATCGAGGCACCGTGACGATCTTCCGTTGTCCGTCAATTTTTTTTAAAAAATCTACTTTTCTTCCGGAGCAGTTACAATGCCGTGCGCCCACAAGCCTACACAAACGCAAGATTGGATCTCATTATATCGCGAAGTAGGCGAAACAATTAAACAATCTGACTGAGATTTTATCTCAATTATTTGAAAGTAAAACTTTCATGTCGTCAGTCATATTAGTCAGGTTCTCGTATAAGTAAATGTACTGAAAGCTAGAAGTTCCAGGGAAAAGTAACACCACGGGACAATTTGCTAAACATTTCTCCCCGCTGAGTGTACAGCATGTATAGATACGGTCATTGTAGCTGCTGTATTAAAACCTCAGCCATCTCAATAAACGAGCCTCAGTTGATATGAATGCCTGGTAATCAGTTTGATTGCTGTGGTCGAGATTAAACTTTCTACGAAGTCTTTGGAAGATATCAGAATGATACACAGAGTGCTAATGGACGACTGGATAAACGCAAATAGCAGGGAGGTTCTCCGTGTAAAAATTGTAATTTTCAGCGCGAGAAAATTATCACTGCAGCGCGGGATTTTCATGTTATTTTTGATTTTACAAAATGATGAACCCATCTATATTGTAATTTTATGTACATAAGATCAATTAGTGACCGCAGTTGAGATCACGGGTCTGAACACATCTTGGATCACGATCACACGTCTCTTCCTATGCCAGCAAAGCTGGGTTTTCCTGGAAAATGGACTAGAAAATGATCAAAACAAATCTTTACCAAGGCAGTACCACATGGATACTTAAATTATTGACATACACGAGTTGTTTCCCTTCCTTTGAGTAGAATCGGGTGGAAGCCATTTGTCCACTTATTTATTTTCAATGTTTTGTATTTGTCGTACAAGTAAAAGAACAAAATTACTCTATATATCTAATCCGAAATTACCATGTCAGAGAAATATTAGTGCTATATTGTTCGACAAAACTTAACGGAAACTCAAGAATTGAAAACAGTAAACGAAGAGGGATAACTAAGTAAACAACATGCTTTTATATCTTATTGCAATTTTAAATATAAAGGTAAATATAAAGGATTCATGAAAAATTGAACAAATATAAAAATACACATTCAATTTCTAACGCGTCGTCGACATTTTTGGCAGTATTTTTCATAATACAAACAAAACATTTACGAAATTTCTCATAAATTTATGAACATATGTTATTAATAACATATAAGAAACCAATAAAATAGAAAATGTTATGATATAATGATATGTATTTTTAACCTCAATCCGATTTTCAAGAGTCACAAAATGCACAATATCTACATCTCTGTATCCTTATAAATGATATTTGCTCGTCGATTTTTCTGACATTTTATGAACTGGTATAGGTTGTAAAACGAATTAAATAATATATCTTTTCATAATCTATTTTGTTGAAAAGTTCATATGTTCTTAACACTGGTCTAAATGTCCAAGTGTACTATTGCTCTTATGGAAGATATTGCCAAAAATTATTGAGGGGACCGTGGTATAGGAATTAAAATGCATCAATAAAGGAATTTCCTATGCTTTCAATAGAAAGTATACTGTTTTCTATGTTTAAATTTCAAATCACATATTTTATTTGCTAAATACTGATTATATTTGTTTCGAGAAGCAAAAGAAAATCACGAATAGTCTAAAACGTTACCTCAACTCCCAATATGCATGGTCTGAATACAAGCTGGTGCTCTTCTATATCAGAGGTGAGATGGATTATTGCACATTGATAAAATATAAGAAATATAAGTGACACGAACCTTTGATTAGAACTCTTATTACGTATAGTCAAATCTCACCTTGGGATGAAAACGTTTTTGTTAGCAGGTGGCCATTCATAACAAGTTAAGCTGTAATGTTGTAGAAACAAGAAACAAAACGTATACAGAAAATGGTGACCTATGTTGTAAGTTATATAGCTTTTGACTTTATTCTAAAGTGTTCAGCCTTACTGTATTTGAATACTGTTACCGTTTATGCTTGAAACCCTCATTCAAGCTGTTTTAACATAAACTATCTTGAATAAATGTTATAGACCAAAAAAACCCTGAAAGTAGGAAAAGGCTCGCAAAGATAACTTAAGACAGTGATTTCTGTCTCTATCCGGGCCTCACTACACTGCGGCGTGGTGTTGAAGGTATGGTGTTGAAGGGAAATATCAATTGCTGGGAAGTCTGAAACAACTGCAGCCTCATTAGCGCCAAGATTTATGGCTCAGTTATTACCCGCAATGAAATATCGTGATAAGCGCCTTGCGTATGTAATGATATATGAAATTCTGCAGCGTCATAGTTTTATTCCTAGTCCAGTCATTAATTTTGTTACAAATAAGATAAATTATGTTTCATTTTCATCGAAATTTTAAAAAAGTCATATTTTCCAATTTTTGCTTGTTCAGTGGATCTCGGTGCACAGTTTGCACCTCCACGATTAAAAATTTTGACGCTCTTCTTTTTGGCTTTGACAAAAATATATACCAGCTAGCTAGCCCTTTAATGTATCACAGATTGACTTAACGTCTTGAAAATCTTCATTTGCACAAATTAATTATTATGACACTAAACTAAAACAAGCGAAAATCAGAACTGCATAAACATTTATAAAAGCATGAAGCTGATGATATACGGGTTTAAAAAATGGTAGTTTTTGTTTCATTTTTATTTTATTAGCAGAAATTAATGTGGTTATTCCAAAGATCGCTTTAGAGAATGTTTTGAAACAAATTATTGTCCCCCTTCTTCCTTCACCCCCATAATCCCATCCCACCCCCAATCCCATCCAAACCCCAATCACACTCGCATCCATGTGAGCGAGCCGCTTTTATAACAAAAAATCTTATACAATATATGGCTCAATGGTTACGGTATTTCTTTCACAAGTTACTTTAAACCCATGTCAGAAACTAAGGAGCTTATCTATTCATAAATATTTTGGACTGTAAATTAATATTTTTATGGCAAATCAGGTTGTTGTTTTTTATATTTTGTGAGATAAAAATTCTCGATTTCCATTTTATGTTATCAAAATAGCTATTGCATTTTTATATGGGATCGTCTCAAGAAATTGTTCCAGCATTATCTTTTCATTATCGTGCCACACGCACGAAAACCCGTGCGTAAAAAAGTTCAGAATGTGCTTTAATCATTCAAAACGAAAAGGAACAAGATATTTAAAAAGATAGTTCGTGCATCTTCCTATCAAAAAGTCTCATTTTATCATTATACACCCTGAAGCACGACGGAGTGCAAGATTTTTGTTTGAAGAAATAGTTTTGAATGTATATTTACTATCACATTAACGTAAGAGAGAAGTTTTGGGTCATCCGACTGAATGTGTAAATTTCTTCAACCGATAGAAACTTGATTAGACAACCCTATAACAGAAATTCCATTTCTAAAGCTTAATAATTTATATATCTTCTCATTTACTTTTAGATTGACCAAAGGTCTTCACATTTTAAGAGGGGAAAAACAATTAAACTCCAACATACACATTAAGGAAGATAAACAAACGTTGATTTTGCCGAATTAACGTTTTTTTGTTATAATGTACTTTACTATCGAATAGGCGCATGCTTCTACCGAGAAGGGCTCTTATTAAAACTTGACAGTCGCCATATGACCTGAATTCTGTCAATGTGACTTTATAATCCAACATTTTTACGCATTATGATAATACTTTGTTTTAGCCATTTTTTATTCTTTGCATTTGATAGGAAGTTTGTCGGTTACTTTACTTCTAAATATAAGATATTGTAGGTGGGAAAATAACATGAAGCCAAGGCGATTTCCTAGAAGTGAAGGCGGCTTTCTTTCATCTTGTTACTCACTGATAGTTGGCACTTAAAGAAAGTGTTCGCCTGCAAATAAACAGAGCAAACATTTAGACATCGCTGCCTCATTAAGTTTTCATCACAGCAACCAAATGAAGCTTGTGATAGAAGCCATGTTTTCATTATTTATAGCATTCGCGGTTGGTTTCTGTCTCATCTTAATAACACATTCAATGAAAAAAAAATCTGATTTCTTCGTGTTATTTTTTCTTTTTATGAAAAAACTCGCATTATAAAATTCCAAGTTATTTGAATAGCGCGTTTTTATAAAACGCACATTTCTTTTCAAAAATATGAAACAAATATTAGTTATATGAGATATATGTATAACATAGTATGGAACTCTGGAAACTGAAAAAACATTTACACGGAAGCCCAAATTGAATTGCTATTTGAAAATATTTACTTTTCATATTAACAGATGGATTATATTACTTCCTTTTGGAAGGCAAAGTCAGTCGTTTTATTTATAGAACATTATTAACTTAAACGGAAATAGACGAACAAGATAAACTCAGGTAATAAGTAACTGTGCCACAGTTGGAGACAAATATAGCATTTTAAAAGTACTTAAACGTATGAAACAGCTTTGTGTCTTCCCATATAAAAATATTACATGTAAGTGCAAAGTGCAAAGTACAAGAAGAGTTATAATTTATAAAAGTCTCTACAAATTAGCTGCTACAAATACCAGTACAAATCTAAAATAATAAGTATTGTTAATTATTACAAGTTTATACTGGTTACTTTACCTATCTACCATGTTTGCAACCAGTCTGTTAAACCTGTTTTTATCTTTATGTTATACAAGCTGTGTAACCTGTTGTAAAAATATATATGTCGGTCTGTCGGTCTGTCTATCTGTCTGTCTGTCTACAAACACGCATACCATTGTATGAAAATAATTCATTACGTTTTGATTAAAGACCGTTACAAAAATCGAGAATAATGAGTAACTTGCAACTGAAAAGAGCTCTTCTTATTTAAAACACTGTCACTTATTCACATTCAAAAATAAGTATTAATAGAGTAATTGAATAATCCATTTTAAAAGTTGTTTCTATTCCCACGTATGAAACAAAAAAATTTAAGTAGAGTTTCAAGAGTTTAGGTAGTTTTAAATTAGAGGTAGCAAACATATATGAGCCGCGCCATGAGAAAACTAACATAGTGCGTTTGCGACCAGCATGGATCCAGACCAGCCTGCGCATCCGCGCAGTCTGGTCAGGATCCATGCTGTTCGCTTTCAAAGCCTATTGCAATTAGAGAAACCGTTAGCAAACAGCATGGATCCTTACCAGACTGCGCGGATGCGCAGGTTGGTCTGGATCCATGCTGGTCGCAAAACCACTATGTTGGTTTTCCCATGGCACGGCTCATATACTGCGGAATCATGTTTCGTTTTCTGCGAACAGGATGACCCTACCATATTATCTAATAAAGGGAGGTAATTGCTTGAATTTCTGTTATACCGTCACATTAAAGAACACATGTACGTGCAACAGATATTTTAGAGACAAATCTTCGCCAAACAAATTAAATTCATTGTTTTTCTTAATTTCACGGTCTGGACCCAATTTTCCTGCAAACCACGAATCCCCTTTGATTCAGTGAATGGTTTCGGGTCTGTTTTGTGAATTGTACACTTACCTCTTGTAAAATCCATGTTACATAGATAAGAACGCATGTTCTACTTGCACTTGTAACAGTTTCCAGATATTGTATTTCCTTTATGGTTCTTTAAATTTGTCCTTTGATTTTTCTCTCAGCTTTTCAAGAAAAAATCCTAGGGTGTTAGTAATTCCATCAACTAAAATCATTTTACTACTTCCTTGCATGTTTACTAATTATAGTATTGACAGTAAGCCCCATATTTTGAGAAAAAAATCAAACAACACCAAATCATAGAGAGAAAGCTTTGTTTTACATAAATATTGAACAGCATATAAACATGTATATTACTCTACAAAACAAATGTAAACTTATTGATTTATACTTTGAATTCCGGAAAGGAACTGCATAGAGGGGCTGCACTTTCGGACAGCTCAAAGTCTTTATCAAATTGATACTCACCACTTTCAAAGAACTGTTATATATCTTCGTTTCTGATGCATTTTCAACAATGTCCCAGTGCTGAAAGTTCACATAACTAAGCCGAATGCAGTTTTCAGTATTATTTAGTTTTATTCCTTTACAAATGGCATTCATTTTTAAAAGGGAACAATTTTTTAAAAAATATTTTAAATATCCAGTCATACGGGACAGTACGACAGAACTTGTAGTGGACGTAGTTTGTTTACCTATTTCTTAGATTTGATGATATACTCCTAAACCTTAACTCTCAAGTTAAAACAACTCAAACCTTCCGATTTTGATTATTGTTTGCTAGAAAATCATTTTTTCCGCTACAATAATAGGGCGTTTTTATACGTCATTTGTTGGCAAGAAGCTGTTCTTTGAACGATTTCTTTGGTACTCTGTACATTAAATTGCCATTTTAAACCTTGTTTCTTGTTTCTGCTTCTCATGTCAACAGCTGTAAGTACTTCTTTTTGAGTAATTCATATACATTTACATCATCATCATCAAAAATACATCGTAAAACAAATTTGAGCCGTGCCATCGGAAAAAAAACATAGTGGTTTTGCAACCAGCATGGATCCAGACCAGCCTGCTCACCCGCGCAGTCTGGTTAGGATCCATGCTGTTCGCTAACGGTTTCTCTTATTGCAATAGGCTTTGAAAGCGACCAGCATGGATCCTGACCAGACTGCGCGGATGCTGGTCTGGATCCATGCTGGTCGCAAAGTTGGTTTTCTCATGGTGCGGCTCAATTAATTTTAGTAAGAATATGATAAAAAAATATATTTATATTGTATAAAATATGACGTAAATTATATATCAAGATATCAAATATAAAAGTTGTAATAAAACTCCTTGTTCACTACTTATCCATGCAATTCTATTAAATATGTCCATTCGAGTAACAAGTAATTAATTGAATAATGCTTAGCATTTGTTATGACTTGTTTAATTATACATTATGCTTGCAAGTTATGTCAAGAACTGTTAACATAATTTATCACCAGGCGATGAAACGTTTATCCCCGTCCATAAAATCTCCTGTTTGTTTTATTTTTTCTTGGCGGTAGGAATATTGTGTATGTGTTTTCATTCATTGCTACTCACACATATAATCGGTAAAGTGAATAAATTAATCCTTAATACGCGATGAGAGCTACCTAATTGGAGAGTCACTATCAATTTCTAAATTACCGTACAACACACACAAAAACGCACAAGTCTATTTAAAATGGAACATTTTCCGATTTGTAAATATACTCTGACACATACAAGACTATTGTAATGCTAATATGCGGAGGTACATTGTAATTCAAATTAAGCGCGAAAAAATCGTCCATATCTACGCTATAAACGTCGAGCTGAAGAAATGGGAGAATTGGTAACGAAAATTAAATACCCGAGACGTTTTCTAACTTGTTTTCTTCTTTTTTCAGCTATGCAGCTTTAATATAACACCACTTATTATTTTTGTATTTATTATTTACACAGCCGAACATTGTTGTTTAGATGTCTTTATTATTATTGAAAGGCTTGCTGTGCCTTTGTACCTTAATTAAAATAAAATTTTGTTCTCAAGCTATAAGTCAAGTTTTTTTAAACTGTACATTTAATTTAGTAAATATTTTAATAAAAAATCAATTTTCATTGGAATATCTTTGCATAGAAAAATATGCTGCAATATTTTAAATCATAAACTGGCAAAATTAAAATTCTGCTTAACTGACAGCCCGGCTACCGAGTAAACAATCTTTTTACAATTTCTTATATTTTCCATAAAATTCTGGGGATGTTTTTATCAATATTATTATTTTATTGTATCTATCTCAACAAGTTTTCGGACCAGCTCAGATTTATGTTTTGTTGTTGTTGTTTTTGACGATGGCGGGGACATGGGCAGGGGCATACTTATACAAAATTTGAATAGCTTCAAATGTTATATCCTATGAAAAAAACAAATCGGATCTGGATACAAACTACTGCTATTAACACTTTCTTTTCTTCATCTGTATCAAACAGCACATATTTTCATAACTTTGACTCCATCTTCGGATGTCAGAGGGTAATCAATAATGATTTCTTTTTATAACAATTTTATTCCTTGTTTTAGTTCTGTGTGTCTCATTGATAATTTAAATAATTTATACTCAAAACTGGAATATTAAAATCCAGTCACTTCCTTTTTGTCAGATTTCACATGAGATCAAACAAAACTTTATGGTGGGCACACGGGCTGAGGCATTTCCAGTTTCTGTGACAAAAAGTAAAATATTTAACGCTGTAGCAGTTATCATAGGCGTCAACAAATATTGTTGCTTTTATTCAAATATATGAAGCTTGGCAAAAATGTCTTTTATATCTTACTTTTTATTTATCTTTTCATTTATTGTGAATAATGACCTCGCCTAGTTTGGATAAGCTCAACTATAGGTTACAGGTATGAAGTGTAAACGTGATAGTACTTTTATTCAACACTGTGGGGAATCACATGATCAAAATAATCTCTAAACATTTTTTTTGAAGAAGAAGAACATGAATAAATTTCCTACCATGATACAAAATTTAAACATAGCCTAACATAATGATAAATAAAATTTTTTAAATTATTATGTAGTTGACAATAATGATAGATATCCTGTACAAACACTAAGAAAAATAAGAAGTCTTAGTTCCAGATAATCAGAAGGTGATTGTAATTGAAAGCTGTGTAGTTTTAGGATACATCTATGTTGCCATATAATAGGCTATATTTGAGATTTATAGCAAAAGTTGTTTCAATATTATCCCATATTTTTCATAAATTTATGTTGGTTTAGAGATTATTTTGGACATGTGATTCCCCACAGTGTTCAACAAGGCATCGTGTATCGAATGTTTAAACTACCTACACACAATTCCACAGCAATATGCAAAAAGTACCGTTTACAACAACAACAAAAAACAACAATCACCTAGATTTTCATTATCTTCCATGACTAGTACCTGTTCAGTGCACTATGCTTTGCAACACGCTATATTTAGATGATTTTATTATTTTCAAGTTGATGTTTATTCAATATCTTACAAAATCAAACAACAACCCAAGCAGTTCCTGATGGTGATTTTCATACACAGGACAATATCCTATTAAGCATAAGTTTAACGTCAACAAGCATTTTTTTTTTGTCTAGAATTGTTTTTCGTAGTTGACATGTCTAACAACATAGCAAATCTAACAGTAAGTTTTTGTATCAGAAGAATTAATTTATGTAAGAGATCATACTGTCTTTAATCATAATATGATTCCAAAATTCATTCTGTTACTATGAGCAATCTAAGTATTTACGTTTAATAAGAGTTTCTGTAGTCCCTGCCTTTCTACCTTCTTCTGTTAATGCGCTATATAGCTCTTTGATTACGATATCAATCAAAGTCAGTGATACCCCACCGTGCTATTAATCGTCGTTCAAATATTCTTTAACAATCCTCGGACGGGCTTGAGATTGCACGGACTATTTACAGTTGCTTTTTGCTTCATTACCACTACCGTTTTTAATCAGATATCACTCCGCATCGAAAAATAGTTCTGATCATTAAAGTGAGATAACATGCTAAAACAAGTGGCTAAATTTCTCTTCTAAGCGGTCTATTTGTTGATTTCTCACGATAAGAAACTTTAAAATCTCAGATAGGTCGGTGATACCGGGATAACATACTTGTTCCTTGGTTTTCCCTTGTGCAATAAAAGAATTGTGTTGTTAGTGGTACTTTCAAGGGATTATATGTAATATATTGTACGATGGGTGGCATTTTATGTTCTTTCAGCAGTCAGTGGTCTTTACTTGGAATAATATATTATGTGAATTCAAGATTCTTGCAAGGTGTTCTGTTTTCCTCTCCGATCGTATTTTCAGAGACCATTGTCCTTGCCATATTATGCTATATTAGGTACATTAAATACCAATGACATAATTATTCAAAAATAAGAGACGTTATGTTTTTATTGCCGAAACTACATCGACACCGTTACGAAGACATGGTATATTCTACGGCCACGAGCAGTCAAAGTATCTGTTCCCAGTATTTCACACACAAAAAATGACACTTTAAATAACATGTAGTGGTTGTAAATCACTTTGAAATAATATATTTTTTCTTGTAGAATTAATACATTGGGATCACGAAGGTAGGTTGGAACTTCCTAAAGGTGATATACATGTATAGAGAAAAATATATATATATATATATATATATATATATATCTCTCTTATAAAACAGAAACTGTTTCCGAGGCAAAACTAATTAAATCCGGCGGTGAAACAAAGGGCCAGAACAATAAAAACAATGTTTTACATTTTTCTTGACTTTATTTGATATACTATCAAAGTTTGATTTCCCCTTTTTAACTGTTTTTATACTTTCATCCTTTAATATACAACTATTATACAGACTTGCCAAAATATTTGCAGAAAGCGTTAGAGGAAAAGAAATCACCCCTCAGTGCAAACTGAAAGTCATTGTTAATGATTGAAATTAATATTTAATAAAAATTTTATGTTTATGTTGTTTCATATGATATTGTCTACACATAAATGAAGTGTCCAGAGTTACGATCAGAGTTATTTTCACTATGCCGTGTCATTACCTTTATTACGTTGTTTGTGTTGTATATATATGCTTTCATTTCTTTTCATACATATTTATTATGCATGTACATATATGTAATTCGTACCTAATCAAAGTGCTGTTTGCATATGATTTTTTAAAATAAATTTGTTTGTTTCTTTTGGGTTTAACGCCGTTTTTCAAACAGTATTTCAGTCATGTAACGGCTGGCAGTTAACCTAACCAGTTTTCTTGGATTCTGGACCGGTACAAACCTGTTCTCCGCAAGTAACTGCCAACTTCCCCACATGAATTATCAGAGGCGAAGGACGAATGATTTCAGACACAATGTATTTTATCAAATCTTCACGGAGAACATACCCCCGCCCGGGAATCGAACTCGCGACCCCGCGATCCGTAGACCAACGCTCTCCCTATTGAGCTAAGGGGGCGGTCTTAACTAAATTTATGTTGTGTATTTTGTTATAGAAATATAAATTTATTGGAAATAAAGTTTTCTCCATATAGATACTTAGGGGACAACATGCATGACTTTTAATCAAATATGGTATAAAATAATGCATTCAATGTCAAGTCTTAGGCATATTGGTATCACATTTCTGCATATGTATTGTCCATAAGACCACTCCCGAGTTAACGTTCCATGTGCACCGCCGTATTGACACATCTTAGGATGTCTCTAAATTTTATTTTTTGTTGTTGTTGTTGTTGTTGTTTTGTACTTGTAGCATGTGTAAATATTGAGTTCTGCTCAACCCGGGGCTGGAGAGCGTGGACGGTAGCATCTATTTCCACCACCGTCAATGACCAGGTCCAATCAAACTGAGCCTGCAACATTTTCGTTTTTGTCATGTTTAGCTGTTCGTTTATGCACTTATACAAAAAACCAATTTGAATCAAATGTAAATGATGGCTGGCTGAAATTTTAGTGTGTAACTTACTGGTGAGCTGACTACACATATTGAACTGAAACTTCACAAATGTACCCCTAGCCTGTGCTAGACGGTATGAGGGGTGTTTCTTATTTTATTGCCTATCATGAACAGACTGAATCAAACCGAGCAGACTATCATTTTGCTAAATTGCATTCATTGCTTCCAAAGTAATCAAAATATTCTGCATAACTAGTACCACCACCAGTACTACAAATAATAATAATAATGATTACAACAATTACATTAATGATAATAATTTCATTCGTAGCATAGACAGTGAATGAAAGACATGAATTAAAGCAACATGTTATGAACAGACTTATCCTGAGTGGCATAAACAGTATGTCCTTCTGCAAACAGAATTCAATATTTAGACAACATAAGAAGCTAAATGTATGTACAAGTGGTAAAAGAATAAATCTCATTGTAATCCGCGCACCAAAACCTTAAAATTGTGAGAAAAGTACAAGAAAGCTTTGGGTTACTTTATAAAAAGAACAATATTGTAATTATATCACATAAAAACTAAAGAGAAGTTTAAAACATTGATATATAAATGAGAAAACTGTAGAGGCAATGACAGTGATAACACGTGTTGAGTGACAAGAAAGTTGATTATTGAAGAAAGAAAGCCAAAATATATTGTCACAGTTCTACACAACTAAATAGGTAAAAAGAGCATGACACGAAGTACAACTAAGTAAGAATCAGCCGAACGAAGTTTGTAGATAATAGTGAATATATGATTTCAATGTATATAAAAACAAGAAATATCTTTAAAAATTATGGTCGGCGAATTGTAATAAGGAAAGAAGTTTATGAAGTTTTCATCTAATATTCATCTTTCATCTAACATTTTTCAAATTGCAAAACTAAACACCGCACTTTAACAATTTAAATGGTTCTCTTTTAATTTTTCGCAAAGGTTTCGTAGGGTTGCAATTTTGTTTCGTTTATCCTTAGACGAATAATTACAGCAGTAGTTTGATGAAGATTCATGAAGCGGTTCATGAGGAGAGGTCATTAAACGTGTTTATATTTTTAGCTAAATTGGACCCTATCCCCATTTGTAACAAAATAGCAGGAGACCTTACGATATTGTTACACATCGAGTTTGATAAAAATCCGTTACATTTTAGTGGTAAATGCGAAGAAAGGCATATCTACTTTTAGCTATAGTGGTCCCTAATAGGGCCCAAGTTCCTATATAAATAAATTCGGAAGAGGACCTTATAATGATGCTCCAGACCAAGTAGGACAAAGATCCGCCAAGCTGTTCATGAGACGCTGTGTAAAGACATTTCTAGTTTTAGCTCTAGCAGCCCCTAAAAGGGGTCAAATGTCCCAGCTGAACAAAGTTGGCTGCGGGCCTAATAAAGATGCTACAAATCAAGTTTGATTAGAATACATGAGAAAAAGTCAATTAAAGGATTTTTTTTTTATTTATTATTTTTATTTATTTCTAAAATAGGCCAACTGATCCCGCTTTAACAAATGCATATTCGCTATTCGTGAATCTTTGGACAATGACGTCACACCTATAAAAAAGTGAAGGTCAAGCAAAACATACAATTGTAATTATTTCAACATTTCTATTTCATAAGCAAAGTTTGACCGTAGTCATATCACATAGATAAACGGTATACAGCGTACCTTTGTTTGAGTGTAATGAGATTCAGTCATTATATAACATATATATAATAAAACAGATTTCAACTGAGTTCAATATTTGCATACCATTCTAAAGAAAAATATCCATATATAATAAATATATCAAAGCAAACAAGTACCCATTTTAATATGCAATCTGAATAAGTCACAAACGCATGAAACCTTTTCATATACAGACGACAATTGTAACAAGGAAAATCTTTTAAAAAGCACTTCTCTACATAAAAGACTCTTATCACACCCTTATTCATGTGATATGCAGACCGTATTCAGCTCTTTCTTTAATTTGATATATGTTGGTATTTGAACAGGTTTTTATCATATTTATTAAACTTACTTATCATTTTGAGATATATCAATATTCTTGCTAAATATACTGAGCCAAAGTTAGCTTTAAAACTGTGAACAGCGTCATTTAGGATAAACGCTCTGTCTACATTTCACTCAGCGTAGCACAATCAACAGAGTGAAAGAAATTGACACTCTCTTCCAATCAGGCAGAGTGTTGCATAAATCTTCCATTTTGATAAATTATCTATAATGCGTTATCAAGTAGTTTGATTTGCAAACTGAAGTCACGTGGCGTAGGTAACGAAAACGAATTTAGACGGCGTTCGCCGAAAAATGTAAGGACCTTTGAATGTACGAGAACTCATGAGTGAAATGAATGCACACCGTATACTAATATAATGACAATACGGATTGTGCTGGACAGATATTGCAACTTATTAGGTATAGGTGTCAGTATTACTGCGATAATTTCTTTTGAATAGTTGAGAACACTGTTTTTCTTACAGCTCTTGTTAAATTCATTTTTATTCAAGGATGATTGACATATTTATGGAATAATTAGAAATAACGTTAATTATGTTTTAATAGTTTCAGTTTGACCATTCGACATGATATGTTGGTAGAAGGCAATATAAGCACATCTGCTGCAAATTTCTATATCTTATTTTTACTGAAGAGAACAGAAGCAGAACGACTTCTATCTGATATAGAATAAATTGGTAAAAGCAACAGAAGCACAATTACAACAACTTTCTAAATGATATGTTGGATATAGGTAAAAGTAGAACAATTGAAATACATATTCTGCTGACAAAAAAGCAATATTACTACTGTTTTCTACATTTTTCAGTTGGTAAAATGCAGAAGAAATGAATTTTATATAATTTGTTGACGAAAATACAACTTCTGCAATTTAATCAATTTACCAAATTATATTTCAGTGAAATCATTGAACTGTTGACGACTGGGGAATGTTTACTCTTTCATTTGAACGATGCTTTCCATAACTACAGTCATGGGATGGCAAGAAACACATACCCTTATTGCAAATGTAAATGGCATTGGAACCGCCACACTCGCTCTCATAAGAAAGATCGAAATGAAAGACAGTTGCAATCTTTTAAGTACTAAATCATACATGGATAAATCATGGAATATAAGATATTGAAAGCTATATTTCATAGTAATAGCATAGAGAGAGAAAGACAGAGACTTGGAAGCATAACGTAGTATAAAACATCCGCAGACATTCCTCTTTACATTTAGTCACCAATAAATCTTATATTTGGCATGAAAATGGCCTTTACTGGGCGGAAAAATGGCATTGCAAACTGATATGGACTACATTCGAGGAGCCAAGGAAAGCATATCTAGCGAATTACTACCATCGTACTACGTATCGTGTCAAAGTTTTCAAAATTATTCTGTCGCAATTAATTGTTGTACAGAAGTCCATTGTCAACAATTTTACCAAGAGTGAATGGTCGATCATACATGCGAAATGGAGTGAACTTAATATAAAACAGTTACAGTGCTTCAAATACTAAATCACACTTACATTATCTTGAATAAATTATGAAATATCATATATCAAAAGCTATATTGTATAATAATAGCAGAGAGAGAGAGAGAGAGAGAGAGAGAGAGAGAGAGAGAGAGAGAGGTGCTTAGTGTCTAACAAAACATTAGCATATTCAAGGATTATTTATAAGCGCTTTGCACCTGTATTGTTTAACATAAGGGTAAGTTTTCTTAGGAACGGTGAAATATTTTCATACTAACGCCATGAACACAACAACAATGAAAGTGTCTTTTTCGGCTATTTTGCTGTATATTCATCAGTGGTAATAGATATTGAAGTCTATGCACATTACTTGACAAACTGTCAGTCACAGTTTTTGGCAAGGTCTTAAACGACACGTGGCCAGATCTCTTGTTAAACCCATGGGGTTACCGCACTAACCATAAATCAGAGAAAACGTCAGGGTACTTATCATGCTATTCTTTCTAGAGCTAAATAAATTGTCTTGAACATAGGTAGAGTTCCTTACCGCGGATGTTTGGCAATGTTTTCAAACATAAAGTCATCTACTACGGCAATCAACCTTCTTGAGTACGGGTCGGTTCAGAAAGTATACGTTATGTTGAAAATAATTACTCTAAAACATTATGGTTACATCATGCACAATGCTTTATCTATCAGTGTAAGGAGTGTTTTGTATTGTGGAAAAATTCCAAATGAATAATTTAAATGCACACCTTAATCAGTTTTCATTTGTGATAGTAACCAAAGTTAGAAGCAAAAGATAATAGCCTTAGGTAAGGGTAGATTTCTCGGAAGCACAGAACACCATAAACACAGCCTCAGAGCCTCGAATTTGCAAAGTAGGAAAGTAAAAAAGAAACTTAAGTAAACTATAAACATTAATTTTCAATGTGTAAACTTCAAAGTGTTGGATATTGATTCATATGTAATATGTATACTTCAAACTAAAGTAAATACAAGCCACAATGCCTTTCATAACATATGAACGAAAATAATCTGCAAACATCAAAATGGTACAACTGAGATAAGCATAAAATAGAAACGCAATAAATAACGTTATATTTGAATGTTTGTTCTCAAAGCTGAATAAAAAGTGATGATGCTTATTTTCTTTTCCCTGGTGCGGAGGCTAAATTTAGTCATCTCATCTAATTTGGGCAGTTACTTTTTTTCGGAAGAAGTCTTTCGCATATTTATTCTGTGTACTCCGGATCACCAAATTACATTTTTTTTTCATTTATGCATATACACAGAGTTGTTCACGTAAAACTGCTGTTATAACATCACGGTGCGAGTATTTGGTTATTCCTTTGATCTCAGTTTGACTGATGGCATAGAAATAGCCAGGTAATGGAGTCAGAAACTGTGGATATCAAAAGTAGCATGGTGTTGTTCTAGAGACTAGATTTTAGATATGTTGTTTGTTGAGTAAAACATTTTATAGAGAGCCTTTCTAGCCGTTCAGAAATTATTTTATTTTACAAGAAATATAAACAACCAAGACAAATAACACTGACAGGTAAAATTATAAAAAGGGTATTAACATTTGAAAAGCGCAGCATGGCTCTATGACTGTGTTTGGGTGCTCTATGCTTCCGGGAAATCTACCCTTACCTTTTTTCTTTTAAGTAGGCCAACCCATTCCTATATGAACACGAAACTAAATAAGTATCACTTTTTGTGGATCAAATAAGAACGTATTAAAAGCGGAGCATTTTGCACAAATGTGCGTCTATATGTGTAGAACACACTTTGTACATATGTGTACAGTAACTACACATCTAAGTATCAATTTGTGTGGAACAGAGTTTTTGAACGTTGTGGGAAGCTGTGTCAGGAGCATGCCTGTCATAAATAGCTGTCTATACGCCGACAAACTGGCGCTCGTAACATGTGTGTGCTTATACACTCTCTCCCCCTCTCATTCTCTCTCAGAGAGACTTACCTGACTAATTATATACAAACTACTAGCCGTACAAACTCTTCTCTTAATTCCAATGTGCCATGATACGTTCCAACAGCATTTTTATGGTATGATAACTATGACTTGCAAAAACAGAAGAAAAATATGATTTGTAGAAACAGTGAGTTTTTTCTTTGCGGTTAATGCGTTTTGTAAAATACAGGATTTTAGAGATAAATAGAAATTACTGCTTCAAGCTGTATTATTAGTATGTTTGCATCTATATTGTTATATCTAATATTTTTATAAAACAATCTTAGGTCACAGATCAAGAGATCATATTTTATATTAAAATAATTGCTGAACTGTACTTTTATCAATAAAGTACATATTGAAAAATTTTGAAGAACCCAAATTGATAATCTAGTCAAAATTGAACATCAACATTATTTTGTAAAGTTAAGTCAAGTTATGAATCATACCGACAGATCATAGGCATTCGACACATTTGTTTGGTCAATAATGGTTCTATATATGATAAAATTAATACATAGTAAATGGATGCTGTATAAACTTTGGGTCCTGGACTGTCTATGGATGTTTTCATCATAATTATATAAAATTTTATGGACCAAACGAATGTGTCCAATGCCTATGCTACAAACGGCCAGAAGCGTTCTCCGATACCTTGAGACCTTTACATCCTTTCTTTAAGATGTTATGATACATATTTTCTTATCATAAACATATTTCTTTTCACAAATTTTATTTTTCTGTCTACATAATCTCTACATTATCATGCACCTGTTTTTTAAAATAGATTTCAAATTCACGTGCAAACATCTAAATGATTCCAGCATTTCTCATTTTTCATTTTTTAAAAGCATTATACTTTGAAAGTAATAATCAAACTAGAAACTATTATAGAACGACTCCCATTATTTTAAATCTATCATTCCATAAGTCGATTCTTTACATGGATTTCGGCATAGATTATGAGTTCTAACTTGAAACGCATTTGCAGAACGCATTAATTACGGTGTTATTATCACTGTCGGACTATAAGAAATCATTTGTAAAATACCAAAATCAGGAAAACTTTCTGAAGCAAGCATCAATCATTCAGGTTTTACAGATAATTCTATCTAAATGTTCTCCTCCTATCGGGGTTATCTCTGGTTTATGAAAAATAGTCACAGCTCCACCATAAAATAGGGCTATAACAAGATAGCGGGCCTTTCGCCTAAGCCCTTTAACTGAGAAAGCGTCAGATTTTGTGACACTTCATTACTCAAGGGAAATATACTGCGGCTCATGTTACTTAGAAATGTCTCACCTCTGATTTATGCTGAACATTTCTCGTGGTATATAGCGTATATGCAACATGCACGTGAAATTAAAGAATTGCACTGGCTAATAGTCTGTGAAACAGTCAAATATTTTAGTTAAATAAAGTTTTCCATCCTTGACTGCTTGCTCAGTCAAAAATCAAATATTTTATAAATAGTCGTTATGAAAAAATGTACCTGTAACTAAGAGAGTATTCATTTGTAACAGATTAAAAAAAATGAGTTTACAAGACCCTGATACTGATATGCATAATCATTAAGATTAAAAAGAAAGAAAAATCTTGAATATGATAACAGAAATGAAGGATACAGAAATTGAAAATACCAGCACTTTCTGTAAAAACCAGTCACGATTCATGAGCGTCTTTTCAAAGTTTCCCGAAATTTAAACGAAAGTATGTTACACTCTGCTCCTTAACACATCAAGTATTTTAAAGCAAAAACGTGAAATGTATAACTGAAATATGTTTGTTTCAAAACATTCAAAAAATTTTCAGTGTCGTTATATTTTCTGCTCCTTTGGGATCATGGAGTCCATTCAACATAATATGTAATAGAGTTCCGCTTAAGCCGGTGCTAGGGGGCGTGAGAGGTGTTGCATCTTTTAATTACCTCTCATGAACAGACTCAGTCAAACCGAGTCTGCTATTATTATTCTTGGTTGCACTCTTTGCTCCCGAAGGATCTTTTTACAGATTTTTTAACAGGAACTGTATAGTGTAATTGACTATATTTTAACAGTGCTAATGAGAAAAATCAGTTAAATCGCAAACACTAAAATTTGTTCACACTGACATTTTTTCTGAAGAAAAAGTTCCAACATTAAAAGAATCAATAAAAATATTTGATTGTATCACAGTATGTACATTTTGTCTGTAGCAGATATATTTTACTGGAGCATGTTGATCCTTAGTCTTCTGTTTCACTCATTTGTCTGTGTTTGTTGAGCAAATCAAATAAAAAAGCATCGTTTAGTCAGTTCATATTAAGGCTGGCGAGCTTATCATTTTATCTAGCATACGCGTTCTACCGACTGTGTCAAAATACAGGAAAACTATTGCGCTTTTATCTAACAAACGTCAAGTTACATTTCATTATTGTTTACCGCTGTTCTTTATTAATCGTTTTTAATCGTATATCTTTTGATTTTATCTCATCTTAAACTATTTAGATATGGATGCTGGAAGCGTAAAGTCGTACATTATTCTTAAGTAGATCATAATTTATGAGATTTCGGAAACGGTTGTTTTTCTAGCTTCCTTTAATTCTAAACTCACTAGTTTTTAGAACTCACTGTTTTTTTTTTTTTTTTTTTTTTTTTTGTTTTGTTTTTTATGTTGTTGTTGTTGTTGTTGTTGTTTTGTTGTTGTTTTTTGTTTGGTGCGACAATTATATTGTGTTCGGTTAGGTTGCGTCCCTGAATGTAGTTTAATGTAATAGGAGTAATGAGGAGTAAATTGATTGGTCAACACTACTTTTTTTAGGTCCAACGCATTATGAAAGTCTATTATTAGTTCAAGGGTTTTTTATGAGCAATAGTGTACTAACTTCATTGTACATGCATTAATCATTTATGTCAATATTAGAAAGAATAAATGAAAGTTTGTTCTAATTTCTAAAATAATAATCTGCCAAAAATTGCCGCGAATTTCAGTGCTTATCTTGTGGTCGATCCCATTATTGTGTAAAGGGGTGGTGTTGATTCACAAAATAAAACAAATCTTCGGTCAAATAGTTTAGAAACAAATTTATATTTTCAGCATAACGTGTTCACATACTGCATTTTCAAGCACCGAACACTAACTAGCCTCACGGAGTTGCCTTACTTTCACTATTTTTCCTCAACTAGCCAAGCCATTCCTTTTCCACATAGAAATTAAACATGATTCTTGCAAATGTGAAGGTCAAAAATAACCTTGATCATTTTATTGACTGTCAGTTTTAAAATATGTCCAAAATCAGCAAAAATCTTTGCTGTACTTTAACACTTTTTGGGGATTTCAGGCCATGAGAGTAAAATGCACTAGCAAAATAAATTTTATACATATGTTGATATTTCCCCACTTTCTGTACTTCAGGATACATTTTTTTCGATACTTTCATTTTCATACACTGAGAGATAATAATATTTATCATAAAAAGAAAAGCAAAAGTGCACAAACAGCTATGTTTTGATTTATTTATACTTCTAAAAAAGTTTATTCATTTTGCAAGTCGGCACATATCTAAACTTTAGTCAATTTAACAATTTCAAATAATGAATATTGTAAAGACATACAAGAACATACATAAGCTAAAGTACGTTTAAAAACTAAACGCACCCTGTGTTGCATAAATGCTTTAAGATAACATATGTATATATATTAACATAATTATTTCAGTATAATTGATCTGGTATTGAAAACGAGCCCTACAAAAATTGATTAATACCCTGCCACATCAGCAATAAATATTCAGTTATTTCCCCTTTCGTTTAATTTTTAATTTTTCAATATGCATCTTCTTTTAGCCCAATTTCTACCGCATGCACATATGCAAATGTGATGGTAAAGCTGACAAAATTGGTTATAAAATGCTAGAAAAATGTTTGATAGGAAGGTTCAAAGAGCCGAGAAATTCTGATTGTTTTCTTTTTAGAAAAAAGCTTACAAATTTGGCTTACACAAAGAATGTACAGCTTTGGAAATCAAATGGTACTGTTGAGGTTGGTCAAGAGCGTAAAAGGAAATTCAACTCAATGTGGTACTGGGCAATGGGAGGCTTTTCCACAAAATTACAGGATGTGTTGGGAAGATATTAAGGTGACTTTTCACGTCTCATAATGATAAATCAATGTCTAACAGACATTTGACTCCGAGCTAGTTAGTCACATTTCAGTCTTTTGGGGTAATAAAGCAAAACTGTGTAAGACCGGTGGCATCAATCTCATTCCTAACGATTTCTGCAAAATTATTTGTACTCGTAATTCCGTGTGTGTTTCGTATAAGTAACGATGCCGTTTCATTAGAGAAATTCCATTATAAATCTGACCCCAAAGTCAGGTACCATTGATACAGAAGGCAGTCTGCAATATCTAAGCATTACTTCGACCTCTACCATGTATAAAATGTATGCAAGTGAGACACGCTAGTCAAAGTTGAATATTAAAATAATGATTTTTGAAGACAATGACATCCTATAGATCATATTTCTACACTCACAAGTATCATTGAGTTTCATAAAAAAAATACGTAAATTAGCATTATTTTCCAAAATCGATTTTAGACTAGCATATGATTATTACTGCGGATGAAGCTAAACAGTATTAGTTTGTAGTTTAAAATGTTACAAGCAGTGAAGATTTTTACATCTTGGAATCTACATGTGTACAGACGAATGACCATTATACAGACAGGTTCGCGGAAAGCTCTGGTTCACATAGGCGATATTCAATGCCATCGTTGTCCTTGTTGTAAACGTATTGCACATTAAGGTTGTTGGTAAAGGTATTATTTTTGAAAATGATCGTGTGCTGAGAATGAGGACTTAAAATTATCTTAAATATTTTAGTTGGAAACTTGAGTACATTCAATAGCATGGTTGTCAATAGTGATAAGGGTAACATTATATATTTTAGATCACAATCCTTGTCAAGATCAGATTTTGTTTTAAAATATAGAGGTAATATGCTAGAATTAATTCTGATCCATAAAGGAATGCTACTTACATGGTATTTAGACTATCATGTGGCTCAAACCGCAGGTAGTGCTTCTGGTTTACTTACAGCCAGATCTTATTAGAATACTGGCGTTATGTCTTTTCCCGTATTTATAGCATGTCTAATTCAGATGCGTGGTCTGTTATCTATGTATGCGCCATTTTGGGTGCCCCGCTTGTATGCCTGTATTAAAGCATTTCTTCCCTTTTTGGCGTTTGAAATTACACACTGACTGCTGCTGTTGGTGGTGAAACTGGAAGGCAACCACCTTCATTTCACCAAAATGGAGCACTGACAATATAAAATTGATAACAATCGTATCAAGTGAAGGATTTTGTTCAAACTAAGATCAAATGGGTACGTTTTCCCTTTTGAGTAACATTATATATTTTATGATTTTTACAGAAGATATACGGTAAATGAAATGATATCAATGCTTGAGGATGAAGGTGACTTTGAAAGAACAGACATACATGTTCAGCCACTCCCTGTAGATGAATTGACAGATGAAAATAGTGCAAGCGAAGACAGAGACCATCCGCACAAACAGAATAGAAGATTGCCCAGTCAAAAATATGAAGGACATGGGGAAAACACTAAGAGGGGGCTATGATAAAAGGTATGATGCACACAAAGGTCTCATAGTGGTGAGGCGGAATGACAACAATATAGTGACCGTGGTGTCAAATTGTCATGGAGTTTAGCCTCTGCAGCAAGCAACACGGTGGTCAAAGCAGGCAAGAGCTAGGGTCCGCCTTCCGCAACCATATCTTATTCGGCATTATAACCAAACAATGGTAGGTGTGGATAGAATGGACCAACACGTTGAAAAGTATCGTATCTCTATCAGATCCAAAACGTGGCGATATCAAGTGTCCATGTATTGTATAGATCTTGCGGTAAAAAAACACGGCACATTTACCATGCTACAGAGGCAGGAAGGATGCAACCATTAGATCTGTTAGGTGTCAGACGAGCCCTGGTCAACATGCTGCTTGCCCAATGACGTACCTCTGTAGTAAGTCCAGGAAGGCTAAGGGGCCGGATGAGGCCGTTGTCAACCACATCCGACTTGATGGAATAAATCATTATGCAGAACCATCAAGGGAAGTGCATTGCTCATTGTATGGAAAGAAAAGCAGGACAAAATGCTCCAAATGTAATGTTGGAGTGCACTGAAGATGCTTGAAGTGTTCCACAGTGTTTAGGTACTCATACTGTCAAAGCCAAAGACTTGACAGTCTTCTGAACAATCGTAATTTATGTTTAGTAAAACATTCAGAGTGAACACTTTTTTGCCTAATGTCTAATTTTGTCGACAAAATAATGAAACATATTATCTGTACAAACTCTTAGATGTCTACTCCTTGAACATATATAATGAACCAATAAAATGGTTATCTTGACATATATTCTGGAATTTATATTACATATACCCATTTGCGCCTGTTGTCTACTTTTGTAGACAAAATTTTTTTTAAAAAAACTAAAATCAAAATTATGGTGCTAATATCTGAAAAATATACCAGATATATTATAACTATTAGGTTGCTCAATGTTTCATACTATTTTTCTAAAATCAAAAAATTCCGGCACAAATGGGTTTTAATAAGCTGTTGTTCGAGAGCCCGCTTTGACATACTGAAAACAAGAAACTCCCATTTGTATAAATGATTTTATCACACCATTCATTGGAAGATTAAATTGTAGGAAAATGGAATGTCTTATCTTTGATATATTTTAGATAAATAAATGATATCAGTAATTTCTTTGATATTAATATATGTTCCTTAATAATGATATGTATATCAAATATTGAAACCAGGATATAGACATTGCATTTTTATATTAAAAGCAAGTGTTTTTCAAGAGGTTTTAACGTGTAGATTAATACAAGATTGAAGGGAACTGTTGTTCTTAAAGGCAGTACTAATCTTAGACTTAAAATGAAATTGGCCCAACTTATGAAGACGATTAGTATCTGATGATATCCTAATGTATAATCTTAATCTCAGAGGTCGAATGAGTGACTGCTAGTGTGACACTTAGTTCGTTATGTTAGATTTTATTCATAAATATAATAAAACATTATAAACTTCTTTTAAAAGTATAAAAGAAAATTTCTATGTTTTAGTAAAGCTTAAAGTAATCTGTCTGTGAAAGAAAATTACATTTGTTTGGTACTTAAGACAATAGGTAACGGCAATTTCCATTCATTCCGTACTTTATGAAAACAGAAATACACAATTAATGTCAGTCCGTCTATCCTATAAATTATGTTGGCCTAAGGTCGACATGTACTTTATTTACGCATCTTGATTAACGTTATCAAATATTGAATAAGCGATATTTTAAATGATATTCATGCACGTGCTGATGGCATTATTGCCCTAACTCGAAAAATCGAAACAGCATGACAAAAATGAAAATGTTGCAAACTCGGTTTAACTGAGCCTATAATGGACGGTAGTGGAAATGCATCCTACCGTCCACGTCCTCTAGACCACTCAAACTTTGCACAGGTTACTAATACTTTACTAAATACAACTGAGAGACATCCGCAGTCATTTATTTACCTTGCTCTAACCTGAGAACTTGTGAATCATATCTAAAAAGAAACAAAATTCTTCGGAGGCATAAAATATGGACACCTCTTACTTCCTTAGCATCGGCCTACGCAGTACTTTATTACAAATAACTTTGAATGAGCTATATGATCCTAATGACAACACAAAATTTAAGCACGGAATTGGAAGACTAATCAAATTTATAAATGATCCTTTGGAGGCATATAATGCAACCAAGCAAAATAATAGGCTGACTCGGTACAATTTCAATTTTGCCCTTGAACATTACGTGTTTAATATGTAATTGTTTTGAAACTATTAAAACTGTTACAATCCCTCTTCAGTGGAAGTGGAACTTCGAGTACTGCAGTTTATTTAAGAACTAAATTGTACTTTTTGCAGTATTTACAATGTAAAACATCCGCTGTATTTTCAGGAAACACCACAAGGGTCCGAGAGAAAATATTTAAACTAAATTCCCCATGGTTAGTATTATCAGTCGGAATTCTGAAATACAATACAACACAAGTCTTTAAACAAATTTTCCACCGCAAAGAATGATCACAATTCGAAATAATATTCACGAAATAAATAAACTCTGCACACAGATAGAGTTCGACAGAGAACAGACACACTCATTCGATTACTTACCTTTGAAGTTCAGAATGTCTCATATTCAAAGATAAGTTTCGCATATAAATATGTTTTCACATTTTATTATCATTTTGTACCAGATACAATTTCTGCCTTCCAGAGCAAATGCAAAAGGAGCACATATTTAACATTGTATCAGTTACGATGACTGTGGATAGAGATAGCTTAACGCTGGCTAGGTTGTAAATAAGAGTAATATTTTGATAAACATGATACATTAAAGAAATAGAGAATGATATCATATCTAAAACTCGCAAGTGAGTCAGTTTATATTATATTTTGCATTTCTTGGCTGGATAGAAATATCTGTTTACACAGAGAATTAATTATACTAATTAAAAGTTCTAACGATAAAAGGTTAGTTTTTATGTCTTGTGTCAAAGGTTTTGGTTTGAGAAAGATGTTTGTCTAGCATTATTATAATCAATGCATCTTGGGATATACATGGTAGAATTCTGCCGCTGTGTTACTGTAATAAACTGTTCTTTAACATATCTTTTGCAAATTGTTGTTATTGTTGCTTTTATTACTCAATTAATTGGGTCTCATACCTATGTCCGCCATCGGTTCCAAGTATGAGCATGTGCTTTGACAGAACCTTTGGCCTTCTGTTAATCAAACCCCTTATGGCGGTCTAATATGAAAGTGCATCTAATTCGATGTCAGCAGTATAAACAAACGTTGCCATGGAAATATCTATTGTAACGGAACATTAGAAGGTAATAATTAAATAGATGTACCATTTTCGTGACTAAACAGATACAAGGAAATTATATCAATTATTACATTCTGTTCTCGATTTTGACATTGAAGTGTTTCCCTTAACTTTAGCTTTGTTGAAAACGCAAATAGTTCTATTTTAAACTTAGGTGAACTTAGTCATGTTTCTAGAAAATACAAACAGACGGATGCAAGAAAATATGAACAACACAATTTGTCTACTCGACACAGTATTATACGTCTTTCAATGAAACAATAGGCCAAAAAAATATTGGCGCTACAAGAAATATATCAATAGACACACTGACGGACAAACACTTACGGAATACATTTTGGCTCCTTATAATGTAATCACATCTGTTTATAGGATTTTTATTCAAGCAAGTACTTCAGGACTCTCTGGGGTTCTAAGCTAGTTAATGGCTTTCCTCAATGTTTCCATGAGATACCCTACTGCTTTACTATTATGGAGGGGAAAAGTGTGCTTCGAGTACACAGAATCTGATATACAATGTGTATCTGAGAAATAACAAACTAAGTGGAAACCAGTTAAAAGGAATACAGTTTAATAATATAATCATTTTAAATAACAGCTTCTCAGACGCGTTACCACTTTTAGAGCAAAGATTCATTTGTCAAATGTCCACCTTTGAAAGCATTTTCCCATACAAGTTTAAATTTTCAAATGACAATTATCATTATACTGTTTGTTTTGTTGGGTTTAATGTCAAACCGACACAATTATAGGTCATATGGCGACTTTCCAGCTTTGATGGTGGAGGAAGACTTCAATTGCCCATCCATGCAGCTGAATGGCTTCCTCACATTAGGTAGGCATAGGAAAAAGAGATCAATATAATTGCACCTTTACTAATCCTACCAGGTGTTCTGTATTTCAAAAGTGCTTCTGTTGTGACATTTTGATACAAGCAAAACTGCATTATCTGCACTATAAAATACTAACTGGTATTTCATTTCATTATCGGCTTGTTAAAAGTTAATTTTTACCATAAGTAAGTTGACAAAATTATAGGAACCAGTGGTCCAGGGGTAAATCAAACACATATTAATAAATCCTAAACGATTCTGTTGTGCAAAAATGTATAATATTGTGTCTTAAACCGTTTTCGTTTTCTACTCTATTGTGTAATTGCAAGGGAAGTAAACTAATTGATATCTCTGCTTTAAAGTACTAGCCCAAGGCAAGAGTTGACCTATCATACATTGCACATTTGTATTAGCAAAACTATCATACATTGCACATTTGTGAAATCATTTTTGTTAATTTCAAGGACTTGGAAATCAATCAAACATAAATACTGATCCCTGCATTTATATTATACAAGAATTGAGTTGTAACTACCTGGCACATCTGCATAATATCATACTGAAAAATTGATGATGTGATGTTTGACAGAACTACTTTTGGGTCCGAATTGGTAGGGTTATATATTAGGTCATAGGCGGCTGTCAAAGATATAAATATAATAATCGAAGGCGACATCTTGAAAACTAACGTTAGAATATCACGGTACTGAACAATATTTTGTAACCGCATAAAATTACATTTTAATGTTATGAATGCAAGAAAAAAACACACACACACACAAATTATTCACAAAGTAAAAAAAAAACTTTAAAAAATGAAACACTTCAGAAAATCTCTACAAGGCTTTTAAGTCGCACCGGTAATGGTTCGGGGTGGAGAAAAAATCCCGCGTAATCTCCTTGTATGACATGCAGGCAGGACTGGTCACCTGGGTAGATACCCAATTCCTCCATATGCCAACTGGAATAACGTTATGAGAAGAAAAAAACACACGAAATGATTTTGAAATTAATTGTGGTGAAAGTGAAATCAGTAAACTATTCAAGAAGCATCGCATAAATCTGAATAAAAACATATATGGGAGTTACACGTTGTGAAAGAAAAAATATTAAGCAATACGCAGCTTAGTAAATAATCGTACACAGCTTTCGGCCACCTGGTTTCAAACTTTTACGATGTATTTAATATCCAAAATGCATAAAACAAGGAGAGTGTATGATAATAAACACGAAGTTTTATACGATATGTTATGAATATGTACTACTTTGTACCTGCAGCTTACAAGATATTAGAAACCATTAAAACTCAATCAATTGTAATATCTGTAAATAACGCACGCGCTGGAAGACAACATTCACTATATATAATATCGAAATTGCTTAACATCTGGTTAGGTAAACCAATATCATGTCTAGTCCGCTAGCAGAAATTATAGCCCTGAAGTCGGGATAATATAAAACAAAGTTTTGAATTGTCACCACAATGGTTTTGTAATACATATATTTATTTATATTAGGGATGGCAACGAAATGTATTTTTGCTATTCGAATATTCAGTCAACCTTTTGAATGAATATTCGGTCATCTACTGATCAACAAATCAACTCAAAATCCCATATGTTTATCACACCCTGCATTTACTGATTTTATATTGTAAAAATATTTCCAGTCAATACATATTTCGTTATTTTCTGACGACTATGACATACGATTTCCATAAAGTTTATTAATATTAATGAAACCAACTGAAGTGTGGTCTTTAATTAATAGTTCACAATTATCTTCGAAAGCGGTCAAGTATTGATCTGCGTCGGAAAGACAAAAACATAAAAACTATATACTTTAAACAAAATCATTAAAAGGAAATATCTATGATATATTTATATTTTCTTTTCTTTCTTTTTTTTTTTGACAGAAATGACAATATTTGCATTTATTACAAAAAAATCATTCGATTCTGAAAACCAGTATATTTAGCAATATAGCTTTCTTCTTCTTTTTGCATAGATACCAATAACTAAAATTTGTCTAACAAGGTATCTACTAGTTACCAAAATATATGTCTTAAGATTTGTAGAACCAACATTTTATTACCACTACAAAGACGTATTAAGTCAAATAATTATAATTAAAATGTAACCATACGAAAGTTCTGGATATGAACACTTTGTTGCACCTTAGATACCTCACAGCTTATCAGCGAAAGTTTAAGAGGATGCAGTTCCGACATAATATTTTAAAATTTGACTTCTGTTTATTTTCAAAGCCACAAAACCCTCAAAAATCGAAATAAACTGGAAATTAAACGGTTCTTGAACAGACCACATGTTCGTATTTTGATATGGCTGATTTGGTTTCATCCGGCCTCATTTTTCACGGTTTACTTGGAAAACTCACAATTTTTAGACATAGTGTCTCTAGTGCTTGCCGCAAAAGCACATGTGTGGTAAATGACGGTTTAAAATGAGGGTTAGTACAAAGTGTTCCATAAAATGTTGAACCACTAAATGTCTGGTATTCCTTTTTTGTCCTTTGGAATCATTGAGTTTAATTAATATGCATATAATCTGACTTCTGATACTAGGCTGCCCATTTCATTACCCTCATGAAAGAGACTAGATCAAACCGAATCTTCCATCATTTTGCCTAGCTACATTTTTTGCTTCTTACATAATTATCATCTTATATATTTTATTCCATCGTAAATCAATTCCTGAGTGCATGTTATATAATGTCAACCACTCAAACATTATTAAGCATTAATTCAATACTGTGCTAAACAGAGATCGTTGTAAAATGGATAATATCAAATAATGATAATATCAAACCCACTTATAAATGCTTTATTGCCTTTTCAAGGCCGATGATTGATAGGGAATCGATCCTACCGATTTTCGTCGCGAAGCGACGAAAATCGGGATCGAATCCCACTACGGTAACATACGAGGGTATCCAAACAACACATACTATCCAAATAAAAAAATATGGAGTTCCGGTTTAGACCATGGGCGTGCGACGACCCCGATGAAATTCGGGATATCACGGTCTTCGTTAATGTTAATAAGCGTCCGTCAGATCAGTAGGCGAAACGCAATATCCGCACAATAAGATGTCTGCGACTCGAAAGAATATTCAAAGTAAGCTGTTAATTTTGTTGCGTCAGAAGCTAATCAGCCGGTAACGTGACTACACTGATATAATTTGTGATACAAACATGCTTTATTCAGTACTGAGTAGCATTTTTAAACGGCGACATTTTGAATATTTTTATATTTAGAGTGAGAGTGGATACTGTTACACTGGCGCCGACATTTTGAAAATTTGAGAAAACAAAAACATTCTCCAACGAGTTCTTCAGCTCGGGGAATGAGAGAATAGATTCACCTTTGTGTCGCTTTTCAGATCGTATTTTAATTCCTTTCCGGTACTTAAGTTTCTTTGAACTTCTCTGTTTCTCACTACAGTAAGCATACAGTATTGAATTTTTAAAATTAAGAAATCCGTGATTTTACTTGCAGCCTTGCAGGCATGACTGATAAATGGAATTATTTTACTTTTATATAGAATATGGACGGCACTCCAGTACAGCATGTGCATGGTTGGACCAGCTGACATTTTTAGAAACGTGAGTAACTAACTTTCCATTGTATAATAATAATGTAAACAAACACCCCACCCATAAAAATCATAGAAATTCCTTATTGCTCAGCCTTAGAAATATAGGGAATCGGGTCGGCTTATAGAAAAAAAATATAGATTTTAAACAGGCTGGTAACATTGCCCGATCAGGCTTTCGACATAAAAACTAACATTTTTTGAAAAATAGTAAAGATATTTCTTTCAAATTTGGTTCATATGACACAAATTAAAATAAAAATAACTTGGTTGCCTTCAGTTTGGAGAATTATTTCCCCTTTTCAGATTTTTAAGACGCATAATTTTTGAATTCCAAAAAAAATATGTGTTAATGCATTACATTATGCTATTTGCGTTTGTTTCATATATTCCACACTCATTTGACACCCGTGCAAGTTGAGCTTATGATTCTGCCGATAAGCTGTGCTCAGCCTAAATAAAGGGAATCAGATCGGCTTATAGAAAAAAATATAGATTTTAAACAGGCTGGTAACATTGCCCGATCGGGCTTTCCACATAAAAACTAACATTTTTTGAAAAAAAAATAAAGATATTTCTTTCAAACTTGGTTCATATGACACAAATTAAAATAAAAATAACTTAGTTGCCTTCAGTTTTGGTAGAATTATTTCCCCTTTCAGATTTTTATGATGCATAATTTTTGAAGTCCAAAAAAATTATGTGTTAATGCATTACATTAATCATTTCATTATGCTATTGGTGTTTGTTTCGTATATACCACACTCATTTGACACTGTGCAAATTGTCAACAGTCGGGATAGCGTTGATAAGCGCAACTTGGCGCAGACATGCAGTTCAGCTCGATCTTTCTTTGGAATATGTAATACTGTTTACATGTCGTACTGATACAACCACATTTTAAAATAAATCCGTATTGATATGGCTACATTTTAAGATTAAGTCATATCTGATCCCTAACAAATTCGTAATTACAAAAATACAGCCCTTATCTGGAGCTCTGAAACCTGCTCGATTAGTTGGTCAGAATTATGAAGGAATTGAATTCAAACTATTCCATAAATGCAAGAGTTTAAGAGTTAGTCAGAACCATAATCATGCAGAAGATATGATTACTTTCACAAATCACAGGGCTCAAATTTTGGACCCGCTAAATGCAAGTCAGTTTCATGGAATGCGAGTTAAGATAAAAATTCCACACCATTTATTTTGCAAATACAAATAATACTCAAAATTGTTGCGGTTTTGGTTAATGTTTGTAGATTCGCTTTCATTTGAGGATAACAGAAAACACGTCTTTTTTGGTTAGCCATTTTTTGTTGAATGGATTACTGATTATATTAAAAGAAATGTAGATGTCTATCTTATAATTAAATCTAGAACGCAGGCTATCTTACTAATTCTTACATGTATACAGTTGAATCGGTATTTATAATATTTAGTACGAAAATTTGCCTTGCCGTAGTTTCAGCCAGTTGTTAAGTTACGCCATCAATGATGCATTCCGAATTACTCTGAGGGTCATTTTGAGTTATAACGCACAAAATTGTATGCCAAGGAAAACCGTGCAAACAATATTGATGTTCTAGCATGATTTTTTAGGATATTCTAACATTTTTAATTGAAAGTCTAAATTTGCAAGTAGATTTCAGATTTAGCAACAAGAAAAAAAAGCTACGTGCTAAAATTTGTAGTACGTTGGCAGGGCTTTTTTCCCCTATAAATCTACCTCCTGTAAAAGGAGGTAATCCCAATGCAAAAAAGTATGTTTTTTTTTCCCAAAGTTAAATTTAAAATTCCCAAATGATTATACCTGTTAGGGTTTTTGCTGGGTTAAAATAGTTTTGCTAATTTGTATGTATATTTAGGTAAATTATAATACTGCTGAACAATTCCTGAAATGCAATTCACTAATATTTCACACAAATACACATTTATGTAGATTTTGGTAATTTGCAAATTGTCCCAATTAAGACAATTTCCGAGAGCATTTTCCCAATTCCACCGGTACTGGTGGCATTCCCAAATTGATGAAAAAAAGGCCTGGTTGGTCAAAAAAGTTAAATTTGAGCTCTGCAAATGCAAACTGAAGCCGCTCACATTACTTGTTGTTCCGACGCATTCAATTCCTGTTCTTCTAGGAATCCCCAGTCGATCATGTCCCAAACAATATGATGAAGTATTTTGAGGGTATGAGCTAGACCAGTTGTTTTATGGTTCAAAATTCAGCTTTAAGTTCAGGCATGTGAAATAATAATTTGGTGTCAGGCTTGGAAAATTTTCTATCTGGTTGCCAGAATGGGTTAGTTGAAATCTGAATTTTGTACACTGCACACATACTCAAATATGTTTAAAGTTATATTTATACATTTATGAATCATGACCGTCACATACCAATAAACAATTGTAGCATTTTGTCGGCTCCTTTGTTCATACTAAACTGAGGAAGGCAGAACAGATTCTTCTAGCTGCTTTACAAGTCTGTTTTTGCCTTTTAATGATATCGAGCAAAGTGAAGGTCATAGACCACCAAGTCAAAAGGTACCTGGAATTCACTGGGTTAAAGTAATGTTTTGCTGTTCTGGCTGGTCAGTCGTGTAAACAAACCTATACTCATACAGTGACTTTTCTTTTTCAAAACTTAAATTTTTAACCGCAAGTACTTTGTTTCATTGTACATTTTGACAAAATTTGCTACTGTTTTATTTTCATTAAAAAAGTTTTATTTCACAAATTTCTCCCGCCATGCCAATAATATAATTGGGGTCATTTTATTGGCATGAAAATTGAAAAACTGCAAAAAAGATGTTAGCCCTTAGACCTTTGAAATTTCAAAACTGCTAGTTGTCCATGTTTTCTTAATTTGCTCACTTTTTCACTATTTTCAGGCATCTTGGTCTATTATACATTGTTGTACTGCTCCAAAGTGCTTGTTGACAGACTGAAACCACTTGCTTGCAGCTCATAAGGTATTTCTATCTTTCTGTTTCTTTATTATATAGTTGCAGCTGTGGGCAGCAGTTTCAATCATTCAAAAAGCATGATAATTACTGTATACAAATTTGTATTTGTGTGGACAGATTTTTGCGATTGAGTCAGTGCACAGAATCAAATACCAAGGAACATTAGGCGTAAAAAAAATCGTCTGTATCCTGAATTACCATAAATTTTTGGCCAGACCCTAAATGTTTTTATGGCCTTTGAGAACATTTTTTTTTCAACTTTTTGACAAAAAGTTGCAAAACTGCACTTTTTATGCTTTAAACATGGGCCGTGATGTTATAAATTAACTTACTAATGCTCTAGAGGCATAACACCCCTATTTGTATTAACAGGGTTCTCGCCAGGCTATTATCGCCTGTCGCGTGCGACATGCCTTCAGACATTGAGTTGTATATTCGACATCCCTTATTTCCCCCGTCATCCCTTAATTGCCGAAGCGACATGTCATAAAATCATCCCAATAAACACCCCGATTAATCCGATAGTGTATTCGAAAAGCTTCCACATGCTTACCATATAGTTTAGGTAAAGCGATGTCAGTTAACAGCATCCTATATGTGGAACATGTGACGTAAATTACATTGTAGCTCCGCCTTTAAATCCTTTGACAGGCGGTATCTTGTGATGTGTACATGAAAGTGACTGTTTTCGCAAGTTTTAAGATTATACATGACATTAGATATAACGACAGATGATTCAACAATTATCGTCCGAATATTTTTCGCAATCAAGGAAAGACAATGTAAGGAATTAAGTCAAAAATTGTGCAACACGGTAAAATGCTTGTGAACAATTATCGCCGTAATATTAATGTTTTTCACGTGTATGAAATGTGTTTTCTCGGGCGGAATATCGAAAAGACAAAGCAAGAATTAATGTATTCTGTCGTCACTTTCAAAATAGAACTTGTAGAGAAAAGTTCCTCACATCAAGAATTCAATGCTCCGAGTGAGGCTCGAACCCACATCGATTAGGGGCAAGTGATTTGAAGCCAGCGACCTTTACCACTCGGCCATGTTCACAATTTCAGAATCCCTCCCAGCCACGCCAAATGGCCAAAGGAAATCGGGCATTGATCCAAAATGGAAACCAGCATTTCCCTTGATGACAGTCTCAGATTGTGTTGTTTTACATGTATGTACAACAGACAGTTGACATTTTCAAAAACTTAAAATGGATAAGTTTTCAGCAAATAAACTCCGCAGGAATAGAAGAAATAAACTTTAAAATACAAATAGATATGTGTGCAGTGCTAATATTGTGTTGTTTTATGTACAATAAATAGTAAATGACCATTTTTAGCAACTTAAAATTGATGAACTTTTAATTGTCATTCAGCAAATAAACTCCATAGGATTTTTATGACCTAGTATCTTTTCTTGTTGTACATGTAAATGATCCTTATTAATCACTGAAAATACCTCTATGTTTTTCACTCTGAAATGCACCAGAATGCACCAAAATGAGTTGTAGTAACACAAAATTTTCTGGGGTGACCCCCATACCCCCCATGCCGGAGGGGACACCCCTCCCGCACCCACCCCTTTGCCCTACAAAAAAATCCTACAACATGCCTTCAGAAAATTCTGGCTAGAACCCTGATTAATTTTTTGACACAAAAATAATTTCCAAAAAGTCTCCCTAAAAATAATTTTAAAAAATCCAAAGAAAAAGTTTTTCCGACCTACCTACCCTAATTTTTTTTAGCATGTTACCGGAAACAAAGGATTTTTTTAGGCCTTAGTAAAGACTCCCATTTCATTTTCTTGATGAAAAAACATTTCTGGACAAAACCATAAAAATTAATGCATATATGCAAATTTAAATAATTATTAGCTCGATCACATGTCACAGGGTGACAACACGAGTTGATGTTCGTCATGTGTCGACAATTTGTAAAAAATCTTCAGAACCCTTGGGCAGATTTACACCAAACTTCACAGAATGATCATGGGGTGGTCCTCTTCCAGAATTACCCAAAGAATTTAATTCCATATAGAACTCACCGAAAAGAAAAACTTTGAAAATGATTTCTTGTCAGAAATTGTTAGCCGGCAGGGCTTTTCATCCTTATATGACAGAGGCCTATATTCAGCCACTTCCCAATCCAAAAATATTGCATTTTTTTCCCAGCATCCCAAAATGCAAGGTAACATTTCCCAAAAATCACATCAACAAATGGTTTAATTTTGTTTACAGCTTAGTATTACCGGAGGAAGCGGTTCTCAGATATTGATTTTTAAGTGAGCTTTTGTGATCGCGCTGCGTCCGTCGTCCGTGCGTGCGTCCGTAAACTTTTGCTTGTGACCACTCTAGCGGTCACATTTTTCATGGGATCTTTATGAAAGTTGGTTGGGGTCTCTTTTTATCAATTTACAATGTTTGATTTGTGTTTTACAGGTTTACTTCTTGAGAGCAGGCAGCTACAAAATGGAAGGTCAACAAATCCAGTATACTTGAAAAGCAAGAAAGAAACACCAGAAAATATGAAAAGACAGAAATAAAAGGGAACTTGAATAAAAAAAAAACTTTTAAGGATAGGAATTCAGGATTTACTTGGAAACTAATTTATTTTGAGAGCAGCAGTGATTGACTAAGCTCTGTTACTTTAAGAGATAATGTATTATCACATTGGTTTTGTTATTGTCGAGCCCGTTTGCGGAAGTGAAGACATAGTTGTCCAAATGTCTGTTCGGTGTATGTGCGTGCGTCCGTCCGGATTTGTTTGTCCAGACCATAACTTGGACATGCATGGAGCAATCTTGTTTATATTTGGTATGAATGTTAACTTCAGTGAGATTGAGTGTCATGCACAAACCCCAGGTTCCTATCTCAAAGGCCAAGGTCACACTTACAGGTCAAAGGTCAAATTCAAAAATGACTTTGTCTGGAGCATTTCTTCTTCATCCATAGAGGGATTTTGATGTAACTTGGCACAATTGTTCACCATCATGAGATGGAGTGTGATGCGCAAGAACCAGGTCCCTAGGTCTTGGGTCAAGGTCACACTTAGAGGTCAAATGATACAAGAATGACAACTTTGTCCGGAGTATTTCTTCTTCATGCATGGAGGGATTTTGATGTAACTTGGCACAAATGTTCACCACCATGAGATGGAGTGTCATGCGGAAGAACCAGTTCCCTAGATCTAAGATCAAGGCCACACTTAGAGGTAAAAAGTCAGATACAAGAATGACTTTGTCTGGAGCATTTCTTTTTGATGCATAGAGGGATTTTGACGTAACTTGGCACAATTGTTCATCATCATGCGACGGAGGGTCATGCATAAGATCCTAGAATTGCTTCCCTTTGTTGTTACTATAAATAGCTTACATTTGTAACTTTTTTATTACTGGTCATAGGGAAAAATCAAGACCACTTTTCTGTAGTACAACATGCATGTTACATCCAATTTTCAGGTGTATTTTGACCTATCTCTGGTGGTGCGGATTTTTGTGTGGACTTTGAATTTTTTTATATTTTTTTTTTTAAATTTACGTTCCTTTGTTGTTACTGTAAATAATTTATATTGTTACTTTTTGCAATCTCATTTATTTGGCATAAATGTTTGCCTCAATGAGACAAGGAGTGTCATGTACAACTCCCAGTCCTTTTGACAGCTGGTGGGCTCGACATATTGCCCATGGGCGTCTAGTTCTCATAAAACATACTAAAGTTTCATTAATCTTATTTTAGATAATTGTTTTCTGGTTTATTTTGTAAAGAATGTCTACTACATTGTAATTAACATAGTTACAGTAAAGTAATATTTTTCATGAGATTTTAAAGAGAATGTTCTGTTATACCCCCATATAGTAAGCTTGTCTGCCTTTCAGTCAGTAGGTTTTCATGGCTTCCAGATGATAACTCATGAAAAGCTTGACCAATTTAAATATTTTTTGGTACATAGGCACAGGTCAAGATGACATTGGGGTCAGTAGGTCAAAGGTCAAGATAACTTGCAAACGCTTTGGCCTGGGATCATAGCTTTTGTAACACAGGTGTAACATGATAAAGTACAGGTTGTTTGAATTTGAGGTCAATAGATCAAAGGTCAAGGTCACAGTGACCTTGAACAGTTGAACCGTTTCCGAATGATAACTTGAGACCTTGAGCCTAGGATGATAAAGTTTGGTACACAGGTGTCACATCATGAAATACAGGTCAAGTTTTACTTTGAGGTCAGTAGGTCAAGGTCACAATAAGGCAAAACAGTGAAATGTTTTTCAGATTATAACTTGAGAATGCTCGAGTCTAGGATCATGAAAATTGTTAGGGAGGTTGATTATGACCAGCAGGTGACCCCTAATGATGTTGAGGTCAGTAGGTCACAGGTCAAGGTCACACTGACCCGGTTCTTTAAAATAATGCACAGAGGGGCACCTGGGGTCTTCCTCCACCATTAAAACTGGAAAGTGGCCATATGACCTATCTTGTGTTGGTGTGATGTTAAATTCAACAAAAAAACGGTTCTTTAAAACAGTTTTTGGACAATAACTTCAGGATGCTTGGGATGAGAAACACAAAATTTAGTACAAGGTTGGTCTTGACCAGCAGATTACCTGTATTGATTTAGAGTTCCAAAGGTCAGGATGACGGGGAACATTTAAACCTTTTCCATACAACAAGGTGAGCTTTTGTGATCGCCCTGTGTCCAATGTCCGTTCAGTCCGTCGTCCACAGTTTGACTGTTAACACTCTAGAGGTCACAATTTTGACCTAATCTTTATGAAACTTGGTCAGAATGTTAACCTTAATAAAATATTGGACACATTTGATATTGGGTCATCTGGGATTAAAAACTAGGTCTCAAAGTCAAATCAAAGGAAAAGCTGGTTAACACTGTAGAGGTCAAAATTAAGACTATATCTTCATGAAACATGGTCAGAATGTTTATCTTGATGATCTCAAGGTCCAGTCTGAATCTGGGTTATGTAGGGTCAAAAACTAGGTCACTAGGTCAAATCAAAGAAAAAAATAGTTTACACTCTAGAAGCCACATTTATGACCATATCTTAATGAAACTTGGTCAAAATGTTAATCTTAATGATCCATAGATCAGATTAAAATCTGGCTTAAGTGGGTTCAAAAACTAGGGTCACCAGGTTAAATCAAGGGAAAAGCTTGTTAACACTCTAGAGGTCACAATTTTGGCCCAATCTTAATGAAACTTGGTCAGAAGGTTACTCTCAATAAAATATTGGACGAGTTTGAAATTGGGTCATCTAGGGTCAAAAACTAGGTCACCAGGCCAAATCAAAGGAAAAGCTTGTTAACACTGTAGTGGCCACATTTATGACCATATCTTAATGAAACTTGGTCAGAATTTTAATCTTGATGATCTGTAGGCCAAGTTAAATCTGGGTCAGGTGGGATTAAAAACTAGGTCACTAGGTCAAATCAAAGGAAAAGCTTGTTAACACTCTAGAGGACACATTTATGACTGCATCTTCATGAAACTTAAACAGAATGTTAATCTTGATGATCTTTAAGTCAAGTTTGAATCTGGGTCATGTGGGGTCAAAAACTAGGTCATCAAGTCAAATCAAAGGAAAAGCTAGTTAACTCTTTACAGGCTACATTTATGATCATATCTTAATGTAACTTGGTCAGAATGTTATCTTGATGATCTTTAGGTCAATATGTCAGGTGAGAGATACAGGGCCATCATGGCCCTCTTGTTTATTTGTTCTTGTTGTAAGAGAAATTGTACATTTTAGAATACAGATTACAGCAAGTCACATTTTCTTTATTTTGACAATATTTATTTTAAAGCCTGACAAAAGTATCCAGTACTGTTATTAAAAGTCGTTATTCACAGTTCAGCTCTATTTCTTGTATGGATAAAACATTATGTGATCTGTGATCATTATAAATGTGTATACAGATAAACCTTAAACATGTGAACATTTTATTCAATAAATAAAGTGTAATGCAAGTCTTTGTAATGTGTATATAAAAGCAAAATTAGGATTTGTTTTACGAGTAATTTCAGAATTACACTTAACACAAATAGAAAAAAATCAAGCCTGCACAAGAAGGCTAATATGTCTCCCTAGACTGAGCTCTTGACCTGCGGTGGTGCAAATAGATTGTTGATGTGTGTCTGTCTGTTAAGTCTTGTTAAGGGTGAGTTGCAATCTAGTAACTTTTCAGTTTGTATGATTTTTAGCTCACCTGAGCACAGTGTGAGCTGATGTGATCACCTTAAGTCTGTCATTGTGCTTCTCAACAATTTGCCTGTTAACACCCTAGTAGACAGGGTTTTTTTTTAAATGTTAAAGGGATGAGTTGAAGTCTGATCGATTCCCGATTGAGACAGTGCCTTATTTCATATTACTCCTTTTGTCTTTGTTCAACATTGGTCTAGATTGTGCCCCCTGAAAAAGCATTTAATGTATATATTAGTCAAGGCCAATTTGCATATATTCTCTGTAAAGTAGAGAAGACGAAGAGATTTTCTGATAGCATGTTTACATTCTTTATGGTACAATTGCTTTATGTCTTTGCCAAGGCAGATACCAGCACCATCCGTTCTGTCGCCAAACGGCGGTACAATGGTGTTTTGTAACGGAAGTGACTGAAGTCTTCCTCAGCACCATTGCCACGAGTAATTAGTGATAACAGAACGGTAATTGTGTGTATGTAAATTTTTGTGAGTGTAATACTTGCAACAGCCTATAAAATGACTGCAGTTGTTTGTAAAATTCGTACAAAATGCGCAGGAGCAATTTATTCGTACAAATAGGTCAATGCTAAAGCGGCCATTGTTAGCAGCAGAAAGTCATAACATTTTTCCAAAACTTTCAAGTACATAAATAACGAAATTGCAATTAAAACCATTAACAAATAAAATATTAACCTATGGAAAATGGTCGTTTGATTTTACTTCCCAGTGTATGTAATCTTCAAAAGCGTCGTTGTCTTTGACACTTTTTACAGTTTCTAGAAATTTTAAAATTCAGCAGATAACTTCGCTACCAACCCTTCTTGTGTCTGTCTATCAAGAGTTGGTACAGTGGAGGAGGGAAACTTTATCCTGGGGGAGATTATTATCGTGAGGAAGATAAAAGTCAGATTGGATATATGATATGGCATGTAAGATCGACTGAGGGGCGATCGGCATCGAAGATTATTTAGATACAGTTTCCAAAGAAAGGCTTAAGAGTGTCAGTTGACAAAACAAAACAATGGATAGAGAGATATAGGAGATTATATCTCCCATCGTTCCCGCTGTGATCATGTTTATACGCTTTGCCTTGGAATCTTAGTTTTGTTTCTAGGCTCATTCATTTGTGCTTCCGTTTCCGCGTCTTGTTTTTTTTTTTTCATTCATTGATTTCAGCAGTTTGAACGTATACATTTTTTGAAATGTTGCCCGAGCGGAAACGTGTTTTGGTTTAAAATACATCAAGAGTGAATTACAACTACGTTGCAAAGAGAAATAAATGTATTAAAAGTATTTTGAAAACGTAGAAGAATGCAATATGAGAAAAGCTAAAACTAAACCATCTTTCGAAGTTTTACAAGCTATTTTAAAATCACCATAGTATCCCTTAGAATAGACATTAATCAACTGGCATGAATCGCTAAATGATTTTTTTTTCAAATTAAACACGGTTTGAAGCATTTTAAATAGATATCCTTGAAAATTATATTATTTCAGTTTAAAACCTTATACCTTTTCTCTCAACATTTCTTGGTGTAGATAGAGTCAGAAAGATTTTTTCAACAGAATGGCCTTTTACTTTCACAGGGATATATCTAAAAAAAATTTATGTGTTTTATAATTTTCCTTTGCAAACTTGTAACATTTTTGATAAACAAAGATTGCATTGTATAATAAGGAGTTATACAAAAACTGCTTGCGTCATGGGGTGCATTTATGAAGAAAACCTCAGAAATCATTTTAAAGTTATAATTTTTATATAAACAAAATAAACTGAAATAAAAAGCATTAACAAGAGTCAAAATAAATGTTTTTCCTAGACACTTCTATAAAGCAACGCAATAAACATTAGCACACACTTGGTGGTATAGAGAGTTCTGCTGTTTAATGCATTAAATGTCTCGCATTTCTGTCGCAATGGTTTGGAAAAACCCATAAAAAATAACCATACTTATGTGCTCCTTAACTCATTTAACTTGTTTTTTATGCATCATAACATTAATATCATGTATAGATGTTTTAAGCAATGTAATAATATTATTTAACAGTAGCTCCAGTCTATTTAGCAGGGTGACCATGGCCGAGTGGTTAAGTTCGCTGAAATCGAATCTCTTGCTCCTAACCCCTGTACGTTCGGAACGACGCAAGATATGTAACATTTTTTCTTGCTAAGAAGCCATGTATCTTGTTCTATTCAGATACCTACGTTTCTATCAATAAATGAATTTAATCTTCCAGCTTTTTCCATAATTGAACAGATTATAGTACACAGATGTCGTTTTATATAGCTCAGTGAACTGGTGTAGTGTAATCTAAATTTTGCTGATATGAAGTTTTTGTGTCAATTTTACAGGTTAATAAATGTGTTCATACGAAACTACTGCAGAAGTCCTTACTACCCTTTACATAAGTTTTACTTTTCTTTTGAAGAACACAATGAAAATGTTTTACAAATTTCATGGTACACATAATTAATGATGAAGTCAGTGAAGACCACGACGATTAACTGACACATTTTGATAAAGATATGAATTTTAAATTCAAGTATTATCTAATATATTGTATAAACAAATATTCATTTCAACTCCAAAAGTCAAAGAATATTGAAAACAAGTTACTTGAAGCATTATCCGGCAATACGTCAACGTAACGTGTACAGATGAATATACAGTTCAAGGACAAATCACTGACAACTTTATCATTAGTATCATTCATTGGGTTTTTTTGTTTTTGTGTTGTTGTTGTCTCTTCTTTTTTCAGAATAAAATATTTTGTATCATGAATAAACTTTCATGTTACGACAAACAGCTTTGAGCTTATGAAAAGACCTAGCACGTGTCTATTTTACTTATTACTAAAAATTACAGCATCCGTGATAATAACATTTTGTCATTTACAGTATACCTACTATATTTGCGATCAAAATGAACTATGTTTTAGTCTATGAAACCTGTATGAAATGGGTTATAATTTATATCACATGAAATGCAAGCTTTGAAGTGGGACATTTGATCGGGTTATATGAAATTGTTATGACAAATATTTCTAATTTTCACATTTATCGAAAGTTGTAATGAAAATGGTAAAGAGATGTGATCCAGTTAGGGAAAGCATATTTTATTTATCTTTATATTGTATATACGGTTTCATGTCTTAAAGACCCCAATTTAGCTTTTTCCAACTTTCCATTTGTTTGCATTTTGAGCAACATATTATGATATAGTATGACCGTCCTAATGTATGAGGTGGTTGGGAGGCAAATACTTTTGCAGTGTTTGCATAATGTACAATAGTATTGAAGCGTACCTATATGGAACTAATTTTATGCGGTCAATTTAATAAAACTACTAAGTTACCAAATCACTTTGCATGTGTTTTCTTTTCTCTTCGTCTCTTCTGCCGAAACATATTTTCACATATGGTCAGGGCATATTCTTTCTGATCGTTATGTGATGCCGTCATCCTAATCGTGTCGTTAAGAGCACGGGTTTGTCGCGCTAATCATTCCACAGTGGCAGATAATCGAGGGATACTGAAATGCTAGGAGAACAGGTTCATTGGCAGAGATAATCATCACTGACGTGTATTGATTGGTTCCACTGATTACAGATAGAATAATGGCATCCAGGCTGATTACATCATAATCACGTGATGCGCACTACAACAGAAATCTGTTTGTACATGTACATCTAAATGAAGGGAAAAGACTGTGATAAATTATGTAACTTAGTCTATAAAAATAATAATAAAAAAGATAATTGTCAAATTTCTATTCGGTGCAAGTTATCACCATTCCATCTAATCATCCTGGAAATGTTATCATATTACTTGGCAGTTCTATTCAACGTACACATACTAGTGTACTTTTTCTTCTGTTACAAGGGCTTGCGCATTACTGAATTGCATGCCTGAAGTCCGTTTGTCAAAATAATAACTTGTGCCAAGTTTGAACATCTTCTTCCACGTATAAAAAGTGGACGAAATTACACTTGGCAAAGTCACAGCATAACTTTATATCATAAACATTCTTGTCAAATTTTAAAGCTGCTGTTTTTTCTATACTGTCCAAACTATTCTGACTCTTAAGTACAAGATGGCACTGCAGCACTAAATCAGTGTCGCTAAACATAATACTTTCATAAGACATATTGCACTTTCAAGCGTTGCAAACCGATGTGATATGCACCAGAAAAAAAACACAATTTTTTCTTTGAATATCGGAAAAAAAAAGATTTTTAGCAAGAACCGGTAGGTTATTTTACCATCTTTATCAAAAAGCGTCGGGGTGTCAGAGCATAGAATTCTAACGAAATTTATACATACATATTTCTAAAACAAACCCTTCAGCATCAGAGTTAAAAAGGTTTCAACACCAAACATGTGCATATCAAAGTCAGAAACATGAAATGTGCACTCATCAATAAAACTTCATCTTGGAATTAATTTAAGCTTCTGACATAATTTTCTAGTAATATAACCTGCCTAGATATTGAATTAAGTGTGTGCAAGAATGAGCAGATGGTATTTTATGCGATGAGAGAGACTGGCCAATCAGAATTCATCTATTTACAGGTCATATAGTAAATAGCATTCTTCTACAACATGGCGGATAATCCATAAGAAATATAAAATGAGCCGCACCGTGAGAAAATCAACATAGTGCGTTTGCGACCGGCATTGATCCAGACCAGCCTGCACATCCGCGCAGTCTGGTCAGGATCCATGCTGTTCGCTTTCAAAGCCTATTGCAATTAGAGAAACCGTTAGCGAACAGCATGGATCCTGACCAAACTGCGCGGATGCGCAGGCTGGTCTGGATCCATGCTGGTCGCAAACGCACTATTCTGGTTTTCGCATGGCGGGGCTCAAATGATAATTTAAAGGTCCAGTAATTGTTTTTGGAAGTTTTGTTTTTCTTACGACATGGATATCATTGCCAGACTCTCGAATTGAAACACAAATGTACAAAAATACTCCATGTAAAATACTTTATTTCAGTAATAATTTCAATTCATACAAAAAGAATGATAATTCAATGTTTAATTTACATAAACCATTGCAACATATACAGAAATTAATGAATTATATAACTGTAGTTTAACATATGCTCTCTTTCTGGTCATGTTTGACATATTCTATGCCACTAGTCGTGTACGGTTCACTGAAAGTCATATATATTATTTAGACAGAAGATTTAATATTCTTTCATACCAGATAAGATTTTCCGTTTTTCCGGTGCTTGAAAAACCAATCTTCACCCCAGGGTGTAAGATGACTCATTGCTGTAATTTATTAATAAATGCGTAAATTCATACAGCATTATAACAAAATAGTGCTTCAAAGAAAAATAATCATTTTACTGTATTTATATTATTTTTGAAGAATATGGTATGCAAGAAAAAGAATATACCACTGGTAGAAGGTGCGGATTGAAATATCTGCCTCAAGGGTAACTGTTTTGCGTTAACTCAGCAGAGCCTCATTACCGCCTAAACAGTTATTCTCGAGCCATATATTTCCATCTGTGTATTCAACCCAGTGAAAGATTCATTATAACAGCATTTTTTTCTGTTATGTTGTATTCTGCTCGAATGGATTTTGCAAGGCCTGGATCCGTCAAGGCCCGAACACGGCAAGCGTGATGATCCGGCCCTGTTAAGTGCTAGAGAGACGAATACAAGATTAAACTACTGTTGTAATGACTCTTTTATATATACCTCCAGTTTTTTGTCTTAATTTCCAGCAAAATATGAATATAAATTTCATTGAATCGAAGAACTATATTTACTAGTCATGAAGAGTAATGATCATAGTCAAGGCACAATCTATTTTTGCCTTGTGTAAAATTATACTAAAATAGATAAGGATATCTCTTAATTTTCACTATTTGTGAAATTCAAGCAATATTTTTAGAGAAAACCGTGTGGTGAGCCCCAAGTATTTTTAAATTAACGACTAGTAATTTATACGAAAAGTATACTTTAAATTAGCCTACTAGTAGACTTAATGATAACACATTGGATAATTAATATATTGCTCAACGTTTGATTTATTTTAATAAAACCTGCATAAAGTTCAAACAAAAAAAATACAATCTAAAGGGGTTTCGTAATACTGATGCAATAACATACTTCCTATTTCTCAATATATGTTACTATTTTCATCCTTTCAGTGAAATGTACACCGTTTATAGTTTCATTAAACTGAAATATATACCGTTTTTCAGTTTCAAAAGATAATTTGTATATGAACAGAAAATGTAGTTGCGTAAATTGATTGTTTCATGGAAAATAATTGTTCTAGTTGCTTGTTTAAAGTCTGCATCACGCTCTTTACTTTGGAGTTCATGTAACATTGACTTTACTTTTACACAATGTGACATTGACAGACTGTTCAGAGTTTGGGTTTATGTGACATTGACTTCACACAAACAGTCTGAAGTTGCCCAATGTGACATTGACTTATACAAAACGAATTCTTATGGTTAAAGTGACATTAATTTTTACACCAGCAACCGCAAATTTCATCCCTACATACACTGTTTGTATTGGACACAATGAATGTATGTATTAAAGCTTTTGCATGTCTCCTTTTTGTAACAGTACCTTTGTATCTTGTGTATAGTACCTTTCACTGGAAAATGTTCGTACTACTGCTGAATGGGATTAAAGGAGCTTAAATGACTACAAGAACCATATAAAATTTATAATTCAGCAGTTACTTTTATAGCATTTTGACTGGGAGTCGACTAGTTTAAAACATTAAATATATCATCGAAACTTGATACTTACTTGATACTGAGGTATATTTCAGGGATATTAAGACTGATATGAAGATCTGACGTACAGATGTGGTTTGACAATACTCTTACTACCTTCACATGCGTAAAATATAAATACAACGTTGTCATAGACCTCAGCTCTAAATGCTCTTTTTATGGGAGATCAAATCATTCAAAAAATAATTTTATTGCGACTTGGACGAAATGTCACATGTTTTCGCGACTCAATGCATTAAAAGATCACGTTTTATTTTGCAAGTTCGTTCAGAAACAACAATTCTTTTATGTTTCTTCTGCTTCACTAGAATAACATGGAAATAGCCTGCATATAATGTATGAAAAACATTCCTGTACCTCACCTTCATCATTCAATGCCAATAAATATTATTACATCTTTCATGTAAAAATACTGATTTCTAAGTATGATATAAAACAGTTCTATTTCACATCAAATTTTAAGATAGTGGACCCGTAATGACAATCGGAGATCTTCGTTCAATTCCGTAATCTCTGGATGTAATTTAAACATTTACCGGCAGACGCCGAAACCATTACTCGTAAGCTACATTTACGGTCGAAGAGACGAAAATACGAAATCGTACGAAAATTGTCGAATGTCATTAAGGTTCCACTACTCAGAAGGTTTTTTAACACCTGTTATTGACCACCAGAGTATTTTTTATAATATGATACTGTCAAGAACTCGTTGGATCACTCTTTTTTGCTTATTTACAACTGCTAAAAGTAAAAGTGTTTTCTAATTTTCGAACAATATTGCATAATTGCACAACGGAAGATATAATTGTGGATACGTGCCCCTTTTTAATTATTATGTTAACACAATGGAACATTAGGAACCGCTGAAATACAGGCACTTTGTCTAGCACCATTAATGATATAGTTTGCATAACTTTGTATATATATATATAATATATATGATCATGTTGTATATTTGTTCGACAAAAATAATTTAAACAAAATATATATAGCGTGCCATGACAAACCAACATATGGGTTTGCGACACTGATCCAGACACCGCGCATCCGCGCAGTCTGGTCAGCTCATCTGTTCGCTTTAAAGCCTGTTGAATTGGAGAAATGTAGCGAACAGCATGATCCTACAACTGCGCGATGCGCAGGCTGTCTGGATCCATCTGTCGCAATCCTATGTTGTTTTCTCATGCACGCTCATATTTTAATACTGATATAACGATGTACTTTTATTTCATTTCATCTTTTATAATAGTATCTTGTTCATTTTTTTTTTTGCAATCTACAAGTAATTAATTTGCTTTATGTTCATCAAAATAAAAAAAAATTGTAGGGTAAATATTAAAAGCTGATGTAGTCTACATTTTGTTTGTTCCATATTTTTAAGTCGGATACCAGTGTTATGTAAATTCAACCAGTCCCTTAATCAAATGCTGTTAACTAAAAATAGATTAAATTATTTCAGTAAATGGCGGAACAATTATATTTCACAAGGCAAATCCTACAAACCTGACAGAGAAGATGTCTCTCCTTAACAGCTTCCCCTTTATAACTCAATTAAATTTGAAAAATATTTGATAAAATATTTGATAAAATAAGAAAATTTCTAAAAGATTTGGCCACCGTTCTGAACATTCTCGTTAAACAAGTACACCCTACCGATCGGTAGTTTTCTGTCAGACACGATACATTATAAAAGATGTAAATGAAACACAAATTTCAATGAATTCCATGACTTATCCTTTTCTTTGATGATTTATAAACAAACTGTAAGACAATGATGCGCCGTATTTTGTGAACTATCCAACAACATCTCTTAAAAATGAAGCAATAATGGCTAAATTCCAAAACTTATCCCTCTTTAGATATGCGTTTATGATAACATTATATGGATTAATAAATGCACATGGATAATATAAGCACCCTTTACAGTCATCAGGCGCATTATCAAAACAATATAAAAACAGTTAATATTTATCACATTTTGTGGCTATATCTTTTTACGACAGACGGTGTAAAATAGATTTAAAAGCTTTTACAAAGACGCCTATTTAAATCTGTTCTGCACCTAACTATCAAAATATCAGAATAATTTTACCACATGAAAATGCTGATCATTATTTTCTGCAAAATAATTATGCCAACATGCAGTGTTCTGCATATGTATAGCACATTTCTCTCTTGTAAGCACATGATTCGAGTTTTCATATTCTTACTCGGCAGCAGCGAACTCTAATCACTCGCGTAGACGCACGGAACAATGTACACATCCTCTGCACTTAGCTTCAAAAATCCTTTGCCGTATGGTTTATTTACGAAACTTCACATTTGCTTCACCGTGAACTGCCCTCGAAGCAAGCCGTGTATCCGAACATCGTTGTATTATTTGTGTTGGCTTTGTAATTATTATTATTTCATTATCGTTTAAGCAACATCGTAACATATTTTTGTGACCTAACACAACACATGTTGCTTGTTTGCATATTCCTTTCTTCCTTTTTCCAATCATTTATCTAAGAAAATGCATTAATGCTCATAAGGATCTAGCCGCTGAGTCATTTGTCCATAGGGATTATTTTGCATGACGTTGTATTCCTGCGCTTTGAGTCTAAGTGAAGCAATGCTGCCCATTCCGGGCGGGGGGCTGTAACTATGGTTCATAACCGCACAACTGGAAGTGTTTACATTCAAATTATTATACGAGGTAGGATTTGGCCATCCCATATAGTCAGTGTTCATTGGGGGACCTCGTGGTGTAACTGGTTGTTCTATTGGCATAGCGTCCGGAGGCCTTGCATACATATTTCCCATTGGGCCTCTCTGTGTTAACATATTCCTTTCGTTTCGGCGGAATTTTGCTCTTCTATTCTGGAACCACACCTGTAAATATAAGCAGATTGTCATTAATTGTGAATCAGATGAATCGTCATACCTTTTACTAAAGCAAACAATTAGGGTTTGGAACATACAGAAAAAAGATTCCATTATGTGTCTGTCATAAAAAAAAACCACACAAGCTGATTATTTTTTGCTTCTTAATTCACATGACCACATTACCTTGCCTGTTCATATTCATTTGACCTGCTGGCATATAAAACGAAGTTGGAATGTATTTGTTATATATCTTTTGGCTTCTGAACGGGTTTTGTATTACATGTAATATAATTTTGAGCAATTTGCTATTTCTGCACTACATTGTGTATATGAATTTGCTTGAAAACTAAGGACACACAGTAATGCGTAGGGAACCATTACAGCCTCGTAGAACTTCGCTTTGGTTTAATTTGCATAATCATTGCATTCTGTATTGAAATGGTAAAAATAAATTCAAACAGTGTTTACCTGGACTCTAGCTTCGCTCAAATTTACGCGCCTCGCTAACTCCTCTCGTACAAAGGCATCTGGATAATGTGTCCTTTCAAATACTCGTTCCAAGGCCGCTAATTGAGTACTGTTGAAAGTAGTCCGGTTCCTACGCTGCTTCCGCCGGCGTTTACTATCTTTATCATCTTTGTCATCTTCAGTTCCTGAAATTATATAGTATATTGGGAATGAATTGACAAAACAACGATACATGAAAATTAACAGACTAAAAGAATACGGTGTTCATCATAAGAAAAAAAAAATATGTACTGAACTTACCATTCAGACTGATATTTTTTAATTATATTCAACAGATCTATTTTTTTAAATTATGTTTGTTGTAGTAAACTAGCATATCATTCTTGCTTGTTCGTTAGAAGCAAATATTCCTCCGAAAATAAATGTTTCTTGGAGAGTATAACAGAGATCCATGTGCACGTTTGTTTTTGTGTGTGTTTTTTTTTTACATTTAATGTTAAATAAATCAATGATATATACTGAAATACGGCCTTAAGCCTTGTCTTCATAAATCATTACTACATAGTCTGCTCAAGCTTTTAACATCTTTTTATATGTTGATATATTGTTATAATATCATGAATGTTTGAGACACACAATGAGTCTGAGCATATAGATCTATTTCACGACCATATGTTTTCGAGAGCGTTCAAGTGTTCTAAAGTATGTTGTCTATTTCTACGAAAGAAGTGCTTTGATTTTCTATTATGTAGAAGAGCAATGTAGTATGACAGTCAAAAGCACTGAACGTTAATGGGAAGTTTTATTACTTTGTATGCCAGAACTAACATAAAATTCATCTAAAAGTTAACCCTTCTATCGTAACGCTTCGTCACAATATTCAAACATTTCATATTGTGACTTCGTGAATTAAACCAATTAAGGATTTTGAAACGCCATTATTTTGCTTAAGAAAGCATCAGTTGTTTGTATATATTTGACAAATATGCTGTCAGCTGTCTGACGAGATGAGAAATTCTTTCAAAATGTACGTTTTTCTCTTCATATCGGCTTTAAATTTTTCTTCGAGAATCTGTTTTGTCTCTTAATTCATCATAATTGTCAGAGATATAGTTTAAAATAGTTTAGCTAGTCCTACAAAATTCTATTCCAGTGAGCTACCAGTCTATTTGTAGGACACACGTGACTTCTGCAGAAGTGCACAAACATTCATCACCTGAGCAAGTGTGAACCTCAGCTAAGAATAAGTTAATAATGCCGTCCTTTTTTCTTGTTTGTTTATATTACATATAAATCGCACGAAAATGACCCCATAGTCAGCAATAAGGTAATGATAAATTGCTACATTTTACGCTGGTATTTTAACAAGCAACTCGCAACGTTAATTGCATGTTGTTTTATTGACACATGCGCTATGGCAATGATGGAAACTCTTGTCGCTACATCAGAACCATTTTGAACGTGTGCGTTCAAATCAAAGATTCCTGGGAGAATGTTTTGCGAATATGGACGCCATTGTCAAAATTGCATGTCGAGGTAACATATATTCAGACGCCATCTTGGCTAGGATGAAAATGAAAACGTGGTGCACTCGGTGTAGTTCTATAAATTTTACGGCAACCTATAGACATTCTTAAATTTTTCATCAAAGTGTATGTTTTTGTATTGTGCAGTGAAATAAGATTTGTTTTGACATGTTTGAAATATGAAAGATGAAAGAGTTTTTGGTCTTTTTTTTTTTTTGTTTTACAAGCACTGGTGCATGTTTTAACTTTTTGCATTTTCCCCCGAGTTCAAGAAAATCAAAATAATAGAATGATTATAAATAAGATAAAGATTTAAATATGGCACATAATTACTATGCGCAAGATGTTCTGAAAATATCTAAAGGAGGACATATCCCACAGTTTTGATTTAACATGTACTATTGCCAATACCAGTAAGTCTTACTACCACGTGTAGAATAGAAGCTTGACTTCAGAATTCGCTTCCAAGTATGCAGTTATTTAAAGTACATAGTCGTTTAATGAACAAGAACCTTACATTGTTTCGTTTTAAGTTTAACAGCCAACTAGTTCATGCATATAACCGTGTATCTGCCAGTACATTTAGACGTCATCGCTATTGCCCCCGCCCCCGCGCATTCAAATTCTTTGTTGATATCATACTAGTCTTGCATTTGGAGAAACACCGTCAATCTCACTATTTACTGTCACACTCAATGCAGTGCCATATTTATATGCAATCCCCAGCGCTCCCTTTCACAATCTTTATTATACCAGCGCTCTCTTTCACAATCGCCTTCATCATCATCGTCATCATCAGCAATTCTCTCTTTCACAATCAACATAAGAGTAAAGACAATACACGTCACATATGTCAAATACGCACGTGAAAGATGACAGTTCCATTCAAAGACTTTCTAAATATGCCGTCTCATCAAGAAACGGAAAAACAGCCTTCTGTTTACATTTATTATGATATATTACCCGATGATGTAATCTGGCGACACAAGTAGAATGTCAACTTAATACATTTCTGAAACCCTCTCAAATCAATAGGATGTCAAACTGTACTTATTCCACAAATCGTGTGAAATATGTTGTACCTTATTTTTAAGGATTTTTTATGGAAATAATCAAAAATGTTGAATTGCGTTCCCATTTTTAGTAATCTCTGATATTCTTGCAGATCCGCACCAAGAGATAGATAAAATAGGGTTATTATAATAGTAGCTCGCTCTGGGATGCTGTATAATTCGGCTCGAGTTGATTTTGCTAGATCGGATCTCACGAGGCGCGATAGCACCGAGTGTGAACCATCTTTGCAAAATTCACGAGAGCCGAATACAAAATTCCAGATCTAGCTACTGTTAAAATGACCCTTTTATTATATACATCTACCGTATTGTGGGTTTGTCATCGAACGAAATCTTAAATGTTTGTCGATGTTAGGATAGAAATGAAAGCGCTATATATAGAACTGTGACAGATCATAGTTGTCCGGCAACATACAATACAAAAGGTACAATACGGATTTTTTTCTGCTTGTTCATATTTACTTGTGAAATACAAGCTGTATTTATGACAGAATTTATATAGGTATATAATAAATAAAGATACTGACAAATAAATAAACAAACGTAATAGTCTTTTACATTCGAAGCTGCATTTTAAAAGTGCAATTCAAAGTTTTAGCATTAAATAGTTTTTGGTATCAATTATCGAGGAAGGTGACAGTGCTCCCCGTGTGCATGTTTGGTAACATAACTTCCTAGAGCCAAAATTAATCTATATATTTTCAGTTACATACGAGCAAGCTAAAAATCTTTACATTAACGTTTAATTGCTATTTTCGGCGGAGCCTATTGCATTAAAGAAATTAGGAGAATCACAAAATAGTTATTTATGTTTCATACCCCCTATAATTTTCTGCGCTTCCATTAAATATGCAGAGCGTCTCAATAATGAAGTTGTGTGCATTCTTTGTCAGTTAACTATACGTTAAATGCGTATTATAACGTCCTCATAAGAAAACATGTTTCTTTTCTTGATGAATTTCTCAGTGGGGAGCCACGTTTATTAGATGTTTTGTACATCTGCGTTACTACCCCTTCCCAATATGACCGCCATTTTTTCTTGGATTCATGGGAGCACGTGGCAGTGTAATAACGTCTGAATCGCCAGGCGCTTGTTTTTAAAGACTCTTCCTGACACTTGTAATTTGTTTTTACATACGTTACAACCATTTTATTGAAACGTGAAAGTGTGTGGATAATGAAAAGCCCGCATGAGGCACAAAATATGGCTCATCGGATTCGGCAGACGATTTAACGTACAAGTTTCTGTTATAGGTAGTGGAGTCATGCATGCTGCTAATATACTAAAATCAGTAGAGAAAATATGTGGAAAATGATTAATAGCGCAAAAAATACACTAAGGTTATGAATGTTTATAAATATCAATTAAAATATAAGAAAAGTATGCTCCTTTGATTGCGGGCTCTGCCCATGCGGCGGAGGAAGCTAGAACCTGCGTGCCCACACTAATTAAATTTTTCTACCAGCACCAAATGCTTTCTAGGAACAAAATGCATTATATAATTAAAAAAGACATCTGCTAATTATGCATCAGAAACATCAAACGGTTGCTTAACAAATGTTGCACCATCAAAAACGTATTAAGACAAAGGTAAAATAAGAAAAAAAATGAATGTTTAATAAAAAATCGTTTACTCATTCTTTCCACTATTTTTGTTATTATGAGTTATTTTTATTATCATTATTAGTTTACAATACTTTAATTATGAAAAAACTTTTGTTGTTGTCTCTGTGAACCAGTTAAGATTTTTTTCAAGAAAAATCCAGAAGTTCTACAGCTCTAATGCTTGCAACTGTCTACCCGGGGGTCAGTCCATGCTATGGTTTCTTGTAGTCCTCTACACAAGGACCCAACTATGCTTAAAAGCTCTCGGGCACTTTTTTCATGTTCGATAAGATAATGTAAAGAAGATTTATCTAGAACGTATTCAACTTTGTTGAAAATTTTAAGTACAACAGGTACCTAGGTTTATATCTTTGATGTTGTATTTAGGAAGTATAATATTATAAACCTTCACACTTTTGAAAATGGAAGATAAAACAAATTTCAGGTTATAAATTCTTACTACAAAATTATGTAAGTCACTAAAGCGAATAAAATGTCTCACCCATAATTTGTGAACAAGGCTGACAACTAGTGGCTAGTATTGGTAGTAGTGGTAACCCCCACCCCCACCCTGCCACCCCACCCACAGTATCACCCAAAAGTTTTAAACTGCCCTTATACATAAGTCGCTTCTTGCTGCATGATGACGAATAAGACATACCTTTTATAATAAAAACAACTACAATCTGTTTTTAGATTTTAAAAGGCCATTCCAAACTAAGGTATGTGTTTACATACTTTCTAACTATGAATTTAAAAAGAAACAACAATTGAAGAATTCAGTGAATAAAATTCCAGACAGCCATGCACACTACCAAAAATGTCTGGACACCCTCATATACCCCGCACATATATTACTGTAAGTACCGCACAGTATAGTTCGATCGGCAATAATGAAATGATCTGTTTACAAATCAGTATGATTCAATGCAATCTATGTGGTATAATGATTAATTTTAGCAAACCGAAAATATACCCGCGTAGCTGTGATAGTAAATGTAAGTATAAGCACTAAAATGGTCGTATTTTGTGGGTGTGGGTTCGATACCCGACAGAGTAACTAAAATTGTTTTTAGAATTTTATTCTTTAAATTTTCACCTTCGGCATTGAGTTATGTGAATGTGAGATATAGATAAAATGAAATGTTTAATACGAATTAACATCTTAAAACATCTTTCTTTTCAAAGAATTATACAATATTATATAGAATACATACTAAATGGGTTTTATACATTTGCAAATAAAAATGATGAGCTATATTTACATCCAGTGTTTGGCTGGAAGAAATTTGAGCTGTGGACGTTGACTCCAGGAATCCACTGACAAAGCCAGCGAAACTCTGATGAAGAATTAGGAATGGTACGTGGCATTGAACAGAAATTTACTTGTACATAATGATAATATTTAATAAAAAAAACAACAACAAAAAACAATACATAATTTTACAAAATAACATTAAAGTCTTGAAATTTCGAAATATTTCTCTGATCAGAAATGAGTGTAGTTCAATGAAATATGTATCAATCATTTAAGCTTTTAACCTATTAAATAATCTCTAAGCTAAAATTCGTATCCTGTGCTACTAATATTTCTCGTAATTATTATCTAATTGTAAAAATGAGAAAATTGGTAAGTTGAAAATAGTATGGCTTCAGATTATGACATATTTTATGGATCAATCAAAATATTTACAGTATTGGCATATTTATATATAAGGTAACAAGGTTACCCGAGTTGAGTTCATTTTGTTTCCATTTAATTATCGTGCGAATTTTTCAATTAATTTGCTCGTAAATAAAGCTTACACAGCGTAGTATTTTAGAAATTGGTCATGATTGAAAACAATTAGTTTAACAAGCAAGGAATGCAGAGAGCCTCATGATTTATTTATTTAATTATTTAATTTGGTAAATAACCTGTTGAAAGAATCAAGTAAAGGCCGTGTCGGGTCTAATTTTCTGTCAATAAACGATGCTTTACTCTTTCTTGAAGTTTTTATTGAAGCAAGTGGTTCAAATTGATGAAATGCCATTTAGTATACATGAATAAATCCATTTTTTAAAGCAGGAAGCGTTGTAGTGAACTTTTTGTGCTGGAGATATCTCAGATCTTGCTACCGGCTGGGTTATATTTTCTATTTAAACCTATATTTTTTATTTCTGTTTTTTATTATCTCAGAACAATTCTTAGCTCTAAATATTTTTGAGGAGTAATGTGACATACATTTGTAATTATATTACAGAACAATTTCTGTAAGTATGGCTATCTCGTGTGTTGCAATATCGAATGTCACTTCTACTTTTGGAATATGATATGCATATATTCTATATCAAGCTTTAAACTTTGGATAACAAGAGATCACAGAGTGATCTTGGCGCCCACCAATGTGCCATTTTTGAGTGTTCCAAATTTCAAGACTTACTGACTAGCTCAAGGTCAAATTTCATTTTCGTACACAACACAAATCTATGCATGTGGTCCAAATTTGAAGCCTGTACCTTCAAAAATGTGAAAGTAGGTCACTAGGTCAATGTCAAGGTCAAAGTTTGTTTCGGTACACAAAACTATGCATGTGGTCCTAAATTTGAAGCCTGTAGCTACAGAAATGTGAAAGTAGGTCACTAGGTCAATCTTAAGGTCAAAGTTCATTTTGGTACACAAAACTATGCAAGTGGTCCAAATTTGAAGGCTGTAGCTTGAGAAATGTAAAACTAGGTCACTAGGTCAAAATCCAGGTCAAATTTTACTTCTGAATACAAAACTATGCATGTGGTCCAAATTTGAAGCCTGTACCTTCAAAAATGTGAAAGTAGGTCACTAGGTCAATGTAAAGGTCAAAGTTTGTTTCGGTACACAAAACTATGCATGTGGTCCAAATTTGAAGGCTGTAGCTTGAGAAATGTAAACGTAGGTCACTAGGTCAAAATCAAGGTCAAATATTATTTCAGAATACAAAACTATGCATGTGGTCCAAATTTGAAGCCTGTACCTTCAAAAATGTGAAAGTAGGTCACTAGGTCAATGTAAAGGTCAAAGGTCATTTCAGTACACAAAACTATGCAAGTGGTCCAAATTTGAAGGCTGTAGCTTGAGAAATGTAAAAGTAGGTCACTAGGTCAAAATTAAGGTCAAATTTTATTTCAGAATACAAAACTATGCATGTGGTCCAAATTTGAAGCCTGTACCTTCAAAAAAGTGAAAGTAGGTCACTAGGTCAATGTCAAGGTCAAAGTTTTTTTCGGTACACAAAACTATGCATGTAGTCCAAATTTGAAGGCTGTAGCTTGAGAAATGTGAAAGTAGGTCACTTGGTCAAAATCAATGTCAAATTTCATTTTGAAACACGAAACTATACATATGGTCCAAATTTGATGCCTGTACCTTCAAAAATGTGAAAGTAGGTCACTAGGTCAAAATAAAGGTCAAAGTTTTTTTACAGTGCACAAAATTATGCATGTGGTCCAAATATGAAAGCTGTAGCTACAGAAATGTGAAAGTAGGTCACTAGGTCAAAATCAAGGTCAACTCATGTCAAGGTTCATCTTGCCACTCAAAAATATACATGTGGTCCAAGTTTGAATGTTGTAGTTATTGACAAGAACATTTTAAAAGCTTTTCCCTATATAAGTCTATATGAACCATGTGACCCCCGGGGCGGGGCCATATTTAACCCTAGGAGGATAATTTGAACAAACTTGGTAGAGAACCACTAGATGATGCTACATTACAAGTATCAAAGCCCTAGGCTTTGTGGTTTGGACAAGAAGATTTTCAAAGTTTTTCCCTATATAAGTCTATGTAAACCATATGACCCCCAGGGCGGGGCCATATTTCACCCTAGGGGTATAATTTGATCAATCTTAGTTGAAGACCACTAGATTATGTCACACACAAAATATCAAAGCCCTAGGCCCTGTGGTTTTGGACGAGAGGTTATTCAAAGTTTTTCCCTATATAAGTCTATATAAACCATGTGACCCCCAAGGCGGGGCCATATTTGACCCCAGAGAAATAATTTGAATCATCTTGGTAGAGGACCACTAGATGATGCTTCATACCAAATATCAAAGCCCTAGGCTTTGTGGTTTTGGACAAGAAGGTTTTCAAAGTTTTTCCCTATATAAATCTATATAAATTATAGAAATAAACAAAGGGCCATAACTCACTCATAAATTGTTGAACCAGTCTGATTTTCAGGGGGACACAACTAGGGTACCAATACATCATTCTGACAAAGTTTGGTCAAAATCCCCCTAGTAGTTTCTGAGGAGATGCGATAACGAGAAACTGTTAACGGACGGACGGACGGACGGACGGACGGAATGACGGACGGACGGACCACGGACGCAGAGTGATTTTAATAGCCCACCATCTGATGATGGTGGGCTAAAAAAAGTGTAGTGAATGACTCTGATAAAACAAAACGTTTCATCAATCAGCATAAAATATATATTTGAAATCTGTAAACAACGATGCAAAATGAAAATGTTAGCGTCTCAGACGTATAAAGAACTTCTTATGTACTTCAGTTTATTGTCAGAAAAAAAAAACACCAAAAAACTTCTTTTTACAACAATAAAAAACAATATCGAAACGCGTCTACTCTGTGTTAGTCTTTGTTTGTTGAATGTTAATCCATACATGCTATAATGAAGTTAAATAGGGTAAGTATACGTCCTTATTAAAGAGCAGAAAAATTTACATAATATATTTTGTTCCAAAACTGACAAGTTTAACAAGGAATCGGTAAAACCGAATGATGCTCCCCGATGCATGTGCTTTTCCCATTATGGGGAATAACGTATCAGAAACCTCAAGTAATGCTCCGGACAAACCTTATTTTGTATAACAAAGGGAGATAATTCAAAAACTAGGTAAGGTAGAGTTATGATTCTTCGACATTGCATTTTGCCTTAATGGCCTCTATGATTATGTGAAGTTTTAATCAAATGCTATCAATACTTTTCAAGTTATACTCCGAACGAAAGTGTGACAGACGGACGGACGGACAAAGCGGAACTATATGCTAGCCCTTCGGGGAGCATAAAAATAATTATTGTAACTGAACAATATTTTGAAGATACATATTTCAAGCCCTGACGCCTAAATCCTATAATCATGGAAAAGGTTGGAAAGTTTAAGATTTTGTATCTTCTATCAAGAGTCGTAATCTTTTATAGAGGAATTGTAACTATAAAATGAAAATAAAAATGCTTCTATAAATGTAACGGGCCACTCACATTGTAGCAAACAGTAACAAATGGTTTCTATCTGTTTCCACAAACATTTAATTAAGGCTTTGTTTTATCACTGCTCGGGTCATATTCAGACATTGATCTAAATACTAATGATACTTTTAACAATTAAAACTAAATTATTGCCGTTCGTTATCTGCGCGTCCCTTCGCGAACTTCGGGAACAACTAATCAAGTGTCACCTTAGAACCTTTATGGAACGGAGCGTTATCGTTCCGTATAAATCGAGCGTAACATGATGCCGGGATGGAGCGGCTTGCCAGCGAAAAAGATGGACGCAGCAAGAGATCTTCTGCCATAAATTGTTGGTAATTATGTGAAAGAAATATCAGTATTATGCGAAAGAGATGGTCTGCTGAGTTTACTGCAGTGCAGGAGATGTAACAGACGGCTGTGAAGATTTCCAGAGACCCGGTGTTAAATACTACCGTTTGACGGCAGCCTCGATGCATCCTTTACTCCACAGATGAAATTGTCTGTAAGAAATAAGAGACTATATGCACATGTGTAATAATTTATCGTATGATTCTTGCATATGTTTAGCCTTGTCAGATCAAAACACAACGAAGCTATATCAACAAACGGTTTTGCTGTATGATATATGAACAAAAGTTCCGATATACATCGAGTAATAACAGAGACTGGTGTACATACGGACGCATGCTCGTACACGTTTTGTGGCCTCTATCTGCAGCTTTCGAATTTAATTCTTTACTGTTATATGTATAATGTTTTCGTACATTAATACAATATAACCCTTATCCTGCTAAATTTCTATAATGAACTTGTCCATCTTTCAGTTTGGATAGTTCCATTAGGTGTTAAAAGGGATGCTTACCAAAAGATACTGACAATGGCGAACAGTGCTGATCATGATCTACACTGGTCGCAAAGGCAGAATCAGTCACGTCCACAATGATAAGGGTTAATATCTTGTCACACTCAAATTTGAATGACGAGAGTAACCAAAAACAACGGATGAATGCACAATCGAATAAAGACCTATAGTCATGGATAGTTATATAAATAAACCATCCCTTAGTAAATAAACTAAACTAAATTATATACATAAAGTATGAGTTTAATTTGGCGTAAAGTGTGGTAGGCAAAGTAGTTTTGCTTATATTTTTTATCGTCAATTCTTTACAGCAGTCCATACTAATGTTTGCTGGTATGGAACTATAGCCAACCTAAGCAAAAAATCAGCAAGATAAAACAATACAGGCGATATTATTACTCGCATAATTTGTGTTAATCAATCGACTTGGCGATTGCACAGTTTTCGTGTTTACAATAGAAACATATCAAATAGTCTCTTAATCAAACATAAACAACAAAAACACGTGTTGAAGATGATGAGCACGCGCTCGGGGAAACGCGATCCTGATAATGGAATATCCAGATATCGTCTGCTTTCGAGCACGTTTAGAAAAATAATAAGTATGTAAAGTTTACTTATCGCAATGAAATTTCATTTTTATTCTTTTTGTTATCATTTTCATTTCTGTTTGATGAGGTATACATAAATCATACAACCTGTTAGTTTAAAGCAATATTTTATCCTGAAATTTAGCAGAAATTCAAGAAGACCTGATTAGAGATTTTTGTCTACATATTTTACCGAAGTCGTGCGTTTTTAAAACAATAATGAAGAATAATTCAACAAAAGGTATACAGATACTATAAGATTCTTTCACTGGTTGTAGGTGCAGATGGGAATTTCCGACCTCGAGGGTAACTGTTTACGCGGTAACGAGGCTCCTGCCGAGTTACCGCGTAAACAGTTACCCGAGTGCTGGATATTACCATCTGCACGTACAACCAGTGAAAGAATCTTTTTCTTGCATACCATATTCAAGGAAAAAAAATAGAAATAAAATCAATCAAGCGGCAGTGAGCTCACTGAACAAAACAGCAAAAACACCATTGTGTCCCAGATATTAATAAAACTGAGCTCGAACTTGAACATCTGATTAATTGGTTTTGAGCTTAATCTCAAAACTCAACGTCTGATTGGTTGGTTCTTGGCATAATCTCAAAACTCAACGTCTGAGTGGTTAGTTCTGGGCATAATCTCAAAACTCAACGTCTGATTGGTTAGTTCTTGGCATAATCTCAAAACTCAACGTCTGATTGATTGGTTCTTGGCATAATCTCAAAACTCAACGTCTGAGTGGTTAGTTCTGGGCATAATCTCAAATCTCGGACGTCTGATTGGTTGTTTCTGGACATAACCTGTTGTTCATTGGCATAGTCCCATTTATAACTTTTCATTATCACTCATGAACAGACTCAAGTCAATCTGAGTTTGCTTCGCATAAAATGCTTTACAAACATCTCCTTAAAACCTTATTTTGTCTGATAAGCCCCATGGAAGCCCAGCAATTATTTTGGAAAATAAAGGTACTCATACAAGTACTGAACTAAAGTTAGCCTGACTTTAATTTGGTATCGTAGCATAAATATGAAACTGGTGACTATATAAATAACTTAACGCCCATGGAACAATAATAAAAATACTAACAGATGACGATATTAAAAGGCACTCTTTCCAAAAACAAAGTTTTAATGTTGCTAGTACTAAACGATGAGAAAACGGACTTTATTTTCTAGCTGCATATCATTTCATATACATCTACTTTGTGTATGAAATATTTCAAAAGTTTATACTAAGTAGAAAGCTTTCACTAGAAAACATGCGTTTCTGGCTGAGCAATTTTGATTGAAATGTACCGAAATTAAAGTGTTTCCGTGGCGACGTTCCGTCTCGAAAGAATATGAGTGTTTTGGTGTCGTCTGCGAAAAAAAAGCCTTCCGCCATTTCACGTCTGCTTTTCCGGATTTTGTGTTGGAATAAACGCTGCGGAAGAATACTTCTGATTTAGTAAGGTGATACGTCAAGGCTAATAAAAATAATCCCCTTTTCCCGTGAAAAATATTCCTAGGATTCTACGGATGAACTAATGTGATTTCGCTTGTATAGAAGGATGGTATATAACTGCCAATTGTGATCTATTGTATTAAAGCTGTGATGGACGTTTATTTTCACCGATAGCACATCTCAAGGAGTTTGTTCAAGTAATTTCTGAGAATACATGGTAAATATATGAATGAAACAAGAGTATTTGGGTAATAAAACCGGTGCTAAATGCTATCTGTTTAAACTTGATTGCTTATGATTTAACTGCATTCTAGTGCATAATACTTGATGAGAATAATTCCCGACCAGGCGAATAATCAATCTTTAATCTCCTGCCAATTAGAGTCAAGTTAAACATTTTGTTTGCAAATATATATCCTACTTTATACCTCCACGAATAACTAAACATTTGTATATTATCAACGATTCATATAAACTTGAAGTCATTAATTATAAAAATACAGGTATTGTTACTGATGACAAAAAAAAATGCAATACGGTAACTTTCTTGCCGAAATGAGTCTCCATTACCTGTGTAAGCTGTCCACATAAAATAAAAAGAAATAAGAGTGGACTTTAAATGGTAAAAATATTGTATACAAAATACAAAATGCTTGAATAGAGTAAAAGAAAGCATAAAATGCGGCCGGTCTGACTGAGTCTGTTTATGAGAGATAATGAAATGTGCAACACCTCTAACGCCCCTAGCACTGACTTAAGTGGAATTATGTTATAGCAAAACTGACTGGCCTCCATAATTTCCATCGAACCAAGATGCGGAAACTCAGAATGCTTTATTTCTTTGGTGTGTAAGACCCTATGTTAAATATTACCAGGTCGTGGACATTGCTGTTATAAGACTGGACTGATTTTCTACATATTATAAGACGTGTGTTCCTAACAAAAGCCACATGTGTACAACATCTGGTACGCATAATAAAATGTCTTGGGGGTTATTCGTAACCATGTTGTGTATACTTTAGATATTATTTTTTGATAAATCGCTATGCTATTGTGCGGCTTTACATGTATGAGAACCACTTTTTATGTTTGTCTTTGACAGGTAAAAAAATGCACTGACATTTACTACTGAAGTAACTTTATAGAGATGTACACATTTACATCACCTATATTTTGTGTAACTGCGGGTTTTTTTCTGGTGTAGTTTTCCTTTTATTTGTGCCAAAATCGTATTTTCGATAAACATAATTTATAGTGACTTCTTGATCGTTCATATATGTGAAAAAAAATGCAAACATTATTTTAATAATAATAATAATAATAATAATAATAGTTTACCTACAATCAATGTAGTTTTGTGCATGTGAAAAACATCTTTATCTCTTCTAAAACTGTCTCAATTTTAACAGGACATCTTGTCACACCATTTAGAATTTGCTATTTTTTTAACGTAAATTTAAGAAGTAGTTAATTTCATTTATATTCAAAATTCTCTCAAAAATAGGCATTCATTTTGTGCCAAAGAACAATCTTGGTAACGTGCATGCAAGAACTGGAGTGCCGAACTCCTAACACTAGAATAGAAAGTTCTTAATTCTAATCGCACTCTGCTCCCCTCCCCGCCACAACTTCTACCCCTCCACAACTTCTACCCCTCCACCCATCCACAAATTAAACCAGTCACTGAGTGTAGTTTTAACGCATTTTGCAATTAATGTTGAATAAATGAACGTATATATACTAAATGTCATAAAAAATGATAATTAAACATAGTTATATCGTAAATATTTCTTGATTTTGTTGATTCTATCTATTTTGGTTCTATTTTTATACAAAAGTTGTTCCTAAACCGCAAGGGTCCCTATGAAAATAAATTATACATTGAAATGTAAACATCATTTCTCACATTGAAGAAAACACTGTCAAAGTAAATGTGTATAGTTTATTGAAATCAATTCCGAAGGGTGCAAAAATACTAACTTAATGAAAACTTGTGTCAGGTCGTAAATTTCTAACATTATAAAATCTAACCGTGTACATAAATTCATAAATCCTAGTTTTAACATATTATATGAGACACGATCATACTCATGACCGGAAAAAATGAAACTTTATTCCCACAATATAAAAACCATTAAACTGCTCGTGTTATAATACATAATCAGAAGTGGATTTTATGTTTGCTTTATCACCTTGGAATCAGTGAACCCCTGTGAACTTGCAAACTATCCGTAGCTACGGGGCGGTCTCCCTGTTGTGAAGACAGCGGGTAACGGAAAAGGGATCTATATGAAGGACCCTTAAAACTTTATCAGGTTCGATATCTCCTTTTGAGGGGGACGGATAATTTTCAAGAGTGACTGCGTATCTTCATTATATCATTTTCTGATTTACAGGCTTGCCAGAAATATTCCGTTATAGCATGCATGGTGATTTTTTTCTAATGATTAAAAGTACACATTAGAGTCAAACAAACACTATAGCACATCTAAATAGTGATTTGATACCACTCTCCCTTTTCCGTTGAAAAAAAATGCCTTCGTTACTTTTTCCCTGACGTTTTGTACCTATTTTAAATATTTTTATAGATTAACAACAAACAAAAATTAATAGGCTACAGTAGTAAGACAATCAACATGTCACTGCCACCAGTGCTGGCATTGTTTTCTGAACATCTACGCTAGTTATAGAAAACTTAAAATTATTAAAAGGCAGAATGATAACATATAGAAGAAATTCGGTTAAAAATGTTGTGTCTTGTATCCTATAAATGTTCAACACTTTTGCACGTTTCGAAACATAATGAATGTTGTAGTTATGGAACGCTAAGTACGGGCACGTATTATACTAGGAATCAAGTGGGAGACTTGACTACAACATAACGTGTAACTTCGTTAAAATCATATGGAACCTCTTGAGAATAGGGCATTTTTGCGTTCTGTTTTGAAACGAGAGAAGTATTTTGACACTTTCTACTTTAGTTTTTATGTAGTTAAGTCTTTATTTTGAAGAATTTTTCATTGTAAAGACTTTTTGTTCGCCACTAGAGATACATTAAGCGGTACAATTTACGGTCAATGATGGCGCCATAATAATGGTGTAACTTTCATTTTTGTAAGACGGCCATCTTGTTACATTTTCCAAGATTCTGAATATTGAATATTCTTACATTAAAGCATAATATTGTTTTCGTTTAATTAAAAGCGTATTTCTATATAGACTGTTTATAAAAAAGGAATGTATTTATGACGCATTAGAATATAAATAAATATGGCGCTCATAAGCTCGGAAAAATGTTTTTTTAACAAGAACTGGCTAACTCTTCCTTCGTATATAATATGTAATGTGAGACGGAAAACGGTGAAAAATTCTATAAACATTAAAGTTGAAAAAAAAGAATAAGCATCATTGTGTACTGTTAAATTTTAAAAAAAAATACATTTGATTAGAATTTTCTACATTTGAAGTAAACTTTGATGTAATCAAAAGATAAAATATCTTAGCAAGTGGTGGACGTTTGATATCTTCAAAGTTCTTGGAATTTTAAAGTTATCATTTTATATCTTTTTCACTGAACATATGATAAACAGACAAGGCTTTCTGACAGTTAAATTTAAGATCACGATTGCAACCCTAAATAAACTTTAATTTATAATTGGACTTCAAAGGTCCTATCACGAGAAAGTCTTCTCACTTGATATGAATAGGGCGGGCATATTTTACTTTTTCTAATTAAAAGTCATACAGTATCATTTAAACAAAAATCTTTCCAGAGTTCTCTTAGGATATAAGTGTGTAAGTGTGAACTATTTTAATTCTAAATACTGTTAAAACAAATATAACCATGTTAACTTTATGTTTACATAAAATATGTGTAGTAGTTATTCACATTTTCAAATACTCTATGAAATTTGGTTCTCTTAACATGCATCTATTAGTTTAAGAATACTTTGAAAGACTTGACATTATAAAAGCTGATTTAAATTCAAAATGTTATTACTTTAAGTTTAAATTCAGCTCTTCGCTGTACTCAATATGAAAAAAAGGAGACAATTCTTTAAAAAAAACATTCCCTTAACAAGTATTTTCAAATAATTTACGGAACAAAAAAAAGTCTGTGTCAGTTGACATGTCAGCCAACATTACGTTACTTGACATCAATGTGTAAAAATTCTGACTCCTTATTTTGCTGTCATTCCTGTACATGTTTTCAAGTGGCATTACGTCCTTTTTTGACATATCTTGAGGAAAAACAGACCCCTTAAACGTAGAACACGAGCAGGAATTTCCGACGCTTATAACGGTATGAACTACCTCAACACCGTTTGTGTTTGTTTGTTTTTACTTGAGGCCATTTTACGCCACCATATGTTATGTTTGTAAACCGAGACTAAAAACACCATCTTTCACGTGCGTATTCTAACACGACCCAGCAAGGTAATAACATCCTTTGAGTGGGGATTAAGGAGGATCTATTTTATTTGAAGTGATGTACAATTGATGTCGACCGTGTTTTTTATGCTACAGACATGTGCACAACACACACATACAAACAGCAAGCACTAAAATGGCTTAAACCATTCATAGCATGTGTAGAATTATACAAACATAATATGCATGTGTTGCAGGAATTATAGCGATTTGTCGACCGTACTCTTTCATAAACATAAATTGAATAATTTATGCTATAAAGTAAATAAAGCCCATAATTCTATAGAATCAATTGATTTATCTTGTAAAATATATTAATCTAATAGAAGTTACGATGCAAATATAGAATACTACAAGCAAATAATAAATTACTATATATATGTGTGTAGCTGATAAGAGATTAAAACGTTTTAGGTAATTATTTTCTGCTTCATCCATACAAATAAATTTATTTATAAATTGAGTATCTGTGTAATAAAAACTCGAAAAACAATATACTAGTCTACGCACAACAGTTTCAAACAGACTTTGAGCCAACATAACAAATCACTCAACAGTACTTCCAACCTCATAAATATTCATGTTGGGCGACGCGAAACTAATTAACTAATTAGATAACAAGCCTTATCAAATGTAAAGTATTAAGTGCAATTAACTTCATTACAGAGATTTCCACGATAATTATCTTATATGGGTCACATCCAGTGAATAAAAACAATGGTGTCGACTATCAAGTTAAGCACAACTTTATCACATTTTCGCTGTATCTCTACTTGCTGGTAAACGAAGACATGATAGAAAAAAGCACTTTCCGCACGTGTAAGAGATAGCGAGTCAGATATTTTTCTCTCTTTTTTATTACGTAACTGAACAAAACTGCTTTAAATTGAAAACAAAGCCCTCCGCTGGACACAGTGAAGGTATGTTTACTTACGAGGGCGTTTAAAACTGAAATTTCTATATAAACGGGGTGTCACTGTTTGTCATATAATTATATTTTAACCACACATTTCTTGACACACGCAGAAAGTCGTTACCGTGAAAAAGATCAGAATAAATTTTCATTTCCCAACTTTATCCCAAGATTAACGCAAGGAATATTTCAAAGCTAGATCCTCTGTGAACGGTTATTTATTTCTTTTGTTTAACATTTATAAGTGCCTTAAAATCTCTCGTCAGACGTTTTTTTTCCGGCTCAAATTTTCTCAAGAATTAAACCAATTACATAACCCATTTTTCTTCAAGGGATAATTGTATATGCCGAAATTCCAAATTTCATTCTATCTACTCTTTCAGCGGTAGGAACCAGTTTTTATAACTTTTAGAAAGGGAGTTTGTGGGAGATGGCGATGATATTTTGAGTAGGTTTAATGCATTTTAACGCTTGCGTTTTACATTTAAACACCTCCCTAACCATGCACAAGATATATGAACAGTGTTGCTACATTTTAAAATATCAGACTGGAAAAAAGATAAGATGTCAAAAATTTATAAGCATATCATTTATACCTTTTCTGTTGTTGCGGGTGGGGACGTGGGGCGGGGGTAAAAATGAAAGTTTTCTTTGAAAATTACGTTTTATTCGAAAAGAACGGTCACATTCTGCATGATTAAATAATAACAGTAGTATTTTATTTAATACTTTTTTATTTTAAGTACCAGAGTTACGGGTTAGTTAGATGTTTATCTCATTTAATTTTTAATTCATTATTCTCTATTTGCGGTAGAAATTACTTTCACTGTACAGTGTCTTCTTTGATACAGTCTGTTAAGTGATATTCGTTTATTTTTCAAATTTTGTGGTCGCTATACTTACGACGTGTTCTTTTTTTAAAGGCTTTTATATTAAGGGGACACGCCCTGACATTGGTGTCAATTTGAAGGAGTCATCAATTTTTTTAATAATTTATTAATTTTAATCAAAGTGAATCATTCTCTAGTTCTATGCAGTGTGTTTATAAAAAGCTGAATTGCGTTTGAAACACATTAAAATGTCAAATATAATAGAAGGCATTTAGGCATGTTTGATATCATTTTCATAAAATATCAGCTTTTAAGCAATTTTGATATATCTTACAACGCTTGTTTTAAAAACATGTACATCCGGAGTTATGTCCCTTTAAGTGTTGTTTATTAGTTTCGCATTTTTTAAAGAAAAGCTATTATAGCTGGTTTGTATTTTTCCAAGTTATAAAGATATCGCAGATTTATTAAATGATACTTAGTTTTTTTTGTGGAATATACAATTATCAGCTGTTTGTAGAAATTTTATTACTAATAAAATGATACTGTCTAATTTTATCCGCAAAATGTCATTCATACGTGATAAAGTAAATATAACAAATACTAAATTTGCGATATGAAGTACAAAGTACAAAAGATAATACCCATTTGTCTTTGGTGCACATAAGCGCAAGATCCTTATTATAATCTAGTAAGATAAATAATGAAACAGATGCAAAATGTTATGTTGCGCTAAAGGCAAAAACCTACCGGAAGTTTGATCATGCTGGTGCGTATCCTGTGGCTCTTCCTTCATACACTGGTCCTGTTGCAGCTTCTGTTGCTGTCCCATAAGGTCAATTTCATTGACCAGTGCTTGCGTATGTCCATCCGGCTGTATGCCTCCGTTTGGAGAGTCCGGGGTGCAAGTCTGTGTTGGTAGCCCTGGTGACGGGTCCGTGTTGGCAAACATTGCACAGTTCTCACTGGGAATCTCCCCTAGGTCCAGTAGATGATTCACTGAAAAACTTCCTTTACTATTTTGCAACGCGTTATGATATGCTAACTTGTCAAATGTACTGTATTGGCCCTCACCCTGTTGAAGCATCGAGTACACACTCATTTTGTTCTCTTTTACAATCTAAATTCCCCCCTTTACTTTTCCCTAACTTTTCCCTTAATTAGCTCCCGCAGAGAAAGAATGTTGTTTGGTATTCAAGTCTATTAGGAAACATAATATTTACTCCACTATGTACGTTTACAGTCTCCAGCACGTAAATTAGCAGTTAACTAACGTGTTCTTTTCTTTTTTCCACTTTCTTCTAGATTGTCAGCTGTCAAAGTTTCCAAATTAGAAAATTCGATTTTACAATTGAATCAAAAGTATCTTATCTTGATTAAGTTTGATGATGTTAATGATTATAATATTCCCGCCTGCTCATGTTGATTCCACATCTTATAATAAATTCTGAATAAATGAACTGACACCGTAGTGAAAACTAAGTGAAGAGCAGTCAGCTGTTATTATCCAGTCAAAACCACAGCATCCCACCTACACAGATAACGGGACGCAAGTGGCTGAAGTGATTCTGAACTAATTTGCTCTCAGCCAATCGGAGGCTTGCTAAAAGACCCAAGGCGGTCTCAGGTAATATGCTGTTAGCCAATAAAAACGTCCCGGTAAAAGACTTGATATTATAGGAAATTCTAGGAAATATATATAATATATACATATATATATTTTAAGCTTATACTGATTTTTTTTTTTTTGAAAGAGAAAAAAGATGTTGAAGCACAGCTTACTGCATGTGCATCTTATTCTATTGGGTGTCATGTATGATTAAGAATTACATGTACGATATTAAATACAAGTTTATCAAAGTTATAAGGACACATTGCAGTGTGAGCCCAATGCTTGATGGATTTACATGTATGCTTATCTGTGAAGAGAATAAATGAACTGCCTGCTTGGAATTACTTTATTGTTTGAATTCCTTATTGTTTTCTACTGTTTTCAGGCCTCACAATCAAAATACACTTATATAGAAATGGGAAAAGGAGAATACGTATAAATATAAAAGAAGAACTGCATTTAGCTTTTTGTACTTTTTAAAGTTAATTATCTGCATACACTTTAACATGGCAATGATTTTATTTTTATAGCTGACAAACACAAAAGTAACGGAAAGCTTCCTTGCATGGAACAAATATTGTCAGATGTTTTTGGCCGATCACTTATTTGTCGCGTACATTGAGCTGGAGCTTCTTGATTAGTATTTTAAACTTCCTCTATTGTTTTAGACCTAATGATAGAAAAAAAAATTAAATTAGTGCAAAACCTTATTTGGTTAAGTGATTGTCGAAAAACAGAACTAGAGGAAATGTTCATTCGTTTATATCATAGCCTTCTTTTTGCATGTAATATTAATACACATCCGCATATTACTTTTCACCATTTATTCTCTGAATATATTTTGAAATTTCACCAAATAATATTATAAAAAGTACGAAAAAAATGCGACCGCACATTTTTTTTATCTGTTATTTCTATTCGCCGCCGGTCAACCATATGGGCGGCTCCCAACGAAGTCTTTTCGTTATGTTACTTTGTGTAGACGGATGGTGATAGATACAGAAGACGTCAAGTTCCATAATATTAGGTGGCTGTGTGAAGTACACATACACCGGATTTTTATCCGAAGGTTATTCATTTTAGACGAGAAGCACGGCTTCGAACTTAATATCCCTGGTTTCGAAGTCAGACATTGTATGTTAGGATAAGTTATTTTACACGAATTATAATACAATAAAACTTCGCACGGTTATTACCAAACTACTGCAAAAAGAAGAAAAAAATATGAAGGGTGAGTGTCGTTAGGTTTAAGTTTTTGGCGATGGTTAAATAAGTTCATTTTGTAATAAATCAATTATCTGAAATGATGAAATTACAGATGGTTAGGTCGAAAATCAATAGCATATTTTTAATCAGTTGCTTCAAGAATATTTTGTAAAAATACTACAATTTTTAGTTCTTTTTGGTGGAATCAATTAAAGAACTGCAGTATGCATCAGACTATTAAACTGCGCAGCTTTTCTCAGTAGAAACAGACGAATCTTGCATGAGGATCACTATAACTAAGTGAACAATGAAAACTGCTATGAGATAGATAAGTACCAGTCAAGTTAACATATTTAAAATCATAATCATATCATAATGATTAGTAGAGTATGTGACTTAATTAATGTCATTGTTACACAGCAGTACTACTGACATAAAACATCAGGACGTTCTATGTTTTGCGTTTTTACTGCGGATTTATGCATGTAAGTGTAAACGAGATATGACGCTTTAAATATTATATTATTTTCAATACCGATATCCACAGTGCAAACTGGCTTATGAAATAGTTTTCCTACGATTCCTTGAGATTCTAGTCGTCATGAGCTGCATGCATTTGGGTGTGTGAAGTTGGAAAAGCAATTGCTGTAAGAAATTATTATTCAGGCTCGATTTCTAACATTCGAGATTTATATTTTTACATTTTTTGAATGTCAATTCAGCTCGACATACAACTTCGAAATTCGATATTCAAGCTAAGTTTTATTGAACATAATGTATTATAATAATACATATATATATATATATATAGAGAGAGAGAGGATATTTCTTTGTTTCAGTGTAAAATTGAAATATCGTTCACGAGTAAACACCAAATGCAATATTTTCACGAGTTGCATAGCCATGAGTGAAAATGTAATATATGGTGTTCATGAGTGAAAGGAAAGATGTTTTGATCTTACGTGTAACACGAACAAATTTTGTTTTTATTTCACGTTTTGACTTAATTTACCCATTTTGTAGTTCCTTACCAGTGAAAAAGATTTTTGATATTTTTCACTGTGAAAATACCAGATATATTTAAGAAATAATATATCTCATTTAGTGATTTGTCGCTGAATAAAACATTGTTTGAAATTCAGATGCGAAGGAATTATATCACGAGGGCGCAATGATTTTATTCAAGAGCAAATCACTAAATGAGATTTAATTATTATTTCGATTTTAACACGTTAGATCTATCAAGGATTTTAAAGTACATCCTTGACGACCAGGCCCGGATCCAGGGCCGGGCCGAGGGGGGCCGTCCCCCTCCCCCACCCATTGGCTGAGAAGTGACCTATACTCATCAAAGATGCAACCTACTACTTTGGCAAAGGAATAATTTTTTCTTAAAATTTAGACCCAGAAACGCACCAGAGGCCACCATTTCAGAATTGTATATCAAGACGGAAGTAACCCCTCCATCACCTCAAAATTTAGACCTAAAAATGCACCAGAGGCCACCATTATTTAAAACATTTCCAGGGGGAGAGCCCCCTGACCCCCCCCCCCACCTCTCCCTTAAATGAGGGGAGTAGGCCTACAGGCACCAATACATGCACCAGAGGCCAGAGGCCACCATTTCACACCCCCCCCCCCCCACCCCTGGCAAATTTAAATTTTTAGCAGTTAGTTTAAATTATTTTTGAAACTCTATTTCACAGCTTTTTGTTTTAAAAATAATTACACCAATTGATAAAGAATGTTTCAATTTGTATTTATGCACTTTTATATAACTTTTTTTTTCAGTAGGCCTAGTTTATTTAAAATTTTGAAAAAGGGATCTCTGATGTGAAGCATGCATAATTTTCCATCTTCTAGCTTTTATATGGCAGTTGGGGGTTTATTATGAAATGTTTCTAAGGGAGGCTCAAGAGGGGAAATATTTTTAAATATTTTAAATTTAAGATATTTAAAACGTGTTCAGTTTACTGTTTTTAATCATGCAATAAATCAGTTAGACAATACATACGCGTGTGTTACCGGCGAGTATCATCATGCTTGGGAGAATCTCAGGGAGCGTAATTTGATAGCAAACTCGCCTCTACGAGGCTCGTTTGCTACCCAAATTACGTTCCCTGAGATTCCCCCGCGCATGATGATACCAGCCGGTAACACACTTTTATGTATTATCTAACTTATACGGAAAATGAATTGCAGTGTGTCCAATCACGTGATCGCACTACGTCATTTTGAGCTCGAAAGTGAAAGTGGAAAGGTAAACAAAAATTATAAATTAGGGCGTAGGTGTTTTTTTGTCAATATATTGTGTTAATATCATGCACATGATTTGAAAACTACTTGAAATTGCTACCCCCGGTACTACGATTTCCACACCAAAACCTTCTCGTTTAACTTTTAATGCTATTCCTGTTCAATTGACTTGCACAATGAGCGCACAGTGCCGAAAGTGGTTGAACAGGAATAGCGTTAAAACGAGGTTTTGGTTGGGAAGTCGTAGTACCGGGGGTAGCACTTTCAAGTAATTTTCGAATTAGTTTTCAGCACTCTTTGTTTAATATGAAAATGAATTGCAGCGTGCCAAATCACGTGATCGCGCTACGTCATTTTTAGCTCGAAAGTGAAAGTAGAAAGGTAAACAAAAATTATAAATCAGGGCGTAAGTTTTTTTATTCAATGTATTGTGTTAATATCATGAACATGATTCGAAACCTATTTGAAAGTGCTACCCCCGGTACTACGATTTCCCAACCAAAATCTCGTTTTAACGCTATTCCTGTTCAACCACTTTCGACATTGTGCGAGTCAATTGAACAGGAATAGCATTAAAACGAGAAGGCTTTGGTGTGGTCATCCACCCATCCAGATTCAGCTGACATTTGCGGAATAAGTAAACGGTTATGAGACACTTTTCTTCCAACCATTATTTTCGTCTGGTCACATGCTTAAAATATACATAATTATGTTTTTAGGTCCGTCATTTGCAGATAATACGGTGCGGGCTGCGCAAATGGTGCATTTTGGGCCATTTTTTTTTTTTGGCTTCAAAAATTAATGTCTTGAAACTGGAGTTTTACTCGTTTTTATCATAGAAACAACGGAATCAGCAGGCTGAAAATGTCACATGCTGAAGTGCTAAGTATATGCAGTACATCCGTTCAACATTTGGATTTTATTATTTTTTTCGCATTGATATCAGCGCAGATTTGTGGAATTTTCAAATTTACTGTCCCTTGCCCCCATAAACAAAATGGATACCACCGTAAATCATATATTCTGTTAATAGGGTAGCACATGATTTTATACAAGTACCAAATGAAATAGGTGGAAGAATGACAATATTATAAGAGTGATCCTAAATTGTGAACTGGACATCAAATGAAGTGGAGTAGAGTGATGAAGATCGAAGTGAATTGTGTAGTAAAGTGGAATCTGTTGGAGTGAAGTGAATTATTAAATAATTTATCGTGTTCAGTGGATTGAACTAAAGTGGAATTAAATAAAATGTGGAAGAGAGAAGAGTTTTATTTGAATGGAGTCAAAGAGTGAGGCATTGAGAACATGTGGTTGTGTAGGATTGAATCTATAGATAAAACACGTATATAGTTTCGTTTCAAAGTGATAAACCCCCGAAATATTACAAAATAAATTGCACACTTTTTTTTCAATTTCAGTTTAATGAACAGTTGTTATCAGTTGAAAATTGTTGTTGATATTTACATAATTAGGTTACGCGTATTATCTTTCATTTTAAAAATAATTTTGTTTTGTCGGGATGGTGCGTGCACCAAAACGACACACAACACTTTCAAATTCCCGTTATGGCGAGTTGGCGCGCGCGTCAGGGTGGCACGATGAAATATACTTCCAAAGACGCGCACGCGCAGATGCGACATAACGAAATGTCCTACATCAGCTACCGTACTTAAATGCTTTCCGTGCAGGTTAATGTTTTGGGGGTTTTTTTGGTTAAAATTTTATTTAGGGAGAAACAATCAATACAGATGAAGATGACTTTCGTTTGTCTTCAGCGGCCTCTAATTAAAGGCCTAGATTCACTACTATATAAGTGTCCCCCCCCAAATCCAATATACAACTCCCATCTTATCTGCTGCTTATCAGCGATTATGTAACCGTAACTGATTAGAGGGCAATTAGCACAGCAGGGACCTCCAGACCATGAAGATGTGTGCAGTGGAGTTGAAAGAAATTAATTTTTCTTCAGCGAATGTGGAATGATAATAATATTAATTATTATTTTGATATTATATAGATGATAATAACTATTACTTTAATGTTATAATAATAATAATAAATAAATAATAATTATTATTATTAACGTTATTATTATTATTATTATTATATTACATAAAGGATGATTAAAGATACAGTAATAATATTGAAAATAATAATGATAATAAAACACAAGTATAGTGAAATCTTCATGAGTCCTTTGTGCTGACAAACAATATTTTTCTAACTGGAAACTGGGTTTCTTGTATTCATGTAATCAACATTATTTGAACTTCAAATTATTGTGTTCCATACTGAATTTTCATTTTCATTATATTACCAATAGTGACTTTTTTCATGCTTTGCTTTGTAACTTTGAAATGCACATACTGTTTTCAATTTTTAGACAAATGTTATTTACAGTATTCTGCAAGCTGTGAAAGTCAAATTTTTCTGAAATATCACAATTCTCCAGACAGACTTTGAAAAAATAAAAACTTGCATATTTCTTTAAGTAAGTTTATCATTATTTCATTATTGTGAAAATAAGTTTCTGATTGTCTTATTATTGTGTTTGATCAACAAATATTTTTCTTTACATAGAAATGCAAAAAAAAACCTAGTATAACTTTAAAAGTTTGCAATTATATATCAGTTTAAAATAAATTACATTGTTTCCCCTTCTCACTAATTGATACACTTGTAAGGTAGACTGACTCTCCAATAAACATTGACCCTTGTTTATTGGAACCATACTGTGATGGTCATTAGCCCCCAACTGTGCTGGTGAAGACAGAAATCCCTTGGCCCACTGCCAAAATCTAGGCCTTTAAGTTTACCTATTCAACACTACACAACGAGGGAAAGGCGAATTAATAACTTTACATCATTGTTAGAATACATTTTTGACTTCCATAGCCTTCTCTGCCTTTGATATGCATAACGAATTTCACCATAACAGATGCACCGAGTGAAGCAGCTTTCCCAGAATTCACAAGTGTTCTCTAGCACAACATCCATGCATATTAACGTAGCCTATCTAAATCACATGAAATGATAAAATGATCAGAGATAAATCTTGTTAAAATGCCATTTTCTATAAAAAGAATGTTAACACCATCTATTATTGTTGGTCTGCTTATCTCAATATTTTGAAGGGTCACGTGGAACATTACTTGAAAATACACGGAAAAACAGAGAGCACATGACGGTACACGTAGAGCGTTACTTGAAAATACATGGAAAAAAACATAGAGAACATGATTGTGCACGTGGAACATTACTTGAAAATACAGGAAACAGGAACATCATAAAGAGAACAAGACGGTTCGCATGGAGTATTACCTGAAAATACACGAAATAATACAAAGATAACATGACTATATACGTGGAACATTACTTGAAAATACACGGAAAAAACATAGAGAACATGACGGTAAACGTGGAGCATTACTTGAAATACACGGGAAAACATTGAGAAGATGAACGGTACACGTGGAGCATTACTTGAAAATACACGGGAAAACATAGAGAACATGACGGTACACGTGGAGCATTACTTGAAAATAAACGGAAAACACATAGAGAACATGACGGTACACGTGGATCATTTCTTGAAAATATACGGAAAAAAACATAGAGAACATGACGGTTACACGTGGAGCATTACTTGAAAATAAACGAAAAAACATAGAGAACATGACGGTACACGTTGAGCATTACTTGAAAATACACGGGAAAACATTGAGAACATGACAGTTACACTGGGATCATTACTTGAAAATACACGGGAAAAAATTGAGAACATGACAGTTACACGGGGATCATTACTTGAAAATTCACGGGAAAACATTGAGAACATGACGGTTACACGTGGAGCATTACTTGAAAATACACGGGAAAACATTGAGAACATGACGGTTACACGTGGAGCATTGCTTGAAAATACACGGGAAAACATTGAGAACATGACGGTTACACATGGAGCATTGCTTGAAAATAAACGAAAAAACATAGAGAACATGGCGGTACACGTGGATCATTACTTGAAAATACATGGGAAAACCTTGAGAACATGACGGTTACACGGGGATCATTACTTGAAAATACACGGGAAAACATTGAGAACATGACGGTTACACGTGGAGCATTACTTGAAAATACACGGGAAAACATTGAGAACATGACGGTTACACGTGAAGTATTACTTGAAAATAAATGGGAAAACATTGAGAACATGACGGTTACACGTGGAACATTACTTGAAAATACACGGGAAACATAGAGAACATGACGGTTACACGTGGAGCATTACTTGAAAATAAAAGGGAAAACATTAAGAACATGACGGTTACACATGGAGCATTACTTGAAAATAAACGGGAACACATTGAGAACATGACGGTTACACATGGAGCATTACTTGAAAATACACGGGAAAACACTGAGAACATGACGTTTACACGTGGAGCATTGCTTGAAAATACACTGGAAAACATTGAGAGCATGACGGTTACACGTGGAGCATTGCTTGAAAATAAACGAAAAACACATAGAGAACATTGCGGTACACCTGGATCATTACTTGAAAATACACGGAAAAAACATTGAGAACGTAACAGTACATGTGGAGCATTACTTGAAAATAAACGGAAAACATAGAAAACATGACGGTACATGTGAAGCATAAAACTTGAAATATACGGAAAAACATAGAGAATATGACTGGACACGTCGAGCATTACTTAAAGATACACGGAACACATGGCGGTACACACAGAGCATTATTCGAAAATACACGGAAAAACATAGAACATATAACGGTACACATGGAGCTTTACTTGAAAATACACAAAAAACATAGAGAACATGACGGTACATTACTTGAAAATACACGGGAAAACATAGAGAACATGAAGGTACATTACTTGAAAATACACGGGAAAACATAGAGAACATGAAGGTACATTACTTGAAAATACACGGGAAAACATAGAGAACATGAAGGTACATTACTTGAAAATACACGGGAAAACATAGAGAACATGAAGGTACTCGTGGATCATTACTTGAAAATATACGTATAAACGTAGCACACAGACGGTACACGTGGTGTATAATTTGAATATACACGGAAAAACACATAAAGCACATGACGGTACACGTGGAGAATTACTTGAAAATACACGTATAATCATAGCACACATGACGGTCCACGTAGAACATTATTTGAATATACACGGAAGAACATAGAGCACATGACGCTACACATAGAGCATTACTTGAAAATACTCGGAAAACATAAAGCAAATGATGGTACACGAGGAGCAATACTCGAAAATACACGTAAAAATAAAGGACATGACGGTACACATGGACCATTACTTGAAAATACACTGGAAAAAAGCACACGACGGTACACCTCGGACATTACTTAATAAAAAGCAAGAAAAAAACATACAGAACATGAAGGTACACGTGCAGCATTACTTGAAAATACATGGAAAAACTTACAGAATATGACGATACACAAGGTACATTACTTAAAAATACACGGGAAAACAATGAGAACATGAAGGTACATTACTTGAAAATACACGGGAAAACATAGAGAACATGAAGGTACATTACTTGCAAATTAACGTACAAACATAGCACACATAACGGTACAAGTGGAGTATTACTGGGGGTAAGAGTGAGGTTGGGTGCGCACCATAAACCGGTTTAAGCTCCCCAGTGGTGTTTTTGCCACTGGCCGTTCCAAGGCGGTGCCCCACTGTGTTCCATTGTTTGTTTGTTTTTTCTTTATGTGTTAGCTTTGTGTGTGTGTGTGTGTGTGCGCGCGCGCGTGTGTGTGTGTATGTGTGTGTGTGTGTGTGGTGCACGCGTCTGCGTGTTCCATTGTTTGTTCGTTTGTTGACTTTGTGTGTGTGTGTGGTGCACGCGTCTGCGTGCTGGGGGTTTCGTTTTGAGGAGGCTGCGTTTTTGGTGCGTGGCATTCCCTGTTTGATATTTGTCTTTGTTTTGTTTTCTTGAAAATAAACGGGAAAACATAGAACACATGACGGTACAAGGGGAGCATTACTTGAAAATACAGGGACAACCAAAAACGACATAATAGTACACGTTGAGCGTTACATGAAAATGCACGGAAAAACATAGAGTACATGACGATACACGTGGAACATAACTTGTAAAATACTCGAAAAAAACCAGAGAGAACATGACGATACTCGTGGAACATTACTAGATATTAATACACGGAAAAACATAAAGAACATGACGGTACATGTGGAGCATTACTTGAAAATACACGGATAATCATAGAGAACATGACGGTACAACGGCGGCATTACTTGAAAATACATGAAAAAAAAACCATACAGAACATGACGATACAAGTTTAGCATTACTTGAAAATACACGAAAAGAACATAGCGCATATGACGGTACACGTGGAGCATAACATGAACATACACTGAAAAACATAAAGACGTGACGAATCACGTGAAACATAACTTGAAAATACACGGAAAAAACATAGAGAACATGACGATATACGTGGATACACGAAAATTTGTAGCACACATGACGGTACATGTGGAGCATGATTCCAAATATACTGACAAAATAGAGAACATATACATGTAAAGCATGATTTTAAAATACACGGAAAAACCTAGAGACATGACGGTACATTTCTGTTTGTATGATATAATGTCTGTAACCTCTGTATCTGGCGATTTTTTTCGTTATGTATTATGTGCTCGTCAATACATACAATGCACAATTTGCGTTTTCTGGAAAGGCATATTACTTGCTTTTCCGTATGCCGATATGAACGGTTATCATTTTCGTTCGCATGGAAATTTTCTCGTTTTCTCTTAAGGGAACTGGAAACAGTATTTGAAAATTCCACAAATTTGCATTTAAAAAATCGGTAAAATAGAAATTTATGCAATATCAGGAAAGAGTAGAGCGAATGTATTGCATAGTCTTAGCACTACATCATGTGGCATGTTTAACCTGCGCTGTTTTCATGATTAAAACAAGTTATACGACACTAAACTTTTGAGTTGGCAAAAAAAAAAACGGCTTAAGAGACTCGTCCCATATTATCTGCAAATGATTATCCAAAAATGTGTGTATATTTTCAAAGCACGTGTCTAGACGAAAACATGGAAAAATAATGAAAGAACAGTGCCTCACAACCGTTTTTCGAAACTTTTAGCTGAATTTAGGTATCACTTAAGCAGAGGAGAACTGATACCGTTACACATGCGCAGAAACAACTCATTACAGTAGTACAAAATATGCTAAAAATTTGAATATCTTTTTTCTGTAAGGGTGTAAATTTTTCCTTTAAATGCATCCTTTTTTTGTACCAAAAGGCGAGGACATCAAGACGCGGAAGATCGACAAACTGCCGACTTACTGTGACTTCGTGCGCTCGGCAAATCGGCATTTTTGAACATAAATGCAGCTAAACGCGTATACCACTTTACGTAAAAAAGCGAAGCATGTCAAGAGAATGCCAAAGTCGCAAACGAAGATGTCGATATCGCAAACGGAGAATGCCAAGATCGCAGGCGAAGAATGCCAAAATCGCAAACGGAGCATGCCAAGATCACAAACGGAGAATGCAGAGGGAGAAAGCGAAGGATGTCAAGATTGAAAACGAAGAATGCAGAGATCGCAAGAGAAGAATGTCAAAATCGCCAACGGAGAATACCGAGATCGCAAACGAAGAATGCCAAGATCACAAACGGAGAATGCCAGGATCGCAAACGGAGAATGTCAAGATCGCAAATAGAGAATACCGAGATCGCAAACAAAGAATGCCAAGATCACAAACGGAGAATGCCAAGATCGCAAACGGAGAATGTCAAGATCGCAAACGGGAATGCCAGGGTCGCAAACGAAATATGCCAAGATCACAAACGGAGAATGCCGAGCTCGCAAACGGAGAATGTCAAGATCGCAAACGAAGAATGCCAAGATCGCAAACGCAGAATGTCAAGATCGTAAACGAAGAATGCCAAGATCGCAAATTGAGAATACCGAGATCGCAATCGGAGAATGTCAAGATCGCAAACGGAGAATGTCAAGATCGCGAACGAAGAATGTCAAGATTGCAAACCGAGAATGTCAAGATCACAAACGGAGAATATCAACGCAAACGATGAATGCCAAGGTCACAAATGGATAATTCCGGGATCGCAAATGCGAGAATGCCAAGATTGCACACGAAGAATGTGTTACATTATGCAACGACAGCTTACGCACGTGTATGGTAGCTCATTTAGACTAGCGCCGTTACCACTTTGTCGTGAATGAGGCTGCGACATAGACTGTACGGACACACGCCCAGTGGGGTGAGATATCCGTGTTGTTATGGTAACTGCCTAGGAGTAAATTTTCCTTCAGCAATGCTGGTGGACGAAGCCTTTTCATCACCGAAAGCTGTCTACATTAGTGGTTCAACGCAATTCCAATGTGTACTTGAAATGATGCTAGTAGGGGTATACCGCCACAATGCGGAGATATATACCTATTTGCATTCGGCATACACACATACACAAGGTCTGCATTAAATATTAACGTGTAAGCTAGCATGCTGCAGGTCTTGCCAATAATTAGGACAAATATGCCGGATATACATTTTTTTAGGACTAAGAGACAGTGATTTTGACTTCTAAGTGTGACCTTGACCTTGTAGAAAGGTGTTACACATGAAACTTCATTAAGGTTAATATATTTATGCCAAACTATTTCAAAATTCCTTCATGGATGACAGAATTACAGCCCGGACAAGAATTTTCAAGTTACAGTCGGACGGACGGACGGACAACGCGATTTTAATGTAGCCACTTTCGGGAGCATTAAAATCAAAGAACATACTGTAGCGTAAATAAAAAGTTATTTGCTGAAACATCTTTAAAGGATGTAAGGATTTTTTTTAATTCATGAAAGATAGATACTTAATCACTTAATATCAACATAATATATTAGGCGCTAACAAAATCTGAAAAATAGATCCCTCAGAAAGAAATAGTAATTTACAGTTATCCGCGTTACACCGTATAGTGGATAACTGTTGTCCTGTCATAGCTGCATTACAAAACATGTAGAACAAGTTTTAGTATAGCCAAAGGCGTGGTTTTATGCTATATAAATAGAAGTAATAAGGGGGGTATTCAGTTCTAGCGAGATTTTTCTGGAGTCACCTTCTACTTTTCAACATGGACGAAAGAATGGAGAATATGATACAGGATAAAGTTCAGCAGGCATTTACGATGCATAAAACAGATATGTTGTCGGAGATGGAATCCATGTTCAATAAGATAAGTGAAAATTCTAACAGTTCTCAGTTAAATAAAATATCTGGTATTGTGAAGTCGTCAGTTGGACAAAAATTTAAGAGAAAAAGCAATGAGGAACAATTTAAAATTAATGAAAGTATTTCATTAAAGTTAGATGAAGCATCTGAATCCAACAATTTGCAAGAGGCACGCTCAAAAATCGCGGAAGGTAATTGTTTTATTCATATAGTAGAAAGTTTACATTTGAAAGTTTTGCTTCTTTTATCTTGTACATGAAATTTGTGTTAGCACGATGTCGAGAATATTAAATACTATCAAGGACAATTTGGTGCATTTGCACTGAAATTTGCAGAAATTTATCGAATATGTATAGATATACATATCTTATAAATCAGAGAGCAACGTACCGTAGTGGTAAGTGTATTGGCTTAGTAAACTAGAGTTCTAGAGTTCGAGCCCGGAGAGGGAAAATAAAACTTATATATATATATATATTTTTTTTTTTCATCTATAAAATAAATAAATAAATAAAGCAACATCTGGATTAATTTCTAACCTAAACATCATGGTGGTTTTTATTAGACAATAAACATAAATTGGACAAAATGATAAAAGTTCATAAAATTGTTTTATTTTGTAGCGAAGACCATGATAACACACAGACAAAAGCTGATAAGATTGGCCGATTCGTCCGAACTAGGATGGAAACTCGTAAATGAATATGAGTCAAACCCTCTAGCCAGTGATTCGGACGACGAAAAGCGTATATACAAAGCAGAGGCACGGGCCAACCGTAAAGCTAGAGCGGAAAAGGTTAAGAGACGATCCCAGTTTAGGACAGCACCTTATCGTAGGATCGAGCCTAGCAGAATTGATCAAAGCCCACGACAGCAAAACCAAAGTCAGCAAAATTCAAGACGTTTGCCAGGGTTATGTTTTGCTTGCGGAAAACCAGGTCATTGGAAGGGATCACAAGAATGCCCAATGACCAATACTAACAATAAGATAAGTACTTATTTTTGCAATAAGATTTGTAAGCAAAGTTCGGAAAACTTTTCATGTGTCACCAAAGGTTTAGAGCAAGAAACAAAAGGTGAGAATCTTTCGAAAAATAAGTTTGATAATAAGTCAGAAGACTTTCAGAATTCCGGAAATGAAAGAGATCAAAAACAGGTAAAATCACCAGTAGGTAGGCTGAAAGAATGTTTTACCGAATGGGAAAGCGCAACTAGCAGTCTTTTTATCAAAAATATTGTAAAAGAAGGTTACAGACTACCTTTTAAAGAAATACCTAGCAGCGTCGTGTTAAAGAGTAATAAATCGGCTAGAGAGAATCCAGAATTTGTTCGTACAAAAATTAAGAGTTTATTACAGAAAGATGTCATATCAAAAACAGAAAATCTTCCACATGTAGTAAATCCTCTAACTGTAGCATATGGTAAATCTGGAAAACCAAGGTTGGTTCTAGATTGCAGACATATTAATCCGCATTTGCACTTGCTTAAAGTCAAGTTTGAAGATGTTAATGTAGCTAAAGACATTTTTGAAAATAGTTCTTTCTTATTTACATATGATCTAAAAGGTGCATACCATCATATTGATATTTTTGAAGAACATAGAACATATTTAGGATTTTCATTCGAAAACACATTTTATGTATTCAATTCCTTGCCATTTGGAATTCGAACAGCAGGCCATATATTTACGAAGCTTTTGAAAGTAGTTGTAACAGATATACGTGAAAAAGGTCACCGAGTTGTAATGTTTTTAGATGACGGTATAGGTGGAAATAGAGATTATGAGACCGCAGTTAGGTCAAGCAGATGTGTTCAAAACACAATAAAGTCATTTGGTTTTCTTTTCGCAGACGAAAAATGTCAATGGCAACCGACACGGAATGTCGTATGGCTAGGTCATGTAATTGATATGAATAAAAATTTGTTATTCATAACGGAAGAACGAATAAGGATTTTAGAAATAAAGATAAAATCACTTGTTTTGCAAATACGATTGGATAAATGCGGAATAGTACCTGTCAGATTTTTAGCTTCAGTAGCAGGCCAAATAATCTCTATGCAAAGTGTAATCGGTAATAAAGTGAGATTATATACAAGAGAGTTGTTTAAGTGTATAAACGCAAGAGCTAGCTGGAATGCACCGGTAAGGGTATCAGAACAAGCAGTAGGAGAACTGCTGTATTGGAAAGAGAAAGTACGATCACTTAATGAAAAAGGGAAAGATTTAAAGTATTTCCCTAAGAGTGATTTTGTATTATAGTGGATGCGAGTGCCACGGGGTACGGAAGTTTTCTAGAACAAGATAACCTTAGTTCATATGCCTGTTTTGTTAATGACAATACATGTTTCCCGGAAGCGGAATCGGAAGGTAAGTGAAACAGTGTAAATGTTACAATCAAGAAAACATTAGCTTTCCCGGAAGAGAAAGTATGTGTCCCACCGGAAGTGGAGAGAGAAATGATACGTATGTCCCCGGAAGTGGACTCAGTAAGGAAAAATAGTTTCCCTGAAGTGGAATTAGAAGGTAAGTGTAACAGTGAAAATGTTACAATCAAGAAAATATTAGCTTTCCCGGAAGAGAAAGTCTGTGTTCCACCGGAAGTGGATAGAAAAATAATACGCATGTTCCCGGAAGCGGACATAGTAAAGAAAAATAGTTGTCCGGAAGCACACACAGTAAAGAAGGTAGATTCGATTAACAAAAAATGTTTAAAATTTCCATGTAGGGAGATAATAGGAGATTGGTCGCTTGAAGAACAAAATAAAAGTTCTACGTGGAGAGAGTCTGAGCTGTATATAGATCAATGAGAACATTTGCAAGTACCTTGAAAAATTCACATGTTACGGTATATTCAGACAACAAAAATGTAAAATCAATTTTGTTAAATGGTAGTAGAAAAGCAAACATTCAATCAATTTCAATTGATTTCAATAATATTTGTCAAAGAGAAAATATAAAAGTAAATCAAGAATGGATTCCCCGAGAAAGCAATACTACAGCTGATTTTTAAGTCGGTGTACAGATAGTGATGGTTGGGAAATATGTGATGATATTTTCCACACTTTTGACCTAAAATGGGGAAGATACACCATAGATAGGTTTGCTTCTAACCTGAATAATAAATGCAAGAGATTCAATTCGAGATGGTGGGTACCAGGCACAGAAGCAGTTGATGCTTTATCGCAGAACTGGTCACATGACATAAACTGGATAGTTCCGCCACCAAGATTGGTTATGAAATGTTTAGTAAAAACTCTCGAAGAGAAAGCTAAATGCACATATATACTACCAAAATGGACAAGTGCGCCATATTGGCCATTATTGATAGACAACAGAGGAAATTTTAAATGTTTTATTAAACAATATATAAACCTGAGCAGGTCACATGTTGTAAAAATGGGGAATGAAAACCACGGATTGTTTTCACGTTCTCCATTAGCATTTGATATGATTGCCTTAAATATTGATGTTTAAGGAAAAAGTAAATTTATGTGAAGTAACCAAATAACATCTAGTTTACATGTAAAAGATATAGACTGTAATCATTCATACAGTATTATTTTCAACAGGTGTTGGCTTAAAGAACGTTCTTAAGCGGAAGTGCGAGGATGCTGGGATTTCTTCAGACGCTCACGATTCTACTCTTAACAAGATGTCAAGTTATTTACTGCAATCTAGAGCGGACAGTACAGTTACAAAATATAAAAACTCATACAATCAGTTCCAGCGTTATTGTCAGGAAAACGACTTTATTTCCATGCCAGCCGAATCTATATGTGTAGCGATGTATCTGACTCACCTACTTGACACGGGAAAATCAGACAATGTAGTTACAGCAGCATTATATGGTATAAAGTGGGCGCACAATTTAAATGACTGTAATGACCCTACAGAAAGTAAACTAGTGAAAACTTTACATGACACTGCAAAACGAATTGCTTCAAAGCCAGTTAACAAGAAGGATATAGTTAGCAGCGAAATGTTACAAACTTTATGTAAAATTTTTGCTGAAAGTTCAGATGTTGTAGATGTAAGAGATCTTGGTATGATAATGTTAGGTTATTCAGGGTTTTTAAGGTTTAATGAAATCAGTAATTTACACTGCAATGATATAGAATTCAAAACAGATCACTTAGTCTTAAAAATAAGAAAAAGTAAAACGGATATATATAGACAAGGAAAGGAAGTCTTGATGTCAGAAGGTTCATCAGTAGCTTGTCCGTATTCACTTTTAAAAAGGTACATGCTTATCTCGGGTTTAGAAAATAATACAGAGGATTTTTTGTTTAAACCCGCCTTTAGATCAAAAGGCAAAGCATCACTTATAAAGAAAAACAAGAAATTGAGTTATACACGAGCAAAAGAATGTATAGTCAAGAAGCTTAAAGTTGTCGCTCCTGATCTTAAGTTAGGAACACATACTTTAAGGGCTAGTGGAGCAACAGCAGCCGCAAACACACCCGGGGTGAATGACAGATGTTTAAAGCGTCACGGTCGTTGGAAAACGGACCAAGCCAAAGATGGCTATGTTGACGATTCTTTAGAAAAGAGGCTGTTTATTACAAAATCTTTAAATCTATAATTGAGTAGAAACGTGATTTATCTGGATTTTTTGAAAAGATTCTCTATACTTTGTATTGTCTATAAATCATTCTCGCACCATGCACAAAAGTGTTTAGTCTTTTGTTATAATAGTTATTGTAAGGAAGCTGAGAAGGGACTTTACAGTTATCCGCGTTACACCGTATAGTGGATAACTGTTGTCCTGTCATAGCTGCATTACAAAACATGTAGAACAAGTTTTAGTATAGCCAAAGGCGTGGCTTTATGCTATATAAATAGAAGTAATAAGGGGGGTATTCAGTTCTAGCGAGATTTTTCTGGAGTCACCTTCAACTTTTCAAAAAATCGAAGTTGTTATAATATTATTGTTGTTAAGCGTGTACTATTTTTATATTTGTAGGAAATGAATTTCATGTAGAGGCATAGTGCATATAAGTGGGCATAAAATGTAATAGATGCAGCCTATGCATATGAAAGTACTTCATTCACGCAATTCAGCAGTTTGTAGTTAATCTGTGTACTTAACTGAATATTTGTTTTGACATTTAGCAAAAATGTTTTTTCATTTTAATCCAGACAAAAGAAAATTATGAACCAAGAAAGTCGGGGGGTGGAGACACCTTTCTGTTTGCAGCATTTGGATATCACTACCTCCCCCCTCCCCCTCCAAATTTAAATAGATAATTAAAAGATGAGGGTTAAAAAGATATATAAATAGGAGTTAGGGGTTGGGCAGCCGGCTCGCAGTTTCCCGACTTTCTTTTAAAACAGTATACTTACAAACATGAAAGAGGCACGGTAAAAATTCTAATGTTCCCTTACAAAATGTTTTATTTTGAAGAACAAGATAGTTATGTTGTATCAAGAGGACATTAAATGGCAATTATATTGTTGAAATTATTTGTTATTGTAGAATCTGACTCTTGACCTGAATAAATCATTCTCGCACCATGCACAAAAGTGTTTAGTCTTTTGTTATAATAGTTATTGTAAGGAAGCTGAGAAGGGACATATTGCAGACTCGATTTGTTGGTTTAATTTGTACGCTAGTAAGCAGTGTGCATGTATTTAGATAATTTACAACCATGCTTTGCACCGAATGAATTTGCAACCATGCTTTGCACGGAATGTCATGGATCAGATGGATAGACTGGCTTTATACATCACTAAAACCCGGCAAACTGTATAAAATCTAAAGTGGTAGGATATTCATGGCATGAAAAACCTTCAGGATGATGTGCTTTTGATAGTGTTGTTTATTTCTGGGCCCTGGATACGGATATTTAAAACATGTTTACCGTTTCCAAGAACAACAGAATGGTAAATAAAAAATGTACCACAATCGTCAAGTCATCACATATGAAAACAATACATAAAGTCGTCGTGTAATGTTTTTTTTTTATGCAAGAATAGCGACAATACACGTTTGTTTTGTGTATTAACGTCTGCAGAAGCCCTTGGGATATGTTTGTGACCTCGACCTTCGGTCACAAACAATCCAGCGGGCTTCTGCAGACGTTCGGCCGAGGTCACAAACATATCCCAAGGACTTGTGCAGACGTTAATACACAAAAAAACGTGTATTATCCCTACAAAATAAATATGTGCTTGAATCGATTTTCCTAGCTCCGTGTAGACGGCTGGGTCTAAAATCTTACCCGAGGTAACGGAAGTCAGACGAAATGGAAACGGTCATCCACCCATCCAGATTCAGCTCAAATTTGCAGAAAAGGTAAACGGTTATGAGACACTTTTCTTCCAACCATTATTTCCGTCTGGTCAAATGCTTACATAATTATGTTTTAGGTCTGTCATTTGCAGAAAATACGGTGCAGGTAGCGCAAAGTGTGCATTTTGGGCCATTTTTGGTTCAAAATTTAATGTCCTGAAACCGGAATTTTACCCGTTTTTATCATAGAAACAACGGAATCGGCAGGCTGAAAATGTCGCACGATGAAGTGCTAAGTATAATTATGCAGTGCATCCGTTCAACACTTCAAAAATTGGATTTTTTTATGATTTTTTTGTTCGCATTGGTATCAGCGCAGATTTGTGGAATTTTCAATTTTACTGTCCCTTGCCCCCTTAAATAAAATGGATACCACCGTAAACCATATATTCTGTTAATAGGGTAGCACAAGATTTTATAGAAGTACCAAATGAAATAGGTGGAAGAATGACAATATTATTAGAATGAAAATTTTGAACTGGACATCAGATGAAGTGGAGTAGAGTGATGTAGATCGAAGTGAATTGTGTAGTATAGCGGAATGTGTTGGAGTGAAGTGAATTATTAAATAATTTATCGTGTTCAGTGGATTGAACTAAGGTGGAATTAAATAAAATGTGGAAGAGAGCAGAGTTTTATTTGAATGGAGTCAAAGAGTGAGGCATCGAGAGCATGTGGTTGTGTAGGATTGAATCTATAGATAAAACACATATATAGTTTCGTTTCAAAGTGATAAACCCCCGAAATATTACAAAATAAATTGCACACTTTTTTTCATTTTCAGTTTAATGAACAGTTTATATCAGTTGAAAATTGTTGTTGATATTTACATAATTAGGTTACGCGTATTATCTTTCATTTTAAAAATGATTTTGTTTTGTCGGGATGGTGCGTGCACCAAAACGACACACAACACTTTCAAATTATTTCCGTTATGGCGAGTTGGCGCGCGCGTCAGGGTGGCACGATGAAATATACTTCCAAAGACGCGCACGAGCAGATGCGACATAACGAAATGTCCTACATCAGCTACCGTACTTAAATGCTTTCCGTGCAGGTTAATGGGTTTTTTTTGGTCAAAATATTATTTAGGGAGAAACAATCAATAAAGATGAAGATGACTTTCGTTTGTCTTCAGCGGCCTCTAATTAAGTTTACCTATTCAACACTACACAACGGTGGAAAGTCGAATTAATAACTTTACATCATTGTTAGAATACATTTTTGACTTCCATAGCCTTCTCTGCCTTTGATATGCATAACGAATATCACCGTAACAGATGCACCGAGTGAAACAGCTTTCCCAGAATTCACAAGTGTTCTCTAGCACAACATCCATGCATATTAACGTATCTAAATCACATAAAATGATAAAATGATCAGAAATAAATCTTGTTAAAATGCCATTTTCTATATAAAAAAATGTTAACACCATTTATTACTGTTGGTCTGCTGATCTCAATATTTTGAAGGGTCACGTGGAACATTACTTGAAAATACACGGAAAAACAGAGAGCGCATGACGGTACACGTAGAGCGTTACTTGAAAATACATGAAAAAAAACCATAGAGAACATGATTGTACACGTGGAACATTACTTGAAAATACAGGAAACAGGAACATCATAAAGAGAACAAGACGGTTCGCATGGAGTATTACCTGAAAATACACGAAAAAATACAAAGATAACATGACTATATACGTGGAACATTACTTGAAAATACACGAAAAAACATTGAGAACATGAACGGTACACGTGGAGCATTGCTTGAAAATACACGGGAAAACATAGAGAACATGACGGTACACGTGGAGCATTACTTGAAAATACACGGGAAAACATAGAGAACATGACGGTACACGTGGAGCATTGCTTGAAAATACACGGGAAAACATAGAGAACATGACGGTACACGTGGAGCATTGCTTGAAAATACACGGGAAAACATAGAGAACATGACGGTACACGTGGAGCATTGCTTGAAAATACACGGGAAAACATAGAGAACATGACGGTACACGTGGATCATTACTTGAAAATACACGGGAAAACATTGAGAACATGACGGTACACGTGGAGCATTGCTTGAAAATATACGAAAAAACATAGAGAACAAGACGGTACACGTGGATCATTACTTTAAAATACACGGGAAAACATTGAGAACATGACGGTTACACGGGGATCATTACTTTAAAATACACGGGAAAACATTGAGAACATGACGGTTACACGGGGATCATTACTTGAAAATACACGGGAAAACATTGAGAACATGACGGTTACACGTGGAGCATTGCTTGAAAATATACGAAAAAACATAGAGAACAAGACGGTACACGTGGATCATTACTTTAAAATACACGGGAAAACATTGAGAACATGACGGTTACACGGGGATCATTACTTGAAATTACACGGGAAAACATTGAGAACATGACGGTTACACGTGGAGCATTACTTGAAAATACACGGGAAAACATTGAGAACATGACGGTTACACGTGGAGTATTACTTGAAAATAAACGGAAAACATAGAAAACATGACGGTACACGTGAAGCATAAAACACGAAATATACGGAAAAACATAGAGAATATGACTGGACACTTCAAGCATTACTTAAAGATACACGGAACACAAGGCGGTACACACAGAGCATTATTCGAAAATACACGGAAAAACATAGAGAACATGACGGTACTCGTGGAGCATTACTTGAAAATATACGTATAAACGTAGCACACAGACGGTACACGTGGTGTTTAATTTGAATATACACGGAAAAACATAAAGCACATGACGGTACACGTGGAGGATTACTTGAAAATACACGTATAATCACAGCACACATGACGGTCCACATAGAACATTATTTGAAAATACACGGAAAAACATGGAGCACATGACGCTACACATAGAGCAATTCTCGAAAATACACGTAAAAATAAAGGACATGACGGTACACATGGACCATTACTTGAAAATACACTGGAAAAAAGCACACGACGGTACACCTCGAACATTACTTAATAAAAAGCAAGGAAAAAACATACAGAACATGAAGGTACACGTGCAGCATTACTTGAAAATACATGGAAAAACTTACAGAATATGACGATAAAAGAGAAACATTACTTGCAAATTAGCGTACACACATAGCACACATAACGGTACAAGTGGAGTATTACTTGAAAATAAACGGGAAACATAGACGGTACAAGGGGAGCATTACTTGAAAATACAGGGACAACCAAAACGACATAATAGTACACGTTGAGCGTTACATGAAAATGCACGGAAAAGCATAGAGTACATGACGATACACGTGGAACATACCTTGAAAATACTCGAAAAAAACAGAGAGAACATGACGATACTCGTGGAACATTACTATATATTAATACACGGAAAAACATAAAGAACATGACGATACAAGTTTAGCATTACTTGAAAATACACGAGAAGAACATAGCGCATATGACGGTACACGTGGAGCATAACATGAACATACACTGAAAAACATAAAGACGTGACGAATTACGTGAAACATAACTTGAAAATACACGGAAAAAACATAGAGAACATGACGATATACGTGGATACACGAAAATATGTAGCACACATGACGGTACATGTGGAGCATTACTCCAAATATACTGTAAAAATAGAGAACATGTACATGTAAAGCATGATTTTAAAATACACGGAAAACCGTAGAGAACATGACGGTACATTTCTGTTTGTATGATATAATGTCTGTAACCTCTGTATCTGGCGATTTTTTTCGTTATGTATTATGTGCTCGTCAATACATACAATGCACAATTTGCATTTTCTGGAAAGGCATATTACTTGCTTTTCCGTATGCTGATATGAATGGTTATCATTTTCGTTCGCATGGAAATTTTCTCGTTTTCTCTTAAGGGAACTGGAAACAGTATTTGAAAATTCCACAAATTTGCATTTAAAAAATCGGTAAAATAGAAATTTATGCAATATCAGGAAAGAGTAGAGCGAATGTATTGCATATTCTAAGCACTTCTTCATGTGACATGCTTAATCTACGCTGTTTTCATGATTAAAACAAGTTATACAACACTAAACTTTTGAGTTGGCAAAAAACGTCTTGAGAGACTCGTCCCATATTATCTGCAAATGATTATCCAAAAAAGTGTGTATATTTTCAAAGCATGTGTCTAGACGAAAACATGGAAAAATAATGAAAGAACAGTGCCTCACAACCGTTTTTCGAAACCTTTTAGCTGAATTTAGGTAGCTCTTAAGCAGAGGAGAGCTGATACCGTTACACATGCGCAGAAACAACTCATTACAGTAGTACAAAATATGCTAAAAATTTGAATATCTTTTTGCTGTAAGGGTGTAAATCTTTCCTTTAAATACATCATCGGGGACATCAAAACGCGGAAGTACGACAAACTTCCGACTTACTGTGACTTCGTGCGCTCGGCAAATCGGCATTTTTGAACATAAATGCAGCTCAACGCGTACACCACTTTACGTAAAAAAGCGAAGCATGTCAAGATCGCAAACGGAGAATGCAAAAGTCGCAAACGAAGATGTCGATATCGCAAACGGAGAATGCCAAGATCACAGGCGAAGAAAGCCAAAATCGCAAACGGAGCATGCCAAGATCACAAACGGAGAATGCAGAGATCGCAAGCGAAGGATGTCAAGATTTAAAACGAAGAATGCAGAGATCGCAAGAGAAGAATGTCAAAATCGCCAACGGAGAATACCGAGATCGCAAACGAAGAATGCCAAGATCACAAACGGAGAATGCCAAGATCGCAAACGGAGAATGTCAAGATCGCAAATGGAGAATACCGAGATCGCAAACGAAGAATGCCAAGATCACAAACGGAGAATGCCAAGATCGCAAACGGAGAATGTCAAGATCGAAAATGGGAATGCCAGGGTCGCAAACGAAATATGCCAAGATCACAGACGGAAAATGCCGAGCTCGCAAACGGAGAATGTCAAGATAGCAAACGAAGAATGCCAAGAACGCAAACGGAGAATGTCAAGATCGTAAACGAAGAATGCCAAGATCGCAAATTGAGAATACCGAGATCGCAATCGGAGAATGTCAAGATCGCAAACGGAGAATGTCAAGATCGCAAACGAAGAATAACAAGATCGCAAACCGAGAATGTCAAGATCACAAACGGAGAATATCAACGCAAACGAAGAATGCCAAGGTCACAAATATAGAATTCCGGGATCGCAAATGCGAGAATGCCAAGATCGAAGAATGTGTTACATTATGCAACGACAGCTTACGCACGTGTATGGTAGCTCATTTAAACTAGCGCCGTTACCACCTTGTCGTGAATGAGGCTGCGACTTAGACTGTACGGACACACGCCCAGTGGGGCGAGATATCCGTGTTGTTAAGGTAACTGCCTAGGAATAACTTTTCCTTTAGCAATGCCGGTGGACGAAACCATTTCATTAGTGGAAGCTGTCTAGATTAGTGTTTCAACGCAATTCCAATGTGTACTTGAAATGATGCTAGTAGGGGTATATCGGGTGTTCCGCCACAATGCGGAGATATTATACCTATTTGCATTCGGCATACACACATACACAAGGTCTGCATTAAATGTTAACGTGTAAGCTAGCATGCTGCAGGTCTTGCCAATAATTACGACAAATATGCCGGATATACCCTTTTTTTTTAGGACTAAGAGAGTGATTCTACTTCACCCACCCGAGGGTGGTGTTTTGTTGGGCTTTTGGAGTTATCTCCAACTAAGGGCAAGGTCTCCTAATTACCAATAGTTTACGGAGTTATTTTCTCACTTTTCATAACATTTTCGCTTTCATCTGTTTGTAAAACAAATCTATTTGTTTAAAATTTTCATTTCTGAACATGCATTTTAGCTGTATTTATTACTGATTGTATTGTTTATTGAGTCAGCATTATTAAAATGATATTTATTACAGAGTTGTTACTCGTTCTATCTATTGAATTGTTTGCGATTGTTAGTTCAATATTCTAGTATTATGACATATTTCTATCAGTGTTACAGTTTTGTAATTACATTCAGTATATTGTTTTGTATCAGTCAATCTAATAAACTGTTTTATCTTTTTTAAGTTATCCTTTTGATTTATATTGTTTCCTCTGGATTTATCTATGTGGGTTTCTACATTTTGCAGTTACCATTAGGCCCATAATAGAGTATCTCCTTTTTGAAGAGTATTCAATTTCTACTATAAACCTACTTTGACAGCAATTTTCTAAAGGGGGGGCGTAGGTTCAAACCCCATTGGGACCAAAATTTTGTTTTCTTTATTTTTCGTTTTTTCTAGTAAGTTTTTACTTCTTTCAAGACTTGTTATCGATTTATTGTACAAAAATGGAAAATATTCATTTGATAAGCGATTTCTTGCTGTTCAAAGTGAATTTACCTCTGAAATAGAAGGGGTAGAGTTAGACATCTTTTAAAAATACTGAGTTACTTGCGGTAAAAGTTCTCTATATTGCCTTCTTTCTTTAGATTACATATTGTGGAAGAAATGTAGGTAAGTTTTACTTCTGCCCCACAGTTATTTTTGAACGAAGTGAGCAAAATCCAAAACAGACCCGCAGGATTCGACCTTATTTTTTCAATGTTGTAGATATAATTCTGTCTCATTAAATCCGTTTACTTGAGGCACCCTAGAAAAAATGATGCTGACATTTTTATTTTTTTAGTTTTATAATTGTTTTACCAATAGTTTGATGATTCTTTCATAAAAAATAATGGTATAATGAATTCTCTGCAAACGTTTTGGATAAAGGCCGCCACTTTGAAATTTGTCTCTACTTGAGCTTGAGGAAATACTATAAATTACACACAATTTATAAAAAACGGCACGGTAAAAGTTTTTAAAATTTTGCAACAAAGTGCGAAGCACAGTATACCAAGGAAATGCCATTTTTTAAACATTACTATTAGGGGCCTAATACCTTAAACTGTCTTTATGTTAAATTGACGGTGATACAAAATTTAGTATTTACATTTCAGGAATTTAGACATTTCTTTGATTTGATGTCCTACAGTGAGTATATTTTAAGACATGCAATTTTTTTTTATTTGCAAGCCAAGAAAAAAATAGATAAATAGATCTATCTGAAGAAAAAAGAGCAATTGGAGGGAAATAATCAAAACGAAATTCACCTATATACATAAAATGAGTTATCTTTCATGCACAACGTCACTTGAACAGACAATAACAAAAGCATTGATAAAAATGCATTTTTGAAACACGCTGAGATTGTTACAAAATGCGTTTTATGATCATCACCTATGCTCAATACATGTTAAAATGTTAAAAAGTATTCGTTAAACTTAAGCAAGGGCGGCGGAGAGTGGGTTGCGGTGGGGTGGGGGTTCGTTCTGTCCCCAAGTGTCTGTGGTTAACAGGTAGGTACGTTAATTAAAAATAGCCAGAACTCTTAGCAGATCAAAAACAGCAGTGACGTCAAAAATATAAGATTTTTTTCACTGGCTGTAGATGCAGATGGTTGTTTCCGGCCTCGATGGTAACTGTTTAGGCGGTAACGAGGCTCCTGCCTTTGCCCAGTTACCTTTATGATTGCCTTGGTCAGTAAATTACCTCTGTTGGTGTGGGGGTGGGGGTCGACATGTTAGACAAGGTCATTGATGAACTCGGGACTGAAAATGGACAGGCTAACATGAGGGCATACATTTGTTCAAGTTTTACAAACAGCTTTTGCTCTGTCAAGAGTTTTATGAGGCATTGGCATATTCTGTTTTTAAAAGGACGGCATTAATGATAACTTATTTTAAAGGTCCAATACTAAGGAAAGTGAACATTTTAATTTCTTTTAAAAAGCACAGAAACTATTTCATTTTATTGGAAAATGAAAGTTGGTATGTAGAAATTCGAAATAAATCGCAGTATATGTACAATTATTTTTCTATGAAGTATGAAGAAAGTTAAAAAGACCTGGGGGGTCATTCTGTCGATTCATTGAAATTTCACATATGGGAAAATTAGACCCATCGTGAAAATCACCACAAAAGCCGATAATACGTTTGGCCAGGTAAATCGGCTGCCGAGACTGTTCGCTAGTTTTCGGCCTACTCCGTATTTCAGGCCGATGTCTAACCCTTCTTCGCCAATGTACCGTTACATTAATACTTTTGATCATATGGATTTAGGGATATTGTTAAGTCTAATTTACAGTGATTGCAAAGATAGATTAGAAAATAGAAACCTAAATGGCTGTTGGTGGTTTAATCAGAATACCATTTATAACGGTATTCTCAACAAACACATTACTAGTATTATAAGACCAAACAATGACTTTCCAAAAATAATTTCTACTTTCTTACAATCAGATGGAAACTCACTTTTATAATACTTTCTTTGATGTTCATGATTATGAAATAAAGATTTTAAGTAGTTTTTTATGTAATCAAATAACTGCACATTTATCGTTATGTCGTGAGCGGTGTGCAACTAGCTTAGAATTTTATGCCAGGTCGAAGATATATCGAAATTCAACTTCATAACTTATCGAATTTTGATCCTAAGCTACACCTGAAGATCGAAAAATGTCAATTTGCAAAATAGTTTTTAACGGGCCAGCTCAATGATCAAAATTTATAATATTCCAAAAGTCAAATTTCGATCTCGTATTGAATGAACAGCCTGTTCTAAGATTAATATTGAAATGAAAAAGTCAAATATCGAGCAAGCAATTAGTGTCGAGCCATCTCGAAAATCGTACTTCAAATTTTGAAAAGCTGAATTTCAGTATAATACTGAAACTGCGATCCGCTCAAGACTCAAAGATCGGATTTATCGAAATACAAGTTTTTATGCCCCGGCATCTACTGATGCGGGAGGCATATAGTCATTGCCCTGTCCATCTGTTCGTCCCGTTCGTCCCATTCGTCCATCCGTACGAGGTTAACCAAATGGGACCGTTTCATCTAGCATCAATACCCCTTACTAGAATGACTTGATACTAATGAAGATGTAACCTGTGACCATTCCTCATCTTCAGACATCACCTGACCTCAGTTTGACCTTGACCTTAAACTTGACCTCGTTTTGGACTTAGGTTGCTTTGTAACGACAAGGATGCCACCGGGGGCATCAAGCGTTTATTGAACACAGCTCCTTGTTAAAAATCTAAATAGATTATTCTCGGTATTATATTTCAAGCATGCTCGGATTTTCAAAGCAATCGAATTTAAAACTGGTATTGCATGTGAAACTATCTTTTAAACAGCCAGCTTCCGGGAAAACCCAGTACTGGTGTCATATTAGAAGTCATGGTCGTGACCCCTTTCACGGATGCTCGAACCCACGACCCCTGGGTTGAGCGGCCGACACATTATTCACTGGACGACCGCTCCCCTAAAAATATTTGAATTCGGTCATCTGCTGCATCTAATTTCAATTCTGCCTCGAAATTCGACGAATTCTTTTTATTTTAATTTCGATTTCCGAGTCTGTGCGAAATTTGATGTAAGCGAAATTCAACATCATCCTTTCAAAATCTGAATTTTGATTTTCTACTTCTAACTTGTCCAAAATATGCTGCCTAAAATTTCAACGTTTCTCTTTTAAATTTTAAACTTCGATCCTCAAGCTGTTTAAAATTGACTATTAACTGGCTGTAAACAAATCATATTATGGAGCGTCCACTAATTGATGAATCCGTACATGTGTGCTGTTTAGCGGGTGAGAAGATATCAGTCTTTACCGTTAAGGAGCTTAAATTCCGTAAGAATTGACGGAAACATACGAGAATGATCGAGTCTTTCCGATAAGGAAAAAAACCTATACTCATCTGCAAAATGCTTAAAAAAGACCATTTTCTTCTTCACCTACAAAACTGAAAGTAGTATGAAACAATAGCTAAAAAATATAGATTACTAAGTGGTATGCAAAGGTCTTTAAGCACACGTAAGAATCTATTTATTCTTTGTTAAACAGAAGAAATTTCAGCAAATTATCCATATTTTACTATATTTCTAATTGTAGATAGACAGACATAAAGTATACGCAAAAAAGACCATTTTCTTTTAAATTCATTTTTAAAATAAAATATTCATAAGAAAGACAATGCATTGAATATTATCACATCGTTTGCAAAGCTAAAATACCTATAATATTTTTTCCATGAATTTAAATAAAGTAAAGGGCTCCTTCTTTGCGCTATATAAAATATTTTCACTCGTGTGAAAAATCGATGGGTCTAATTTTCCCATATGACATAATTCACATACATTTCTTTGAGTCCCAAAGACCTTCTGTAAATTTTGACCTGCCAATCTTCATTATTTAGTGTCTTGCAGAAGTCTATGCACTGGCTATGAAAAAAATGCCAACTCACTTTCCCTTAGTAATGGAACTTTAAGCCTTGGACCCGTCACGATAGGTTGTCGGCAATATCTGTGCGATTACGGTAACGTTATCGCCATATCCTAATTTTAGGGGTTTTTTTTACCGTATATTGAAACTCCGGCAAGTGATCGGGAAAATTCCGATAACAGATACTAAAAGTTATAATTATTATTAATAAATGGAAAATTTGATTGCCATTTTATATTGGTCCGTTACTGAACACCACTAAATCCGGCTGTTCTTTATTTAATATAAAATCCACTCACTTTAAAGCGGTTTTTCGACATTTTCTAGCGTATCAAATTTTCGGAGACTTATATTCCCATAAGAACTATATCGCTACTTTAGAAAACAAAAAGAAAAGGGGGTGTTAACTTTTATATAAGAAAACAACCCGCTGTATTTACTCGTTTTCGCTTCTTTCAATGCGATAGGAACATGCCGATTTCAATAGAATGCTATTTATTTTTGGACTACTTGCGGAGGCTTACATTTGGTTTGGTAGTGATCTGCCTATAAAGTAAAAATAATTGAGCCGCGCCATGAGAAAACCAGCATAGTGTGTTTGCGACCAGCATGGATCCAGACCAGCCTGCGCATCCGCGCAGTCTTTCAAAACCTATACTGTTCGCTTTCAAAACCTATTGGAATTAGAGTAACTGTCAGCGAACAACATGAATCCTGACTGGTCTGGATCCATGCTGGTCGCAAACGCACTATGTAATTGGTTTTCTCATGGCGCGGCTCAGTTATGAAAATTTTGAAAGTGTACAATTTATCAAACGGAAGTTAAATTTTGATATAGGTCTATTGCACATCCATCTATGAGGATTTTTTAAAAATTTATTTAGAAGCATTGAACCAGGAATTTTTTTAACTGACTTTGTTTAGCTGAGTCTATTCATGAAAGTTTATGAAATGTGTACCATGCCTCCACTCAGTCAGCTCCGTTGTCATATATTTTAATAACATTTTATTGCTTCAGAAATAAGACTGCTATCAAAAACAAAAGGGTCAGTTAGGCCATAAGTTATACCGACATTCGGGGACGCTTACATGTGCAAATTTTTGCCGAACCGACTGGCATTGTTTTCAAACTCTACAACAATGTAGGGACAGAGGTTGCGTGATTTAACATAATTTTGCTTTGTTTCGATGCCTGTTTTTAAGAGATATCCCCAATTAACCGTTGTGTTCAGTGTGTGCTGCCTGCTGCAATTCTCAAAGCCAGGTACCAGTAGGTTATCATTATTTTTGTTAACTTTGCATTCCGTTTAAAATTTATTGTCTGCATGTTGTGATACTTTCTGTAGCTGAGACGTATCCGGGACACCATGAAGGCAAGAACCACGAACAGTTGCTCCACTTGCTTCACTGCAAATTCCTGACGTCATTACAGTATAAAGATGATGAGGCTCTGCTTTGTGGTTTATAATAATCGTTCTGAATTGTTTTCGACTCTCTCGGCACGCCCCATTTTGATGATCAAATGCTGAAACTAAAAACTAATTTTGTACGGTTTCAAATTAAAAGATCTATATTAAAATCTGTCAAGGGACATCTTAATATCATTCCTTATATTTCAGTTGTAGTTTCTGTTACTTTTTTTAAATCAGTAAAGTAGATCTATATCTTTTTCGCGACACATGAAATTATACTACTGGTTGTTTGTTTCAGATATTGTTTTCCTACGATAGTGTTACTAGAACACGCAGCAGAATAAATACGCTTACACGAAAGTGATACGTATGACGCGGTATATGACCCGTAAGATTTGTGTCATACCTACGTTACTTATATATCGGCAATATTGCTATTTTTTAATAGCAGGATAGAATAGCACCGAATCACACGCTTTGCGGCTTGAAGGGTATCCACGGTTTACCCAAAAGCTGTTGGTTGTCGCAAACAAACATATGCGTTTAATTTGGCGGGAAAATGCATATGCGTTTCATGGCGTATTAGAGTTACAGTGTTTTATTAAATACAGAAGAGAGAGATACATATTGCTTCTATATATGCAGAAATCAAAGCGGCAAGTACGGTGTTCCGTTTGGAAAATTCATGACTTTTTATTTCATACTAAACCGCGGTGCACGATGATACAATGACGAAAACGCGATGGCGCGATGGCACGATGATGAAACAACGATTATCCGATGGTGAAAACGCGATGACACGATGATGAAATCGCGATGATGCGATAGTACGATGGTGAAATGTCGATGTAATATCGCGTTTTCATCATCGTACCGTCGCGTTTTCACCATCGCACCATCGTGCCGTCGCGTAATCATCATCGTACCATCGTGGTTTCATCATCGTACCATCACGTTTTCACCATTGTACCATCGCCTTCCGGTTAGAATTGTGTAGTCCCGTGCACTTGTACTTTTGTCAATAGATGAATGTATCTCAATGTATTTTGTGGGAAGAAATTTACCATTTAGATTCTGCTGTTTTGCAAAATGTTTTACAAAATGTTTAGTGCTCAGTTCATTAAAACTGTAAAATCTTCAAGGCCACGTGCTTTGTATTTTATGTATGCAGGAAAGTAAATAAAAAGCTAGGTGTAATAATCACATGGTATTATTCAAACTCAGCTTATTCTTGTTAGGATGTAGAAGGTACATAGTGCAATGTGAAAATGAGATTGTATCAAGCCTGTATTTTACTGACACATATTCTGTACCACTGCGCATGACCACCGCAAGGCAATGGTACGATGGTGAAAATGCGATGGTACGATGGTGATAACGCGATGGTACGATGGTGAAAAACTGGTGTGTAAATAAAACTTAAAAATTAGAATCTATGAATTTGGATAAGAGACACACATATGTTAAGTAGATCTAGATCTAATCAAAACACCATTATCTGGACATTACAGTTAATTAAGGAGGTAGGATACCTTGTTACAAGGGTAAATTCAAATTAGGTGAACCGCAGCATGTTTTTGTATTTCGTGTAATATGAAGTTTTAACTGCTACAATCTCAATTTCGTTTGTCTCTGTCCCTTCAAGTTCAATTTTTATCCAGGTTTGAAGAACATGACCCTCCAAAGATATTTTATATTGAAAGAAGAAGGAAAATACGGATATTTAACACTTTTCAGTGTATTTTAGTTGCATTGATATCCGTAGAAGTCTGCATAATTGATAATTTTACTGGTATGCACGTTATCTTTCTAATACAAGCTTAAAATGTATATGTCGCGGGGCTCGTGTTTCCATGGTAACGCATTTTCTCTCATTTTTAAACAATTATGTATAAAAATAGGGGTTTTCGACGGCTTCAGTGCCATTCTGTTAATGACCAACATGAAATATTTGGGGAATATTAATAGCAAAATACCAAGCACTTTACATGGTACCCTATTTTTCTTAAATTTTAAAGTAACCATGGCAACAGAGATGTTTAAAATAGCTTATATCTTGCTGTTTGTCGTAATTTCTTTAAAAAAATATTGAATAAGATTATCTTTCTAGTTGATGTAGCTTTAAAACATATGATTTCGAACGTAGGTTACATTTTCGTGTTATTTGCATTTATTCAAACAAATTTCACAGCTTAGAACACGTACAGCAGTACCCCTCGTCTGCCATTTTTCATGGAAAAATCGTTCAGCGTGCTGCTATTATTCTCATGGATATTGTTGAAATGAAAATAAAAAGCCGAAGCTGTGTTTCTTAAATAGACCAGTGTCAACGCTTTTGAATTTTACATTTAGATACATAGGTCACGGGCTTCGTTTCCATGGTAACATCAATTCAATTCAAGAAACCACAATTTTCTACTGAAATTTGAACAATTTTAGATCTTAATTTTAGTATGTAAGTAACAAATTATCAATGGAACCTGAAAAATAGGTATTACAAATCAAACTGCTAGACTTTTTATTTGAAAATGGCCGTAACAAGTAACCTTTCACCCAACTATATTCCAAATAACATTGGTTGCCATCATCCATTTTCTTACATTCCGCAAAACATTTCAATATAACTACATAAAAGAAGCAAAATATTGATTATTATTCAGAGCAAAAGATTCATAAAAAATATTTCAGCAATTAATGGTTATTTGAAAATAGTTAAAATAAAGAAAATGTACAGAATTACGTACTTTCAAGATAAAAGCTATTCATTTTGCGCGGTAACTGACACGTAACGTCATGACGTCAATGACGTCATTTTAAGGCAACATTGTTTTGAAGCGTTTCTGCGGCAATTTATTCATTATTTCTGCATTATTAAACCATAAAGCATCAGATCGAAGACAAGTTCATGATTTGTTTTCAGAAGAATGAATATACAAACACATTTAGTTTGTCGTAAACGTCGTCGTAAATCGTCACGTTAGCTTCCGGTTGGACATGCGCACATACAAAAATGAAGGTAGCCTACCTCCTTAAGATATACAAAACCACTTGGAAGGGCCTCTGTTTGTTTGTTGTTGTTTTTTTTTTTCATTTAACTTCTGACGTAAGTTATAGACAATGACGTCACATAAAACTCGGAAAAGTCAGTGGTTGCATCGTATGTACTGTAGACATATTTATTCTGTTAGCGTGTGTAAAATATAGTCATTAAACAATTCACCACTTGGATACCAGTAAAAGATTCAAGGATTATTTGTAGATTCTATAAGGTACTGTAAAATTTTATTTCTTTCTCGTTTTTTGTTGTGTTTTGTTTGTTTGTTTGTTTTGCACCACGAATGACACTTCCCACTTCGTTATTTTGGATCGACTGAACAATTACCATTTTCGCCCGTAACTTTTGCTAAAACAATCAGCTCATAGATGTTTATATAGAGAATATGCGGTTACTGTCGGATAAATTTAAATTTAATATGAACTAAGGCAAAGCCTCAAAGCGAGCTCAAAGAAATCGGATTTATCTAAAAATATTATACATCATTTATTTGTCACAAAGAAACTATTCACTAGTCACAAGAATTCAGGAGAACCTGTTCACTATAATGAAAAAGTCTACATTTAGTGTCACCATGCCTATAACAGTGAATATCATACGTTGCAAAATTTATGGGAAGCCGGTGTCACGGTGACGTCATTACCGCGTTCCCGTTTCTTTCTGCTTATTAATGACATTTTTTCCATTTTCTGGCCGATGCTTGATCTTTTAAATGCAAATAATATTTTTTTCAAACAACTGGAAATCATTCTTTCATTATTGTTGAGTGATGAATAATTTTTAGCAATTGAATCAAGTTCTGTATTCACTCCGGAAAGAAGTACTTCCTGTGAGCACCAATCCGCTAGGGTGCGCTTTTTTAAAACTTCCGACGAAACTTTTCAAATCCATCAACCAAGTGTGAAGGTATACTTGCGTTACCGTAAAGCTCGATTCTCGAGCAGGCCCTTCGGGCCTGCTCTTCGAGCTCGCTATTAGGCGAGTTGAAGATGATATATTAGGCATGGCTGCTGCCGAGCTTTATAGATCTATATTTTCGTAGACGAGCCTAATAGAATCTAAATTTAAATTTTTCAGACAGTAATCTAATATTCTATTTATCCTACGTGCTCAGAGTGTTGGGGCAAAAGTCGTTGGAAAGAGCAACAGCTAGGGTGCATGTACCACGTGACATTTTTCGCTAATCTTGGGTGCCAAAAACATGGCGGATACCTTGGTAAAAGTGACATTTTCTTAAATATATTTTGGGCAGCCTGTTCAAATAAAAGGAAACATAGATGAGTGCCATCTCATATGAAAATCCGACACTCAGCTACAAGTTTTTTGTTTCTAAGTCCCTTCGTTTTCTCTAAAAGTGCAACGGCGCAACTGAAGTGAACAAATTTGATGATGTTAAGACGGGGGACATTTTCGCAAATTCAATTGATAAATCCTTTAAAAGGCCATAAAAGACTTTTTTGCGACACGGATATTTGTACGAGTATTTGTCTTGACATATACACTTTAAGAAATTACAAATTAAGAGCCTTCAATAGCTTCCTAGGCCGGATTTATCAAATTGCTAAGCAGGGGTCCGTTTTTCTTGATGCTAAGAAGGGGGCGTGATTCAATGACTTGGTTATGGAAGTCTTTTGTTTTTCATTAACCCGCTTCATTTAAGTTTTTCCATGTTTATACTGCTTACTATAAGAAAAATCCCGTTGTATGTATGTTAAAATTCAAATGGTCATGACAAATGAAAGCTTTTTATCGACTGTGAACTGTGAAATTTTACCTAAGGTGAAATACTTAATTTGACTGATTTAATGAAAAATTCACCAACTTCCACTCTGTGGTGTCGGTCCGTACAATTTCTCCTTTGCTGTATAGTAAAACAAGCACTTTTGGACATAGATTCAGTGGCGAATTTCACAACAAATTTACAGCATTGAGAGTTCTGTATTTCTGAAGAATAATGTCAGTAAATCATTAAGAAACTATCATCAACAATGAACGTCTTTGCTACATATCAAAGTATTCAGTCACTCTTTATGATTTCCAACCCACATCTGTCATGGCCGCCAGTCTAGAATAGTTTTTAATCCTTCCGCACAGAAATGTTGTCCTGGAAAATACACGGACAAAACAACTGTTAAAGACATAGGAAATGACACAAAATGTTTAACAATTCAAAGCAGAGATGGCTTCAAATCGGGAACTTCAAATTTCAAAGAATTAACTGCTTCCTAGGATACAACGACCCGGAAGTACTTCAGTACCTGGGTGACACCCTATCTTAATAGTTTTATTACATTTCCAGGTAGGCTTTGGAAAAATAGTAAGTCTGTTTTAATCGCATTGGTTTTGTCTTCGGCTTAAGTTAGTTTGCTTCTTTTGGTTTAACTTTCGATAACTTGACATAACCGATCTTTTCAAAATTTCTGTATAAAAATACATAGAAACCATAGTCATCAACTACAAATAAAAATGGAAGCAATAAGTTTTTGTATCACAGCGATAAAAGATATATTGAAATAAAGGGCAAAAAATAAAGATTACTTCACGAGGTTATAAAATTTTGTTAAATAACGATTAAAATACGTTTTTAATGTTTGAAATTATTTTTCTAAACAAATCTATAGTAAAACTGTTAAGGGGACGCATACTTTGAAATTAGAAAAAAGTGGGTGGGGTATTATAAAATTTACTTGCAAAAAAGGACAAGGTTTTGGTAAATGAAATGAATACTGTTTCAACTGTTATAAGTACACAAAGGATTGCTCACTAAAATAAAAATGAGAAAAACTGAAACAAGAAAGTTATTGTTGAATTACATAAGACTTCTTGTGTACATTCAAAGTCAACAATTAAGACATTTTGGTGCGAAAATAATAGTGCTTCACCTTGTCCAAACATTTATCAATGTCCTACAGATTCTAATTTTAAGAAAGAATGTGAAATAAGTTCACTGTCTTGCTTTTCACTTAGCATATGTGAGCTAAAACACATTATTTAGTTTGTTTACAAAGTAGTGCATAAGAAAAGATACGGTGGTCAAGGAATGCCACATTCCAAAACTAAAAGAGTATATTCCCCTTAATACATTAAACATTTATCGTTACAGAAGTCTAGTGGCTTACAATAAAGGCCTAGAAATGATGCCATTATTAATTTTTAACTTGGTGTTCATGAACTACAATGCACTTAAATATCAAAACACATTCAACAAACTTTTGAAAATGTATTGTCTTAAAAATCCCTAAAATAAGGTATGAAATTTGGTTGAGAGGTCCAATCAATGTGTATATGTGCAAAAGTAACATTCTAATCATGTTCACAGAAGATACTAATACACAGCAGGAATGTCAATGATCAAAACTGGACGAATATACAGTTATCCTTACTTTAATGTCATTTATAATGTGTCCTTGAATTCTCCACCATACTTTTCATAACTCTGTTTGCACGAGTTGCACGAGAATGCTGTCATTCACGTAAAAAAAACGGTGTCAAATAAGTTGTAAATGCAATATCATCTAAACGTAATTAATGGATTATGCAGTTCAAGATAAACTTTATCTCATAACGTAACGAACATGTATAATGTTGTAACAACAACTTTACTTACACTGATTTAAGTAGCAGTCGGTTTATAAGTGACTTTATTGACTCATTTTGTGTTTTGTTATTGTTGTCAAAAAGTATAACGGAAGTGCCGCACAACTGAATCGGAAACCAGTTTAATGCGCAAAGTAGTCCACTGTAAGTAATATTTTTTGACAAATGTCCACAGAAATTAATAATTTTATAATATTAAAGACATATATCTGAATAGGATTCATTATTTGATGAGAAATTATAATCATCGACATGTTTTTTTTAAAAATCGTACACGTGCTGACACCTAAGTTGTCTCCCGTTGTTTATTAGAGTTACCTTTCGTCCGGCGCAGTAATACATTTGCAGTGAATCGCCGAGAAGTCGTGGGAAAATTAAAAACCATGTAAATAAACTAAAATTAACCACCTTTTCAAGATGAATTTCAAGTGATCGACATTATGCATTTAACCCGCCTGACCTGTGTAGCATCTTAGATATCTGTTCTAAGGTATTCATTGTGTAGAATGTCATGTTATGCACTTGCAATGCTAATCCCACTCTGATTTGTTTGTTTACATATTTTATCAATGAGAAATATGGCGTCCATCCCGAAATGAACTGACGTGGCGTTAAATTTTTACATGTTTAAGCAAACCTGGTGTGTTAGAAAGAAAATCTCATCCCTTCAACATTATTTGGAACACTGTTATTTTAAAAGACCTGTTTTTTCCTTACACAAAAGCTTAATATTTTGTGTTGAATGTACTTTCACAAAGACCTCTGTTTTCCTATTACATTCATAGTACCACATCCTTATCCACAAAATACTGAATATTACAGGTGTCCATCAGTATTATATCAGTTTAGGAATATGTTTTTTATTTTCCCACCATTGATTTTTTGAATATGCACCCCTTCCGCATTTCTGTATGAACTGTGAATGTAGCAACATGCGTCCCCTTAATCGATAAAGGTTATCGGGTCCGCAATCCGTGTATATTCAAGGGAGACTACTTTTGCCGAAACTACTGGTCAATGTATTGGAATGTTGGCCATGCTAGCTGAAACAGGTCTCTAAAGTTCTTACTTTTGCTTTGCTTCTTAAGGCAACCACTGAAATGGTTGAGAATCTGCACAGCAATGTTAATCTCATTTTTTTTCTCTTTAGATCATAACTGTGCTGTTTTTATCGCTTTTGTTGGAATACATATCTGAACTTCAGTTTGAAGTAAATTATACTTTCGAATGCTATTTAGATACATGTATTGAATTATCAGTCTTAATTGCCAGTAATTTCTTCACATGTGTTGTGAAATCATAGTAAATGTTCGAAGGTTAAAGTTTAAAGAACTTTTTTTTAAAACCATTGAATTACAACAAAAGAAAACATAATTCAGAGCCAATATTTATCATAAAACACACTACTGGTTTGATAGACGCAGTGATCATTTTGATACTTAATCATACTATAAAGAGGTCAACCGCCTCAATTGTCGAGTTGTAAGATCTCTTTCACAGACGAACATGATTCGAAGCCCGAAACCGACTATGTCTCTTATGAAAGAAAGTGGACATTTCTTTTAAGAATATTTGAATATGGTGCCGGTTCTTCCCAGGAGCAATGGTTCGATAAATTGATCACAATACAACTGGCATTAAATTTCATAAAATGGAAAGTAAATAAAGACAAATAAGTTGTGAGTAAGGTAAAATTATTTATGAATGCACGCAAAAACGTTAACACTGTCAAGTTTCTCAGTACGTTGTTGCAAAAAATAATGACACAGAAAGAGAATTAAAGCCCTCATGTATATTAGTCGGTCTGCAAAAAAGATGAGCGTATACATCGCAGGCCAGTACTTCATTCAAACGACTGCCCAGTAAAATGATATTCTGTGGGCTGTATAGGCTATTCGTCGTATTTGATACAACAAAATAGGAAGTTGGACACCGAAGCATACTGTATGGGAATGATTAAGGGTCATTGAAACACAGGACCAAAATATCCACCATTTACGGTCTCCTGCAAACCATGGCATATCAGCTGTGAAAGATGTAAAGTAATCCACATTATAGTCAAAAGGAGATGGACAAAATGAGCAATGCTTAATATATGCCAATGTAAGGTCGTAATATACTAGTAAAAATTTTATAATATACATTGTACTAGTAATAATATAATTAGTCTCACCGGGAAAGACCGATTGCCGCAGTTATAAGATCAGTGATTTCTGTCGCCTCTTTCTGGAAATAAAGCCACGCAGAAGGTTTTTTCTGGACTTATATGTCTTTCCACATTCCTGGCACACAAATGTCTGAAATGTAAATTTATGCAATTCAGTACTACATTGATAATAATATTTCATAAATTTTTAACCAAAAAGGACATTCCGAACAAAATGTCTTAAAATAAGAGATCTGGAAATAACATATACATTTTATGACCAACGAAACCAGTATAATTTTCGATTAAGTTTTGCATGGGGCAACGCACAAAAAAAATGAGAAAGTTTTCAAAAAAAAAAAAAAAAACACGCGCGCACCCACCTGTCCAACCCCTGCCGCCACCTAGTTCAAACGGTTTGAGTTCATACTTAATCTTATGGTTTGAAAAACCTCTTAAGTTTTGTATGGGACAACATACACATTTTTTTTAAAAAAAAAACATTATGTTTTGTATGGGGCAACACACACAAAATTAAAAAAAAAAAAACATTATGTTTTGTATGGGGCAAGACACAAAGAAATGAAAAATTTTAAGTTTTTTTATGAGACAATACACACTGGAAAACTGCATGGTATTGTATGGGGGCAACAAACAAGAAAAATGAATACGTTTCAAAAAGCGCTCGCATGTAACGTGAAAAACTTTGTTTTTATTCGGCAACTCACAAAAAAATGAAAACCTTTATGTTTTGTATAGGGAAACACACACAAAATAAAGAAAAACTTTAAGTTTTTTTATGGGGCAACACACACTGAAAAACTCTTTAGTGTTTTATGGGGCAACACACAAGAAAAATAAAAAAAAAATGTTTGAAAAGAAGCGCACGCGCGTTCCATGAAAACCCGTCAGCACTTACGGCTGGATCTTTCGACGCTCTGAGTAGTTTGTCCTGTAATTTTATATGACACATATACACTTGTTGTCCTCTGCCCTGCTGTTCTGTGATTGGTTGATCTCCTGCATGTTGGAGGAGGCATGCTGGAGGTAGTGTTGTGATTGGTTGATTTACAGCTGGTGTGTGGAGCTTGCTTAGGGATGGGATACTGGTTGCTTGTCCTGAAATAGATATCAGATTCATGATATTGACAACACACACTGGAAAACTCAATAGTATTTTATGGGGGCAACACACAAGAAAAGGTAATAAGTTTCAAAAAGGGCACACACATACCATGAAAAACTTTATGTTTTTCTTTGGTAACGCAAAAATAAAAAAGAGAAAAACTTTTATGTATTGTATGGGGCAACACACACAAAAAAAAATGAAATCTTTTTAGTTTTGTATAGGACAACACACACTGGTAAACTCTTTGATATTGTATGGGGGCAACATACAAGAAATATGATACAGTTTGAAAAAGCGCAAACGCGTAACACGAAAAACTTTATATTTTGTATCGGACAAGTATCGGACAACACACACAAAAAAATTGAAAAATTTTAAGTTTTGTAAACTTTATGACTGTTTTGTATGGGTCAATACACCAAAAAGAGGAAAATTTTAGGCTTTTTATGGGACAACACACACTGGAAACTCTTTAGAAAAAAATGAAAACTTTTAATTTGAAGAGTTTTTTTTATGGGACAACACACACTGGCCAACTCTTTTGAAAAAATGAAAAATTTTAAGTTTTGTAAACTTTATGACTGTTTTGTATGGGGCAACACACAAGAAAAATGAAATTTTTTAAGGTTTTATTATGGGACAACACACACTGGTAAACTTTTTAGAAAAAATGAAAAATTTTAATTTTAAGATTCTTTATGGGACAACAACACATTGGTAAACTCTTTAGAAAAAATGAAAAATTTTAGTTTTGTAAACTTTATGACTGTTTTGTATGGGGCAACACCGAAGAAAAATGAAAAAAGTTTAAGATTTTATTATGGGACAACACACACTGGTAAACGTTTTAGAAACAAGAGCACCGCCTTGCGGGTGCTGACGCTCATCTGATTTTTTTGTGTAATAGAAATATTGTCCTACCCATGATTTTCTAAGTCTAAAAAGGGCCATCATTCTTGCAAAAAGCAGGATAGAGTTATGTTTCTTGATGTACAGTGTCCACTTATGATGGTGAAAAACTGTTGCAAGTTTTAAAGCAATAGCTTTGATAGTTTATGAGAAAAGTTGACTTAAACATAATACTCAACCAAGAAAATGATTTTCTAAGTCCAAAAGGGGCAATAATTATTGCAAAAAGCAGGATGGAGTTATGTTGCTTGCTGTACAGGGTCAGCTTATGATGGTGAACAAGTGTTGCAAGTTTCAAAGTAATAGCTTTGATAGTTTAAGAGAAAAAGTTGACCTAAACATAAAACTTAACCAAGAAATCTGATATTTTCTAAGTCCAAAAGGGGCCATAAATCTTGCAAAAAGCAGGACGGAGTTATGTTTCTTGCTATACAGGGTCAACTTATGATGGTGAACAAGTGTTGCAAGTTTTAAAGCAATAGCTTTGATAGTTTAGGATAAAAGCTGACCTAAACATAAAACTTAACCAAGAAAACTGATTTTCTAAGTCCAAAAGGGGCAATAAATCTTGCAAAAAGCAAGATGGAGTTATGTTTCTTGATGTACAGGGTCTGCTTATGATGGTGAACAAGTATTCCAAGTTTCAAAGCAATAGCTTTGATAGTTTAGGAGAAAAGTTGACCTAAACATAAAACTTAACCAAGAAATCTGATATTTTCTAAGTACAAAAGGGGCCATAAATCTTGCAAAAAGCAAGATGGAGTTATGTTTCTTGCTATACAGGGTCAGCTTATGATGGTGAATAAGTATTCCAAGTTTCAAAGCAATAGCTTTGATAGTTTAGGAGAAAAGCTGACCTAAACATAAAACTTAACCAGGCAACGCCGACGCAGACGCCGACGCCGACGCCGACGCCGACGCCGACAACCGCTCAAGTGATGACAATAACTCATCATTTTTTTTCAAAAAATCAGATGAGCTAAAAATGAAAAATTTTAATTTTAAGATTTTTTTATGGGACAACAACACATTGGTAAACTCTTTTGAAAAAAAAATGAAAAATTTTAGTTTTGTAAACTTTATGGCTTTTTTGTATAGGGCAACACACAAGAAAAATGAATTTTTTTAAGGTTTTATTATGGGACAACACACACTGGTAAACTTTTTAGAAAAAAATGAAAAATTTTAATTTTAAAATTCTTTATGGGACAACAACACATTGGTAAACTCTTTAGAAAACATGAAAAATTTTAGTTTTGTAAACTTTATGACTGTTCTGTATGGGGCAACACACAAGAAAAATGAAAAAGTTTAAGGTTTTATTATGGGATAACACACACTGGTAAACTTCTTAGAAAAAATGAAAACTTTTAATTTTAAGATTCTTTATGGGACAACAACACATTGGTAAACTCTTTAGAAAACATGAAAAATTTTAGTTTTGTAAACTTTATGACTGTTTTGTATGGGGCAACACCGAAGAAAAATGAAAAAAAGTTTAAGATTTTATTATGGGACAACACACACTGGTAAACTTTTTAGAAAAAATGAAAAATTTTAATTTTAAGATTTTTTTATGGGACAACAACACATTGGTAAACTCTTTTGAAAAAAAATGAAAAATTTTAGTTTTGTAAACTTTATGACTGTTTTGTATGGGGCAACACACAAAAAATGAAAAATTTTAAGTTTTGCATGGGACAACGCACAAAAAAAATGAGAAAGTTTTCAAAAAAAAAAAAAAAAAACGCGCGCGCACCCACCTGTCCAACCCCTGCCGCCACCTAGTTCAAACGGTTTGAGTTCATACTTAGTCTTATGGTTTGAAAAACCTCTTAAGTTTTGTATGGGACAACACACACAAATTTTTTTAAAAAAACATTATGTTTTGTATGGGGCAACACACAAAAAAATGAAAAATTTTAAGTTTTTTATGGGACAATACACACTGGAAAACTGCCTGTTATGGTACAGGGGCAACAAACAAGAAAAATGAATACGTTTCAAAAAGCGCTCGCATGTAACGTGAAAAACTTTATGTTTTTATTCGGCAACTCACAAAAAAATGAAAACCTTTATGTTTTGTATGGGGAAACACACACAAAATAAAGAAAAATTTTAAGTTTTTTTATCGGGCAACACACACTGAAAAACTCTTTAGTGTTTTATGGGGCAACTCACAAGAAAAATGAATAATCAGTTTCAAAAAGCGCACACGTGTAACCTGAAAAACTTTATGTTTTTATTCGGCAACACACAAAAAAATGAAAAACTTTGCGTTTTGTATGGGGCAACACACACAAAATAAAGAAAAATTTTAAGATTTTTTTATGGGGTAACACACACTGAAAAACTCTTTAGTGTTTTATGGGGCAACACACAAGAAAAATAAAAAAATGTTTGAAAAGAAGCGCACGCGCGTTCCATGAAAACCCGTCAGCACTTACGGCTGGATCTTTCGACGCTCTGAGTAGTTTGTCCTGTAATTTTATATGACACATATACACTTGTTGTCCTCTGCCCTGCTGTTCTGTGATTGGTTGATCCCCTGCATGTTGGAGGAGGCATGCTGGAGGTAGTGTTGTGATTGGTTGATTTACAGCTGGTGTGTGGAGCTTGCTTAGGGATGGGATACTGGTTGCTTGTCCTGAAATAGATATCAGATTCATGATATTGACAACACACACTGGAAAACTCAATAGTATTTTATGGGGGCAACACACAAGAAAAGGTAATAAGTTTCAAAAAGGGCACACACATACCATGAAAAACTTTATGTTTTTCTTTGGTAACGCAAAAAAAAGAAAAAACACCTTTTATGTATTGTATGGGGCAACACACAGAAAAAAAAATGAAAACTTTTTAGTTTTGTATAGGACAACACACACTGGTACACTCTTTGATATTGTATGGGGGCAACATACAAGAAATATGATACAGTTTGAAAAAGCGCAAACGCGTAACACGAAAAACTTTATAATTTGTATCGGACAAGTATCGGACAACATACACAAAAAAATTGAAAAATTTTAAGTTTTGTAAACTTTATGACTGTTTTGTATGGGTCAGTACACCAAAAAAGAGGACAATTTTAGGCTTTTTATGGGACAACACACACTGGAAACTCTTTAGAAAAAAATGAAAACTTTTAATTTGAAGAGTTTTTTTATGGGACAACACACACTGGCCAACTCTTTTGAAAAAATGAAAAATTTTAAGTTTTGTAAACTTTATGACTGTTTTGTATGGGGCAACACACAAGAAAAATGAAAAAATTTAAGGTTTTATTATGGGACAACACACACTGGTAAACTTTTTAGAAAAAAAATGAAAAATTTTAATTCTAAGATTTGTTATGGGTCAACAACACATTGGTAAACTCTTTAGAAAACATGAAAAATTTTAGTTTTGTAAACTTTATGACTGTTTTGTATGGGGCAACACACAAGAAAAATGAAATTTTTTAAGGTTTTATTATGGGACAACACACACTGGTAAACTTTTTAGAAAAAATGAAAAATTTTAATTTTAAGATTCTTTATGGGACAACACATTGGTAAACTCTTTAGAAAACATGAAAAATTTTAGTTTTGTAAACTTTATGACTGTTCTGTATGGGGCAACACACAAGAAAAATGAAAAAGTTTAAGGTTTTATTATGGGACAACACACACTGGTAAACTTCTTAGAAAAAATGAAAACTTTTAATTTTAAGATTCTTTATGGGACAACAACACATTGGTAAACTCTTTAGAAAACATGAAAAATTTTAGTTTTGTAAACTTTATTACTGTTTTGTATGGGGCAACACCGGAGAAAAATGAAAAAAAGTTTAAGATTTTATTATGGGACAACACACACTGGTAAACATTTTAGAAAAAATGAAAAATTTTAATTTTAAGATTTTTTTAAGGGACAACAACACATTGGTAAACTCTTTTGAAAAAAAATGAAAAATTTTAGTTTTGTAAACTTTATGACTGTTTTGTATGGGGCAACACACAAAAAATGAAAAATTTTAAGTTTTGCATGGGACAACGCACAAAAAAAATGAGAAAGTTTTCAAAAAAAAAAAAAAAAAAAAAAAAAAAAAAAAAAACGCGCGCGCACCCACCTGTCCAACCCCTGCCGCCACCTAGTTCAAACGGTTTGAGTTCATACTTAGTCTTATGGTTTGAAAAACCTCTTAAGTTTTGTATGGGACAACACACACAAAATTTTTTTAAAAAACATTATGTTTTGTATTGGGCAACACACAAAAAAATGAAAAATTTTAAGTTTTTTATGGGACAATACACACTGGAAAACTGCCTGGTATTGTATGGGGGCAACAAACAAGAAAAATGAATACGTTTCAAAAAGCGCTCGCATGTAACGTGAAAAACTTTATGTTTTTATTCGGCAACTCACAAAAAAATGAAAACCTTTATGTTTTGTATGGGGAAACACACACAAAATAAAGAAAAATTTTAAGTTTTTTTATCGGGCAACACACACTGAAAAACTCTTTAGTGTTTTATGGGGCAACAGTAGTATAGTAATTGTTTGTTTTGGCACTTTAACCTCATTTAACCTTTTGACCCCTCGGTCCAGACTGACCAATGCCGGACAATTTAAAATCCACAGGTTTTAAACCCAGTAATTAACCCAACCCTAAACTTATAATACTAACTCGCGAAGCTGAAACCTTCAGGGTCTTTGACCCAGTCAGACCTACAGTCTTCGGTTGCACTCAGTACACTTGTACCCTCAAAATCTAACGACACCGGTGTCATTTTCTTTAACAAGTTTATCAATCAATATCGTTTGTGAAGAGACGAGTTTAAACAAATATTGGCTCAATGTAAAGCGACACCGGTGCTGCTTTATTGGATTTATTTTCATTCATAAAACCGATATGTTTACATTTGTAGTACAATTCGTTTAAACTTCCTTGTGATCGATTTACGTTTTACAGGGGTCTTTGACCCAGTCAGACCTACAGTCTGCTGATTTAATATAAATGTCAAAGGTAAATCAAGTGCATTTTTTAAAAATGATAATGCGGGAAACCACAAATTCAACCAATCAAAAGCCTGCCATTTTTCTGCCAAGTTGGCAGACACTGCCACATTCCTGCCACTTGGCAGAACTTTGGCAAAACTTTGGCAGATTATATTTATTAATAAAATGTAAGGTATTTGATCTTATTTTCAATTAGTAAGTATATTATTAGGGTACACATAGTAATTAAAACTTGTAACTAATCTTTTAATTAAACCTTTAATCCAAAAGTCTGCTTCTACCAGAGGATATAGGTTCATCTGATATGTAGAATCTAATGTAACTACCTATCAAAAGCATAAATGTTAATTCTGTAGATGCTGAATCCTCATACGGGTGAATATCAAACATTGTTCCTTGTTTTAGATAAATTTTAATTTTTTTCTTATACATAGATATTAACTTATCAGTGTCAAAGTCCTCAGCTACCTCAGCTGTTATATTTACATTATCAAATATATCAAAAAATAAAACATCATCCTGAGGTCTTAAATTCCGCCACCTAAATATAAAATGTGATATTGGGCTTTTAGTCGGTTTATACGGTTCACTTAAAGAGCTCACACCCTTTAATAAAAATTTAATATCTATTATATAAGTTCCGGTTTTTCTGACTATAAACACACCACTCAAAAGCATATCTAGTACATCTATTTTATATTCTTGGTTTGTGTTTATAAAATCTTTATAATCTACGAAAATTCCAGGTCTTATTTCAAATATATTTAAATAGTTCAGATCGGCCATATTTTTATATGTTGAATGTATCCAGGCACCACGACGGTCAAAATACTTTTTCATTTGTATGTAATCAAAAGGATGATTATAATAGTATTCAAAGAGAAAAACTTCATGTTTCACTTCCTCTACCCTTTTTTCTATTTTCCTGTCTTTCTTTTTAAGTTTAAGAATTATTTCAGCTAAATCATGAAGTCGTTTTGTTGTGGCAACTTCAGAAGCAGATAAATTGTCAACAACGCCTTTTGTTCTAGCTAATTGTGTTTCTTGTTTTAAAAAAACATTTTTTACTTTTGTAATTTCTTGGGTATTAGTGGTAATTTCTTCGACATTAGCGGTTACTGCTTTAGTATTAGCAGTAATTACTTGGGTATTAGCAGTGATTGATTCTCCTTGTTTATCCGATATTTTAACTACAGAGTCTAAATCATTTATTATTTTTTTAATTTTATCATTAAATTCATCATTAAATTCATTAACATCTTTTTGTAATAAACCTTTAAGTTTACTTAACTCTCCGTACTTTATATTGTGATGTGCATCGACATTATTAATCACAGTGCTGTATATGGGGAACTTGGAAGGTTTCCTTTGTCAATAATATGTAAGTCCAGAGCACTGAAATTCTGGTTTAAAATCATGAAAAATGTAAACTCACCTACCCATACAGTCTATATTGACTTGTGTAATAACGTTAATTCAAATTGTTGGACAACGCGAATACACTCTATAATTGACCACTTAGGATATCATAATGTACGTGTTAATTTTAATGTTGATATACATAAATTTGATATGTTTAAGACACGATTATTCGATCAATACATGCAAGATTGTAATGCATCCGTAAATGAAAGTGCTAAGCTAGATACTTATTGTAACTTTAAAACTACTTTTTGTTTTGAAAGTTATATTGTTAAATTATCAAATGATGAACTTAGAAAATGGTTTACTCGTATAAGACTTAGCTCACACAACTTAGCCATAGAAACTGGTAGATATAACAACATACCAAGGGAAAATAGAATATGTGCTTTGTGTAATAAGAATATGATTGAATCTGAATACCACTTTATGTTATGTTGTACAAAATATCATGATATTAGAAAGAAATATCTAGGTAATGTATCATGGCCTAGTAGACAGAAATACTATTCTTTGATGTCAACTAATAATAAAACTAAACTAGTTAACATAGCCAAATATATAAAAGAAGCTATGAATATCCGTATTAATACCCTTGAACAATGAACTGTTTCTGTGATTATTACATGTATATATTGCAAATGAAATGTTTTTGTATTTGTACCTGTCTTTGCCATAATGTATTATGTTTTGTAAATGGCCCCAAAGGCAATTTTTATTGCAAATTTTTGCAATAAATTTGATTGATTGATTAAAATCATTTTTTACAATTTGTTTTTAAAATTTTTTAGTGATTTTTTAATTTTTTAAATTGTTTCAGTTTAGCGTTTTAAAATTTCCCCTTTTTTTTTAATGATTTTTAACTAAAAGCCAGATCATTTATTTTTTTTTTAATTTTTTATCATTAAATTTTTAAAATATCTTCTTGTTTTTTTTTTTTGAAATATTACTTAATTCTGATTTTTAAAGTGACTTTGTCAACAATATAATCCAATTCGAATTTGTTTTTTAAAGTATTATTTTAAAATTGGCTTTTTTTTTAAAAGTTTCAAATGCTGTGTCATGATCATCCCCTCTTTGTGAAGCTGCCTTTTTCCCAAAACCAGATTTATATTCTGCAAATTTATTTGAAAATAATTCTAAAAAATTTTTAGCTTTTTTTCGTTTCGTATTTAGTTTATTTATTTCTGTTCTGTTTTCTAATGATAATTTTTGAAAACTTTTTTAGCTTCAATATCTTGTTTTTTAGTTCTTCTTTTTAAATCATACTATCTTTTAATTCTTGAATTTTGGGTGAATAAAATTTTTTTAAAATTAAACTGAAATATTTTTTTATGTTGTATCTGTAAAAATCAGATTTCCTTCAAGTTTTTTAAATAGAATCAACCATTTTTCTTTTTTCTTAAATTTTCCCTTGAATTGATTAATTAAAGAATTCTTTTTAAAATCTTTTGTTAATTCTTCAATTTTCTTTACTTTGTTCTAGTGTTTGTTTATACTTTTGAGTCTTCAAGTTTATAGCATCTATTACCTTTGAATTTTTTTAACAAAAACGTCTTGAAATGCATCGTTGGGTTTATTGGTTTTCCTAGGTTGATTTTTCTTTACCTCCATATCTAATGCTCTATTATTGTTTTATCAATTTCCTTATTTCTGTGAAGATACGTTTCCCTTTTCCTTTTTTAAGTTTTTTGAATTGGTTTTAGTAGAAAATTTTTAAAAAATATAAAAATTTAACTTTATTTACTGTCAGGTTCACTTATTTTTTTTTACGTCATTAAAAACCCCCATTATAAAATTTATTAAATTATTCCAGAAAAAGTTTTTTTTTAAAAACTTCCTTTGGGTTTGTCAATATAAAAGGAAATCATTTTTTTGATTTGTTACATTAGAAAAAGTATCACGATTTAATTTTGTTCATTACAAATCCTATTATTTTCCATTTTATCTGGATATTTAAATAAAATATAATGTGAACGTTAATTCGAATATTTTTTGGTGTTTTATAGTAAGATGACTTAAAAATAAACAACAGTTTTTGTGAGTCCTTGAAAAAAGTATTTTGTTATTTCTTTGAACTTTTTTATTTCACATAAAAAATCATCAAATATTACTCTTTTTGTTTTCGATTCAAGTTTTTCACAAGGTTCATTTGGTTGGGATCAGTAAATAGCAAGTATTTCATTTGGATCTAATTTAATCTTTTTGCAATTTGATTTAAAGTTTTTAAAAAAATCTTGTTTTTGATTGTTCTAAGTTTTTAGCATACAAGTATAATTTATCATAATATAAAAGGGTTTTTTTTTTTCAAAGTTATGCATTAATGTTTTTTGTTTTTCCGATCCGAAGACCCACTTTAAAAACTTTAAACATGAATCTGGCTAAAAGATAAAATTTTTAAAATTTTTGGATTTTCTTTTTTTTGTTTTAAAATTTTGGAATTTCCATTTATTAATATTACATTATTTTACATTATTTTAAAATATCTTACATTATTTACATTATTTTAATTATTTTACTTTCTTAATTTTATATAAAGCAATCAAAACTTAATAAAAAATGATAATAAGAAAAAAATTATTTTGGGCAAAAAATGAAAAATCTTAGAGAAGAAATAATGGAGAAAAAAAAGAAAAAGCTACAAATCGGGATTTACACTAAAATTTATAAACCATTACTGAAAAAAAGAAAGTCAAAAAGAACAATTATAAAGTCATTTAAAAAAGCATTCCTGGATAAAAAAAACAATTTAGCTTACTTCCCAAAACGTTTGCTGAAAAGATACTAAAATAAAAAAATTGAAATGGGGAAGAGCCTGGGAAAAAACCAAACCCGATTATTACCCCGGAAAGATGATATGGGTTTGGAAGAGCTTTTCCGAAAACCCAAACAGATTATTACCCGAAAGTATTGGGTTTTTGGTGATGAAGATGGTGAGCTTAAAGCCCCAAAAAACTCCCGAAGAATAACAGAAAAAATTTTAGCAAATTTAGATATAAATATCGATAAAGATATAATATCAGAATTGGATTGCCTAAAATTACGAGTTAGTAATAAACAAAAAAAGATGATTGGATAAAACAAAAAAAAGGGGGTTAGAAAATTAAGGTCTTTACTGTGATATAAAAATATTAAAAAAAAACAGATGAAATAATTAAATTTTAAAAATGCAGAACACGGCTGCAGGTGGTAGTTTCGGAGTTAGAATTACATAGAGAAAATCTTAAAAAATAAAATGAAGGCTTATTAAAATTTTTAAAAGACTAAAGGGTTTTTGGGAAAGGGGAATAAAATTCATAACCCTTTAAAAGTTTCCCCAAATGGAAATATGGAAATTTTAATTATTAACTTAAAAAAAATTTTTATGGTCAAAATAATTTAAATTGCTAAGGAAGAAAAAGGAAAAAAAGTAATTAAAAACACTAAAGTAGATGTGATTTAATTGATTTGTTAAAAAAAAAGATAAAATAATAAAAACTTTCAAATCATTCAATAGAAATATTAAAGAATTTAACGAAAAGTCAGGAAAAACTATCAAAAAAAGATCTATGAAATTTAAAAAAAGTAATTGGGGAAAAGGTTATGACGTTTGTCCATGAAATCCAGAAAAATTTTGGTTTAAATGAGTTGGAGTTTTTTGTGGTTCAATTAATGCGGGAAAAATAATAATAAAAGAACAAAAAAAATGAGGTATTAGAAAATTGATAAAAATATTAAAAATAAAAAACATTTTCCAGAACAACATAATTGTTTTATAAAATTTTTTTCTTAAATTTTTAAATTTTTAGTTAAATTTTTTTAAAACTTAGTTTTTTAATTACATTTGAATACGTTACCCGTTTGGGTTAGTCGTACTCCGGTTAGCCGATGTGTTTTAGTCGGTCCGTTTTCCCTAATTTTTCTAAAAAATTTTATTTTCTTTACCTATTGTTTAGTCGATATTTTTTTTCCCCTGAAAATTTTTCGCCCCGTAAATTACCTGAAATGTTTTACACCTGGTTTCGCGTTTCACGGTGTCAAAAAATATCCAGTTATTTGTGGTGTGAAAAGAAACCCTATTGTTGTCCGGCGATGTATTTTCATAATAAAGTTAGTGTGTTTGTTTTTTAAATTTTTTCCCAACAAATTTGGAAGTTTGATTTAATTCCAAAAATTAGACATATAAAACAGGGCAAGGGGGCAACTTTTTTTCAAATAACAAATAATTTGGATAAAAATTTTTTTGTATCTCTTAGGTTTTGAGTAACAATTGGATTACACAGGAAATTTTCGTTATCAAAGACAGTAAAAATGACTACTCAACTAGGAAAAATTACAGCGCTTTCAGACTTGTTTAATAAAAAGGAATAAAATGAAATTTTACACGTTATTTTAAAAATTAAAAAAAAAAAAAAAATGTATGTATGTACTTTTTAAAATTAATATTTTTATTTGTCAAAAAAATAAAATGTATTTACGAAAAATTTTTTCTTTCCCTTTTTAAAACCTCGAAAAAAAAACAAAATTGGATTTAGGACAATAAGACGTCCGAACAAGTAAAAATCTGTCCCAGATGTCGTTCGTTGTCAAAAAAAAAACTTGGATAGTCGAGCAATTTTACAGCCCCTTGAATATCGAGGTAACGGTATTCGATGTATATAAAATGGAACAAAAAATAGTTTTAAATTTCTGAAAGTTAAAGATAATAAAAATAAAGAGTGTTTTACAATCGATTTGTCTTTCTTTAATTTTAGAAAAAAAAAAAACTTAGTTGTTGGTTTGGTAGTATTAACACTAGACCACTTTTGGGCTTAAAAATTAGTGATGAATATGAAATAAAAGAATTCGTTATCATAAGGTAAAGAATGGAAAGTACCCTATTTACAAAGGGTTTTACAGTTAACATTTTTAAATAATTATATTGGGAAAACATTAAAAAGTAATGGTGATTATGAATTTGATAAATCAAAAATTGCCCCCAATAATTTTGGAAATTTTGATTTAAGTGTTTTAGTTTTTGATTTCAATTAAGAAAATTTTTAAATTTGGTTTTGGAAATATAAATTTTCATAATTTGTTTGGTTTGAGAAAAAAAAATTAGAAAAACTGAATGGGGAATAAAACCCCAAAATATAACTAACTCGTGGAACAATTTCCATTCTTGTGTCTTTTTGAAAATTTCATTGTTGATGGTAATTTCGTGTTTTTCTATGTTTAAGTACTGCAGATTTAACAAGACTTATCCATTTACAAAAAAACCCAAAGAGTTGGTATTCGAAATTAATAAATATTTTTATAAATTTCAATTAGATATATATTACAGATGTTTTTGGTAGAATAATTAATTTTAATGAGGTTGAACAATTTTCACACTTATTTTAAAAAAAATTAATTAAAACAAAAAGTTTTAAAACTTTAAAAAAAATTTAGTTTTTATAATGTACAAGAAAGTTTATGACAAAAAAAAAGGGAAATTTTATTTTTGTTGATGCTCACACGGAGAAGAAATCATCATGGAATACTGTGGTCTCGAGGACGGGTCCTTGGAACAGGATCTTTGCACTTTAAGAAATTGTTTAAGTTAGCCGCATCTTCAATTGAAAGGGGAAAAAAAAAAGTTTGGAAACAGCGGAAAAAGCAGCATTGAAGGGGAAAAAAAAGGTTGGAACGGGTTTGGGAAAATTTAGCTGCAGCTAAAATTGTTGAAAAACTTAAAAAAAAACCTGCTCCGGCAGTTGGAATTTTAAATTTGCTAAGGAATTAAAGAAAAGAATAATAAAAATTAATAATAATAATAATAAAAAAAATGAAAATGGGGGATATTTTTTGGAAAAAATAAAATTTTGTCAGGATTGGGACTTTAGTCGTTGGAACTTCAGCCCAAAAAAAGTAAAAATAGTTAAATTTATAAAAATAAAATAAAAATAAAAAAAAAACTAGAAAAAAAAAATAAAATAATTTAATATATACATGTTTAGAACAAAAGAATTTGCGAAAGAATAAATTTTAATCCTTTCAATTAGATACAGCATTAATATCTGCCTGGGAAATAATGTTAAAAAACAAAAAAAGATATCATTTACAAATTAAGATAGAAGTTCATATTTTGATTTGGTTTAAAAGTTATTTTGAAGTAGTTTTTTAAAATAAAAAAGCTTGCATGGTAATAATTAGCTGAGGAGATCAAAAATTTCTTAATTTAAAATTTTCAGCTTCATTAATTGTCAGTGTGGTTTAAAAAAAATGGAAAAAAAATTTTTTGACTGAATAATTTTTAAAAAAGTAATAAATGTAAAGGTTTGGTTGAACTATTAAGATTTTTGCAAAAACAACTGGAACAAAAGAATTTAAATTTTTTAGATACTTCTGTACGCGCTGCTGATGATAATTGGGTTTTGTTTAGGGAAGTTTTTAATCCAAAGGGGGTTTAAAAAGGTAAATGCTAAAATTCCTTAAATAATTATTTATTTTTTTGGGGGTTTTGAAACTAATATTTTACCTCCAAGTCAAATTCAAAAAACACTGCAGCTGAGATGTGATGAATTAATTTTTTTGGCTAAGCTGCTGATCTGGTAGGGTAAATTGTAACAAAAAATTTAATTTATGGGTTCACGTTTAATTTTTAATGAATTTGGGTTTGATTAATACTGAAAGATTTTTAAAAAAAAGTGGTTATCCTTTGGGAAAGATACGCAATCAACTGATACAAACAAAAATAATATAACCTTTAGAAAACAGTGGTGTAATAAAACACAACATGTATTTTTTTTATTTACAACGCCCCGTAAAAGTAATTTCCCAAAAAAAACCCCAAATTTTTTGATACATTTAAAATTTTGCAGCAAAAAGAAATTGATTTTGAGTTCTTGTCTCTTGAAATTTGGGAATGGTGTTTTTTATCCCGAAACAGAATACACAAGTATATCAAGAATATTGACATGTATTAATTTTATTATAAACAAAAAACAAAACTATGGGAAACCCGCTAAAATAGATCAAACTTTAATAGTTTATTGGATTTATTTATTTTAACTTGGAATATAAAAAGGAAGTAACTACAGATGACCTAAACATTTACATTAAACGCTAAATTAAATATTCCCCCAGCAGCCAAAATTCGGTTTATGCAATTTTCTGTATGAAAAAACAGGTTTAAAAAAATCATTGGGAAAAGAACTTGTTATTGTTTAAAAAAAAATAAAAATAAATTAAAAAAAATATAAAATATATAATGTATAAATTATATTGAAAATAAATTAACCTACAGATGGAAAAAGAAAAATTTGCCCCCGCTAAAACAACAAAATTCCCCATACTTTTAGATTAAAAAAATGAACAATTACTTTGGAAATTCCTTTCTTTTTAAAAAAAAACACAAATTAAACAAATTAAAAAAACTCTTGCAAATAATAAAGGGGTTAGAAATTACAATTTCAAAAAAACAAAAGTCCAGTCAAGGTCAAAATGGGGGATTTTTAGGAGCTTTAGCTGGTTTGTAGGAAAAACAATTTTTCCAAGGCAGCAAAAAAGCTCCAAAAAAAATTAGCCCCTCTAGGGATGGAGCTTTGTCGACTGGCAGTTGGTGTTATAAAATATTGGAATGGTATGATTTCGTGCTAATGATAAGAAAATGATATCACCCCATCTTTTCACCAATCAAAGAAAGCAATTGTGGATCTGGAGTGATTAAATTAAAACCAAAAAAAAACAAGCGGTGGCTTTTTAGGTATGTTGGCTGCTAGTCTAGGAATACCTTTGATTACATCTTTTTTAAGTGGGAAAGGACTACGATTGATTTTTACAGCGGAGACCTTACAGACGAATTTCCCAAGTAAAAAAAAAATAAAAAATTTTTAAACAACCAATATCTAACTTTGAAATTGAACAAAGGGAAAACAGTTAAAAATTAAAAACTTTAGGGGGGTATTTAGTAGAAATAATTTATTAAAAATTAAAAGAAAAGGACGAGTGTGGAATTATAAATTTGGAAAGACTCTGTTGGTCTGGAAACCCTTTGGGGTTGTACTTAAAAAAATATGTTTTTGATCATTTGGGCTTCCTCCACCAAAAAAAATTAAGTAATTTCCAAAAGTAAAAAACCAATTTCAAAATCAAGACAAACAAGTAGCTTTGGGTATTATTGTTTATTTTTTTATTAAAAAAGTTAAAAAAAAAATAAAGTACCCTTGTTGATTTATTGTTAAAATACTAAAAATTCATAATCAAAAAAGGGAAAAGAACAAAATTTATAAATTTTTTTAATAAAAAAGGAATTTTTTAACTGGAATATTAATTAAAGGGAATACAATAATTAAAAATGAAAAAAATAAATAAAAAAGAAAAGGGAATTAATAAGAAAACCTCCCGTTTTTAACAAGTTATTCCCCAAAATATGATGGGGGATTTTCAATGGAAAATTAAGTGCCCGGTTTTGTTCAAAAAGGTTAAAATGTAAAAAATTTTTTAAGCTTTAAATTTTTCTTGTTTATGCAATTAAATTTGATAAAGGAGAAGCTAAATTACAAAAAAAATAAGAAAAAAGTAATTCTTCAAAGTTCGATGTAAAAAAAACAGAAAAAAAGAATCATTTTTATTAATTATGCTATAATTTAAAAAAAAGAGTTTTTCTATTAAATTTTTTAAACGTTAAAAATATTCAGTTAACAATTTTTGTTCATAATTTAATAAAAACTTTAAAAAAAACTTTAATAAAAACTTTAATTAATTTTTAAAAATAAGCTAATGTATCAATACCCTTATCAAGAATTTCTTTTATCGTTTTATAACATGATAAAAATGTTTTATTTTTAACTAACTGGAAAGATTGTGTTTATAGAACGAAAACTTTAAAGGGGGTGATTTTTGGGTTGAATTAAAAAGTATCTTTATAAATTTTTTTGAATATTGTTTTTTAACAAAAAGTTTTTTAATTTTTTTCATTTTTAATGTTAACTTTATTTTTAATAAAATGAATACATTTTTTTTCTTAAAACCGACAAATTTAACAACGGGAAACCGGCAGCTTATCTTTAAATTTTCCAAATTTCTTTTTTATTATTCGAAATTTAAAAAATTTAAATTTCTTCATAATCATGTTATCAAATAAAACTTTGCCTTATAAAAATTTCATATGATCTTTGGGTTTTAATTTCATAACTAATGAATCAGTGTCAGAAACAATAATTTCAAATTTCCCTTACTTTTCCTTAATTAATTTAAGAAAATCTACATTAATATTTTGAAAAATTTTGAATGCACATTCCAAAAAAAAGGTCTGTTTAATAACAAACTTTTTTTTATTTTTATGAAAACCCAAAAAAGGGTTTGGTTAAACATCGTTGAATAACAAATGAAGGTTTTTGGTAGTATTTTTAAAAAATATTTTCATCGGTTAATTTAAATTAACCCTCTTGCGTAAATTCTCCATCGTTTACCGAAAAAGAATTGTTCATTACTTAAAAAGTCCTTTTCAAAAGATTTTTTGCTTTAGATCTTTTTTGATTTAAAATTTAAATACTTTTTTTCCCAAAGGGGAAGAATCAAAGTTAATATTTTTTGTATTTTGTTTCTTTTAAACCCCAATTGTGTATATAGTTTAGATTTTTAAAATGAACTAATAATTTTGTTTTTTCATTTAAAATTGGAACCAAATTCTTTACATTACTTTTTCTATTTTCAAATTTTTTTTAATATTTTTACTTAATCAGAAGGCATTATCCCGGTATTTTTAATTTTTTTAGGGGCTAAAGGGTAATCGTTTTGGGTTTATGTAATTCTTTTGGTATTAGATCCAAATTTAACTTAAAGTTACTTTTTCCTTTTGGGAATTAATTTCTTAAATTGTTTTTGGATTAAATTTAAAGTTTTCCAGAGGGTAAAAGGTTGACAATAGCCCAACCGTAAAGATTATTGGCGTCAAGGTCTTATTTTTGCTTTCTTCTTTTAATTATAATTTTATATTTTATTGTTTGCTTTTCTGTATTGTTTGAAATATAACTTATTCCTCCTCTCAGTCCCTTTTCAAAAAAAAGATAATATCAATATCAGTTATTAAATTAACTTAAATTTCCCGTCTTTTTAACATTGCATCCCAAAATAAACCGGATACTAAAAAAATGACAAGGGTCAATTTGTAGTACTCTAACTAGTTTTCTAAAAATTTTTGAATACACAGCTAAAAGGATCATCGTTTTTAAATTAAAATCATGAATTCTCCATTGTTTTAATTTTAAATTTTTTCCAGATATTTTTAGCATGTTCGTATCATTATCAGAAATATTGTTTCATTTTAAAATTTAATAAAAAAATCTTCTTTGAAAATAATTTGTTTCTTTGAATTTTTTTAAAAAAATCTTTTATCATATGGTAAAACCCCTTTTTTTTTTAATAATTTTAATGTAACAATTTTTGAGATAAAAATTTTAAATTCTGGAATATTTTTTATGGTTATCCAATGTTTTAGACATAAATTGAAATGAATCAATAAAAACCAATAGAAATCATAAAAACCAATATCTTTTCCCTATTGTTGGGTAAATTAATTCTTTTTTTAAAATTTTTCCCATTTGTTGCATAATAAAAAGGTCATAATCTTAAATTTTGAAAATAACAGGGAAATTTTTTGTGTTAGTTTTAAAAATTAAAATTCATTCGAGGAGCACTTCCCCTGAATTTTCCCGTTATATGAAGTGATCTCTTACTTTGATGAATCTTTTATATATTCTTTTTTCCCAAAAATGACAAAAATTTTTTTTTTTAATTCACTTTCACTTTTTAGACATTCCAAAACTTTGTTAAAAAGTTCTTTAAATTTCTTTAAAAAAATTCCCCTTCCTCAAAACATTTTTTCAAAAAACTTTAAACTGCATTAGGCCTCTATAAAATCGGGTTGGTTTAGTATATTTATCGTCATAACAAAAACAAATTTTGCCCTAACCACAAAAATATGATTTTGATATGGTTCAGTAAAAAGAAAATTCGTTGATGGTAAGCAGTTTAAAAATTTTTTAGTTTTGATTTTAAAATCAGCATAAAATTTCAAAAGGTATGTAACCTTTTGATCATTTTTAAATGTATTATTCCCTCTTTTTTCATTTTAACCTTGGTACCATTAATAGCTAACAATTTGGAAATGTTCATTTTAAAATTCTTTTTTGAGTAAAAGTTGTAAGCAACTTTTCAAAAATGTTTTTTGTTGTATTTTTTTTTTTTTTTATTCATTAATTTTTAAAGTCTTTTATCCCATAATGTTGGATTACGTTCTTTAGGGTTTTCAGTCATCATCAGTTATTTTATATTTATTTTTTATTTATTTTATCATTGTAATTAGCAAAGTCACAGTGTTCTTCGTATTTATATTTGATATGTACAATGGATAAATTCCCTGGTTCTTCATAACCCCAAAAATATTAAAGATTTTCATTTTAAAAATTTTAATTTTAGGTATTTTATTTAAAGTTAACAGGAAATTTTAAATTCCCGTTATCAAGTCGTTTAAATTTTTTTTTATTTTTGAAAATTTTGAGGATTTTTTTTAACGGAAATTTGAAAAACTAAATGACACCCTAAAAAATTCGTTTTCATTTCTTTATATTTATTAATCCTTTTAATTTGGTGTTGTAATGGTTTTGGTATTCTAAAAAGCTTGAAGCAGCCAAAAGGGTTATTTTATTGGGTTTTTTTTAATGAGCATCAATGACTCTATTCTCCACCCCTTCCTTTGAAATCCAATTTCCCAAACTATTTTTTATTTATCAAAAGCTTGATGTAAAGTTTTTTTTATTTGTTTTTGTTAAAATTTCTAAAGCCTTTTATTTAAAATAAAGGGTTAATATTTTTTCAGTTTTATCCATTTTGCAAAAAGTTATTTTAAAAAAAGTTTATTTTTATACCTTTTAAAGTTTTGTTCAGATTTAAAGATTCATAAGAGTGTTTATAGTTAAAAATTTAAATTTATTTTTTTGGTTTTGTCTATATGTAATTTTAATTTCAAATTTCTTAAATATTGTTTTGTAGTCTCCAAATTTCCCTCTTTTTTTTATTTTGAAAATAAATTTTAAACAAAAAAGGATTAAAAAAAAACATTAAAAAATAATAAAATAAATAAAATTTTAAATTATTTTAAGAAAAAATAAATTTTAAAATTTATATCAACGGCGACGCCAAAGCCGACGACGGGGCGAGTTCAATAGCTCTACTTTTTCTTCATAATGTCGAGCTGAAAAGGGTCATAATTTAGTCAAAATAGTTGACAGTGTTATGTACCATATATGCCTACAGATAGAAATCATGATGATAAGCAAGTGTTCAAAGTTCCAAAACCACGTGTCAAATAGTTTTGACAAAACGTTGACTTGTACAAAAAGTGAACCAATTTGTGAGTCCAAAAAGGGCCATAATTCCGTCAAAATAGTTGATAGAGTTATATACTCTTGCCTACAGATGTAAATCATGATAATAAAAAGCCACATGTTAAACAAGTGTGATAAAACGTGGACTTTTACGAAAAATGAACCAATTTCCAAGTCCAAGAAGGGCCATAATTCAGCCAAAATAGTTGACAGAGTTATGTACTCTTGCCTACAGATAGAGAGAGATTGTTATAATAAACAAGTGATGAAAGTTTTCAAAGCCAGATGACACACAGGTTACACAAAATATGAACTGTAAACGTTAAACATATGTCTAGTACACGTACTAGAATGTCTAGTATCGGTCCTTATGCTTTTTTTTAAAAAAAAAGTAACTTGCTCTGTATAGTGCACTAGGTATAAAGAATGTAAGGAAAATCATGTGATACAGCTTTAATATAAAATAATTTAAGTGCAAGATTATGAAACGCACATTTTGCATATATTGTTATCTGTTGTCCCTATATTGTAAATGACATAATGATTTGATGAAGTCATTGTCTTAGAATCATGCTATTCAATTATAACTGACATAACTGTTCCATCATTTTGCTTTTTCGTTTCGAGTAAAATTTTGGCGAAAGTTATACAATATAATAATATTTAAAAACACATTTACGCAATTGATTGACTTGTATTTTGTCCTTTTCGTCTAATATTGTTAACATAACATGCGTAATAAGTATATGAATAGGTATTACCATTGCATTTGATATTTTTCATGAACTAAGAAATGTTTTCTATTACAATGGATGTCGTATGTTGGCATTTCTCGTATTTTTATTTGTTGTATTTATATGTGCATGTCTCATTTTGTGATGTTCATAATGTTGATTTTCATATGTCATCAGTGTATGGTTGTTTTCTTATAATGTATATCATACTGATGTCTGTATATCTGTTATGCTCATCATTACTGGTGGAAATAAAAGTATATATATTTATATACTTAACCATGATTTTAAGTTAAAATGGGCCATAACTCAGCCAAAATCATTGATGGAGTTATAATGTTGATTTTCATATGTCATCTGTGTATAGTTGTTTTCTTATAATGTATATCATACTGATGTCAGTACATCTGTTATGCTCATCATTATTGGTGGAAATAAAAATATATATTTATATACTTAACCAAGATTTTAAGTTAAAATGGGTCATAACTCAGCCAAAATCATTGATGGAGTTATTACTGGATAAGGTGATGGTACACAAGTGTTGAAAGTTTCAAAGCTTTATCTCAAAAGGCTTGGTCAAAATGTGGACTGGTACGAAAAACTTTGCCAAGGTGTGACGCCGACGCAGACCCCGACGCCGTGGTGAGTAGGATTGCTCTACTTATTCTTCGTACAGTCGAGCTAATAATATAAGATAAATTTTACTTCGAGTCGGCAAGACATGTAACAATACAACATAAGCACTCCATGCACTTTTGAACCGACTATTCCTTAACAAATTTATAAGGAACAATTTTTAAGTAAAAACAGCTGTAATAGAAAGACAATGATTGCAAGCATTAAGAGATCTAGTTTGTAAGTGAAACCTAAACACATTTCTAATTTCTAGCACATAACAGAACATAAGATGACATGGCAACAACAATTTTTTAAATGTAATAATGATGAATTAAAAATCATGTGGTAGCTGCTGTTCTAGGTCAAGACCTACAGGCTGCCATAAAAAAAAGAAATATAAAAAACTGAACCAGCAATAAAGCACAAGAGATGCATAATTAAATCAAAAGCTAAAGGAAGTTATCATCTCAGGATCAGACCTAAGGTGAACAGAACGAGGGTTCGAATTTTGTCAGGAGAAGCATTTCAAGCACAGTCTGCACAGTCCTTCAGTTCGACATGGCTATGTATTAATCAAACCTAGTTTTTACCATGTTTTAAAGTTATCAAGCTATAACGTACCTTCTTTCATGAAACATGCCGCTACCAGCCCGTCGTCGGCATTTCTTCTGTACCATTTTCTAGCATTTAGCATTGTTTTTAGTTTTCCACCCGACAAACTTATGTCCGACCTTTTGACTTGTGAGCGAAGACTCACGTAAAGCTCGTGCGGGTTTGAATGGTCAAATTACAAAAGCAAAGCAGAAACCATTCTATGGATGTATTTAGCCCCTGGGCTTTTTTGTTATTTTGTAATCAAGGTCACAATAAAGTGTGCATTCATGTCAACACAACAAATAAAAGTAACATTAAAATGATTATCGGGGTTTTTACATCAAGATATTCAAAAATTTTAAAAATATACCTACAACTCACTTTAATGAAACCTACATGTGGTTTATGGTAAAAGCTCCTTTTTTATCGGGGGAGGGGGATATAAATATAACAATATTTATAGTAAATGGCCTGGATTAGGGATAGAAATGTGACAATATATACAGTTAATGACCTGGTATCCTCGGTCCAAGATTCTTTAAATGGGAATTTGGAGACCAGTCTTAAAATGCTTCCGTGTGAAATTGTTCAATTTTAAAACTGCGCATTTAGATGCGTCAGATCTAATACTTGTCTCCGAATTTTGCTTTATAACCTCACCTCCTGATTGGTTGTTTGAATGTACCAATAGTTATGTTGCATTCTGAGACCGGAATCTGTATCGTGATTCTTCTATCGTAATTCGCCTCTCCTGTCGCACACGCTTTCTCATAACTCTCATCAAAACCATCACACTTGGTCGAGTGCTTAGGCTTCGCTTTCGTTGATTCGAACATCGTCCGAAATAAGATCCTTTGGAAGTATGATCGCAGGTCGTTGTTTATATTTAATAGTAGGCTAAAGTGCGCCGTGCATTAAGTCTTTTCCAAATACTAAACCCTCGCACATGCGCCAAATTTCCGATATTTATTAAGTTGTTTTATTGAATCGGGGATCCTCGGTAATGTACGTTTATCACGGATATTGACGAATGTTCCCGAGGCAATTCGTCCGTGTGTTTGTCCGTGCAGTCTTTGTGAACACTTGTTATGTTTGGCTTACGTGTATGAATGAGAGATAGAATGAGAGAAAGAAATACATATAATGTGGTGGAATAAAATGTATACGGATCCGTGTGCTTGTTCAAAGAAGTATAAAATACAATTTTTATAGCTCTCTGGCTTATTTGACACGCACATTTCACGCTAGTTCTATGACATTATTTCGAATTATTTAACGTGTCAGATGTTTTAAAATCATATTTTAATTTTAGAAATACAGAAACAGCGCCATTGTTATACATTTATTCACATGTCATTAATTCATAAAATTATTTTAATTTCCGTACGCCCAATCCAGAACGCCATCATTTCAGTTAATCTAAAGTCATGAAAGTGCAGACCCAGATCTACCACGTACTTGATCGCTGTCGTTCAGAGTACTATTACATAATCGTTTCTATTCCCCGTTAAGTTACACTGGTACCGGAAACGTCAATATTTTTCCATACACTGACGCCTGAATTTCATATCGGGAGCGTGACGTAATTCAGTGCGTGTTGTTGCACTATTTTTTTTCTATTTTGTTCAGTATTGTCAATCCTATTCAGGCTATTGAACATATATATGATATTTACATAATATTTATACGTGTAGATGCGTATGTAATAAAAAGGTTATCATCTTTGCATCGGGAAATATGCACTCGTTTTTCAGCGGAAGAATATTGCTCCTAAAGTCGCGCAATATTTCCGCTGAAGAACTCGTGCATATTTCCAGATACAAAGCTAATAACCTATAATTATTTAGCCGTTGGGATGACTGTCGTCAATAATATCCGTTTCGAAATTGTCCTCGGTGTAGCTTTTATAACTGTCCATGTTAGTGTTGTCACCGGGTTGTCTTTTATGTTACCGTAGTATAGTGGGTGGGTCTTGCAGACATCATCAGTATTGCCACCGTTAAAGCTGCAGTCGTCGTTTTTGATATGGATCTATGCGCCTGCTAATCAGGAGTTGATTATCTGCTAATAAGGAATCACTTACTCGTGACTGGGAGTATTTAAGGTAGTAACTTCTGACTCAAAAGTACTTACTAAATCCTAATAAGTAGTAAGAAATACGAACTCAATTTTACACACGTGGCACTAGGACGCTCATAATCATATTTCATGAAATATTATACCTTAAAGACCCACCACGACCCAGTGACCTACCTTTTGCACCCACAAAAAGGTAATACGCAGCTATATGTATACTACAAGTTTTCAGGCGGACAATTTAGGCCCTAGTGCGAGTGCAAGCTGTAATACGGGGTGGACGGACGTTTTGGCATAGGATGTTCGGCCGTATAACGTCTCAAGTTAAGTTTCTGATCCATAAATCCATAAATAGATAATATGACATTTTGACACTTCACCACGCCTATCGTGTAATCGGTAATGCAACATGTAAAACGCTGCCCCAGAATCAAATAAACTCAGTAACCAAACTAATCGTTGAAATACTGATATTTACGCCTTTTACACAAGGGTGGAAACCTCTATAAAATCATGTCACAGTATCATGATAATGCTTTTGTTCATAATGTGGCTGCAACTGTTTTTGTTATGAAATAAATCTTGTTAGATCTACAGTATAAATATTTGAATATTTGTTAAACGTAGACCTAGATCTACTTGAATAAATTGTTTGATAACTGTAAATTCCAGTATATGGTGAAAACTTCTGTGCATAATTAGATCTATTATCACAATAGATGTGTAGGTTACTAACAGAGCAGGAGGTGTATAATTGTAGTGATTAACCTCATGTTTTTTGATAGCACTTGCACAGTTACTGCCCTTTAATCAAATACGCCATTTGCACTAGTCCAGAGGTCGTCTGATGAGGAATGCGGATGTTTTTGCAGCAATGCATGATTAATGATTATAACTATACTTGCTCCTTCAAGTCTTGATAACTTATTTAAATCTGTTCGTTTGCTGGATGATAATGCTGTTTAAAGTAAACAGAGTGTAAAGTACAGTGCTTTAGGGTATAGCGGATTTTAGGGTATAGAGGATAGATTGGTAAATTTTATATTTAGACTTGAATTATTGTATAAATTTTCATATCATTCTTTTACTGGCATGCAAACAGACATTCTGACATACATTTTAAATATTTTCTTGTTGTGTTGTTTTTCATTTGTCATCAAATGTAAAATAAAGCTATCCCCTATAGACTAAATTGGTGTACTGGTACTGATGATAAACCCGGACAGATGATAAAGTCGACCACCTTGGAATTATTTGATTGCAATCGGTTATTTATAAAATTGAATACACCATCTAATAGTTTCCATTTACAACACCAACTGGTGTAAATAAAAACAAAATTGGTAAATATTCTGTATAAATAAATGACTTACATTTATCTGTATAAAAATATTTATCTAAAATTACTGGGGAAGAGGGTGAATGAAAATTATTTGATAGAAATTTAAAAAGCTGAATGTTTTTGAAAAGAGAATACATTATTATTCTGATTTATATTAAAGAAATCTTGGAAAGTTTGTTAAGATGTGGATTTTAAACTAATAATGTAAAAAATGACCAAAGCTATCCTGTACACCCTAAATCAGCTCATATGTAAACAATGGCGTGGAGAGAAAAAACATATGAATTTCTATGAAAAGCTGACTGTTTTAAGAAGAATAGATGTTTTCTGTCTGATATACTGAATAAAAACTTCTATTTTCATTTCTTTGAATTGGAATGCAGGAAAAATTAGTTAGCTATCCGCTATACCCTAAAGCACTGTACTGGTTTCCCAGTAGTTTCTGGACCAAAATCGCTATTTTTTGCCTGTAACTTTCAAACAAAACAGGCTTGAAATATTTTCAGCCTGTTACACAAACACTTCTAATTATAGCACATGCACCAAGGTTTAGTGTCAGAAACAATGGAATGCTGCACTGTACATGACAACTATACAGCTATAAATGTTCAAGCATATTACAAAATGTATGTATGCTGCTTTCTCCTTGATTCGAGCCTCTTAAATCTTTTTAAAGGTGTGCAAATTTTTGTAAACCTGTTCAATTAAATAATTTTTGTTTTTTGTTACAAAAATATTTGCATTTAAAAATGGGCAATAGGAATTACAATGTTATCATCTTTTATATGTATTTTTTTTGCACGAGACTGAAGGAGGTGAAACTCCACATCATTTTAAAACTCTCTCATCGATTCGAGCCGTCTGTTTGGAAGGTCATTAAATGTTTATGTTTGCATTTCTATTTCCATAAAGCAAATATCTATCAAGATTGACTTCTTGTTCACTCATTACAACAGTCGAAATATGCTCGGGGTGCTTTCAGGGCTTTTTCAGGGGTTTTTGGGAAAAAGGCCCCTGGTCATATGGGAATTTTTAACACGGTAAATTGTCAAATTTGGGAAAATATACTGACAAATTAAGTGAGTTTTTAATTAATATATATTAGTTTAAATTTTCAGTTTCAAATTTTACTGGTAGACAGTATCCCCTTGTGAAATTTTGAGATTTTTTTTTTCAGGATTGTGTTCCAATATTGCCTAAAAATACAGTAACTCTTTATTTGTCATGCTAAAATTTTTGTTTACAGTTGGTTAAAATCAATTGTCACATAGTTTCGCGATCCAGTTTTCACACTCGAAAATACACGCACTTTGCCATTCTACTTTTTGGATAATTTCAGTTCACCAAAGTTATAACTGAAATTATCCAAAAAGTAGAATGGCAAAGTGCGTGTATTTTCGAGTGTGAAAACTGGATCGCGAAAATATGTGACAATTGATTTTAATGGTATAAGAACTACCTGTCAACATGTTTTGGGTACTTTATTCAATTAATATTTGTGTTTTTTGCATTTTGAGAGGTTTTTGCATACAAGTCATACATTTCTTCAACAAAATCTTGTAATTATTTTTTGCCCAGTTTGCAGACGGTCATGTTACTAAAAATAGAAACGAGTTGGTTTTTCCAACATTTTGTTTGATTTACTTGGCAAACAAAACTAATTGTGCAAGAATTATTATTGAAAAACAGAAAGTAACTGATTTCAGTTAGGAAATCTTTCATTGGATTGGGAATTGTTTGCTCCAGATTGGGAAAAATAGAGCATATTTGGCATTGGGAATGTGGCCGAATATCGGCCCCGTGAGATAGGGTGAAAAAGCCCTGGCTTTTAATTTGAAATTTTGGCTCGCAATATTACCCACTATGTAATTTCCTTTTGAAATAAGGAATTTTTGATGCAAAAATTTAAAATAGGTATTTAATCAATTTTTCAGTGGTTTCATGACTAATACTTCCCATGACATTTTAAAATGTAAATGACACAAGTTTCTGATGGAAGAACATGCTACATGAGCATGAATTTTACTAAAACACAAGGGCTCGAATCGATGAGAAAGCTCGAATCGACAAGAAACAGGCATATATTATTAAATTTATGTGAATGTTTGTCTCCTTTTTAGCTCGACTTTTCGAAGAATAAGTAGAGCTATCCTACTCACCACGGCGTTGGCGTCGGCGTCACACCTTGGTAAAGTTTTTCGTACCAGTCCACATTTTGACAAAGTCTTTGAGATAAAGCTTTGAAACTTTTAACACTTGTTTGCCATCATCATGGCCAGTTATTTGCAAGAGCACATAACTCCATCAAGGATTTTGGCTGAATTATGGCCCCTTTTGACTTAGAAATCATGGTTAAGTTTTTCGTACCAGTTCATATTTTGACAAAGTCTTTTAAGACAAAGCTTTGAAACTTTCAACACTTTTTTACCATCACCATGGCCAGTTATAGGCAAGAGTACATAACTCCATCAGGGATTTTGGCTGAATTATGGCCCCTTTCGACTTAGAAATCTTGGTTAAGTTTTTCGTACCAGTTCATATCTAGACAAAGTCTTTTGAGATAAAGCTTTGAAACTTTCAACACTTGTTTACCATCACCATGTCCAGTTATAGGCAAGAGCACATAACTCCATCAAGGATTTTGGCTAAATTATGGCCCTTTTTGACCTAGAAATCTGGGTTAATATTCCGTACCAGTTCATATTTTGACAAAGGCTTTGAAACTTTCAACACCTGTTAACCATCACCATGTCCAGTTATAGGCAAGAGTACATAACTCCATTAAGGATTTTGGCTGAATTATGGCCCCTTTTGACTTAGAAATCTTGGTTAAGTTTTTCGTACCAGTTCATAATTTTTGTAAAGTGTTTGAGATATGGCTTTGAAACTTTTATCACTTGTTTAGTATAATAGTCTCTATCTGTAGGAGAGAGTACATAACTCTGTCCTCTATTTTGGCTGAATTATGGCCCTTTTTGGACTTTGAAATTGGTTCTGTTTTCATACAAGTCCATGTTTTGTCAAAACTATTTGACATATGGCTTTTAAACTTTGAACACTTGTTTATCATTATGATTGCCATCTGTAGGCAAGAGTACATAACTATTTTGACTGAATTATGGCCCTTTTTGGACTTTGAAATTGGCTCATACATTACCATCTAGTGCAAGACTTATCAAAACCAAAGAAATACAGGAACATTGTTTGACTAATCTATTTATTTCTTTTGTCTGAATTTCCGTGGAAATATTTTGACCCCATTCTTCAATCAGTGCTTCGAATAGTCGAGCGTGCTGTCATCAGACAGCTCTTGTTAAAACTAAGATGGAGAAAATACCAAAAAATTCCTTTCTATTTTCCCTACAGTACTTCATTATAAGTTTTAGAACGCAATGTAGCATCTAAAATCTCTTCTCATTTTGCTAAATATAACATTACTTATGATTTATATCATGGATTCAGGGAACACTGCTCCTGTGAGACGCAACTACCATTATCCCTGTTTCTCGTATTCTCGTTTTTTGCCTTCAAGTTGTCAAATAATTTAATGTTTGTTATTTTCTAGACAGGAATGGTACAAAACTGACACACTGAAAATTTCAAGTGATTTGAATACATATTGACGGAACTATCAGCATTTTACTCAGTTTTCAAAAAAAATCCTTATTTTTTTCTGGTGGTGTTAGCAAATTTGCCATAAATTATTGATTATGCAATTAATTGTAGTATTTCTTGATGTATTTACAACAGAATATATCTTTTTATAACACAAAAATGAAAAGTCAAATCTAAATCCACGGGAATACGAGAAACTCTTGGTCCATTTCTGCGGGTGAGGGTGGTATCAAATACAGGAACAAAAAAATTAAATGGGATAATTTCAGTAATATTTTATGACTCCATCTGAAAGACAAGTAAATTTTCTACAAAATAACACCCAAATGCTGTTTATGAAATGGTAAATCTGTTACTGGGAATAACAACAACCCCTTAGGCCCCCGAGAATATGAGAAAACAGGATATTTATTAAAATTTCTTAAGAATTTAATTTATTTCTTTCCAACAAAAACTTTTTTGTGATAATCTACTCTGCAGTAATTAAGTAAAGTATTGAATACCGGAGATCTAAACATCTCCTGTACATGTTGTCATAAGCTCCTGACTAGACTGTGGATCTAGAGTCTGGGTAAAGAGGGCCTGCAACCAGAAAGCCTGTTTCTCATCAGACAATTCCGGTTGCAAAATACCTAGGTCTGAATATCCCTAATAATTCGTCTTGGCAAGAATATGTAAGGAGTATGTATCTAACTCGAAGGAAACTCTTGGCTTCTTCTTCTTGTAAGACCAAGGTTGGTATACTTCTCTTGTCCTCTTATGCTTAAAAAACAGTAATACAGGTAAAACTGAGACATGGAACGGTCAGCTAGGTAAACAGTACTTATTCATATCAGAACAGTATGACCTCTATGAGAAATGAAATCGAGTGGCAGAACTTACTGGCTTAGAAGAAACTCAGATGCACTGACACAAGAGTCATTGCTTTTTACAAAATTGTTAACTGATTATTTGCTGAACTTCCATTGTTGCTGTATCTTGAGCTCCCCAGAGAGTGACTGGCCATATGCATTCCCATCATACAGACATGTCCGTACCTCTGCCATTTATTTAAAGTTATATGGTGGTGGAATCTGACTAAAGTACATCTCCAATTAACGCTATGCTTTGGATCTGAAGATGTGCTATTGATAGACTCGTTCTGATGACCTGTCTGCTAGCCAATCAGAGCGAGCCTTGCTTTCAACATTTTGAAAGTGAAAGTAGAAGTTTAAAAAATCTGTATTCAGCCTGGGTTTTTCATGTTTATTATGACGACCACATCATGACTGCGCCCTTGTGTTTTTAGAGGTATCATATGTCACGGTATGGACTTGGTCACGTAAGCGGAGAATATATGTCAGGCAGCCGGTTAGCTCAGTCGGTAGAGCACTCGCCCAGTAAGTGAGGGGTCCAGAGTTCGAGCTCCGGACTTACTGCACATTTTCTGACCCTGTGTTATTTGACAGTATTTTGAAGGTTCAGTCAAATGCTTGTTGAAACAAGTTGTCTGATTGGTTTAAATAAAAATATATTTGCAAAAATAAAAACAGCAATCCAAATATACAGAAAGATGAATGTGAATAGGTTATTCTTAGATCTTCGTTTAGAAGATCAAGTATTTTAGTCAGATTGTATGGTGATGACATGGAACGATACATATGTTGTTATGCAACATTATCTTAGTACTTGCAAACAGGTCCGGCACTCCAACCACAATCCATAGATAGCTGAAACAGTCAGGTTGTACCTATTTAACCATAAGAAGTTTGAATCCATGTACCAAACAACATTAGACGTAGAACACTTCATTTAGATGTAGTTGGTTTTCAGACACCTTTCCACACACTACAACCCTTTGTGTTACCTGATGCAGAAAGTCTGTTAGTATTTTAAAGCTACATGAGTCATTTTACCAAGATGTAACCCAAGATTTAATGATGGTACCTTTGAATAATATGTATATAATGTCAGACATTTAGCTTCAATATTATCAATCTTTGACACACTTGCTTTCTGATCAAATTTCTGAAATAGAAATAGATTATTTCCACTAACTTGTTCAATAACTTTTTCAGTCTACATCTATAGATTTCTATGCATTTGCTAAACATTTGTTTTTAAAAATGCCTCTTCTCTTTATAGTGAAATCTGTGTAGTAACAGTACAGACCATGAAGTTCAGAAATGAAGAGATGCAGGTCTAAGTTGTTCAACACAGTGCATGAGGGAAACATAGCGGAAACATTTCACAAGTAAACAGTTTGTACTGAGAATCAGTTTTCTCTACTCCAGCTGCTTGTAAAAGAGCTGAATACATACAAAAAGTTTTGTTTTTTTATGCCCCCGAAGGGAGGCATATTAGTTTTCAACTGTCCGTCAGTTCGTTCGTCACAACGTTAACATTTTGCATGAAGGCCAACATTAACTTCAGCATGAAGGCACTTTACTCGCAAACGTCTGCACCCAGGACCTTCAAACTTCACATGCTGATAGTACTTATTGAGTTCACGACCTCTACTGACATTGGGGTCACCAGGTCAAAGGTCAAGGCACAGGGGCCAATGTTAACTTTTTGCACGAAGGCACTTTACTTGCGAACTACTGCACCCAGGACCTTCAGACTTCACGTGCTGATAGTACTTATTGAGTACACCACCCCTACTGACTTTGGGGTCACCAGGTCAAAGGTCAAGGTCACAAGGATGTTAACTTCAGCATGAAGGCACTTTACTCGCAAACCACTGCACCCAGGACCCTCAAATTCACATGCGGATAGTACTTATTGAGTATAGGACCCCTACTGACTGGGGTCACCAGGGTCAAAGGTCAAGGTCACAGGGGCCAATGTTAACTGTTTGCATGAAGGCACTTTACTCGCGAAACACTGCATGCAGGACCTTTAAACTTCACATGCTGATAGTACTTATTGAGTACACGACCCCTATTGACTTTGGAGTCACCAGGTCAAAGGTCAAGCTGCTGCGGGGGGCATTTGTCACCATTAGTGACAGCTCTGGTTTAAATAACGTTACAGGTGAAGGGAGGTAACCCAATTTTTAAAAAAGAACACTGAACTGCCCTTTAATACATGATTTTATTGTGTTAAACTACCAGGTTTGCTTTTACAGAAATGTTCCCTTAAACATTTAAGAAACAAATCACATTTTTAAGCTTCTAGATTAGTCCATTAATAATAATAATAATAATAAAAAAACATTAAAGCAATATACAATTTTTTAATAGTCTATAATAATTCTAGTTTTACCCTGATCAAGTTGCCTGTGATGACTTTTCTTATAATGCCCACAAGTACAGGCTGAAGCAGATCTCTATTTATAGAGTAAGTTGTTTCATCCTTTCTAAATGGGAACTTTTGTCACCTTCCCATGCAAAATAAAAAAACTTTCACAAACATTGAATGGACTGTATGATCCCAATTAACTGACTAGAACTTATGTTAATTTGAAGTCCATAATGTTTGGTACTTCATTGATGCTTGTGCCTATTTAACCAAAAGAAGTTTGAATATATAAGGAAAGAACAAGTACCAAAATAGCACACACTTGTTCTATGATCAAATGTCTGGCAGTCGATCCAACTGAAATAGATTATTTTTACTTATTAATCCCCTGCCACAAGTGGTGGGGAGGTTATAGGAATGGTCTCTGTCCATCCGTCCTTCCGTCTGTCCATAACACTTTCATATCTGCTCCATATCTCCTAAACCCCTTGAAGGATTTTCAAGAAACTTTGGTCAAATGATCTCCTCATCAAGACGATGTGCAGAACTCATGAGTCAGTCATGTCGGCTCAAGGTCAAGGTCACAACACAAGGTCAAAGGTTTCAGCCTTCCATTTCATGTCGGCTCTGTATCTCCTAAACCCCTTGAAGGAATTTTATAAAACTTTTGTCAAATGATCAACACATCCAGACGATATGCAGAAGTTGTGAGTCAGCCCTGCCGGCTCAAGGTCAAGGTCACAGCTTAGGGTTAATGGTTTGAGCCTTCCATTTTGTGTCCGTTCTGTATCTCCTAAACCCCTTGAAGGATTTTCATGAAACTTGGGTCAAATGATCACCGCATCAAGACAGTGCACAGAACTCATAAGTAAGCCATGTTGGCTCAAGGTCAAGGTCACAACTCGGGAGGGGGTGGGGGGGTCAAAGGTTTGAGCCTTCCATTTTGTGTCAGCTTTGTATCTTCCAATCCCCTTGAAGAATTCATATTAAACCTGGGTTAAATTATCACCTAATCAAGACGATGTGCAGAATTCATGAGTCAGCCATGGCAGCTCAAGGTCAAGGTCACAAAGGTATGAGCCTTCCATTTTGTGTCCACTCTGTATCTCTTCAACCCTGTGAAGGGTTTTCATTCAACTTGGGTCAAATGATCACCTCATCAAGAACTCATGATTCAGCTATGTCAACTCAAGGTCAAGGTCACAACTCAAGGTCAAAGGTTTGAGTTCTGTATCTCCTAAACCCCTTGAAAGATTTTCATGAAAAATGGGTCAAATGATCACCTCATCAAGATGATGTGCAGAATTCATGAGTCAGTCATGTCAGTTCAAGGTCAAGGTCACAGCTCAAGGTCAAAGGTTTACCATTTCACCATCCATTACAATGATGGGGTGTTTAGCTGTCTTTTACACTGCTTGTCTGCGCAAAAACTTTATGAATGTGCATCTATAGAACTTCTATGGATTTGATAAACACTTTTGAAAAAAAATGCCTCTTTTGTAGTGACATCTGTGAAGTTCGTGTGCTAGTAACACATTGTTCAACACAGTGTATGAGGAAACAATAAAAACTTAAAAAAGTAGAAACTTAAATGTTTAAGTGAACATTTCTGTAAAAACAAACCCTGTACCACAATAAAATTGAGCAAGGGCAAATTAGTGTTCCTTTTAAAAATTGGGTTACTTCCTTCCATGTTTAAAACACTTATTGAATGTATTCAGCTCTCTACAATCTAAGTGAGCTGGATTAGAGAAACTGTACAAAACAAAAACATCTTGTTATACTGTGAAATGTATTCTATCCTTGCCATCCACTCTGTTTCCTCATACACTGTGTTGAACAATGTGGACCTGCATCTCTTCATGAGGTGATCATTTGACCCATTTTTCATGAAAATCTTTCAAGGGGTTTAGGAGATACAGAACTCAAACCTTTGACCTTGAGTTGTGACCTTGACCTTGAGTTGACATAGCTGAATCATGAGTTCTTGATGAGGTGATCATTTGACCCAAGTTGAATGAAAACCCTTCACAGGGTTGAAGAGATACAGAGTGGACACAAAATGGAAGGCTCATACCTTTGTGACCTTGACCTTGAGCTGCCATGGCTGACTCATGAATTCTGCACATCGACTTGATTAGGTGATAATTTAACCCAGGTTTAATATGAATTCTTCAAGGGGATTGGGAGATACAAAGCTGACACAAAATGGAAGGCTCAAACCTTTGACCCCCCCCACCCCCTCCCGAGTTGTGACCTTGACCTTGAGCCAACATGGCTTACTTATGAGTTCTGTGCACTGTCTTGATGCGGTGATCATTTGACCCAAGTTTCATGAAAATCCTTCAAGGGGTTTAGGAGATACAGAACGGACACAAAATGGAAGGCTCAAACCATTAACCCTAAGCTGTGACCTTGACCTTGAGCCGGCAGGGCTGACTCACGACTTCTGCATATCGTCTTGATGTGTTGATCATTTGACAAAAGTTTTATAAAATTCCTTCAAGGGGTTTAGGAGATACAGAGCCGACATGAAATGGAAGGCTGAAACCTTTGACCTTGTGTTGTGACCTTGACCTTGAGCCGACATGACTGACTCATGAGTTCTGCACATCGTCTTGATGAGGAGATCATTTGACCAAAGTTTCTTGAAAATCCTTCAAGGGTTTAGGAGATATGGAGCAGATATGAAAGTGTTATGGACAGACGGAAGGACGGATGGATAGAGACCATTCCTATAACCGATCCACCACTTGTGGCAGGGGATTAATAAGTAAAAATAATCTATTTCAGTTGGATCGACTGCCAGACATTTGATCATAGAACAAGTGTGTGCTATTTTGGTACTTGTTCTTTCCTTATATATTCAAACTTCTTTTGGTTAAATAGGCACAAGCATCAATGAAGTACCAAACATTATGGACTTCAAATTAACATAAGTTCTAGTCAGTTAATTGGGATCATACAGTCCATTCAATGTTTGTGAAAGTTTTTTTTATTTTGCATGGGAAGGTGACAAAAGTTCCCATTTAGAAAGGATGAAACAACTTACTCTATAAATAGAGATCTGCTCCAGCCTGTACTTGTGGGCATTATAAGAAAAGTCATCACAGGCAACTTGATCAGGGTAAAACTAGAATTATTATAGACTATTAAAAAATTGTATATTGCTTTAATGTTTTTTTTTTATTATTATTATTAATGGACTAATCTAGAAGCTTAAAAAATGTGATTTGTTTCTTAAATGTTTAAGGGAACATTTCTGTAAAAGCAAACCTGGTAGTTTAACACAATAAAATCATGTATTAAAGGGCAGTTCAGTGTTCTTTTTTAAAAATTGGGTTACCTCCCTTCACCTGTAACGTTATTTAAACCAGAGCTGTCACTAATGGTGACAAATGCCCCCCGCAGCAGCTTGACCTTTGACCTGGTGACTCCAAAGTCAATAGGGGTCGTGTACTCAATAAGTACTATCAGCATGTGAAGTTTAATGGTCCTGCATGCAGTGTTTCGCGAGTAAAGTGCCTTCATGCAAACAGTTAACATTGGCCCCTGTGACCTTGACCTTTGACCCTGGTGACCCCAGTCAGTAGGGGTCCTATACTCAATAAGTACTATCCGCATGTGAATTTGAGGGTCCTGGGTGCAGTGGTTTGCGAGTAAAGTGCCTTCATGCTGAAGTTAACATCCCTGTGACCTTGACCTTTGACCTGGTGACCCCAAAGTCAGTAGGGGTAGTGTACTCAATAAGTACTATCAGCACGTGAAGTTTGAAGGTCCTGGGTGCAGTAGTTCGCAAGTAAAGTGCCTTCGTGCAAAAAGTTAACATTGGCCCCTGTGCCTTGACCTTTGACCTGGTGACCCCAATGTCAGTAGAGGTCGTGAACTCAATAAGTACTATCAGCATGTGAAGTTTGAAGGTCCTGGGTGCAGACGTTTGCGAGTAAAGTGCCTTCATGCTGAAGTTAATGTTGGCCTTCATGCAAAATGTTAACGTTGTGACGAACGAACTGACGGACAGTTGAAAACTAATATGCCTCCCTTCGGGGGCATAAAAAAACAAAACTTTTTGTATGTATTCAGCTCTTTTACAAGCAGCTGGAGTAGAGAAAACTGATTCTCAGTACAAACTGTTTACTTGTGAAATGTTTCCGCTATGTTTCCCTCATGCACTGTGTTGAACAACTTAGACCTGCATCTCTTCATTTCTGAACTTCATGGTCTGTACTGTTACTACACAGATTTCACTATAAAGAGAAGAGGCATTTTTAAAAACAAATGTTTAGCAAATGCATAGAAATCTATAGATGTAGACTGAAAAAGTTATTGAACAAGTTAGTGGAAATAATCTATTTCTATTTCAGAAATTTGATCAGAAAGCAAGTGTGTCAAAGATTGATAATATTGAAGCTAAATGTCTGACATTATATACATATTATTCAAAGGTACCATCATTAAATCTTGGGTTACATCTTGGTAAAATGACTCATGTAGCTTTAAAATACTAACAGACTTTCTGCATCAGGTAACACAAAGGGTTGTAGTGTGTGGAAAGGTGTCTGAAAACCAACTACATCTAAATGAAGTGTTCTACGTCTAATGTTGTTTGGTACATGGATTCAAACTTCTTATGGTTAAATAGGTACAACCTGACTGTTTCAGCTATCTATGGATTGTGGTTGGAGTGCCGGACCTGTTTGCAAGTACTAAGATAATGTTGCATAACAACATATGTATCGTTCCATGTCATCACCATACAATCTGACTAAAATACTTGATCTTCTAAACGAAGATCTAAGAATAACCTATTCACATTCATCTTTCTGTATATTTGGATTGCTGTTTTTATTTTTGCAAATATATTTTTATTTAAACCAATCAGACAACTTGTTTCAACAAGCATTTGACTGAACCTTCAAAATACTGTCAAATAACACAGGGTCAGAAAATGTGCAGTAAGTCCGGAGCTCGAACTCTGGACCCCTCACTTACTGGGCGAGTGCTCTACCGACTGAGCTAACCGGCTGCCTGACATATATTCTCCGCTTACGTGACCAAGTCCATACCGTGACATATGATACCTCTAAAAACACAAGGGCGCAGTCATGATGTGGTCGTCATAATAAACATGAAAAACCCAGGCTGAATATAGATTTTTTAAACTTCTACTTTCACTTTCAAAATGTTGAAAGCAAGGCTCTGATTGGCTAGCAGACAGGTCATCAGAACGAGTCTATCAATAGCACATCTTCAGATCCAAAGCATAGCGTTAATTGGAGATGTACTTTAGTCAGATTCCACCACCATATAACTTTAAATAAATGGCAGAGGTACGGACATGTCTGTATGATGGAATGCATATGGCCAGTCACTCTCTGGGAGCTCAAGATACAGCAACAATGGAAGTTCAGCAAATAATCAGTTAACAATTTTGTAAAAAGCAATGACTCTTGTGTCAGTGCATCTGAGTTTCTTCTAAGCCAGTAAGTTCTGCCACTCGATTTCATTTCTCATAGAGGTCATACTGTTCTGATATGAATAAGTACTGTTTACCTAGCTGACCGTTCCATGTCTCAGTTTTACCTGTATTACTGTTTTTTAAGCATAAGAGGACAAGAGAAGTATACCAACCTTGGTCTTACAAGAAGAAGAAGCCAAGAGTTTCCTTCGAGTTAGATACATACTCCTTACATATTCTTGCCAAGACGAATTATTAGGGATATTCAGACCTAGGTATTTTGCAACCGGAATTGCCTGATGAGAAACAGGCTTTCTGGTTGCAGGCCCTCTTTACCCAGACTCTAGATCCACAGTCTAGTCAGGAGCTTATGACAACATGTACAGGAGATGTTTAGATCTCCGGTATTCAATACTTTACTTAATTACTGCAGAGTAGATTATCACAAAAAAGTTTTTGTTGGAAAGAAATAAATTAAATTCTTAAGAAATTTTAATAAATATCCTGTTTTCTCATATTCTCGGGGCCTAAGGGTTGTTGTTATTCCCAGTAACAGATTTACCATTTCATAAACAGCAATTGGGTGTTATTTTGTAGAAAATTCACTTGTCTTTCAGATGGAGTCATAAAATATTACTGAAATTATCCCATTTAATTTTTTTGTTCCTGTATTTGATACCACCCTCACCCGCAGAAATGGACCAAGAGTTTCTCGTATTCCCGTGGATTTAGATTTGACTTTTCATCACAAATAAGTTGTAGAATTTAAAACATTAAAATTGCCATTGTGTTATAAAAAGATATATTCTGTTGTAAAATACATCAAGAAATACTACAATTAATTGCATAATCAATAATTTATGGCAAATTTGCTAACACCACCAGAAAAAAATAAGGATATTTTTTTGAAAACTGAGTAAAATGCTGATAGTTCCGTCAATATGTATTCAAATCACTTGAAATTTTCAGTGTGTCAGTTTTGTACCATTCCTGTCTAGAAAATAACAAACATTAAATTATTTGACAACTTGAAGGCAAAAAAACGAGAATACGAGAAACAGGGATAATGGTAGTTGCGTCTCACAGGAGCAGTGTTCCCTGAATCCATGATATAAATCATAAGTAATGTTATATTTAGCAAAATGAGAAGAGATTTTAGATGCTACATTGCGTTCTAAAACTTATAATGAAGTACTGTAGGGAAAATAGAAAGGATTTTTTGGTATTTTCTCCATCTTAGTTTTAACAAGAGCTGTCTGATGACAGCACGCTCGACTATTCGAAGCACTGATTGAAGAATGGGGTCAAAATATTTCCACGGAAATTCAGACAAAAGAAATAAATAGATAAGTCAAACAATGTTCCTGTATTTCTTTGGTTTTGATAAGTCTTGCACTAGATGGTAATGTATGAGCCAATTTCAAAGTCCAAAAGTGCCATAATTCAGTCAAAATAGTTATGTAACTCTTGCCTACAGATGGCAATCATAATGATAAACAAGTGTTCAAAGTTTAAAAGCCATATGTCAAATAGTTTTGACAAAACATGGACTTGTATGAAAATAGAACCAATTTCAAAGTCCAAAAAGGGCCATAATTCAGCCAAAATAGAGGACAGAGTTATGTACTCTTCCTACAGATAGAGACTATATACTAAACAAGTGATAAAAGTTTCAAAGCCATATCTCAAACACTTTACAAAAATATGAACTGGTACGAAAAAAATTAACCAAGATTTCTAAGTCAAAAGGGGCCATAATTCAGCCAAAATCCTTAATGGAGTTATGTACTCTTGCCTATAACTGGACATGGTGATGGTTAACAGGTGTTGAAAGTTTCAAAGCTTTATCTCAAAAGACTTTGTCAAAATATGAACTGGTACGGAATATTAACCCAGATTTCTAGGTCAAAAAGGGCCATAATTTAGCCAAAATCCTTGATGGAGTTATGTGCTCTTGCCTATAACTGGACATGGTGATGGTAAACAAGTGTTGAAAGTTTCAAAGCTTTATCTCAAAAGACTTTGTCTAGATATGAACTGGTACGAAAAACTTAACCAAGATTTCTAAGTCGAAAGGGGCCATAATTCAGCCAAAATCCCTGATGGAGTTATGTACTCTTGCCTATAACTGGCCATGGTGATGGTAAAAAAGTGTTGAAAGTTTCAAAGCTTTGTCTTAAAAGACTTGTCAAAATATGAACTGGTACGAAAAACTTAACCATGATTTCTAAGTCAAAAGGGGCCATAATTCAGCCAAAATCCTTGATGGAGTTATGTGCTCTTGCAAATAACTGGCCATGATGATGGTAAACAAGTGTTAAAAGTTTCAAAGCTTTATCTCAAAAGACTTTGTCAAAATGTGGACTGGTACGAAAAACTTAACCAAGGTGTGACGCCAACGCCAACGCCGTGGTGAGTAGGATAGCTCTACTTATTCTTCGAAAAGTCGAGCTAAAAAGGAGACAAACATTCACATAAATTTAATAATATATGCCTGTTTCTCGTCGATTCGAGCTTTCTCATCGATTCGAGCCCTTGTGTTTTAGTAAAATTCATGCTCATGTAGCATGTTCTTCCATCAGAAACTTGTGTCATTTACATTTTAAAATGTCATGGAAAATATTAGTCATAAAACCACTGAAAAATTGATTAAATACCTATTTTAAATTTTTGCATCAAAAATTCCTTATTTCAAAAGGAAATTACATAGTGGGTAATATTGCGAGCCCAAATTTCAAATTAAAAGCCAGGGCTTTTTCACCCTATCTCACGGGGCCGATATTCGGCCCCATTCCCAATGCCAAATATGCTCTATTTTTCCCAATCTGGAGCAAACAATTCCCAATCCAATGAAAGATTTCCTAACTGAAAACAGTTACTTTCTGTTTTCAATAATAATTTTTTGCACAATTAGTTTTGTTTCCCAAGTAAATCAAACAAAATGTTGGAAAAACCAACTCGTTTTCTTTTTAGTAACATGACCGTCTGCAAACTGGGCAAAAAATAATTACAAGATTTTGTTGAAGAAATGTATGACTTGTATGCAAAAACCTCTCAAAATGCATAAAACACAAATATTAATTGAATAAAGTACCCAAAACATGTTGACATGTACTTCTTATACCATTAAAATCAATTGTCACATATTTTCGCGATCCAGTTTTCACACTCGAAAATACACGCACTTTGCCATTCTACTTTTTGGATAATTTCAGTTATAACTTTGGTGAACTGAAATTATCCAAAAAGTAGAATGGCAAAGTGCGTGTATTTTCGAGTGTGAAAACTGGATCGCGAAAATATGTGACAATTGATTTTAACCAACTGTAAACAAAATTTAGCATGAAAAACCCCGGGGGTCACAAGTTTTACATAGACTTATATAGGATAAAACTAAAAATCTTCTTGTTTTTAAACCTCAAGACATAAGCCTTTGATATTTGGTATGTAGCATTGCCTTGTGGTTCTCTATTAAAATTGTTCAAATTATGCCCCTGGGGTGAAAAGAGGCCCATCACTGGGGGTCTCGAGTTTTACATAGGAAAAAAATTTAAAAATCTTCTTTTCTGAAACTGCAAGGCCTAGGCTTTTGATATTTGGTATGTTGCATTGCCTTGTGGTCCTCTACCAAAACTATTCAAATTATGCCCCTGGGGTGAAAAGAGGCCCTGCCCCAGGAGGTCTCAAGTTTTATATAGACCATATATATAGGAAAAAAATTTAAAAATCTTCTTGCCTGAAACTGCAAGGCATAGGTTTTTGATATTTGTTGTCTTGCCTTTCCTAGTTTTCCTCTACCAAAATTATTCAAATTATGTCCTTGGGGTGAAAAAAGGCCCTGCCCTGGGGGTCCCAAGTTTAACATAGACTCATATAGGAAAAAGTAAATAAAAATCTTCTTGTCTGAAAGTTCAAGTTGTAGGTCTTTGAAATTTGGTATGTAGCACTGCCTAGGGGATCTCTAACAAGATTGGGGTGAAAAGAGGAGGCCCCGCCCTGGGGGTCACTTTTTATATGAGTTATATAGGAAAAAATACTTCAAAAATCAGATCATATTTCCTAGACTATTTAATTATAATTACCTGATGACCCCAAGGGATTAGGGGTCACTTGACTTGCTGACCTACTTTCATGTTTTTAGCTCACCTGTCACAAAGTGACAAGGTGAGCTTTTGTGATCGCGTGGCGTCCGTCGTCCGTCCGTGCGTAAACTTTTGTTTGTGACCACTCTAGAGCTCACATTTTTCATGGAATCTTTATGAAAGTTGGTCTGAATGTTCATCTTGATGATATCTAGGTCAAGTTCGAAACTGGGTCACGTGGGATCAAAAACTAGGTCAGTAGGTCTAAAAATAGAAAAACCTTGTGACCTCTCTAGAGGCCATATTTTTCATGAGATCTTCATGAATATTGGTCAGAATGTTAACCTTGATGATATCTAGGTCAAGTTCGAAACTGGGTCACGTTGGATCAAAAACTAGGTCAGTAGGTCTAAAAATAGAAAAACCTTGTGACCTCTCTAGAGGCCATATTTTTCATGAGATCTTCATGAGTATTGGTCAGAATGTTCACCTTGATGATATCTAGGTCAAGTTCGAAACTGGGTCACGTGGGATCAAAAACTAGGTCAGTAGGTCTAAAAATAGAAAAACCTTGTGACCTCTCTAGAGGCCATATTTCTCAATGGATCTTCATGAAAATTGGTCAGAGTGTTCACCTTGATGATATCTAGGTCAAGTTCGAAACTGGGTTATGTGGGGTCAAAAACTAGGTCAGAAGATCTAAAAATAGAAAGTCCTTGTGACCTCTCTAGAGGCCATATTTTTCATGTTATCTTCATGAATATTGGTCAGAATGTTCACCTTGATGATATCTAGGTCAAGTTCGAAACTGGGTTACGTGGGGTCAAAAACTAGGTCAGTAGGTCTAAAAATAGAAAAACCTTGTGACCTCTCTAGAGGCCATATTTCTCAATGGATCTTCATGAAAATTGGTCAGAATGTTCATCTTGATGATATCTAGGTCAAGTTTGAAACTGGGTCACGTGCGGTCAAGAACTAGGTCAGTAGGTCTGAAAATAGAAAAACTTTGTGACTTCTCTAGAGGCCATATTTTTCATCGGATCTTTATGAAAATTGGTCAGGATGTTCACCTTGATGATATCTAGGCCAAGTTTGAAACTGGGTCACGTGCGGTCAATAACTAGATCAGTAGATCTAAAAATAGAAAAACCTTGTGACCTCTTTAGAGGCCATATTTTTCAAGAGATCTTCATGAAAATTGGTCAGAATGTTCACCTTGATGATATCTAGGTCAAGTTCGAAACTGGGTCACGTGGGGTCAAAAACTAGGTCAGTAGATTTAAAAATAGAAAAACCTTGTGACCTCTCTAGAGGCCATATTTCTCAATGGATCTTCATGAAAATTGGTCAGAATGTTCACCTTGATGATATCTAGGTCAAATTTGAAACTGGGTCACGTGTGGTCAAAAACTAGGTCAGTAAGTCTGAAAATAGAAAAACTTTGTGACCTCTCTACAGGCCATATTTTTCATGGGATCTTTATGAAAATTGGTCAGAATGTTCACCTTGATGATATCTAGGTCAAGTTCGAAACTGGGTTATGTGCGGTCAAAAACTAGGTCAGTAGATCTAAAAATAGAAAATCCTTGTGACCTCTCTAGAGGCCATATTTCTCAACGGATCTTCATGAAAATTGGCGAGAATGTTCAGCTTGATGATATCTAGGTCAAGTTCGTAACTGGGTCATGTGCGGTCAAAAACTAGGTCAGTAGGTCGAAAAATAGAAAAACCTGACGTCTCTAGAGGCCATATTTTTAACGATATCTTCATGAAAATTGGTGAGAATGTTCACCTTGATGATATCTAGGTCATGTTTAAAAGTGGGTCACGTGCCTTTAAAAACTAGGTCATTAGGTCAAATAATAGAAAAACCTTGTGATCTCTCTAGAGGTCATATTTTTCAATGGATCTTCATGAAAATTGGTCAGAATTTTTTATCTTGATGATATCTAGGTCACATGTGCTCAAAAACTAGGTCACTATGTCAAATAATAGAAATAACGACGTCATACTCAGTTCAACACTGGGTCATGTGGGGATAGGTGAGCGATTCAGGACCATCATGGTCCTCTTGTTTAAGTTACAGCCTTGAAATTTGGATGACATGTAGTTTTGCACATCGATCCTAAAACTGACTTTCAGTGACCATGAATGTGACCTACTGACCTACTTTCCAATATTTTAGCATCAGTTTGCCATTTGAAACATGTGGCTCATATTACTCAGGTGAGCGATTCAGGGTCATCATGACCCTCTTGTATTTGATTTTAACTACAGTTACACACAACTTAAGTCATAATAAGATCTTGGTTCCTTTTCGAAAACCAGCTAGATTCTATTATGGGTTCTAGAGTTACTGTCCCTGAAAGGGGCAAAATTTTCTATTTTGGCCCATTCAGCCATAAAGAGGTTTCATTTATGCCTTGATTTGATACAAACTTGCACAGAATGATTATCTTGAAGACCTTTAGGCCTGAATTGAGACTGGGTCATGTCGGGTCAAGAACTAGGTCATCAAGTCAGATCAAAGAAAAAGCTTGTTAACCTAGAGGCCACATTAAATGACACTATCTTCATGAAACTTGGTCGGAATGTTTATCTTGATGATTTCTAGGCCATGTTTGTAACTGTGTTACACAGGTGAGCAACCTAGGGCCATCTTGGCCCTCTTGTTACAAATTCTGGTTAATATTGTCAGGCAGTTTCACTCTACCTCTATTATTACCAAATGGATTTTATTCAAACTAAACACCAATTTTCAGGATATTTTCCCCTTTTTTAGCTCACCTGAGCACAAACTGCTTATGGTGAGCTATTGTGATCACGCTGTGTCCGTCGTTCTTTCGTCAAGTCGTCTGTCCGTCATCAACATTGGTGTTTAAACAACATCTCCAAAACCACTAAATGGATTTTGATGAAACATGGCTTGGATGTTCCTTGGGTGGTTCTCTGTCAAAGTTGAACAAATGGTTCCGCCTGGTTGCACAGTTGGGCCACCAGAGCTATAAATAGAAAAATCTTCAAACAACATCTCCTAAACCACTGGTCCGATTTTGAAATAACTTCACACAAATGGTCCTTATGTCACCCTCTACCAAGATTGTTCAAATTTTACTGATTCGTCAAAAAACATTGCCGACAGGGGGCGTGGTCACTTTTCCCTATATGTATATAGTGGAAACTTTAAAAATCTTCTTGTGTGAAACAACTGGCCCAATTTTGTCAGTGTGTGTGTCAACAATTTCTTGTCTGCATGATAGAGGTTTCATTTATGATTTTATTTTAACCAAATTGGTTCACACAACTTGTATCACCATAAGATCTTGAACTGGCCAGATTCCGTTATGGGTTCCAGAGTGATGGCCCTTGAAAGGGCCAAAATTAGCTATTTTGACCTTGTCTGCACAATAGCAGCTTCATTTATGATTTGAATTTAATCAAACTTGCACACAACTTGTATCACTATAAGATCTCGAATCCTTGCACAATAGCAGCTTCATTTATGGTTTGATTTTAACAAAACTTGCACACAACTTGTATCACCACAGGATCTTTTATCCTTTCTTGAAGTGGCCAGATTCCATCATGAGTTATGGCCTTAAAGGTCCAAAATTTGCTATTTTGGCTTTTGCAGCCATATAGAGACTTCATTTAAAGTTTGATTTGATACAAACTTCCAAAATATCTTCAACAACAATAAATCTTGGATTCCATGACGAATCTGTCAGATCCAATTGTAGGTTCCAGAGTTATTTTGTATCTGATTACCTCCCCTGATTGTAATCAAAATGGATTTATATCAGTAAGTAATTTAAGGACTTATTTGAAATTTCATTATTGTCATTAGCTGAACTGATACAATCAGGTTAGATAACTATGTACTGATTTATGTCAAATTACCTCCCTTTATTTCATAATAAAATGGGTATATCTCTGTAACTTATGAAGATACTGATCTGAATTTTCATTTATGTCAACAGATTTATTTGGCAGATCCTTCTTTTGTTCTGTTATAATATATATTTTTTTAATTACTTCCCTTTTATGTTACATTAAATAGCTTATTTTTAGTAACTTTTTTATTATTGGCCGTAGGGAAAAACCGAGACCACTTTTCTGTGGTACAGCATGGATGGTACTTCCAATGTTTTGGTGTATTTTGACATATCTATACCTTGTAAGAATTTTTTTTCTTTTTGGTTAAATTTCTTTCCTTTGTTGTTCCTGTCCTTTGGACTTAGATATTTTTTCTGAGGACCTTCTTGTCCTCAAGATCAATGATAACAGGTGAGCGATATAGGGCCATCATGGCCCTCTTGTTAGCAATGGTACTCGGGTGAGCGATACAGGGCATCGTGGCCCTCTTGTAAAATAATTTAACACAAATGGTGCTTGTGTGACCCTCTACCAAGATTGTTCAAATTATTCGGATTCGTCAAAAGACATGGCCGCCAGAGGGTTTGGTTACTTTTCCCTATATGTATATAGTGGAAACCTTAAAAATCTTGTGTGAAACTGCTCGCCCAATTTTAAACCATTACACAAATGGTACTTGTGATTCAAATTATTCCGATTCGTCAAAAACATGGCTATATGAATGACAAAACATCAAATAGACTTGTATAGAACTATCGTTACATTTTCTTACACGAACATAAACATAACACACTGTGTGAAAAAGACCAAGTATAGGACCAGAGACAGTGCTGTGTAGAAAGCTTTTCCTTGACCATTCACCCCCGAGGTAGTAGCTGCTGTATCTAAAATATTAACATCACAAAAATAACAGATATATTAAGGTTCATGTAAATAACGGATTTTAACATTACAATTAAGAAGTCGTTTACTTGTAATAACCCTGAAAATTAAAGTTTAAAAACTAGTAGATACCTTATTGATACACTGTATTAATCATAAAACAATATATATCGCGGTAAAATACCAGAACTGCTGTATTTTTTACCCGCGCTGACTTGTTCTCTTCAAACAAATTACAATGTTCGCGCAAGAATCAGGGGCAGGATACCTATTCCAGACATAACGTCTTACATCAAATCAAGTTGACGCTCGTAATCTCTTATTACATATACAGTATGTGCTCTACCTATAAGTTAACCAGGTGAAAGTTGCCGACTTCACTTGCCCCTCACCTCTGTGGGCTCAAAAGCCCGCTTAGAATATATAATTATATCACGTGAAAAAGTCGTCCAGGTCTGTAGTTCTACCTAGTCATTGCCTTAAATAATGGGCGTAGGGGAACATGCGGTACGTATATCTCATTATCAAAAACTGGAACTTGATTCGCCACATGGCAGAAATTATATCAGTATACATGTAGTTTTAAACCAAACACAAAACAAACAGAATTTTACAATTTTTCAATTGTCTGTATACCTAGACTGTCATTTCGAAAAATGACATTTTAAATACGTGTATCATTGTTGTGACAGCAAACATACATTTATTAATCATATACCCAGAAATAATCCTATCAAATAATTAACAATTTTCTTATTGGTCATACTAATTCAAAATTAATCATAAAATGAGGAAATGCTGCCTAGTTAACAAGAGTGCTTTATTAGTTATGTTACACAGTCTTACCAATCAATACACAGGAAGGTACGCCCTGAGACCAGTTCCTGCTAGAAAGACATTCTATACTCTCACTACCATTTAGTTTATATCCAGCCAAACATTGAAATGTAACTGTGCTGTTAAATAAATTGGAGTGAGAAGCATTCATTTTTCCGTTCGCCGGAGCCTCAGTTTTGCCACAGTCTTAAAAAAGACAAAAGCAAAAACACATTTAGATATGTTGTGACTTCAGTAGTTGAAACAAGACTATGCTTAGCAATACAACAATTATAAACATACACGGTAACCCCCACCCCCAAACAGTAGACTGCTCAACCTGACTGGAACCTGGTAGACTGGAACTAGGTCGACTGGAACTAGGTACTAGGTAGACTGGAACTGTATAGATTGCTCGACGGACTCGAACTATATGGACTGGAACAGGGCCGTCGCCGCCTTCGAAAGAGTGGTCCGGTCAAGGAACACGAGTGTAGAAGGCAGGAATGGGGGAAGAGTAGGAGATAGGGATTTGCCCCGAGAAAATTTTAAGATTTGGGAAGCCAGTAAGTGCGTTTTTTTTTTTTTTTTTTGTCATCTTGAAAGCGTTTTCGGTTAACATTTTCAGTCAATTTTATAATATTTGTCAACGATAACTACCCAGCATTTGACCATTTTTAGCAGATTGCTATAAATATTGATGTATTTCAGTTTCTGAGTGTCAGCCGAGACATAGAAATCAACAATTTTGACCCCTCTGTTAGTCTCATCAGGCGGTGGCATCAAATATAATGCAACGATTAAGTTTAATACAGATATCCCCGATATATATTATTTTCATTTCATTTCATTTTTCTTTCATTTTTTCTTTATTTCCGTCTCTTATTTCCTTGGATTTTTTATATAAAAAATACATTTATAGACATAGTATTCAATGCATACATACACCTAAGAATGACGTGAACTGTGAGCGTCCAGTATGTTACAGTAAAAGCATGTGCTAAAATGCTAAAAGTAATTAAATTAATTTCATTTCATAAATTTACTTCCAAAAGAAGAAAATTAAAAAAAATGCATGCCTTTCAGATTTCGATTACAAGTCAAAATTTAGTAAACATTTAATAACAGCCAAAACAGTGTGCAAGTGCGATTTTCGAAGACAATGACTGAAGAATTGGGATCCTATCTATACTCTCACAGAATCAGTCCAAAACCCACAACATGGAACTACAGACAATGAACGTTCCATAGAAAATATGTGGAATTGTCCACAACCCACAGCGGAAAGAACTGACCGCAACAAAAGGTATTGGACCACAGATTTTTCGTGGGAACGGCCGAATGCCTTAATAATACAGAATTGCATATTATGATAATCGCATAACCATATAGAGGCATAATGTAAACTTTCCATAAGCAGTAAGAAGGTCGTGTCACAAGTTTCACTATGTTGCCTAACGATTGCTCAACGTAAATATTAATACGACGTACCTGTAGAGCAAGTGCATTAATATAAAATACCACAATCACTTATTACTTAGCAGAAATACACCATAAAGGTTGCCACATCATGATATGAAATTAGGACTTAAAATTGTTGACATAAGTCGCAGAAACTGAACACATTCACAAACTATGACAAAGATAAAAAGGCTTTTAAGCGAAGGATAGATAAAAACAAGTGAATGACGTATTGCCATGCAATACAAAGTCCCCTACTGGAAGGGACCTAATTTTCTCTACTGCAGTATAACATAATGAACTGATACATGTCAGTACAATATTGTACTATATATACAATATGTCTATAACAAAACACTTGGATTAAAATTTGCAAATATAAAAACCTACAGTTTTTTTCATATGGAGTTTTTTTTCGGCCGATTATAAAAAGTTATCGGATAAGTTATTTACAGCAAGGCAAAAAAAAAAAAATGTATGTTTCCTGTGACATGCCAGAAAAAATCGGGTAGGTAGGTCAATTTTTTTTTTTTTTTTTAGAATACGCATCTTTACATTAGTGGAATTCCCTTGTCTTTGCTTTTGCCTATTGTCTTATCAATACATATATGTCTATCCTAGATGGTAGATGCTGTACCCTTTAAATACACAGCTTTTTATATACCCTTTGGCTTTTAATCAAATTTTTAAATACATGCCGTCAGAATATTTCAGCAGATACACAGTTGGTTCAAGCCTAGCTTAAACTCATGATTTTTTATGTCAAGTTTAAGGCAGGGGTGTAATTTTTTTTCCACACCACCTGCCCTGCAGGACAACTAACCACTAAAATCTGCTTGCCCTTAGTGAACAGTCACATGCCCTTATAATTGACATGTTTAATATTGTCACTTTTATGAAAGGAGTATTATACATGTACAATAAGTAAATTTAAAATGTAACACTCAGTAGACAAATATTATTCTCTTGTACACTACATTTCCTTTTTAAGGTGGCATATTTGTTCTTCTTAAACTTCCTTTTTACAGCAGACATTTTTTTTTTCTTTCCTGTATTTTGTCAGCAGCACCAGCCAGTTGCTCTCCAAAATAACTGCAGTGATAGTAATAATAATTGAAGTGTATCCTCTCCCGTATTTTTCCTAAACTATTAGGACAGCATAAAATATTTAGTTATTTTCATTTTGTCAAGACTTATTTCCCAAAAATAATTATTTTGAAAAGTGTCCCCAGAATATGGACATAATTATCATCATCCACACACCCTTTGTGAAAGCGAAAAAAACAACAACAAAAAAACAATTATCGGATATTATTCTGTTTATAAGCTAAGTAATTGGCCTTGTTTTCATCATTAATTAACCCCCCCCCCCCTCCCCCAAAGAGCTAAAAGAAGTGTGTCGGTATCATGGCATCTGAAGTGAAGATCAAAGCGGTATAGTTGCCCGAGATTGTCATGGCATTACGTCATGTTTTCGCGCCATGTGAAACACCGCTGTTCGATCGTACCGCCTCGCTTCTTTAAATTGTTGAGAAGAAATCAATAAAAAAGTTTCTTCTTTATTTTTTTTAAAAAACGAATGTACAACATCACGAATGAACTGACAGGTAAATGTGTCAAACGATTATACCGGATATCCTACCTATGTGACCTGTTTGCCCTCAAAGAATTTACATTATTGTTACATTATTGTTAGAGAAGAATATCTTACAAAGTGTAGTGTCAAAACTAATACTTGTACGAAAAGATTCATTTAAAACTTAATTAAAAACCGCAACAACATCATACTGCATTATTCTAAAGCCACATTCACGAGGCCACGTAACCTATTCTGCCGCGCTAACAGAAATCTGTTTGCGAAAAGATCGTTTTACTCCATGTATTTAAATTGCTGCCGCTTTTTCATTATTTAAGATTTTTTAATTCTGTTTTTTATACTTTCTGTTCAAAAGTCTGACTTTTATGACCATAATATGCATCATTTATCATTTATTATTATCATCATTTTTTCTTTAAGAAAGAAATAAGTAATTAAGATCGCGCTGTTTGAAATTTTACAAGTAATTACATGAAAATTCGGCCGTTTTTATAGAATTTTGCCCACATTTTTGTCAATGTCTTATTAAAATTATTATAGAATTCAAACTGTATTACTTCTCAAGCGGTGTTAAAAATTTGAAGCGATTATATTAAACAAGAGATCACAGAGTGATCTTGGCGCCCACCACCGAGCCATTTTTGAGTGTTCCAATTTCATGACTAGCTCAATGTCAAAATCAAGGTCAAATTTCATTTTGGTACACAACACTGTGCATGTGGTCCATGCATGTGGTCAATGCATGTGGTCCAAATTTGAAAGCTGTACCTTGAGAAATGTGAAAGTAGGTCACAAGATCAATTTTAAGGTCAAAGTTCATTTCAGTATACAAAACTATGCATGTGCTTCAAATCTGGAGGCTGCAGCTTGAGAAATGTGAAAGTAGGTACTAGGTAAAAGTCAATGTCAAATTTCAATTCAGAACACAAAAATATGCACATGGTCCAAATTTGAAGCCTGTAGCTTGAGAAATGTGAAAGTAGGTCACTAGGTCATTCTGAAAATCAAAGTTCATTTCAGTACACAAAACTATGCATGTGGTCCAAATTTGAAGGCTGTAGCTTGAGAAATGTGAAAGTAGGTCACTAGGTCAAAATCAAGGTGAAATTTCATTTCGAAAACACAAAACTATGCATGTGGTCCAAATCTGAAGCCTGTACCTTAAAAAATGCGAAAGTAGGTCACTAGGTCAATGTCAAGGTCAAAGATTTTTTCGGTACACGAAACTATGCATGTGGTCAAAATTTGAAGGCTGTAGCTTGAGAAATGTGAAAGTAGGTCACTAGGTCAAAATAAAGGTCAAATTTCATTTCGGAACATGAAACTATGCAAGTGGTCCAAATTTGAAGCCTCTACCTTCAAAAATGTGAAAGTAGGTCACTAGGTCAATGTAAAGGTCAAAGTTTTTTCCGGTGCACAAAACTATGCATGTGGTCCAAATTTGAAGGCTGTAGCTTGAGAAATGTGAAAGTAGGTCTCTAGGTCAAAATCAAGGTCAAATTCCATTTCGAAACACAAAACTATGCATGTGGTCCAAATTTGAAAGCTGTACCTTCAACAAAAGGACCATGATGGTCCTGAATCGCTCACCTGTCCCCACGTGACCCAGTTTTGAACTGAGTATGATGTCGGTTTTTTCTATTATTTGACATAGTGACCTAGTTTTTGAGCTCATGTGACCCAGTTTAAAACTTGACCTAGATATCATCAAGAAAAAAATTCTGACCAATTTTCATGAAGATCCATTGAAAAATGTGGCCTCTAGAGAGGTCACAAGGTTTTTCTATTATCTGACCTAATGACCTAGGTTTTGAAAGCACGTGACCCAGTTTTTAACTTGACCTAGATATCATCAAGATGAACGTTCTCACCAATTTTCATGAAGATTTCATGAAAAATATGGCCTCTAGAAAGGTCACAAGGTTTTTCTATTATTTGACCTACTGACCTAGTTTTTGACCGCAGTTTCGAGCTTTAACTAGATATCATCAAGGTGAACATTCAGACCAATTTTCATGAAGATCTATTGAAAAATAGGGTCTCTAGAGAGGTCACAAGGATTTTCTATTTTTAGACCTAGTGACCTAGTTTGTGACCGCAGTTGACCCAGTTTCAAACCTGACCAGATATAATCAAGACGGACATTCAAACCAACTTTCATACAGATCCCATGAAAAATATGGCCTCTAGAGAGGTCACAATGTTTTTTATATTATTTGACCTACTGACCTAGTTTTTAACCGCACGTGACCCAGTTTCAAACTTGATCTAGATATCATCACGATGAACATTTTGACTAAGTTTCATGAAGATCCATTGAAAAGTATGGCCTCTAGAGAGGTCACAAGGTTTCTCTATTTTAGACACAATGACCTAGTTTTTGAAGACACGGAACCCAGTTTCGAACTTGACCTAGATATCATCAAGATAAACATTCTGACTAACTTTCATGAAGATCCATTGAAAAGTATGGCCTCCAGAGAGGGCACAAGGTTTTTCTATTTTTAGACCTAATGACCTAGTTTTTGAAGGCACGGGACCCAGTTTCGAACTTGACCTAGATATCATCAAGGTGAACATTCTGACCAATTTTCATGAAGATCCCATGAAAAATATGGCTTCTAGAGAGGTCACAAGGATTTTTTATTATTTGACCTACTGACCTAGTTTTTGAGCTCATGTGATCCAGTTTTAAACTTGACCTAGATATCATCAAGGTGAACATTCTGATTAACTTTCATGAAGATCCATTGAAAAGTATGGCCTCTAGAGAGGTCACAAGGTTTTTCTATTTTTAGACCTACTGACCTAGTTTTGGACCGCACTTGACCCAGTTTCGAACTTGACCTAGATATCATCAAGATAAACATTCTGTCGTGTCCATAAACAAAAGTAACGGCGATATAAGATATTACGATAGGTCGCACGTGCTCGTGGAATGGAAAATTACCAGCATGACGTTTTGATATCTTTATGATTCGCGGGTTAATTCCAGTCAATCTAGGTATTTTTTCGTGATATAATTTCTGAACTTGGTAAAGTTACGACATAAAAACCACTTGCCCGATCGGTCGAGTATACAGCGAAGTCCACTCGTCCAAAGTGCTATAAAAATAAATATTTCTTTGACTCGTCCTATCCAGAATTTAACTCGTCAATGTACGATGGATGTGAATATAGAACTGTCAGATCCTTCACAATTAACTGCCTGTCGGCGGGTGGACTTGTTCAAAAAGCCTGGTTGTTTACTTGAAAACTAAAGTATAGTGTTTATTCTATGGTCCGCTTTATGAGGGTTCCTAACTTTAGTTGATTTGCATTTCGCTGCATACTATTCAACACCCCTATTTTATTTTAGTTTTCTTAAAGTAAATGTACAAATTCTTGTGGAAAATTGGTCTATGTTGGAGTGAAAATCTATAAACTGTATCAAAAAACTGTATCAAAACTGATTTTGAATTTCATATGAAACAAAGAACAATTTCCTTTATTAGTATATACAAAGAGCTATAAAAATAAATAGATCGGCAACTTGAAAGGCATATAGAGCAAATCTCGCCAACATCCCGTGACAACTGAATGAGATCTCGTTTACCGGAAGTGACGCGTTCTCCACGCGCCATTTTGTATGCGAAAGCAAATATTCATCGGTAAATTAATTATCACCGTATGACCACGCTTCTTTTGATGGTAAGAAACGTATACTCTGTGTCTTAAGACTATTTCACAATGACATTAAACTTATGTTGTTTTAGAAGCTAACATGTATTTTAAATGTAGTTTTAAAGGTACAAATTGTAACTCCATGCTCGCCGATGTTAGTTTTTACTAAGATAACGCCGATTCACACTCTGACACGAGATTACAGCCAGTTGCCATTCTGTGTATTTTACACTTCTTTGGTATATACTATTGCCTGTACTCACAGAGTGTCTTCCGGCTAGTTTCATGAGCTTCTACCTACTGAGACTAATTTTCGGCTTCAAAAAAAAAAAAGGCACACAAAACATTAAAATATATCAGTTTTTTAAACATTCCTTAGAAACTCCTTAATAAAATCGTAAAATTGCATGATATACCTACTGTCAAAAATAAACTAAAGGTTATAACACACTAACTAGTTGTTGTTCTTTATTCTATATGAAATTGACCCATTTCCAATGACAGCAGCACACATCAGGACCCATTTTGAATGTCTGTAACCTACATTTTCTTGAAGAATATTGTCAGTGCTAACTAAAAATCAAAAGAAAAGTGGGGGTCATGTTTGATGAATGAAAAATAATTTCAGTCAAACACACAAACTGCAAAATCAGCTAAAATATGAGACCCCAAATTATACTGGTGGTGTATGATCTAAGTTTCCATGAAAAATTTTGTCATGTTGTTATCTCATTATGAAAATGCTACCTACATGTCAAGCATAGATCTGTCATGTGATTTTAGCAAAAAAAAATTGCAAAGAAAATAAGAAAAATAGCTCTACAGAGCAAAAAAACTGAGGACTATTTATGTCCGCCATTATGCGATACCATTTTTTTCGCGCCATTTTCTATTTAGTGTCTGTATGCCTAAAAGAACTGTGCAAATGGCGGAGACGTAAAAATTGGAGGTAATTAATACATAGGTAAGTATAGACAGAGGGAGTGTAGTATTAAGAAGAAGAAGGTTATATTTCCAGGAAACTTTGCACTGCTTGAATTAATCTTTTCAGAAAACTTTGCTTTATCACGATAACTTTTTAAAGTATCGATTCAGGTAACAATTTATGTAGTTTTATTACCTGACGGATTTGATATTGAAGATAAAAAGCGTCGAAGACAGGAAAACGAGAGCTTTCCTCATCACATAGTATGGAATGATATTTAGGTAAATATTACACAATGCCTGCTGACTGTTACAATTTACTCACTGACACTCCCATTGTGCTTACTGGTATAGTAATCATGCATGCTGGCACCTTTAACACGCTTGTTGACAATGATACCATGCTTGCTGACAATGATACCATGCGTGCTTGAAGTTACAACTTCTTTGCTGCTTAGACCCTGATGTCTATATCATAATTTCATTTGGCAAAATGACAGTGCCGTGTACCGTATTGGAATATTTCAACATGTTATGGTTATACTGGTTAATCTGTAATGCATCCAAGAACAAAATTCACGAATTGATCAACCAGTAAGGAAAATGTAATCAGGCACTAGGCAAAATAGGAGTAAGCATAATGTCATTTCAAAAGTATATGTCACATTTTGATAACAGGGGGCGTTATGTTTAAGTGGTCGTGTTTTTCCGTACTTTGAATAATTATTTGCCGGAAAGATTATCGAGGATATCCGAATATGTATAGAGATCTAACAATAGTTACTTCCCCTTTTTGCAAATCGCCATTTGTCTTAACTTTATTATCCCCAGCCGATGAAATCGGGAGGGGGTATTGAAATGGCGTTGTCCGTCCGTCAGTCCGTCCGTCCGCAGCCATTTCTCAGTAACTAGCAGATAGAATTTCATGAAACTTGAAATAAACATGAACCAACATACTGCGATGATGCCCGTTAAGTTTTTGTTTAGATTTGTCAATTTCCCTTAGAGTTATTGCCCTTGATTAATGAAAAATGCCCAAAAATGTCCGTCCGCAGCCACTTCTCAGTAACTATCAGGTAGAATTTCATAAAACTTGACATAAACATACACCAGCATACTGCGATGATGCCCGTCAAATTTTTTTATCGGATTGGTCAATTTTCCTTAGAGTTATTGCCCTTGATTTAATGAAAAATCTACATCTGCAGCCATTTCTCAGTAACAAGCTGGTAGAATTTCATGAAACTTGAAATAAGTATGAACCAACATATTTCGATGATGCCGTTCATTTTTTTTTTAATTGGTCAATTTTCCTTAGAGATATTGCCCTTTATTTACAGATTTGTACATAACAAACCAACCCATTGGTAGAATTTCATTAAACTTCTTTCATTCTTTTCCATGAACATTTAGTATAAACATGTGAAGTTTTGTACCCACACCTGGTCACCACCTTGCCTTGGTCACACACCCTCCCCCTCTCACCTCCCCCCCACCCCCCCAAAAAATCATTCCTTTTTATTTATTTTTTTTCAAACCTTCCATGAGTATTTATTAGCATGCAGAGTTGTACCATTCCCCCACCTCACTCTCCCCTCGGTCTTGCCCACCACCCCGATCATACGGCCCCATCCCCCCCCCAGCTTTTTTTTTTTTTTTTTTTTTTTTTCATTTTTAATTTTCCATCAATATTTATAACCAACAGGTGAATTTTTGCACCCTCAACCGGTCACCTCCGCTGCCCCCCCCCCCCCCCCCCCCCCCCCCCCCCCCCCCCCTCCAAAAAAAAAGCTTTCATTTTCTGTTAAAATGATTTTGACGAAATTATTTGCTTCTTAGTAACATCCTTAACTTTTTTTCCAGAAATATTTTTTTGCCAATCCTCACCTCAAGCCCTTTCGGCGAGGGATACCAATTCATCGAATTTGCTTGTTTAATTTTGATGTTGCGTTTATTTACAAGTGACGTGTTATGTAAATGGAAGACTTACAGTTTGAAATTCCTGAGATTTCACAAATTAAACTGGCTGTTAAGGACAGAATTTTGCAGATTGCTAATAATGTGTCAAACTGTCATTTTGAACATGTAGAATATGAACTTGAGTCAGTGATGACTTTTTTGACACTTAGCCAAGAGCTAATTAAAATCCGGATATTCCCGTTACCTTTCGTGAAAACTACAAACTTGCGCCCCCTGGTATAAAAATGTGACGTGCAATATTGCACTTTGCATTATGCTTACTTTCAACTTGCTTAGTGGCTGATTGCATCTTTCATATTGTGTGGTCACATCGTGTATTTTCTTCTGTGAGCATTGTAACTGTGCAATGTTGTTTATATACAGTCCCGGCATGTTGAAATATTCCAATACGGTACACGGCACTGTAACGCCGCATAACAGCATCGCCGCATAAACGTGTTTTTTTCGTTTATGTGGTGATTTTCAACGCATAAACAGGACTTTCTTATTTGGCAAAAAGGCACACTTTTGCCGCATAAAAAAACAATTAAAGACGATTTCGGGCGTTTCGTGTTTTTTTCATATAGACAAAGAAGGAAAATTGCAAACTGTTCCATAGAATTTTTTTTAAACTTGGTATGATTATAGAAAATCACATCAGGAAGAAATTTATGAGAAAAAAATCGGGGGTCAACGTCCTACTTTTTAAGTTATCTGCCTTTGAATCTGAGATTTTTGCTATTTTATGTCATTTTCAAGGGCAGATAACTCAAAATCAAGCCTACTGATACTTCATACAATTTCATATTCTTGTTTGTTATCTCAATTTCAGACATTCTGCAAAGTTTTAAATAATTCTTTCAAATAGAATTATTGCTATACTTCAATGAGTAAGCATATTGCTTTTTCCTTAAAAAAAGGGAGACAATTTGAAAAAAAATTTATTTGTTCGCGTAGAGACTATTGAAAGATATCTGTCTGATGAATGTTCTGTAAAGTTGGTACAATGACACGGAATAAAGTAAGAACCTTTTATTTCAAATGACAATTGGTATGACTAGACGCAAATTTAAGTTATCTGCCCTTGAAAATGACCTAAATAGTAAAAATCTCAGATTCAAGGGCAGATAACTCAAAAAGTAGGACGGTGACCCCCGATTTTTTTTTCTCATAAATTCCTTCCTGAGGTAATTTTCTATAATCATGCCAAGTTTAAGAAAATTCTATGGAACAGTTTGTAATTTTCCTTCTCTGTCTATATGAAAAAAGCATGAAACTCCCGAAATCGTCTTTAAAACACATACTAGTACAATAGTGGTTGATAAAGTTTCATCAAGACCGGACTTAGTTTTTTGTGTCCACTTAACCAAGCTTTGAACTAGACTTTTAGAGACGTAAATTCTGACAAAGATTTAGTAAGATCAGTTTAAATGTGAACCAAACCAATTGATCTTTCTGCGAAAACGTTTGAAATGACGTTTGGCCCAACTAAAGGCGGGAATATAGGCCTATGTTACGACAACGCACATCACCGTCATTTGAGATAATCAGAAAATTGAATCGTTGTATGACGTAACATGTATTCTCGCCTTTTTGTCAGACTGACGGGCATGTACCCTTGACAATGCACACTTTCAACGTCATTTCAAACGTTTCTAGAAAAGTCAATTGTTAACGACGGACAAACAAATCCAACAATCCTCACAGCTCCACATGTGCTCTTTGTGCTCAGATGAGCTAAGAATTATTTCCTTGTCAAGAACCACTGGTAATTGTGCGATTGTGAAATTTATTCACGTCTAGGTCATCAGCGTATATCTCTGGTACTAGGGCAACGAAAGGAAAACTTTTGAAGATTATATTGTTTCCAAAAATTTCAACACAACATTAGTTTTGGGCACTTGAACAAGAGGACTCAGATGACTGATATAGGGTCATCATGGACGTCTTTCTTTCATTGATTGTGTTTTAATGCACTAGTCATGTTGTAACCAAAACAATGTAGATGTGAACACTCCAAGGGAGTAATAATTTATTTTCAACTTTCAATTTTGCTCAACTTTAAAATATTACCTTAAATTTGACCAATTGCCTGCCTACTTTTCCCGTATTTTTCAAAATGACAGAAATATTACTACGCCCTAATCTTAATCATCATCATAATCAACAACATCATCACAACCACGATCATCATCACACAATCACAACCACCACCACCACCATCATCATCCCCACAACCATCATCATCATAATTATCATCATCATCATCATTCCCGTATTTTTTCAAAATGACAGTAATATGCTACGCCGTAATCTTAATCATCATCATAATCAACAACATCATCACAACCACCACCATCATCTCCACAATCACAACCACCACCATCATCTCCACAATCACAACCACCACCATCATCATCATCATCACCATCGTTTTTGTTGAAATATTAGAACTCTATTTTTTAGCTTTATAATAAATGGTTAAGTTAATCCTCTTTATGTGGCAAAAAGGCACAGTTGCGCCCCATATAAGCAATTTCTGCTTTATGCGTTGAGCGTCGCCGCATAAACGTTTATGCGTTGAAAATCACCGCATAAACGAAAAAAAAACACGTTTATGTGGCGATGCTGTTATGCGGCGTTACACGGCACTGTCATTTTGCCAAATGAAATTATGATATAGACATCAGGGTCTAAGCAGCAAAGAAGTTATAACTTCCAGCACGCATGGTATCATTGTCAGCAAGCATGGTATCATTGTCAACAAGCGTGGTATCATTGTCAACACGCGTGTTAAAGGTGCCAGCATGCATGATTACTATACCAGTAAGCACAATGGGAGTGTCAGTGAGTAAATTGTAACAGTCAGCAGGCATTGTGTAATATTTACCTAAATATCATTCCATAACAAAGCGTCTGCCAGATATTTTCAATACTTTCTTCTAACTCTTTGCCCAAATTCCAGTGTTTACGTTACTTAAACATTTGCATTCGTTCTCTTGTCTTCGGCGCTTTTTAAATATCAGTCAAGCTGGAACAACTGATACGTATTAGACCTTCCTGAGTCAAGTAATAGAGAAATTATAAGCATTATCTGAATCGTGCCGAATTTGCCACCCTGAAATAACTTGTGCTCTGTGCCAAGAAGCAAAGAAGTATAATATACATACTATTTTTATAGTTCTTTGCAAGAAGTTTATCTTTTTACATGTAGCAAAAACTGCAGAGCACGTAAACCACTTGTGTCATACAAGATACAAGATTCAAGATTATTTTGGGTCGGTTTTTTTAAACATGTAACATTAGCATTGCTATTTTCCGACAATAAAACTAAAGACATGTTTTAAGACTATAAAGTCTCATTAGACATTTAAGTTAGCTATGCCCGTGCAGTTTTATATACAGAAGGAGAAGACTTCTATATGATTTGTCTTTCATTCTTATCTTTCCTTAGTTGCTTTGTAAGGATGACATATGTACTGATGTTAATAAATATGTTTCGGTACACAAAAAAGGTGAAGGTAAAGGTAAGCTTTATTTTACGTCGCATATACTCCAACATAAAACAGGGGCTACAAAGTTCTTGTGCTACAAACTAGGTATCCAGTAACAGATACGTATCTGCGCTTATTTTACCTCCTGGTACTACCCTTTCAATGCCGAGTGCCAAGCAAGGGAGCTACCAGTACCATTGTTCACGTCTTTGGTATGACGTAGCCGGGGATCGAACCCCAGACCTCCCGCACTCAAAGCGGACACTCTACCACTAGGCTGTTGAGGCGGTATACACCTGTAGGACAATCGAAACGTCGATGTACCGATCACATGATCGGGATAGTCCGATATTGTTTAAATCGGGCCAACCTAATTTGTGGGATATGACGAATTCTTGTGATATCCTGTAGCATAAGCATTTTCGGTTTTCGAAAATCCGCCCGGGTCTATAATGTTCCGAGCGCGGTAACTGTCTTGCATGCAGGCTTAGTTTGTTTTCTCTCAAGAAAAAATTCTTTTTGACATACAAAATCTATTTTATTGCATCAACCTTGTCTTAACTGCAAACAAATACTGAGAAAAAGCTATCCCTCTGAAGTAACGGTATGTTACGCATTTTCACGTGTTTTCGTGGGTTGTAGTTATATTTTTGAGTTGGATAGATATTAAAGCAGCATGCCTCCAGATTTGGCTAAAAAATAAGCTTTCTTTCAAATTGAACTTTGATCATATTATGAACATTAGAATATGAATTTTTGTTTCTAACATATCTTAAAAGTTCCAAATCAAGAAAAAAAGATGACAGCGTCTAGTCGTGAATCGAACCCCGGACTAAAGGTTTCAGCCTTCCACTTTGTGTCCGCTCTGTATCTTCTAAACCCCTCGAAGGAATTTTATAAAACTTGGGTCAAATGATCACCTCATCAATACAATGTGCAGAACCCATGAGTCAGTTATGCCGGCTCAAAGTCAAGGTCACAACTTAGGGTTAAAGGTTTGAGTCTTCCATTTTGTGTTCGCTCTGTATCTCCTAAACCCCTTGAAGGATTTTCATCAAGCTTGGGTCAAATGATCACCTCATCAAGGCAATATGCTGAACTTATGAGTCAGCCATGTTGGCTCAAGGTCAAGGTCACAACTCGGAGTCATAAGTTTGAGCCTTCCATTTTGTGTCCGCTCTGTATCTTCTAAACCCCTTGAAGGATTTTCATCAAACTTGGGTCAAATGATCACCTCATCAAGGCAATATGCTGAACTTATGAGTCAGCCATGTTGGCTCAAGGTCAAGGTCACAACTCGGAGTCAAACGTTTGAGCCTTCTATTTTGTGTCCGCTCTGTATCTTCTAAACCCCTTGAAGGATTTTCATCAAACTTGGGTCAAATGATCACCTCATCAAGGCAATATGCTGAACTTATGAGTCAGCCATGTTGGCTCAAGGTCAAGGTCACAACTCGGAGTCAAAAGTTTGACCCTTCCATTTGTGTCCGCTCTGTATCTCCTTATCCCCTTGAAGGAGTCATATGAAACTTGGGTCAAGTGATCACCTTAACAAGGCAGTGTACAGAACGCATGAGTCAGCCATGTTGGCTCAAGGTCAAGGTCACAACTCAAAGTCAAAAGTTTTAGCCTTTCCATTTCGTGTCCGCTGTTTATCTCCTAAATCCTAAATAGAAATGGTCTCCGTCCTTCCTTCCGTCCGTCAGTCCGTAACACTTCGTGTCCGCTCCATATCTCCTAAACCCCTTGAAGAATTTTCATGAAACTTGGGTCAAATGATCACCTCATCAAGACGATGTGAAGAACTTATGAGTCAGCCTTGTCGGCTTAAGGTGAAGGTCACAACTCACGGTCAAAGGTTTTAGCCTTCCATTTTGTGTCCGCTCTGTATCTTCTAAACCCCTCGAAGGAATTTTATAAAACTTAGGTCAAATGCTCACCTCATCAAGACCATGTGCAGAACTTATGAGTCAGCCATGCCGACTCAAGTCACAACTTAAGGTCAAAGGTTTGAGCCTTCCATTTTGTGTCCACTCTGTATCTCCTAAACTCTTTTCAAATGCTCACCTAATCAAGAACTCATGAGTCAGCCATGTCAACTCAAGGTAAAGGTCACAACTCAAGGTCAAAGGTTTGAGCTATGTATCTTTTATCGCCATCCTGTCGTGCTGATCGAAACATGTCTCAGTTAAGGTCGCTGACTTTGAATCAGTTGCCCCTCTCCGATGTGCGTTTCGGGCCTCGCCAAGGGCGTTGAATTATTCATGTGAGGAATCCAACCAGCTAGTCTGTGGATCTACCCAGGTGTCCTGTCATGATGAAATAATGTTTGGAGGATTATTCTAATCAATAGATGTTTTGATTTTTTATCAATCTGAGGCTTTTCAAGTCAGACAAACTGAAAATCTGAAGTGCTTATTTTGAAATTAAGCACGTTACAACCGACAAAAGTTCTATTTGTGGAGGGAAAAATAAAATACCTATATTACATTTACTTATTCTCTGCCTGGAGTTTATTTATGTACAGAGAGATATAGAATTTCAGCAACGACTAACTTTTTTAAGAACACAAATGCGCACAATAACGTGTGTATCTTTATTTGTCATTCTACGAAAAAAAAAAATAAAAAAAGAAATATGTACAAAATTATAAGTCTATCTATTTGTAGATATTCTTAGATAATCTCTTACTGTCCATTGTTCCTCGTGTTTCATGCAGTTACGTTGAGAACGGGAGAATTACAAGGCTAACTCCATTTTCATTCAACGTTTCGACTATTTATTAAGTCTTCATCAGGAAGTCAACAAATATGATTTGAAACAAACAACGTCATGCAGTTACGTTGGTGTTTCTACACTTACCTAAGAGAAGTATCATTGAAACTATTCATTGTTGGTGTCCGTGCAATTCCTAAACTATGTAGAGGATTTTCAGTTTACTTAAAAAATATTTTAAGGAAAGACATTTTATGGAATTTTTACGCACAGAAGCAGGATTAGTTTGTATCCCCCCCCCCTACACTAGCGATCTGTAAGTGGTTTACAGGACCAGTAGGTAAACATTATTATGACGTAGTGACTGAAGTTAATTTGGACCTAGTATACAGCTTTCAAAAGGAATCCGAACTGGGCAAAACTTAATATACAATACACTTACTGTGATTTTAAGTGTTACATTGTATGGTATGAGTATTATATTTATCTAGTCCCTTGTAATTCTATATAGAATGACCATTTACTTGTATGATATGTGTAATTTCTATGTTTGTATATGTGTATAAAATGTAATAGACTCAAATAAATAAATAAATAAATAGTATGCTAGTGTACCTTTTTTCTTAAAACACAAAATACAACAAAGTGTGTGACAAATATAGCATAATTGTCAATTTTGACCGCGAGCTAAACTGTTCATTCGATCAAGGATCTATTATATAATATATAATCACAGTACTAACTGTATTCAACGCAATCATGTTGTATTGCTGTCTGATGCGTGTCCATGTGGTACTCTTTGGAGGCCCGTCTATGCGAGAATAGTATTTCGGAATAAAATTTGAATGCAGACAGTAACTCAATGAATAAAGTAAAATTACTAGTTTCACAACGGAAGTGGTTAAATCATTTATTTAAAACTTTTGCTAATAAATCTCACCCAATCTACGATGGTTACATCCTTATATTTATGATTCTTTATACCATATCTTATCAATAACATTGAACTATATTCATTGAGTAGTCAGTTCCAGTTACACTCAAACGGATGGCAAAAACTAGAAAGAGTATGTTTGCATTGCCCACATGCTTGTGTTGCAATACGCTTGAATACAACACTACATTGCATGTCAAAAGTGCTGATTCCCTCCCTTTGATCTGGAAATCTATTTTAGTTACAGCGATACTTGAAAGTATGAAAACCACTTTGGAAGCATTATATAGATATAGAGGCCTGTAGGCACATACATCCTTGAAATTGCTAAAATGTGAAAATAAAATATACAAAGAAATATTAAGACTATGCAGTTTTCCGAACTAGCTCATTTAAAGGGAGGTAATCACAAAAATACGATTTCATTGGTAATTCAGTTTGAAAAAGACCCTGTGCATGCAAATGTTTCTCTGTGGTACAAGCACATGTTAAAAGACGAGCGATGCAGTAAAATTGGTCCCGACGTGACAGTTGCTGCACATTGTCTACTCCCGTGACTCCCATGGTCTTTATCATTGTATGTTCTGAAAAAAAAAATGTTATTTTTATGATAGAAAATTTTGAATAACATTGTCAAAAAACATAACTTCTTTAATTTGCCTAGAAAAAAATATGATATGGAGTAAATAAGAAATACTCGGCAAAACTGACTGTCGGAAATGTCTGGCGAATTTCAAATCATGGAGAAATTATAAGGAAGGAAAACGGTAAATAAAATGCAAGTCGTGGTCACAACCAAGACTGCTGATTTTTTTTTTGTACTAAGGCGGTAATAAAAACATATCTTAGTTAACAGTATCAACCATGTACCCGATATTTAGTTCAATGTATTCCATGTGCAAGTATATCCCAGAACAGTCAAGCATATAGTGCTGGGGAAAAAATGTGTGTTTTCTTTTCAGTGCGATCAAGATTGCCGATCTCCGCTATTGCATGTTGTTGGTGACCATTACAATGCTGGTCACATGGCGACTTAAGATGAAAGGAGGCGACTTTCCAGCTTAATGCAACTGTCAATATTTTGCCCGCCCGGGGGAGCGGCGGGCATACACGGGACTTTAGACAGAAGACCATTCCCGACAGGCGGGAATTTGACAAACATTTGATGTACCAACCAGGCTCTAGGGTGGGATTTAGACAAAAACGTTGTCTTTAGGGTGGGGATTTAGACAACAAAATTTTTGAAATGTCAAATTTTCCTGGGTCAGCCGGCCGCCCACCGCCCCCCCCCCCCCCCCCCCCCCCCCCCCCCCCACACACACACCAGGGGCGGGCAAAATATTGACAGGTGCATAAAGGTGAAAGGAATGCCTAGGCGCTGGGATGGAGGATCGGGGTAAGTACCACCAATATGCCATACAACATAACTGGATAGGTCGGCTGCAAACAGTAGGTCGCATTAATATGACTAAACAATCTGTGAAACGTAACTCAGTATCCTGTCAGCTATTGACAGCATCCCGTCAGATATATCATCCCCAACTTTGAGCGTAAAATATACGAGAACCGCAACTCTTGTCGGTATTGATTTTTTGCCTTGAGCGCCGTTGTAGTTGTTTCCCTTTACACTAAAATATCGATAAACAGGTAAACTAGGCTATCTATCTCCCGATTGTAGACTTCACGCGCGTCAACCGACAAGAAATTAGTAGGATAAGAAATAAAAAGAAGGAAGCGGGTAACTGTATATATGGCTTTTTGAAAAGCGCATCTTCAGTCTTGGTAAGATGGAATTATTGAAGTATGCAAATTAAAGCAGAATATAACACATCTTTCAGGTACTGTAATCAATTGTATTTTAATCGAAAAAAAATGTGGACTTTGCTAGATACCGACCTTATACCATGAATTTAATAATTATATGTTTAAACAGCAAGCAAAATGTACAAAATATTCTGCCGTAATGCACAATGAGTTTCTAATGAAACTGCATGGATTTTACAGTAAAAATACTTGTTCAGAATGACCGAATCATTATGAGTATGTAAGGTGTATTTTCGGTCATGTATATGCTCATAATGCTGGGTTAAGTTAGAAGTTTCGTTTAATGTATGGGCCGAAAATATGAAAGTCAAAAATGCCACCTTTTAATCGTAAAGGATGTACATAAAATATCACACAACCCTTTTTTTTTAATCCCCTTTTTAAAGCCCTTTTCTCCCTTGTTGCTGTGAAACGAAATGTTATAAATTGTTCTCAATGTTTTGTTGTTGTTGTTTTTTTTATTTATCGCCCTGCAAACTTCAATTTTCACATTGCTGCATATTGACTATAAGTGTTTTACGCGTGATGTTTTATGGGCCTTTGCGAATACACAGGATGGAGACGAGATAGACACCCCAGGCTATGCTAATTACCCCAAAATACGTCTGTAATAAAAATCAAGAGTTGCAAGAGACTGTAATGTACATTTGTTAAAAAAAATAATTTTATAATAGTCTTAAACACATATTATCTTACATTTTACAATTAATCTAAAATATCTGTATGCTCATGATTAAAATCATTGTATTATTTTCTTTTTCACATTTATAAAACTTCAATGTTTCACAATATTCGCAGTAAGATCATAAACACTTGTCAAGCATATGGGTAGAGAAGTGTCTCCCACGCTAATCCAATATACAACCTCTGTCTTATCTGCTGCTTATCAGCGATTATGTAATAGTCGCTAATTGATGGGTACTTTTGCACAACAGGGGTCCCTATTAGACCATGAAGATTTGTGGAGTAGGAATTAATTTAGAATAATAATAATATAATTATAACAATAAAACACAGATATAGTGTAAACTAAAAAATGTCTTTGTAATATATCATGATAATGAAAAAGGTCATATACCGGTGAAAGTGATTATTGTATTTAATAAATATTTTACTTGTGTGTGTTTTTTCTTTTTTCTTATTATTTAATAATAAGTTGCATAAAGTGCGCCCTTTTTCATCTTCTACTTTATAACACTGAAATGCACTCACGAGTAAATTAATCACAATATCATCACAATTAAAATCACCACCATTCCTTAATTTGTAATTCATACTTTTACGTTCATGCAGTGATCAGAGAACGTAAAGAAGCTATGCTTGTATGTAACATTTTAGGCACATGTATATATGTGAATCCAACACAAAATTTTCGCGAAATGTTTCAATTAAGCGAAGTATGGTTTATTGTAACATAATCAAAAATCATACCGGCACGCAGTTTGTGTACAGCAATTACATAGAATTAATTCTAATTGCTTTTTTTTTTTAATTTTATGCGGACTTTTTAAGACTTAAAGTTTGTCAATTCAAAAAAGTTTTACCTTTAATCATTATATCAAACAGAATATAGAATTGGCACTAGAGACGGATAAATAAATAAATAAATAAATAAATCGCTCGAACGGATATGCAACACATTGATACACCTTGCCTTGTACCGCCGTACCGTCAAGTAAATGTACTAGTATGTGAAAACGTGCTCAAGATTGCGATTTCTTCATTTTCAAATTAAAATGGAAGCAATTTGTCATTCTTCAATTTTAAAATAAAACATACCTAAACAATGTTCAGACAATGGAGAATACTTCACGAGGTTATAAAATAATGTCATTTTGACAGAAAATAATTTTAAAGCCTTTTAAAACCTGACATATACGGTATTTTCCACATTTTTATATAGAAATACATAGAAACCATAGTCATCAACTTCAAACAAAAATGGAAGCAATAAGTTTTTGTACCACATCGATAAAAAATACATTGAAATAAAGGGCAAAAAATGAAGATTACTTCACGAGGTTATAAAATTTCGTTAAGTAACGATAAAAATACGTTTTTAATGTTTGAAATATATTTTCCTATACAAATCTATGGTAAAACTGTTTATCGATAAACGTTATCGGGTCCGCGATCCATGTATATTCAAGGGAGACTACTTTTGCCGAAACTACTGGTCAGTGTATTGGAATGTTGGCCATAGTAGAAACCCCTGAGTCTGAAATATAAGTACACAATTAACTGGGTCTTTCTATGCCTTAATGTATTTTCAGTTAAAACTAAACTCGAACCATACTTCGATTCGGGCCTCACATGTTCAGTATAAAAGCACGTTTTTCCCGCGCCAACTTTCACACTTTGTGTTCAGTTCTGATCGATCATTTGGTTGTATACTTACAGATACACGATGGCGCTTAGACGAGTTTTTGGTTTTGTGAGTGTTGTGTTGGCGAAGATGCGACTGTGGTTTGGTTCTGGAGTGGCGGCAGAGGCAGCGGAGGTAGCAGCGGAGGCCGGGGACCTTGCGGGAGGGGGTAAGTTATGTTTTTTATCATTACTTTCATGCATGTTTTTACAAGGTATTTCAGTGAAATTGACCTCTAATGAGAAAAAAAAAATGAAATTACAAACTGTGTGTACCTCTTTCGTCTGAGTGTACCAGTTATTATGTGTACTAATGGCTCATTGTCAAAGGGGGGAGGGGGGGGGGGGGGGGGGGGGGGAGAACTTCAAAATCACTTTTTGGTATTTTTTCACAGAAAGATTATCATTGGAATAAATTTAATGATGTGCCCCATGAACCTGTATTGTGCCCTATATACGTTATTTCGTGGGTGTTAAATGTACCACTTTACTTATGGAGTAAATAGAGAAAAATTTTAATGATAACAATTATTGATTTTGATAACCATCAGATTCTGAGGTATTTGCAATCTTTATTTTTTTTTTAGTGGGAGGTTAGCCAGGGATGGATAAATTAATCTAAAACACTTTGCTTATTAATCTTAATAGCAGGAATTATTCTTATCCAACATAATGAAAAACTTAGAAAAAGTAGCCATTTGTAAAAATTAACTCTATATGAAAATTTCTGAGAGACTTCAGAATGATAAAGCATGTCATGCTTAAGGTAGTTCTACACATCTGAAACACTGGGGTGATGGTGTAAGGTCATTTATTTAAGTAAAACAAAATATGTAAAACCTGATCACAGCACAGAAACAAAAAATAATTTTATGAAATAATGGCAAACTATTCAGTAGTCTGTTAAAATGGCAATGTAGGTATAATCTTTCTGGAGATAAGATATGATATAAAAAAAGGTTTACACATTAAATTGTTCTTATAAATAGCTAGAAATATGTGGTCTCATTTTTAGCTGATTTTGCAGTTTTTGTGTTTGACTGAAATTATTTTTCTTGCATCAAACATGACCCCCACTTTTCTTCTGATTTTTATTTAGCACTAACAATATTCTTCAAGTAAATGTAGGTTACAGACATTCAAAATGGGTCCTGATGTGTGCTGCGGCCAGTGGAAATATGTCAGTTTTATATAGAATAAAGAACAACAACTATTTAGTGTGTTATAACCTATAAGATGACATTGGTGAAAATTGAAATCTGACCAGATGATGGTGGACATTGGCTGCTTTGATTTAAGAATTTGATAGAAAATGACAAATTTATTGCAATTTTGTTGAAAATGAGGATAAAACCCAAAAATATCACATTTTCACTGTTTTGTGTGTATTTTTTGTTTTTTAAACTACAGATTTATAGTATGACGATTGCTAATTTATGGCCATCAGAGGTAAAAGTGAACATATTTAATGGTTTAAATGTGTAATTTGTTTGTAGATCAGGGTAGAAAATGTCAACACAGGGCAAAACAAGTCTGCATTTAGGGTAACTGCTTCAAAATTATGTTGCAACAGATATTTTTGACAAAATCTGATGCTTTTTCTTCTGGTACTGAAAATGCCATAAAACCTTAGAAACTGTTGATATCAAGCTAAAACCTTCTATTTTTTCATGCATTTAGATTTCTTGCACATTTCAAATGAAACTGGCACAGTGTCAGAGAAAAAAAAATTCTTATAAACTATCAAAGCTATTGCTTTAAAACTTGCAACATTTGTTCACCATCACTAGCTGACTCTTAACAGCAAGAAACATAACTCCATCCAGCTTTTTTTGCAAGAATTATGGCCCTTTGGACTTAGAAAATATCAGATTTCTTGGTTAAGATTTGCGTTTAGGTCAACTTTTCTCCTTTACGGTCAAAGCTATTGCTTTAAAACTTGGAGCAATTATTTGCCATTAAAAGCTGACACTGCACAGCAAGTACTGTTTTGCATAGCATTTTGCATTAAATTATGGACCCTTTTGGAATGGTCTAGCTGTTCTACTTACCCTGGTGTCGGCATCAGAATCTGCGTCTGCGTCACACCTTGGTTAAAGTTTTGCATGCAAGTACATACAGCTATCATTTAAAGGCGTATAGATTTGAAACTTATTTTTTTTCTAGGTCAATTACCAACCTCACTGGGTCAAGTTCCGATAGCTCTGACATGTATTTTGGGCAAATTATGCCCCTTTTGGACTTACAAAAGTCTTGTTAAAGTTTTACATGCAAGTTACTATCTCCAAATCTAATGCAGATATTGAATTGAAACTTCACTTGTGTCTTCAGGGTTATAAAACTAGTTGATAGCTTAAAGTCCCATAACTCTGACCTGCATTTTGGCCATATTGTGCCCCCTTTGGACTTCAAAAATCCTGGTTAAAGTTTTGTTTGCAAGTACATACAGCTATTACTTAAAGGCATATAGATTTTAAACTTATTTTTTAATTTTCTAGATTAATTACCATCCTCACTGGATCAAGTCTCATAAGTCTGACATCTATTTTGGGCAAATTATGTCCCTTTTTGGACTTAGAAAATTCTGGTTAAAGTTTTGCGTGCAAGTTACTATCTGCAAAACAATGTAGATATTAAGTTGAACCTTCACATGTGTCTTCGGGGTTATAAAACTAGTTGAAAGCATCAAGTCTCATAACTCTGACATGCATTTTGGTCAAATTATGTCCCCTTTTGAACTTAAAACTCTTTAGGTATTTTAACATTTTGGGTAATATTTTTCTGCTTCTGAGAAATACTTCGAATAGTCGAGCATTGGCTGTCTTATGGACACATGACCCCTACTTTTTTCTTCATTTTATATCAGTTTTATCATAACTCTTTAAAATGAGGGAAGGATTTGTTCTCTGAAATGGGTCTAGCAATGTTTGGTAGCTCTTTGAAAAAGGTCAGTTTTATATAGAATATATAGGGAAAACTATTTAGGCTGTTGTGACCTTTAGGTCCTCCTTTTCTCAAAATCTATGGGCTACAGCTTTGAAATTTTGCACACTTACATGTCATCATCAGATGACTTAGTAGGCCAAGAACCATAACTTTGGTTTGCATTTTGTAAACATTATATCATCATTAGTAGACTATGTAGGCCAAGAACTATAACTCTAACCTTCATTTTGTTCGATTTAAGGTCCGTTTGTACTTAGAAATTCTGAACTAAAACTTTTTTCTGAAATACTGACCAGCACTTGCAGACGAGTGATGGCACCTGTAGGCGGTGTTCTTGTTTTCATTACATGTAAAATTGTTTTTGATATAAACTCATCTTAATTAAGATATTGTTGATAACATTTGAAACACATTCATGTCCTTTGAGTGTTTGGCATGGCTCATGTGCTACTAACATGCCCATGTAATTCCTACCAAAATGGAAATTACTAAACTGCTATTGATATCCATGTTTAAACTGATTCAGTAATGAATACTTTCGACCTAATACTTTTTAATCACAAAACTGTCAACTTGTGGCAATGCAAAGATCTTTCCATAGCACTGATTCATTTCAAATCCTATGTTGAAAATGCTGTAGTTAATTTTGACTTGCATTTTGCAGTTTTTAGCTTGACTATTCAAAGATGAGAGCTAGTAGTCAGCATGGCGTTGGCGTCAACGTTAGCATAGGATCGTCACATTTTGATTAAATTTTTTTGTACCAATCCACATTTTGACAAAATATTAACCTGTTGACGTATAGCTTTGAAACTTTCAACACTTGTGTGCCATCACCATGTCCAGTTTTAGGCAAGAGTTCACGATTCCATAAGGATTTAGTGTGAGTTATGTCCCCTTTTAACCTACATTTTTCGTATTAGTCAAGGCAACTTTTGTTTTCTTTGTTACTATTGCTTATATCTTACTGTAACTTCAAAGAAACATTGTCCAGCATACAAACAAAGCATATGCAGGAACTGGGCTCATGTTACATAAGATCAAGGTCACCATGGTGTTATACTTAGGTCATTTTTAAAGCAACCTTTATTTTTCTGTCATCTCATTGTTGCTATTGCTTATATCTTACCGAAAGTCCACAGAAACATTGTCCAGCATACAAACAAAGTATGTGCAAGGATTGGGCCCATTTTACATAATTTTAAATTTTAAAGTTTTTTTCGGCATACTTTGTTTTTCTGTTGTGTCTTAATTTGTTACTATTGCTTATATCTCACTGTAAATTCACATAAACATTGTCCAGTATACAAAGTATGTGCAGGGGCTGGGCTCATTATACCCAAGGTCAAGGTCACTAAGGTGTTATACTGAGGTAATTTTTAAGGCATCCTTTGTTTTTCTATCATATCTTTGTTGCTATTGCTTATATCTTACTGTAAGTTCACATAAATATTGTCCAGTATACAAAGTATATGCAGGGGCTGGACCCATTTTAAATAAGATCAAGGTCAAGGTCACCACAGTATTGCACTTGGGTTATTTTTAAGATTTTTTTATAATTGATTTAATTTATAATTAAGATTAAGTTTTTCGGCAACCTTTGTTTTTCTTTCATACCTTTGTTACTATTGCTTATATATTACTGTAGTTCACATACACATTGTCCATAATACAAAGTATATGCAGGGACTGGGCCCATTTTACCCAAGGTCAAGGTCACCAAGATGTTATACTTGGAATTAATTATGTCTCTCCCCCTGAGACATATTGTTTTTACCCTGTCCGTCCTTCCGTCCGTCCATACGTCACACTTCATTTCCGAGCAATAACTGGAGAACCATTTGACCTAGAACCTTCAAACTTCATAGCCTTGTAGGGCTGCTGGAGTAGACGATCCCTATTGTTTTTGGGGTCACTCCGTCAAAGGTCAAGGTCACAGGGGCCTGAAAATTGAAAACCATTTTCGATCAATAACTAGAGAACCACTTGACCCAGAATGTTGAAACTTCATAGGGTGATTGGTCATGAAGAGTAGATGACCCCTATATATTTTGGGGTCACTCTGTCAAAGGTCAAGGTCACAGGGGCCTGAACATTGAAAACCATTTCCGATCAATAACTAGAGAACCACTTGACCCAGAATGTTGAAACTTCATAGGATGATTGGTCATGAAGAGTTGATGACCCCTAACGATTTTGGGGTCACTCTGTCAAAGGTCAAGGTCACAGGGGCCTGAACATTGAAAACCATTTTCGATCAATAACTAGAGAACCACTTTACCCAGAATGTTGAAACTTCATAGGATGATTGGGCATAAAGAGTAGATGGCCCCTATTGATTTTGGGGTCATTCCATCAAAGGTCAAGGTCACAGGGGCCCAAACATTGAAAACCATTTCCGATCAATAACTAGAGAACCACTTGACCTAGAATGTTGAAACTTCATAGGATGATTGATCATGAAGAGTAGATGGTCTCTATTGATTTTGGGGTCAATCCATCAAAGGTCAAGGTCACAGGGGCCTGAACATTGAAAACCATTTCCGATCAATAACTAGAGAACCACTTGACCCAGAATGTTGAAACTTCATAGGATGATTGTACATACAAAGTAGATGACCCCTATCGATTTTGGGGTCACTCCGTGAAAGGTCCAGGTCACAGGGGCCTGAACATTGAAAACCATTTCCAGTCAGTAACTTGAGAACCACTTGACCCAGAATGTTGAAACTTAATAGGATGATTGGTCATGCAGAGTAGATGACCCTTAACGATTTTGGGGTCACTCTGTTAAAGGTCAAGGTCACAGAGGCCCGAACATTGAAAACCATTTCCGGTCAGTAACTTGAGAACCACTTGACCCAGAATGATGAAACTTCATAGGATGATTGGTCATGCAGAGTAGATGACCCGTAACGATTTTAGGGTCACTCTGTTAAAGGTCAAGGTCACAGGGGCCTGAACATGGAAAACCATTTCCAATCAATAACTTGAGAACCTCTCGACCCAGAATGTTGAAACTTCATAGGATGATTGTTCATGCAGAGTAAATGACCCCTAATGTTTTTGGGGTCACTCTGTTAAAGTTCAAGGTCACAGAGGCCAGAACATTGATAACCAGTTTCGATCAGTAACTTGAGAACCACTTGACCCAGATTGTTGAAACTTCAAAGGATGATTGAACATGCAGAGTAGATGACCCCTATTGATTTTGGGGTCAGTCTATTAAAGGTCAAGGTCACAGTGGCCTGTTTATGTAAAAATAATTTTTGGGAAATAACTTGAGAACCACTTGACCTACAATGTTGAAACTTAATAGGATGAGTGGACATGCAGAGTAGATGACCCCTATTTATTTTGAGGTCACTTGATCAAAGTTCAAGGTCACAGGAGCCTGAACAGTGACTTGAGAACCACTAGGCCGAGAGTGTTGAAATTTAGTGGGGTGACTGGACATGCCAAGTAGATGATCCCTATTGCAGCCAACCACCAGTGTCTCTTTGACTTTCGCTCCTGACCACTATTGACTTCTTGCCTATAGGACTTTGCATTGGGGGAGACATGCGCTTTTTTACAAAAGCAAGTAGTATAAGAAATGGGGTTTTTGGTACACTTTTGACCCAAATTAATTTTAACCCTTGACCTAAACCGACCAATGCTGACCAATTTCAACAAATTTAAAACAAATTTTAACAAATTGTTGTTAAAACCTATAGTAAAATATGATTAAAGATAATTTTAAACACTTTCACCAAATATTTGCCAAAATCCTGCCAAGTGGCAGCAATGTGGCAGTCGCTGCCAACTTGACAAACTTTTGGCAGAACGTTGGCAAACACAAATTCAACCAATCAAAAGCCTGCCATTTTTCTGCCAAGTGGCAGCAATGTGGCAGTGTCTGCCAACTTGGCAAACTTTTGGCAAACTTTTGGCAGATTATTTTTATTGATAAAATGTAATGTATTTGATTTATTTTCAATTAGTAAGTATATATTAGGGTACACATAGTAATTAAAACTTTAATTAAACTTTTAATCCAAAAGTCTGTTTCCATCATAAGATACAGGTTCATCCGATATGTAGAATCTAATGTAACTACCCATCAAAAGCATAAATGTTACTTCTGTAGATGCTGAATCCTCATAAGGATGAATATCAAACATTGTTCCTTGTTTTAGATAAACTTTAATTTTTTTCTTATACATAGATATTAACTTATCAGTGTCAAAGTCCTCAGCTGCCTCAGCTGTTATATTTACATTATCAAATATATCAAAAAATAAAACATCATCCTGAGGTCTATAATTCCGCCACCTAAATATAAAATGTGATATTGGGCTTTTAGTCGGTTTATCCGGTTCACCTAAAGAGCTCGTACCCTTTAATAAAATCTTAATATCTATTATATAAGTTCCGGTTTTTCTGACTATAAACACACCACTCAAAAGCATATCTAGTACATCTATTTTATATTCTTGGTTTGTGTTTATAAAATCTTTATAATCTACGAAAATTCCAGGTCTTATTTCAAATATATTTAAATAGTTCAGATCGGCCATATTTTTATATGTTGAATGTATCCAGGCACCGCGACGGTCAAAATACTTTTTCATTTGTATGTAATCAAAAGTATGATTATAATAGTATTCAAAGAGAAACACTTCATGTCTCACTTCCTCTACCCTTTTTTCTATTTTCCTGTCTTTCTTTTTAAGTTTAAGAATTATTTCAGCTAAATCATCAAGTCGTTTTGTTGTGGCAACTTCAGAAGCAGATAAATTGTCAACAGTATTCTTTGTTCTAGCTAATTGTGTTTCTTGTTTTAAGAAAGCATCTTTTACTTCTATAATTTTTTCCCAATTATTAGAAATTTTTTCATCATTAGTAGCAATTTTTTCAACATTAGCGGTTATTGCTTTAGTATTAGCAGTAATTACTTGGGTATTAGCAGTGATTGATTCTCCTTGTTTAGCTGATATTTCAACTACAGAGTCCAAATCATTTATTATTTTTTTAATTTTATCATTAATTTGATTATTAAATTTATTAATATCTTCTTGTAATAAACCTTTAAGTTTACTTAACTCTTTGTACTTTATATTGTGACTTGCATCAACATTATTAATCAGGTCTACAAGTTGTTTCTTCAAATTTTCTATCTGATTATTAACTGTGTTAATTGCTTCAGTATTAGCAGTAATTAACTCTCCTTGTTTAACTGATTTTTCAACTACAAAGTCCAGTTCATTTTTATGTTCTTCAACTTTAGCATTAAGCTGCGTCATATCTTCTTGTAATTTTTTTGTAATATTACTTAAGTCTGCATACTTTAAATTATGACGGTTGTCAACAATACTAATCCAATTTCGAATTTGTTTTTTAAAGTCATCTATTTTAGAATTGAGCTCTTTTTTAAAATCCTCTAATGCTGTGTCATGATCATCACCTCTTTGTGAAGCTGCCTTTTCCAATTCAGATTTATATTCTGCAAGTTTATTTGAAATTAATTCTAATAAATCTTTATGCTTATTTTCAGTTTCAGTATTTAGTTTATTTATTTCTGTTCTGATTTCTAACTGATACATATTTTGTAACTTTTTTTCAGCTTCAATAATCTTGTCTTTTAGTTCTTCATGTTTAATCATACTATCTTTTAATTCTTGAATTTGGGTGAATAAAATGTTTAAATTAACTCGAAATACTTCTTTTATGTTATCATCTGTCAAATCTGATTTCTCTTCAAGTTCTTTAATAGAATCAGTCATAGCTTTCATTTCTTCTTCAATTTTACCTTGTAATTCAACTATTAATAATGAATTCTTTTTAAAATCTTTTGTTAATTCTTCAATATTCTTTACTTCTGCTTCTAATGTCTGTTTTATACTTTTAATATCTTCAAGATTATAGTCATCTATTACACTTTGAACTTTTTTATACACAAACCGTCTTGAAACTACATCGGTGGATTTATCTGGATTTCCTAGGTTAATTATTTTATTACCTCCATATCTAATGCTCTGTTCATTGTGTTATCAAGTTCCTTATTTCTGTGAAGAAATGATTCCATGTCCCTTTCTAAGCTTTTTATATTGTTTTTTAGTAGCATAATCACTTAAATCAATATCAAATTTAACTTTACTTACACTTTCAGTTTCACTTATTTGTTTTGTATCATTAAAAACACCCATCTATATATTACCAGTAAAGTTTTTTCTTAAAAACTTCCTTGGTTTGTCAATATATAAGAAATCATATTTTTGATTTGTTGCATTAGCAAAAGTATCACGATCTATATTTTGTTCATTACAAATCATATCATTTTCTCGTTTACCCGGACTTTCAAACAAAATATAATGTGAACAGTTAATTCGAATATCTTTTGGTGTTTTATAGTAAGACTGACTTAAATAAATAACACAACAGTTTTTATGTCGTCCTTGAATAAAGTATTTTGTTATTTCATTTTGAACTTTTTTATCTTCACATACAAAATCATCAAATATTACTACTTTTTGTTTTTCTGATTCAAGATTCTCACAAGGTTCATTTGGTTGGGATCAGCTGAATATTCAAGTATTTCATTTGGATCTACTTTAATTTTTTTTGCAATTTGGCTTAAATGGTTAATTAAATCTTGATATTTAGATTGTTCTAGGTTTTTAGCATACAAGTATAATTTATCATAATATATAAGAGGTTTTCGAAGTATATGCATTAATGTATTTGTTTTTCCAGATCCAGAAGATCCACATATTAACATTCTAAAACATGAATCTGGCATAAAAGGATAAAATTGTTTAAAATTATTGGATTTATCACTTTTTGTATCATAATTTGGAATTTCCATTTATATAATATTACATTATTTTACATTATTTTACATTATTTTACAATATCTTACATTATTATATAAATGCAATCGAAACTTAATGAAATAAGAATAAGAAAAAAAATAGTTGGGCAAAAGATGAGAAATCTTATAGAAGAAGTAATGAGAGAAAAAATAAGAAAAGCTACAAATCGGGATATGTATACTGAAATTTATAAACCAATTACTGAAAAAATAGAAAGTCAAAAAGAACAATTATCAAGTCAGTTAAAAGCATTACCTGGAATTAAGGAGCAATTAGCGTTACTAGGTGATGAAATGAAAGACATACAAACATATCAGGGTTTCCAACAGCTATTCCAAGAACCACCACCAATTACAGGGTCTCCTGAAGATCATGTGGGTTTGGATACGGATACGGATGATGGTGATGAGTTTGAAGACACTAAAGAATCTCTTGAAGAATCAGAAGAAAAAGAATTGGGAGCAAGACCAAAAGAATTTACAATTGATTTTAATAAAGAAATTGATTTAAAACTTATAGATAAAAAATATAACACACCACAAGAAGTGTTTAACTTTTTTCACAGCAAATCTAAAAATCCTGATAAAAGAATGACTAGAGAAGAAGTAGAGGGTATCATAGAACATGTATCGGATGAAATAAAAAAATTGGCTAGCAAATCTGGTGCAATAACTAGAAAGACAAACAAAACAGATCATGATCTGAAGCAACAGGAAGCAATTATAGCCGAGAAGGAAAATTATAAAAATTATAGAAACGCAATCATTGATATTCTAGAAACAGGAAAAAAGTATATGGGAAAAGGAATAAGATATCATAACCCATATAAAGTTTCACCAAATGGACAATATGGTAATTTAATTATTAACTTAAATAAACTTTATGGTCAAAACAAATTAATTGCTAAGGATAGAATAACTGGAAAGGAAGTAATTAACACTAAAGTAGATAATGATTTGATTGATTTGATTAATAAAAGATATAACAATAAGAAAAAGCATTCAATTCATTCAATAAAAATATTCAAAGAATTAACAGAAAAATCAGGATTACCTATCAATAAAAGATCTATGAAATTTAAAAAAGTAATTAGAGGACAAGGTTATGACGTTTGTCCATGTAATCCAAAAGAATTGGTTAATGACTTGGAGTTAATTTGTGGTTCAATTGATGCTGGAAATAATAATGAAGAACTAAAAAATGAAGGTATTAGAATAATTGATGAACTATTAAAAATGAATTCACTATTACCAGAACAACATGAAATGTTATATAAAAATTATTTTTCTTGAATTTAAATTTTAGTTATATATAAATGGAACAAAAAATAGTATTAAGTTCTGAAACAGTTAAAGATAATAAAAATAAACCGAGTGATTTTACAATCAGATTTAGTCGTTCTTTAATTTTAGATAAAAATAAAACTTATGTTGTTGGTTTGGATAGTATTAACACTATGACCTACTCTTGGCATAATATTAGTGATGAATATGACAATAAAAGAATTCGTTATCATAATGGTAAAGAATGGAAAGATATTATATTTACAAATGGTTCTTACAGTTACACAGATATTAATAATTATATTAGGGAAACATTAATAAGTAATGATGATTTTGAATTTAATAAATCAGAAATTGCTCCAATAAGTTTGGAATTTGATTTAAGTAGTTTTAAGATTTTGATTTCAATTACAGATAATTTTATGTTGGATTTAAGAATGTCAAATTTTCATACATTGCTTGGATTTGAGAAAAAAGCATTGAGAAATACCGAATGGGGAACTACAACACCAATATAACTAACTCTGTGGATACAATTTACATTCATTGTGATCTTATTGATAATTCACTTGTTGATGGTAATTTCAGTGATATTATCTATGCTTTAAGTACTGCAGATTTAACAAGAGCTTATCCATTTACAAAAGAACCACAAAGAGTTGGATATTCTGAAATTAATAAATATATTATAAATTCAATTAGAAATATATTACAGATGTATTTGGTAGAATAATTAATTTTAATGAAGTTGAAACAAGTTTTACACTAATTTTTAAAAGAAATTAATTAAAACAAAGTTTTAAAACTTTAATTATGAAATTATAAATTTTAGTTTTATATAATGTACAAAAAAGTTTATGACAAAAATAAAGGAATATTTATTTATGTTGATGCTCACACAGGAAAAGAAATCATACATGGAACAGGTATCTTTGACACTTTAACGAAATTGTTTTCAAGCGGAGTTGCATCTTCAATTAGCACAGCTGGAAAAAAAGCTTTGGAAACAGCAGGAAAAGCAGCACTTGAAAGTGGAACAAAAAAGGTTGGAACAGAAGTTGGAAATTTAGCTGCTGATAAAATTGTTGAAAAACTTAAAAAGAAACCTGCTCCGGCAGTTGGTAATTTAATTGCTAAGGAATTACAAGAAAAGAATAACAGTAAAAATAATAATAAAAATAACAGTAAAAATAATAATAAAAATAATAATGATAAAGAGGAGGATATTCATATGAGAATAAATAGAATATTGTCAGGATCTGGAACACGTAAACGTATTAACAAATTAATTTATAAAAAATAAAGATTTAACTTTAATAAAAAAATAAAATAAAAAATAGAATAAAAAATAAAATAATATATAATATATACATGTTTAGAACAAAACAATATTGTGAAAGATATGAATTAACTCCTATTCAATTAGATACAGCTTTAATATCTGTCCTGGGAAATAATGTTAAGCAACAAAAAAACGGATATCACTTTACAATTAATGATAGAAGCTCATATTTTGATTGGTTTAATGGTTATTTTGAAGTAAGTTTTAAAGTAAATAAGCTTGCTAACGGTAATAATTATGGTGACGATGGAGATGATAATCAAATTGCTCTAATTAATAATGCAGCTTCATTAATTGATCAATTAGTGGTTAAACAAAATGGAAAAATTGTTTATGATTGTAATAATTTATACAAAGTAATAAATGTAAAGGATTTAGTTGAACTATCTGAAGATTATGCAAAATCAACTGGAAAAAACGAATATATTTATTTAGATGAATCTGCTACTGCTGAGAGCAGGAAGAATCAAGCTGGATATAATTCGGGGTTTGCTACTAGGAAGTTATTAATCCAAGGTGGTAAAGAAGTAAATGCTAAAATTCCATTAAATAATTATTCATTTTTTCAGGGTTTAGAAACTAATATTTTACCTCCAAGTCAAATTCAAATAACACTACAGCTGACAGATGATGATGAATTGATTTTTAGAGCTAATGCTGCTGCTGCTGGTAGAGTAATTGTAACAAAATTAATTCTATGGGTTCCGCGTTTAATTTTTAATGAATTTGGGTTTGATCTAATTACTACTGAAAGATATAAAAAAGCAAGATGGTCATACCTTAGGGAAATGGTGACACAATCAACTGATACACAACAAACTAATATAACCTTTAGAATAACAGCTGGTGTAACAAAACCACAACATGTATTTGTTTATTTACAACGACCTGATAAAAGTAATTCACAAGAACATAACCCACATTTATTAGATACATTTAAAATTAATGCAGCAAATAATAATTGCACTTTGAGCTCCTGTCGTCTTGAAGTTGGTAATGGTGTTTTTTATCCAGAAACAGAATACACAAGTATATCAAGAATATATGATGATGTAATTAATTATTATTATAAACAAAATAATAAGACTACTGGAAGTCTTTTAAATAGATCAAATTTTCAAGAATTGTTTGGATTTATTCATTTTAACTTGGAATATAAAAAGGAAGTAACTACAGAAGATCCTAAGCATATTACATTAACAGCTAAATTAAATATTCCACCAGCAGCTAATATTCGTGTTTACGCAATTGTATTATATGAGGAAACAGTTGAAATAAATACTATTGGAAATGAACTTGTTATTGTTTAAATGAACTTGTCATTGTTTAAATGAACTTGTCATTGTCATTGTTTAAATAAAATAAATATAAATTAAATAAAATAAATATAAATTATATATAATGACATCAAATTATATTGAATATAAAGTTAACCTTACAGATGGACAAAAGAAAAATTTAGCCCGAGCCTACAACAACAAAATTCCACATACTTTTAGATTAAAACATGAACAATTACATGGAAACTTCCCTTTACTATTAACAAAAACACAAATTAATCAAATTAAAAAAGCTGTTGCAAATAAAAAGGGATTAGAAATTACAATTTCAAAAAGTCAAATGTCCAGTCAAGGTCAAAATGGTGGATTTTTAGGAGCTTTGGCTGGTTTGTTAGGAAAAACAATTCTTCCAATGGCAGCAAAAATAGCTCCAAAAATATTAGCCCCTCTAGGCATTGGAGCCCTTTCTGGACTGGCCAGTACTGGTGTTAGTAAAATACTTGGAAATGGTATGATTTCAGTAGCTAATGATAAGAGAAATATGATATCACCATATCTTACACCTAATCAAAGAAAGCAACTAGTAGGATCTGGAGTGATTAAATTAACACAAAAACAAAAACAAGACGGTGGGTTTTTAGGTATGTTGGCTGCTAGTCTAGGAATACCTTTGATTACATCTTTGTTAAGTGGAAAAGGACTACAGATTGATTCTCAACGAAGACCTTACAGACGAATTCCTATAGTAAAAAAAAAAAATAAAATTTAGTAAAAAAAAAAAATAAAATTTAGTAAAAAAAAAAATAAAATTTATAAACAAACCTATTTCTAACTTTGAAATTGAACAATGGGTAAAACAATTAAAAATTAAAAACTTTAGGGGTGTGTTTAGTAGAAATAACTTACCAAGAGTGAAACTCTCGGAGACCACAGGTCTACCAAAATTAAAAGAAAAGGACGAGTGTGGAATTATAAATTTGGATGACTTTGTTGGTCCTGGAACACATTGGGTTTGTTACTTGAATACTTTGTACTTTGACCCATTTGGACTTCCTCCACCAAAAGAAGTAATTCAGTATATACCAAATGTAAAATACAACAATGTTCAATATCAAGACAAAACAAGTATGCTTTGTGGATATTATTGTTTATTTTTCATTAAAATGTTACAAGATAAAGTACCGTTGTATGATTTATTGTATAAAATACTAAAAATTAATAATCAAAGAGTAAATGAACAAACTATTATAAATTATTTTAACTAATAAGGACATTTATTTAACTGGAATAATTAATATAATGGGAATATTCAATAATATAAATGAAAAAGTAAATAAAATAGAAAGACAATTAATAAGAAAACCTCCATTGTTTTTAACAAGTTATACCCAAGATACTGATAGTGGATTATTTCAATGGAAAACTGTAAATGCTAGTCCTGGTTTAGTTCAAAATGGTAATAATGTAACAATTAATTTTAATTGCATTTTAATTATTCTTGTTGATGCAATTAAATTAGATAAAGGAGAAGCTAAATTACAAATAAAAAATAAAGAAAATGTAATTCTTCAAAGTTACAATGCAAAAAATAACAGAAAAAATGAATCTATTTCTATTAATTATGCAAATGAATTTAAAATAAATGATGTTATTTATATTAATTCTTTAAACGTTATGAATATTCAGTTAACAATTTATGGTTCTATAATTTAAGAGTTAATTTAAGTTTTAATTTAAGAGTTAATTTAAGTTTTAATTTAAGAATTAATTTAAGTTTTAATTTAAGAATTAATTTAAGAATAAGCTAATGTATCAATACCATTATCAAGAATATATCTTTTATCGTCATAACATGATAAAGATGTTTTATTTATAACATAACTGGAAAGATTGTGTTTATTAGAACGAATAACTTTAAAAGTGTGATTACTTTGGGTTGAATTAAACAAAGTATCTTTATAATTTTTATGAACTATTGTTTTCTTAACAACAAGTTTTTTAATTCCTTTACATTTTTTAACATTTACTTCGTTTTCTAATAAATATGAATACATTTTACTTCTTAATCCGACAAATTCAACAATTACTACACCGGCAGCTTCATCTTTAAATTTTCCAATTACTTTTTTATTATTATCAAAATAAAATTCTGATTTTGGGTTATAATCACTATTATCAAATAAATCTTTGTCCTTATAAAAGTCTTTATACGCATCTTTGGTTTTTATTTCATAACATAATGAATCAGTGTCAGTAAACAATAATTTACAATTACTCTCGTACTTTTCCATAATATAATTATAATGAAAATCATACATTAAATATTTTGATAAATCTAGAATGCACATTCCAACATAACAAGGTCTGTTTAATAACAAACTTTCTTTTATTCTATGAATACCAAACAAATTCTTGTTAAACATCGTTGAACTAACAAATGAAGGTTTTGGCTATGTATTTTAATAAAATATTTTCATCATGAGTTAATTTAATATTAACCCTCTTGCGTAAATTCTCCATCGTTTTAACCGAATACAGAATTGTTCATTAACTTAAAAAAGTCCTTTTCAAATGAATTTTTTGCTTTAGATCTTTTTTGAGTATTAAAATCAATATACTTTTTAACCAAGGACTTTCGTCAAAAGTTAATATTTATATATTTTTGTTACTTTTAACCCTAATGTGTATATAGTTCAAGATTTTTAAAATGAACTACATAATTTTGTTTTTTCATTAAAGTTGGAACTAACTTTTTACATTACTTTTTCCTATTTCAAATTCTGTTTTAATTTTTACTATAATTGGAAAGCCATTGATCTGGTATAATAATTTTTTCAGGAGCTAAAGGATAATCATTGTGGGTTTTATGTAATTCTTTTGGATATTCAAGATCACATTCAACTATAAAGTTAGTTTTACCTTTTGCAATTAATTTCTTAAATTGTTTTTCGGATATAAATTTAAAGTTTCCAGAGGGTAAAGGTTGACACATAGCCCAACCGTAAAGGTTATTGGCGTCGAGGTACATAATGTATTTGCTTTCTTCTTTTGAATTATAATCTTTCATATATTTATTGTTTGCTTTACTGTATCTGTTTGAAATATAACTTATTCCTCCTCTCAGTCCCTTTTCAATAAAAAGATACATATCAATATCAGTTATTAAATCTAACTTAATTCCAGTCATTTTTAACATTGCATCCCAAGCTAAACCAGGGCTACTAAAATAATGACAAGGATCTAATTTGTAGTACTCCAAACATAGTTTTCTAAAATTTTCAAATACATCAGCTAAAAGTAATACGTCAGTTTTTAAATATAGATCATGATATTCTCCCATTGTTTTAATTTTAAATTTATTCCAAACATTTTTAGCATGTTCGTATTCATTATCAGATATGTGTGTTTCATTTAAAATTGAATAAAACTCTTCTTTAGAAGGTAATTTTGTTTCTTTGAATTTTTTAAATGAATCCATGTAATCATATGGATAAACACCTTTTGTTTTTAATAATTCAACATTTTCACAATTAAATTCAGTTGATGTGTATTTAAATTCTGGAATATTTTTTACTAAGTTATCCAATGATTGAGACATAAATTGGAATGAATCAATAAAGACCAAGTCAGAAATCATAAATGCCATATATCTTTCCATATTGTTAGGAATAACATTAATTTCTTTTTTGAATTTTCCTATTTGTTGCATAATAAAATGACCGTCATAACCTCTTAAATTATGAAAAATAACAGGAATTTTATGTGTTAGTTTAAAATTAATATTACATTCTGAGTGAGCACTTCCTCTAAATTTTCCTGTTATATGACAGTGATCTCGGACAGGATTTTCATTTTCCTTATATTCTTTTTCACAAATATGACAAAACTTTTGTTTTTTAAATTCGGTTGAATCATTTTTAGACATTCTTAGTTCTTTGTTGAAATGTTCTTTAAATATTTCTTTACAATATTCCTCTTCCTCAAGCATTTTTTCAATAAACTTATAAACTGCATTAGGGCCTCTATAAATCTGGGTTGGTTTAGTATATTTATCGTCATAGCAACAAACAACTTTATAGCCGTAACCACAATCTATATGATTTTGATATGGTTCAGTAAATGAAGATTCAGTTGATGGTAAAGCAGTTAAAACTTTTTTAGTTATTGATTCAAAATCAGCATAAATTAAAAGGTACTGCTAAACCTTTATGATAATTTTTAAATTGTACTTTACTTCCCTCTTTTGGCATTTTTACGCCTTGGATACCATTAATAGCTAAACAATTTGGAATATGTTCATTTAATATTCTTTCATTTGTAAAATGTTGTAAACAACTTTTACAGAAATATTTTTTTTCTTTATGTTTGGTTTTGTTAAACATTAATCTATTAAAGTCTTTTATCCAAACATAATGTTGGACTGGGGTCTCTGGTGATTTACAGTCGCCGTTTATTTTATCATTAGTAATTAGCAACATGTCACAGTGTTCTTCGTAATGATATTTTGATATGTACAATGGATAAATACTATTTTCTTCATATCCAAATATATTAAATGATATTTCATTTAAAACTTCTATTTTAGGTATTTGATTTAATGTAACAGGAAATTTAATTCCAGTATAATCAAGATCGTTTATATGTTTTTTATAATTTGAAACTCTTTCAGAATGTTTTGTTACAGGAAATTTGTAAGCCAAATGACACCATCTAAAACATTCGTTATCATCATTCTTTATATTTATTAATCCTTTCATTGGATGTTGTAATGGTTTTGGTAATTCTAAATAGCTTGAAGCAGCCAATGGGCTATACTTATATCTGTTTATATAATGAGCATCAACTGACTCTATTCTCCAGCACTTCCTTCAGAAATCCAATTACCAATTCTATTTATTATTTCATCAAAAGCTTGATGTAAAGTTTTTTTTTATTTCGTTTTGTTAATAATTTCTAAAGCCTTGATTGAAAATAAGCTGATTTATATATTGTATCAGTTTTATCCATTTTTGCAAAAGTTATTTTTAAAACAACGTTTATTTTTATACCTTTTAAAGTTTTAAGTTCAGATTTAAGTATTTCATAAGAGTCGTTTATAGTTAAATATAATTGATTCTTTGGATCTTGTCTATATGTAATTTTAATTCAAATTTCTTATAATATTGTTTTGTAGATCTCTCAATTTCCATCTATATATTATATTTAGAAAATAAAATTCGTTAAGCAAAAAAGGATTAAAAAAATCATTAAAAAAATAATAAAATAAATAAAGTTTTAAATTATCTTTAAGAAGAAATAAAATATTTAAATTTATATCTTTTTCCATTAACTTTTGATATTCCACATTTTACTCGGTTTTCTCCTTTGCAGCACATTGTTGTTAACCCAGAATTAATACCAAGGTCTTTAGAAGCTGCATAATTGCTTTTATATGTTTTTTCTTCATTAGTATCACAGTCGGTTACAATAACTTTTTTAGGGTTGTTTCTGATATTATTTGGTCTGGGACAATCACATAACTTTTTAAAACTAGAGGTTTTAGTACTCGAGGGTACAGCATTTTCTTCTTCAGTTAATAGACAACCACAGTCCCATTCAAATAAATTATTTTTTTAAAAGATAAGGATCTATAACATTTTGTAATTTATCAATAACGTGATTTTTATATTCATCGCTAACTATTTGATCAAGTTTTGATTTAATAACATTTCTTCTTTTAAGAACTTTCTTATATGAATTTTTATCTGGATTCATTATTTCTCCTAAAGTGCTAGATAATTTTGACATAATCATTCTATCTACCTTTCTATTAACCATCTATATAATATACTTATAGAAAAAAATCTCTAAAAACACACGTAAAATTTAATACAGCTCTTCTTCTTTTTTACTTTTATATCCGTTAAGTTTAAATTCCTTCATATATGTTTCAAAAGGCATTGAATATTTTTTTTCTTTCTGCATTTCTAATAGTATTGTAAAAATATCCTGAATAACTTGTTTCTCTTCTTCTTTATTTACTTTTCCAATCCGTGCTTTTGTTATTAGTTGTTTTATTTTGTGATGATGTGCTTTTAAAATAAATTTCTTGTCGTCAAGTTTTAGTCTGTTAGTAAATATGGTAATTACTGATGGAACAGCGCCAGCAACTGCTACAAATATAGGAAATAGCTGGAACAAGTGCTAATGCAGCTGAACAACCAAAACACCTGCTGTAATATATAATCCGGTACTTACTCTCCCACAAAATTTATAACTTTTTCTGTAAGCAGCAGCTAGTTTAGTTAAGTGAATGATTAACTGATCTATTGTTTCTATTCCATTATTAGAAATTAAATTTTTATGGCTCATTTATATAATATATTTTTTAAATTAAATTTCTTTCAATTCACTAAATGGTATCCAACTATTAAATTTTTCATTGTAACCTTTCCATTTTACTAAAGCTTGTTTTTTCTTATAGTCTCGTCTAATAACTTTTTCTATTCTAAAAACTTCTTGTGTAGTAGGTAAAAGTTCTTGTTCATAAAATGAACCTTGAATTATTTCATCATTTAAATCTTTAATAGTGTATGTTCTGGGATTTGTATTATTAATTTATAAATTATAAATATTCCTCTGTCCAGTTTGGTGTATATCCTTTTTCAAAATGTCTTTTAAGTTTGCTTAAACGAACTCGATCACCAATTTTAAATTTTGTTTTACTCTTTGGTATCTTTAAATCACCATATAAATTAAAGTAAACAGTAAACCTTTATTTAAGTTTTTACTAGCTTCGGTTGGTGTCATTTTTATACTAGAGTGTTTTGTTTTGTTATATTTATCACCATATCCTGCAAATTATCTAAATAAGTATAAGTATTATTTGCTGTAAAATATTTCCACATTATTCTTTTTAAACTTCTATTAAATCTTTCTATTACTACAGCCTTTCCTTCATTAAATGTATGGTACATATTAATCTTATTTTTATTCAAAAATGATTCAAACTTTTTATTATAAAATTCTTTTCCTTCATCTACCCATAAATTTACTGGTAATCGTCCTTCTAAAATTATTTTTTCAAATGCTTCAGTAACAGATTCTCCAGTTTTTTTTCTTTAATGGAATAACCCAAGCATATTTACTAAATATATCAATAACGGTTAACAAGTACTTTACTCCTTTATTATATTTTGAAAAAGCTTGCATGTCAACTAAATCAGCTGACCAAGTATCATCAATATCATTAACTATCACTCTTCGTTTCCTAAATTTTCTTTTAATTGGTTTGTGTAATTCTTCTGCTAATTCATCGCTCCATGTGATTCCGGGGGTATACTCTACCCCTTTTCCCGTTTTTTGATTTTTGTCCGAGACCAAGTGTGTATTTCGTTTTGATAGCTGGTTTTACAACTAAATGTTTTGCAATCTTTTCTCCAAATGTTTTTGATTTAGTTTTATTTAAATTGGAAAGCATTTGCTTATCACATGTACCCTTTTTTACACCACTGTCATAGCAAAAGTCATGGTCCATACATACTGCATCCAGTTCATTGACAGGGGGTCCATTATCTAGGGGATTTCCTGGCCCACAATAATTATATCCTGGAAGTGTTAAACCTTTCTTAGGTAATAAAGGTAACATTGCTTTGTGAATATCTAAATTACCCCCTGTACTTTTAACAAACTTTGATTTCATTTTTCCACAAGATGAACAAGTAGCCTTTATCATTTTTCTCCCGTTTTTTTGTTATAACATAATGAGGATTTATATTATCAGTTAATCTTCTTTCTTTCAAACAATATATTTTATTCTGTAAACTCATCTATATCATATGTATTTAAAATTATTTAAAGACTAATAATGTAGTTATTAATTCAAAATAAGTTTAAATACCTTTACATTTTATCAATAAAAATAATCTGCCAAAAGTTTGCCAAGTTGGCAGACACTGCCACATTGCTGCCACTTGGCAGAAAAATGGCAGGCTTTTGATTGGTTGAATTTGTGTTTGCCAACGTTCTGCCAAAAGTTTGTCAAGTTGGCAGCGACTGCCACATTGCTGCCACTTGGCAGGATTTTGGCAAATATTTGGTGAAAGTGTTTAAAATTATCTTTAATCATATTTTACTATAGGTTTTAACAACAATTTGTTAAAATTTGTTTTAAATTTGTTGAAATTGGTCAGCATTGGTCGGTTTAGGTCAAGGGTTAAAATTAATTTGGGTCAAAAGTGTACCAAAAACCCCATTTCTTATACTACTAAAGCATTTTCTAGTTTTATGTTTAATTTTTTTCGAAAGCTTTGTTTATAGACATATCTTTGGTACTTTAAAAGATAATGACTTGAAATTAAATATATTTCTTCATAATCATCATCTGCATGTGTGGTTACAATCCCCATAAATCTAATTGTATTGTTGACAGAATTATGCCCCTTTCATACTTAAAGCTTTTTAGAAATCTTCGCTTTCTTGATATAACTTTACTACAATATAAGATAAAGACTTGAAACTTTAAGTGTATCTTTATCTTCATCATTTGCATGTGTAATTATAATCCCTATAACTCTGATCTGTAGTTTTGACCAAATAATGCCCCTTTCATACTTGAATTTTTGACAAATTTCGTTTTCTGGATATATCATTGGTACTATATAAGATAATGACTTGAAACTCAAAATATATCTTTACCATCATCATCTGCATGTGTGGTAACAATCCCAATAACTGTAATTAGTGTTTTTGATAGAATTATGATAGAATTATGCCCCTTGGTGTATCTTCCTTTTAAAGTAGAGGTCTCTTATTGAGACATATGTTCATTTTACTGTCAAATCGTCAAATAGTGGAGCGCGCTGTCTTATGGACAGTTCTTGTTTTGTTTAAAATTCTTTTTTCGCAAACTTCGTCAATTTTTCTTTCATAAAAAATTAGATGCCGTGGGTCAAAATGTATGCATTAGGGCCTGAGAAAGTAAACAGTAATATTTTTTGCCTTAATGCTAGATTTGGGTCTGATGCATTGTTACCCAATTCACATTACATGTTTCTCAGCAGGATCGAAATAGCAGGTATACAGTTCAGCAGCTTGTTATTTTAGATACGCGCATTCATTTTGCCAAAAAAAAACAAAAAAAAAAACACCAAAATTCAGATGAAAGTCTTGCAACCAGTTTATAATAGTTTATGTAAAGAATACTATGGTAATACTAATACACCTTAATAAAAACAACAGCCATGTATGAAACTTTTTAGCTCAACTGTTCAAAGAATAGTAGAGCTATTGGACTCACCCTAGCGTCCACATCCTCATCCCAATTAGATTAAGTTTTTGTATGTTAGCTGGTATCTCGGTAACCACTTAATGGATTGAAACTTCACACACTTATTTACTTTTTTAAACTGACTTACATTGCACAGGTTCCATAACTCTATTTTGCTTTTTTTTTTACAAAATTATGCCTCTTTTTCGACTTAAAAATTTTGGTTAGGGTTTTGTATGTAAGCTGATATCTCAGTACTCACAAATGGGAATGGATTGAAACTTCACACACCTGTTCACAGTCATCATCTGACCATAACTGTTTAGGTCCCATAACTCCACTTTGCATTTTTCAAACTTATGCCCCTTTTTCCACTTAGTAATTTTTGGTTACGGTTTTGTATGTAAGCTGGTATCTCAGTATCCACTAATGGGAATGGATAGAAACTTCACACACTTGTTCACTGTCTGATCTGACATGCACTGTACAGGTCCCATAACTACTTTTTTTCAAAATTATGCCCCCTTTTCGAATAAAGCAGTTTTTGCTTATGTTTTTGTATGTAAGCTGGTATCTCATTATCCACTAATGGGAAAGGATTGAAACTTCACACACTTGTTCACTGTCATGACATGATATGACCTGCAGTGCAAAGGTTCAATAACTCTACTTAGCACTTTTACAAAATTATGCCCCTTTTTCAATTTAGCAGCTTTTGGTTAAATTCTTATTATTATGTAAGCTGGTATCTCAGGTAACCCACTAATGGGAATGCATTGTAACTTCACACACTTGTCCACAGTATCATGAGCTGATAAGCATTATGCAGGTTCCATAACCCTGTTTTGCATTTTTACAAAGTTATGCCCCTTTTATATGCCCAAAGGGACGTATTATGTTATACCTCGGTGTCCATCTGTCCGTCCATTCGTCTGTTAGCAATTTCATGACTGCTTTGTAACTCTTGGACCCCTTGAAGGATTTCAAGAAACTTGACACAAATGTTCACCACACCTAGACGACGTGCATGTTTTGGATGTCTAGTTTCAAGGTCAAGGTCACACTTAGGAGTCAAAGGTTATATCAGTTTGTTTCATGTCCACTCTGTAACTCTTGAACTACTTGAAGAAACTTGGCACAAATGTTCACCATGACATGCAGAGTGTATGTTTCAGATAACTTGTTTTAAAGAGAATTCCTATAGTTTTTTTCCTTTCATAGAATTTTTTCAAATTCATATATGAAAGGAAAATTTGTGCTGAAAATAATGAACAAATAAAAACAATGGTTCATCAGGCTTGTTTTTGTGAAAAATAGTTTTGAACACACCCAATGTTGCTGAAACTGCCAGCGAGTTTTCAAAATTTTCATAATTTTCTGCTTTTTAGCTCAACTATACGAAGAATAGGGGAGCTATCTTACTCGCCCCGGCGTTGGCGTGAGCGTTAGCATGAGCGTCATACAAATGTTAAAGTTTGCGTACCACCCCAAATATTTTCAAAGTCCATTGAGATATTGCTTTGATATTTTGCATACTTGTTTACCATCATGACCCCAGTCTGTAAAAAGGAGGAGGCAACTCTATCAAGCATCTTGACTGAATTATGGCCCCTTTTAGACTTAGAATAAATGTATAAGTTTTCGTACCACCCCAAATATTTTCAAAGTCCATTGAGATACATTCTCGCATACCAGAGGTCTACCGTGGTTCCCCGGATGAACCTCTGGCACATTTCGCCGATATTTGTGGTTTGGTTACATTACAGGTAAAACGTTTCAGCCAATCAGCGTCGTTTCGCGACAAAATGTAGCGAACCAATCAAAATCGTCCGTGAAAAGCGTGACCGCGTCCTTTCATATCGATGTAGACTTACGAGGAATATTATTATTTCTTCAGGTCAATTTCTTAACATCGAATAACAGAAATAAATCTTTATTAATCGCAATCATGGAATATCGCCTTTATCTATCGTTAGCAACTACCTTGCTTACATATTGTTTGAAATTTCAATTCGGCGTGCCAAATAGTGGCGAACATTGATTGGCTGAAACTTCTCCCGCTAGTAATTACGAGTGCGCATGCTCACCAAATAAAGGACAGAAATAAATCAGAGGTTCGTCTCGGGATTTTGACGAACATCTGATAGATGAGAATGATTGAGATATTGCTTTGATATTTTGCATACTTGTTAACCATCATGACCCCAGTCTGTAAAAAGGAGGAGGCAACTCTTATCAAGCATTTTGACTGAATTATGGCCCTTTTTCAACTTAGAATATGCTTGTTGTAATGTTATAGTTTAACTCATAGCTTATATTATACTATCAAGCACTGAGAATAGTTGAGCGCACTGTCCAGTGACAGCTCTTGTTTATAAATACCAACCAAAATATATAGTAGCCGCAACTTGACCGCGATGGTTGACCTTAGGCTGATTATTCATATCGATTATTTCATTGTAGAAATCAAGGGTGCTTAGGGTAGCCGTGTATATTTATATTGAATGATTTGTAAAATAGTGCAGTATTTAAAGTTTTAATATATTTATATTTGATCAGTTAAAAAATCTCCAGTACACTAATTTATATTTTTTCACAAATTTATATTTCCTTTATCTCGTGCAGCTTGTGTTTTACGTACACTCCTTTTCAATAATAGGTTGTGCTTTATTATGTATTATAATGCAAAGGTCAACCATCGGGGTCAAGTTGCGTCCACTATACATCAAGACAGCACAATGAGGTTTATTCTTTTTACAGATTTTATCATATACTTATTTGATATCATAGTCATATTTGTAATACTATATCTTCAATATCCTTACAATAATGGGTACAAATTAAAAAAATATTGTTTCATATTCACTTTTGTGAACTTTTTTCAATGAAAAATACGCATAGTGAAGAATTTTTTTTTAGATTTTGAAAAAAAAATTCATAGAATTTTTTCCTATTTTTCTTGTGTATAGATAATTGTATTGTGAGCATAAAAATGGCTAAAAATGTTTGGGTCACCAGGCTAAATTTTTTGTTAAGACCGCTAGAATACAACACCTCTTCAGGCGGAAAATGGCGCGAACCTTGCCAAATTGATTACATGTATGTCTGCTAGTAGTTAAAAAAAGTTTTAAAAATTCTTAATTCTTTCTATAATTGAATACTAAATAATCTGAAAGGGGATATTGTCTTATCAGTACTAAGTCAATTGTCTTACATTATATGAACAACACTGTGTTTGTACTAAAATGCGATGTGAAAACACAACCACAAAAATGGCAAGATACCTGTCAGGCATGATGTTTGTCAATATAACATAAACCAGTATCAACATTTAATTACTGATAAAAACTTATCAAAAATGTTATTTCATTCAAGATTTCTCATATTTAAGATTGTCTGTCACATGTTTCAACAAATGCTGACTTAACTTCAATTTCCAATAGATAGTGCCGACTGCGCAGAAGGATGCGCATAAAAAACTAAAGGAATTCCCTTTAAAGGTCCAAAGTTTGCTGTTTTGGCTTTTGCCATATAGAGACTTCATTTATGGTTTGATTTGATACAAACTTGCAAAATAACTTCAACAACAATAAATCTTGGATTCCATGACGAATCATAGGTTCCTGAGTTATTTTATATCTGATTACCTCCCCTGAGGATTTATATCAGTAAGTACTTATAGGACTCATTTGAAATTTCATTATTTTCATTAGCTGGACTGAGAAAATCAGGGAAGATAACTATGGACTGATTTTATGTCAAATTACCTCCCTTTATTTCAAATTATAATGGGTATATCTCCGTAACTAATGAAGATACTGATCTGAAATTTAATTTATGTCAACAGATAGACTTGGACAGTCAGTGAAGATATGTATTGACTGAATTTATGACAAATTACCTTCCTTTATTTTTTATCTAAATGAATACACTTTAGCAGCTTCTAATGAGATTGGTTTTAAACATTATTTATGTCTTCCATGGTAAGAAATAGTCATGTTAGATAACACTTGATTGAACATTTATCTATATGAATACTTTTCTCATATATTGTTGTATAGGCTTGTATTCTGTATCTTCCACATGCGTATACCAATGCATGATTACCTCCCCTGATTTTAATAAAAAACGGATTTATCTTGGTAAATATTTATAGAACTCATTTGAAATTTCATTGTCTTTAGTTTGACAGAGGCAATCAGGGTAGATACCTATGGACTGATTTTATGTCAAATTACCTCCCTTTGTTTCAAATTAAAATGGGTATATCTCAGTAACCAATGAAGATACTGATTTGAAATGTCTTTTATGCCATCAGATGGACTCAGTCAATCAGGGTAGATAACTTTTGACTGAATTTATGACAATTACCTCCCTTTATTTATGTAAATGAATATATCTCAGCAGCATCTAATGAGATTGGTTTAAAATGTTATTTAAGGCTTCCAGGGTAAAGAATAGCCATGTTAGTACAAAAATGCAGCATTTGAGACTAGGACCCTCAAACTTGGTATGGAAATTGGCCGTGACTAGGTCAAAAGGGACTGTTACAAGATAATATTTATCCTGATGATATTTAATGTGTATGTCTCTGACTTATGCTCTATGTCAAAACTTGATCATATCATTTTGAGCAATGGTACTCAGTTGAGCTATATAGGGCCATCATCAGTTGAGCAATATAGGGCCATCATGGCCCTCTTGTTTGACTACAATACTATAACTATGTTTTACATTGTAAGTTTTACTGTCATTCCAAGTGAAATTCTGACATATTTCTACTAATATACATCATCAACAATTGGACATGCACAGTATCCAGTGTCATGTCTGATTACTGTTTCTAATTTGAGTATTTGAAGAATACAATCATTAAATAAGCTGTGTCAGGTATCCGGAGGGGTTGAAAGGCCATTAATTTAAAATGTAGGAGAAGAAATCAAATAATATATAAAATATAAAGGAATAATCTTAACAAGAAAAACAAACAATAATTTAGTCAGTGGAAAAAGCATGCTGTGTCAACTCCAGTGTGCCAGTACAAGGGTGTGTACATATATTTCCAAAAAAAATAAAAATTAATGTCTTTGACAGTAAATCTGTCGGGGTTTTAATGAAATAAAGTGATATTGTATGTGTAGGCAGTACTTAAAGCAAACTTTTTAATGTTCTTTTTTCTATTTTCAGGTGTGGAGGACTTGTTTCCTGCTGAGGTCTTCAGGGGTGAGCCACAGGCCCGTGGCGAGGAGGTCGTGATGGTTGTAGATGAGACTGAGTCCTTGGACGAGGTCAGGTCTGACAACCAGGTGCCAGAGGTAGACCCTGTGGTACCAGCCCGTAGGACTGTTCTTGGGGAAAGGGAAGATCCTCAGTTTGCTGAGTTGGCTCAGCCTGAGGCAGGACCAGTGGAGGTTCCTGTACCAGAGATGGCGCTGGTTCTTCCTGAAGTGGGACCTGTTTTTCCAGTTGTTGATCTGGTTCTCCCAGATCTGCATCAGGGTCATGATGAAGAGGTTATCCCTACTGATGTTGTACCGGCACCAGCTCCTCGCCGGTTTTCCCGTAGGACACGTCGACCTCCTGAACGCCTTCAGGTAATTTGGGGTACCAAGAGGTATTAGAATTTCCCTTCTTCATTAAAACTTGAATCATTTAAAGGGGCTCTTGGTACATTTTTCTTTTATTAGGTTTTTTTTGCCCTTCCTTAAGGTCCTTAATTTTTTTCAATTTTTTTAGAGGTCCAGGCCTCCAAGGTTTTAAAAATATTATTAGTAATAGTGTGGTTAAGTGTGAAATAAAACAGGTGGACACCAATATGAAGATAAGTCAATTCAGTTATGTGTGGTGGTAACCAGTAAAAGATATTTGATATATATTTTTTAAAAATGTACGACAGTAACCAGAACAGGCATTTCAGTTATCTATGATGGTAACCATAACAGTCATTTCAATTTTGTATGATGGTAACCAGAACATGTATGACGGTAACCTGAACAGTCATTTCCATTATGTATGACTGTAACCAGAACATGTATGACGGTAACCAGACCAGTTATTTCAATTATGTATAATGGTAACGAGAACAGTCATTTCCATTATGTATAATGGTTACCAGAACAGTCAGTTCAATTATGTATGACAGTAACTAGAACAGTCATTTCAGTTACCTATGTTGGTAACCAGAACAGCCATTTCAACTATGTATAATGGTAACCAGAACTGTAGTTTCAGTTATGCATAATGGTTACCAGAACAGTAATTTCAATTATGTATAATGGTTACCAAAACAGTAATTTCAACTATGTATGATGGTAACAAGAACAGTCATTTTCATTATGTATGACAGTAACCAGAACAGTCATTTCAAATATGTATGACAGTAACCAGAACAATCAGTTCAATTATGTATGACTGTTACAAGAACAGACATTTTAGTTCTGTATAACAGTAACTAGAACAGTTATTTTGAATATGTATAATGGTTACCAGAACAGTCATTTCAGTTATGTATAATGGTTACCAGAACAGTCATTTTAATTATGTATGACAGTAACCAGAACAGTCATTTCAATTATGTATGACAGTAGCCATTGATGGTAACCAGAACAGTTGTTTCCATTATGTATAATGGTTACCAGAACAGTTAGTTCAATTATGTATGACAGTAACCAGAACAGTCATTTCAGTTACGTATAATGGTTACCAGAACAGTCATTTCAATTACATATGACAGTAACCAGAATATGAATGATGGTAACCAGAACAGTCATTTCAATTATGTATGATGGTAACCAGAACATGTATGACAGTAACCAGAATAGTCATTTTAAATATGTATGACGGTAACCAGAACAGTCATTTCAATTATGTATGACAATAACCAGAATAGTCATTTCAATTATGTATGATGGTAACAACCATACATAACTAAAATAACTCATCTTCTGATTGGTGTCCATATATAATCAGAACAGTCATGTATGACAGTTACCAAACAGTTATTTCAGTTATATACGATGGTAACCAGAATATGTATGATGATAACCAGACCAGTTATTTCAGTTATGTATGATGATAACCAGAACAGTTATTTCAGTTATGTATGATGGTAACCAGAACATGTATAAAGGAAACCAGAACATGTATGACAGTAACCAGAACAGTTATTTCAGTTATATACGATGGTAACCAGAATATGTATGACGATAACCAGAACAGTTATTTCAGTTATGTATGATGATAACCAGAACAGTTATTTCAGTTATGTATGACAGTAACCAGAACCTGTATGATGGTATCCAGAACAGTTATTTCAGTTACGTAACTATGGTGGTAACCAGAACAAGAGACTTTAGTTAACAAATACAAATTTGAAACTGGATTTTAAAATATGAATTCTTTGCTAAAAAGTCATTTCCTTGTGTGAAGTTGGGGGGCTTCACATGAAGAAAAATTCTTTTTAGTAGTTTGGCTCAAGAGGTGTTATGCAATACATTGCTGTACACTTCTAAACTTGTCCAGGTTCAATTTTGCATTTGATAACAGTCTGCATTGCATTAACGAGCAGGCATGATGGTCACAGAGGTCATCAAGTTTTATTGTCTGGAAGTTGCATGTAATGCAGAAAATCCATTTATAAATGTGGCTGTAATTGTTGTTATATAACTTGTTGTAACATAACAATAAAATATGAGTAATGTACCATTGTATGATTTGTATTAATTCTTTTAACATTTTTATGTATTTCAGTATGTTGCTTTTAACAGATCGCTGTATTGTCGGATTCCGCTCGTGTCGTCTTCCTGCCCTCGTTTTCGTGTAATTTACCGGATGTTACCAACGGGTTCGCGTGTTGTTTTTTTTTTGTGTGTGTTTTAAGAAAGCTGTGATATCAGCAACAGCAAATAAGCTGTTACAACTAATAAGCTGCGAAATCAGCAACAGCAAATAAGCTGTTACAACTAATAAGCTGCGAAATCAGCAACAGCAAATATGCTGTTACAACTAATAAGCTGCAAAATCAGCAACAGCAAATATGCTGTTACAACTAATAAGGTAAATAAGATAGAATACTTTTACTGTTATGTATTATTTGTTACCCGAGTTGAAATTTGTGATATTTGACCAAATTGTCAGGTATATTATATTGTTCCCCTACTGTAGATACATACATTATGTTTTTATATACTTGCTTCATTTTTTTGTATGTAAATATTTTTATTGTTACAGTTATAATTAAAAGTAAAGAGTTCAGTTGTCAGCTGTGGACTACTAAAATTGGCTTCAAAGAATGTGAGATTCAGGAAGAATGTGTTACATCACTTGGCAGCAATGGCAGACAGAGCAAAGAGGGCAATAGCTACACATACTGAAGTTTAGGTATGCATATAAGTCTTCTTTTTAGCTCGACTATTCATAGAATAGTAGAGCTATTGGACTTGCCCGTGCGTTGGCATCTGCATCGGCGTCCTGATTTGGTTAAATTTTTGTATGTCAGCTGGTATCTCAGTAACCACTAGTGGGAATTGATTGAAACTTCACACTCTTATTCACTGTGATGAAATGACTTGCATTGCACAGGTTCCATAACTCTATTTTGCTTTTTTACAAAATTATGCCCCATTTTTGACTTAGAAATTTTTGGCTAATGTTTTGTATGTAAGCTTGTATCTCAATATCCACTAATGGGAATGGATTAAAACTTCATACACTTGTGCAGTTGCCATAACTCTACTTCATATTTTTATGCCCCCGAAGGGAGGCATATAGTTTTTGAACCGTCTGTCAGTCTGTTGGTCTGTCCGCAATTTTCGTGTCCGGTCCATATCTTTGTCATCGATGGCTGGATTTTCAAATAACTTGGCATGAATGTGTACCACAGTAAGACGACATGTCATGCGCAAGACCCAGGTCCGTAGCTCAAAGGTCAAGGTCACACTTAGACGTTAAAGGTCATTTTTCATGATAGTGCATTCGTGTCCGGTCCATATCTTTGTCATCCATGGATGGATTTTCAAATAACTTGGCATGAATGTGTACCACAGTAAGACGACGTGTCGCGCGCAAGACCCAGGTCCTTAGCTCAAGGTCACACTCAGACGTTAAAGGTCATTTTTCATGATAGTGCATTCGTGTCTGGTCCATATCTTTGTCATCCATGGATGGATTTTCAAATAACTTGGCATGAATGTGTACCACAGAAAGACGACATGTCGCACGCAAGACCCAGGTCCGTAGCTCAAAGGTCAAGGTCACACTTAGAGGTTAAAGGTCATATTTCATGATAGTGCATTGATGGGCGTGTCCGGTCCATATCTTTGTCATTCATGCATGGATTTTAAAATTATTGGGCATGAATGTGTACCACAGTAAGACGACGTGTCGCGCGCAAGACCCAGGTCCGTAGGTCAAAGGTCCTAAACTCTAACACAGCCATAACTATTCATTCAAAGTGCCATCGGGGGCATGTATCATCCTATGGAGACAGCTCTTGTTTAAAATAATGCCCCTTTTTCGACTTAGCTGTTTTTGGTTAAGTTTTTGTATGTAAGCTGGTATCTCAGTATCCACAAATGGGATGGATTGAAACTTCACACACTTGTTCACTGTCATGATATGACATGCAGAGCAAAGGTTCAATAACTCTACTTGGCATTATGATGCCCTTTTTAGCTCAAATGTCACAAAGTAACACAGTGAGCTTTTGTGATTGCGCAGTGTCTGTCGTCCGTCCGTAAACTTTTGCTTGTGACCACTAGAGGTCACATTTTTCATGGGATCTTTATGAAAGTTGGTCAGAATGTTTATCTTGATGATATCTAGGTCAAGTTTGAAACTGGGTCACGTGCGGTCCAAAACTAGGTCAGTAGGTCTAAAAATAGAAAAACCTTGTGACCTCTCTAGAGGCCATACTTTTCAATGGATCTTCATGAAAGTTAGTCAGAATGTTCACCTTGATGATATCTAAGTCAAGTTTGAAACTGGGTCACATGCCATCAAAAACTAGGTCAGTAGGTCAAATAATAAAAAATATTGTGACCTTTCTAGAGGCCATACTTTTAAATTGATCTTCATGAAAATTGGTGAGAATGTTCACCTTGATGGTATCTAGGTCAAGTTTGAAATTGGGTCACATGCTGTCAATAACTATGTCAGTAGGTCAAATAATAAAAAAAACCTTGTGACCTCTCTAGAGGCCATATTTTTCATGGGATCTGTATGAAAGTTGGTCTGAATATTCATCTTGATGATATATAGGCAAACGTTGCTGTCCCCCGACAGCTCTTGTTTAAAATGTAATACTGATTCCTACCTTGGTGATAATTCTGTTGTGTGTTTTTGCCCTTGTTTTCATATTTTTTTGTTAGTGTATACATAGGCTGGTTCCTTTTAATTGGAGTTTAGTGTATATTGTTCATTTTGAAATTTGTGTGTCAGCTTTGTTGTTGTCATTAATTTTCTGGTGATGGTGGTTTTAAATAACATACAAATATTTAAAGTTTGCTCACTAATATACTTTTAAATTGACTCTTGTCAAATGATTTACAACTTTCAGTATACTTTAAAACAAGATGTTAAGACGTATTTAATTGAGAAACATTTTCGTTAATTTCTTGCTGATATGTCTACTTTTTTTGTTGTTTTCTTCTCAGTTTTATGTATTCTTTGTTTGCTTGCAGTATGATCCACTTGTACAGTTCTTGGAGACCATATTGTAATTAAGATGTGTTGTCTTAATATGTAATCTATCATTATTATTATCATTACTATTATTATTATTATTATTATTATTAGACGTAAAGGAAGAACTGTTTTGGACCTGAAGCACATGAGGTTCAGGAAGAACATGTTACATCACTTATCAGCAATCATGAACAGAATAAAGTTGACAGATGCCACAAGCACTGAAGTTCAGGTATGCATATACCGGTAAGTCTTTCTTTCCCAAAATTTTCTTTTGAGATACCGATATTTCAGCAGACTGAAGATGTAGATGAAGAATTACTACAAAGTTAATTTTGAAGTAATAAATATTACAGTATCCAGTTTAACATTGTTAACAACATCCATTTGTTATTATTATTTATGAATATGTACTCTATAATATTTTCTAAATTCTAAATATTTCAGAGAAATCTGGACCAGGAGGGATGATGATTCACATGATTCCTTTGACAAAACAGGAGAAAATGGACAAAAAGATTACATGCTGTCATTTATGGTTTCATTGGCCGTGACAGTGACCCACTTTTGGCTTCATAATTATTTGGACTTTTTGGCTTATACTCTAAGGAAATTGCGTAGAGGTAAATTTTCTTCACCACTTTGCCTTCAAAATTATCTTTAACAATATGACTGGTGATATGCTGGGTGTCTATGCTCTACATAACTAAAGGCTATACTGTACCTGAAAGGCGGATGGACCCTTCTTAAACTTAAATACTAGTATTTTCTAAATTCAAAATATTTCAGGGAAATGTGGACAAGAGGGAGAATGAAATGGACAAACAGATGACATGCTGGTTGACAGATGAAAAGCAAAGCAAGAACCATGAGATGGTAGGTATATATATTTGCAAGTTTATGGAGTACTATCAAACTTCTTGATATTTCAGGGAAATGTATATACAGGAGAGAATGGAATGGACAAACAGATGACATGGAGGTCAGAATGAGACTGACAGATGAAAAGCATAAACAAGAACAATGAGATGGTGGGTTGTAATTAAGGAAGTATTTTCTAACTTTTAGATATTTCAGGGAAATGTGGATGAGGGTGATTAAAGATGCAGGAGAGAATGTAATGGACTAACAGATTATATGCTGGTCAGAATGTGGTTGACAGATGAATAGCAAAAAAAGAACCATGAGATGGTAGGTATATATAATTGCAAATTTAGGGAGTACTTTCTAACTTCTTAATATTTCAAGGATTCTAAATTCTTAATATTTCAGAGAAATGTTGATGATTTGGATGATTCCTTTGACGATACAAGAGAGAATGGAATGGACAAACAGATTACGCGGAGAATGAGACTGACAGATGAAAAGCATAAACAAGAACAATGAGATGGTGGGTATGTAATATTGCTGATTAAGGCAGTATTTTCTAACTTTTAGATATTTCAGGGAAATGTGGATGAATGTGATTAAAGAAGCAGGAGAGAATGGAATGGACAAACAGATGACATGGAGGTCAGAATGAGACTGACAGATGAAAAGCGTAAACAAGAACAAAGAGATGGTTGGTATATAAAGTTGCAAATTAAAAGATTGTTGTTTTTTTTCTAAATTCTGATTATTTCAGGGAAATGTGGACAAGGTGGGATTACCAATGCAGGACAGAATGGAATGGACAAGCAGATGACATGCTGGTCAGAATAAGGCAAGATGAAAAGTGTAAACAAGAACCATGAGATGGTACGTATCAGTAGGTATATATAGTTGCAAATTTAAGGGGTATTTTCATAATTTTGATTATTTCAGGGAAATGTGGACAAGGTGGGATTAATGATGTAGGACAGAATGGAATGGACAAGCAGATGACATGCTGGTCAGAATAAGGCAAGATGAAAAGTGTAAACAAGAACCATGAGATGGTATGTATCAGTAGGTATATATAGTTGCAAATTTAAGGAGTATTTTCATAATTTTGATTATTTCAGGGAAATGTGGACAAGGTGGGATTAATGATGCAGGACAGAATGGAATGGACAAGCAGATGACATGCTGGTCAGAATAAGGCAAGATGAAATGTGTAAACAAGAACCATGAGATGGTATGTATCAGTAGGTATATATAGTTGCAAATTTAAGGAGTATTTTCATAATTTTGATTATTTCAGGGAAATGTGGACAAGGTGGGATTAATGATGCAGGACAGAATGGAATGGACAAGCAGATGACATGCTGGTCAGAATGAAGTTGGTTGGCAAGAACCATGAGATGGTACTGGTAGGTATATATAATTGCAGTTTAGGGAGTATTTTCTAAATCTATGTATTTCAGGAAAATGTGGACGAGGATGGATGATGATTTCCATGATACCTTTGACTACTCAGGAGAGAATGGAATGGACAAACAGATGCTGGCCAGAATGAAGCTTACAGATGAAAACAATCAACAAGAACCGTGAGATGGTGGGTATTTAAAGTTGCAAATTCAGGAAATATCTATAGTTAGGATTTAGCTTAAATGTTTTGAAAACTTGGGTATGTTGCAGCCTGACAAAATAGTGTTTTTTATATATTTAAAAATTTATGTTTGACATGCAGCATTAAATATAAGGGACAATGTTTAAATGTTCAGGGCTTTTTTGAGAACAGTCTCTTTATAATTTTTATGTAAACATAAGATTAACTGGTAATGTTATAATCTGTACTATACAGTACACTTAATACATGTGTAGCCAAGCACAGTATATTTGTACTACCACTGAAAAACTGAATGATGTTTTGATAAGAGTTTTATTCAAAATTCTGCAATTTTTGTAGATAAAAATTGGAACATGCATAACTTACGCAGTATACTAAGTATCATTTGTACCAAAAATTTATATCGTTGTGCTACAGACTTACCGTGATATTTGGTTGTTTGTAGGTACTGTTCCCATCAAGTTTGACTTAAACCCAGCAAAATAGTGCTGAATTACTGACTGGTCAGTAGGTCAAGCTATGGACTAGTCAATAAGTTAAACTATGGACTGGTCAGTAGGTCTAACTATGTACTGGACAATAGGTCATTCAAACTATGGACTGGTACTTTATATAAGGATTCATGTGATAAAGAGTCTTGTAAATGGCAGATAATGTTTATGTTATGAGATGCTTTATTTCTTTTTAAGGTGTGTTGAGGTGAAACCTAATGATTCCTAGGAAGACTGTCTTCGGCTGATGTACAAAAAGCCTGGCAACAGCTTCAAGCCTGGCAGTAGCTTCTGAAAGCGGGGACACATATATCAGTAAGATAACATTTTTCATTTTACAGTTATTGTCCATGTGCAGTCACATGGAGGAAAGATTCACAAGGGCAAAAATTAATCTCGAACAAAACCCCCCAAAAAATCACATTTAATTTGGATTTCAAAAAGTCAAGTGAGTGAATTATCTCATCAGTTCTTCACAATAAATAATGTAAAATATTGAATAAAATGATTAAAAAACTAACAGAATAAATAAAAACATTTTTTTGGGGGAAAAAAGTGACTCTTTTCTAATGCTACCTGATTTTAAGTTTGTCTAAAATTGCTTGGTTGAGACTGTTTATATTTGGCTGTTAATGGGAAGTTGATAGAAATAGAAAAAAAAATCTCGATGTAAAAATGTTAATCAGAGCAATGACAAACTTAAAATCTGGAGGTCCCAAGTCCTCGGAAAAGCAGAGGGAAAAGGAGCTGCTGCCTTGGTTGTCTTAAAACTATATTGTTTTAAATAAAACAGAAATAACTTAGTTGTTTTTAACTGAAATATTTGAAATTATAAAAAAAAAAATGCAGTTCTTATTGTTATCCTTTCATATGTGGCTGTGTCTCAGAAGTTCGGGCATTGCTCAGAAGTAAAGTATTAAGCTGAAATTATCTCTTCAAGTTATAAAATGGTTTTCAGGAGAAAACATACAAGGAGTTGTAAATATATTTTTGTAAATTAGCTGCAGCAAATTTCCATTTCAGCTTCTTAAAAGATCAAGGCTGCAGGTTTGGAAATCACTCAAAACTAGGGCTAGGAGGATTTCAAAATTTTGAAACTGGTTAGGTAAACTGTTGAAGAATTATTGATATATTGTGAACATAAGACCATTATCCAGTTTGACAGATTGTAAATTATTTACTTATCAGTCTGCAAAATTACCTATTTGTGAATTATCAATTTTGTTAAATAGCAAGTAAAGACAAAATCCAGAAGAAAGACAGAAGTTGAGCAAATCCATCTGTGTTTGGATCATGACCATGTACTGTCTAATTATCTTGCACTTTATATTTCAATTATCACAAATTACACAGAACAGGAGCTGCTGCCATATAACAACTGGATGTAGCTGTCCACTAACAGAATGTTATTTTGGGAAAGTAACAAGATCATAATTAAGTAAGGACATTTTGTTGTGTGATCTGCCATTGAGTCAAGTTGATTTAAGTAATTAATCAACATCTTATCTAATGTATAGGATAAAACAAGTACTGAAAGTACAAAATTTAATGCCTTATTAAAGGAAGTGTAACAAAAAGTTGTATGAGAAAGACATTTCCATTTATGTTGGCAGAGTTGTCCCCCTTTGTAAAAGAATAATGAAATGAAGCAACTATCTTTCTGGATGATAAATTACATATTTTATTTTACATATTTTTCTTTAGCAATAGAGGGAAATGATCAACTACAGTCAATTTGTTTCAACATTTACCAAGTCCAGGAAATTCCTAATACTGAACACAGCATGGTCAGTCGGTATAATATTAATAATGTAAGTTGCTTTTTGTCATACAGCTATACAAAGTACAGTTTATAGAGAGCTATCCTAACCACTTTGGTATCCGCCTCTGCCCCTTGGTTAACATTTTGATGTACTTTTACTTTATCTCTATTATATTTCATTATTCATTTGCTCCAAGCTTAAAAAAGTCATTAAAGCTTAGGTTTTCCTTACCATCACCCTCATCACATGACACAAGGGCCATAGCTCTCAAGCCAATATTTCTTTAGTTATGCCCCCTTTATAATTAGAATTTCAGGTTAAAGTATTGATGCACTTTCACTCCATCTGTTAGTACTGAATAGATTTGGTTCAAACTTAAAGTATTTGTTTGATGTCACCTGCATCATATGACAAAGGTTAGCACTAGCGCCAGTATAGCATGAGCTATTACATGCTTTTTAGCTCGACTTTTCGAAGAAAAATTAGAGCTATTGCACTTGCCCCGGTGTCTGCGTCGGCATTATGGTAAAAGTTTTTGATAAAGTCAAATATCTCTGTTACTATCAAAGCTATTGACTTGAAACTTAATATACTTATTTACCATCAAAGTCTACACCACGAGAAACAATCCCCATCACTCTGGTTTGAATTTTGACAGAATTATGCCCCTTTTTAACTTACAATTTTTTGTTAAAATTTTTGATAATGTCTAATATCTCTGTTACCATTAAAGCTTTTGACTTGAAACTTAAAAGTATTTATTTACTATCAAAGTCTACATCTAGAGAAACAATCCCCATTACTCTGGTTTGAATTTTGACAGAGTTGTGTCCCTTTATAACTAGGAATTTTCTTTTTACTGGCAATGCTCAAATTCAGAGTCAAGCACTGAGAAAAGTCGAGCGCGCTGTCTTACTGTCAGACAGCTCTTATTTTTATCCTCCATTAAGTTGAAGTGGAACTGATAATGTGAACTTTTTCTGTACTGACATCTGTATTTCATGTCTTGCACATGATTTCATTTTAATGTGTGTCTTTGCGATAAACTATTTATTAACATCAGTATTGTCAATTTGTTTTCAAGAGTGGACGATCACATCTGAGCAACATTTTATATTTTTCAGTTTTCATGTATTCTGTTAAAGATTTATTTTAAGAAACAAGAAAACCAACTACATATAGTTAGATTCCTACTCAAAATTTGTTTTTTTATTACTTTTCAGGGAATTTTGTAATTGCCTCCCTTTAATGTAAAAGTATTTATATAAAGTATAGGCAAAGGGAGGTAATAACTATATAAACTTTCTAATTTCTAATGAATTTTGGCAAAATATATACTATTCAATGCAAATCTTTGACAAATTTGATACAGTAGTGATTATATTCATATTAGTTCTCAGGCAAAATATGTTTATTAAATAAAATAATGCCATCTTGGTAGGAAAATTTTTCAAAAATAATTTCGGTGAAAATCTAACATGTATTAAGAACACTATGAACACAGATAAGTAAATGATTAGTTGTTAAGTTTGAACTTATCCATTCATTGACCAAGTTTTAGTTGACCAAAATCTGATTAACAGCTTTAAGCTGTTGAACAAAGTTTTTACATTTTTTAAATATCAGTATCTGTAAATATATGTGAAATAAAAAGATTATTACGTTTGCGTCAAAAAATACAGCTGTTCCTTAAGAGAAATATATTGTGATCCTGGAGTCGCACAATATTTCCGCTGCAAAATGTGCATAAAAAGCTTAAAGCCAGTAATTATGCCCTTTTATTGTTAAAATATGTGACACATAAAATATTCAAAATAATGGCTTAAAACCAGCTTGAAATGTGTGGATCATTTTAATCTTGGGCAAATATCTCATAAACAAGCACACAGACCTACACATTTCATTTCAATATATTATAGGTCATATGTATATTTACAACTTGAAAAGTTTTATTAAAATCTACATCATAGAAAAAACTCTATTGGCGAAAATGTTATGAAAATTGTGATTTTCCCATAGAGTTCCATAATGAAAATTTGTGTGAGGTTCTAATTTTTAAAATTAGTCTAGCAAAAAGTTCTGAAAAGTCAGGGTTTATTCAAATTCTACATTGTAGAAAAAAATTGATGGGAACGTGCAGAACTACCTTAAGAAAAATGTGGAAATTCATAAGAAGTATATACCTAAAAATGACTTGTTAATAATAAATATTGAAACTTTTTGCCCAAAAAGGACTCGGATAATATTTAGTATAAAATTATTCTTTGTGGCTTTTTCAGATCCTAAATCTCAAAGCATCAACACTCCAGCCAGGGCTTATGAAGAGAGTCGCCTATAGATGAAGAAGTTCTAAATAAACACATAAACTAAGACAGACACCATCACACAAAACCTGTGATTTGTGATTTCTGTTTTGAATTAAGGGACAATTGCCAATATTTGTTAGAAAGTGTTTGTGGTGCTTATTTTAATTAATACATGTATCCTCATAATCACTGGGTTTTTTTTGTAACGATACTTATATATTCTGTATTCTATATGTATGCTTTGAGGAAATGAGTTCATTTAGAAGAATGGAATAAATTTCTATCTAGGTGCATTTGTCATGGCCACATCTTTTTACCCTGAATAGTTATCAATTAATTATGTTAATTATTAATTAAATAATTCCTTCAAAATGGATGGGACATATTGTTTTGCTCATTGTCTGTCTGGCTGTGCATTAGTAGGTCTATTGGTAAACTGTTTGGTTTCTGGTCAACAACTAGAGCATGTTTGGTTTCTGGTCAACAACTAGAGCATGTTTGGTTTCTGGTCAACAACTAGAGAATGTTTGGTCTCACTATGATTTAACTTTACAGGATGATGGCCTGTAGACAGTATATGATTTTTAGCTCATCTGATTTTTTGAAAAAAATGATGAGTTATTGTCATCACTTGAGCGGTTGTCGGCGTCGGCGTTGCCTGGTTAAGTTTTATGTTTAGGTAAGCTTTTCTCCTAAACTATCAAAGCTATTGCTTTGAAACTTGGAATACTTGTTCACCATCATAAGCTGACCCTGTACATCAAGAAACATAACTCCATCTTGCTTTTTGCAAGATTTATGGCCCCTTTTGTACTTAGAAAATATCAGATTTCTTGGTTAAGTTTTATGTTTAGGTCAACTTTTCTCCTAAACTATCAAAGCTATTGCTTTGAAACTTGGAATACTTGTTCACCATCATAAGCTGACCCTGTACATCAAGAAACATAACTCCATCTTGCTTTTTGCAGGATTTATTGCCCCTTTTGGACTTAGAAAATCAGTTTTCTTGGTTAAGTTTTATGTTTAGGTCAGCTTTTATCCTAAACTATCAAAGCTATTGCTTTAAAACTTGCAACACTTGTTCACCATCATAAGTTGACCCTGTACAGCAAGAAACATAACTCCATCCTGCTTTTTGCAAGATTTATGGCCCCTTTTGGACTTAGAAAATATCAGATTTTTTGGTTAAGTTTTATGTTTAGGTCAACTTTTTCTCTTAAACTATCAAAGCTATTGCTTTGAAACTTGCAACACTTGTTCACCATCATAAGCTGACCCTGTACAGCAAGCAACATAACTCCATCCTGCTTTTTGCAATAATTATTGCCCCTTTTGGACTTAGAAAATCATTTTCTTGGTTGAGTATTATGTTTAAGTCAACTTTTCTCATAAACTATCAAAGCTATTGCTTTAAAACTTGCAACAGTTTTTCACCATCATAAGTGGACACTGTACATCAAGAAACATAACTCTATCCTGCTTTTTGCAAGAATGATGGCCCTTTTTAGACTTAGAAAATCATGGGTAGGACAATATTTCTATTACACAAAAAAAAATCAGATGAGCGTCAGCACCCGCAAGGCGGTGCTCTTGTTTTTTTTAGATTTGGGTTTTACGGCGCACCAACGTAGTATAGGTTATATGGCGCCAAACAGGACTACAAATTTTGGTTTCACATCTCATTTACATTGAAATAAAAAAGTATACGACTCGTATGGTTTTGGGGTTCAGTAGGTGAAAGTGATCTAGGGACAGTAAACAGTTTCTGCTCTATAATGAAAAAATACTTTGGCTGTCAGTCTTTGTAGGAGATCATATTTTTGAGGTCATTTGGTTAAAGGTCAAATCTACTCGACTCCCAACAGGCCACCATTGGGGATGGGGCATATGTGTTTAAAAATGGCTCTTGTTTGACTTGCAGACTGTTGGAGCATACTATATAGGTTACATTCTACCAATTCAATTCCTTATTTATTTCATATTAATAACAAAACATTCAGACCTCATTTTCAGCACTTTAGAGCATTTCAATGATATGAAAACCATATATGGTCATTTAGTATAACATGTCTTCTTATGAAAAATAGAAAAATATTGACATATTATGTTGTATATAAGAAAAATAATCTGTTCTGAGAAACATCACCCTCTAAAAATGCCCCCATGAAAACAGCCATTTAGCAATTACGCGTAGGTAGACATTTTTTGCAAAGAATAAAACTTATTCCAGGAAATTTACAATGAAAATGGTCTAGATCTATTCTCAATACAATAAGCAATAAACATAAGCCAAAAATTTAACTGTCACCTCCTCATGTCACTCATTATACCAGATTTTATCCATAGCATGGAACTACATTTTGGACTACTTCACACGTAACACTGAGTAGTAACTTCCAGTTTGGTGTAATCCATCCTATATATTATATTCTAATGTTATTAAATGAAATATAAATACATTGTACACGTTTGATATATCATATATTGTGACCATTCCATTAGGAGTTATAAATAAATCTTGTTTCCAACAAGAGTTTGTGTTTGTTTGTTTTTTTTCCTATAGGGCCATGTTAAAGATGCTCACTGCAATTTCTTGTGTGAGAGATGGGGCAAATATTTCCCAATAGTTGTAAATGAACATGTTAGAAACTAAACTAGAAATGTGTCCATGAGACACAGATGCCCCCACTACATGACATTAAAATGACAATTTTTTCCTAGGTCAGGGGCCATAACTCCTACAGTACTGAATGAATCAGGATGCGAAACCCCAGATGCACAACTGCACATGCTGACCAACATTCCTGTAAACTTTGGTGACTAGGTCAAATACTTTTGGAGCTACGCACAACACAACATTAAAATGACCAATTTTTAACTAAGTCAGGGGCTATAACTTCTACACGACTGAATGAATCCGGATGCACACCCCAGGTGCACAACTGCACATGCTGACCAACATTCCTGTAAACTTTGATGACTCTAGGTCAAATACTTTTGGAGCTATGCATGACACAACACTAAAATAACCAATTTTTACAAAGTCAGGGGCCATAACTTCTGAATGACTGAATGAATCCAGATGCGAAACCCCAGGTGCAGAACTACACATGCTGACCAACATTCCTGTAGTTTTGTGACTCTATGTCAAATACTTTTGGAGCTAGGCGCGACACAACATTCTTGGAAGGACGGACGGACAAGGGCAAATCTATATGCGCCCCTCCCCCCCCCCCCCCCCCAAAGTGGGGGCATAAAAATGCAAAAAAAGTCACGGGTCACCGTGCTTGTTCAGAGTTATCTGCCATTAAAACTGGATTTTCTTCAAATCTGCATATTCACAGGCAGATAATTCCTGAACAAGCATGGTGATCTTCGATTTTTTTTCATTATTCTGTTTCTAACATGACACTGTGTTCATATATGAAGATTAAACAAATTCTATTTTTGGAATTTTTTTTCCACAAAACTGCCGCAACCATCCTTAGCTGGCTGATATTATATAACAACTTTATAAATTTACATGAACTGTAACTAAAGTATGTGGAAGCGATTTACAAAAAGACAATGCTTACCAACATAAATCGTGACAACATTTTTTCTGGGAAAATGAGAGATTATATATTCTGTCTTCCTTTATCCGACTAGTAGAGACCGTACCATAGCTCTTCGCATACTTTGATTTTTCAAACTAAAGTGATTTTTACAAGTGCACCGGTTACGATAAAAATGTAAACAACGGACTCTGTCTATGAAACTTTGAAATGAATGAATGACAGTCGATCTCAGTCATAATACTGATTGACAGTGAATGCTAATGACTCCATGTGTTGCAGAAAGGTATTTAGTTTGTAACTGTAATTTCCCGTCAATTGAAATCCTCTCAAAACTGGTAAAATAATTACTTATATTTGGACAAATCTCATCGTCTTTGCCGTTCGGCAGCTGGAAAAAGGGGAAATATAAAAGATTCAGTGTAAGTAATATTTTACTGGTACTGCCAGTTAGTAAGTTCATACTCTGAACAACACGTCAGAGAAATTTGGGCAGATTTGACCAATTATGACGTTGGCAGCATTAGATTATATTTTTTCTTTACACAAAAATTGCCGTTAGGTAACAAAGCGAATACGCCGATAATCCGGAGTTCACCGATTATTGTTCAAGTTCACGCAATGTAATCCAGCAATTAAACTGCATAGCTATTAGCTACTGCTGTTATAGGGAAGTGGTAGAGTGTCTGCCTTAGGGGTGAGAGGTCCTGGGTTCGAGTCCCAGTTAGAGCTTAACTCTATTTAGATTCTGCTAAGCATAGTTTTGCTGTTAATAGACTGTTCCAGATGTTCTAAATTTTTAGCACACAGTATCATGGATCAGTTGAATGTTAAATCAAATGCACCCAATTAGAAAATATTGACTATATTATGTCCCTTTGATGTTTATGCTCTCCATGTTCAAGAAGAGTTACATTTCCTTGATCACAAAATTTTCGTTATCATGAAAATATTAAATGCTCATAACTCCGCACTTCTGGTTAAAATATTGTCTATATTTCTGTTTTTGAGAAATATATGGACATTTCTCTTCATTTCAAAGCTTTTTAACTTCAAACCTATGATTTGAAAAACTTAGGTACTATCTCTACGACTAGCTTGGAAGTGCTGTTTCAGGATTAGGAATTTTCAAAACTAAAGCTATCACTAAAGATGATGAATGTACCCCCCGCATGCACTGACACAGTACATTGCAATTTGACGCTCATAAAATTGCATAATTATGTGGACTGTATGTATACAGCATACCGTAGTAACAAAAAACAAAGTCCCATAACTATGCAGAATATTTATCTATAAGAACGTAACATGCACCATGCACAACTAGGGTTGGTACTGATCACTTGTGTAAAGTTTTATTAAATTGTGTGCAAGGGCTCGGAAGATTAGGCACGCACAAGATTGCATATGCAGACTGTATGTACATAGTATGTTTACAAGAAACAAAGTCCTGTAATTCTGCAATTTTTGTTGTTGAAAGAACCTAACATGCACCATGCACAACTACTGTTGTTACTGATCACTTGTATGAAGTTTCATTAAATTGTGTCAAGGGGATGAGGAGAGATGGTGCGCACAAGATTGTGTCTATGTATATAGTATGTTAACAAGAAACAAAGTCCCGTAACTCTGCAATTTTTTTTTCTGAAAGAACCTAACATGCCCCATGCACAACATCTGTTGTTACTGATCACTTGTGTGAAGTTTCATTAAATTTTGTCAAGGGGATGTGGAGAGATGGTGTTCACAAGATTGTGTCTACGGACAGATGGACAGAGAGACAACCTGAAACCAGTATACCCCCCTTACAACTTTGTTGTCGGGGGGGGGGGGGGGGGTACAATAATTGTACAGAGAGTTGGCCACATCCCCTGCCTGTGTGTTTCAAAACTGTAGAGGGGAGGTACCTGGGTACTAGTAAATCAGAAAAAGTTTTCTGCTCATTTCCATCTACCAGTACACCATTTGATTCTGTTCAGTACTTGCAAAGTACAGGAATGGAGGTAAATAAAAAAAAAAGATCAGAGTTGACGTTCTTGTGCCGTTGTGAAAAAACAAAAATAGAAGACTTGGATATTGCTTTGACCTTTAGCCTGCTAAATTTCTAAAATGAACTGGTCCATCATTGAATTTGGGCAGTGCCATTTGTTATTTGAATGGGTGTTCACTGAAAATTTACTGACTGAATAGCAAACAGTGCAGGCTGATCTTGGTCTGCACTGGTCGCAAAGGCAGAATCACGTGCTGCCAGCAGACTAAAGGTTATTTTTTTTTTTTTGATTTAATGTCGCACCGACACATGATAGGTCATATGGCTACTTTCCAGCTTTAATGGTGGAGGAAGACCATGCAGGTGCCCCTCCATGCATAATTTCATAACGAGCGGGCACTTAGAACTTAGGGTTTGTCAATCATCTGTCAGTCCAGCAGATAATCAGTCTGTCACACAAAGTGGGACCTTGTAGTATTAACTTAAAAAGTACGAAATATTTTTTTTCCACGAAACTTTATAAAATGGAAAGATGCCAATATGCAAATGTTGCTTGTCTTTTTCATTTGTTTCTACAGCAAAAATGTGGTTGCTTTGGCAACACTTAGTCCAAAAATATGACAAATGAACACACTACACTACTGGAAGGCTTGTCAGTAAAATGGATTCTTGTTCAATTGCAACCAACATCTGTGTAGATCTTCACAGGACTTCATGCCTTAACCTTGTGTTACTACCTGAAAGATGAGTGTGAAGTTTTAACATAGCGTCACGGTACCATACTCTTTTAAAAACTTTCCCTTAAATTTTATAGTTCTACTTGACAGCTTAACTCTGGAAATATTGCAGATAGAGTTACGCATATTGTCACATTAATGTACATTGTCACTATGAGCAAGTACAGCAAGTTCTAACTGCATACCTCGGTAATGAAGATCATGATTGGACTTGTAAAAAGTTTAAACAAAAGTTTAAACAAAGTAGAGTTACACAATGGACAGACGGTGAGTGATCACAATAGCTTACTCCAAGCACTTTGTGCTCAGTTGAGCTAAAAACATGGAATTTTTGAAAATTGTGCCTACAGCAGAATTTTGAGGATTTTTTTCTCTCACAAGACAACAAGACTAGCCATCTAAGAGTGTCTGTCCCAAACTGATGAACAATGTAACACAAGATCTGACTAAGACTGGTTAGAAAATAATTTAAAAATAAAGGATGGCTTTCTTCCGAGATGAACATTATAAAGGGTTTGTTTTCTGTAGCCATAACAACTAAAGTACCGGTACTGCAGAAATCACTTTTGTTCGCTCTTTAGGTGTAGAACTACAAAACGCAGATTCTATGAAACTTAGTTCAACAAATAAATGTATTTCATACAGAAAATAAAAAAAAGCAGGATGATATTTCTATATAAATGCCTTTATTAAAACATAATTCACAGATTGTAGCATATAAAAAACAACAACACATTTTACTTTATCCATTGAAAACAAATGCATAATACATGTACGTAAATTTGCATACCTGGCACAAATTGATGATGTTAGATAAATACACAGGCACAGGTATCATATGGTATGCTGTATATCATTTGAAAGGGGCTCATGTATCTCTACATTACATTTTGGGTTGATTTCAGGTGAAAACACCCTGGTCATAATAGTTTCATCCCAGGTCTGATACCCGCGCCTGTTGCTAAATATAGAACACATGTGATGAACTATTACAATACATCTTGTGTTAAAAGCACTTTATTAAAATGTGTTAAACATGAAATATTGTAAACTCCACTACACAAGATTAACAATATTCCAGCGCAAAGGCTGAAAATGATGCCAAGTTTAAATACTTTTAAAGGGGCATTCCTGAAATCTTTGTAAAACTAGCTGCCCATGGGCAGCATGTCGAGCCCACCAGCTGTCAAAAGGACTGGGAGTTGCACATGGCACTCTTAAGTCCACACAAAAATCCTTACCAGTATGTTGTACTACAGAAAAGCGATCTTTACTTTTCCCTAGAACCAGTAACAAAATCAAAGCACTGAAAGTACTGATGGGTCAGTGCATTTCATCTGTTTTTTGTAACATTCTTAGATGAAAGTCAAATATTGAGATAGGAACCTGTGCTTTGTGCAAGAGACTTCGTCTGACTGAGGATGACATTCACGTCAAATATAAAATAGATTGCATGATAAAATGTGAAATACCAACCCCCATCACCGGCATAAGCACAACTTTTATAGGCGACATCGGTCAAACTGACTTGTTTATACAGCAGAAGAAAGTCGAATTTTTGGTGTTTCGGCAAGAAAGGCTAACATGTGATAAAAAGAATTCATCTTACATTTGTGACTATCCACATTGAATTTATTACACTATAAATGACGTCGATGTCAAAGCTTTATTACACTAGTGTAGTATCGCTTTTATTTAATGGCTGTATTACACTCCTGCAACGTCAAATATGTAATAAATAGAGAATATAAGGTTACTGTCATATAAATTTTAATTTATTAAGTGGGTCAGAGAAAATATAAACAAGACTATACTGCACTTTTCTGAGACTTCCAAGTTTCACAAATCTAATCACAGGCCATGTCTTCGGTGTTATTATTACCTGGTAACCCTAGAATTTACACTTATTTACCCCAAAGTTGAACCATGACTTCTGATTTCTTTTGATATCGCCATGCATTTGATTGATTTGCAGTAATATTTCCCGTCATATGACATTTTGTTGGGAGAATATGATTATAAAGTGCAGTAGTCTAGTCTATAACAGTAAAAATTAAATTTGAGTTTAAAATATTTATTACTGTTTAAATTTTTAAACTAACACCATCTTTCCATAAATAGCATTTTTTCCCAATCTGGACAGTTATTGCGCAGAAAATTCCTGATTTTAAAGGCCTAAGCGTCTTCCCAATTTGTTGGTGGAAAGCCCTGGGAAATAATGCAATTTTCAGCATAAAATCGTTATATGTGGGTTTATTAGTATCAAAATTCTTTCGACAAAACATTTGAATAATATTACAATTATATGTAGACATTACTTTTTTTGCAATATTCTAACAGTGAACCCGCATTTTATGTGCTGATCACACACAGAGTTGATTTTTTTTTGTGTTCTTTGTAAAAGTTATAATTTGTTCCTACATATCTTCATATCAAAAGATCTGTTTCTTTACAAAAAAGGAATTTTTAGAATTTCCTTAAAACTTTTCAAAAACAAAATTACGAATTACATGTGTACTGCATTCTTGCAGACAGCACTCGATATCTTAAAGACACAGTCACTTTATAAATATTCTTTCCAAACACCTGTAAACAATAAAAAATCTACTTTTTTATTTTATGATAAAAACATGTATCCAATATTATCATTTTCCAGACCTTGAAATGTTGTAAAAATACAAAAAATAAAAACAGAAAAAGTCTTTGACTGAAAACTACATGCATGTAGTCTTAAGAAGTCACAATCATCTTTTAATCTTAAATTTAAAACAAAGAGTCTAAAGTCTGCCGGTGATATCTCCAGACTGTAATCTTTGGCAGAATGTGAGCACCCTTTGCATGGATTTGTCATCTTGCCAACTTGTCTGATCATGTGGGTCTTTTATTCAGAATGGCCATTGGTTCTTTTTGGCTGCTGACAGCTACTGCAAATCTGTAACCAGAGTATGCCTGGAAAAAAAACAACAACAAAAAACAGTATGGATATGATGGAACAAAATCATAAAATATTGTCAGTATAAAAATTTGGGATTTTCTGCTGTTTTGTTGAGATTCACAAAAATGGGTCCCTCAAGAACAATTGGAATTTCACGATTTCACGATGGATATTTGTACGTGTAGTAAATTCCTTGCAATGTTTCACTGAGTATTTGGTTGGCAGGTACATAAAAAAGAAATTAGCTCACAATAAATCTTTGTCAAAAAGGTCTCAAATGCCTGTAAATTTGCTGGAAAATCTTCTGAATAAATTTTTTTAATGATTTTTATAACTTTCACAGCTAGGCCCACACAAACAAACTGACTCACTAATGAAAGTCAGAGCACCAAGAGATGGGTAGATTAGTAGTATTAGAAATACCGAAGCGAGCGTTTTTGACCCCCCCTGACCCCTTGTCCCTATTCTATAAGTGGACTTTAACCTTGCCCTAAACTTAAAATACTAACTTAGTACCCTTGATACCCTGAAAATCTTTTAAATCTTTAGTTAAACCGAATGAAAACCTTTGGTTTAACCAAAAAAAAGATTTAGTCTTTGGTCCGAACTGACCAATGCCGGACAATTTAAAATCCGCAGGCTTTATCAAAGATACAAGCTAAAATAAAATTGACTTAAATATCAATACAGTACACCGTAAGGTATTTACTTCCTGATTGACAGTGCATATCAAGATAAAGATCAGGTTTCAGTTTAACTGGAGAACAAATACTACGCTATAGTAAATACAATTCTATTGTGTATTGAGAGCTTGTCCTACTTGTAAGACACATACTTGTCCTTTATGTACCTGTTGTGTCAAAGGTAAATCAAGTGCATTTTTTAAAAATGATTATGCGGGAAACCACAAATTCAACCAATCAAAAGCCTGCCATTTTTCTGCCAACTTGGCAGACACTGCCACATTCCTGCCACTTGGCAGAACTTTGGCAAAACTTTGGCAGATTATATTATATTATATTTATTAATAATATGTAAAGGTGGGTCTACAACCCCCGGAGGCAAGCCTCTGGTCTTTAATCTTATCTTCAATTAGTAAGTACATTATTAGGGTACACATAGTAATTAAACTTTTAATTAAGCTTTTAATTAAGCTTTTATTAAACCTTTAATCCAAAAGTCTGTTTATACCATGGGATACAGGTTCATCCGATATGTAGAATCTGTGTGACTACCATCAAAAGCATAATGTTAATTCTGTAGATTCCGAATCGTCATTAAGGGTGAATATCAAACATTGTTCCTTGTTTAGATAAATTTTAATTTTTTTCTTATACATAGATATTAACTTATCAGTGTCAAAGTCCTCAGCTGCCTCAGCTGTTTATTTACATTATCAAATTATATCAGAAAATAAAGCATCATCCTGGGGCCTTGGATTCCGCCACCTAAATATAAAATGTGATATTGGGCTTTTAGTCGGTTTATACGGTTCACCCGGGGAGCTCGTACCCTTTAATAAAATCTTAATATCTATTATATAAGTTCCGGTTTTTCCGACTATAAACACACCACTCAAAAGCATATCTAGTACATCTATTTTATATTCTTGGTTTGTGTTTATAAAATCTTTATAATCTACGATAATTCCAGGTCTTACTTCAAATTCATTTAAATAATTTAAACCGGCCATATTTTCATATGTTGAATGTATCCAGGCACCGCGGCGGTCAAAATACTTTTTCATTTGTATGTAATCAAAAGTATGATTATAATAGTATTCAAAGAGAAACACTTCATGTTTTACTTCCTCTACCCTTTTTTCTATTTTCCTGTCTTTCTTTTTAAGTTTAAGAATTATTTCAGCTAAATCATCAACTCGTTTTGTTGTAGCAACTTCAGAAGCAGATAAATTGTCAACAGTATTCTTTGTTCTAGCTAATTGTGTTTCTTGTTTTAAGAAAGCATCTTTTACTTCTATAATTTTTTCCCAATTATTTGAAATTTTTTCATCATTAGTAGCAATTTCTTCGACATTAGCGGTTATTGCTTTAGTATTAGCAGTAATTACTTGGGTATTAGCAGTGATTGATTCTCCTTGTTTAGCTGATATTTTAACTACAGAGTCCAAATCATTTATTATTTTTTTAATTTTATCATTAATTTGATTATTAAATTCATTAATATGTTTTTGTAATAAACCTTTAAGTTTACTTAACTCTTCGTACTTTATATTGTGACTTGCATCAACATTATTAATCAGATCTACAAGTTGTTTCTTCAAATTTTCTATCTGATTATTAACTGTGTTAATTGCTTCAGTATTAGCAGTAATTGCTTCAGTATTAGCAGTAATTAACTCTCCTTGTTTAACTGATTTTTCAACTACAAAGTCCAGTTCATTTTTATGTTCTTCAACTTTAGCATTAGCTGCGTCATATTTCTTGTAATTTTTTTTGTAATATTACTTAAGTCTGCTACTTTAAATTATGACGGTTGTCAACAATACTAATCCAATTTCGAATTTGTTTTTTAAAGTCATCTATTTTAGAATTAATTTCTTTTTTAAAATCCTCTAATGCTGTATCTGATCATCACCTCTTTGTGAAGCTGCCTTTTCCAAGTCAGATTTATTATTCTGCAAGTTTATTTGAAATTAATTCTATAAATCTTTATGCTTTTTTTCAGTTTCAGTATTTAGTTTATTTATTTCTGTTCTAATTTCTAACTGATACATATTTTGTAACTTTTTTTCAGCTTCAATATCTTGTCTTTTAGTTCTTCATGTTTAATCATACTATCTTTTAATTCTTGAATTTGGGTGAATAAAATGTTTTAAATTAACTCGAAATACTTCTTTTATATTGTCATCTGTCAAATCAGATTTCTCTTCAAGTTCTTAATAGAATCAGTCATAGCTTTCATTTCTTCTTCAATTTTACCTTGTATATTCAACTATTAATAATGAATTCTTTTTAAAATCTTTTGTTAATTCTTCCATATTCTTTACTTCTGCTTCTAATGTCTGTTTTATACTTTTAATATCTTCAAGATTATAGTCATCTATTACACTTTGAACTTTTTTATACACAAACCGTCTTGAAACTACATCGGTGGATTTATTGGATTTCCTAGGTTAATTATTTTATTACCTCCCATATCTAATGCTCTGTTCATTGTGTTATCAAGTTCCTTATTTCTGTGAAGAAATGATTCCATGTCCTTTCTAAGCTTTTTATATTGTTTTTTAGTAGCATAATCACTTAAATCAATATCAAATTTAACTTTACTTACACTTTCAGTTTCACTTATTTGTTTTGTATCATTAAAAAACACCCATCTATATATTACCAGTAAAGTTTTTTCTTAAAAACTTCCTTGGTTTGTCAATATATAAGAAATCATATTTTTGATTTGTTGCATTAGCAAAGTATCACGATCTATATTTTGTTCATCACAAATCATATTATTTTTCGTTTACCTGGACTTTCAAACAAAATATAATGTGAACAGTTAATTCGAATATCTTTTGGTGTTTTATAGTAAGACTGACTTAAATAAATAACACAACAGTTTTTGTGACGTCCTTGAATAAAGTATTTTGTTATTTCATTTTGAACTTTTTTATCTTCACATACAAAATCATCAAATATTTACTACTTTTTTGTTTTTCTGATTCAAGATTTTCACAAGGCTCAATTTGGTTAGGATCAGCTAAACATTCAAGTATTTCATTTGGTTCTCTTTAATTTTTTTTGCAATTTGACTTAAGTGGTTAATTAAATCTTGATATTTAGATTGTTCTAGGTTTTTAGCATACAAGTATAATTTTCATAATATAAGAGGTTTTCGAAGAATATGCATTAATGTATTTGTTTTTCCAGATCCAGAGATCCACATATTAACATTCTAAAACATGAATCTGGCATAAAAGGATAAATTGTTTAAAGTTATTGGATTTATCACTTTTTGTATCATAATTGGATTTCCATTTATATAATTAAAAACTAAAGTTTTAAAACTTTATATTACATTATTTTACAATATTTTACATTATTTTACATTATTTTACATTATTATATAAATGCAATCAAAACTTAATGAAATGATGATAAGAAAAAAATTAGTTGGGCAAAAGATGAGAGCTCTTAGAGAAGAAATAATGAGAGAAAAATAAGAAAGCTACAAATCGGGATATGTACACTGAAATTTATAAGCCAATTACTGAAAAATAGAAAGTCAAAAAGAACAATTATCAAGTCAGTTAAAAGCATTACCTGGAATTAGGAGCAATTAGCGTTACTTCCAAAAAGTTTTGTTGATAAAATGCAAGAACAAAAATCGGCAGAGATAATGGAAGAATCACCACCTCCGGGACTACATCAACCATTACAACCATTACCACAGCCATTCCAAGAATCAATACGATTAATACCGCCGAAAGATCATATGGGTTTGGATGATGAAGATGATGTGTTTAAAGACACTGATGATACAACTGAAGAATCAGAAGAGAAGAGTTGGGAAGCAAGACCAAAAGAATTTGATCCGGAGGTATTAAATAAAGAAATTGATTTAGATCTTTTAGATGCAAAACAATATTGGACACCGCAAGAAGTGTTTGAATTTTTTCACACTGAATCTAAAAATCCTGATGAAAAAATGACTAGGAAAGAAGTAGAGGATATCATAGAAAAGGTAACAAAGAAAATAAAAAAATTGGGTAATGAATCTGGTGCAATAACCAGAATGAAAAATCCCACAGATCTTGATTTAAAGCAACAGGAAGCAATTATAGCTAAGTCGGATAATTTTAAAAAATATAGAGACGTAATCAATGATATTCTAAAACAAGGAAAATATATGGGGAAAAAGGAATAAGATATCATAACCCATATAAAGTTTCACCAAATGGACAATATGGTTAATTTAATTATTAACTTAAATAAACTTTATGGTCAAAACAAATTGGTTGCTCAGGATAGAATAACTGGAAAAGTAGTAATTAACACTAAAGTAGATAATGATTTGATTGATTTGATTAATAAAAGATATAACAATAATAAAAAACATTCAACTCATTCAATAAAAATATTTAAAGAATTAACAGAAAAATCAGGATTACCTATCAATAAAAGATCTATGAAATTTAAAAAAGTAATTAGGGGACAAGGTTATGACGTTTGTCCATGTAATCCAAAAGAATTGGTTAATGACTTGGAGTTAATTTGTGGTTCAATTGATGCTGGAAATAATAATGAAGAACTAAAAAATGAAGGTATTAGAATAATTGATGAAACTATTAAAAATGAATTCACTCTTACCAGAACAACATGAAATGTTATATAAAATTATTTTTTTGAATATATAAATGGAACAAAAAAATAGTATTAGTTCTGAAACAGTTAAAGTAATAAAAATAACGAGTGATTTTACAATTGATTTAGTCGTTCTTTATTTTAGATAAAAATAAAACTTATGTTGTTGGTTTGGATAGTATTAACACTATGACCTACTCTGGCATAATATTAGTGATGAATATGACAATAAAAGATTCGTTACAATAATGGTAAAGATGGAAAGATATCATATTTACAAACGGTTCTTACAGTTACACAGATATTAATAATTATATTAGGGAAACATTAATAAGTAATGATGATTTTGAATTTAATAAATCAGAAATTGCTCCAATAAGTTTGGAATTTGATTTAAGTAGTTTTAAGATTTTGATTTCAATTACAGATAATTTTATGTTGGATTTAAGAATGTCAAATTTTCATACATTGCTTGGATTTGAGAAAAAAGCATTGAGAAATACCGAATGGGGAACTACAACACCAATATAACTAATTCTGTGGATACAATTTACATTCATTGTGATCTTATTGATAATTCACTTGTTGATGGTAATTTCAGTGATATTTCTATGCTTTAAGTACTGCAGATTTAACAAGAGCTTATCCATTTACAAAAGAACCACAAAGAGTTGGATATTCTGAAATTAATAAATATATTATAAATTCAATTAGAATATATATTACAGATGTATTTGGTAGAATAATTAATTTTAATGAGGTTGAAACAAGTTTTACACTAATTATAAAAGAAATTAATTAAAACTAAAGTTTTAAAACTTTAATTATGAAATTATAAATTTTAGTTTTATATAATGTACAAAAAAGTTTATGACAAAAATAAAGGAATATTTATTTATGTTGATGCTCACACAGGAAAAGAAATCATACATGGAACAGGTATCTTTGACACTTTAACGAAATTAATTCAATCTTCAATTGGCACAGCTGGAAAAAAAGCTTTGGAAACAGCAGGAAAAGCAGCACTTGAAAGTGGAACAAAAAAGGTTGGAACAGAAGTTGGAAATTTAGCTGCTGATAAAATTGTTGAAAAACTTAAAAAGAAACCTGCTCCGGCAGTTGGTAATTTAATTGCTAAGGAATTACAAGAAAAGAATAACAATAAAAATAATAAGGAGGAGGAGGATATTAATATAAGATTAAATAGATTATTGTCAGGATCTGGAACTTCAGCTCAACAAAAACGTATTAACAGATTAATTTATAAAAAATAAAGTTTTAACTTTATAAAAACTAAAATAAAAATAAAATAATATAAATATATACTGTTTAGAACAAAACAATATTGTGAAAGATATGAATAAACTCCTATTCAATTAGATACAGCTTTAATATCTGTCCTGGGAAATAATGTTAAACAACAAAAAAACGGTTATCACTTTACAATTAATGATAGAAGTTCATATTTTGATTGGTTTAATGGTTATTTTGAAGTAAGTTTTAAAATAAATAAGCTTGCTGATGGTAATAATTATGATGATGATCAAATTGCTCTAATTAATAATGCAGCTTCATTAATTGATCAGTTAGTGGTTAAACAAAATGGAAAAATTGTTTATGATTGTAATAATTTATACAAAGTAATAAATGTAAAGAGTTTGGTTGAACTATCTGAAGATTATGCAAAATCAACTGGAACAAATGAATTTATCTATTTAGATAATACTGATACTGCTGCTACTGCTGATAATTCAGGTTTCAAATTTAGAAAAGAATTACTCCAAGGTGGTAAAGAAGTAAATGCTAAAATTCCATTAAATAATTATTCATTTTTTCAGGGTTTAGAAACTAATATTTTACCTCCAAGTCAAATTCAAATAACACTGCAGCTGACAGATGATGATGAATTAATTTTTAGAGCTAATGCTGCTGATCCAGGTAGGGTAATTGTAACAAAATTAATTCTATGGGTTCCACGTTTGGTTTTTAATGAATTTGGGTTTGATCTAATTGCTACTGAAAGATTTACAAAAGCAAGATGGTCATACCTTAGGGAAATGATGACGCAATCAACTGATACACGACAGACGGACATAACTTTTAGAATAACAGCTGGTGTAATAAAACCACAACATGTATTTGTTTATTTACAACGACCTGAAAAAAGTAATGCACAAAGACAGAATCCACTTTTATTAGATACATTTAAAGTTGATGCAGCAGCTGATAATACTTGTATTTTGAGCTCTTGTCGTCTTGAAGTTGGTAATGGTGTTTTTTATCCAGAAATAGAATACACAAGTATATCAAGAATATATGATGATGTAATTAATTATTATTATAAACAAAATAATAAGACTACCGGAAGTCTGCTAAATAGATCAAACTTTAATAGTTTATTTGGATTTATTCATTTTAACTTAGAATATAAAAAGGAAGTAACTACAGAAGATCCTAAGCAGATTACATTAACAGCTAAATTAAATGTTCGGCCGGCAGCACATGTCCGTGTTTACGCAATTGTATTGTATGAAGAAACAGTTGAAATAAATACTATTGGAAATGAACTTGTTATTGTTTAAATGAACTTGTTATTGTTTAAATAAAATAAATATAAATTAAATAAAATAAATATAAATTATATATAATGACATCAAATTATATTGAATATAAAGTTAACCTTACAGATGGACAAAAGAAAAATTTAGCCCGAGCTACAACAACAAAATTCCACTACTTTTAGATTAAAACATGAACAATTACATGGAAACTTCCCTTTACTATTAACAAAAACACAAATTAATCAAATTAAAAAAGCTGTTGCAAATAATAAGGGATTAGAAATTACAATTTCAAAAAGCCAAATGTCCAGTCAAGGTCAAAATGGTGGATTTTTAGGAGCTTTAGCTGGTTTGTTAGGAAAAAAACAATTCTTCCAATGGCAGCAAAAATAGCTCCAAAAATATTAGCCCCTTTAGGCATTGGAGCCTTCTGGACTGGCCAGTACTGGTGTCAGTAAAATACTTGGAAATGGTATGATTTCAGTAGCTAATGATAAGAGAAATATGATATCACCATATCTTACACCTAATCAAGAAGCAACTAGTAGGATCTGGAGTGATTTAAATTAACACAAAAACAAAAACAAGACGGTGGGTTTTTAGGTATGTTGGCTGTAGTCTAGGATACCTTTGATAACATCTCTTGTTAAGTGGAAAAGGACTACAGATTGATTCACAACGGAGACCTTACAGACGAATTCCTATAGTAAAAAAAAAAATAAAATTTAATAAAAGAAAATAAAATTTAATAAAAGAAAATAAAATTTATAAACAAAACCAATATCTAACTTTGAAATTGAACAATGGGTAAAACAATTAAAAATTAAAAACTTTAGGGGTGTATTTAGTAGAAATAATTTACTAAAATTAAAAGAAAAGGACGAGTGTGGAATTATAAATTTGGACGATCTGTGGTCCTGGAACACATTGGGTTTGTTACTTGAATACTTTGTATTTCGATCCGTTTGGACTTCTCACCAAAAGAAGTAATTAAGTATATACCAAATGTAAAATACAACAATGTTCAATATCAAGACAAAACAAGTATGCTTTGTGGATATTATTGTTTATTTTTCATTAAAATGTTACAAGATAAAGTTACCGTTGTATGATTTATTGTATAAAATACTAAAAATTAATAATGTAAACAAAATGAACAAACTATTATAAATTATTTTAACTAATAAGGACATTTGTTTAACTGGAATAATTAATATAATGGGAATATTCAATAATATAAATGAAAAAGTAAATAAAATAGAAAGATGGACGTCAGTCCCTGAGAGCTGGAAGCTCACACAAATTAAAAGAAAACCGCCATTGTTTTTAACATGTTATACTCAAGATACTGATGGTGGATTATTTCAATGGAAAACTGTAAATGCTAGTCCTGGTTTAGTTCAAAATGGTAATAATGTAACAATTAATTTTAATTGCATTTTAATTATTCTTGTTGATGCAATTAAATTAGATAAAGGAGAAGCTAAATTACAAATAAAAAATAAAGAAAATGTAATTCTTCAAAGTTATCATGTAAAAATAATAGAAAAAATGAATCTATTTCTATTAATTATGCAAATGAATTTAAAATAAATGATGTTATTTATATTAATTCTTTAAATGTTATGGAATATTCAGTTAACAATTTATGGTTCTATAATTTAAGAGTTAATTTAAGAGTTAATTTAAGAATTATTTAAGAGTTAATTTAGAATTAATTTAAGATAAGCTATGTATCAATACCATTATCAAGAATATATCTTTTATCGTTATAACATGATAAAGATGTTTTATTTATAACATAACTGGAAAGATTGTGTTTATCAGAACGAATAACTTTAAAGGTGTGATTACTTTGGGTTGAATTAAACAAAGTATCTTTATAATTTTTATGAACTATTGTTTTCTTAACAACAAGTTTTTTAATTCCTTTACATTTTTTAACATTTACTTCGTTTTCTAATAATATGAATACATTTTACTTCTTAATCGACAAATTCAACAATGGGAATGCGGCGCTTCATCTTTAAATTTTCCAATTACTTTTTTATTATTATCAAAATAAAATTTTGAATTACTATCGTAATCACTATTATCAAATAAATCTTTGTCCTTATAAAAATCCTCATATGCATCTTTGGTTTTTATTGCATAACATAATGAATCAGTGTCAGTGAATAGTAATTTACAATTACCCTCGTACTTTTCCTTAATGTAATTATAATGAAAATCATTACATTAAATATTTTGTAAATCTAGAATGCACATTCCAACATAACAAGGTCTGTTTAATAACAAAAATTTCTTTTATTCTATGAATACCAAACAAATTCTTGTTAAACATCGTTGAACTAACAAATGAAGGTTTGGCTATGTTTTTAATAAAATATTTTCATCATGAGTTAATTTAATATTAACCCTCTTGCGTAAATTCTCCATCGTTTTACGAATACAGAATTGTTCATTAACTTAAAAAAGTCCTTTCAAATGAATTTTTTGCTTTAGATCTTTTTGAGTATTAAAATCAATACTTTTTTAACAAGGACTTTCGTCAAAAGTTAATACTTTATGTATTTTTGTTACTTTTAACCCTAATTGTGTATATAGTTCAAGATTTTTATAATGAACTACATAATTTTGTTTTTTCATTAAAGTTGGAACTAATTTTTTTACATTACTTTTTCCTATTTCAAATTCTGTTTTAATATTTTTACTATAATTGGAAAGCCATTGATCTGGTATAATAATTTTTTCAGGAGCTAAAGGATATCATTATGTACAGTATGTAATTCTTTTGGATATTCAAGATCACATTCAACTATAAAGTTAGTTTTACCTTTTGCAATTAATTTTTAAATTGTTTTTCGGATATAAATTTAAAGTTTCCAGAGGGTAAAGGTTGACACATAGCCCAACGTAAAGGTTATTGGCGTCGAGGTACATAATGTATTTAGATTCTAATTTGGATTATATCTTTCATATTATTTATTGTTTGCTTTACTGTTCTGTTTGAAATATAACTTATTCCTCCTCTCAGTCCCTTTTCAATAAAAAGATACATATCAATATCAGTTATTAAATCTAACTTAATTCCAGTCATTTTTAACATTGCATCCAAGCTAAACCAGGACTACTAAAATATGACAAGGATCTAATTTGTAGTACTCCAAACATAGTTTTCTAAAATTTTCAAATACATCAGCTAAAAGTAATACGTCAGTTTTTAAATATAGATCATGATATTCTCCCATTGTTTTAATTTTAAATTTATTCCAAATATTTTTAGCATGTTCGTATTCATTATCAGATATGTGTGTTTCATTTAAAATTGAATAAAACTCTTCTTTAGAAGGTAATTCTGTTTCTTTAAATTTTTTAAATGAATCCATGTAATCATATGGATAAACACCTTTTGTTTTTAATAAATTAATGTAATCAAATTCTTGAGATAAATATTTAAATTCTGGAATATTTTTTACTAAGTTATCCAATGATTGAGACATAAATTGAAATGAATCAATAAAGACCAAGTCGGAAATCATAAATGCCATATATCTTTCCATATTGTTAGGAATAACATTAATTTCTTTTTGAATTTCCCTATTTGTTGCATAATAAAATGACCGTCATAACCTCTTAAATTATGAAAATATACAGGAATTTTATGTGTTAGTTTAAAATTATATATTAATTCTGAGTGAGCACTTCCTCTGAATTTTCCTGTTATATGACAGTGATCCCGTACTGGCACTTCACCTTCTATATATTCTTTTTCACAGATATGACAAAACTTTTGTTTTTTAAATTCACTTTCACTTTTTTAGACATTCTTAGTTCTTTGTTAAGTGCTCTTTAAATATTTCTTTACAATATTCCTCTTCCTCAAGCATTTTTCAATAAACTTATAAACTGCATTAGGGCCTCTATAAATCTGGGTTGGTTTATTATTTATCGTCATAACAACAAACAACTTTATAGCCGTAAAACCACAATCTATATGATTTTGATATGGTGTCAGTAAATGAAGATTCAGTTGATGGTTTAAAGCAGTTAAAATTTTTTAGTTATTGATTCAAAAATCAGCAAAATTACAAAAGGTACTGCTAAACCTTTATGATAATTTTTAAATTGTACTTTACTTCCTCTTTTGGCATTTTTACACCTTGGATACCATTAATAGCTAAACAATTTGGAATTGTTCATTTAATTATTCTTTCTTGAGTAAAATGTTGTAAGCAACTTTTACAAAAATATTTTCTATGTTGGTCTTTGGTTTTGTTAGTCATTAATCTATTAAAGTCTTTTATCCAAACATAATGTTGGACTACAGTTCTTGAGGGTTTACAGTCATCATCGGTTATTTTATCAGTTATTTTATCATTTATTTTATCATTAGTAATTAGCAACATGTCACAGTGTTCTTCGTATTGATATTTTGATATGTACAATGGATAAATACTATTTTCTTCATAACCAAATATATTAAATGATATTTCATTTAAAACTTCTATTTTAGGTATTTGATTTAATGTAACAGGAAATTTAATTCCAGTATAATAAGATCGTTTATATGTTTTTTATATTTCGAAATTTTTTGGGGGTCTTTTTCAACAGGAAATTTTTTAAGCTAAATGACAACCATCTAAAACATTCATTATCATCGTTCTTTATTTTTATTAATCCTTTCATTGAATTTTGTAATGGTTTTGGTAATTCTAAAAAACTTAAAGCACCCAAATGGACTATACTTATATCTATTATATAATGAGCATCAACTGACTCTATCTCCAGCCACTTCCTTCAGAAATCCAATTACCAATTCTATTTATTATTTCACAAAAGCTTGATGTAAATTTTTTTTATTTCGTTTGTGTTAATAATTTCTAAGCCTTTGATTGAAAATAAGCTGTTAATATTTTGTATAGTTTTACCCCATTTTTGCAAAATTTAATTTTTAAAACAACGTTTATTTTTATACCTTTTAAAGTTTTAAGTTCAGATTTAAGTATTTCATAAGAGTCGTTTATAGTTAAATATAATTGATTCTTTGGATCTTGTCTATATTAATTTTAATTTCAAATTTCTTATAATATTGTTTTGTGGATCTCTCGATTTCCATCTATATATTATATTTAAAAAAAAAAATCTTCAAGAAAAAAAGGATTAAAAAAAATAATTAAAAAATAAAAAAATTTAAATAAAGTTTTAAATTTAAATCTTTAAGAAGAAATAAAATATTTAAATTTATATCTTTTCCATTAACTTTTGATATTCCACATTTACTCGGTTTGTCCCTTCACAACACATTTTTATTAACCCAGCATTAAAAACCAAATTCTTTAGATGCTTTGTAAGTGCTTCTTTTATATTTTTTCTTCATTAGTATCACAGTCGGTTACAATTACTTTTTTAGGATTGTTTCGATAATTATTTGGTCGGGGACAATCACATAATCTTTCATTCATTTTCTTCTTCAGTTAATAGACAACCACAGTCCCATTCAAATAAATTATTTTTTAAAAGATAAGGATCTATAACATTTTGTAATTTATCAATGACATGTTTTTATATTCATCGCTAACTATTTGATCAATTTTTGATTTAATAACATTTCTACTTTTAAGAACTTTCTTATATGAATTTTTGTCTGGATTCATTATTTCTCCTAAAGTGCTAGATAATTTGACATAATCATTCTATCTACCTTTCTATTAACCATCTATATATAATATACTTATAGAAAAAAAAATCTCTAAAAACACACGTAAAATTAATACAGCTCTTTCTTCTTTTTTACTTTTATATCCGTTAAGTTTAAATTCCTTCAAATACGTTTCAAAAGGCATTGATATTTTTTTCTTCCTGCATTTCTAATAGTATTGTAAAAATATCCTGAATAACTTTTTTTCTCTTCTCTTTATTTACTTTTCCAATCCGTGCTTTTGTTATAAGTTGTTTATTTTGTGATGATGTGTTTTTAAAATAAATTTCTTGTCGTCAATTTTTTAGTCTGTTAGTAAATATAGTAATTACTGATGGAACAGCGCCAGCAATGCTACAAATATAGGAATAGCTGGAACAAGTGCTAATGCAGCTGAGCAACCAAAACACCTGCTGTAATATATAATCCGGTACTTACTCTCCCACAAAATTTATAACTTTTTCTGAAAGCAGCAGCTGGGTTTAGTTAAAGTGAATGATTAACTGATCTATTGTTTCTATTCCATTATTAGAAATTAAATTTTTATGGACCATTTATATAATATATATTTTAAATTAAATTTCTTTCAATTCACAAAAAAATGGTACCCAACTATTAAATTTTTCATTGTAACCTTTCCATTTTACTAAAGCTTGTTTTTTCTTATAGTCTCGTCTAATAACTTTTCTTTTCTAAAAACCTCTTGTGTAGTAGGTAAAAGTTCTTGTTCATAAAATGAACCTTAATTATTTCATCATTTAAATCTTTAATAGAGTATGTTCTGGGATTTGTATTTTTAAATTTTTATAAATTATAAATATTTCCTCTGTCCAGTTTGGTGTATATCCTTTTTAAAAATGTCTTTTAAGTTTACTTAAGCGAACTCGATCACCAATTAAAATTTTGTTTTACTCTTTGGTATCTTTAAATCACCATATAAATTAAAGTAAACAGTACCTTTATTTAAGTTTTTACTAGCTTCGTTGGTGTCATTTTTTATACTAGAATGTTTTGTTTTGTTATATTTATCAACCATATCCTGCAAATTATCTAAATAAGTATAAGAATTATTTGCTGTAAAATATTTCCACATTATTCTTTTTAAACTTCTATTAAATCTTTCTATTACTACAGCCTTTCCTTCATTAAATGTATGATACATATTAATCTTATTTTTATTCAAAAATGATTCAAACTTTTTATTATAAAATTCTTTTCCTTCATCTACCCATAAATTTTACTGGAAATTTCGTCCTTTCTAAAATTATTTTTTCAAATGCTTCAGTAACAGATTCTCCAGTTTTATTCTTTAATGGAATAACCAAGCATTTTTACTAAATATAATCAAAAACGGTTAACAAGTACTTTACTCCTTTATTATATTTTGAAAAGCTTGCATGTCAACTAAATCAGCTGACCAAGTATCATCAATATCTTTAAACTATCACTCTTCGTTTCTAAATTTTTTTTTTAATTGGTTTGTGTAATTCTTCTGCTAATTCATCGCTCCATGTGATTCCGGGGGTATACTCTACCCCCTTTTCCCGTTTTTGATTTTTGTCCGAGACCAAGGTGTATTTCGTTTTAATAGCTGGTTTTAAACAACAAATGTTTTGCAATCTTTTCTCCAAATGTTTTTGATTTATTTTTAAATTTAAATTGGAAAGCATTTGCATATCACATGTACCCTTTTTTACACCACTGTCATAGCAAAAGTCATGGTCCATACATACTGCATCCAGTTCATTGACAGGGGTCCATTATCTAGGGATTTCCTGGCCCACAAAAATTATATCCTGGAAGTGTTAAACCTTCTTAGGTAATAAAGGTAACATTGCTTTGTGAATATCTAAATTTTCCCCCCGTACTTTTTAAAAAACTTTGATTTCATTTTTCCACAAGATGAACAAGTAGCCTTTATCATTTTCTCCCGTTTTTTGTTATAAACATTTAAAGAGGATTTATATTATCAGTTAATCTTCTTTCTTTCAAACAATATATTTTATTCTGTAAACTCATCTATATCATATGTATTTAAAACTTTTTAGTTGGTTTAAAACCTGTGAATTTTAAATTGTCCGGCATTGGTCAGTTCGGACCAAAGACTAAATCTTTTTTTGGGGTTTAAACCAAAGGTTTTCATTCGGGTTTAACTAAAGATTTAAAAATTTTCAGGGTATCAAGGGTACTAAGTTTTGTATTTAAGTTTAGGGCAAGGTTAAAGTCCACTTATAGAATAGGGACAAGGGGTCAGGGGGGGTCAAAAACGCTCGCTTCGGTATTTCTAATACTACTTAGATTAAACATGACAGGGCATTTGTCAAAGAGGAACATCCAAGAAGTGAAGTGCCTTCAGCTATAACCTTGACCTTGGAGGAACAAACCAGACTTGCACCTGACACAACTAATCATGATTAAAATCTGTGTAAAATTTCCTAAGAATCTCTTAAATAGTTTAAAAGTAATAGCTCAAACACAAATAGATGAATTAACTTAGGAGCAGACATATGGGCGCTGTGACTACACACCAGAATTAAAACATCCTTCAGATCTTTTTTTTTGTATGGAGAAATACCTTAATATTAGGTTCCAACAAAATGTTTTCTCACTCTCTTTTACAATTGATTTTATTTCATTATCACAAAAAATATAACCTCTGGTAATGTGAAAAATTAGAGCACTATTGAAAGCGGGAGAAACATCAAAATATTGGATATTTTTAAAATGACAGCATGGAACATAACATTTAAGCTCATTAATCAATATTATTTAAGTTGATATTCTGACAGTACAGCAATATTCCATTTACACCAAGTTACAATTTAGACTACCTCCTATCTGGAACAACTGATACGATATTATTAGACCTTCCTGCTCCTATGTTCTGAAAACAATACTTGTTTACATCAACTCCTGGTTCTAATTTTAGTGCCACACTGCTTGTGTTAGTACTGGTAAAAATGTCACAAATATTAGAACTACAGCAGAAAACTGGGTTGCAACTGCTGGTCATTCCATATGCAAATTAAAACATTTACACAATAATCCATCTTTATCTGTTCCTGAGAAAGCTGGACCTCAGCATCAGGAGCCATTTTGTCTGACTGGGCAATCCAGTTAGGGTCATACAAGTCTATGTGTACCTGCATCTCCAGATGTATCATTTTTATATGAGCAGAAGTAAGAAACATCACTCTGGAAAATAAAATTCTTTATTAACTTCTAAAATGGACTGGTCCATCATTTAATATGGTCAATACCATTTATTACTGGAAGGGGTGCTTACTGAAATTTTACCAACTGAATAGTGAACAGTGCAGAGCAAATCAGCCTGCACATGATGCAAAGGCATGATATGTTGCCACCAGCAGGCTAAAGCTTAATTATAGTGTCATCTGGAGTAAAAACATGACAAGTGTTTCTAAAGCAAATAATTTACAATACATTAACTAGTTATATACTACATGTATATGGTATTTCTGATACACAACACTTAATGAACAATTGTGGTAAATGAAACCTTGCAGGCACCAAGTTTTTTAACTACTTTCCAAATGCATAAGAAGTGGCTAAAGGTCACAAAAGACTTTCTGCTTGAAACAAACCTGTATCATTGAGAAATATTGTCATATTAAGTTAAATATCAAACCTACTGAGCTATCTAGTAGTGCACTGCCATGAAGCTCAGTGACCTTGCTACCAGATTTACATTGTGTGCACACAGTTAAAGCTGGTATTGAGGTCACTGAGCTTCATGGCAGGGCACACAGGTAGGTAAAGCTGGTAGCAATGTTAGTGAACTTCTTGGCAGTGCACACATGTAAAACTGGTAGCAAGGTCATAAGCCATAGTTGCCTTGAAGCTCAGTGACCTTCTTGCTACCAGCTTTACTTGCGTGCACTGCCTTGAAGCTCAATGACCTTGCTACCAGATGTACCTGTGTGCACTGCCATGAAGTTCAATGACCTTGCTACCAGATGTACCTGTGTGCACTGCCATGAAGCTCAAAAATCTTCTTGCTGCCAGCTTATCTCGTGTGTACTGCCTTGAAACTCATTGACCTTGCTACCTGTTTTACCTGTGCAGACTGCCATGAAGCTCAGTAACGTTGCTACCAGTTTTACATGTGTGCCCTGTCATGAAGCTCAGTTACCTTTCTACCAACTTTACTTGTGTGCACTATCATGAAGCTCAGTGACCTTGCTACCAGCTTACCCATGTGAACTGCTATAAAGCGAGTGACTTTGCTACATGTTTACCTGTGTGCACTGCCATGAAGCTTAAGTGTCTTTGTTAGCAGCTTTTCTTGTGTGCCCTGCCATGAGGCTTAGTGACCTTCTTGCTTCCAGTTTTACCTATGAGCCCTGCCATGAAGCTCAGTGCTCTTGCTAGCAGCTTTACTTGTGTGCACTGACATGAAACTCAGTCACCTTGCTACCAGTTTACCTGTGTACACTGTCATGAAGCTCAGCAACTTTTTTGCTACCAGATTTTCTAATGAGTAATTGCATTGAAACTCACTGACCTTGCTACCTAGTTTACCTATGCATACTGCCATGAAACTTTGCTACAAGCTTTACTAGTGTGCACTGCCATGAAACTCAGCAAACTTCTTGCTACCAGCTTTACCTTTATGCACTGCCATGAATCTCAGTGACCTTCTTGCTACCAGTTTCACCTGTGTGCACTGCCATGAATCTCAGTGACGTTCTTGCTACCAGTTTCACCTGTGTGCACTGCCATCAATCTCAGTGACGTTCTTGCTACCAGTTTCACCTGTGTGCACTGTCATGAATCTCAGTGACCTTGCTACCAGTTTCACCTGTGTGTACTGCCATGAACCTCAGTGACCTTCTTGCTACCAGTTTCACCCGTGTGCACTGCCATGAATCTCAGTGACCTTCTTGCTACCAGTTTCACCCATGTGCCCTGCCATGAATCTCAGTGACCTTCTTGCTACCAGTTTCACATGTGTGCATTGCCATGAATCTCAGTGACCTTCTTGCTACCAGTTTCACTTGTGTGCACTGCCTTGAACCTCAGTGACCTTCTTGCTTCCAGTTTCACCTGTGTGCACTGCCATGAATCTCAGTGACCTTCTTGCTACCAGTTTCACCTGTGTGCACTGCCATGAAGCTCAGTGTCTTTGATATCATCTTTACTTGTGTGCACTGCAATGAAGCTCTGTGACTTAGCTACCAGCTTTACTAGTGTGCACTGCCATGAATCTCAGTGACCTCCTTGCTACCAGTTTCACATGTGTGCACTGCCATGAAGCTCAGTGACCTTGCTGCTACCAGCCTTACTTGTGTGCACTGCCATGACTCTCAGTGACCTAGCTACCAGTTTTACCTGTGTACACTGCCATGAAGCTCAGTCATGTTGCTACCAGTTTTACTTGTGTGCACTGCCAGGAAGCTCAGTGACCTTGCTACCAATTTTATGTGTGTGCACTGCCATGAAGCTCAGTGCTCTTGCTACCAGTTTTAACTGTGTTCACTGCTATGAAGCTCAGTGACCTTGCTACGAGATTTACCTCTGTACATTTCCATGAAGCTCAGTGACCTTGCTATCAGTTCTACCTGTGTGCACTGCCATGGACCTCAGTGACCTTGCTACTAGATTTACCTGTGTACATTGTTATAAAACTTGGTGACCATGCCATAAGATTTACCTTTGTACACTGCCATGGAGATTAGTTGTCTTGCTATCAGCTTCGTCTGTGTACAGGGCCATGAAGCCTGGTGACCTTCTTGCTACCAATTCTACATGTATACACTGTCATGAAACTTACTGAACTTCTTGCTACCTGCTTTACCTGGTACTCTGTCAGGAAGATTGGTAACCTTGCTACCAGCTCTACCAATTCTACATGTATACACTGTCATGACTGTTATCAGCTTCGTCTGTGTACAGGGCCATGAAGCCTGGTGACCTTCTTGCTACCAATTCTACATGTATACACTGTCATGAAACTTACTGAACTTCTTGCTAACTGCTTTCCCTGTGTACTCTCTCAGGAAGATTGGTAACCTTGCTACCAGCTTTACCTGTGTGCACTGCCACGAATCTCAGTGACTTTCTTGCTACCAGTTTCACCTGTGTGCACTGCCTTGAACGTCAGTGACCTTCTTGCTACCAGTTTTACCCATGAGCCCTGCCATGAAGCTCAGTGCCCTTGCTAGCAGCTTTACTTGTGTGAACTGACAAGAAACTCAGTCATCTTGCTACCAGTTTACCTGTGTGCACTGCCGTGAAACTCAGTCACCTTTTTGCTACCAGATTTTCTTATGAGAATGGCATTGAAACTCATTGACCTTGCTACCTAGTTTACCTATGCAGATTGCCATGAAACTTTGCTACAAGCTTTACTAGTGTGCACTGCCATGAAACCCTGCAAACTTCTTGCTACCAGCTTTACCTTTGTGCATTGCCATGAATCTCAGTGACCTTCTTGCAACCAGTTTCACCTGTGTGCACTGCCATGAATCTCAGTGACCTCCTTGCTACCAGTTTCACATGTGTGCACTGCCATGAAGCTAAGTGACCTTCTTGCTACCAGTTTCACCTGTGTGCACTGCCATGAAGCTCAGTGACTTTGCTACCAGCCTTACTTGTGTGCACTGCCATGACCCTCAATGACCTAGCTACCAGTTTTACCTGTGTACACTGCCATGAAGCTCAGTCATTTTGCTACCAGTTTTACTTGTGTGCACTGCCAGGAACCTCGGTGACCTTGCTACCAGTTTTATCTGTGTGCACTGCCATGAAGCTCAGTGCTATTGCTACCAGTTTTAACTGTGTTCACTGCTATGAAGCTCAGTGAACTTGCTACCAGTTTGCCTGTGTGCACTGCCATGAAACTCAATGACCTTGCTACGAGATTTACCTGTGTACATTTCCATGAAGCTCAGTGACGTCGCTATCACATCTACCTGTGTGCACTGCCATGGACCTCAGTGACCTTGCTACTAGATTTACCTGTGTACACCGTCATAAAACTTGGTGACCATGCCATAAACATTTACCTATGTACACTGCCATGATGTTCGGTGACCTTCTTACTAACAGCTTTACCTTTGTACACTGCCATGCAGGGGTCAAATTAAACAATAGTTTGTACTAGCTGGAATTAGCTAGTGCCCTTTTTGATCACTAGCTAAAATGAAAAGCTACAGGCTAAAGTTAATAATATCTAAGTACTCTACAGTGAAACATCGCTCGCTCGAGCATCGATGACTCGAGTACCCGGGCTCGCTCGAGCTGTTCATGCGGTCCCGGTCGATTACCTTCTATTTTCTATGCGAAATCACCACGGCTGGGTTGAGCATCGGTAACACGATCGCTCGAGCGTGACATCTGGTCCCTGTGTATTAATTTACTCTTTGTTGCTTCTGACAAACTCGAGCAGAGGTGTCAAAATTTTTCACACCTTCGGTGGTCAGAATTTATCGGTTAATTAAAATTTTCCACACACCATGAGAATTGCGTGGTCTATTCCGCAACTATCCTAAATGTTTGTTTGTCGGTATATTTGATCTGATAATGAGATTAATTATTGATAAAAGGTTGATAGATAAAAATAAAAAGTCCTAGTTGTTTCTTCACGTGTGCCATTTACAATTTACGTATTGAAACGTCTATCATAGATAACGTTTGTAATAAAAAAAAAATTTAAATGTCACAAGCATGTTATTATTACACATCACAGTTTAATCTGCAAATGGTCGGGATGACAACTGATATTGGTAAAACAATTTTCTTCTTATGTTGGTCAATGTTTATAACCATGGATAACTAGAGCATTTTGCTCATCCCCTTGCGACCTTGAGCGAGCGGTGTTTTACTGTATTAATATTTTACTGGCCAAAACTTACTGATTGATCTCTGTTAGTAGCCAGTCACAAACAAAAATACTTTCTATTAGTTTAAAATAGCTTGTACCATTTTTGTTGAAAAATAAAATATCATAAACATAAATGATAACATTCCTTTCATGAAGAAACATGTGTACCTTCAAAACAAAACTTTATTAAAGCTCTTTAGACATTTGCTTGTTATATTATTGACTAGATGAAATTAGCTAGTACATTTCAAACCTACCAGCTATTTTAAAATTCCATTAGCATTTAGCTTGTACGCTATTCTAAATTTGTACACTGCCATGAAGATTAGTTATCTTGCTATCAGCTTCGTCTGTGTACACTGCCATGAAGCCTGGTGACCTTCTTCCTACCAATTCTACATGTGTACATTGTCATGAAACTTATTGAACTTCTTGCTACCTGCTTTACCTGTGTACTCTGTCAGGAAGATTGGTAACCTTGTTAACAGCTTTACCTGTGTAATGTCAAGAATCTCTGTGACTTTCTTACTACCAGTTTGACCTGTGTGCACTGCCTTGAACGTCAGTGACCTTCTTACTTCCAGTTTCACCTGTGTGCACTGCCATGAAGCTCAGTGTCTTAGGTCTCATCTTTACTTGTATGCACTGCAATGAAGCTCAGTGACTTGGCTACCAGCTTTACTAGTGTGCACTGCCATGACTCTCAGTGACCTCCTTGCTACCAGTTTCACCTGTGTGCACTGCGATGAAGCTCAGTGACCTTTTTGCTACCAGTTTCACATGTGTGAACTGCCATGAAGCTCAGTGACTTTGCTACCAGCCTTATTTGTGTGCACTGCCATGATTCTCAGTGACCTAGCTACCAGTTTTACCTGTGTACCCTGCCATGAAGCTCAGTCATTTTGCTACCAGTTTTACTTGTGTGCACTGCCATGAAGCTCAGTGCTCTTGCTACCAGCTTTAACTGTGTTCACTGCCATGAAGCTCAGTGACCTTGCTACCAGTTTGCCTGTGTGCACCGCCATGAAACACAGTGACCTTTCTATGAGATTTACCTGTGTATATTTCCAAGAAATTCAGTGACCTTGCTACTAGATTTACCTATGTACACTGTGATAAAACTTGGTGACCATGCCATAAGCTTTAACTTTGTACATTGCCATGAAGTCTTGCTATCAGCTTCGTCTGTGTACACGGCCATGAAGCTTGGTGACCTTCTTCCTACCAATTCTACATGTGTACACTGTCATGAAACTTACTGAACTTCTTGCTACCAGCTTTACCTGTGTACTCTGTCAGGAAGATTGGTAACCTTGCTACCAGCTTTACCTGTGTACACTGTCATGAAGATTAGTAACCTTGCTACCAGCTTTACCTGTGTACACTGTCATGAACCCTAGTGACCTTCTTGCTATCAGCTTTACCTGTGTACACTGTCGTGAACCCTACTGACCTTCTTGCTATCAGCTTTACCTGTGTATACTGTCATGAAGATTGGTAACATTGCTATCAGATTTACCTATGTATACTGCCATGAAACCTAATGACCTTTTTTGCTATCAGCTTTATCGGTGTATACTGCCATGAAATCTAATGACCTTTTTGCTACCAGTTTTACCTGTGTACACTGTCTTGAAGATTGGTAACCTTGCTGTCAGTTTTATCTGTGTATACTGCCATGAAGCCTAGTGCCCTTCACCTGTGTAATTTGTTGTGAAACTTGGGGACCTCTTGCTATAGGCTTTACCTGTGACTGCCATGAAGCTCAGTGACTTTGCTACCAGCTTTACTAGTTTGCACTGCCAGGATTTTTGGTGACCTTATTTCAAGCTCTACCTGTGTACACTGCCATGAAACTCAGTGACCTTCTTGCTACCAGCTTTGCCTTTATAATGAAAAGCATCTATTACTCTGGGTGAACAACCAGTGCACATTACAATTCTCTTCCACTTAATCAAAGCTATATATATGATTTCTAGTCCAGGAAACAAACAAACAGAGTATATAGATTGTTAGTTATGGCATTTTGTCAGGCAACACGGTTAAGATCACATGGCAGATTTCAAGCTTTCATGGTAGAGGACCCTAGCAGGCTTTCAAGCCAACTCTTTGTAAAAAATGTAGGAAAATGAAAGGAATATATTATGAAATAAAATATGGACCAAGTCCCTCACCTGAAACTGATTACCTGACCTTAGTTATACAATTACGCACTGAATCATGGCTGAGAACAACTGTGCTTAGCATAAAAAGACAATGTGTAATAAATGACAGACAACTGACCAGCCCCATCACAAAAGCTTACGCTGAACCTTTGGTTCAGGTGAGCTTAATATTTAAGAGAACCATAAAAGGATGCTACAGACCAAGTTTGGTAAAGATCCATAGACATATACATAAGAAGTTGTTTTAAGGGCTTTCTAGCTCTAGCAGCCCCTTGAAAACACCAAGCAGAACCATTTGCAAAACTATGAAGGAGGACCATACATTGATACTATAGACCAAGAATGGTAATGATACAGCAAGTAGTTTATGAGACAAGGCAGCCACAATAGTCCTAAGTTCCTAACCTAACCCTAACTTTTTGACCTTCAACAAATGTATGACACAGTGAGTCAATAATGGTAACAACTGTGTTTAGCATAAACTAGTGACCCCTAAAAGGTGCCAAGTGCCACCATTTTAATAAATTTGGGAGAGGACCTTACACTGATACTACAGACAAAGTTTAATGAAGATTCATCTCACAATTAATGAGAGGTATTTCAACTTTCAGCTTCAGCAGGCCTAGCACCCCCATTTGAAGAAACTTTAGCGAGGACCTTATTATGATGCTACAGACCAATTGTGAGAGAACCTCAATCAATCAGTTCTCGAGAAGGAGGTGTTTAAATGTATTTCTACTTTTAGATCTAGCAGCTCCTTAAAGGGGCTTGGTGCACCCATTTAAACAAGGCAGTCTTAAAGACAGTTATATCCCCTGCCGCTGTTATGGATAGTGGCTCAAACCTTTGACCTTGAGTTGTGACCTTGACCTTGAGCCACCATGGCTGGCTCATGGGTTCTGCATATCGTCTTGATGAGGTGACCATTTGATCCAAGTTTCATAATTATCCTTCAAGGATTTTAGGAGATACATTGCGGACACAAAATGGAAGGCTCAAACCTTTGACCTTGAGTTGTGACCTTGACCTTGAGCCGACATGGCTGACTCATGGGTTCTGCACATCTTCTTGATGAGGTGATCATTTGACCCAAGTTTCATGATTATCCTTCAAGGGATTTTGAAGATACAGAGCGAACATGAAATGGAAGGCTCAAATGTAAGATTCCTTTTAATCAGGTGTGTGCTCCTTAGCAAGTCTATCATTTTACACCAATGTAGGAAAAGTGTTCCATTACGTAATCCACCAAATGTGCAGGGAAAGTATTCCTGATTTGTTCATGAGAAATATTACACTGAAGTGCATGTTACCTTTCCACTCAATATGCAAGCAATTTGCAGGAAAAGTTTTCCTGATATGTTTACGAGAAATGTTACACTGAAATGTGTGTTAAGTTTCCACTTATAATGCAAGGAAACATCACACCAATTTGCAGGAAAAGTTCCCCTGATCCGAATATGGAAACATTTCTCTAAACAGATCGGCGAACATTTACCTGTTCTCAATCGAGGAAACATTACACTACAGTGTAACGTTTCACTTCCATTTTTTACAGTGTAACCTTAAAGATACTACAGTATTACACATTGTCGACCTTGACCTTGGGTATAATAGGCCCAGCCCCTACATATACTTTGTTTGTATGCTGGACAATGTTTATGTGAAGTTACAATAAGATATAAGCAACAGTAACAAAGAGATGACAGAAAAATAAAGGTTGCCGAAAAACTGTAACCTTAAAAATAACCCATGTATAACACCTTGGTGACCTTGACCTTGGGTATAATGGACCCAGCCCCTGCACATACTCTGTTTGTATGCTGTACAATATTTATTTGAAGTTACAGTAAGATATAAGCAACAGTAACAAGTTACTGCGGATTTATGCATGTAAGTGGAAACGAGATATGACGCTTTAAATATTATATTATTTTCAATACCGATATCCACAGTGCAAACTGGCTTATGAAATAGTTTTCCTACGATTCCTTGAGATTCTAGTCGTCATGAGCTGCATGCATTTGTGTGTGTGAAGTCGGAAAAGCAATTTCTGTAAGAAATTATTATTCAGACTCGATTTCTAACATTCGAGATATATATTTTTACATTTTTTGAATGTCAATTCAGCTCGACATACAAATTCGATATTCAGGTTAAGTTTTATTGAACATAATGTATAATAATAATATATATAGAGAGAAGATACTTCTTTGTTTCAATGTAAAATTAAAATATCGTTCAGAGTAAACACCAAATGCAATATTTTCACGAGTTGCATAGCCATGAGTGAAAATGTAATATATGGTGTTCATGAGTGAAAGGAAAGATGTTTTGATCTTACGTGTAACACGAACAAATTTTGTTTTTATTTCACGTTTTGACTTAATTTATCCATTTTATAGTTCCTTACCAGTGAAAAAGATTTTTGATATTTTTCAGTGTGAAAATACCAAATATATAGAGACCGTACCATAGCTCTTCGCATACTTTGATTTTTCAAACTAAAGTGATTTTTACAAGTGCACCGGTTACGATAAAAATGTAAACAACGGACTCTGTCTATGAAACTTTGAAATGAATGAATGACAGTCGATCTCAGTCATAATACTGATTGACAGTGAATGCTAATGACTCCATGTGTTGCAGAAAGGTATTTAGTTTGTAACTGTAATTTCCCGTCAATTGAAATCCTCTCAAAACTGGTAAAATAATTACTTATATTTGGACAAATCTCATCGTCTTTGCCGTTCGGCAGCTGGAAAAAGGGGAAATATAAAAGATTCAGTGTAAGTAATATTTTACTGGTACTGCCAGTTAGTAAGTTCATACTCTGAACAACACGTCAGAGAAATTTGGGCAGATTTGACCAATTATGACGTTGGCAGCATTAGATTATATTTTTTCTTTACACAAAATTGCCGTTAGGTAACAAAGCGAATACGCCGATAATCCGGAGTTCACCGATTATTGTTCAAGTTCACGCAATGTAATCCAGCAATTAAACTGCATAGCTATTAGCTACTGCTGTTATAGGGAAGTGGTAGAGTGTCTGCCTTAGGGGTGAGAGGTCCTGGGTTCGAGTCCCAGTTAGAGCTTAACTCTATTTAGATTCTGCTAAAGCATAGTTTTGCTGTTAATAGACTGTTTCCAGATGTTCTAAATTTTTAGCACACAGTATCATGGATCAGTTGAATGTTAAATCAAATGCACCCAATTAGAAAATATTGACTATATTATGTCCCTTTGATGTTTATGCTCTCCATGTTCAAGAAGAGTTACATTTCCTTGATCACAAAATTTTCGTTATCATGAAAATATTAAATGCTCATAACTCCGCACTTCTGGTTAAAATATTGTCTATATTTCTGTTTTTGAGAAATATATGGACATTTCTCTTCATTTCAAAGCTTTTTAACTTCAAACCTATGATTTGAAAAACTTAGGTACTATCTCTAAAATATATTTAAGAAATAATATATCTCATTTAGTGATTTGTCGCTGAATAAATCATTGTTCGGAATTCAAATGCAAAGGAATTATATCACAAGGGCGATACCCGAGTGATATAATGCAGTCAAACCTGTGTTAAAAACTACCTCTGAACAGAGACCACCTGGCTCTAAAGACCACATGTTTTGTTTTCCATTTTTTAACCTGTGAATAAAGACCACCTCCTAATAAAGACCATATTTTGGCTCTCCCAAGGATGGTCTTTATAGACAGGTTTGACTGTAATAGGTCTACGCATCTGAATGACAAACAATAATGTTATTCAAAAGCAAATCACTAAATGAGATATATTGTTTTGATTCTAACACGTTACCAAGGATTTTATAGTACATCCATGACGACATTCATTAAATATTTGCTCGTTTTCAATTGGTTTCTTTTCCAGCGCGCCGCTATGCCGTTTGACGCTTTGACGTAATAATTGTGACGTCAGAAAAATGAATTGTTGTATAATAAATCACTGTTTTCTGCCTTCTTTGTTTAATAGGAAAATGAATTGGATTGTGTTAGAATTAACTGTAATATTTCGATAATTCACCGAAAAATAACAGTCTTACTCTACATGGTAACATATATAATATCAATTACATTTACACATTAGATAATCTAACAAACCTTTCATAAGACTAAATGACATGAAACGTTTAAAGCTTATTTTATACTAGATCTATTTACAATAAAATCTTCATTCAAATTCTACTAAAATGAATAACATTTAAGTAGTGCACATTATATACACATGTGAGCCTTTGGTCCTTGGAAACAAGAAAACAAACCGTATTAGGTGGAATTGTAGGCCAGTATTGACCGACTGTGTCGGTAGAACTTTCACGTAAATAAAGATTAGAAACATATATAACGTCTATAAAGGTTGGACACTGATGCTAAATATTACTATTCTAATTGTCTATAAACATAAAATGTCCGAAACTGACGTTATCAGATACGACGAAAATTAATACGACACAAAACAGGCAAATGTTTGGCACATGTCGTCAAGGATATAGATAGCAAGATTTTATATCATATTGAAATCGAAATATGATAGAACCTGTTTCAGTGATTTTGTCTTGAATGTCGTTCAGAGACGTATTATCACATCATATAATTCCTTCGCAACTGAAATCCAACAGTGACTTTAACAAAATCACGGCTTTGGATAATATATTATTTCTTAGCCTGAAACTGTTCAAAGCAAAACACACATAAAGTGGCAGGGACCAGTTACGTATTTGGCCTAGGGTAGGTTTTTTTTAAAATAGAGAATCTAGATAGATTTACGTTAAAGGTATTTATATTCAACTTGTTATTTATGATGTTTATAGAATCAAAACAATATATCTCATTTAGTGATTTGCTCTTGCATAAAAACTACTTTTTTTCACTGGATCCGCCCATGTATTAACGGGAGAAAAATCGTGTGCAAACAAGGCAATTCACGTGCTGTCAATACCCAATTATTATTTTTGAAATGCTTTCACAGGGACGTATATGCATTTCTGCGCAGATTGACATCTGGTATCTGCGACTCGTTTCTTTCATAAAAACCTCTTCTTGAAGCATAAAAGATGCAATCTAAAGCATAGAATGTTTTGCTGTATCAGTAACTAACGCCAAATGCGCTACCCCCAACAATGTTCGTACTCGTTTCTTCCCTTGTTTACTCCCCTTTCAGAACTCGGCGTCGAGATTCAGATTTTGTAGACAACCGTTAATGTTACTCGAATGTAAAGTTATTATTCTTGAAACTGTGCTCGAGTCCACCAAATTGTGATATGAACAATTATAGGTAATTTTATGTTTGTAATAACGAGAGATAAAAAAATCGTTTCATGCCGTGAACTCCCAGTCAAAATTACCACTTTAGATTTACGCAGTAGAGACCTGTGGCAAGTCTATATCTGCATGTAGTTTTCGTGTGGCTATCGGTGTGTAAATTAAATATAGACTATAGCATTTATTTTAATCCATCGGTATTTAACAAATTAACAAAGAGTTAAAGACCCACCAATACCTAGTGGTCTACTTTTTCCTCCCACATGAACTTTGTGCAAATAATTCTGGTAATACTGGTATCATACAACTATTCTACAAGATGACAGTCCGGTTTTCATAACTTCATCTGCAAACTTACTCAGTCATTCTCTTCTCAGTATAGTTTTATATAAAAAAATAAAATAATAATCTTTCACTGTATAAAGAAACAAAATGTGATCTAAATTCATCTTAATACATGAAGTACCGTGCATACTACTACATTAATTGAATAATATATTTAGTAATGCATGGTCTTAGCCTTATATCTGTTACTGTCAAACTGTAATTAGACACTTGTTATTTCTCATTTCTCCATACAAAAATGTATAATAACAATCATGGAACAATCTGACTGAAGTACTTGATCTTCTAGACGAAGATCCGAGAAGTACCCATTCTTAATCGTCTTCTGTATATTTTTGATTTCCAGAACTGCTATTTTTATTTTCGCAAATCTATTTTTTTTTATTTTAACCAATCAGACGACTTGTTCGAATGTCAAAGATTAAGAAAAATGTACGTGTAGGCTGTCAGGGACTCGAATCCGGGACCAGTCGTTTACAGAGCAAGTGCTCTACCTACAGAGCTAACGCTTTACCGACAGAACTAACCGGCTATCTGACACTTTACGTCATAGAAAATGTAACTTTCAAAATCCCAGTCTAAATATAGATTTTTCGGCGACGCCGTCTAAATTCGTTTTCGTTTCCTACGCCACGTGACTTCAGTTTGCAAATCAAACTACTTGATAACGCATTATAGATAATTTATCAAAATGGAAGATTTATGCAACACTCTGCCTGATTGGACGAGAGTGTCAATTTCTTTCACTCTGTTGATTGTGCTACGCTGAGTGAAATGTAGACGAAGCGTTTATCCTAAACGACGCTGTTCACAGTTTTAAAGCTAAATTTGGCTCAGTATATTTCGCAAGAATATTGATATATCTCAAAATGATAAGTAAGTTTAATAAATATGATAAAAACCTATTCAAATACCAACATATATCAAATTAAAGAAAGAGCTGAATACGGTCTGCGTATCACAAGAATAAGGGTGTGATAAGAGTCTTTTATGTAGAGAAGTGTTTTTTAAAAGATTTTCCTTGTTACAGTTGTTGTCTGTATATGAAAAGGTTTCTTGCTTTTGTGACTTACTCAGATTGCATATTAAAATGAGTACTTGTTTGCTTTGAATATTTGTTATAAATTATTTAACTGATTTATTATATATGAATATTTACTTTAGTATGGCATGCAAATATTGAACTCAGTTGAAATCTGTTTTCTTATATATATGCTCTATAATGACTGAATCTCATTACACTGAAATGAAGGTACGCTGCATACAGTTTATCCATGTGATATGACTACGGTCAAACTTTGCTTATGAAACAGAAATATTGAAATAATTACAATTGTATGTTTTGCTTGACCTTCACTTTTTTATAGGTGTGACGCTATTGTCCAAAGATTCATGAATATCGAATATGCTATTTGTTAAAGCGGGATCAGTTGGCCTATTTTAGAAATAAATAAAAATAATAAATAAAAAAGTCCTTTGATTTTTTCTCATGTATTCTAATCAAACTTGATTTGTAGCATCTTTATTAGGCCCGCAGCCAACTTTGTTCAGCTGGGACATTTGACCCCTTTTAGGGGCTGCTAGAGCTAAAGTTGAAAATGCCTTTATACAGCGTCTCATGAACAGCTTGGTGGATCTTTGTCATACTTGGTCTGGAGCATCATTATAAGGTCCTCTTCCAAATTTATTTATATAGGAACTTGAGCCCTATTAGGGACCACTATAGCAAAAGTGATCACTCTGTGACCTCTTGTTTAATATAATCGCTTCAAATTTTTAACACCGCTTGAGAAGTAATACAGTCTGAATTCTATAATAATTTTAATAAGACATTGATAAAAATGTAGGCAAAATTCTATAAAAACGGCCGAATTTTCATGTAATCACTGTAAAATTTCAAACAGCGCGATCTTAATTACTTATTTCTTTCTTAAAGTAAATAAATGATACATAATATGGTCATAAAATTCAGACTTTTGAACAGAAAGTATAAAAAACAAAATTAAAAAATCTTAAATAATGAAAAAGCGGCAGCAATTTAAATACATGGAATAAAACGATCTTTTCGCAAACAGACTTCTGTTAGCGCGGCAGAATAGTTTACGTGGCCTCGTGAATGTAAATAGAAATGTGGCTTTAGAATAACGCAGTATGATGTTGTTGCGGTTTTTAATTAAGTTTTAAATGTATCTTTTCGTACAAGTATTATTTTTGACACTACACTTTGTAAGATATTCTTCTCTAACAATAATGTAACAATAATGTAAATTCTTTGAGGGCAAACAGGTCACAGAGGCAGGATATCCGGTATACAGTAATCGTTTGACACATTTACCTGTCAGTTCATTCGTGATGTTGTACATTCACTTTTAAAAAAAATAAAGAAGAAACTTTTTTATTGATTTCTTCTCAACAATTTAAAGAAGCGAGGCGGTACGATCGAACAGCCGTGTTTCACATGGCGCGAAAACATGACGTAATGCCATGACAATCTCGGGCAACTATACCGCTTTGATCTTCACTTCAGATGCCATGATACCGACACACTTCTTTTAGCTCTTTGGGGGTTGTTAATTAATGATGAAAACAAGGCCAGTTACTTAGCTTATAAACAGAATAATATCCGATAATTGTTGTTTTTTTTTTCGCTTTCACAAAGGGTGTGTGGATGATGATAATTATGTCCATATTTTGGGGACACTTTTCAAAATAATTATTTTTGGGAAATAAGTCTTGAGAAAATGAAAATAACTAAATATTTTATGCTGTCCTAATAGTTTAGGAAAATACGGGAGGGGATACACTTTAATTATTATTACTATCGCTGCAGTTATTTTAGAGAGCAACTGGCTGGTGCTGCTGACAAAAATACAGGAAAGAAAAATAAAAATGTCTGCTGTAAAAAGGAAGTTTAAGAAGAACAAATATGCCACCTTAAAAAGGAAATGTAGTGTACGAGAGAATAATATTTGTCTACTGAGTGTTACATTTTAAATTTACTTATTGTACATGTATAATACTCCTTTCATAAAAGTGACAATATTAAACATGTCAATTATAAGGGCATGTGACTGTTCACTAAGGGCAAGCAGATTTCAGTGGTTAGTTGTCCTGCAGGGCAGGTGGTGTGGAAAAAAAATTACACCCCTGCCTTAAACTTGACATAAAAATCATGAGTTTAAGCTAGGCTTGAACCAATTGTGTGTCTGTTGAAATATTCTGACGGCATGTATTTAAAAATTTGATTAAAAGCCAAAGGGTATATAAAAAGCTGTGTATTTAAAGTGTATAGCATCTACCATCTAGTACAGACATATATGTATTGATAAGACAATAGGCAAAAGCAAAGACAAGGGAATTCCACTAATGTAAAGATGCGTATTCTAAAAAAGAAAAAGAATAAAAAATTGACCTACCTACCCTATTTTTTTCTGGCATGTCACAGGAAACATACATTTTTTTTGGCCTTAATACTGTAAATAACTTATCCGATAACTTTTTATAATCGGCCGAAAAAAAACTCCATATGAAAAAAACTGTAGGTTTTTATATTTGCAAATTCTAATCCAAGTGTTTTGTTATAACATATTGTATAGTACAATATTGTACTGACAGATATCAGTTCATTATGTTATACTGCAGTAGAGAAAATTAGGTCCCTTCCAGTAGGGGACTTTGTATTGCATGGCAATACGTCATTCACTTGTTTTTATCTATCCTTCACTTAAGAAGCCTTTTTATCTTTGTCATAGTTTATGAATGTGTTCAGTTTCTGCGACTTATGTCAACAATTTTAAGTCCTAATTTCATATCATGATGTGGCAACCTTTATGGTGTATTTCTGCTAAGTAATAAGTGATTGTGGTATTTTATATTAATGCACTTGCTCTACAGGTACGTCGTATTAATATTTACGTTGAGCGATCGTTAGGCAACATAGTGAAACTTGTGACACGACCTTCTTATTGCTTATGGAAAGTTTACATTATGCCTCTATATGGTTATGCGATTATCATAATATGCATTTCTGTATTATTAAGGCATTCGGCCGTTCCCACGAAAATTCTGTGGTCCAATACCTTTTGTTGCGGTCAGTTCTTTCCTCTGTGGTTTGTGGACAATTCCACATATTTTCTATGGAGCGTTCATTGTCTGTAGTTCCATGTTGTGGGTTTTGGACTGATTCTGTGAGAGTATAGATAGGATCCCAATTCTTCAGTCATTGTCTTCGAAAATCCGCTTGCACACTGTTTTGGCTGTTATTAAATGTTTACTAAATTTTGACTTGTAATCGAAATCTGAAAGGCATGCATTTTTTTTTAATTTTCTTCAGGTGTATGTATGCATTGAATACTATGTCTATAAATGTATTTTTTATGTAAAAAATCCAAGGAAATAAGAGACGGAAATAAAGAAAAAATGATAGAAAAATGAAATGAAATGAAAATAATATATATCGGGGATATCTGTATTAAACTTAATCGTTGCATTATATTTGATGCCACCGCCCGATGAGACTAACAGAGGTGTCAAAATTGTTGATTTCTATGTCTCGGCTGACACTCAGAAACTGAAATACATCAATATTTATAGCAATCTGCTAAAAATGGTCAAATGCTGGGTAGTTATCGTTGACAAGTATTATAAAATTGACTGAAAATGTTAACCGAAAACGCTTTCAAGATGACAAAAAAAAAAAAAAAAAAAAAAAAAAAAACGCACTTACTGGCTTCCCAAATCTTAAAATTTTCTCGGGGCAAATCCCTATCTCCTACTCTTCCCCCATTCCTGCCTTCTACACTCGCGTTCCTTGACCGGACCACTCTTTCGAAGGCGGCGACGGCCCTGTTCCAATCCATCGAGCAATCTATACAGTTCCAGTCTACCTAGTACCTAGTTCCAGTCGACCTAGTTCCAGTCTACCAGGTTCCAGTCAGGTTGAGCAGTCTACTGTTTGGGGGTGGGGGTTACCGTGTATGTTTATAATTGTTGTATTGCTAAGCATAGTCTTGTTTCAACTACTGAAGTCACAACATATCTAAATGTGTTTTTGCTTTTGTCTTTTTTAGACTGCGGCGAAACTGAGGCTCCGGCGAACGGAAAAATGAATGCTTCTCACTCCACTTTATTTAACAGCACAGTTACATTTCAATGTTTGGCTGGATATAAACTAAATGGTAGTGAGAGTATAGAATGTCTTTCTAGCAGGAACTGGTCTCAGGGCGTACCTTCCTGTGTATTGATTGGTAAGACTGTGTAACATAACTAATAAAGCACTCTTGTTAACTAGGCAGCATTTCCTCATTTTATGATTAATTTTGAATAAGTATGACCAATAAGAAAATTGTTAATTATTTGATAGGATTATTTCTGGGTATATGATTAATAAATGTATGATTGCTGTCACAACAATGATACACGTATTTAAAATGTCATTTTTCGACATGACAGTCAAGGTATACAGACAATTGAAAAATTGTAAAATTCTGTTTGTTTTGTGTTTGGTTTAAAACTACATGTATACTGATATAATTTCTGCCATGTGGCAGTAGTTATATAAATACCGCTTTTGGCTCTATTTCACCTAATTTAACATTTAGTCTTTGACCTAAACCGACCAATACCAACCAATTAAAAACCCACAGGTTTTAACTTTACTTTCGTTTTCTCATATTTTCAGAAAACCTGGTTATAAATAGCTGACATATTTTCTGAAAATGTTATATTGGAATTAACGTTGTATTTTCTGAAAATGACTATATGGGAAACCACAAATTCAACCAATCAAAAGCCTGCCATTTTTCTGCCAAGTGGCAGCAATGTGACAATGTCTGCCAACTTGGCAAACTTTTGGCAGAATATTGACAAAGTTATTTAATGTACTTAAATTTGATAAAACATATATATTTAAATTTCTGCCAAATTTCTGCCACGGAGACAACAATGTGGCAGTGTCTGCCAACTTGACAAACTTTTGGCAAACTTTTGGTAGATTATTTTTATTGATAAAATGTAAAGATATTTAAACTTATTTTGAATTAGTAAGTACATTATCAGGGTACACATAGTAATTAAAACTTTTTAATTAAACCTAATTAAGCTTTTAATACCAAAAGTCTTTTCTATCATAGGATACAGGTTCATCCGATATGTAGAAAGTCTGATGTACTATTTATCAAAGCATAAAAGTTACTTCTGTAGATGCCTGATCGTCCATAAGGATGATTATCAACTTGGTCCCTTGTTTAGATAAAATTTTAATTTTTTTTTCCTTATACCTAATATTACACTTATATCAGGTCAAAGTCCTCAGCTGCCTCAGCTGTATATTTACAATTGATCAAATATATCAAAAAATAAACATCATCCTGAGTTCTATATTCCGCCACCTAAATATAAAATTGTATATTGGCTTTAGTCGGTTATCCGGTTCACTATAGACATTGCCCTTTAAATAAAAATCTTAATATCATTATATAAGTTTTCCCGTGTTTTTCTGACTAATACACACCACCACGCAAAGCATATTATCTAGTACAATCTCATTTTATATTTTTTTTGGTCTATGAGTATAACATCTTTATAAACTGCGATAATTCCAGGTCCTTATTTCAAATATATTTAAATAGTTCAGATCGGCATATTTTTTTTATATTTTTAATATATCCAGGCACCACTACGTCAGACTACTTTTCATTTGTATGTACTCAAAAAACGGATGCCTTAGAATAGTATTCAAAGAGAACACTTCATGTTTCACTTCTCTACCCTTTTTTTTCTATTTCCGTCTTTCTTTTTAAGTTTAAGAATTTATGTCGACTAACTCCTCTCAGTCGTTTTGTTGTGTCAACTTCAAAAGCAGTAAATTGTCAACAACACCTTTTGTTTCTAGCTAATTGGTGTTTCTGTTTAAGAAAAACATTTTTTTTTTACTTTTGAATTTTCTTTTCTGGTATTAGTGGTAATTTCTCGAATAGCAGTTATTGCTTTATATTAGCAGTAATTACTTGAGCTATTAGCAAGTGATTGATGCTCCTTGTTTATCTGATATTTAACGACAGAGGCAAATCATTTATTATTTTTTTATTTTGATCATTATTTTATCTTAATTGCTCCCGTATTAGCAGTACTCTCTCCTTGTTTAACTGATGTTCAACTACAATCCAGTTCATTTTTAGGTTCGTCAACTTTAGCTTAATTCATTAATTCTTCCTTGTAATTTTTTGTAATTTACTTAAGTCTGCATACTTTAAATTGTGACGGTTTGTCACCAATACTTCCTTTCGCATTTGTTTTTTAAATCATATCTATTTTTGAATTGAGCTCTTTTTTAAAGTCCTCTCTGCTGTACATGATCATCACCTCTTTGGAAGCTGCCCTTTTCCAATTCAGATTTATATTCTGCAAGTTTTCTTTGAATTAATTCTACTAATCTTTAAAATGCTTATTTTCAGTTCAGTATTTAGTTATTTATTTCTGTTCTGATTTCCTACTGATACATATGTTGTAACTTTTTCTCCTTCAATAATCTTGTCTTTTGTTCTTCATGTTTAAAACTCATACTATACTTTTAATTCTTGAATTTGGGGGGGTGAATCAAATGTTTTGAATTAACTCGAATACTTCTTTTTAATGTGTTATCATCTGTCAAATCATATTTCTCCTCAAGTTCTTTATAGAATCAACCATAGCTTTCATTTCTTCTTCATTTTACTTTAATTGATTAATTTAATATGAATTCTTTTTAAAATGCTTTTGTTCATTTCTTCAATATTTCTTTACTCTTCTGCTAATGTCTGTGTTATAGTTTTGATTGTCTTCAAGATTATGTCATCTATTAACGCTTTGAACTTTTTTTTAAAAACTAAATCGGCTTGGAACCTACATCGGTGGATTATCTATTCTGGATTTCCTAGGTTGATTATTTTTATTACCTCCCTATCTAATGCTCTGTTTCATTGTGTTATCAAGTTCCTTTTTCTGTGAAGATAATGTTCATTTCCTTTCTAAGCTTTTTGTATTGTTTTTTAGTAGCAATAATCATTAAATCAATCTCAAATTTAACTTTACTTATCGTTCCCGGTTAACTTATTTGTTCTATATTATTAAAACTCCCATTATTAATTATTATATATTACCAGTAAAAGTTTTTTCTAAAACCTTCCTTGGTTCGTCAATATATAAGACATCAATATTTTTTTTAGTTGTGGTGCATTAGCAAAAAAATCACGATCTATATTTTGTCATTCACATCCTATCTTTTCCGTTTTACCTGGACTTTCAAATAAAATATAGTGTGAACAGTTTAATTTCGATATCTTTTGGTGTTTTATTAGTAAGCTGACTTAATAAATAACACAGACAGTTGTTTGTGGACGTCCTTGAATACAGTATTTTTGTTATTTCTTTTGAACTTTTTATCTTCAACATACAAAATCATCACATATACTAACTTTTGTTTTTCTGATTCAAAGATTCTCACCAGGTTCAATTTGGTTGGGATCACTGAATATTCAAGTATATTCATTCTTGGATTATCTACTTAATTTTTTTTTTTTTGGCAATTTGGTTTAAATTTTTAATGTAATCCTGATTTTATATTGTTCTAGTTTTAGCATATAAGTTATTTATCATAATCATAGAGGTTTTTCGAAGTATATGCATTATGTTTTGTTTTGCCAGATCCAGACGATAATCCACATATTAACATTCTAAAAACATGAATCTGGCATAAAAGGATAAAATTGTTTAAAGTTATTGGATTTTCATTTTTTGTATCATACTTTGTAATTCCATTTATATACTATTACATTATTGTACAATATCTTTCTTATTTAACATTATATATAAATGCCATCAAAACTAATGAAATAAGAATAAGAACAAACTTAGAGTCGGGTCGGGCAAAAGATGAGAGCTCTTAGAGAGAAATAATGAGAGAAAAATAAGAAAAGCTACACTCGGGATATTTATACTGAAATTTTATAAGCCAATTACGACAAAAAAAAGAAAGTGCCAAAAAGAACCATTATCAAGTCAGTTAAAAGCACTTACCAATAAAACACAATTGGCGTTTACTTTCCAAAAATTATCCGAAAGATTTTGACACAAGGTATTGCTGAAATTAACTAAAGGAATGCCAGAAGAGTTCTAAAAAACAACAAGCTTAAAAAAACGACTCCTTATACATCAATAATTGGGAGATGAACCTGGTTTGGTTGGTTTCCTCCAGATGCACTTAAAGATTAAGAGATTACCTGAAAGAAAAGATGGGAATAACGAAGACTCAGAAGAATTTCCTAAATTGTTGAGACAAGGCCGAAAGAAAAGAAATACATAAGTAGATTTAGATGCTTTTCTTGATAATGATGTTTTAGAGAAGATGGATATTACAAACCGTCTGAATTATTTAATTTTTTAAATATGGATGAATCTAAATTCAATAAAATAAGAAGACGATCTTGAACTACAATAGATAGGTTACTACTGAAAATATTGAAAATTAAATGTTCATAACTTGCAAAATCAAATTTCAAAGATCCAAATAAACAAGAACGTAAAAGAATTAAAACCTGATCGATATGAACTCATAGTACAAGACCGGTAAATACATATTTTTGGTATGGCTCCTACATACGGAAAAGGAATAAACATCATAATCCATATACAGTTTCGCCAAATGGAACAATCTGGTAATTTTAATTATTAACTTAAAAACTTTATGGTCAAAATAAATAATTGCTAATGAGAAATACTGGAAAAGAAGTAAATTAAACACTAAAGTAGATGATGATTTTAATTTATTGATTAATAAAATATATAACACTAATAAAAAAACATTCAATTCATCAAGAAAATATTCAATATTAACAAAAATCAGGAGTACCTATCAATAAAAGATTCTATGATTTAAAAAAGTAATTGGGGACAAGGTTATGACGTTTGTCCATGTAATCCAAAAGAATTGGTTGATGACTTTGGAGTTATTTGTGGTCAATTGATTGCTGGGAAATAATAATGAAGACTAAAAATGAAGGTATTAGATAATTGATGACTATTAAAATGATCACTCTTCCCAAACAACATAACAGTTATTAAAATTAATTTTTCTTGAATTTAGATTTTAAATAAAAAATCTTTTGATAATTATATAATGAACAAAAAATAGTATTAAGTCGGAAAACAGTTAAAGATAATAAAAATAACCGAGTGATATTTACGATTCGATTAGAGTCGTTCTTTAATTTTTAGATAAGAATAAAACTTATGTTGTTGGTTTGGATAGTATAACACTATGACCTATTCTGCATAATATTAGTGCTGACTATGATAATAAAAGAATTCGTTATATAATGGTAATATTGGGACAGAGACATAGTTCCAAATGGTTCTTACAGTTACAACGATCTTAATAATTATAGTAGGGAACATAATAAGTATGGTGATTATGAAGTTTGCTAACTCAAAATTTCTCCAATAAGTTTGGAATTTGATTTAAGAGTAGTTTTAAAGATTTTGATTTTCAATTCAGAGAATTTTATGTGATTTTAGAAATGTTCAAATTTTCATACATTGCTGGATTTTGAGAACAAAGCTTTAAGAAATACTGAGATGGGGAACTAAAACACCAACTATAACTAAACATCTGTGGATACCATTTACAGTTCAGTGTGATCTTATTGATAATTCCACTTGTTGATGGTAATTTCACATTGATATTATCTATGGCTTTAAGTACTGCAGATTTTAACAAGTCTTATCCATTTTTACAAAGAACCACAAGAGTTTGAATTTGAAATTAAATAATATATTAATCAATTCATTTAGAATATAATCCAGATTATTTGGTAAATAATTAATTTTTAATAAGGTTGAAACAAGTTTTACCTAATTTTTAAAAAAGAAATTAATTAAAACTACAGTTTTAAAGCTTTATTAACACTAAAGTTTTAAAACTTTTATTATGAAATATAAAGTTTTTTTAATATAATGTACAAGAAAGTTTATACAAAAATAAAGAGATTTATTATGTTGATGCTCACAACGGGAAAAGAAATTTACACGGAACAGGGTATCTTTGAACACTTTAAGAAATTGCGTTCCACGTTCAGCCGCATCTTCAATTAGCACAGCGGGAAAAAAGCTTTGTGAAACGCAGGAAAAGCAGCACTTAATGGAACGAAAAAGGTCGGAACAGAAGTTGGAAATTTGAGCTGCAGCTAAAATTTGTTTAAAACTTAACAGAAACCTGCTCCAGCAGTTGGTAATTTTAATTGCCAAGGAATTACAAGAAAGAATAATAGTAAAAATAATGATAAATGATGAGGATATTCATATGATAATTAATAGAATATCTTCAGGATCTGGACATAATGCTCGTGCTGGACTTCATCTCACAAAACGTATTAACCAGATAATTTATAAAACTAAGTTTAACTTTAATAAAAAATTAAAATCATATATCTATATACAGTTTTAGAACAAAAGAATATTGTTGAAAATTGAAGTAACTCCTATTCATTAATCAGCTTTATATCTGTCCCGGGAATAATGTTAACAACAAAAAACGTTTATCACTTTACACTTAATGATAAAGTTCATATTTTGATTGGTTTAATGTTATTTTGAAGTAAAGTTTAAAAGTAAATAACCGTTCTAATGGTGCTGAGTATATGTAGCTCAAATTGCTCTAACTTAATAATGCAGCTTCATTAATTGATCAGTTAGTGGTTAAACAAAATGGAAAAATTTTTTATGATTGTAATAATTATACAATTAATAAATGTAAAAAATTTAGTTGAACTATCTGAAGATTATGCAAAATCAACTGGAACAAATGAATTTATCTATTTATATACTACTTGCTATACTGCTGCCTGCATGAAGAATTCGGGGTTTGCTTTAGAAAGGATTTAATCAAGAAAAATAAGAGGTTATGCTAAATTCCATTAAAAATAATTTTCATTTTTCAGGTTTAGAAACTAATATTAATACCCCTCCCAAGCAAATTCAAATAACACTGCCGCTGACAAATGATGATGAATTAATTTTTAGAGCTAATGCTGCTGTTCCAGGTTAGAGTAATTGTAACAAAATTAATTCTTGGGTTCCCATCCACGTTTGGTTTTTAATGAATTTGGACTTAATCTAATTTCTGAAAGATTTCAAAAGCAAATGGTCCATACCTTATGGGAATGATGACGCAATCAACGAATACACAACAGATTAATACAACTTTTAGAATACGGCTGGTGTAACAAACACAACATGGGTATTGTTTATTTACAACGACTGAAAAGTAATAATCAGAAAGGAATCCACATTTATTTAGATTCCATTTAAGTTAATGCAGCAATAGATGATTTAATTGTATTTTGAGTTCCTGTCGTCTTGAAGTTGGTAATGGGTTTTGTATTCCAGAACCAGAATACAAGTCTATCAAGACTATAGATTAATGTAATTAATTATTATTATCAACAAAATAATCGACTACTGGAAGTCTTCGAAATAGATCAACTTTAACCTAGTTTGTAGGATTTGTTCATTTTTTTTTAACTTGGAATATACAAGGAATAACTAACAGAGAATCCTAAGCCAATTACATTACAATTAAGTTAACTACCCTTTCTCCCGCTCAAACTATCGTATTTACGCAATTGTATTTTATGAAAAACAGTTGAATAAATACTACTGGAAATGAACTTGTTATTGTTTTTAAATACAATAAATAATAACTTATATAAATGAGTATTAAAAACACTGGGGGTGTAAACAACCACACATCAAATTATAGTGAATCTAAAATTAACCTTACAGATGGACAAAAGAAAAATTTAGTCACAGCTTATATAATAATTCCACAATACTTTTAGTAAAACAGAACAATTACATGGAAACTTCCCTTACTTTTAACAAAAACACAATTAATAAATTAAAAAGCTGTTGCAAATAAGAAGGGCTTAGAAGTACCATTTGCAAAAAAACAAATGTCCCAGTCAAGGTCAACATGGTGGATTTTTGGACTTTAGCGGTTTGGTAGGAAAAACAATTCTTCCAATGGCAGCAAAAATAGCTCAAAAATAGCTAGCCCCTCTATGCATTGGTGCTTGTCTGCTAGCCAGTACTGGTGTCATACGTTTTACTGGAAATGGTATGAATTTCTGTACTACTTATAAAGATAATATGATATCATCCATTATTACACCTAATCAAAGAACGCAACTATAGATCTGAGTGATTAAATTAACACAAAACAAAAACAAATGGTGGCTTTTTAGGTATGTTGGCTCTAGTCCTAAAGGGATACCTTTGATACATCGTTTGTTAAGGGAAAAGGATTACAGACTTGATTCACAACGGAGACCTTACAGACGAATTCCTAGAGTAAAAAAAAATAATATTTATAAACAAACCTATTTCTAACTTTTGAAATGGAACATGGTCAAACAATTAAAAAATAAAAACTTAGGGGTGTATTTTAGTAGAAATAATTTATTAATTAAAAGAAAAGTTGAATGTGAATTATAATTTGGACGACTCTTTTTGGTCCTGAACCCATTTTGTTTGTTCTTAATAATATGTACTTTGATCTGTTTGGAACTCCTCCACCAAAAGAGTAATTAAGTATATACCAATGTAAAATATCAACATTTTCAATAATCAAGACAACAAGTTATGCTTTGCGGATATTATTGTTTATTTTTCATTAAAAATGTTACAGATAAAGTAACCGTTGTATGATTTATTGTATAAATACTAAAAATTCATAATCAAAAAGAGTAAATGACAAACTATTTATAATTATTTTAACCAATAAGGACCTTTATTCTAACTGGAATCTTAATATAATGGGAATTTCAATCATATATGACAAAGTAAATAAAATAGAAAAACAAATAGAAAGGCAATTAATAAGAAACCCCATTTTTTTAAACAATTATACCCAATTACCGATGGTGGATTATTTCAATGCAACTGTAAATCTAGTCCTGGTTTTGGTTCAGGTGGTAATAATGTAAAGAATTAATGTTAATTGCATCTTATTATTCTTGTTGATGCAATTAAATTAGATAAAGGAGAAGCTAAATTAACCATTAAAAAATAAAGAAATGTAATTCTCAAAACAGTTACGATGTAAAAAATAACCGAAAAAATGAATCTATTTCTTTAATTATGCTAATAAATTTAAAATCAAATGATGTTTATTTTCTATTAATTCTTTAAATGTTAAGAATATTCATTAACAATTTATGGTTCTTTAATATTTAAGAATAAGCTTAATGTATCAATAACCATATCAAGAACTATATCTTTTATCATCATACATGCTAAAGAGTTTTATTTATAACATAACTGACAAGATTATGCCTTTATCAAGAACGAATAACTTTAAAGTGGTGAATTACTTTGTGGTTGATTAAACTAAAGATCTTTGTAATTTTTATGAAATTTGTTTTCCTTAACACAAGTGTTTATTCCCTTACATTTTTTAATGTTAACTTCATTTTTCTCAATAAATAAGATCCATTTTACTTCTTGATTCCGACAAATTCAACAATGGGAATGCCGGCAGCTTCATCTTTAAAGTTCATTACTTTTTTATTATTATCAAATAAATTTTGAATTGACTATCGTATCACTATTTTATCAAATAATCTTTGTCCTTATAAAATCCCTCATATGCATCTTGGTTGTATTGTCATAAACTAATGAATCAGTGTCAGTGATAGTATTTAACAATTACCCTCAACTTTTCTTAATGTAATTATAATGAAAATCTACATTAAATATTTTGATAAACTAGAATGCCCCATTCCCACATAACAGGTTCTTTTTAATAACAAACTTCCTTTTATCTAATGCAATACCAAAACGGTTAGAGTTAACCTCGTTGAACTAACAATGAATTTGGCTATGTATTTTATAAAATATTTTTTCATCATGAGTTAAATTTAATATTAATAACCCTCTTGCGTAATTCTCCCTCTCTTACCGATACAGAATTGTTCATTACTAAAAAAGTTCCTTTTTCAAATGAATTTTTTGCTTCAGATTCTTTTTTTGAGTATCAAAATCAAAATGTATTTTTTAAAAACCAAGGACTTCCGTCAAAAAGTAATATTTATGTATTTTTGTTACTTGTTAATCCTAATTGTGTATATATTTCAGATTTTTAAAATGAACTACATAATTTTGTTTTCCATTAAGGTGGAACTCATTTTTTTACATTACTTTTTCCTATTTCAACTTCTGTTTTATTTTTTACTATAACAGAAAGCCATTGATCTGGTATTTTAAATTTTTTTCAGGAGCTTAAGGTAATCATTGTGTGTTTTATGTAATTCTTTTGGATATTCAGAATCAATTCAACTATAACGTTTAGTTTTTAACTACCTTTTGCCTTAATTTCTTAATTGTTTTTCGATATAATTTAAAGTTTCCAGAGGGTAAAGGTTGACCATACCAACCGTAGGTTATTGGCGTCGAGGTACATCTTATTTGCTTTCTTCTTTTGAATTTAATCTTTCATATATTTATGTTTGCTTTACTGTATCTGTTGAAATATAACTTATTATTCCTCCTCGCAGTCCTTTTTCAATAAAAAGATACATATCATATCATTATTAATCTAACCTTAATTCAGTCATTTTTAACATTGCATCCGCAAGCTAACCAGGACTAAAACTAAAATCATGACAAGGATCTATTTGTAGTACTTCGCAACAGAGTTTTCAAAAAATTTTCGAATACAATCAGCTAAAAGTTAATACGTCCAGTTTTTAAATATAGATCATGATATTCTCCCATTGTTTAATGTTTTAAATTTATTCCAACATTTTTAGCAGTTCATAATTCGTTTGTCAGATCTATGTGTTGTCATTGAAAATTGAATACAACTCTCTTAGAAGGTAATTTTGTTTCTTTGAATTTTTAAATGAATCCATGTAATCATATGGATAAACACCTTTGTTTTTAATATTACTACTTTCGCAATCACATTTCTTGAGAAATATTTTTAGAATTCTGAATATTTTTTACTAAGTTTCCAATCATTGAGACAATAAGCTGGAATGAATCATATCCATAAAGACCAAGTCAGAATCATAAAATGCCATATATCTTTCCCTATTGTTAGGAATAACATTGATTTCTTTTTTAAATTTCCCTATTTGTTGCATAATAAAATGACCGTCCTCCTCTTAAATTATAAATAAAACAGGAAATTTTTATGGTGTTGTCTAAAATAATATACCTTCTGAGTGAGCACTTCCTCTGAATTTTTCCTGTATATATGACAATGTCTCACAGGATTTTCATTTTCCTTTCATTCTTTTTTCACAATATAACAAAACTTTTGTTTTTTATAAATTCCCTTCATCTTTTTATTAGTACATTCTAGTTCGTTTGTTAAAGTGAACACTAAATATTTCTTTACAATATTCCAATTCCTCTTCCTCATCATTTTTTTCATAAACTTTATAACTGCCTTAGGACCTCTATAAATCTGGGTTGGTTTAGTTTAACTGTTATCATAACACAAACCACTTTATAGCCGTACCACAATCTATAATGATTTTTGATATGGTTCAGTAAATGAGATTCAGTGATGGTTAAGCATTTAAAACTTTTTTAGTTATTGATTCAAAATCAGCATAAATTACCAAAGGTCCTGCTAAACCTTTAGGATAATTGTTAAATTGTACTTTCCTTCCCAATCTTTTTGCATTTATACAACCGTGAAGTACCATTAATAGCTCCACAGTTTGGAATTGTTCATTTAATATTCTTTCTTGTGAAAAATTCTGTAGACATGATTTCAAAAATGTTTTTTTTTTTTATGTTGATCTTTGGTTTTGTAACATTAATCTATTAAAGCTTTTATCCAAACATAATTTGGACCTACAGTTCTTGAGGCTTAACAGTCATCATCACGTTATTTTATCATTTATTTACATTAGTAATTAAAGCACATGTCACAGTGTCTTCGTATTGATATTTTGATATGTAACAATGGATAATACTATTTTCTTCTTCCTCATAACCAAATATATTAAATGATTTTATTTAAAACTTCTATTTTAGGATTTGGATTTAATGTAACGGAAACTTTAATTCCAGTATAATCAAGATCGTTTAGTATGTTTTTTATATTGAAATTTTTTTGAGGATTTTTTTCAGACAGGAAATTGTAAGCAGCTAAATGATACCACTAAACATCCCCCTCGTTTCATCATTCTTTATATTTAAATTAATCCTTTCATTGGATGTTTTGTAGTGTTGTGGTAGTTCATAATAACTTGAAGCAGCCACGGACATACTTATATCTATTTATATAATGAGCATCACCTGACTCTATTCTCCCGCCCTTCCTTCAGAAATCCAATACCACTTCTATTTTATTATTTCATCAAAATCTTGATGTAAAGTTTTTTTTAGTTCGTTTGTGTTAATAATTTCTAAGCCTTGATTGAAAATAACTGATTTATATATGTTATCAGTTTTATTCCCTTTTTGCAAAAGTTTTATTTTTAACACAAAAAAACACCGTTTATTTTTTAATAACCTTTTAAAGTTTTAGTTCAGATTTAGTATTTCCTAAGAGTCGTTATAGTTAATATAATTGATGCTTTGGATCTTGTCTTATATTAATTTTATTCAATTTCTATAATATTGTTTTGTAGATCCTCGATTTCCATCATTAGTATTTTAGAAAAAAAATCTTCAAGCCAAAAAGGATTAAAAAATAATTAAAAAAATAATTAAAAAATAGTAAAAAAGTAAGCCAAATACATAAAATTTAATTATCTTTAGAAGAAATAACATATTTAAATTTATAATCTTTTCCATTAACTTTTTGATAATCCATCCCATTTTACTCGTTTGTCCCTTCACAACACTTTTTATTAACCCAGCCATATACCAAATTCTTTAGGTAGATGCTTTGTAAGTGCTTTTATATGTTTTTTTTTTCTTATTAGTACCACAATCGGTTCCAATACTTTTTGGAATTGTTTTCGGATACTTATTTGGTCTGGGGACAAATCACTAATCTTTTTATCATTTTCTTCTTCAGTTAATAGTAAGAACCACATCCCTTCAAATAAAGTCTTTGACGAAGAAAGGTCTATAACCCATTTTGTAATTTAGCATGAACTCGTGATTTTTATATCATCTCTAACTATTTGATCACGTTTGGATTTATAACATTTCTTCTTTAAGACTTGCTTATATGAATTTTTATCTGGATTCATCTTTCTCCTAAAGTGCTAGATTAATTTTGGCATAACATCTATCTACCGTTTCTATTAACCTCTATATATAATATACTTATAGAAACAAAAAATCTTTAAAAAAATGCACCTAAGGAAATTATATATTGATTTGAGAAATTTGTTTTATATTACGAATATCTTTTGAATAAGATTTGTTAGCCGGTCATTTTTTCTAAGTTGATACAACTTTTAACATTTTTACATACCTTCTTTGAACTTCTGTTTTTAAAACCATTCTGCGTGTAATTTGTGTAGTTTTCTAAATAATCTAAAACCAACTTTGTTTTCTTTCCTTCCGTTCTGTTCTTTTTTGGAGTCTTTTAAAACATCATTTCTGGGTCTGTTTTAACATAAACACAATCCATCTATTGGATTTTTTCCGTATGGTTTTATATATGATCAGTAAGAAACGATGTATACTGCCCCCACATCGGGGATCATTTAATTAAACAACATTGGTCGTGATGTTGTTTTGTAAAAACGTTACTGTTAGTTAATAACAACGTTCAAGGAACAGAAACACCATGAACTGTTTAGCAGAAGATAACATTTTTATTGACTGTTTTAAAGTTGTTGGCGAAAAGGAATAAATATTTGGAAGGTTCTTGAGCAGCAAGTTCCAAGGTTATATGAAGTATAATTTGCGAACGGGAAACCTTCGGTTGCACGTGGATCATAACATTTTGCCATTCGTGAATTGGTTCTGGACCTTATATTAAATTAGGATTATATTCTTAATAATATCTACAAACGGTACTTTTGTTTTGTTCCTGATGCATTATTACCCTTCAACTGATATAATTTTTCTCTCATTTTATAAAATCCTTCTGAGAAAAAATCTTTAATTACAGTGTATACAACCCCTTTCTTCGTTTTACTTTTATATCCGTTATTTTTAAAAAATTCCTCATCTGCATTTCAGCGGTGTTGAAATAATTTTTTCTTTCTGCATTTCTAATAGTAATTTAAAAATATCCTGAATAACTTATTTGGATCTTCTTTATTTTACTTTGTCAATCCGTGCTTTTTGTTATACGTTGTTTATTTTGTGATGAGGGTGGTTTTTTAAAAATAAATTTCTTGTCGTCAAGTTTTAGTCTGTTCGTAATATTGGTATTACTGATGAACAGACCAGAACTGCGACAAATACAGGAAGAGCTGGAACAAGACTATTCAGCTGAACACCAAAATACCTGCTTAATATATAAAATCCGGGACTTACTCTCCCACAAAATGTATAAATTTTTTCTGTAAGCACAGCTAGTTTTAGTTAAGTGAAATATTAAATTGATCTATTGTTTTCTTCATGTTTCCCTTATTATATTATAAATTACGATTTTTATTACTCATTTTATATAATTAAACTTTTTATTTTCTACATTAAATTTGTTCAAGATCGCCTAACGGAACCCAACTATAAATTTTTCATTGTAACCTTCCATTTTACTAAGCTTGTTTTTCTTATAGTCTCGTCTAATAACTTTTTCTATCGAAAAATCTTCTTGTGTAGTAGGTCCAACGTTCTTGCTTCATAAAATGAAACCTTGAATTATTTCATCATTTAAATCTTTATAGTGTATGTTCTCTGGGATTTGGTATTATTAAAAAATTTATAAATTATAATATTCCTCTGTCCAAGTTGGTGTATATATTCCTTTTTCCAAAATGTCTTTTAAGTTTACTTAAGCGAACTCGATCACCAATTTTAAATTTTGCTTTACTCTTTGGTATCTTTAAATCACCATATAAATTAAAGTAAACAGTACCTTTATTTAAGTTTTTACTAGCTTCGGTTGGTGTCATTTTTATACTAGAATGTTTTGTTTTGTTATATTTATCAACCATATCCTGCAAATTATTTAAATAAGTATAAGTATTATTTGCTGTAAAATATTTCCACATTATTCTTTTTAAACTTCTATTAAATCTTTCTATTACTACAGCCTTTCCTTCATTAAATGTATGATACATATTAATCTTATTTTTATTCAAAAATGATTCAAACTTTTTATTATAAAATTCTTTTCCTTCATCTACCCATAAATTTACTGGTAATCGTCCTTCTAAAATTATTTTTTTCAAATGCTTCAGTAACAGATTCTCCAGTTTTATTCTTTAATGGAATAACCCAAGCATATTTACTAAATATACCAATAACGGTTAACAAGTATTTTACTCCTTTATTATATTTTGAAAAAGCTTGCATGTCAACTAAATCAGCTGACCAAGTATCATCAATATCATTAACTATCACTCTTCGTTTCCTAAATTTCCTTTTAATTGGTTTGTGTAATTCTTCTGCTAATTCATCGCTCCAGCGGTAGCTTGGTGCAGTGATTCCGGGGGTAGTAAAAGTTTGCTCTACCCCCTTTTCCGTTTTTTGACTTTTGTTTTTGTCCGAGACCAAGTGTGTATTTCGTTTTGATGGCTGGTTTTACAACTAAATGTTTTGCAATCTTTTCTCCAAATGTTTTTGATTTAGTGTTATTTAAATTAGAAAGCATTTGCTTATCACATGTACTCTTTTTTACATCACTATCATAGCAAAAGTCGTGGGTCTTACATACTGCGTCCAGTTCGTTGATAGGAGGTCCATTATCTAAAGGATTTCCTGGTCCACAATAGTTATATCCTGGAAGTGTTAAACCTTTTTTAGGTAATAAAGGTAACATTGCTTTGTGAATATCTAAATTACCTGCTTTGATAGTACTTTTAACGAATTTTGATTTCGTTTTTCCACAAGACGAACAGGTAGCTTTTATCATTTTTCTCCCATTTTTTGTTATAATATAATGGGGGTTTATATTATCAGTAAATTTTCTTTCTTTCAAACAATATATTTTATTCTGTAAACTCATCTATATCAAATGTATTTAAAATTATTTAAAGACTAATAATGTACTTACTAATTCAAAATAAGTTTAAATATCTTTACATTTTATCAATAAAAATAATCTACCAAAAGTTTGCCAAAAGTTTGTCAAGTTGGCAGACACTGCCACATTGTTGTCTCCGTGGCAGAAATTTGGCAGAAATTTAAATATATACGTTTTATCAAATTTAAGTACATTAAATAACTTTGCCAATATTCTGCCAAAAGTTTGCCAAGTTGGCAGACATTGTCACATTGCTGCCACTTGGCAGAAAAATGGCAGGCTTTTGATTGGTTGAATTTGTGGTTTCCCATATAGTCATTTTCAGAAAATACAACGTTAATTCCAATATAACATTTTCAGAAAATATGTCAGCTATTTATAACCAGGTTTTCTGAAAATATGAGAAAACGAAAGTAAAGTTAAAACCTGTGGGTTTTTAATTGGTTGGTATTGGTCGGTTTAGGTCAAAGACTAAATGTTAAATTAGGTGAAATAGGGCCAAAAGCGGTATTTATATAAGTACTTGTGGCGAATCAAGTTCCAGTTTTTGATAATGAGATATACGTACCGCATGTTCCCCTACGCCCATTATTTAAGGCAATGACTGGGTAGAACTACAAACCTGGACGACTTTCTCACGTGATATAATTATATATTCTAAGCGGGCTTTTGAGCCCACAGAGGTGAGGTGCAAGTGAAGTCGGCAACTTTCACCTGGTTAACTTGTAGGTAGAGCACATACTGTATATGTAATTATAAGAGATTACGAGCGTCAACTTGATTTGATGTAAGACATTATGTCTGGAATAGGTATCCTGCCCCTGATTCTTGCGCGAACATTGTAATTTGTTTGAAGAGAACAAGTCAGCGCGGGTAAAAAATACAGCAGTTCTGGTATTTTACCGCGATAGATATTGTTTTATGATTAATACAGTGTATCAATAAGGTATCTACTAGTTTTTAAACTTTAATTTTCAGGGTTATTACAAGTAAACGACTGCAAACTGGCAAACGGGAAACGTCTTCTTAATTGTAATGTTAAAATCCGTTATTTACATGAATCTTAATATATCTGTTATTTTTGTGATGTTAATATTTTAGATACAGCAACTACTACCTCGGGAGTGAATGGTCAAGGAAAAGCTTTCTACACAACATTGTCTCTGGTCCTATACTTGGTCTTTTTCACACAGTGTGTTATGTTTATGTTCGTGTAAGAAAATGTAACGACAGTTCTATACAAGTCTATTTGATGTTTTGTCATTCATATAGCCATGTTTTTTGACGAATCGGAATAACTTGAATCACAAGTACCATTTGTGTAATGGTTTAAAATTGGGCGAGCAGTTTCACACAAGATTTTTAAGGTTTCCACTATATACATATCGGAAAAAATAACCAAACCCTCTGGCGGCCATGTCTTTTGACGAATCCGAATAATTTGAACAATCTTGGTAGAGGGTCACACAAGCACCATTTGTGTTAAATTATTTTACAAGAGGGCCACGATGCCCTGTATCGCTCACCCGAGTACCACTGCTAACAAGAGGGCCATGATGGCCCTATATCACTCACCTGTTATCATTGATCTTGAGGACAAGGTCCTCAGAAAAAATATCTAAGTCCAAAGGACAGGAACAACAAAGGAAAGAAATTTAACCAAAAAGAAAAAAAATTCTTACAAGGTATAGATATGTCAAAATACACCAAAACATTGGAAGTACCATCCATGCTGTACCACAGAAAAGTGGTCTCGGTTTTTCCCTACGGCCAATAATAAAGAAGTTACTAAAAATAAGCTATTTAATGTAACATAAAAGGGAAGTAATTAAAAAATATATATATTATAACAGAACAAAAGAAGGATCTGCCAAATAAATCTGTTGACATAAATTAAAATTCAGATCAGTATCTTCATAAGTTACAGAGATATACCCATTTTATTATGAAATAAAGGGAGGTAATTTGACATAATCAGTACATAGTTATCTAACCTGATTGTATCAGTTCAGCTAATGACAATAATGAAATTTCAAATAAGTCCTTTAATTACTTACTGATATAAATCCATTTTGGTTACAATCAGTGGAGGTAATCAGATATAAAATAACCCTGGAACCTACAATTGGATCTGACAGATTCGTCATGGAATCCAAGATTTATTGTTGTTGAAGATATTTTGGAAGTTTGTATCAAATCAAACCATAAATGAAGTCTCTATATGGCTGCAAAAGCCAAAATAGCAAATTTTGGACCTTTAAGGGGCCATAACTCATGATGGAATCTGGCCACTTCAAGAAAGGATAAAAGATCCTGCGGTGATACAAGTTGTGTGCAAGTTTTGTTAAAATCAAATCATAAATGAAGCTGCTATTGTGCAAGGATTCGAGATCTTATAGTGATACAAGTTGTGTGCAAGTTTGATTAAATTCAAATCATAAATGAAGCTGCTATTGTGCAGACAAGGTCAAAATAGCTAATTTTGGCCCTTTCAAGGGCCATCACTCTGGAACCCATAACGGAATCTGGCCAGTTCAAGAAAGGAACCAAGATCTTATGGTGATACAAGTTGTGTGCAAGTTTGGTAAAAATCAAATAATAAATAAAGCTGCTATTGTGCAGACAAGGTCAAAATAGTTAATTTTGGCCCATTCAGGTGCCATAACTCTAGAACCCATAACGGGATCTGGCCAGTATAAAAAAGGAACCGAGATCTTATGGTGATACAAGTTGTGTGCAAATTTGGTTGAAATAAAATCATAAATGAAACCTCTATCATGCAGACAAGAAATTGTTGACACACACACTGACGAAATTGGGCCAGTTGTTTCACACAAGAAGATTTTTAAAGTTTCCACTATATACATATAGGGAAAAGTGACCACGCCCCCTGTCGGCAATGTTTTTTGACGAATCAGTAAAATTTGAACAATCTTGGTAGAGGGTGACATAAGGACCATTTGTGTGAAGTTATTTCAAAATCGGACCAGTGGTTTAGGAGATGTTGTTTGAAGATTTTTCTATTTATAGCTCTGGTGGCCCAACTGTGCAACCAGGCGGAACCATTTGTTCAACTTTGACAGAGAACCACCCAAGGAACATCCAAGCCAAGTTTCATCAAAATCCATTCAGTGGTTTTGGAGATGTTGTTTAAACACCAATGTTGATGACGGACAGACGACTTGACGAAAGAACGACGGACACAGCGTGATCACAATAGCTCACCATAAGCAGTTTGTGCTCAGGTGAGCTAAAAAAGGGGACAATATCCTGAAAATTGGTGTTTAGTTTGAATAAAATCCATTTGGTAATAATAGAGGTAGAGTGAAACTGCCTGACAATATTAACCAGAATTTGTAACAAGAGGGCCAAGATGGCCCTAGGTTGCTCACCTGTGTAACACAGTTACAAACATGGCCTAGAAATCATCAAGATAAACATTCCGACCAAGTTTCATGAAGATAGTGTCATTTAATGTGGCCTCTAGGTTAACAAGCTTTTTCTTTGATCTGACTTGATGACCTAGTTCTTGACCCGACATGACCCAGTCTCAATTCAGGCCTAAAGGTCTTCAAGATAATCATTCTGTGCAAGTTTGTATCAAATCAAGGCATAAATGAAACCTCTTTATGGCTGAATGGGCCAAAATAGAAAATTTTGCCCCTTTCAGGGACAGTAACTCTAGAACCCATAATAGAATCTAGCTGGTTTTCGAAAGGAACCAAGATCTTATTATGACTTAAGTTGTGTGTAACTGTAGTTAAAATCAAATACAAGAGGGTCATGATGACCCTGAATCGCTCACCTGAGTAATATGAGCCACATGTTTCAAATGGCAAACTGATGCTAAAATATTGGAAAGTAGGTCAGTAGGTCACATTCATGGTCACTGAAAGTCAGTTTTAGGATTGATGTGCAAAACTACATGTCATCCAAATTTCAAGGCTGTAACTTAAAAAACATGAAAGTAGGTCAGCAAGTCAAGTGACCCCTAATCCCTTGGGGTCATCAGGTAATTATAATTAAATAGTCTAGGAAATATGATCTGATTTTTGAAGTATTTTTTCCTATATAACTCATATAAAAAGTGACCCCCAGGGCGGGGCCTCCTCTTCACCCCAGGGGCATAATTTGAACAATCTTGGTAGAGATCCCCTAGGCAATGCTACATACCAAATTTCAAAGACCTACAACTTGAACTTTCAGACAAGAAGATTTTTATTTACTTTTTCCTATATGAGTCTATGTTAAACTTGGGACCCCCAGGGCAGGGCCTTTTTTCACCCCGAGGACATAATTTGAATAATTTTGGTAGAGGAAAACTAGGAAAGGCAAGACAACAAATATCAAAAACCTATGCCTTGCAGTTTCAGGCAAGAAGATTTTTAAATTTTTTTCCTATATATATGGTCTATATAAAACTTGAGACCTCCTGGGGCAGGGCCTCTTTTCACCCCAGGGGCATAATTTGAATAATTTTGGTAGAGGACCACAAGGCAATGCAACATACCAAATATCAAAAGCCTAGGCCTTGCAGTTTCAGAAAAGAAGATTTTTAAAGTTTTTTTCCTATGTAAGTCTATGTAAAACTTGAGACCCCCAGTGATGGGCCTCTTTTCACCCCAGGAGCATTATTTGAACAATTTTAATAGAGAACCACAAGGCAATGCTACATACCAAATATCAAAGGCTTATGTCTTGAGGTTTTAGACAAGAAGATTTTTAGTTTTTTCCTATATAAGTCTATGTAAAACTTATGACCCCCGGGTTGGGGCCTCTTTTCATCCCAGGGGCACAATTTGAACAATCATTATAGAGGACCATTAGATGATGTCACAAGCCAAATATTGAGCCTTGTGGTTTTGGAAAAGAAGATTTTTAAAGTTTTTTCTTTCGGTTGCCATGGCAACCAGAGTTCTGCAAGGAATTCAATTCTTTGAACAATTTTCAAAGGGGACCATCCAATGATCATTCCTGTGAAGTTTGGTGTAATTCTGCCCAGTGGTTTTCAAGAAGATTTTTTTAGAAAATGTTGACGGATGCACGACAGACATTAAGCGGCCACAACAGCTCACCACGAGCCTTTGGCTCAGGTGAGCTGAAAAGGGAAATCATAAAGTTTTGGTGCCTTGTGTCAAATGTTGTGGATGATGATGTGTAACAACTATTTTAAGTTTCAATAAAGTCCATTTAGTTATAAATGAGATAGAGTGAAAGTGCACTAAAACTTTAACCTGAAATTCTAAGTAAAAAGGGGGAATGATTTATGAAATATTGGTGCCAGCGTTATTGACCTTATGCCATATGATGTGGATGATGATGTGGAACAACTATTTCAAGTTTGAAACAAATCCATTAAGTAATTACAGACATAAAGAGAAGTTCATCAAAACTTTAACCAAAGTGTGGACATGGAAGAACGCTGATGCCGAGCTGAGCAGGACAGCTCTGCTTACTTCGTACAGTCTAGCTAATAAATGAAAAAGCCTTTTTGTATAATTATGTAAATGGCAACAGCAACACACCTTCCACAAATCAAGGGAGGTCTCTACCTCCATTAAAGAAATAAGACACAACATCGTTGTTAGCTTTATTTTCTTTTTTCTTTACATTAAAAGAAAAGAAAATCTTTCAGTTTTGCTTGTTTGTACATTTATCACAAGACAAACTGCTACATTTCATAAGTTATAATTTAGTTTCACTTTGATATTTTACACTATACAACTACATGTATATAAAACAGAAAATTTGCTTCACATATACTCAGACAGCTGTGCAAACTATGTTTCAATTATCAATTGAAGACTAAACATGTAAACAAGGAATCATCATAATAAAAAATGTCTAGCTTTTACTTAATGAAAAGACAACTTGTTTATTTAAACTGAAAAATGATCAAAATGATATCAAAACTTGACCTATATGAACCTGTTTAGTGGAAACATGAATACAAACACTGTGTTAAAGAAAATTTAACTAGTTTTGAAAGAAGAGATGTGCCTGTCATGTTGTAAAATAATTCGAAATATTACCTATTTGACAGGAAAATCAACCCACATCGAAGCTTATTTTAACACCTTATGAAATTGTAAAAAAAAAAGAATATCATTTCTCAACAAGGCGGTTTTCATGGTATAAGTTTTAACAAACACATCTTGCAGGGTATCACAAAACTTTTCTTGTAAGGAAGGTAACCTTTATCTTTTGTACAGAGTATCCTTATTTAAATACAGCCAGATTTTCACAAAACAATTATTTCCAAGTTTTAAAGACATTAAAGATCAATATTTGTTACTTTTAAGATAATCAAGATTTGGGGTCATCTAAAGTATCAAGATATTTGGATAAATTAATAACATAAGTCTACTGACAGTTCAGAAATATTATAGTGTTTCAATATCTAGACAGTGGGTTTCCAAAGGTTTAATGATGTCACCCTAATTGTATTTGTACAGAGAGTTTCATTTAACAGACATGTATGCATAAACCTATAATTAATTTGTAACAACACAACTTAAATGGGTTGAAATTTGTACTTAAATCTATACATAAATCTTTCAAATTTTTGCTTGGACATAACCCAGTCTTAAAATTTTGTTTACTTCACTTCCTTATATGCCTGAACATAATTTAATCTAAAATTTTCAGTACATTCAGCTCCATAACCTTGTTAGATTGTTGTTAGAACACTTTTTTCAAATGAAAGAAGCAATGCTGTTACAGAAACAATAGCAGTGAAGTAATGTTCAAAACTGATGCAAGACGATGAGAATCAGTGGAAGACGAAATTTGAAATACCTTGTATGAAAAGCCTGGGTCTACAATCATCAACATTTTAAGACTAAATTTAGACATTGATTTTAAAATGCTACATTTTCTTGTTGAATTAGATTGTACAAACTGTGTTTGCCTAAGTACTCCATAGCTTAAGGAGGTAGGTTACCTTGTTACAAGGGTAAATTCAAATTAGTTGAACCACAGCATCTTTTTGTATTTCGTGTAATATGAAGTTTTAACTGCTAAAATCTCAGTTTCGTTTGTCTCTGTCCCTTCAAGTTCATTTTTTATCCAGGTTTGAAGAACATGACCCTCCAAAGGTATTTCATATTGAAAGAAGAAGAAAAATACGGATATTTAACACTTTTCAGTGTATTTTAGTTTCACTGATATCCGTAGAAGTCAGCATAATCTATAATTTTACTAGTAAGCACGTTAGCTTTCTAATATAAGCTTAAAATGCATATGTCGCGGGGCTCGTGTTTCCATGGTAACACATTTTCTCTCATTTTTAAACAACTATGTATAAAAATAGGGATTTTCGACGGCTTCAGTGCCATTCTGTTAATGACTAACATGGAATATTTGGGTAATATTATTAGCAAAATACCAAGCACTATACATGGTACCCTACTTTTCTTAAAGTTTAAAGTAACCATGGCAACAGAGATGTTTAAAATGGCTTATATCTTGCTTTTTGTCGTAATTTCTTATAAAATAATATTGAATAAGGTTATCTTTCTAGTTGATGTAGCTTTAAAACATATTATTTCTAACGTAAGTTATATTTTCGTGTTATCTGCATTTATTCAAGCAAATTTCTAAGCTTAAAATACTTACAGCAGTACCCCTCGTCTGGCATTTTTCATGGAAAAAACGTTCAGCATGCTACTTTTATTCTCATGGATATTGTTGAAATGAAAATAAAAAGCCGAAGCTGTGTTTCTTAAATAGACTAGTGTCAACGCTTTTGAATTTTACATTTAGATACATAGGTCACGGGCTTCGTTTCCATGGTAACATCAATTCAATTCAAGAAACCACAATTTTCTACTGAAATTTGAACAATTTTAGATCTTAGTTTTAGTATATAAGTTACAAATTATCAACGGAACCTGTAAAATAGGTATTACAAATCAAACTGCTAGATTTTTTATTTGAAAATGGCCGTAACAAGTAACTTCTCGCCCAACTATATTCCAAATAACATTGGTTACCATCATCCATTTTCTTACATTCCGCATAACATTTCAATATAACTAGATAAAAGAAGCAAAATATTGATTATTATTCAGAGCAAAAGATTCATAAAAAATATTTCAGCAAGTAATGGTTACTTGAAAATAGTTTGAATAAAGAAAATGCACAGAATTACCTTCTTTCAAGATAAAAGCTATTAATTTTGCGCGGTAACTGACACGTAACGTCATGACGTCAATGACGTCATTTTAAGGCAACATTGTTTTGAAGCGTTTCTGCGGCAATTTATTCATTATTTCTGCATTATTAAACCATAAAGCGTCAGATCGAAGACAGGTCTATGATTTGTTTTCAGAAGAATGAATATACAAACACATTTAGTTTGTCGTAAACGTCGTCGTAAATCGTCACGTTAGCTTCCGGTTGGACATGCGCACATACAAATATAAAGGTAACCTACCTCCTTAACACAGCTCAGCAAATTTCACGAGTACACTTAAAATGTTAAGGAAAATGGGCCCAGAATAGTACAAGACGTTCAGTATGATATAAAAGAATGAGAAGTAGAAAACGGACATCTATTGGCACATGTTTTATAGGCACTTGATCTGGCACCTAGAATACAATATTTTAACAGCTGTACAGTGATCCAGTCCTAAACAAAAATCTTAAAGAGTGCTTGAAGGACGAGTACAGACTAATTATACTTAATCATACGTTGTACCTGAACAATTTTGCCTCAGTCCATGTTAGCTTACAACATCATTTTGCATTTTAAACTTCAGTTCTTTTCTTTTCTAAATAAATTAACTGATTCTGCCTCACTTGTTTGTGGAATTTCAATGTTGTTCAGATTCACATTTTTTCTACAACTTAGAACTTGGTTAAACCCTGATTTTTAGAAACTTCTGGATACAGAGTCTTCAGCCAATAAAAAGGACACGACAATGTGTTTGACTTTTTGCAGAACTTATCTGGCAAGTTTTAACCACTAGTTACCGGTAGTTCGAGGGTTGCGAGCATTTTTGAGCGTAGAAGCTTGCCATTGGTCAATATAAATCAATTCCAAGATAAATTTGACAACTGGAATGATTCATTTGTGCCAGGACTTGTTTACCTATGTCACACCCAGAATTTATTCTTGCATTATGCGGATACATATTATCATGACTTCTGGTTAACCAAACAAGTACAAAAACCATAACTCACATAGTGGCTTAGTTAGAGATCTGCTTTTCAGTTTATCTCCTTACAGCTGGGATACACCCTGGGTTCAACATTGAGCATTATTTCGGGCACAAGCAGGCACCTGTGTGTACAACCATCTTTCTAAGGCTTTCATGTGTAATATATATTGTCATTTAATATAAGAAGAGTGTAGTTAGGAAAATAAATGTATTTTATTCCTACAGTTCAAACATGTGATTTCTTATATTTCATCAAAGAGTTATAAAAATAAATGGATCGGCAACTTGAAAGGCAGATAGAGCAAATCTCTCCAACATCCTGTGGCTGCAAACAAGATCTTGTTACCGGAAGTTCTCCACGCGCCATTTTGTATGCGAAAGATATGACACTGTCAGTTATTAATTATCACCGTATGACCATGCTTTTTTGAAAGTAAGAAACGTGTATTTTGTGCTTAAGACTATTTCATATTAAACAAATGTTGTTTAAAAAGCTAACATGTATTTTACATGTAGTTTTAAAGGTACAAATTGCAACTCCATGCTCGCTTCGCTAAGATAACGCCGAATCACGCTCGGACGCGAGATTACAGCCAGTTGCCATTCTGTGTATTTATACTTCTTATATTTCATTCATATATAAAGTAACAGTAGTTATTTATTGCCGAGCTAATGATTAATGAATCCTACATTCATACTTGCATATAAAAAACAGTCAACATACATCAGCTGCTCAAAAATAAATAAAAAATATATACATGTTGGCATAACTGTAAAAAGCATTTCACTAACAAACCTATAAATACATCATTAAATATTACCAGTAATACATGTAACTGCTATATAGAGTATAATAAACTAATATAGCAATGAAAAAATATCACAGATTTTAGAAAAAATCCCTGCAACTATTAAACCAACTACAAACTATCCTTCTCAATGATTTAGACAAACAATATCAGTCTTTAATGTTTGGTCCACAAATACCCATTCTCTGTATTCCTAGATAATTAGGGCCATGCTCCTCAACTATAAAACAAAGTTTGAAGTCCAGTCTCTGCATGCAAGCTTACCATTGGTCAATATCAAAACTGTATTCTGAATAAACCAATCAGAATACCAATATTTCAGACTGGTCTGCAAATTCAGCTTTATAATCCCAGGCCCATTAATCATCAAAATTCCATCTCAGAAATTTACTTAAAGACTTTCAAATGAATCTTTTCAGTTTTTATCTTTCTGTTTGTTTTCTTAGTCATCTAAAATGCCAATTGCTACATCATATGCATAGCAACCAAGTTTCAGATCACAGCGAATATAGAACAAACATCTCAAGTCTGAACTTCAAACTCAGATGAAAGTAATCACCTAAACACTAAATGGTTTTCTGGGAACCAAAACTAAACAGAGTTTTCCATATCCACTGTTACAAATAACAAATTTTTGTAATCGTTCATCCATCACTCCGATGTTAAAAAATGACTAAATTCCAAATAATCTAACACTGATATAATGAGCAATGTCATCTAGCTAAAGGATGAGTGAATATTTAGAGTACAAAAATAAATAAAATCCACTATATTTCAAATGCAAAAGTACTGGAAATAAAGTTTCCATCCTATAATGCCAAGCTTTGATAACTGCTTATAAAAGCTTTATATTTAAATCAGATGAAAGCCTCCAAAACCTCAGATCACTGAAGCTGCTGTATATTCAGATCAAGCATCTGTATTATTCAGATCATTAAAGCTTTTGTTTAATTCAGATCAATATAGCTGCCTATTTCTGCTGCTGCAAACTTTGTTTCTTGCGAAAAATTCTGTTCATTGTTTGCACAGTATCTGTCAATAAATCATTAAATATAGTTTCTGTAAGTTGCATTTTCACTGCTAACTCATCGTCATCATAATTGACCCATTCTGGTTCCTCCTCACGTAACTCTTGCACCAAAATAGTGTCTACAAGGTCCTTCTTTTTACGAATACCCCATTTAGTCTTTTCAGAGGATTTTTTGGCCCCATTCAATCCTAAAATGTCAATGACAGCCTCTTGCACCGCCGGTTTTAGCACGTCTACAGTTCTTGGAGGTTGGGCACCCTTATAAAACTTATTAGTTTTCCGTTTCGGTTTGTGCCATGCCACTGGTGAATCGTATTCCTCCTCTTTATAAATGTTTCTAATAATTTCTCCTGATAAATCAAATAAAAGTTTTTTGAACACACGTCTACTGTTACTTATCAAGTCTGAGCCGATCTCTTCATGTGTATAAAATGCTTCTGAAGGTTGGAGATCGGTTAATGGCTCGCCATACCTTCTCTGTTCCCAGAATTCATCTACTGCACTGGAAACAATAGAGTCAATTTCTTTCTCCTCATGAGGCACAGCATAAAACACCTCTTCAGCAAACTTCTTCAAGTCTGATCTAGGAACATCAGATCTCAGATCTGCAAGTTTGATCAAATTACGTTAAACATTCCGTTAAAGTATGGATTAAGAAGGAAGTCAGTGTTATTGTTTGGAAAAAAGATACATTTATACAATTAAAGATACATTGTATAGCAGCCTTATCAATAGCTTATATAATTGTGAAAGACTCTTGTTTTGAACATAGACAACTGATTCTTTTTAATGTTATCTTTTATACTATACATTTCACTTGTTCCATAGAACAATGTTCTTAAACTTTGATGTTTTCTGAAAATAAGTCAATGGAATCAGAGAAATGTTCTACTCTGCTTCACATAAATTAATGGATATAAAAATAGACTTGATTTTTTATTGTTACAGCTAGTTCTTTCTGTACTTTGTTTTATGTAGAATAGTCTGCAAATGTTTTAAAATTTAAAAGCAATGTTCCTTTTTACATCATTTACTTATAATATGTGCAAAGGTTCAAAGCCATTCATGAAATATGCAGCTAGGCATGTTTTCCTTGCCTTAATCTGGTGGTAGAGTATACACTCAATACATTCATCCAATCATGAGACAAGGTTAGATATCATAAGGATAAAACCTAAGTCTAAAATAGTGTGCACTTAAGTGCTATCACTATATACACCTAGCAGTACTAGCCATATCTTGATGCCATAAACTATATACATAATGTCAGGAAAAAAACTGCAATCTATTTCCGACGTGATCAGCAAGAAAAATGATCTTACATGTCTGTTTATGAAAGACAGATGTTTTCCCAATCCTTAAGACAGCTTTAACTTCACTTGGTTTCTTGTTCAAGGCTGGTAGGCATGCAAGATTCTCATATTCTCTACTTACTGGTTATAAAACTAGGTAAGTGTTTACTGAACTATATTAGGGCAAATTTCCAAAATTTACCAAAAACTTTGAAAAAAAAAACATACAGCTCTATCATCTTTGGCCTGTGATAAAAATGTATTTTACTTCTAGTAAAATTAAGAAACCATAAAATGTTAACATTTTATCTCACCATTTTCAGCACCAGTGTAAGCGGGTGGGGATTTATTTGGAGGCACCCATAAATCATCTTCAAAGTCTCCTTCAAACAATCCACTATCTGTGACTGGCTTGTGACCCTCCTGGTATGAAAACAATAATGCTTAAACATACATACCTTTGCCTATTTTGAATAATGAAATAATATTTGAACATAAAATGAAAGAAAATCTATCTCATATTATATGACTTGATAAATACATTAACATGTTTTGCTGAACATAAATTTTCAACTGTATTTCAGTAAAGAAATCACAGAGAGATAACCTAACCATGTACATCAATGGATTTCTATTAATCATTTAGATAAGTGAAGAATTTTTCAAGTATATGCAGTTACTGTTAATAAAATAAAATACTGAACAGAAGAAGCAGTATACATGTATCTACCTTATCTGTCTGCAAGCCAGGTACAGGAGATCCAGGTCTGAGAGGAGCCTCCAGATGCATATCATCATCTGCCTTGTCTAGCACACCCTGAATTTCATCTGTTGGGGAAGGTGGACTTTCATTCTGGTCCTCATCAGGCTCTATGATGCCACTATCTCTTGACTGATTAACATCCTGAGACTGACGATTATTTCTCCTGATGGTCAACATATGCTCAATTGCATCATTCATCATATTGTTTACTGTAACATCAGTACTGTCATCAATGGTATGTTCATTTTGTTGTGCTGGAAATTCATCAGGGCCTTGTTCAGAGTGGTGAAGAAAATCTTCCAGATCATCAATGTCTCCGTTAGTCTGAGCATCTTCTACATGTTGTGTTTTTGCAGGTTTAGGTGCAACTGGCGGACCTTTCTTTTTACTAGCTTGTTTTTTATCTGCAATTTTGCTGATCGTGTTGACATTCTCTCTTACCACAGATTCAAACAGGTCATTTGTTATTTTGTCAGCTAAAATTTCTTTTCTAGACTTTGAGCCAGCTTTCTGTTCTTTTTCAGGCTCTCTTGGAGAAGCCTGAGGTGACTCGTCAAACATCTGAACATTTCTGTCAGCTTCACTGATAAACTTGAGTAAGTCCCCATCTTCTGTATTAATACTCTTCACACTTTCAACACTTGACCTAACATCCACATTGTCCAGTATCTGTCCCTTCTCCTCACCTTCCTCAGGAACAGCTATTACATCATGAGCTGGAACAATTAAACCATGTTTCTCTCTACATGTGAAATATCTAACACCATCTTCTATTCCATTATGCCGTCCTTCAGGATTATCAAGTTCCACACCAGCCCATACACCTGGTGCAAACTGTACGTTACCCTTAAACAATAATGTCCCATTCACTCTCTCACCACTAGGACCTGTTACCGAAACTTTGTCCCCTATTTCAAAATCACCAAGCGGGGTAAAAAAGTCTGAATGCCTACTTTCACTGTCATGTCTTGAAGTTTCTGGAGGTGTACCTCTAGGTGAGGCAACAGGTGTCATGTCCTCATTATCAAAGTCAATTAAGTCATCAATATCAAACACATTACTCGAAATAAGGCCAGATCCTTTCTTCTTAGATGGTTCACTAATTTCATCATTAAACTTAGGCACTTTACCTTCAGACTGAATTACAGGAGACTTTTCCGACTCTGAAGACTCATGTTCAGTTTGATCTGATATCACAGATGATCTTTCGCTCCTACCACTTGAAGGTCTAGAGGATTCAACAACTGAAGACCTCTGAGAAATCTCACCTTCACTATCATTTTCCTTCTCAAGTCTGTCCTTGGCAAATATATCACCAGAGTCTTTACCTTGAGTTTTAAGGTCAAGTTGTTTAATAAATGATTCTGAAGCAGAAACAGAAGGCAGATTTTCAGATATTTGTTCAGAAATTTGTTCAGTAACAGATCGCGCAGATTGTGGCACATTTCTTGATTCAATGTCCTCGGATATTTGACTTTGAGATCTGGCACTTAGTGGAAGCTTCTCAATATGTGTCATAGTGTTTGGTTCTGTAACAAAGTCTTCTGTGTATGACACTGACACATCATAAATGTCCTCTTTGATGTTTAGATCAATTTTAATTTCCTTAGACTTGCCATCAGAAGGCTCTGACTCAGCAGATATTATGTCTTCTTCAATCTCGTCAGTTTTGTCATCAACAGCTGATGAAATTTCGCTACTGAATTTCTCCTTTATGCTCTGTAACTTCTCCTGGTAGGAGAGATCAGATTTGTCTGAACGTGTTGTTGTTGGGGTTTCACTGCCTTCAGAGATTTTGTCTAAATGTGATTTAGCTGCCTTGCTAGGTGTGGTTGGCGTCTTTGGTGAAATCTGTTTCTGGTCTGAAATAGGCGTAAGTTAGCATGAGAAAAAGGAGAAAAACAGTGTTCTGCTCCAGAAACTCTCCTAGTATAAAAAAAATAGCATCTGTTTCTCTGTACAATTCTTAAATGGTGATTTCAACAAAACTTATTAAGAAAAGATGAATTTTACATGTGAAATGCAAAAAGTGTAAGATTTAAGGGTTTTATTCTGTGTATATATGCAGTTGTAAAAAATTCAACAACAAGAGCTGTCACTAATGGTGACAAAAGCCCCAACAGTGCCTCAACCTTTGACCTGGTGACAACCTTTGACCTGGTGACCCCAAAGTCAGTAGGGGTTGTGTACCCAATAAGTACTATCAGCATGTGAAGTTTGAAGGTCCTGGGTGCAGTGGTTTGCGAGTAAAGTGCCTTCATGCAAAAAGTTAACATTGTGACGAACGAAAGAACTAACGAACGGACGGACAGTTGAAAACTAATATGCCTCCCTTCAGGGGCATAAAAAAGCTATAAGACCTATTTAAAGATACGACAGAAAAAAAACAACAGGAAATAATTTTAAGCTACATCTTCACTTATTGCGAATTAAGTGAACAAGTAACTTTAACATAATGACTTCAGTTACCTTTATCATCAGGAATGTTTGGTGAAATCTGAGTAGAGTCGGGACCACTGCTGTCTGTGTCAGGGCGTTGTTTTGTGGGTGTCTTTATGGTCTTTGATGGGCTCACTTTGGGCTGTTTGATCTGCGGACGGACAGAAGATTTTGCTGGCTCATGTGTCATCTCCTTCTGAAGATCCACCTTTAGTTGCGCTATCTGGTTATCATAGGCCTGCAACAGTCAAAATAGTATTTAATCAGCCAATACAAGATTCCTAGGCAAAAAGTCAAATTCTATTTTAGTCTCAGTTACATGAATATTTTTCATTTACCCCATTGTGATCACTTTCCTAGGGCAATTTATTGAACACGTCAAGACTGTTGTGTCAAATAATTGTTTTTCATGCATAATAATTCTGCAATAAGTATTTTATTAAATGTTAAAATATAGACATAATTCTTTCGTGTAGGTATAACAGTCCTAACACTGGACATTTACATTCACTACATAATGTAAATTAAATTTTATTCATAGCCAAGGACAAGCCAGAACTTTTTGAATTGATCAATATCTTTCAGGTTGCTGTGAAAACCAAATTGAATCCACTAAAAACAATTCCTAACTGAAGGGTTAAAATACACTTTTATTCTGACAATAAACCCTACCTCAATCTGTTTCTTCAAAGTTTCTTCTTTGTTTTTCATTAGCTCTTTTTTCTTCTTCTTTCTTTCTCTCTTCAATTTATCAGCTTCAGTTTTTCTTTTCCGCAGTTCCTCATTTAATGCCCTAATCCTGCCTTCAAAGTCGCTCAATTCTGACTGTGATTCTACAATAAATTAACATACAGCGGATCATATATAGCCATGTAAGGAATAATAAGTTACATAGAGAGTAACATTTATAGCCACATAACAAAGTAACATTTACAGCCATGTAATCAGTCACTTTTCAGCTGGTCATGGAGTTGTTTGTGGCAAACACTTACAGATTTATTCATGTAAATTATAGAAAAATTTATTTCCATTGGGATTATTTGTTCTTCATAATGGTAAAAATGTAAAACCAACTTCATGCCTTCCTTCCTACATGACCAAAGCAGAATTAGGGATAAACTAGAGCTATTACTAAAGGTGATGAATGTACCCCCCGCATGCACTGACACAGTACATTGCAATTTGACGCACACAAGATTGCATAATTATGTGGACTGTATGTATATAGACTGTATGTATACAGTATAGTAACAAAAAACAAAGTCCCATAACTATGCAGAATATTTATCTAAAAGAATGTAACATGCACCATGCACAACTAGGGTTGGTACTGATCACTTGTGTGAAGTTTCATTAAACTGTGTGTAAGGGTTTGGTAGATTAGGCACGCACAAGATTGCATATGCAGACTGTATGTACATAGTATGTTAACAAGAAACAAAGTCCCATAACTCTGCAATTTTTGTCGCTGAAAGAACCTAACATGCCCCATGCACAACTACTGTTGTTACTGATCACTTGTGTGAAGTTTCATTAAATTGTGTCAAGGGGATGAGGAGAGATGGTGCGCACAAGATTGTGTCTATGTATATTGTAAAGTAACAAAAAAACAAAGTCCCATAACTCTGCAAATTTTTTTCTCTGAAAGAACCTAACATGCCCCATGCACAACTACTGTTGTTACTGATCACTTGTGTGAAGTTTCATTAAATTGTGTCAAGGGGATGAGGAGAGATGGTGCGCACAAGATTGTGTCTATGTATATAGTATAGTAACAAAAAAACAAAGTCCCATAACTCTGCAAATTTTTTTCTAAAAGAACCTAACATGCCCCATGCACAACTACTGTTGGTACTGATCATTTGTGTGAATTTTCATTAAATTGTGTCAAGGGGATGAGGAGAGATGGTGCGCACAAGATTGTGTCTATGTATATAGTATAGTAACAAAAAAACAAAGTCCCATAACTCTGCAAATTTTTTTTCTAAAAGAACCTAACATGCCCCATGCACAACTACTGTTGGTACTGATCACTTGTGCGAAGTTTCATTAAATTCTGTCAAGGGGATAAGGAGAGATGGTGCGCACAAGATTGTGTCTACGGACAGACAGACGGACAGACAACCTGAAACCAGTATACCCCCCGCTTTACAACTTTGTTGTCGGGGGTACAATAAAATGTATGTCTGCTGCTGGGCCTCAGTAAGAGAGCACTGGATGTCAGTGGAGAGGTAGGAAGCTTTGGTATCTCAACAGGTGACATATTAATAGAAATTGCGCTAAATCTAATGCTGTTACTACAATACCTTATCCCTTTTTTCTGTACATACCATTAAGTGAGATTGAATCTTCTGATTCACTCTCAGAATTTCTGGAATGACTTCTTGAGCTGAACAGACCTCTTGGAGACCTCCCTGGTGATGATAAACCCCTGTATTTCTTGAGCTTCTCTAGAGGAGATTTGGATGTTGTTTGGCTCTTGCTAGTCTTTTTTGAGGCTGTAGCAGTTGCTGTATCATCAAATGTCTCGTTACCGTAGCTATGGGTCATTGTGTCATCACTGGAATCATTCATCCTGCAAGAAGTACAAATGAGGTTTAGAGCAACTGAATAACATTACCATTTTTATATTAAACTTCACTTTCTTTGCATTGAGTAAAATACTTACAACTTATATATAAACAACAAAATAAAGAAAACTAATGAGGTTTAAATATTATACAAATCACAATTATAGACTAGTGTTTAGGTCAATACATAATTTTGTCTACCTGTCTGAAATTAAAATTGACCAATGACTAAACATTGAACAAAAAGTAAGCCTTCATTGTTACATGATATATATATGTTATATAGAAAAGTGAAAATTACATTGGTTTAGTTACTATAAACTTTTTAAGAGTTATTATCTGTTTTTGCAGACCTTCCCAAGTGGCATTCTTGACCAATAAAACTTGACATTTTTCACCAATGTATACAACAGTAATTGAACTTCCTGTTAACAGACAATACCCTTCAATGTACATCAGTAACCAATAATGACAATAAAGCCTGACTTCGAGTAATCTAGGTTCAACTGCATATTAAATGAAGACTTTGCTATGGCAACTACTGCATCTGACACTCACTTTTTAGAATCATCAGCACTGGACATAGATTGTATATCCTCCATTACAGAGCTTTCACTGCCGCTTCGGTTATGGTTCTTGATGTTTGACTTGTCGTTCATCATACGCCGATGGACCTCCTCTGGTGAACTCTCTAGGCTTGCCGTCTTTATATCCTCTTTGATGCTCGTGTAAAGTGATTCATCACGTGCCGTTGTGATGTTTTCAGAAATAACAGTGCTATCACGGTCCTGAGACATGGACACAGTTTTTATTGTAGAATCTAGAAAATAAATGTTTGCATCTTTAAGAAACTGTTCACTATTGTTCTCAGAGGCTATTGGTAACAATGACTGCCGACTTTGTAGCAGTCAATTTTGATGTGTTGCATACAATAGCAATTCTCAATAAAACATATTTAACAGCTGTATTTTTCTTATACCTGTGTGACGTACTGCCTTACAGCAGATGATAAAGATTATAAAGTTGAGTGTGGAGACCCATTTCAGAAAGCCAACTTATGATCTGACAGCTTCAACACTAAGCCCAAAATCAACCAAATAGATTCTAGGGGTTTGAGACTGGAAAGCCGTTTCAAAACTAAGTTTTTACAACCTTGGACTCTAGTCAAGTTTTTACTGTAAAATGTGTACAAAATATCTTTAAAAACCAGATAGGAGATTGTAGGTATTATCTAATGCAAAAAATCTATAGAAAGCAAAACCCTAATATAAATATTCCAGAACTTGTTTACAGATTTCTATATGCATACCTTTAGTAGTTCCATTATCTTTTTTACTTGAAGGTTTCTCTGTTTCCTCCTTGGAAACTCTCTGTGAGGGTTCTTTCTCCTTCTTTCCATCCTTATCTTTATGTTCCCACACCTTTAATGCTTGTTTCTCCAGCTTAAATACTCTGTGTTCCTCCTTGTCTAACATTGTCTTCCACTTGAGTAACTCTTCAGCATTTTTACGTCTATCCATCAGCTGTGACTGTCTCTGTGTCAGGTACCTGAAAACAACAATACATGTACTGCCAATATAGAAAGTTAAAGGTCGATTTATACATACCTGTACCCACAAAATTTGGCATGATACCTAACAAAGAATGAAATCAGCCACTCAAAATATATGTCAGGTAAAATATTTCACAGACTATAAAAAGCATGGATATATTTGTTCCAGGGTTTAACATCACACTGTCAAAATTGCAACCTTCCTGAGTTTGGAGGTGGAAGATGCCAGGTGTTCTCCATGTATTATTTCTGGCATGGGCAGGCAAATGGGTAGAACTACTGACGTTCTGTAAGTCAGCTGGAAGGCTTTCTCACATGGAAGTACACAAAGAGTAAGGTTTTGAAACCCACAGCAGCGGAGTGCAAGTGATTCAAAGTCAGAGACCTTAACCACAAAGTCACAGAGGCCCTGGATAACATTTAAACTTCTGTTTGAGAAAAGTAAAAGATTTTGCGAAAGATACTGAACATGGTTCCAACTTTTTTTGGTTACTGACCCAATTATGTCTTATGGCCACTTATATTTTAATGTACTAAAAGTTTGAATGGGAGAAGCAGCAGACATCAGCATGTTGTATTTACCTTTCATCTAGATGAATCTTCTTGTATTTTTCAGGATCTTGTTTAGAACGTCGTCCACTGATCTTCGGTTCAGTGTAGATCTCAGAATCAGATTTATAATCTTTCCTCTGTTTCTCTGCGTCAGATGCTTCATCAATCTGTAAAAATAAGGAAACAAACTGTTAACTTTTATTTTTCCAAAAGTAACATCCACTTTTCATTATCACAACTGTACAGTTTAATTTCATTTTAAGATTGATTCTTTAAAACTATGCATACAGCAGGAAACTGTAGAGCTGTTGGAGGACAACAACGCTCGACTTTTCAACAGCCTTGTCAGTTGCATGAATGCAGAAGTCAAAAAAAGGGGCACAGTTTTGGAAAAATCTGAAACAAGAGTTATGAAACCTGTGCAGTGGATGTAAGACCATCACAGTGAACAAGTGTGTGAAGTTTCAATCCATTCTCATCAGCGAGTACTGAGATACCAGCTTACATACAAGAACTTAACTAAAAATTGTTAAGTCAAAAAAGGGGCACAATTTTGTTAAAAAAAAAAAAAAAAAAAAAAAATACAGTTATGGAACCTGTGCAAAGTAAATCGGTTTATGAATAGTTTCAACATTCTTTTTACTAATTATGAACATATTTTCTTGATAAATTTCTTTTTAGTCTTCATACACTGAAGATATTTTAGCTATGTTATGGCAATTTTTAAACTGTTCCTATTTTTTTATCAACTTATTTGTATTTTTATGCATGCATCTTCCCAACTAAAACTGTTTGCTTTTTGGTTTAGCATAGTTTTTCAACAATATTTCCATTATGTAATATCTGGCTGTTCACCTAACCAGTTGTCCTGGAGTCTGTACCTGTGCAAACCTGTTCTCCACAAGTAACTGCCATCTTCTCCACATGAATCAGAGGTGGAGAATGAATGACTTCAAACACAATACCTTTTATCACAATGTCCTACCAGGGAATTAAGTCGTAACCTCTCTGGTCATACTCTCTATTAAAGTAAACTTACTGAGCTAACTTCAGCTTCTGTGTGAACCTCCTTTGGTCGTCCTAGTCTGCCTCTTGGTGTAGCATTTGACTTGTTCTGTAATTTAATTTGCAAATTACAACTTATTTATAATTTACACCAAAACTGTTTTGTTTACACAGTTTTCTGAATCTAGAAAGGCTCTGATTAAGGTAACACCAACTGTTTTGTAAAATTTTATGCAATTCTGTATATTTGTTACATCATTAAAACATATTGTGAAATCATTTAATTTCAATAGTTTGAAATTTACTTCAAGTTTCTGACAAAACCCACTATCAGGGGAATATAAATTCATTGAATTCAATCTTTAAAAATAAAATAATTGCAATTTTGCTTCTTCACAGGGAATTGATTTCTTGGATTGATAAAGCCAAGAAATCCTTGTAAATAAGTCAACCATGGAAATTTATGATTGTGTGGTAATCAATAGGGTGACAGAAATGCACAGGTTAAAGACTTCTAGATGTTGGTCCTACCTGAGATGCTTGTCGTTTTGTTATCTCCTCATACAGTTTTCGTTGTCTTTCCTTTGCAGCAGCTTTATTCTCTTCCCTAATTCTACGAATTTCTTCCTGCTGCTCTTGTAACTTCATCTTGAGGCCGCGCTGTCGTTTTTTGATCTGTGGGTACGAATCGTCCGCACCTTTATTTCGGATTCTCTGTCGCTGTTGTTCTAACCACTGTAGCTCAGCTTTCGTTTTTTCCATCAGAGCATTTTCTCTTAACTTCAATAACGATTGCTGACAAAAAAGTAAATAATTAATCACTGCTCTTCTGTAGAAACTATTGATCGAGACGGTGAAAGTTAATTAAGTAAATTTGTTTCATTTAACAAATGAAACTGATGAACTTTCTGATACACATCCCAAATGAAGTCAGTTAATCATTTCAGTTCATGAATAAATAACTATACAAAGTATAATTTCCCTGTTAACCAGTTTGTTGTCAATACAATTTAATAACTCAAGCAAACAAAATGATGTTATGACATATTTAAAAATTTATGTTTTTTGCTGAAAAGTATCACTCAATATCGACTTCGACTAAATTACAGTTTAAGTACCCAATTGACTTGCTGAAGCAGAAATTATATTTTAGATACTTAATTTTAACATCCTCAAATAAATGTACAGATGATAGCAAACTTTTATTGTTTACCAGATAGCATATCTATATTGGGCCAACATTGGACTTGTAATTAATAATATCTTTACAATATTATACCTGATGTTGGGCCTGTAATGCTTCTTCTTTCATAAACTGCCGAACCATATCTTCAGTAAATTTGTCAAACGACCCTTCCTTGAACAGTGTATGGATATCATGATCCAAAAGCCTTGTTGAAGATGCTGTTAAAATAAACAAAAAATTCAAAATGAAAATGTTTCTTTAAAACAGAAATAAAACAAAAAGACATAAAGAATTAAATGAAGCTTACAGTACACAATATTGTAGTTGCAATAAAAATTACCAATGGCTGTAGTTTCAGGACTTCATTCAAATTTAAGAAATATCCCAGAATTTCAAATACTAAAAATTCATCTCATCTATAACATAAATTGCACATTTGAACATTCTTTCTGAATAGATTCTTCACTGACCAAATTTACCATAGATTAAACTCTATCTGTTTTACATATCTTGTCATTAGTTACATAGAATACTGTAATTTCTGTAAATGCACATATTTTCACTTGGTCAAAATTTTGCAAATTTGAAATTTTGAGTATGTTCGCGACATTTAATATTCGTGAAATTGTAAAAATGGTAACCTACTTGAATACGAATTATACTAAAGGCAAATATTTACGCAAGGATTAGCTTTCGCGAATGTAGGGCCTCGCGAATACAGCGAAAATTAAACCCTTGTGAAAATTTCTGCTTTTACAGTAAGATCTTATACAAGATATTACCTTCTGATGCGACAGATTCATTATCAGAGTGTACATGTTTGCCTTTCTTTCTATGACTTTCTGATGGCAAAATAAGACGGAACGATTTCTCTTCTCTCTCGTCTTCTGTCATTGATTCATTAATACTGAAATCATCTACAGAACCTGCAATATCCACAGAGAAAAATCTGGTAAGTCTAGTCAGATTAAAACAGCTCTAAATTTATTTTAGCTTGTGTTTACTTGTTCAGATATCACTCAGTCTTAATTTTTATTATATCTATGTTTGCCTATAAAAAAGGTAATTCTATCGTGCAAATAAATGTATTAAGTTTTTTTTCCAAATCTGCCTACATAACGTTCTAAATTAGGAAGCGGAAATTTCCAAGGCAAAGAAAAATGTCATACGTAGAAGTCTTACACAAATACAGACAAACTGTACCCTTGACTTGAGAGTTTATCTAAATAGATTATATGAGAGATATTTCATCCTGAAATACATTTTTAAAGTAAATTTTCTAACTGCTGATATGTGAACAGTAAAGTACAGAATAATCTCTGTTATGACACCTGTGAAGAGAAATTACCTCAATATAAAGGCCTACAGAACAGACTGTTAGTAAATGAACCTCTCTGGAGAAACATTCTATGTAGAAAAAAAATTCGTCGTCCAAGAGTTGTTACTTGTTACTATTTTTGTTCATTTGGGCTTATGGGAGTCCATTCATTGTTCTGTTATAACACAGTTCTGTTTGAATTGACACTAGCAGCATAAAAGGCATTGAGCTTTTAACCCTAGCCTGCTGGCAGCAAGTGATTCTGTCTTTGCAACCAGTGCAGACCAAGATCAGACTGCACGGATTGTCTGCACTGTTCACCATTCAGTCATTATCTGTTTGGTAAACATCCCTTTTAACAGTTAACGGTACTGTCCAAAATGAAAGATGGACAAGTTCATTATAGAAATTTAGCAGGGTAAGAGTTAATTACCTTTCATGAACAGACACAAAGAAAGTCTGCTAATATATTGCTTGACTATGTCCTATGCTTCCAAAAGGTCTTCTTGTTTTCTACACTAAGGTTGTATAACCATATAAATCATAACTTACCAACACTCTCTGAGTCATCATGATCTTGTGCCTCGTCAGATCTACGCTTCGTCGATTTACTTGCTTTATTCTTCGATTTACCACCTTGCCATTTCTTATCTAAAGCTGTGTTCACTGCTGATGCTGCGGCAGCGGTTGCAGTCTCAACAGCCAGGGTGTTTGTGTCCTGGAGGCCGAGGGCGCGAGCCTCAGACAGGAACTTGGCAGCCTCTGCGGTGGCTTTGGCTGCCTGTGTCTGAGTGTCTATCAGCTTTCTGGTTGAGTCCTGAATGGCTGAAACACCCTCTCCTCGGACCTGAATAACAGAAACCATGCAAGTTATAGTAATACATATGCAACAAAACTAAACTATTACAACACAGCTAATACCTTCAACTGAATCTGGAGCTTAACAACATAATTCAATCTTATTTCAGCCACGTATTGGTGGTCATTAAACCTAGCTGTCATCCTTGAGATTCAAACCAAAACTTACTTGCCCTCTACAAATAAGTCACAACTCTTTCAAACTGTTAACAAAGTGCAAAATGTTCTATCTGTCAGGTGTCTGTTAGAACTAGGCTTTTTTCAAAACTATTATCCCACTGTATGGGTACAGCAATTACCTTGGCAATCATATCAGCTGCATTAATAGCGGCCTCTGACGCACGTTTCCTAGCATCTTCTAACTGTTTAGTTGCTTCTGTTGCTTCTAACTGAGCCTTTAACTGGATCTCCTTCAACTGCTGGTCATATCCTTGCTGCTTAGCCTGTTCAACAATATGAAATAAATTCCTTTAGTCACAGCTATAACCTCTTAAGGATATGTCATCGATTAGATGTCACTACAAAATGATATAATGTAATTCAATCCATGTTTGTATCACAATATTCTGACAGGTATACATAAAGCAACATAAAAGACTCTGAGATGGAAAAACTTGGTGCAAAAGATCAACATCTGCATTTGATTACAAGCCAATTGAACTTTCGTATGTTCCTCTTTTATACTTTTTCTAATAATACTGTGGGCCCGATTTATACCTTTTATCCTTACATCATCAAAATTGAATAAAAATTTAATCTGGCATTCTTACATTCATCTACAAATTCAATACTTATTAGATTTGTAAAGAATCTATTTTCTCTTCTATATAAAAAGGTAACATTACCTTCAACATCTGAGCAAGTGAGACAGTTTCCTGCTGTGCCATAGATACAGCCCGTGTCCTGTCTACAGACGTAAGCTGTTTCAAAGACAACTCCATACTTTCCAGGTTATGAAATTCCGTGTAGAATCTCCGCTCAAGGGAGTTCGGCGAAAGTCTCGGAGGTCCTGCTGACTCAGAATCAGACATTCTCTCTGCTCTAGGTGTCGCCTCATCCTGAATGGAAGATGTAATATCTCAGTACATGGATGGAAACAGTTTTAATCTATTTTTCATTTATATATTACTCGAAACTAAAACAAAACCAAAGAAAGACTAAGCAACAAAGTGTAACAAGCTGGGTACCATTAATCTATCTTAATTTAAACAACTGGTTTCAGTCTTCATCAGGTTTATTCAAAGCTGTCAAAAAGCAAAAACTTTCCAAGGATAATGCTGACTGTTCAATTCTTGCTATGTAAATGGGACATCTGTATAAATAACTCCTTCACTGTCATAACTTTTTCAGATTTGCAAACAAATCAGTCTAAGGAAATTTTGGGCCATGTAGATGGAATGCCTGTATAAAAAGTTCCTTTTCTTTAGGTATCAAGTATCTTTTTTATTCACAGACAAATCACTTTATGTAATTTTTGGGCCAGAGGAAATGTCTCTTTCAGTTTTTGAAAAGAAATTTTAGGCTGGACATTTTTACTACTGTCAACATTAATAAAAGAAATTCAGAAATTTTACCTGCGATATTTCCTCTTCCATACTAGACTCCATTTCTGGAGATACTCTATCTGAAATGTTTGTTGCTGTTTTTACTGAGGTTGCTGGCAAGCTTCTATGGCTGTGAACATGTTTTTCTGACACACTTTTACCTCGGGTCGTCGTCTTATCCTCACTGAAAATCAACCAATAGAATTTGAGTAAAGCTACATAAGCAATCTGATCTCTTCAATTGATTTCAATCTTTTCTCTTGCACTGGCATAATTATATATTTTGAATTTGGTCCAAATAATCAAACTGAAGTCAATGATTTAGTACACAGTGATAATTATAGATAACTGTACTACTTCAGACCATATACACACTGCTACAAGGCAGGTTAGGTACCTTAACACATACCTGCTCATTTTCATAATATACTGTAAAACTGTTAATATTCATGGCAGACTTGCTTTTGTTGATTTTGAGGCTGCCTCAATCCACAAAATAAATCCAAATAAACAGATAACATTGCCATTCATACTATCCAAGAAAGTTTAAGCCTACCATGCTAAATTTCTATTATGGACTGGTCCATCTTCCAATTTGGGCAGTACCATTTATCATTTGAAGGGGTGTTTACTAAAAATTTACTGACTGAATAGCGAACAGTGCAGACATGATCAGACTGCACGGATGTGCAGGCTGATCTTGGTCTGCACTGGTCGCAAAGGCAGAATCACTTGCCGCCAGCAGGCTAAGGGTTAAATTCAGGAATACTTGTTTTCCAACAAAATAACTGCTTTGGTGTATGATGTGTACAAGTATGAAGTTTCATACTCATGAAATTACTGTAACAATGTGACAGAAGACCAACTATGGTACATAGTTAGCAAGGGAATGAGCAGTTTGAACCCCAGTAACCATGTTTCTTTTTAGAGCAAAAACACATGATTTTTACACAAATCAAGACAGTTTTAACAGGTTTTAAAACTTCTTATAATTGAATATACAGAGCGTGATTTACCTTTCGAAAGATTGTGTGTAAGATTCTTCCCCAAGAGTGTCCTCCCCTTCTTCCTCTTCATAATGGTCTACAGACTTCATGGCGGATTTTGACTGTTTTGATCTAATAAACAAAATATAACTCAAGTTAATTTCATGTAAGATAAGGGAATAGGATGGTAAGAATAGAATGGGAGAAGACTGATGACTGTCAGGCAGGAACAGCCCACAGTACAACAGAAATTGACAAGCACCCATGCTCACCCAAGCAATTCATATGAGCCCACACCATCTTTTTTTTTTTATACATTTTTTCATGTTTGGATTGCTCAAAATCCCTGGATAAATCAAGAATTTTGCTCATTCCCCTGAGAAAAATGAGCAGTAGGTGCTGTAATGTGCACATATCTTATGCAATCAATTCTTTCCATTTTACGTATAGAATCAACTCTAAGGTAAACAAGCAAATTCGATGAACTGGTATCCCCCACCGAAAGGGCTTGTGGTGAGGAATGGCCAAAAAATATATCCGGCAAAAAGTTAGGATGTTACTGAGAAGCAAATAACTTTATTAATCAAAATTATTTTAACAGAAAATGAATTTTTTTTTTTTTGAGGGGGGGGGGGGGTTGTGACAAGCTGAGGGTACAAAATTTCACATGTTGATTATAAATATTGATGGAAAAGTAAAAATGATGAAAGAACAAGAGCTGTCTCCATAGGATGACACATGCCCCCGATGGTACTTTGAATGAATAGTTATGGCCGATGTTAGAGTTTAGGACCTTTGACCTACGGACCTGGGTCTTGCGCGTGACACGTCGTCTTACTGTGGTACACATTCATGCCCAATAATTTTAAAATCCATGCATGAATGACAAAGATATGGACCGGACACGCCCATCAATGCACTATCATGAAATATAAGCTTTAACGTCTAAGTGTGACCTTGACCTTTGAGCTACGGACTGGGTCTTGCGCATGACATGTCGTCTTACTGTGGTACACATTCATGCCAAGTTATTTGAAAATCCATCCATGGATGACAAAGATATGGACCGGACACGAATGCACTATCATGAACAAGAGCTGTCTCCATAGGATAACACATGCCCCCAATGGCACTTTAAATGAATAGTTATGGCCGATGTTAGAGTTTAGGACCTTTGACTTACGGAGCTGGGTCTTGCGCGCGACACGTCGTCTTACTGTGTCACACATTCATGCTTAGTTATTTTAAAATCCATGCATGAATGACAAAGATATGGACCGGACACGCCCATCAATGCACTATTATGAAAAACGACCTTTAACGTCTAAGTGTGACCTTGACCTTTGAGCTACGGACCTGGGTCTTGCGCGTGACACGTTGTCTTACTGTGGTACACATTCATGCCAAGTTATTTGAAAATCCATCCATCGATGACAAAGATATGGACCGGACACGCCCATCAATGCATTATCCCTTAATGTCTAAGTGTGACCTTGACCATTGAGGTACAGACCTGGGTCTTGCGCGTGACACGTCGTCTTACTGTGGTACACATTCATGCCAAGTTATTTGAAAATCCATCCATCGATGACAAAGATATGGACCGGACACGCCCATCAATGCACTATCCCTTAATGTCTAAGTGTGACCTTGACCTTTGAGCTACGGACCTGGGTCTTGCGCGCGACATGTCGTCTTACTGTGGTACACATTCATGCTAAGTTATTTGAAAATCCATCCATCGATGACAAAGATATGGACCGGACACGCCCATCAATGCACTATCCTTTAATGTCTAAGTGTGACCTTCACCTTTGAGCTACGGACCTGGGTCTTGCACGCGACACGTCGTCTTACTGTGGTACACATTCATGCCAAGTTATTTGAAAATCCATCCATCGATGACAAAGATATGGACTGGACACGAAAAATGCGGACAGACCGACAGACTGACAGACAGTTCAAAAACTATATGCCTCCCTTTGGGGGCATAAAAATGACCTTTAACGTCTAAGTGTGACCTTGACCTTTGAGCTATGGACCTGGGTCTTGCGCGCGACACGTCGTCTTACTGTGATACACATTCATGCCAAGTTATTTGAAAATCCATCCATCGATGACAAAGATATGGACCGGACACGAAAATTGCGGACAGACTGACAGACGGTTCAAAAACTATATACCTCCCTTTGGGGGCATAAAAATGGGTGGGGGATGTGGATGCATGATCGGGGTGGTGGACAAGACTGAGTGGATAATGAGGTGGGGGAACTGTACAACTTTGCATGTTGTTGGGGGTGGGGGGGGGAGAGGGGGGACCAAGGCAAGGTGGTGACCAGGTGTGGGTAAAAAACTTCACATGTTTATAATAAACGTTCATGGAAAAGAATGAAAGAAGTTTAATGAAATTCTACCAATTGGTTGGTTTGTTATGTACATATCTGTAGATTTTTAAACAATTAAAGGGCAATAACTCTAAGGCAAATTGACCAATTGAAAAAAATAAAATGACAGGCATCATCAAAGTATGTTGGTTCATATTTATTTTAAGTTTCATGAAATTCTACCAGCTTATTACAGAGAAATGGCTACAGGCATGAATTTTTCATTTAATCATGGGCAATAACTCTAAGGGAAATTGACCAATCAAAAAAAAACTTGACGGGCATCATTGCAGTATGTTAGTGCATGTTTATTTCAAGTTTTATGAAATTCTACCTGATAGTTACTGAGAAATGACTGCAGGCGGACAATTTTGGGCATTTTTCATTAAATCAAGGGCAACTAGAGCTATCACTAAAGGTGATGAATGTACCCACCGCATGCACTGACACAGTACATTGCAATTTGACGCACACAAGATTGCATAATTATGTGGACTGTACGTATATAGACTGTATGTATACAGTATAGTAACAAAAAACAAAGTCCCATAACTATGCAGAATATTTATCTAAAAGAATGTAACATGCACCATGCACAACTAGGGTTGGTACTGATCACTTGTGTGAAGTTTCATTAAATTGTGTGCAAGGGTTTGGTAGATCAGGCACGCACAAGATTGCATATGCAGACTGTATGTACATAGTATGTTAACAACAAACAAAGTCCCATAACTCTGCAACTTTTGTCGCTGAAAGAACCTAACATGCCCCATGCACAACTACTGTTGTTACTGAACACTTGTGTGAAGTTTCATTAAATTGTGTGAAGGGGATGAGGAGAGATGGTGTGCGCAAGATTGTGTCTACGTATATAGTATAGTAACAAAAAAACAAAGTCCCATAACTCTGCAATTTTTTTTTCTGGAAGAACCTAACATGCCCCATGCAGAACTACTGTTGTTACTGATCACTTGTGTGAAGTTTCATTAAACTGTGTGAAGGGGATGAGGAGAGATGGTGCGCACAAGATTGTGTCTATGTATATAGTATAGTAACAAAAAAACAAAGTCCCATAACTCTGCAAATTTTTTTTCTAAAAGAACCTAACATGCCCCATGCACAACTATTGTTGGTACTGATCACTTGTGTGAAGTTTCATTAAATTGTGTCAAGGGGATGAGGAGAGATGATGCGCACAAGATTGTGTCTATGTATATAGTATAGTAACAAAAAAACAAAGTCCCATAACTCTGCAAATTTTTTTTCTAAAAGAACCTTACATGCCCCATGCACAACTACTGTTGGTACTGATCCCTTGTGTGAAGTTTCATTAAATTCTGTCAAGGGGATAAGGAGAGATGGTGCGCACAAGATTGCGTCTACGGACAGACAGACAGACAACCTGAAACCAGTATACCCCCCCCCTTACAACTTTGTTGTCGGGAGGTACAATAACTCTAAGGGAAATTGACGAATCAAAAAAACAATTTGACGGGCATCATCGCAGTACGTTGGTTCATGTTTATGTCAAGTTTCATGAAACTCTACCTCATAGTTACTGAGAAATGGCTGCGGACGTACGGACTGACAACGCCATTTCAATACCCCCCCTCCCGATTTCATTGGCGGGGGATAATAAATCACACAACAAAGGACACAAAATATGTGTCACTCCCTACAGAAACAATCACTTGTTTATTACTTTACTTGTTCTGTTCATATGATGTATGCTTATTCATAGAAACTAATATACCAGCATCAGTTAACCATTTAACCAAAGTAGAATTTATGTATTCTTCATGAAAACTTAAAAATCTTGTGCATAACATTCATTACTGTCAGTGTTTGTCTGTTTGTTTTTTGCTTCTAAGAAACCTAACATAGTTCTGGTTATACAGCAACATTTCAGCTCCAGCATTTTCTTAGGCACTGGTGGGTACCTGGGTAGAACCACTGACCGCAAGTCTGCAGTTTAATTTCTTTTAATAAAATCAAAAGATTTGTCTAAAAATTCTGCCAGAAGTTTTTCCAAATCAAGAGAGAAATTTACCTTGTCCTTTCAACAGGACTCTGTGTGCGTAGAGATTCTGAATTCTGACTATAGGGGCTCTCGGCACGCCTGCCAACCAGTCCTGGTGACCTTCTACCTGCCACTGGAGCAGATTTATGTTGTGGTGCACTAGATTTTGTCACTGCAGGACCTGCTGACTGAGCCTGGGCATGGCTAGCTTGAACTTCTGGCTCTGAAGCTTTCTTTTTGGACATTGGCTCCCTACCAGGTCTGATCACTGTAACAAAGGTAGATAATCCAGTATAATAATAATAATAGTAGTACATACAAAACAGCTTCCCTGTAAGGTATGACCATTGTTGCAAGGACCTTCATTATATCTTTATGAAGCAAGCAATCTAGAAAAACATCTCTACTTAACCTCGTTTTTGTTCCACTAGACATAACATTAAATTTTGTTTAAAAAAAATTGTTGGCATATTGTCTTGAAGCAACTACCCTAAGTTTCCTCATGTTAAGGAAAAGTTCCATTATCTTCATGTGGCAGTACCTGTAATTAGGTACTTTAAGATAATCTTAACTGTATAGTAATGAAATTCTGTAAATAGGAAATACTGCATCCTGTACGAAAGTTCTACCCCTTTAAGGCTTACAACATTCTTACATCACCAGACCAAATACTTACTTCTTTCTTGTCTGCGGGAATAAATACTGAACACATTAAATTCATCAGGCTGAGAGTCATCCCAAGCATTACTGGCCTTGTTTGTAGCAGGGTGGGTGGGGCGAGGAATATTGAGTTGAGAGGTGGCTTTATTGGCACTTGTCTGACCAGAACTTCCTGCATGAAAATCTGACTTTCGAAGACCTGTACCAATCTGAAAATAGTAATAAAATAAATCATCTCAATCATATCCAAAGAGAGAAAAAAGAAAAAAATCATCTCTACTTAAAACATGATTCTGTTTTAACTACATGCCTTAGGCAAAACAAAAAATGAATTCACAGGGCAGTTTTTTTAACAATATATAGATATAATGGCATTTTTTTTCACATGCACAATACTGTGAATTCAGTAATACATGTATTTGTGGGAACCTAGTTTTCAAACAATCCAAGGGTGAGTTAATCAACAAAATTAAATCCCAAAGAATAAATAATATTTCAACTCATTTTATGTTAAAAATGTGAAATCCATAAAATCATATCCCCACAAAATAACTGTAGAGAGCAAAACCATGAAAATTTGTGCTCACAAAATTAGGATAATTTTCCAGCATTTCATAAATAAAACATCTGTTGTATTCTGAAGAAAAGCAACTCTTTGAGCATGTGTACGAACCTGAAGATCAAAACTCTGACAAATTTAGTATCTTCTGTATCCTACTAACAAGAACCTTGCAAAAAACAGCAAGTATTTTCAGTTTCTAATGTATACAAGTTTTTCAAATGTTATTTTGAATATTCATTGATATAAGCAATCTAAAATGCCATTCATGCAGCTTTTGGCAATTTAAGGCTGAAAACCTAGAACATGCTAGATACATGTATATTGTGGGTCCAATTGGTGCAAGAAATGGAAGAAAATCAATGACTTGCAAGGAATATTTCTCAAAATGGCATCGGATATAAAATTTGGATAACAAACTTACATTATGAACGTCATGGTTAAGTTTTCACATTTAACAGCAAAACAGAGATACCAGCTTACATTTGATGTGATGAGGTTGCATTCTGTGCTTTCTGAAGCCATAGGTTACCACATCATAGAGCAGTTAACATCTTCAGAGAAACTGGCATGTCCTAGAAAACAGTACTTACTTTTCTGCCCGGTAGGTCTTCATCCTCTGAATCATCTGTTAATGTAATCTCACTAAATGTGGAGGTCTCTGTTATCGTTGTGTCTTCTCCAATATCATTGGTCAATGTACCTGAGGCTAACTTGGGCTGGTTCGACACTGAGGTCGCCACTTCTGTCTGCCACGTTTGTGGCTGAGAACCTGGTTATAAATGTATAAAAAGTATAATTTGTTCATCTGGATTCAACAGCACACCAAAAAAAGTCATGTTTTACTATGCAGTCTTCCATTCATTTCTGTTCAGCTCTAGAAAATTTGGTTAGTTTGCAGACAATAGACTCAGTTGTGCTTTAGAAGACTGAAGATCCATCAAACCCTTTGTCTGATACTCAGAGGTAACTCATCTCTTCAGTCAGTGACTGTAGGCAATGTGTTCAGGTAACTAAGATATAGTGTGACATAAAATGTTTAGTTAGCATGCTTCCATGTTGTTATTGTTCGGTTTCATGCCACACAGACACTATCATATCATATGGTGACTTTTCAGATTTTGAAGGTGGAGAAAGACCCAGGTGTCCCTTTGTGCAGTTTATTCAGGCATAGGCAGGCATTTGGATAGAACCTTTCCTAACATAGAATTCTACATCCCATGTGAAGTTTTGATCCCACAGCATTGAGGGGCATGTGATCTGGTGAGGGACCTTCTCCACTCGGCTACGGAGACCCCACTTACTGGCAGGCTCTTTCTACTACTTTGTCTGATCTACCCCAAAACTATTTGCAGATATTAGAGGAATTCCAGTAATATCATATCATATCAAACCAAAACAATATAGTTTACGTAATTTAAGTACTTTTTTAATAGTATGTTCAGTAATGCATAACTGTATACCTGGAAGATTTGTTTTAAAGACTTTGAAGTCATCGTTGGCTGCCGTTACCCGATCATATCGAGACAAAAATTCTTCCTCCCGGTCCCTACGTGAAGCATCATCGTTCCATCTTACAGTAGGACGTGAAGTAGCACCATCTATAAAATAAGGTATAAAATTTAATAATATTTTTTTAATATTCAGATTTTGTTTTGTATTTATAATAGTTTGTGTGATATTAAAATACAACCAATATAAGCCAGTCCTTTTATTTGATCCACTTCTTGCCTTTGGATTTTTTTTAGCATTCACTGATGTTCTCTACAAAGTCTGAAAATTTCCACAAACTTGATATAAGTAGATGTTTTATTCTGGACATAACATGAGGTACCGTAACCACATAAAGTAATCAAACAAGCTGCTCGTACCAGATACTGTACTGTTACTACATAATGTAATAAATCGAACTGTTTGTACCAGAAACTTCACCGTTAACACACAAATTAATAAAACACAAGTTGCTCCTACCAGAAACTACACTGTATTCATTCCAGTTGTATCCATGATTTCAATACTTTAATCAGGACCTGGCTAGATGTATATCAGAATATGATATTTAGTGACCAATAACTATTTGAGCCGCGCCATGAGAAAACCAACATAGTGGGTTTGCGACCAGCATGGATCCAGACCAGCCTGCGCATCCGTGCAGTCTGGTCAGGATCCATGCTGTTCGCTATTAGTTTCTCTAATTCCATTAGGCTTTGAAAGCGAACAGCATGGATCCTGACCAGACTGCGCGGATGCGCAGGGTGGTCTGGATCCATGCTGGTCGCAAACCCACTATGTTGGTTTTCTCATGGCACGGCTCATTTGTATTTATTAACCCTTACCCTGCTAAATTTCTATAATGAACTTGTCGATCTTTCGATTTGGACAGTACCAGTAACTGCTAAAATTGGTGCTTATCTGATTGAATGGCAAACAGTGCAGATCTTGACCAGACTGCAAGGATGTGCAGGCTGATCATGATCTACACTGGTTGCAAAGGCAGCATCTATTGTTTTCAGCATGATAGGGTTAACATTGAAATACAACAAGTTGAAATGGCCTATAAATTTTAGAGAAAATAATTTGAAACACAAGTAATTGGGTGGAAGTCTACCAGAATTACACCATAAACAGCACTTAATTATTCAAATTTAGAGCAATATCACACTGGTTTTGACTTCAGCAAACATTACTGTTTGAAACGTTATTAAACTGTCTACCCGTTGAAGTACTGCGTGTCATTATTACACGTATACCCCCCTCATTTATGATGTTTATTCTACTGGGAATATTTTTAGCCTTATTGACTTTATACACATTATGTTTATTATATTGACTTTTCAACATTTGTCCACCCACAAATTCATAAAGCGAGATCTCTTTATATGAAATAAATTTTAATGACTTTCCATAAAATAAATGAAACGAGATTTTGAGTTGCATAAACAAACTAAATCATAAAAGTGCTAGACCTTTTGTAGCTCGCAGATATAAATCATAAATCCTCTCCCAGAGTAAATAATGTTTAAATGTCTCCTTGGAATACCAGCTGCTTAAGAATAGAAGTTTCTAAACAATATGGAAAATGACATACTTAAATTCATATATAAGATAAATTCAAGTTTGGAAAGGGGTGGGTGGGGGGCAGGTGCCCCTCCCTGCATTATTTCATCACAGGCAAGTGATTGCAAGTCAGTGACCTTAACCACTCAGCCACAGAGGCCCCCTTTCCTGTACAAAATATACATAACAGGCCTGGCTGTGAACATACAAAAGCTTAACAATTTTTCAGTCCATCTGGCATATGAATGAGTACCTTTACTGAACAACCGATAATTGCAACAGACCATTAACAACTGACATTACTGCTTAAAGTTGCTTCAGAAAATAACAACTGATGTAACTGCTGAAAATTGCTACATACAACAACTGTCACTACTGCTGAAATTTGTTTCACAAAGTAAGTGATGTTACTGGGGAAAACTGCTACATACAACAACAGGCATTACTGCTGTTACTGATTCTATAGTTACAATGTTCTTGCATGTTTAAAAAACCAAAAAATTTGTGCCAATGATTTCTCTGACATTAATAAGCATATAAATAAAGGACATTTTACAAAAACTTGTTGTAATCACACTTTGTAAGTAGCCGTATTTCTTGAACATTCTCCCTGAAAAAATCTGAAAATGGACTTATCTTAAAAAAAACCTGACAGTTTGTCTAGATCTACTTACTTTCATTTTTATTTGTACTTGAGGCTTGAGCTTGTATTTTTCTTGCTTCTTCCTTTAATCTATTTTGTAAAGTTGCCGCAGTGTCTTTGATAGCCTGAATTCTGTCTGCACGACTTCGCGGTAATCCGTCATTCTGTCTGTTCCTATCACTTAAATAATGCTCTTTGTTATTCATACTTCCGTAAGCCCCGGCTAGCGATGGGGGCTCCTCATTCAACTTTGCTTGTAAGGCTTGTGAAAACTTATTCGTAACTCCGCCAATATCAAAAGTAAAATCACCGAAAGTTCTAATATTTGACGACTCATTGTCAACTCTAGGTTGCGAGTTCGTATTAGTTTTATTCACTTTTAACACTTCTTTATTACTAAATGTCTGTCTTGTATTACTAGGAGCATCCACATTCATTTTAGTCCTGGAAAAGATAAACAAACCCATTAAAGACCCCAAATAAATTACTAATAATTTAGAAGAACATGGCAGTTTAGCAGATACATATATCACCACATCTTTTATTTATATTTCATATCAAAGAAGATAGGCTTATCTCTGAGAGCTGTCGTCTCATTTTAAATGGACCATCATGTGTTTAACTTCTGTAAAAACACCTCTGGATAACAGAACACCTTACTATACCAGTGCCACAACCTCTGTACAACTTACAAAATTCCTTTTCCAGTTTTAATACACATTTTTCTACCCCATTAAATTAATGCTTTTTATGTCATAAAACTTTGTTAAACTATTAGATCATACAAAGTGACATGCTCAAAAGACATAAATTTGCCAAGAAATTAATACCTGTTAAAAATGTTTACATTTCCATCAAATAATAAATAAATAAAACAGCCTTTATTGATGGGTTTTCAATGAATATCAGGTAACAGTATGTGCACTGTTTTTATGATTTCTACATAGGTAAACACCCATAAAAAATTGTTTGATAAACACTTTTTACAGCTTATACCAATGCTAAATGAATCTACACTATTCTATGTAAACATACGCTGCATAACAAATTTCAATATTTATTCAAGGGTCAAAATTTTAGAACCTTTTAACTTCCAAACCGTAAGATATCATAGTGATTAGAATATATGGTTCAAGTATTATACATAACTCATAAATCTCTAATCTGCTTTCTATAATAGGACAGTCTTGACTGGGAACTCAAGGGCTTTTTATCAATTAATATGAAATAAAACACAGACTTTGTTTAAAAGTTAAATCCTTTTTTTATTAATTTATGTGACTTGCATGAAAATAAAATATTTACTGCAAGATATTTATCAAGAGGTCCTTGAACATGATTTAGAAGCAACTTATTTTTGTTTAACTTAATAAAAAGGAGTTCTTTAGTCGCAAAATACCTCAAGTCCTGAATTTCACGTATTGTGAATGTTCAAGAATGTCATAAAGTGAATAACAAAACTATTTCTAAACTTTATTACGGAAACCGTTGTTTCCCTGGAAGATCAAAATTTATTGTCCACAAATGAGCACCATACATTCTATTTTTTACCATTGGTGATAAATAGTGTATAGAAGCAGAATTATGGAAATAAATATATCCACAAGTAATTTTCATTATGTCAAGGTCAAAGCATGCATGAAGAAACATCATGTGCAGTTAGATGTCCCACTTAAAACTAGTTCTTCTAAAAGGAGTGCAGTACAACTTATAAATGAAAACCACATAAAAGTTTTCTCTTTATATTTACATTCGCCTCATTCTTTTCCATTGAAAATTATGATGTTCATTTCGTATGAACAGTAAAAGGAAAGGCACGAAAGTTACGTAAACGCTGCTTAGCGGTAACATGCCGCTGTTTTGATGATGTCCGCGTATAGTCAGGAAGAACATTCCTTACCGTATATGACGTCACAGTTTTTCTGTCTAGTGAATAGAATGGCCGAGAAGCTAATTTTAATGTTGAATGCAACAAATTGAGTGCAATTTACAATTTAATCTTCTTTACAAATGGAAAGGAAATATAATATAAATATAAGAAATGAAACTTTTTTTTTTCGAAGTTCATGCGAAACGACAGAACTGGATCGGCAAATTAAACATGAATCGCTTAATTAACACATAATCTTATGAGGTGTGTAAAATAATCTCATTCCAGTAAGAAATCAGCTGTATTTTTTACCACGATCATGTTTCCGACTTTATTACTGGATCAGTTCAGGTGAATGAATATCATTTGGTGAAAGTTTGCTTTTTTCATCAAACATTAAAAGTGGCATTTTCCACTAAACTTCAAAGTGGTGGGGGAGGGGAGACGGGGGTCAATGGGGAGATATTCAACTTGGATTAGTTCATATGAATAACTGTAATTTAATGAAAGTTTGCTTTTTGGTCATTAAACATGGCGGGGGAGTGGAAAAGGGGTCAATGGGCTGGGGGGGGGGGATATTCCACTTGCAGATTTAATAACATTGAATGTTGCAACATATTTAGAAAGTGTTTGTACCGTTTTATGTTACAGTTATTATATGTGAATTGTATAAACAACTACTCAAGAACTGAAAGTTATTATTATTGTTCAGTTGACGTTACTTGATATATGCCTTAAATTCTCATTTAATATGCGATTTTTATGCCTACATGCCTAATAAAGCATCAGGCTTGTAGATTTATGTAGTTCTGTTTCATTTCTTATGTAAAATGGTATAAATATCAAATACTTTATAGCTGTACTAGTCCCTTATTATACATTTCTTGATTAAAAAGTTTTTGTAAGACCGAAAATGTGTAACTTAACAATACAGATGACGAAACTAAAGCAGAACTTTTATTGTTTGTATTTAAAATGTCAGGACATCATTTCTTTTAGCAGACATAAAAACCCTGTTTACCCTGTACCCTGTTTAAACGATCTAAATTGACCAAAAAAAGTATATTTTATGTCTGAAATGTAATTCTAAGATACTCTAAACACCTGCTTCAAAATTTATCAGGAAATGTTCCTTTTGAAACCCTTTCACCTATTAAACTAGAGTTACTATATGTATTTATTTTGTCGGGTTTAACATCGCACTGTCACAATTATAGGTCATATGGTGACTTTCCAGTTTTGGTGCTGGAGGAAGGTCCTAGGTGCCTCTCTGTGCATTATTTCATCATGAGCGGGCATCTGGGAAGAACCATCAACCTTCTGTAAGCCAGCTGGATAGCAGAGATACTATAAAATGACTATGAGAGAAACTTACCTTCTAGGAGAGCCATTAGGTGTATTATCATCAGAACCATCTCCTGTTATAGTGGAGCTACTGTCACTGATTTCCATATCCTCGTCCTCATGATTCTCCTTGTTCTCAGGATCAGAACCCTGTAACATTTAAATCTACAGTATAACCTCTATTAAAAGACACACTCTTAACATTCTCTCCCTATCTCTTTACACAGGTAGATATTTTCTTTCTAACCCCTGGCAGAAATAGCAGTCTTTATGCAGCAGATGCTCTACACAGTTTTACACAATTTGCTATGTTTATAGGAGAGATCGCCCTGACGTCATGCATCAACACCTGTTTATCTGGTGGTGGGCAAAACAAATATTTTTACATCGTTTGTGTATGGGATCGAAATTTTTAATTTTTAATAACTTTTTCGTTCATTTATTGATTTTAAAAATTCAAAAAGTTTTGAAATGCTTACGATTTTCATATTTTCTTATTTAAATATCTTTTGAAAATGAATAACTGTTTTGAATGACATATGACTTTAATAGCGGCGTAGCGATGCTTCAAACTTTTAGAAAAAACACTGTAAGTTAAGCGTTCATAATTAATTCATTTTATTTCGAAATAATAATTAAAAGTTATCAATAAATTGCTTGTTTTATATCCTTTCCATTGATCAAAAATTATTGATATCATTTGTGTTTTAAGAAAGTTTAAGCCGTTAGAAAAACATCACTGTTAACAAAAAAACATGGACGCTCGGCGTTTGCCCACCCGATCTTTGTCTTATCAGTTCTAAAAATAGAATACACAACGGATTTGTATACAAACACGATCTCTCCTATAGATAGTGAGGACACCAAATGGATTGTTGACAAATTTACACCTAAAGAATGATAGAAATCTATCTCACAATCTGTATATTGTCTACTTTCTAACAGGCAAATAGCAATAAATTTTATTTAAACCAACTTGTAAGAATTAAATATCCAACATGAAGAGAGGTTGTCAACAAATTTATGCAGCCACTTAACTTGATTAGTGCAATTAAACAGACATATTAAACTGCATCTCTTATAAACAGAGTGCCATGTAGATTTTGATATTACCGTATTTACCATAACTGCCAGCCTTCCTACTATAAAAACAGGCAGACTTTCTCAAGGTCTTTTTATTTCATGCGTGTCTTATCAAGTTGCTCTTATTTCAAAATAATTATATGAGCCGTGCCATGGGAAAACCAACATAGTGGCTTTGCGACCAGCATGGATCCAGACCAGTCTGCGCATCCGCGCAGTCTGGTCAGGATCCATGCTGTTCGCTTTCAAAGCCTATTGCAATTAAAGAAACCGATAGTGAACAGCATGGATCCTGACCAGACTGCGCGGATGCGCAGGCTGGTCTGGATCCATGCTGGTTGCAAAGCCACAATGTTGGTTTTCCCATGGCACGGCTCATTTAAGCTTGGTGTTATGAGATTTAAGCCAGAAAAGTAGTACAAATTATGATTCTGATAAAATGGAAGAAAAGACCCACTTTCTATTAAACTGTGATGACAATTCTAAATTGTGTAACTCTTGATTTGATGTGGAAAGTTGGCAGGTAGGCAGCTACACTTACGAGAAATCTTGCTCTATCAGTATGGTATGGATGATGTTTTGGCAAATCACTCAGTGATATTCCTTGCATTGACTCGAAATTCTGGCGCTGTCGATTTTTCTCTTTCTTTCCTACTGCAGCTGAGGTTTGTGAGACATGTTTCTGTTTGTTATACAGTTCCTCCAGTTGACGTTTACGAGCTTCTTCTTCCTCTTTCATACGAATTTCTTCCTCCTTCTTTTGCCGTACCCGCTCAGCTTTCTGTCTTTGCATGTATTTACGTATCTGTTCTTGATCATAATGTCGCTGTTTGGCACATGGCTGTTGTTGACTTTCAATTTCTATTTAACAAAAAATCATTTTTGTAAGGAATTATTTCAAATTTAATGGAAAACGAAAGAGTGTGTTTTTTAACTGTCTATAGTCTCACACTAGCACACTTTGTTAACTAATTGGTAAATACCTGTCATAGTTCCTATCAAAATAAAAATCATGAAAACAGCATGAATGTAGAGTCAGTGTACCTGGTTTTGCATACTTTTTACACACTTCTTGAAATAAACTGAAATATTTGTAAGCAATTTATTATTTTGCATTTTCAGGCAGATCTTTCAAAGAATAGATACATGGCTCTTTATTTATGCACTAGGTTATTCTTCATGTGATAACTGCCCACCACTGGTAGCTCTCCTGGTCCCTTGATTTCACCAGTTTAAATTTCTCTTGGCAAGTATTTCATTACCAGAAACGGAAAACTCTTTGGTGTGCGAAACTGTGAACTGTGCGAAACCGGGTACACTTACTCTGTTTGTCTTTAAGATATTACATTAACAACTTATTTATACTTTGAATGCATTGATCAAGAATTTATTGTGATACATCATTCAAACACAGAAATATTATATATTTTCCATTTTGTCTTTAGTAACAATTCAGTGTGTGTTTAATCAATCTCTGTTTCATGTAACTATGTTTCTAAATATCAGCTAAACAAAGAAATGTATGTTGTACTTCAATAAACAAATCAATTAATAATAACTGACCATAAATAAACTTGCTACATCTTCAAATTCTATGAAGAAGAGACAAGTGGCATTATCTGGTAATAGACCCCTCTTTGGAATGCAGTGTGTAATCCCCAACCACCAGTCCTGAAAGTGTCTTATCTTTATATTTAATTATAACATTCAGAAGGGTTATTAGATTAACCTAAGTTTCATCTCCCTTCGTTATTTTTCTTCATACCGTAAATAGAGGGGGCTATAATCTGATATTGCCGACAAAGCTATTTTGAGACCTGGAATACCTGTAGTTTTTGGAGCTTTTCGTTTCACAGGAGCTTTCCATTTCTTTTCTCTTTCGCTTGACCTTGTGCGACTTTCTTCAATATCAAGGTGAAGGTCACTGTAAACTTTCCGTGCCTCTTCTGACAGGGCCTTGTGATGCTGAATCTCTGCAGCAGTGGCGCTGCCAACACCACCACGGAGATAATCCTCCCCACCTTGTGTCTCTGGGCGCTCCTCGGTCAGACTGCCTACCTCATTATGATAGAAGTCTGAAATTAAGATTGTTAATAATATCTGAATATTGTCAAAATGTTTTTCTTTTTCGAGGCTATAAACATAAGCAACTTCAACACTAAAGAAAACTGGCATTATTAAAAGCAAAAAAGTCACAGAGAGGCACCCATTCTGAAGAAGTTCATGTTGGTTTGTTTTTCAATGCACTGTTTACAACTAGATACTGGTTATATGCAAAATTCATATCAGGCAGTAGTGAAGACTGAACCTAATTTGGATTTCAGAGACAATGAATATCCTGTATCTCCTAACTAAAATACTATCTTTGCTGTTATCTTGTCAAGACATGTTATTTTAGTTTTGCATTATGATCCAACGCATCTGAGTACACAAGCAATGGGGTAACCATTTTGTTTAACCTTTAGCCTGCTGGCGCCAATTTTAAGTGATTCTGCCTTGGTGACCAGTGCAGACCTAGGTCAGTCTGCACGGATCATGGTCTGCACTGTTTGCTATTCAGTCAGTAAATTTTCAGTGAACACCCCTTTGAATAAAAGTGGTACTGCCCAATGATGAACCAGTCCATTTTAGAAATTTAGCAGGGTAAAAGTTAACCAAAATCCATATCAGATGTGGAATATCGTGTCAGTATGCGATGTCTCTTGACCAACATAAATGCTGTATTCTTGAAGGAATAATATTTCATAACTGCTAATTTTACCTTATCCCATACTTACATCAAAGCAGTACTTTCTGTCATAAATTTACGGCTTTATTTCTAAATCATGCCGCGTATTACCTTCATTAAAATGATACCTTACTTCATCATGCCATAAACAGAGATCTAAACCATTAGCTTAACTTTAATCAAATATTCAAAGCCTTATTTATGCCTCCTTCCAAGCAAAAAATCTGTTTGAAGCAACTTATGCATTATAATGCTCAATTATTTTCCCATATACAAAAAAAGAGATTTGACATTTGAAAGCAATATTCATCATTGCTAACTGGGTTCAAGCACCAATTCAACCATCTGATTGATCTGCATCTAAGTACAAAATAGAAATATCTAATTAATCAGTCAGATATTTATATAACAGCAAAAATTATTCAATGGTTCAAATTATTGTATTTTGTTCGCAAACTTTGCAGTAAAAAAATGAAGGTTGTATCAGCAATCTATTAGGCAGACAGGTGAAAATAGATTATATAATTAGTTAGCTACAAAATGATAGATATCATCAAAATTATTATCTCTAGATTTTTATACAAAATCTTTCACTAATTTGTTGATATTTGAAAAGGTTACAACCAGGAACTAACACTATAATTTGTGTGATTTTGTCATTTGACACTTTAATACTATGTTCTAATGTTGTTATTAAACAACAAGCTTGTTCTTGTAAGTACATATTTTAATAGTAGTTATTACTGCATGATTCAACATGTCATCCAAAGCTAATGCCACTGAGTACAGTTTCCTTCAACTGCTCAAATTGAGCAGCTTGTCAGGTTTTAAGATATGAGCCGTGCTATGAGAAAACCAACATAGTGGCTTTGCGACCAGCATGGATCCAGACCAGCCTGCGCATCCGCGCAGTCTGGTCAGGCTCCATGCTGTTCGCTTTTAAAGCCTATTGGAATTGGAGAAACTGTTAGCGAACAGCATGGATCCTGACCAGACTGCACGGATGCGCAGGCTGGTCTGGATCCATGCTGGTCGCATACCCATTATGTTGGTTTTCCCATGGCACGGCTCATATACTGACACAATCTGGTGATATTCTTGCTTTTTCAGATAAGAAGATAATATAGTGCCCCTCTAGGCATTATTTCGGGCACAGACTGCCACCCTGGGAAAACCACCAACTTTTCGGAAACCATCCTAATGGTTTCTACAAATGATAACCTGAACAGGACCTGACCTGATAATCTGAACAGGACCCGACCCAGAAGAGGAGGGGGCAAAAAGATTCTATGTCAACAACCATAGCCGAAATCACCCTAAATTTGAGCAAGTCATGAAACAGCTACAAATAACAGTTGCAGGAAATAAAATTCAACTTAAGACTTTAAAACTGTACAAAAAAGTTTCAAACTGAAAGCAGTTAAAGGCAATTAAGATTACTTTAAAAGAGGAGATAAGCACTACTTCATATACAACTGGAAGCAATGTCTAAATCAAACAAAAAATGAAGATCATAGTTTTTAGATTTTTTTTCTTTAAAGATTTTCATACTTTACTACTTTGAGGATTAATAGCCTAAATAGATTTGCACATAAATACATTTAAAGTTCTTTTACAAATATTTTCCAATAGATCAATTTGTAAATTCATATTTAAAAAGGCACTACGTCTTGAATATTAATAGGACATTTGCTTATTGCCATAACACTTGTATTACCTGCTGAGAAAAAAAAAATGGTAAAAATATTGACAGAATTAATGCATCTGTTGACAAACCTTACATTTCCTTTGAAGTTTCAATGACTAATATAAGCCTTTTAAGTTCACTTGAATGCTATCTATGGTAGGTTAAATTTTTATTATATACTCTAGTGATCATGTGCAGGTCTATGATTACCCTCTCTGCACAGTCAATAGGAATAGGATATGCATTTTCTTCTGAAGAAATGGAACAGATATTAATATTGCCCAAACAGATCATCTGACATTTCAAAAAACCATAAAAAATATTGTGTTTCATGTAAAACGTCCTAAAAATAGGGTTACATTAATATACATTTCTGCCACTTCCACTCCTGTTTTGCAGCTAGTTTGCTTTTTAGGTAGTCCAGCACAAAACACCTTAAAATCTACCATATCCAGCAAAAAATAGCATAGCAAGTGAACGATATGGTTTGTTGCATTAGTTGAATCACTCTTATTTTGCCTTATTTTCTGGACTTATTTTAAATACAAAAACCTATTTTCATTCATATGTAGCACAACTTTTATGTTTAGATTTTGGATGATCTCATTCTAAAATAGGATTAACTTTCAGAAGTCCCATCCATCATTTTTTTTTTCAAAGAAACAAAAAGTATATCCAAACTTCTCAAATTTTAAAGAAAATAAATACTGAACTACTCCAACATATTTGCTTTCATGACAGGAAAGTATAATGTGTAATGATTTAAGATCAAGGTAAAACAAGACAGCCAAACTGGCACAATATCCACCTGTCACAGCAAAGTTCCATTTTTTCAATTTCAAAACACCTACTGAGAGGACTTGTTGTAAATTTTCTCAATCTCCACTCATTCAAGGGTTATAACACCAGACTGGCAGGCAATCATACTTGGCCAAGATAATATGCCAATAATCATCTGAAGTTTCCTGAACATGGGATAAGAACTGCTTAAATTAATCAGAAGATGCAGTCAATTTTATAAATTTTAAATAATTCAAGGACCATAACTGAAGATTGACAGGAACTTTCCATCTGGTTATCACAATAATTGACCCATACACATTCTGACTAAGTTTTCTGAACATGGGATAAGAACTATTACAGTTAACAGAGAAGGCAGCAAATTTTTGCACAATCTTTAGACAGACATGAGCTGCTGGTGCACTCTTCTTGGAAAAGGGGCATTTTAAATTGGTACCGAGCATGCCAAAAACCAAAATATACTAAATAGGATGACCGAAGAGAATACTGTTGTAACTATATATAAGTAAGGAGCAATATAAAATTGTGTTGCACCAAGCCTGTATGTATTTCAGCAGGTACTCGAGTGGTACCATAAAATACCATTCACAGTAACCAGAGTATACCAAACAAACCACTAAAAAGCACTATTTCACAGTATTTATATATGTAATTTGGTTTTTACTATGAAACATGACTAGAGTAAATTCCACTCTGAATATAATCTTCAGTAAATATGTACAGTCCTCCTTTCATTACAACAAGCCAAACAAACATTTAATGGCCTGTAAGTAATATGACCTTGATTTTTACCAATCATGAAAGATTGATGACACTACATTTTTCAAATCCATTACGGTACACAATCTCTCTTGATTTAAACAAACTTGTTAATCATTATCTTTAGTATTTGAAAATGGACAAAATATAGCTGTCAAGTATGCAATTTCGAAATGGAGTAATGTCCTCTTGTACAAGTTATTGCATCTCCAATGCCATTACATTTTTCTTCACTGGCACACCTCTGCTTTAACATCAAGTTAATTTTAATAGGAAGTAAAAACGAAGTTATTCATTGAGTTCTGGACAGTATATACTGACAAAAATGTTCTTGCAGTCTGTAAAGTATGTAGAACTGTATTGTCTACTGTGATAGTCACACAGTAAAAATGAGACACAAACTAGATTTTTTATAGTGTGCTTTATATCACACTTTAACATTTCAGCTTAATTAACTTGAAATTAAGTTTAAACATATTTCATAAATTTGCCATAGGTTTAAAAAATTATATATCATATGGTTATACACTTTCAATGGCTCTTGATTTTTTGTATCTTTAACTTAATTACAAGTTGTCCACTCAACTATTGAAATTAACAAGAACTTTGTGGCAAAATTTTCTTTCAAAATACACAGTAATTTGAACTTAACTCAGGCTGGTTAGGCACGGGTGTACATGTAATGTTTATGACTGGACATATAGGGCAGTAGTCTATGACTAAACCACTATAATCTCATTCCCTGTCATTATGAACAGTTACTCTGTTATCTATGACCTTTACTGCCCTGGGCAGGTAGTGATTATATACACCAATACCTTTAATAACTCTAATTTCTGGTTCATTAAGCATGTCTTACTTTGTTATTTAATATTGCAATGAAATATTTTTCACCTTACCTACTCTAGTATAGCATTATTTTTATGTGTGAAATACGTATTCTAGTTTTTAAAAAAAAATATTGTTTTGTTGTTTTTTTTTTTTTGCATTTCAGTAAATGACCATTTGAAATTATTTGCCCAGACTTTAAATTTTGGCAATATTATTCAATTTAGCTGCACAAAATTGAAGAATTTCCTTAGAATTCAAGGCGGTGTCTTGAACTCTGGACTTGGTATATGTATGATTTCTCTTTTTTTTTATTTGACATTTACCTATGTTCTCCTTGCTTCTACTTGGTTTCTTTTTCATAGGACCCAGTTCTCTCAATACAAGCTCCTGGCCAGCTCTCCATGATGACGTGGTAATTATTTCTGCAACATAAAAACAATTATGCTCCTGAGTGTTCACTGTGTAAGCAGTTCTAAAAAGTCTGGGCCATCTAGGTTTATAATTTCAAACATTTTCCAATATTATGATCAATTTTTTAAGGTTAATAAACCAATAATATATGAGCTGCATCATGAGAAAACCAACATAGTGCATTTGGGACCAGCATGGATCCAGACCAGCCTGCGTGGGTCAGGATCCATGCTGTTCACTAACGGTTTCTTTAATTGCAATAGGCTTTGAAAGTGAATAGCATGGATCCTGACCAGACTGCGCGGATGCGCAGGCTGGCCTGGATCCATGCTGGTCGCAAACGCACTATGTTGGTTTTCTCATGGCGTGGCTCATACGTAAGTCATAATCATTAACCTGCTTCTATTGTCAATGTCACAGCATTAATGTACTATCTATCAAAGGTACGAAAGCGTGAAATTTACAAGTCAATGAAGACCGCGGCTGATTAATTAATAAAGATTTCATCAATAAATATAATGAACTAGGCTGTGGGAATTCTCAGCTCAGCAAAATGAAATATAGTTGTGTTCATGATATTATTGATATAAGGAAAAAGTACATTCAACTGTATTAGCATTCATTCTTGAAAGAAACTCTCAAGCTTTTAGATTTAAATACCACCATTTCTTTTCACAATCTGACATATTACCCAAGGCTAAATCACTGTTTCTTTTTAAAACACAGTAAAATACCTTTACATTAAAGGTACTAACCTCCAGATGGTATGGAAAAAAAAAATCTTTTTAAGGTATCAGAAAATTATTGCTATATTTCTTAAGATTATAAGCTATTGAAACATATCAGAAGTACTTGTTTTACTAATTTTTCCATTCAAATCGTTTGTAACAGGGTATCGGAGGAAAACTACCTTAATCTTAAACTTTATATGCAGCAACTGTTAAGTGTAAATTCCTCCATGGTGTATTGGTCAAGATCATAGGAAAGCGTTTATTGCTGCAGTGACCTGGGTTAGATTCCAGACCCAGGCGTGTTTTTTTCTTGACTTGGCATCTTTATGATAGTTTAGAAACAAAAACTCATGTTCTAATGTTCATAATTTGACAAAAGTTCAATTTTAAAGAAAGATAATATTTAGTAAAACTCTTGATGTCAGTGCCTTTAACCTGTTTTTTTTTCAGTTTGGTTGAAAAACTGCAATATATGGATTTTTTTTTTCTTCTATAAGCACTTTCAGAACTGTTTTCCTCAATACAGAAATGTTAAAATTCTTAGAACACACAGACAAAATCTCTGACTGACTATAACACAAATTTCAAAATCTGGAAAATCCCAGCCAGTGAAGTATAAAATAACAACTTACCTTTATTTTTGGGTTGTGGCTGTTGTTTGGCAGGTTTTCTACTAGGGGCAATAACTCTTGTTACCTTCTTAGTTTTTCCTTCTTCTTCTACACTTAACCAAGCTGAAAAAACAACTAAAGTTAAGAGCCCAAGACAAGAAATAGTTATCTTTATAAAAAGAAGTTAAGAAGTTTTAGAATTTTGTTACTTTTAGCGTTCAACACTGTATTTCAATAGTATTTCGGTTATGTAACATTTGTCAGTTAATCTAATCAGGGTTCAGTACTTAATGTTGTCTGCCAGTAACTGCCAACTTCTCCACATGAATTTGAGGTGGAGAATGAATTGATTTCACAAACTATATGTTAGAGGAATGAAGCTTGAGCTATTACACAGGTTTAAGGTATAAGAAAAATGTTAATGAAATAATTAAAAGATATTTAATAATAGGACAGTCTCTTCTAGAATAAATTCATTGGCATTTACTTCATTTTTCTCATGTTTTATAAATTTCATCCCCATCACTAGACTTAAATAAAATTTCCTTCTCATTTCTTGTACTGATGCTTCTTTAAATGTTGGAACTGGGTAAACAGTTCAGCATATCTAAGAACAAACTATGGCATTTTACTGTTTCAGAGCGAAACAAGAGCTGTCGCTAATGGTGACAAATGCCCCCCGCAGCGCCTTGACCTTTGACCTGATGACCTTGACCTTTGACCTGGTGACACAAACATCAATAGGGGTCATGTACTCAATAAGTACTATCAGCATGTGAAGTTTGAAGGTCCTGGGTGCAGTGGTTCGCGAGTAGAGTGCCTTCAGGCAAGAAGTTAACGCTGTGACGAACAAACGAACGGACAGTTGAAAACTAATATGCCTCTCTTCGGGGGCATAAAAATTATATGCAACAGTCAAATGCTCATTTTCTTATTTGCCAAGTAATTTAAATTATATGCCCTAAGAATCTTTACATGGGGACAGCATTTTGGCAAGTGTCAGCATCAAAGGTTATATAAAACTACATGTATATTTTACTCTTCATGCAAACTCTGAACCCGAGCTCGAGGTCTTTTACTTGAAGCAAATTTTTGAGTATATTTAACAATCAATCAAGAGGTCAAAAGTTTTATCTATAGACAAGGCAAATTAAAGGCTGTTACATCTGTTTAATTTTGTTGAAAAAATACAATGAAAACTCATATCAAACGAAGAAATTGCCACAAACATCGTAAGTATATATCAGATACATGTAGTTATACTTACTACCAAGAGGTTCTATTCTCTTGTCCTGTACTTTGATGCTCACTTGACGTTTTTTGTCTTTGCGACCACCATCTTGAGCCTTGGATCCTTTGTTTTCTACTATTCTGTATTTAACTTCAGCTTCACTAAACCCTGTAATATCATTTTGAGCAAACCAGTTGATAAAATGGTCATAATGACACACTATAATTATGCAAAAGCTTTAAGGGAACACACATCCAAACACCAGGTAGGTTTACTTCATTTTTTTTTATTCATATGTAAATAGATAAACCAATATGTTATCATTTCAGTTAAATGACACAAAAAAATATCATAATATTCATGCACCTCATAACCAAAACTGAAAATATGTAAAGAGAATTGACCATATGATACCAACAATAATGTTACCTAAAAGATAAAATCAGGGTCAAAATATTCAGCCTTTCACTCTTAACATTTTACATTAAACTGTACATTAGGAATACAGTAACTGACACTAATTTTCTGTGTATTATCAATTTTTAGCTCTTTTACCACAAAGGTGACTTCATAATTTTTATAAAGTGTTGAATATGAGTGTCTTCAAGTACTGAATGATCTTAGTACCTTTATAAGATGGTGCAGCTGGACCAGCAGCTATTTTACGAACTTTTGCCGTCTTTTCTGAACCTTCAATAAGATCCTGTGATTTGTGCACGATGGGCTCGCTGGCATCATGAAGGAGACGATGTGAGGGGGCGGCAGACTCTGCTGGATCCCCTCCAGCAGCACCAATCAAGTCTTCATTGTTTTCTGAAATATAATATCAGAACCATTGTAACAAACAATAATTTTAACCTAAAAAGTTGCTAAATTTCTAAAATGGACTTATCCATCATTCAATAATGGGCAGAACTACTTATTATTCAAAGGGGTGTGCAGGTTTATCTTGGTCTACACTGGTCGCAAAGGCAAAATCAATTGCCCCCAGAAGGCTGAAGGTTAAAGTGTAACTAAAACCCAGCTCTCTGATCCACAAAATTCATGAAGCTCATGTAAGAAACATATAGTGAGTACTACAACCAAAACAGCCATTTTAAAACCTATTTTTCCCCCTTTGATTTTGAGTCACAATGACACAGTTCAAGCCACAAGGTGACTGTCAAAATCTTATTATGGAGAACAGCCCAAGGAGCGCTTCCTAACCATTCCAGGCATTGCCTGGCCCCTAGGTGGAACCACAAATCTTCCACGATAAAGCTGGATTACTTTCTCATATGACGACCACAGCAGGGCTCAAGTCTACAAAGGGGCAAGTGACTGCAAGTCAGCTACTTTAAAACTTCAGTTCCCGTGCTTCCTTTATCAAAAACTAATGATGTCATGTTTAAAATATTCCATGAAGTATTAGCTGTTTATTAAGATATTTGATTTACCAGGGGATGGAAAACAATGCAAGATACTCAAGTAAATGCACTCTGCAAATCTGTCACAAAATTAGGTTTTAATTTCATATGGCGGTCTAAATTTTCAAGAGGGTGTCCAAAATCACAAATTGGAACTAATTTGTTTAATGAGCTATTAACCAAGTTATAATATGCATAGACCCATGAAACATTTCCAAATCAATCGCCAAAAGTTTATCCTATTGAATCTCTCAACATTTGAAAATATTAAGACACTAGATGTTTATAAACAGTCATAATTGAGCCGTGCCATGAGAAAACCAACATAGAGGGTGTGCGACCAGCATGGATCCAGACCAGCCTGCGCATAGAGGGTATGCGACCAGCATGGATCCAGACCAGCCTGTGCATCCACGCAGTCTGGTCAGGATCCATGCTGTTCGCTTTTAAAGCCTACTGCAATTAGAGAAACCATTAGCGAACAGCACTGATCCTGACCAGACTGCGCAGATGCGCAGGCTGGTCTGGATCCATGCTGGTCGCAAACCCACTATGTTGATTTTCTCATGGCATGGCTTATATATCCGCTGCAATAATCAAGCTAACAGTATCTAAAATTTAATCTTTGGTGAACAGTTTATAAACTTCAGTCTAAACCCTTTTGGAGAACTGTTTACCAGCAGCTCAGTCTAAAACTCTTCAGAGAAATCTTTTTGCATTAATATAGCATGTGAATTGTAAAACCAGTAATTCAGTTTAATAAGTCCCTTTAGAAAGCCTTTTTTTCTAATATACAGGATGTGACATTGTAAAATTAGCAGTTTATAAGTCTTAAACTCTTTGAAGACCTTTTTTCTAGCTTATAGCACATGACTTGTAACACCAGCAGTCCAGTCTAAAACCCTTTCGGGAAAGCTTTTTTCTAATACATCTTATGAATGTGAACTGCAAAACCATCAGTTCTGGCCATAACTCCATTAAAACTGAACTCTAAATTCCAGCATGTAAATTATATAAGAACAGCCTTGTTAGCAATACTAACTATATTTCAACAAAACATGTGTGGACAGAACAAGAGTAAATTTATTTACAGGATGGCAATATAACTAGAGCTGTCAGTTGACAGCACGCTCAACTATTCTCAGTGCTTGATAGTATAATATAAGCAATGAGTAAAACTTTAACATTACAATAAGCATATTCTAAGTCGAAAAGGGGCCATAATTCAGTCAAAATGCTTGATAGAGTTGCCTCCTCCTTTTTACAGACTGAGGTCATGATGGTAAACAAGTAAGCAAAATATGAAAGCAATATATCAATGGACTTTGAAAATATTTGGGGTGGTACGCAAACTTTAACAACCGTGTGACATTCACGCTAACGCTAACACTCATGCTAACGCTCACGACGACGCTGGGGCGAGTAAGATAGCTCTGTTATTCTTCAAATAGTCGAGCTTAAAACAAAAGTCAAGTACCACATTGTAAAGCAACATTAAAACTTCAGCTTTGGCTATAAAATTTACATTGTAGTCTATCAGGATGTTCACTGCCCACACTCGTCATTCAATTCCGCACTGGACGATTTGATATTAAATGTTGGAAGGAATGAAGACATTTCATTGACTGTGTCTGATAATGATCTTGTTTATCAAGTAAGCAACTTTTCATCAAGAAAGTACTCACATCAAATTCAATTAAGTAAAGAGATAATACAAAAATAGAAAACTGAAATTGATTGAATTCTGTGCTAAAGGATTGCCCGTGAACTGCTGACTGGCAAAAAAATACATTTACCAAATGTGCCACACCATGAGAAAACCAGCATAGTACATTTGCAACCAGCATGGATCCAGACCAGCCTGTGCATCTGCGCAGTCTGGTCTGGATCAATGCAGGTCGCAAATGCACTATGTTGGTTTTCTCGTGGTGCGGCTCAATTTTACCAAATTACATTAACAATAGCTCCTATCAAACTAGATTGTCTGCGTAATGATGCTGTGTCCTTTTTTCACACTTTTGATTGACAAACTATACATAAAACTGGTATGCATGAACAAATGTTTCACAGAAATCAATGAAAATGATACAAAACATTTGTTTATCAATAAAGTTTTAAATATTTTATTCAACTATTTCATTTGCAAGGCAAATGTCCTAATATAGAACAGGACATCATGAACTGTCATTACTGAGTTGAATATATGGTCGGTGAAAATACGCAGGTTGCAATTAACATTTTTGTAGAATTTCATGTTTCTATATCTCTATGTCTAAGCATGCCACATAAAAGTGTGACACACAGAATGGAAGAATATGATGTAGAGAAAGAAACTATCTTCCACTAATAGTTTGCCTCTGCTTGGGCAGTATATAACCAATCCTAAGGTTAATTACATATGCAGTGCATTGAGAAACAACAGTGGTTTGGACGCATGGATCCAGACGACTGCGCGGATGCGCAGTCTGGTCTGGATCCATGCTGGTCGCAAACCCACTATGTTGGTTTTCTCATGGCACAGCTCATATATAGTTCACAAAAATGTAAGTCTTTAAATATCTGAAAGTGTTTTGATCTTTAATAGATCAAGGTCAATGTCTTATGACCATAAATATACTATGTAGGACGACTCCATTCATACATCAAATATTTATTACATTAATATATAGTACTAGACAAATACTATAATATATTTTACGTGATCTTGAATAAACAATTGGCACTTTACTATAATGCCTTTGTTTATAGCTACATTAGTCTTTCTTATAATTATCTACAAAAATTCGTCATTTCTAACTCAAATAAAAAAAGATGAATATGATCTTAAATAGCTCAACAAACTTTCACAACAAAACAAAATGGTTCCTTACAGGACATGCTTATTTGACTTGAATGTGAAGAAATCTGTGAGTCTACAGAAAACAAAGTGACACAGAAAGCACGTGTACTAATAAGCTTTGATAATGTGGCAGCTGAGTCCAATAAGTCGAGGGGTTTCAAAGATAATCCGTCACAGATCAATTGTAAAGCAATTATTGGATTTACCTGTATTGGAAAATAAACAGTGTTGACTGTATTGAGGTCAACTGCCACATTATCAAAGTTTATTAGTACAGGCTTGCGAGGGGGGGGGAGATCCTTTTTCAGGCAACCTTGTATGAATCCTCAATATAAATCTTCAATTTCTTGCCAAATTTTTTAATATAATATGGAAACTGGAATCAATGCCAAAAAGCTAAATTTCCAGGAAAGTCAAAACTGGTGTTGAATGATGTCTTTAAAACTACTAACATAACTGTAGTGTAAGGTTTGACATGGTACATCCATATGTTAGTTAAACAGAAGCTATGTATCAACTGTACAGCCTTCTTCGATCTGTTTCATTGTAACAACTTTCTCATTTTTCTTCTTAGATTTACCTTATGTTTTTGCTTGACTGAATGTAAGAGCATGTGCACTGACCTTTGCCATTATTTACATTTTGGAGGACTCGTGCTAGGATATTATTCTCATTTATAAAAGTATAACTGTACTATTACCACATTTATAAATTAAGCCCTTCAAACTGCCTTTCATCTTATGGTATAATCTACAGGACATTTCATATGTTTGACAGTGATTTTCACGCCAAATTTAATCGTTCCTAAAGACGCCACCATCTTGCTACTTAATATGTAAACCGGCAACAAAAACCTTTAACACCACAGGATATATAGGTATGTCAACAAAATAGGGAAGTTCTCAAGTGTTCCCCACAAGATTAGCCATATCTTAAATGGTTAATAAAATGCCATATGGCCAAATAAAATGAAAATTACAAACTCATTATATGAGTATAATGACCGCAAATAGTATAAGTACATTACACTTATACAGTGTACAGTCAATGCACGATTGACTTTGTGAAGTTCTAATTTAACACTGTCTTACAAGCTGTTTTCAGAACGGTCTACTCAAATTATAAAATGAGCCGTGCCATGAGAAAACCAACATAGTGGGTATGCGACCAGCAAGGATCCGCGCAGTCTGGTCAGGATCCATGCTGTTCGCTTTCAAAGCCTATTACAATTAGAGAAACCGTTAGCGAACAGCATGGATCCTGACCAGACTGCGCGGATGCGCAGGCTGGTCTGGATCCATGCTGGTCGCACACCCACTATGTTGGTTTTCCCATGGCACGGCTCAAATAAGGTATTAATGAAGAAAGCAGAAATTATAAAATAAGGTATTAACCTTTAGCATGCTAGATAAATTGTCGTCTGCTGGAAATGTCATCTGCTAAAATTGTAAAGTTCATTCAATTTGCTCCAAAATTGGAAGAAATATTGTCAGAGTAGCAAACAGCTTGGAACCTGATCAGACGCCGATTAAATCGGCGTCTGATCTGGTTCCAAGCTGTTTGCAAAGGCTGTTAAATTCGCCTGCAGCAGGCTAAGGGTTAATGAAGAAAGCAGAGTGAACTTGAGTCACACAACACCACTGAAGTTAAAGCTATGGAATCTGTAGGTTCCAAGTGAATATGGGCACCAGCACAGGATTGTCCCAGAAGCACTCAGTATTAAAGCAAGACTATTTGCTTTCAAAGAATTTGTCAAGCCCCGTTTGAAAAACTATATCTGTACCTCAGAACAAGACTCAGCAGGATTTTACTTATATATATAATCAATAAAAACTTTGTGACAGTACAACATTGAAATGTTTACCAAATTTTGACATATAGTTTACAATACTGACCTCGAGACTGACTGGAAGACTTGCTCTGCTGTTTACGAATAGTCTCCTTGATCTTTGCCAACCCATCTGAAAATAAACACAATTACCCATTGGTCAGAATGAAAGTCAAAAGTTAAGCAAGTTACATATCTCTGGAGGCATGTTACCCATAAACTTTCTGAACCTGAAATTTCCTTTATAAGCCATGGTAATGCAACACACTTAGGCCCTTACAGTCAGATTATGGTAGGATTTTCAGGTTCTTGTGATATCTGCAGAGGTTCTCAGCCTCTACAGAGTTAGCAAGTTTTTTCTATTGAATTTACCTAATGACCTAGTTTTGACCCCAGACCCAGTGATGAAACTGTGTGAGATTCTCAAAAAAATTCATTGAGGTTGGACCAAAATTATGACTGTCTACTATTGTGATGACAATCAAACTGCCTAAAATGGACAACAGACACTGGAAAAATCATGAAAATCTAGTAGAAAAATCGCTGAAATGTACAACTGAAAGGAAAACCTTTTGAAGATAAATCAATAAACTAACAAAAAAAAATCTGAAAATTTAAAATGTTCCTATAACCATCCTTGCAGTTCTTTGTAATGGTGTATTATATCTATTAATTTTTCCAGACTAAATCTCTATTTATCAACACAAAATTATCACTGAAAAACAAACAGTTTTAAATTAATCAGAATATTGGACCTTGCCTTTTATCATGACCATCAGACTATCTATAAATTATTGATTTCATTTACATGTGGAATAAATATATATTATAGATGACTGGCAGGAGTTAAGGGACTTGACATTATTAAATACCAGGTGCTGTAATAAAACAGCTCTGAAAAGCACTTTAAATAATTTATACCATGATATAAAACTTTCATTTTTTTGTATTGTATGTTCTCTTATAAAAAAGGTCCTGCAATTAAACATTGACCCAGTTTTTGTGATTATATGATTCAATAGAAATTCTGTTAAATGGTTTAAAAAGATTCATTGAATTTATAAATACACTTCAAAAGTATGCTGTTGAAATTTTACTCAAATATGACATAACTTATCATCGTATTACACCACTTTTGACATTGACAAAAGCTTCAATATAATATATAAATATTTACGTCAAAAACATTTGAACAAAAAAATTCAATGATGTCTTTTAAGAGGCGGATTTTCAATTTTCATTTCATTGTGGTTGTATACTAAGCATTTAGTGTCTTGTAGGTATAGACAGATAACCCTTTATTTATAATAGATCACATTATGTTTGTAAAGGCATCCATTCTTACTTTATTCTGCATAATTACACCATTTCTAACACTTAGTTCGGTACCTTCCAATTATAAATATATAAATTATGCACTTTTCTAACAATAACGCCTATTCAAGTCAAGAAGTATAAATAATTATACAATTTTATAGTAATGACACTCAACATACAAGAGTGGCAAAGTCATAGGAAATGCCTGTCACAGCAAATTAATTGTAATATAATTTTTCTCTAATAATTCTATTTGCATAAAGAACTTAGGATAATGAACCCTGAAGATACTTGTCTGATCATGAACTGGCTGGTTCTTTTAACCTTTAGCCTGCTGGTGGCAAGTGATTCTGCCTTCGCGACCAGTGCAGACCAGGCGCAACCTGCATATCTGTGCAGGCTGATCACGGTCTGCACTGTTCGCTATTCAGTCAGTATAAAATTTTCAGTGTACACCTCTTCAAATAATAAATTGTATTGCCCATATTGTATGATGGACCAGTCCATTAGGCTAAGGGTTAATAGTAATTAATACTATTCCATACGTCTGCCCAACTATAACAAAAGTGCATTTTGTTTTGCTTTTTTCCATCTGTATTACTGAAGTTTATGTCACAATGAATTATCTCATTAGTATGTTGTATATACAGCATTATAAAACAAGAGGGCCAAGACAGCCCTAGGTCGCTCACCTGAGAAACATACAATAACAGTGTAAACATGTTTGACCTAGTGATTTCATGGAAACAAATATTCTGGCCAATTTGATTAAGATAGGACCAAAAATGTGGTCTCTTAAGTTTAAACAAGTGTTTTCTTTAATATGACCTAGTGACCTAGTTTTTGACCCCAGATAACCCATATTCAAACTTGACCTAGACATCATCAAGCCAATCATGATTCTGACCAAATTTCATGAAGATCAATTGAAAAATACAGCCTCTATGCATACACAAGGTTTTTCTTTGATTTGACCTAGTGACCTACTTTACAACTCCAGATGACCCATATTCGCATTCAACCTAGACATCATCAAGCCAATCATGATTCTGACCAAATTTTTTGAAGATCTATTGATAAATACAGCTTCTATTGCATACCCAATGTTTTTCTTTGATTTGACCTAGTGACCTACTTTTTGACTCTACAGGTCTAGATTTCATCAAGGCTATCATTCTGAAAAAATTTCATGAAGACCAACTTAAAAATACTGCCGCTATCACATACACAATGTTTTTCTTTGATTTGACCTTGTGACCTAGTTTCTGACCTCAGATGACCCATATTCGAACCTGACCTAGACTTCATCAAGGAAATCATTCTGACCAAATTTTATGAAGATCAATTGAAAAATACAGCCTCTATTGCATACACAAGGTTTTTCTTTGATTTGACCTAGTGACCTACTTTTTGACCCCAGATGACCCATATTCAAACTCGACCTAGCAATCATTCTGTCCAAATTTCATGAAGATCAATTGAAAACTACAGCCTCTATCGCATACACAAGGTTTTTCTTTCTATCGTATACATATCTCGAGGTTTTTCTTTGATTTGACTTAGTGACCTAGTTTTTGACCCCAGATGACCCATATTCAAAACGGACCTAGAATTCATCAAGGCAATCATTCTGACCAAATTTCATGAGGAAAAATACAGCCTCTATCGCATACACAAGCTAAATGTTGACAGACGACAGACAGACGACAGACATTGAGCGATCACAATTAATAACTCACCGGAGCATTGCTCAGGTGAGCTAAAAATCAACATAAAATTGACTGCATAAAAGTAATCAATGTATAGTGCTTAATGTTTTGTTTGTTTGTTTTGGGTTTAACGCCATTTTTCAACAGTATTTCAGTCATGTAACGGTGGGCAGTTAACCTAACCAGTGTTCCTGGATTCTGTACCAGTACAAACCTGTTCTCCGCAAGTAACTGCCAACTTCCCCACATGAATCAGAGGTGGAGGACTAATGATTTCAGACACAATGTCGTTTATCAAATAGTTACGGAGAACATGCGCCCTGCCTGAGGATCGAACTCGCAATCCCACGATCTGTAGACCGACGCTCTTACCTACTGAGCTAAGCAGGCGGGTGCTTAATGTTTTGAGTTTCAATTCAAACACACAATATACAAAATGATAAAACTGCAGGCTTAACACAACCATCAAGGGAAAATTTGAAACAAGTAAAATGTTTGTTTATTATAGTATCACCCCTACTGAAATGGCCAGCCATGTTGGCTAATGTAATTTTGTTTGTGTCGAGTTTCACATTGTTTTTCAACATTATTTCAGTTATGTAAAAGCGGGCAGTTAACCAAACCGGTGTTCCTGGATTTCAGTACAAACCAGGTTCTCTGCAAGTAACTGCCAAGTTCCCAACATGAATCAGAGGATGAGAATGAATGATTTCAGACACAATGTCTTTCATCAAATCAAGACCAAGAACATACATGTCGTCAAACTTTGCAAAGAGACACCTTCATACATTGAACAGCATTACTTCCCAATTTATAATTTTCAATGCCATCTGTAACCATTATTTAACTAGCTGGCTGCTCGCCACCCAGTCTCTCTTCAATAACAAGACCTACCTCTGAAATGGCTTGAGCCTTCGACCTCCCCATTGTGGAGCAGGTGCCATTAAGCCCATGCTAGTTCATTTTTACTTTGTACCCGGATGCTAGTTCATTTTTACTTTGTGCCCATGCTGATTCATTTTTATTGCGTCCATGCTAGTTCATTTTTATTGTGCCTATGCTTGTTTATTTTATTGTGCCCATGTCAGTTCATTTTTGTCCTGTGTCCATGCTAATTCATTTTTACTTTGTGCTCATGCTAGTTCATTTTTACTTTGTGCCCATGCTAATTCATTTTTATTGTGTCCATGTTAGTTAATTTTATTGTGCCCATGCTAGTTCATTTTTTTCCTGCGTCCATGTAATTCATTTTTATTGTGCTCATGCTATTCATTTTCCTTTCTATCATTTTTACCATCTGCCTGCCCCCATCCCTCCCCCTATTTTTTGCATCCCTGCTAATTCATTTTACTTTCTTTAGTGCCATGCTTATTCATTTTTACTTTGTGCTCATGCTTATTCATTTTTACTTTGTGCTCATGCTAACTGTGCTCATGCTAATTCATTTTTACTTTGTGCTCATGCTAATTCATTTTTACTTTGTGCTCATGCTAATTCATTTTTACTTTGTGCTCATGCTAATTCATTTTAACTTTGTGCTCATGCTAATTCATTTTTACTTTGTGTTCATGCTAATTGTGCTCATGCTAATTCATTTTTACTTTGTGCCCATCCTGATTCATTTTAACTTTGTGCCCATGCTAATTCATTTTTACTTTGGGCTCATGCTAATTCATTTTTACTTTGTGCCCACGCTAATTCCTTTTTATTGTGTCCATAATAGTTCATTTTTATTGTGCCCATGCTAGTTCTTTCTTAAATTATCTTTTTAGTGTCAAACAGTTCAACAGCATTTCATACAACTTTCTTAGTTTCATATAATAATATATAAGACAGACCAGTATTCCTGTCATAGAACTTGAACTTTTTGGACTATTTTTGTTTGAGATTTGTTACTGTAATACAACATGCCATGTCCTAACCTGTCTAGAACTTAGTAACTTTCAACTGGACAAAACATTTCCTGAAACAACAGCTGTAAAAGACAGAAATGCTCGACTTTTTGAAAGCTTGTACACTAAAACAGTTAAAATAATGAAAACAGACTAAAGCACAAAGGAAGCAGTTTTAATAAAATCGAGTGACTCAATAATCCTTAATGAGACAACACTCAGATTTCACCAAAAAAAATGCTTAGTTAAAAGAAGAATAACTTTGTGAAAAAGCAAAACAGAGCAATGGAACCTATATGTACTGCAGGTCACATCATCATGGTGAACAAGTGTGTGCATACTATACAGGATTGATTCTGGCTTTGCGACCAGTGTAGATCATGATCAGTCTGCACATCTATTCCTTAATGAAATTCTACACTGTAGCACAATATTTGTTTTAAATGTACAGAACTACCTTAATAACAAGATATTTGAAATTTATTTTTACCCATATATAGAAAACGTATAAACACTGGCTTAGATTATAACACAGTTTAAGGCAATCCACAGCCAAACACTGAAATTTCTGTTTCAGTTGCATGTGTTTGCCTTTTTGGAAAAAAAAGGATGCAATTTAATGGCACTATGTGTCCAACATTTTGCAATGCAATATTAAAACAAGAGGACGTGACATATTTACCTGGACGTAGTAAGATAGACATCAGTGTGCAGTGCAATGTAATTGTTTTAATCCTTCAACATTTTAACACGGAACTTTGTATCACAATCTTAGCTATTAAATCCACGTGGCAAAACAAATATTTAAAATCCTGTAAAGATCCACGTTCTTTCCACTTTAAAAAACTGTTATAAATGGCTTAAATTTGTTTTTAACTTGAAAACAAAATTTCAGTATCTTGCTAAAAGTTAATCCTTCTGTTACAACAGTCCAGCCAAATCCATTTAAGAGATCAAATATATAAGGGTACACTAGAATTTCACCTTACTGTTTCTTTCCACCATCCACCACATTTTTAATCTACCGGTATTCCAATTTCTATCCTGTTTCTTCACAAAAAGATTTTAAATATTTTAACCTGCCCTACACCAACCGGTACTGTTATTGACGAAATTTGATCCAAGTTAACGGGCAGAGATCATGATTATGAGTACCAAAATGCCAAGTGTATACATACATTATAACGCAGCCCGCTAGTTCACTAAATATATATATTGGAAACTACCCCGATAGTAATTCAATGTAAGTACAATTAAACCAGGGGCTTTTGACATATTTACTTATGGCGAGCAAACAAATAGCTTAATGGTTGGTGTAGAATTTCACTATGTCTTGTATCATGGTAAACTAGAGCGGTCAAAGTTTCACTCGTGTTTGAAATTTATTAATAACCTGTACAATATGTATTTAAAGTACCAGTTGCATTGAATATAAGAAAATAATCTATAAATAACCAAAAAAAATGTTGACTAATATAATAAACATATATAAAATGACACGGCAGTAGGCCTATAGTAAAACATATTTCGGAAAAAAAAAAATATGGATTTTTTACATTAATTATCTAGAACTATTTAAAAGTATTCAGATGAAATATTTGATTTTCATATTGAATTAAACTGATAAGCAGAACTGGTAAATTAAATACAAAATTATGCAATATAATTATGTTTCTTTCAGTCCGAGAAATTTCACACATTTATGTATATGACCAATTTATGAATTACAGTGAAACAGCACTTGCTCGTGCAACGACTGCTCGAGGACATGGGCAGATTCCAGCCATTCTGGTGATCCAGTCCCAGTGTTGTTTTTCTTATTTCGTCTATATATGGATGACTTTAAACCCTGGTCTGGATAACACAAAAATTTTACTCATCCCTCTTAGACTTCTAGCTATTTTTTTCTTTTAATTTATAATCAAAGCTTCATCATAGTCAACAAAAGCACAAAACAAGGTTTCTGTCTCAATAACATGCAAAAAAAAAAAACCCCTACACTTTTTGCTCTGTTTACAACTAATGACAGTTGATATTAAACAGTCCCATATGAGGAAACGCTGAACTGTTGCATACAAGTATATCAAAGAGAACCTGAAAAATTACTCTGTAATGAAGTAAATAGTCTTCTTAATATGTTCTTTATCTTAAGAAATATTCATACTTATATATATATGCATGACATTATTTGCAAAAATAATATTACTGAAACTGGCTTTGATATAGTGCAGTGAAAATAGCAGCATCTCTGTATCTTAACATAATGTTTACATGTTTATAACAATATTAACACAGAAAAAATAATGAAAATATTGACACTAACAGAGTTTGATGATTCAATCCATTCTCATAAGTGGATATTGAAATATCAGCTTACATTATACAAAACTTTATCAAACTTCGGCACTGACATGGGTGAGTGAAATATCTCTTCAGCCCAGCTAAAAAAAAGTGTTATCTCCTATAAACAGCATGACTGTAAGTATACAATATTTGATGTAGAGCATTTCTTTTTTGGGTTAAAGCAAGTTTAAGATATCATAATCTTCCACAGATATCCTTTAGTTCCCCAAGTGACCGAAACAAATACCCCTGACACTCTACAAGTTACCGTCCCACTAGTAGAAAAAGTAATCCTTGCGATTCCCCCGGTAATCCCACATCACTCCACGTACATAATCAACGGAAAGTTTATAAAAAGGCCATCTATACCGCATTTAAACAAAACTTGTCAATAAATTTTATATGGATTATTGACAAGTAAAATTGATGAGTATCAAGAATGCACTGGGATCAAATCATTCTCCAGTTGCTGATTTAGTAAAGTGAATTTGATCCAAAGCTAATTCACTTAATGTAGCATTTTTTGTCCCGATAATTGAATAACTGACAAAAACAATCTTGTAGTAATAAATTGATGCCAATTGTGTCTTCATGAAAAGATGAAAACATGCAAGCTCTACTTTCTTTTATGCAAAAAATATATCATTTGACAAAAAATAGTTCCAAGCAAACAGTCCAAATCTGTTTTCTTAGCTGGAGATACAATAAAACATGTCAAATGAAAAAGTTGTATATTCTGATTATTCAAAAACTATTTTATTTTCAATTTTTCATATAATAATTAAGACAGAAATTGATAATTGAATTTTTTTTTATAAGTTGTAAGAAAGCAACTACATTAAAATCAGAGACAGGATTTACTCAGAACATAAACTACACCTTTCAACAATACAGGTGATTAATACTGCCAGTTGCTGCTTTCATACAAGGAAAGTAAATTTCATGTTAATTGCGATCACGACCTTTGACTTCAAGTGTGACTCTGACCTTCCACCTAGTGGGATGAGCACAATGCACACTGTCTTGATGAGGTTAATAGTTGATACTAGTTTCATGAAAATCTTCCGCACAGTTTAGAAGATATGGACTGGACACAAATTAATGATGGACAGACCCTCTTTGTATCTGAGGGGTATAATATTGGAAATATATACATTACCTAGATAGTGAATGAAAGAAATAAAACCTCATGTTTAGCACCTATCAGAATCAGTTTAAAAGGCAAATAAATTAATAATTATAATAACTGATATACTGAATTGTTAGACAAATTTGACATTAAATCATGCTGGGAAATACACATTTAGCTGCTATCAATATTGAAATGATCCCAAAGGATATGAAATTAAGCAATCTGATCTCTGACCTCCAAGTGTGACCTTGACCTTGGTCTTAGTGACCTGGGTAGGGCACTCTACACAATGTCCTGATGAGGCTTATAATTGATGCCATTTTTATGCAAATATTCTAAAGGACCCCCTTTGTATCTGGGGATAACTGATAATAGACATATGCACAAAACAGAAACATGAGATCTTAATGAACAGTATTAGGTATTATGAATGACAAAAATGTCATGTTTAGCAATTATCAAAATCAGTTTTAAAGGCAAGTTAATTAACTCTGAAAACGATCAGACACAGAACTGTCAAACAAAATTTACATAAAATCATTATAGGAAACACATTTAATTTGTTATCAATGTTCAAATTATTTTTTTTCAAATATCTATCACCTCTTACTGATGGACTACAGTTTAACAGATATTATGCATAGAGGTTTGCGAAGTTTGGGCTAGCTATAACAACATCCATACACCTAGCAGTCTATTTAAAACAGAACCTATACTTTGCAACACTGCAAAATGTATGGAAAGGTTATGCTATATAGATACCTTGGACCCTGACAAACTTTTAAATTTAATGCTATCTTAAATTCTCTTAGAAGTTGAATGTGGAATTCTGATAAATAAGCTTATATGTACACCACTTGTATTGAATCAGGCAAATTACTTAAGTTCTAATCGTCACACAACCTTAAATCAACATCATATATCTTAAACAGTATTTACAAATGTTACAAAGTTAAATATTGTTGAGCAAAATGAATACATAGTACCATGGGCTGCGTGTTTTTTCGTTTCTTTCCTTAAGTGGCTGATAACCGTTCAGCCAGATGAATTAATGAACTAGCGCATACCAATGGTCTCTGTTGAAGTACCTGTTGTAAGTTTTTTGCGACCCCCAGTTTTTACATAATTGTCGGAAAGAGTGATAGCCTCTAGTAACGCAGGTATGTTAAGTGGAAAATAAAACAGCTAAACCTTTAACAAGAATATTGGAGCTTCTATGAAATTGATCATTTTCAACATTAAGATATTTAGCTAATTAGGAATTCCATTGCCGCCCACTGGAGCATCTTTCAAAGAATTTATAAGTGTTTTTCTAAAAAAAACTCTGAAAATTATAATACTTATACCTTAAATCCTGAAAGCAAGTAAAAACTCTCACTTTTTTGTAAATACTTTGTCATTATACATTGACGAGAAAAAAGGAAACAGCTCATTGAAACGTGCATTGTACAATATTTTGTTAACCGTGATTCAAAATTTGAAAAGAAAAATTCCATTCACAAATCTGATGATTTAAATGAATTGATGGTTAATTAAACAGCATTTAATAGACGTATTGTGCTTCGAATCTTGAATTTCAATATACTGGTCAAAGGAATTTCACTGAATCAATCAGCAGTGTGTGTGGCAACCTTTACTGGCAACCACAGCAACAAGACATCGCTCCATGGACCCGCAGCAAGACATCGCTCCATGGACCCGCAGCAGTTTGGTAGCAGATACAGTGGAATTCTAGCTCACTCCTGGTGGAGCGATGCTATCAGTTCATGGATGTTGGAAGGCTGCAGTTGATGTTGATGTTACTGCCGTCTAAGGTAATCCAAAGTCTGTTCAATCATATTGCAGTCTGGTGAGCACGCCCGCCAAGGCAAAACATCAATGTTGCCCATATGTAAAAAGTTCCTGGTGGCACATGCAATGTGAGGTCGAGGGTTGTCATGCTGAAAGACCAAGCCTTGACATTGATGGAATATATGGACAACCCCAGATCGATGCAATGCCTGGCTGTGAGATTACCTTGGCACACAACTAGTTGGGACGTAAACCTATGGTTGATGGCTGCCGAGACCTCAACTCTCACTGTAAGGATTGTGCTACAGAAAGCAACTGTTAGTGTAGCGTTCACGACGTGGTTTGTAGATACCGATACGTCCTAGTTGAAACGTGACTCATTGCTTAACACTATGTTCTGCCAATGCTGACTGTGATGGTTGCTGGCCAAAATTAGACGCTGGTGACTGTGACGTAGCGTACTTAAGACCTAGACTGTGGTAACAAGGCCTATCAACAGGCGTTCCCGTGTCTGACATGTCGAACGAGAGACACATATAAATGTCTAGCAACATGTTCTTGTGTTCGCCCACATTCGAGCATGGCCAAAACTTGGGCCCCCTCTTCAAAATTTAGCCTTGGCATTATCAACAAGGGTGTCATTAAAATAGTGAGTCACAAAATATGCCCCCCGAGAGTTTGATATAAGAAAGGGTTTTTTTTGTTACAGAACTGCACATATGATTCAAATATCATGAGAGTAGCTTCAAATATACGAAAACAAGAGCTATCGTTAAAAACTATGGAGTCTGCCCGAATTGCATATTTGTCAGTGGATGTCTAGCTAAGAATTTTAGTCTTAGTAGGTCTCTAGTACAGGTACCCACCTTTGGCCTCTAAGTGTGATCTTGACCTTAGACCTTAGGGACCTGGTTCCTGTGCAATACACTCTGTTTCACGATGGTAAACAACTGTGCCAAGTTACATCAAAATCCCTCCATGCATGATGAAGAAATGCTCTGGACAAAGTCATTCTTGATTTGACCTTTGATCTCTAAGTGTGACCTTGACCTTTGACCAAGGGGCCAGGTTCTTGTGCTTCGTCTCACGATGGTGAACATCTGTGCCAAGTAACATCACAATCCAACATGCATGAAAAAGAATGCCACTGACAAAGTTTGTGGATGCCGCCTAGCGGCCTGCCAGGAGTGTTCCCATAGTGCCTCTCATCTTTCAGACGGGCATATAAAAACTGATTTATTGTCAGAAAATCTCTGAAAATATGGTTTTATGTCAACTAACATATGCATCTGTGTAAAATTTGTTTTGTTCAATAAATCCACATGACTGACACACGGGCTGCATGAGGTAATCATGTATTTAACACTGGGCTGAATAAAATCTTTCGAGTTTTGGTTGGTTGTGTTTGTTGGTCAGAGTAAATGTAAATTTCTGACATTGTCCAACAAATTTAAACTATGTAAAGAAAATAACACCAACTTTTAATGAGTCGTTTCTTTATCTCATTAGTATATAAAAAAAGTCCATTATACTGTGTTTTATACAATACGTATTTAGTTTTCTCAAAAACAAGAAGGACGTTTAATACAATTTTACCAAACTGGCTCTCTTTCTCTGTGTATATATCAACATTTTCGAATTTTCCAAAACAGGGCAACAAAGAAATCTGCAAGTATAGTGTTAACATTATTAACCTTGTTGGATCTGTACTTGTAATTAACTGAAAACCTGAAAACACGCAATAATCATGCCCTCAAAACTTTATTCCTACAACGGAATTTGATACAATAGTATCGTGTTGAAAATGTGTATCCCCTTTTGTTCAAGGATATTCCTCGATTCAAGATAAACAAGTCATAATTACCAATGCTAATTAAACCAAAATAAAAGACGAGGTATCAAATGTTTTGATTCTATTGTACTCCAAAAAATAAGGGTAAAATTGACTACAATAGGGTTTTGCTATAGTTTACAAATGCTATTGTTATACTGCAACATTGTAATATTAAAATTAATTATGGCTTGATAGCCCATATATAGATGTTAAATAAACAAAACATGTTTTGAGTTATTAAAATTTACACAGTACATGTACATGATTATGTTAATTGAATTAAACTTTCTGGTGTTTGTTGACTTTATTGTACCTTGTGTCACTCTTTAACAAGAGCTGTTTGTAAGATAGCCAATGCTCAATTATTTGAATTGTTGTCCCAGAAGCATTAATGTAGATTGGTCACTTGTTAAATTATCATGAAGGTTTGAAGTCTATAGCCATTATCTAATCCAATAAATATTACCCTAACTGTTAAAATACCTATAGAGTTTCAAACCCAGTATCTTTTTATTTCAAGATTTAAGTAGGTTTTATCTTAATTCTGTAAATTTGATATTTTTAACTGTCAAATGATCTGATGTATTTCACCAAAACATTAATTTTTCATAATTTACATAATGGTAAAAGGAAATGTTCATACTGGAATATTCAATGACATGTGGAATACATAAGTTGAAGCAAACAAGTAGAGCCATAACAGACAATTAATTTGTTCTTTTCAGAGCTACAGCAAAAACATCCTATAGCAATATTCGCTCAGTGTATTTTTTTTTTAAGTTTTGGGGGAATGGTGGCGGGGCCCGTAAGGAGGGGAAAATGTGCCGTAACCACTATAAAATATGGGAAAAATTGTGTTGTGATAAAAGCAATATTTTTCATAAATATGTTACACTAAAAAAGAAAATGATTTAAAAGCACATTGTCTCATGTTTTAAATGGTACAGTTTACATTAGCATGTACGTCTAGAAAGGGTTTCGTTGGCTGGGATATATAAAAAAAAAAAATAGGAGGAAAAACATACTTTTTGGACAAGGGAATGGGGCCAAATTTCTGCCAAATGGCCTAAAAAATCAATTGCTACAAGTGTATCACAAACCATTCTGACCACTATACTGACAGTTCATGTCAACAGCAAAGACAGAATGTCTCAGAGGAGCATTTAAGCAATTTTACATTATTTGGCCAGCGTTCCATTTATACATGAGTCGCAGTCCATGTCTAACAGTCTGCATTCAAGTTTGTTTTTCTATCTCTACTGTTTTTCTTTTTCTTTCAGATGGTGTAATCGAATGCAAACACTTCTATCTGGTTTTAAAAAGTTGAAACTTACATGACCTTTCTCTACAGTCAGACAGACTACGGTGAAGTTTTCGTGAATAAATAATGTCTTAAGCACAGAAACAATCATTTCTTCTTCCTTTAAAGTACATAATTTGTCATACAGGTGTTAAATTAGAGAGAAAATGTCACCAACAGTCAAAATTAAGGTATCAATAGCCTTTCAACTATCAAACAAGTATTTAATGAACATAAAGTCTTATACTGGACACATAGCAGGCATATATTTTAAAGAGCACTTAAATATGGCGACCACATGTTAACTATGTTTGAATACTTAGTCTAATGCCTAAATATCTAATCTTGAGTACAGTGCATCACAGAGTCAATGTAGTAGTTAAAAGCCGAGTTTCAACATTCAAGCACATAAATGGCTGTATCTGAGAACAATTTTGAATTTGACCAATGACAATTTACTACTTGAGACTGGATCTTCTTCGAGCTTTAACCTGTATTTCAAACACTTGTAAATAGCCTGGGGTAAAAAATGAAACAACAGACTACAAACTATATGCAAATATCACAAACACAGACTGCCAAAGAATATAAATATGCCTGTCCTAACTGCAGACACTTCTAAATTATATTAATATTTACAAACCTGGACCAATGTGTTTTATATTTCCTTTGAATCGGCGACCTTTGCTAGACTCACTGTCTGACTGGGAACAATCGGTTGTCCGTCCATCCATTTCTGGACTTTCAGACACGAGGTCTAGGAAGTGAGATTTTTTATTTGATCCAGATTTGTGTGTGCCAGAACTAGTGTATCCAGTTGTTGTTGTTTTTGTTGAACCAGGGACAGTCACACTGACATGCGTCAAATGGGTACCAGCATTGTAACCTCGATGTGAATCATAGTCTCTCGTTAAATTATTGTTAAGAAAATTGATTTCTGTTTCTCGAATATCTCTTGAATTAGTCAATGTAGATTGGTCACTTGTTAAATTATCATGAAAGTTTGAAGTCGTATAGCCATTATCTAATCCAACATGATTTTCTCTATAGCGGACATGATCTGAAAATTCTACATGTCTGTCACTGGCGCTTCTTACAATATGACCTGTTTTGTGACCTCTGTGGGCCTCTCTTTCATATTTCTTCTCCTGTAGCTGTAAACTACCTTGCTTTTTCTTGCTGGATTTGCTGACATGGTTTTCATGAGACTTTGACGATGAAGATTTTTTACGGCGTTCTTTTTCATCTACTTCTTCAACATACTTGTCATCTGAAAATACATATATAAAAATAAAAATGTTGTTACTAACTGTTATCATTAATTGTTTTACAATAACTTAAAAAAAAAAACAAGATAAATCTTACAATTTCTGCAAAATATCCAAAAATATTAAGTTCTAAATCTAGATCATCTTTTATCAACGCCGAAAAGAAAAAATTTTAATGGTGTAAGAAACATTTACTTTACTTTTTATACATATACAATTATTTCCTTAATACATCAAAACATTCAAATTGCATGTTGGGCTGTCATTTATATTTTATATTGTTGAATTTCGGTGGAATTTTGATGAAAAAGCTATGGTGCATAGAACTATTAAAAGATATCCATCTTATAATAAATAATTCACGATTGATTGGTGGCGTTTTTTTTTTTTAAACAATTGTCATTAACAGGAGGCCATGTTGCACAATAATTAAATAATATTTTAGCAAAAAAACATTTGGACTACTTCCAAACTATTTTTTTTTTTTCCTTCATCCTTGTCCGAAATACTGAAATGTAATATATTCAAATGTTATTTACAGTCAATTCAAAATATTAATGAATGTAAAACCAATCGCAGCTCCCCAACTGCCTTTTACGCTGTCAGAAGTAAACAAGTATTTATGAATTGAATCAAATCTTTTACTTCCAAATAAACAAGTAAAAAGAAGAGTTTGTGTGCTATAATAATTTATTCCGATATATCAAAATCCAAGTAATACAGTGAAATGATGTTAATTTATGCTCATGGAAAAAAAAAGAAACTTAACATATGCCTTTAACTGCTCATTATTCAAAGATTTTGTGCAGATGAAACATTTTATAAAATCTGACCATTTTTAAGCGTATTAAAGGCACATAATGACAGATTTCTGTTATGAATGTAAAATAAAACAATAAAAAAATTATTTCTTGTTAGTAAAATCCTACTTTTGAAAATAAATGTTTTCTCATAATGTTGTTATACTGATTAACATAGTTGAAAGTACCATTCATTCCGTTAATTTTCATTACCTCCCCTTTTTAATTGCTCCCTACGTGTCCAGCACTGAAAGTAGTGCTTTTCTTAATGTGTAATTATGCATAGCATCTATTAGGAGAGCTGCAAAGTCTGTAAGTGCCTAAAAACAACAGAAAAGTCAACTTAAGGGGCGATAATTATGTGAATGTGATACAGGAATAATACGAGGGGCGTTCAATATGTAATGTTACTCCGTATGTAGTTCCGTAACCGCTGGTTATTTTTAGATGCGGTTTTCGGCACATTATAGAGCAATTTAATGGGAACACAATGCTATATAAATTATAAAAATCTGCAGGTTCAAAGTAAAAATATAATCATTTTAGTGAGGTGTACTCAGGTATACTGGACCATACTTATAATTTAGGTTTGTCCTGGGCATCCAGAGTCTCAGAAATATAGAATAACTTGTAAAATCACAAAATTCTATCATTTTTCTACGATGTACAGCAATTTGTGATGCCTTTGCGTTTGTTTTAAACTATTTATTGCATTTTAAAGTTTACAACACAACTAAACAAGAGGGCCATGAAGGCCCTGTATCGCTCACCTGACCTATTGACCTATAGATCATAAAGATTAACATTTTGACCAAGTTTCATTAAGATATGGTCATAAATGTGGCCTCTACAGTGTTAACTAGCTTTTCCTTTGATTTGACCTGGCGACATAGTTTTTGATCCTACATGACCCAGATTCAAACTGGACCTTGAGGTCATCAAGATTAACATTCTGACCAAGTTTCATGAAGATATAGTCATAAATTTGGCCTCTACAGTGTTAAGAAGCTTTTCCTTTGATTTGACCTGGTGACCTAGTTTTTGACCCCAGATGACCCAATATCGAACTTGTCTAAGATTTTATTGAGATTAACATTCTGACCGAGTTTCATTAAGATTAGGCCAAATTTTTGACCTCTAGTGTGTTAACAAGCTTTTTCTTTGATTTGACCTGGTGACCTAGTTTTTGATCCCAGATAACCCAATATCGAACTTGTCCAAGATTTTATTGAGGGTAACATTCTGACCAAGTTTCATCAAGATTGGGCCAAAATTGTGACCTCTAGAGTGTGAACAAGCTTTTCCTTTCATTTGACCTGGTGACCTAGTTTTTGACCCCAGATGACCCAATATTGACCTCGTCCAATATTTTATTGAGAGTAACATTCTGAACAAGTTTCATTAAGATTGGGCCAAAATTGTGACCTCTAGAGTGTTAACAGTCAAATTGTTGACAATGCTGATGACGGACACAGGGCGATCACAAAAGCTCACCTTTGAGCACTTCATGCTCAGGTGAGCTAAAAATCTTAACTTGAGGATGATTCCATCCTACAAGAATTTTTTAAACGATGATTATCGTGCCTGACAAAATTGCAGAGGCTTACTGTACTCACCTTATCATTTTTCGAGTTAAAATATACACACTCAATTTAAAACTGTTATAAACTTTTTATTTTAGTTTTCATATGTTTTTGTGAAGATCATGATTTGTTTTATCTGTTTAAACAGAAAATTGAACTATAGTTCTAGTTGTTGAATAGCAGAATCAAGGAATTGCATATTACAATCTCAATATTTTGGACATAAAATTGTCCAGCATACCCGAGTACACCTCACTCAAATGATTATATTTTTTGCTTTGTATCTACCAATTTTTATAATTTATATAACATTGTGTTGCCAATAAATTGCTCTATAATGTGCCGAAAACCGCATCTAAAAATAACAAGCGGTTATGGAACTACATACGGAGTAACATTACATACTGAACGCCCCTCATATTTTTAGCTTGACAAGAAGCTGTTAACAAAATGAAACCAATTTCAAGTTGTGTTTTGTGGCCTGCAACCAAAGTTTGAATGACAAATTCTAAAGTACAATTATTTCATGCTGAAATCGATACCTGGCCAAACTATAAAGAATAGACCTGCCCTTTAATTTCAGCAAAAAAAAAAATGCAATGAAATTAAAGAAAATGCACCCTAGGTACTATTTTAATCCATCATTTTTGCAGGTGGTGATTTGGCTTATTAATCATTTAGTGTTCATATACCTCAAGGATACGTACAACAGTGTAATTCTTTTTAACTCCTTACAATTTTTACTCATTACAGTAACAATTAACAAAAAACTTGCGATTTTCTTCTCTTTTTATGAGGGGGGCAAAATATAATTGATAAGAATTTTGTATTCTTTGCACTGAAGGCAATATCATTTTCCTTTTTCCCCAAACAAAGAGCTAAATGTTTACATGTAATGAGCAGCTCATTATTACCTGTCAGAAAAATATCTATTCATTACTGAAGGACAAGCGGATAAATTTGATCTTGGATTCCAGTTTTTGAAACAGATCAATTATCATTTTAACGAAGTATACGTGTTTAAGAAACAGGAGATGTATAATCGGTTTCAAATAATATAATTTCTGCATGTTTTATTTATTTCCAAATTAAGAGAAAAAACTTGCTCAAGTTAGATAATTTTATTGAAAACTTCATTTTGAAATTAGACAGTCATTTGAGACTGCTTTTCATACAGTCTTGTGACAGACTGTTGAAAAATACCTCATATATTTTGCAAACTGGAAATCATAAATAGCAAAAAATTCTAAGAATGAGAGAGAAAAAAAGAAAAATAGATATTTCGCAAAACTCGGGTCTGCAATAATTTCCTCATTCTGAAAAAAGAAAAATTACCAAATAGAAACTTTCACCAAACAAAATTAATAGTAACATTTTTACCAGAGAAATAGTAACATAGTCAGATCAGTCAAAACTAAATTTCCTGGAAAGGCCATTAATTGCACTACATGACCTCCTTACTAAGGAAATAAATAACCATTTGGAGTAAAAAGGTCATTTTGTCTCAACTGTGAGTATGGGGAAAGAGGTTTTGGACTAAAGATTGTTATCATGCAGATAGAATGGTTGCTACAGAAAAGGATAACTTAAAAGTCTGGTAGTGCAAATGACCTTGCTGGTGAAACAAGAACCTAGGACTCTCTGATACAAACACAGACATCCACAGTAATTTGCAAACATAACTCTTTCACACTGAGCATATTTCATTTTGGTCCAGCACAGAAGCTTCTAAAGATATGGAAAGATACAGAAGAGTTCAGCATGAGGATATGTAAGTTAGAGACCAGATGCGTTGGATAAGTGGTAAGATGCCCTACTACAAACAAGCAGTCCCTGGAGAGTAAAATCCTCACTCCTCCAACTGAAGACAGTAATACTGTTGGAAAAATGTAGGTGCATGCTTTATTTTACACCTGCCCGCCCGCTTAGGTCAGTAAGGACAGCGCTGACCTACGGATCGCAGGGTCGGGAGTTCGATCCCCAGACGAGGTGTATGTTCTCTATGATGTTTTGATAGAAGACATTATGTCTGAAATTATACGTCCTCAACCTCTGATTCATGTAGGGAAGTTGGCAGTAAATAAAACTTGCGGAGAATAGGTTTGTATTGGTACAGAATCCAGGAACACTGGTTAGAATACTGCCCACCATTACATAACTGAAACACTGTTGAAAAACAGCGTTAAATCTAAAACAAATAAATAAATTTACACCTGGCAAGAACAAGAGAAGCTTTTTAAATTTGAGTGCACAGTCATCTAAAACTGTTGTAAGACTAGTTTTCTTCTTGTGGAAACACTATTTAGCCAACAGAAACAACCAAAAAAAGTTTGTCTGACCAAAATGATTTACAAAATTTTTTGCCTTCTTAATTAGCACAAGACTGGGTTTTAGTTTTTTTCCAGGGCAAAGTGAAAGTTGAGGCTTGGACAACAAATTAAATAGACCTCAAGTTTTCATCATATGGGGACGTATACATTAGTTCTGCCTTGACTTAGTTACTTTTTTTTGTTTCTATAATTCTCATTTTATAGAGCTATGAAGTCAAACGTTTTTAGTATATATCTTTCTCTTAAAAATCTCTTATTTTCTGTCTGATTTTAAACTCGTACTTTCACCAAAAAACTAATAAACATTTGGAAATTAACAATTGGAAGGTGGGTCTAGACACTCTGAAAACTTCACAAGAAAACATACAAACTTTTATGTTTACAACCAACTTATATCAAAAATATTTCAGCTCATCCTTGACAACCTATGTAATAACGATGAAATATATTTAGCAATGCTCTTTCAGGACACAAATTTAGCGGAAAGTTTAAGTGAACCAAACCTGTGAATTATCCAATATTCCTGAATGTAAATGAACATAAATCAACCATTGTCCCCAAATTGAACAGCAAAACAGTTACAGCTTTCGGTCAATATGCAATTTTAATCCCGTAATAAAAACCTTCTTTCCCAAACACATTCTGTTTTCAATTTTGCTGGGTAAGTTCTAAAGCCTGACTGGATATATCAAAAACTGCTAAGTATTTCACAGCAATTATAATTATGAAGAAGTAAGTACAAATAACACTCATTTCAATTCCGTTATGCACACAACATGCAGTATATAACTTCAACACATAAATAAATTAGGTTTTAAAGCGTACATTTACGCTATAGGACAAAAATTCGACTAACCAATAATACCAAAATCAATGATCATGAACAATTGTTAAATAGTGCATACAAACAGCTGGTGGTATAATCCACTATCTTCATAATGAAAAAAAACAATACCTGAACATACTTGACTTTTCATAATCTCCTGCAATTTAGCCAAGTTCAATTTTCTGTTCTAATTTTTTTCCAAATCATTAACCAAAACAAAAAAAAATGTGTAATTTTTACCAAATGCCTAAATTTTTCGGTCTATGTAACTGTATTTTAACCTTTAGCCTGCTGGTGGCAATTGATTCTGCCTTTGCGACCAGTGCAGACCAAGATGTGCAGGCTGATCATGGTCTGCACTGTTCACTATTCAGTCAGTAAATTTTCAGTGAACATCCCTTTGAATAACAAGGCTGTCTGAAAGACAGCTAAATCCCCTGCCACTGCTATGGATAGTGAAAGGGTAAACCTTTGATTTTAGCTGTGACCTTGATCTTGAACTGACATGGCTGACTCATGAATTCTGCACAACGTCTTGATGAGGTGATCATTTGACCAAAGTTTCATGAAAATCCTTCAAGGGGTTTAGGAGATACATAGCTGAAACCTTTGACCTTCAGTTGTGACCTTGACCTTGAGTTGACATGGCTGACTCATGAGTTCTTGATGAGGTGATCATTTGACCCAAGTTTGATGAAAATCCTTCAAGGGGTTAATGAGATACAGAGTGGACACCAAATGGAAGGCTCAAACCTTCGACCCTTAGTTGTGACCTTGACCTTGAGCTGGCATGGTTGACTCATAATTTCTGCACATCGTTCTGATGAGGTAATCATTTGACCCAAGTTTTATAAAATTCCTTCAAGGGGTTTAGGAGATATAGAGCGGACACGAAATGGAAGGCTCAAACCTTTGACCTTCAGTTGTGACCTTGACCTTGAGCCGACATGGCTGACTCATAAGTTCTGCACATCACCTTGATGAGGTGATCGTTTGACCCAAGTTTGATGAAAATCCTTCAAGGGGTTTAGGAGATATAGAGCGGACACAAAATGGAAGGCTCAAACCTTTGACCTTAAGTTGTGACCTTGAACTTGAGCCAGCATGACTGACTCATGGGTTCTGCACATCGTCTTGATGAGGTGATCATTTGATCCAAGTTTTATAAAATTCCTTCAAGGGGTTTAAGAGATATAAAGCGGACACAAAATGGAAGGCTCAAACCTTTGACCTTGAGTTGTGACCTTGACCTTGAGCCAGCATGGTTGACTCAAGGGTTCTGCATATCGTCTTGATGAGGTGATCATTTGACCCAAGTTTTATAAAATTCCTTCAGGGGGTTTAGGAGATATAGAGCGGACACAAAATGGCAGGCTCAAACCTTTGACCTTGAGTTGTGACCTTGACCTTGAATCGACAAGGCTGACTCATGGGTTCTGCACATCATCTTGATGAGGTGATCATTCGACCCAAGGTTCATGAAAATCCTTCAAGGGGTTTAGGAGATATGGACCGGACACGATTTTGTTACGGACGGAAGGACGGACGCAGACCATTCCTATAATCCCTCCGCCACGGCGGGGGATTAATAAATGGTACTGCCCAAATTGAATAACGGACCAGTCCATCTTAGAAATTTAGCAGGGTAAGGGTTAAGGAAAGATTACTATCATAACACATAATAGGATAATAGGAATAAATAATTATAAACAGCATTGGAACTTGGTATCTTGAATTCCGAAGGATCAAGCGTTTATTTTTTCTCGAGATAACCGAAATCTGACTTAAATGGTATTTTGTGACCTTGTTTCCTGGACGATTCTTGAAAAATGTCTCCGAGAAGCCCAAATTTTGAGATAAACGAGTTTGAACTATCAAGTTTCTACATTGATATAAGCAGTGAATTAGTTAAATACAGGGATGCTTGAGTCCATTTAGTGCACATTTGTAAACACACATAAATAAATTAAGTTTTAAAGCGTAATTTCTTGGTTTGACTATGAATTGAGGAAAGTGACACACATTTGTAACACAGCACTGTTTCAATAAAGTTTTACATTAATATTATATGAAGATTCTTTTAATTCCTTTGATAGATATTTTCCCTCAGTATTTTAATACCAGTGCCCTTTACTTCTGTACCAGTACTAACTTGTTCTCTATATATAAGGTGACTGCAGGTCAAATCCCCCATAATTATGAATCGAAGATATTCTTAATATATGTACATGCTTCGCTTGAAGTGGGACCTTTTACTTTGCCCAGGGATCTAACTCCTCACTTACTGATTTATAGTTTTGTGTTTTACTACAGTACTGAGTTAAATTAATGGACCAGGCAGCACATTCATTTCAGGTCCAAGAATATAATTAAACTTCCGAACTGAAAATTGCATAATTTCTACTGATCCCTTTAATTTTTACTGTATGACATGCCTAAAAGTCTATCATATCTTGATCTTTGTGTCGATACTTTTATTCACAACACTAAAATTGAAATTAATCTTTTTTTCAATAAAACGCAATACCTCCAAATGTGAATTTAATCTTGAAGATAGGAATTTATCAAAACCTGATCGGTGTCCTTTGACTTGCCATGCACAGGTTTTTGTATGAAAGGGATATACTGGTGTCTTGTAAATTACAGAACTTTCACCTTTCTTTAAATTTCTTTTATACTCAGTAAAACGCAGATCGGTTTTTCACAGATACTGAGGGATTTTCACTGTCCTGTTTTTGTAAAGATCTGATAACTTTTTTACATTCTAAATTGGCAGTAAAGAAATATGTGTAAACAAACTGGTTTAAGTTCCAAGCTGTATTTCTCATAACTATTGCAACATGCAAACTAAAAATAATTCATAAAAAAGTTTTTCATGAAAAGTTAGAAACTATTTCAGTACATCATTTAGAAAACAATTATGAAATAAACTGTATAGAAGTAAAATATGGTGTCGAGCATCTGATGATTGTGCCAAGAGCAAAATCTGACCAAAGTCCCCGCACTTTCTAAGTACGGCATAAGTACAAGTTAGCCTTACATCCAGGAAGCATACAGAGTATAGTTATATATAACCTTAGTTGTCAGAACTTTTTCTACACTTGATCTTAACTAAATTTTAATAATGTTTAAACTTTTCTGCATTAGTTTCACACCACAAAAAAATAATGATACTTGGGTCATATTGTGGCCTTCCAACATCCATGGTGCAGTAAGACATGAGGTACAGGTCCTAACATTATCCCTTAGCCTGCTGGTGGCAAGCGCATAGTTTTGCCTTTGCGACCAGCGCAGACCAGATCAATCATGGTCTGCAGTGTTCACTATTCAGTCAGTAAATTTTCAGTGAACATCCCTTTGAATAATAAGTGGTACTGCCCAAACTGAATGATAGACCAATCCATTTTAGAACTTTAGCAGTGTAAATGTTATTTCAGGCACTTGTAAGTTGGAACCTGGGTAGAACAATCAACCTTTCTTAAAACCATCCAGATGGCTTTCTTGCATGGCATGCTTCTTTTTTTTTTCTCACAAGGAAGAAAATCAAGTGGAAAAAGACTTGATAAAGTCAATTTTCAGGGAAAACTTCACAAGTTTAAGCAATTTTCTGGGGAGAAGGGGCCTGCACAGTGGCCCTGCTTCAGAAGTAAAATAAATCCTGCATGAAAAAAATGTACACCCCAAGCAAGGTTTTGAACAGATAGTGGTGAGGTGCAAGCCGAAGAGGCAACTTAAGCTTCTGGTAAGCAAAGAGAACTTGAAAAACTTAAAAGAGCAATTTTCAAACAAAAATTATTAAGCAAGTTTTTTGTGATACACAAGATATAGTAATATATACTAACAAGAGCTGTCACTAGTAGTGACAAATGCCCCCAAAGCATGCCCAAGAATGCTACAGTTGTATGCGCAAAATATGCCAGTATATATTAGGTATGAATCATTTTGTGACTTTGATCTTGAACTGACAGATCTGGGTCATAAGTGCAACACATCTGACATCTTCTCAATATGGTTAACATTTGTGTCAAATTTATTCTCAAATCCCTTAATAATTGGACCAGAAAAGAAACAGACCATGCTAACCTCTGACTTCTAAGCATGACCTTGACGTTAGAGCTAGGGGTCTGGGTCATGGGCTTGACACATCATCTCATAATAGGGAACATGTATGCCAAGTAATTTTAAAATTCCTTCATTGATGGCAGAGACATGGACTGGAAAGGGAACAGACCATGTTAACCTTTGACTTCTATGTGTGACCAGTTAACCTTAGAGCTAGGGCCCAGGGTCTTGAGCATGACATGTCGTCTCATTATGGGGAACATTTATGCAAAAATATTTCAAAATCCTTTGATGAACGGCAGAGTTATGGACCAGAGAAGAAACAGACTATCTTAACTTTTAACCTCTACATGTAACCTTGACCTTAGAGCTAGGGGCCTGGGTCATGCAATGACACATCATCTCATCATGGTAAACATTTATGCCCTATTTAAAAATCCCTTCATGGATGGTAGAGTTATGGACCAGACACAAAACAGACCTTCTTAACAATTAACCTCTAAGTGTGACCTTGACCTTAGAGCTAGGGGCCTGGGTCTTGCGCAGGACACATTGTCTCATTATGGTAAACAATTATGCCCTGTTATTTAAAAATCCCTTCATGGATGTAGAGTTATGGACCTGACACAAAACAGACCTTCTTAACATTTAACCTCTAAGTGTGACCTTGACCTTAGAGCTAGGGGCCTGGGTCTTGCGCAGGACACATTGTCTCATTATGGTAAACATTTATGCCCTGTTATTTAAAAATCCCTTCATGGATGTAGAGTTATGGACCTGACACAAAACAGACCTTCTTAACATTTAACCTCTAAGTGTGACCTTGACCTTGACCTTAGAGCTAGGGGCCTGGGTCTTGCGCAGGACACATTGTCTCATTATGGTAAACATTAAGCCCTGTTATTTAGATTGCAGAGTTATGGACCAGACACAAAACAGACCTTCTTAACATTTGACCTCTAAGTGTGACCTTGATCTTGGAGCTAGGGGTCTGGGTCTTGCACATGACATGTTGTCTCATTATGGTGAACATTTATGCCAAGTTACTTCAAAATCACTTCATGGATGGCAGAGTAACAGCCCAGAAAAAGATTTACACGGATGCACGGACAGACAGACTGACTGACAGACAGTGCGATTTTAATATGCCCACAATCAAGGGCATAAAAAGAACTACATCCTCTGAGAGATAACACAACTATCCGGACACTGGAACTAACTATAATTGTAAATATAATGGTTAGCAAAAATTCTGAGCTATTTTTGGAAAGAGTAAATATATTATAGTGAAATGTCTTACCTAATCTACTGACTTTTCTGGCAGCCTGTGTTTTGGACTTTAGGTATGCTGACCTCCCATAGTTATCTACAACAACCTGAAAAATAATAACAAAGAGCTGAAAAAGCTGTAAAATACACTGATGCGCAGTATAAACCTAAAATCCATCTATAAAATACCCTAGCAGCTACACACTTAAGAAACATCTCAAGGACCACATTCTTTTGAACTCCTGGAACACTGTTTTGAAAATTCTAGAGCTATCTACTAATTGTTGTCACAGGCACTGAACTGTTCTAGTACTCAACACTCTTGAGATTAGCTGTAGCTGATTATATATAGGAACCAAGACCTGCTTTCCACTGTCATTAATATTTATTACTTGACTGATCTATCTGCTCCATTATTTAAAATAGTCCACACATGTCCTAAACATTCCAGAACACTATTATTTTTCACTCCATTGACTTATCTGAGTGTGTGCTGGAGCAGTCAAAGAAATATGGTCAAGATGGCAGAAACATGGTCAAAAAATAGGCTTAACCCTTAGCATGCTAGATAAATTGTCGTCTGCTGGAAATGTCGTCTGCTGGAAATGTCGGGAGACAATCAAAATCCCCTTGATCAAAATCCCCTACACTGAAAAATGACAGGGAGTTACAAAATCCCCTTCATACTTTTGCAGGGGGTATCATAATCCCCTCTGTGATTTTTACTTATTTCATCAAGTTCAAATACAACTATATACAACTTAAAAGTCTATTGCATAAAGCACGTAAATACAATGCCTTTAGCAAACATAATATTAATTTGGAGCACAGTTATCTATATATCTATAATGTTAATCACAGAGGGGATTATGATACCCCTGGCAAATGTGTGAAGGGGATTTTGTAACACCGAGTCATTTTTCAGTGGAGGGGATTTTGATCAAGGGGATTTTGATATACACTCGGAAATGTCATCTGCTAAAATAGTAAAGTTCATATTGCTCCAAAATTGGAAGAAATATTGTCAGAGTAGCAAACAGCTTGGAACCTGATCAGACGCCGATTTAATCGGCGTCTGATCTGGTTCCAAGCTGTTTGCAAAGGCTGTTAAATTCGCCTGCAGCAGGCTAAGAGTTAAAAATCTTTTCTGCTTCAGAACTGCTTAGCAGTTTTAATATTCAAAACTGCTTCATTTATAAAAACAATACATGAGGATCTATTATATAATATATGAAAACAGCTTTGATTGCAGTAGGTTTCAATCTGTCAAACTGATCATCAAACATATTTCTTCAGATTTCCAAATCATTATACCTGGCAAAAATATCATGAAAACTCCCTAAGGTTGTGGTACTTAACAAATCATTTAATGCAACTGAGACCAAAGCCTACAATTTTCACATTTTTTGTTTGTTTCTATTTAATCTTCTTCAAACTTTGGAGAACTTTCTACACACATAAAAAAATCTTAAATGACATTGCAAAAAAGGAATATAATTCTATGGTAAACTAATCAATTTCTGTGATAAAATAGGCATGGCTCCACAAATCCACTTGCTGGCTTTTAAATACAAGTTGATTTGGCTCCAGGTGAGAAGAACTTGCTGTCTAGCAGGAAAATTGTGAATCTTGACCAAGAATATAAAATATCCAATGAAGATGGAGCTCCTGAAATGTTGGAATATTGTCAATTATCTAATGGAAGTTGATACGTTGCTGTGGAACTCTTAATCCTTTCTACAGCATTATGACCACATTAGACCATAATAAATTAATTCCTAGATTATCATCCAAATTTTGTTTGAAAAGGGGTGGGGCGCAAATTATATTTTTTATTTTAAAAAAAACAAAAAACTGTATGCAGGGGTTCCACTGATGACCGAGGAGTACTGATTTTGACTCTTGAAATTAGCAAAAGTGTACATACAGACTCCTAGGATATCAGCTAAAGGGTCCTTTTTGTTCAACATGAGATATATTTCAGTTTAAACTGACAAAATCAAGCCTTTTATGTTCAAAATGACAGCTATTTATATATAAATCAAACCCCTGAGTAAAAGTCAAGACAACTGGATTGATCTGCGTTTGTGATGAAACAACTTTAGATCGACCAACAAACGCTTGTATACAGCTGCCATGGTTTCGCCACGATCATTTGGCACTTTACAATCTATATTGGCCAAAATAAAGTCATTGTATAGGTCCAGTCAAGAGTTAGCATCGGAATAATTGCACCCAAACCAGAGATATCTGTTAAAAACACTAATTTAAAAGAAGTAAATGCCTCTAACTCCCAACCCACAAGCTGTGTGTGAGAGGAATTTGAACATGGTATACTCCTTATTTTAACAAAATGAGACTTCAGGTCAAAAGATACAAGCATATAAAGCTAATTATATATATGACAAGACTTCACACATTACCTGCGCAGTGATATGGTGGTCTTTACAGCAGGTAAAAAAGAAGAAGCTGCGTTAAAAAAACGCTTGATGCCCCCGGTGGCATCCTTGTTGATACAACGCAACCTAAGTCCAAAACAAAGTAAAGTTCAAGGTCAAACTGAGGTCAGGTGATGTCTGAAGATGAGGAATGATCACAGGTTACATCTGCGTTGGTATCAAGTCATTCTAGTAAGGGGTATTGATGCTAGACGAAACTGTCCCATTTGGTTAACCTCGTACGGACGGACAAACAGACGGATGGACGAACTGACAGAACAATCACTATATGCCTCCTGCATCAGTAGATGCCGGGGCATAATAAAAACATCTAGAGACTGCTATACAAGTTGAGCTTAATTTTTGGATATAATTTCCGTTCTTTAATCTCAGATTAAACTTCAGTAAAACACAGCTTGCTACAGCAGGCAAAAGCACCAGCAGTTATTGAGGATAACCTGCACACCTTGGAAAAACATTCTAATCTAATGGTTTCAAGAAACAATGGCAAAACAAAATTTAATGATGATGACAACTTTACGTATATCGAGACATTTGAAATCAGAATTTGAATTTACTTTTAACTAAACTGACTTCTATCTCATGAAGTTTCAACACAATCAAGTACCATAATTATTAGCTAATTATTCATAGACTTTAAAAATATATGAAAACATCTACCTCAGTGAAAGCTTAGCTTGACTCATCCCCTGGCGACCAAACCTAGAGGAAAGAATGTCCTAAGACGAAATAACTTGACTTCACACAAGTAACAAATCCTTGTTTGACAAAATAACTGATAGCACATCACCAATGATCAATATTCAATGATACAGGTGCGAGTAAATAAAATACAGATAAATATAAACCATAATATCATATATATTGATTCCTGAAACATACTGATCCTGAAATTCTTAGGTGCTCTTTAACAGTACAGTCTTGATGCATTTTATATAAATTCAGCTTTTATCAAGTTTTTGTTTTTATGCTTTTATTGTTTGGTTTAAAGTCACACCAACATAATAGGCCATGGCATATGGTGACTTTCCAGCTTTGGTGGTGAAGGAAGAACCACAGACTTTCCGTATGCCACCTGGATGGCTTCCTCACATGAAGAATTCAATGGCCCAGAGTGAGGCTTGAACCAACATTGGTGATGGGCAAGTGATCTGAAGTCAGCGACCTTAACCACTCAGCCACTGAGGCTGTTGAGACATTGTTTGGTTTAAATCTACCATAGGACTCAATGAGTGGGTATGATATTATATTTTATTTCTTAGTCAAGAGAGATCTGTAAATGAATAACCATATTCAAAGTTAAGACAGGTTCATAAAAATCTATACCAATCAGAGACGAAAGTTTTGTGAAAATCAATCATACATCATTTAAATGTGTTATTTTCTATTTGCTGATAATGATTTTGCCTTTTTAACTGAAGGAATTTACATACCAATATTGGGGAAATCATTTTTAAAAAAATGTTCAAGTAACACACCTACACACAAAATAATTATTGTCATTGCATAAAATGCTGCTGTTTTTCTTTTTTTTTTAAATTATAATTATAGCCAATTACTTCACAGCCATGTTTTCACATTTAATTTTATATTTGCACTGATAATAATATATCAATCTAACAAATTGTGATTTCTTAACTACCTATCGAAATATAATGAGCAGTAATTGAAACTTCTGACAAGTCTGCTTGTTACTAAATAGAAGAATATATCAAGTTTCATTTCAGTCATTTAGCTAAAAATGCCACTTACAGTTTGATTCACCTTTACCTACACTAGTTCCTAGACTATGATATATCTTTTTTTTACATTTTTATGATTAAATGTAGTGAACTGAGCCAGTCTATATTCTATGTCCAATATCAGAATTTCAACATCATTCCTCTGTGAAAATCTCTAAAAAAGACGGGCTTTTGTCTCTATAAAATTAAATTCGTCAAAAAAAGGAAAAAATGTAGAAATATATTATTATCAGTCTAGTGGCTAGTCTAACCTTTACCTTGACATTTTTTTTCTCTTTAACCCATATTATACTAAATTTCTAAAATGGACTGGTCCATCTTCCAATTTGGGCAGTACCATTTATCATTTGAAAGGGTGTTTACTGAAAATTTACTGACCGAATAGCGAACAGTGCAGACCTGATGATCACCAACTGCATGGATGTGCAGGCTTATCATGATCTACACTGGTCGCAAAAGCAGACTCAATTGTGTCCAGCATGATAAGGTTTAATTCTCTCTAACCCTTACCCTACTAAATTTCTATAATAAACTTGTCCATCTTTCAATTTTGACAGTACTATTAACTGTTAAAAAGGGGTTCTAACCAAAAAGATACTGACTGAACAGCGCACAGTGCAGATCTTGATCAAACTGCATGGATGTGCAGGCTGATCATGATCTGCACTGGTCGCAAAGGTAGACACAATCCTGTCCAGCATGATAAGGTATAGATATTACTATTCATGTTATACATCATTCTAAAAACAACTCCAAGAATGGTAATAGAAATTTTTGAATTTTTTGAACTTTTGGTTTTTTAGGGTACTTTCAGTTGTAAATTTAGCTGTTTCTATGTCAATAAGACACCAAATATATGTAAACTTTTCATCTTATTTTTCATTTTTTTTTTATGATGGACTGTAATAAAACTTCTTGTAAAAGTAATATATCCATATATAAGGGTTTGAATTTCTTTTTAAACTGTGAAATGGGCCAGAATTTATACACATGGAAAAACACATTTTGTTTTTTTGAAAATAATTCAAAAGAATTAAAAAATATCCACCTCTAAAGACTTTTAAAACGATGTTTTCTTGCAAACTAAAAAAAGTATAAATTAAAGAAAATACTAGAGCTGCTTTTGAGAAAAACACATGTCTCCCACAACTTCCTAATCATTTAGATTGGCATTTCTTCTCCATTATGTATCTGAGTCAACCATGCACCAAGAACTGTATCACTGGCATCAGTATTTTCGATAATTCAGGGGCCATAATTCAGAAGTGCCTGGGACGATTTGGCTAGTTATCGAACTTGGCCCAGGACTTATTGGCAAACACATTTTGTTCAAGTCTGGCAAAGATCAGATGAGAAATGTTTGACTTAGAGCAATGACAAGATTTGTAACAGACACACAGACAGACAGACAGGAGTATTTAATCAATATGTCTCCTGCTGCAGTGGTGTGTGAGACATAATTCTGTTACAGATTTGGTGGATCAGACAGCAAGTCTTGCTGTTTCAATTAATGTCACACTGACACAATTACAAGTCATGTGGTGACTTTCAAGCTTTTGGTGGTGGAGGAAGACCCCATGTGCCCCTTTGTGCATTATTTCAGGTATAAGCCAATTGAGCAGGCATCTGATGGTAGCCAGAATCATCAGCCTTCCAATTATAAAATCCTGTTGAAATATCTACACAGATGCAGCATGTACCAGCATTCTAAAGTTGTATCCTGTCGTGGGAACCAGCATTCTACAACTGTATCCTGTCGTGGGTACCAGCATTCTACAATTGTATCCTGTTATGGGTAAATGTATCCTCCCTAGTGTCATGGGTACATGGTGCGCATACTGCAACTGTATCCTGTCATGAAACCAGCATTCTACAACTGTATCCTGTCGTGGGTACCAGCATTCTACAACTGTATCCTGTTATGGGTAAATGTATCCTCCCTAGTGTCATGGGTACATGGTGCGCATACTGCAACTGTATCCTGTCATGAAACCAGCATTCTACAACTCTATCCTGTTGTGGGGCCAGCATTCTGCAATTGTATTCCTGTTGTGGAGACCATAATTCTATGACTGAATCCTGTCAATTGTATCAGTCTTCTACAACTGTATTCTGGCATGAGTACCGGCATTCTACAACTGTGTTCTGGCATGGGTACCAGCATTCTACAACTGTATCCTCGCACAGGTACCAGCATTTTATAACTGTATACTGTCATGGGTACCAGCATTCTACAACTGTATCCTGCCATGGTTACCAGCATTCTACACTGTATCCTCGCACAGGTACCAGCATTTTATAACTGTATACTGTCATGGGTACCAGCATTCTACAACTGTATCCTGCCATGGATACCAGCATTCTACACTGAATCCTGTCATGGGTACCAGCCTTCTACAATTGTATCCTTGCACAGGTACCAGCATTTTATAACTGTATACTGTCATGGGTACCAGCATTCTACAACTGTATCCTGCCATGGATACCAGCATTCTACAACTGTATCCTGCCATGGATACCAGCATTCTACACTGTATCCTGTCATGGGTACCAGCATTCTACAACTGTATCCTGCCATGGATACCAGCATTCTACAACTGTATCCTGCCATGGATACCAGCATTCTACACTGTATCCTGCCATGGATACCAGCATTCTACAACTGTATCCTGCCATGGATACCAGCATTCTACAACTGTATCCTGCCATGGATACCAGCATTCTACAACTGTATCCTGCCATGGATACCAGCATTCTACACTGTATCCTGTCATGGGTACCAGCATTCTACAACTGTATCCTCGCACAGGTACCAGCATTTTATAACTGTATACTGTCATGGGTACCAGCATTCTACAACTGTATCCTGCCATGGGTACCAGCATTCTACAACTGTATCCTCGCACAGGTACCAGCATTTTATAACTGTATACTGTCATGGGTACCAGCATTCTACAACTGTATCCTGCCATGGATACCAGCATTCTACACTGTATCCTGTCATGGGTACCAGCCTTCTACAATTGTATCCTGTCATGGGTACCAGCCTTCTACAACTGTATCCTGGCATCATGGGTACCAGCCTTCTACAACTGTATCCTGGCATCATGGGTACCAGCATTCTACAACTGTATCCTGTTGTGGGGACTTAAAAATCTAAGAATGAGTTTTAAGTTCTGTCTCAGAACGCAACCTTGCCATTGGTCAGTTTAAAACAAAGTGCAGAAACAACCAATCAGAAGCTATCGAGTTTTGAGATTGGTCAAGAAACAACCAATCAGAGGCTAGAGTTTTGAGATTGGTCCAGAAACAACCAATCAGAGGCTAGAGTTTTAAGATTAATCCAGAAACAACCAATCAGAAACTAGAGTTTTGAGACTGACCTCCAAACGAATGGTATTTAAATCTGGCATCACATTGAAAACTACAGCCATAACACATTAACTTTAAGCTTTTGTCAACTTACAACAATGGATCTAGCATGAGTTTCACTTAAACAATGAGAATCCCACTGCAATGCTAGAATATAAACCCTTAAGATCAATTTTCACCAGACGAAAAATGATCTTCAAAACAGTATCCCATGCAAAAAATGTCTTTTATTATCATCTGTTGTAAGGTAATAACAAAAGAACTCTAAATTTTATTGTTTTACCTCTTGCTATTTTTCAATCAATTAACTCGGAAACCTGATCATACCAATAAAAGATCAATATCAAAATTTCAGACTTGGCGTAACAAATGTATTTTTGTATCATTTTGCTGGTGATTATTGATATAAGTTGATAAATTGATTGCGATACCTTCGGCTTTAGACCAATTATCACAGCATCCCGTTCTCACACTGTCACAGTTATGATCAATGGCATGCCTTTATAATGCTGCATCACGTTTCAGATTAATTCCTCGTTTCACAGGAAACCTACTGTTCATTTCCATGTTTAGGTAATTTCTATTCACCCGGATTAAAATGTGCACATCAGCAATTTTAATACAAAAAGCAGGAAACAAGTTTATGGAACTGATGTAATTGATGCAACAATGGACATATGATCAACTTCATAATATATGGAACAGCTACATTGGAGACCAGCTGCCAAACTTCATTTTAAGTTGGAAGTCTTGCAAAGTGCCAAATTTTAAACATAATTTTGCTAAGTGTCCAGCAAAGTTAAACATTTTACAAAGTGCCTTAACTACTGTAAGTTGTAGAGCTGAAACAAGAGCTGTCACTATTGGTGACAAATGCCCCCGAAGTAGGCCCAAGAATGCCACAGTTGTATTCGCAAAAAATCACATATCATTTTGTGACCGTGACCTAAGAGGCCTCGGTCGTAAGTGTGACACATCTTCTCAATATGGTTCACATTTGTGTCAAATTATTTTTAAATCCCTTGATTATAAAATGGCAGAGTTACGGACCAGACAAGAAACACCTTTGACATCAAAGTGTGACCTTGACCTTGGAGCTAGGGGTCTGGGTCTTGCACATGACACCTCATCTCATTATAGGGAGCATTTATGCCAAGTAATTTCAAAACCCCTTCATCAATGGCAGAGTTATGGACCGGACGAGAAAAAGACTTCTTAACATTTGACCTCCAAGTGTGACCTTGACCTTGGAGCTAGGGGTCTGGGTCTTGCTCATGACACTTCATCTCATTATGGTGAACATTTATGCCAAGTACTTTCTAAATCCCTTAATGAATGGCAGAGTTTAATGGACCGGACACGAAGCAATCATACCCTGTTAACCTTTGACTCATAAGTGTGACCTTGACCTTGGAGCCAGGGGTCTGGGTCTTGCGCATGACACGTCGTCTCATTATGGTAAACATTTATGCCAAGTTCTTTCAAAATCTCTTCATGGATTGCAGAGTTATGGACTGGACACGAAACAGACCATGTTAACCTTTGACCTCTAAGTGTGACCATGACCTTGGAGCTAGGGGTCTGGGTCTTGCGCATGACACTTCATCTCATTATGGTGAACATTTATGCCAAGTTATTTCAAAATCCCTTCATTGATGGAAGAGTTACAGCCCGGACAAGAATTTACCAGACGCACAGACGCATGCACGGACAGACAGACAGTGGGATTTTTATATGCCCACCTTCGGGGAATAAAAATGGCCAATTTAGTCCATGTTGAAAGCATGCTAGAAGTTTGCAAAATGCCCAATGTTTATTTAAATCAAAGACATTACAAAACAAGAGTGCAAGAATGTCACAATATACGCCCGTCACAGCAAATTTCTTTACTCTAGCACCTGTATTTGCAAATGGAATTTTAATTTTGTGGTTGTTTAGTAATAACTAAGTGTTTTGTTTTTCTAAGTCCACAAAAAAACTCCTTACCAGGTAGAGATACCTTAAAATACACCTAAAATTGGAAAGTAACATCTATGTTGTACCACAGAAAAGTGGTCTTGGTTTTTCCCTACGGTCAATTATAAAAAAGTTACAATATAAGTTATTTATAGTAACAACTAAGGGAAGTTAATCTTAAAAAAAAAAAAAAATCAAAAAAAAAATTGTAAGTCCACACAAAAATCTTTACCAGGTAGAGACTGGTCAAAATACACCTCAAAATTGGATGTAGCATGCATGTTGTACTACAGAAAAGTGGTCTCGATTTTTCCCTACGACTAGTAATAAAAAAGTTACAATATAAGCTATTTATAGTAACAACAAAGGGAAGTAATTCTAAAGAAGGGAACTGCGCATGACACTTCGTCTCATGATGGTGTATAATTGTGTCAAGTTACATCAAAATCCCTCCATGCATGAAGAAGAAATGCTTCGGACAAAGTCATTCTTGTATCTGACCTTTGGCCTCTAAGTGTGACCTTGGCCTTAGACCTAGGGACCTGGTTCTTGCGCATGACACTACGTCTTGTGGTGGTGAACATTTGTGCCAAGTTATATCAAAATCCCTCTATGCATGAAGAAGAAATGCTCCGGACAAGGTTTTCATTCTTGTATCCTTTGACCTCTAAGTGTGACCTTGACCTTAGACCTAGAGACCTGGTTCTTGCGCATGACACTCCGCCTCATGGTGGTGAACATTTGTGCCAAGTTATATCAAAATCCCTCTATGCATGAAGAAGAAATGCTCCGGACAAAGTTTTCATTCTTGTATCCTTTGACCTCTAAGTGTGACCTTGACCTTAGACCTAGGGACCTGGTTCTTGCGCATGACACTCCTTCTCATGATGATGAACAATTGTGCCAACTTTCATCAAAATCCCTCTATGCATGAAGAAGATATGCTCCGGACAAAGTCATTCTTGAATTTGACCTTTGACCTCCAAGTGTGACCTTGACCTTAGACCTAGGGACCTGGTTCTTGCGCATGACACTCCGTCTCATGATGGTGAACAACTGTGCCAAGTTTCATCAAAATCCCTTCATGCATGTAGAAGATATGCTCCGGACAAGGTCTGTGGACGCCGCCCGCCCACCCGCCAGGGGCGTTCCCATAATACGTCCCGTTTTTCAAACGGGCGTATAATCACCTATTAGATGGATTGCAGGACTACTTTCAAGTGACTGCTCAATGGAACCATTAATACCTCAACATGGAATCATCCGCATGGAAAGATTTCATAACTCTAGTGTCTCATCATGTCAGGGTAACATAAATATTTGATAAGTTTATATCTTAGGTTATGCATACTAAAAAGACAATGAATGTGGTGGAGGTAAAAACTAAAATTCATCAATACAGTAAATTTCAGTCATAAAAGATCTTTTATGCTGGTACGACAGTTCAGTTGCATTAAATGGCTGAAGTACACTTTGAGCCTATGGACAAACTCTGGCAAGAGTTTGTCATGTAACTGCAGTTGTAATTGCCCTTGTCAAAGACTACAATTGCTGTTACCCTTGCTACAAGACCGCAGTTGCCTTAACCTTTATCACAGGACTGCAACTGCCTTCATTTTTAGGACTGCAAGATTGCAATTGTTGTCATCACTGCTTCAGGATTGCAGATGCCTTCACCCTTGTTACTGAAGTGCACTGGTCTTTATCCTTGTTACTAAAATGTAGTTGCCTTCATCCTGTTTTTGTTAAAAGATTGCAGTTAACTTCGTCCTTGTAAAAGGATTGTATTCGCTGTCACTCTAGATACAGGGATTGCAATGGCCTTCATCCTTACATGATTGAAAGGACCTTCATATCCTCACAGGCTTGCAGTAGTCTTCATCCATGCTACAGGATTGCAGAGGCCTTCATCCTTGTTACAAGATTATAGTGGCCATCATCCTTGTTACAGGATTTACATTGGCCATCATCCTTGCTACAGGATTTCAGTGGCCTTCATACGTCCTACAGGATTGCAGTGGTCTTCATCCTTGCTATAGGATTACAGTGGCCTTCATCCTTATTACAAGATTGCAGTGGCCATCATCCTTGCTACAGGATTGCAGTAGTCTTCATCCTTCCTCCAGGATTGTAGCGGCCTTCATCCTTGTAACATGTTTTGCAGTGGCCATCATCCTTGCTACAGGATTGCAGTGGCCTTAATCCTTGTTACAGGATTGCAGTGGCCATCATACCTTCTACAGGATTACAATGGCCTTCATCCTTGCTGCAGGATTGCAGTGGCCTTCATCCTTGCTACAGGATTGCAGTGGCCTTAATCCCTGCAACAAGGGTGCAGTGGCCTTCATACTTCCAACAGGATTACAGTGACCTTAATCCATGCTACATGATTGCAGTGCCCTTCATCCTTGCTACATGATTGTAGTGGCCTTTATCCTTGCTACAGGATTACAGTGGCCTTTATCCTTGTTAAAAGAGTGCAGTGGCCTTCATACTTCCTACAGAATTACAGTGGCCTTCATTCATGCTACAGGATTACAGTGGCCTTCATCCATGCTGCAGGATTACAATGGCCTTCATCTATGCTACAGGATTACAGTGGCCTTCATCCTTGCCACAGGATTACAGCTGCTTTCATCTATGCTACAGGATTACAATGGCCCTTATCCTTGCTCCAGGATTGCAGTGGCCTTCATCCTTGTTACAAGATTGCAGTGACCTTCGTCCCTGCTATAAAATTACAGTTGCCTTCATCCTTGTTACAAGATTGCAGTAGCCATCATCCTTGCTACAGGATTGCAGTTGTCTTTATCTTTCCTCCAGGACTCTAGTGGCCTTCATCCTTGTAACATGATTGCAGTTGTCATCATCCTTGCTACAGGATTTCAGCGGCCTTCATCCTCATTATAGAACTGCAGTTGCCTTCATCCTTGCTACAGGACTGCAGTGGCCTTCTCCTTGTAACATGATTGCAGTGGCCTTCATCCTTGTAACATATTTCAGTGGCCATCATCCTTATAGAATTGTAGTGGCCATCATCCTTGTTACAGGATTGCAGTGGCCTCCATACTTCCTACAGGATTGCAGCGGCCTTCGTTTGTTTGTTTTGGGTTACCGCCGTTTTTCAATAGTATTTCAGTCATGTAACGGCAGGCAGTTAACCTAACCAGTGTTCCTGGATTCTGTACCAGTACAAACCTGTTCTCCGCAAGTAACTGCCAACTTCCCCAAATGAATCAGAGGTGGAGGACTATTGATTTCAGACACAATGTTGTTTATCAAATAGTCACGGAGAACATACGCCCCGCCCGAGGATCGAACTCACGACCCCGCGATCCGTAGACCAACGCTCTTACCTACTGAGCTAAGCAGGCAGCGGCCTTCATCCTTGTTACAGGATTGCAGTGGCCTTCATCCTTGTTATGAAACTGCAGTGGCCTTCATCCTTGTTACAAAACTGCAGTGGCCTTCATCCTTGTTACAGTATTGCAGTGGCCTTCATCCTTGTTACAAAATTGCAGTGGCCTTCATCCTTGTTACAAAACTGCAGTGACCTTCATCCTTGTTTCAAAATTGCAGTGGCCTTCATCCTTGTTACAAAACTGCAATGGCCTTCATCCTTGTTACAGGATTGCAGTGGCATTCATCCTTGTTACAAAATTGCAATGGCCTTCATCCTTGTTACAAAACTGCAGTGGCCTTCATCCTTGTTACAGGATTGCAGCGGCCTTCATCCTTAATTTTACTCCAGGAATGCAGTGGCCTTCATGCTTGTAACATGATTGCAGTGGCCTTCATCGTTGTTACATGATTTCAGTGGCCTTCATCCTTGCTACAGGCTTATAGTGGCCTTCATCCTTATAGGATTGCAGTAGCCTTCATCCTTACAGGAATGCAGCAGCCTTCATCCTTACAGGATTGCAGCTGCCTTCATTCTTGTCACTGACCAGCAGTGGTTTTCACCTTTTTAAAGGTTTGTATTTGGTCACAATATATAAATTTTATGAGATTGCAATGACATTTGTCCTGGAAAATTGTATTTGCTGGAAGTGTTGTTCATCCATTCTATAGGATTAATAAGAGATTTTATTCACTGTCCCTTTTTGTTACAGGATTACAGTTTGCAGCCTACACTGGCCATGTCTAAGCAGAGGATTTATTAAACAAATCAACTGATGATATGATCTAGAAAGACACTCAACTTTAAACTGCTTTAATGTAAAATCATCTTTACTTTTACTATTAATTACAGTTTCCAGATCAAGATTTAGAATGCACATTTTCATGTAATTATTTAATGTAGTTCTACAAAGATATCACTCCAAGAATAATTCCATAATCATTATAAAATGTATTACCTAATCTGAAAATTTCACTTCATTTATCAAAACAAAATAGCATACATCAAACAACCTATATCCAGTGTTCCCACTTCATTTTTTGGCCAGGGGTGTTTTCACCTCCAGCCAAACAAAACTGGGGGTGAAACATGAAAAGTGGGGGTGACGAAACTAAAGTGATAAAATAATAGAATAAACATGTCAAAAATTTTTCCCTGCGCAGCCATTTCGTTGCAGACAAAACATATGTGAGGTCAAAATCGCGTGGTTGACTGTGTACCGCAAAAATGAATAATTTCCGTACATAACCGATACCGCATTATAGAGTCCATTACGTCACCTAACCGGGTTACAAAAATGAATCGAAAATGAAAGTAAACGGTCAACTTGCATCCGAACTGAATAAATATTTTTATTAGTGAAGGTACACGACGGCGATATTACAGAATATTGATTAAAGACAATAATTTTTTTTCTGTGCGTGATTTCACCCTCGAGAGACTTTTTCTTTACGTGGAATGTAAAATCTGTGCGTGAAAAACGTACATATTTACGTGAATGGGAACACTGATATCGAATAATATTTTTCAGAATATTTGAATTTCTTTTAAATTATGTTCCTTGTGTCTGTACAATATTTTGGTAGCTCATGAATTAAAGAAATTCAAAATTCTTTAGAAGGAACGGGGTTAAAGCCACAAACCAATATTATTGAACGATAATTGAGTAATTGCCTGGAGAAATTTGTAAGTCCTGAGAAGAATGCTAAATAATAACATGCTTATTATTTAAAAGAATTTAAGAGCACTCTAACTTCAATGTTACGCTATATTTTTATACTACAGTTTTCACACTGGCAGTATGTGTTTATACTAAAAGTATAAGTATACAATTATTTTGCACTAACAATCTGTTATCCATTTTAAATTCTTATTTAAAGGTTATGCTATATAATACCGGTCAAGATGTTCTACTACAGGACAAAGTCTGACAAGTAATGCCGGATTTTTGCAGTAAATCAATTACTATCAACCTAAAAAAAAAATATCCCTGAATTTGCTAGTTTCTTTCTTAAACAAGAGCTTAAACAGACTTTAAAATTATCCAGTCAAGGAAGTTTTAGTGAAAAAAACTGTCTTACTTAGCAATAAGCAGCATTTTTGTAATATACTGTGATTTCATTAATATTCGTGGGGGACTAATTTTCATGGATTTCGGGGTCGAGTCAATCCACGAAATTTAATCCCAACAAACAAGTAAAATTCCCATTCATTTTATGTTCAAAAGTTGAAATCCATGAATTCATATCCTCATGAAATTGCTGTTTTGACCAAAACCACGGAAGTTCATGCCCACGAAATAAGATGATTTTACAATATAAACATACGAATGGCAACATTATTACAATAAAGAATTATTAGAAGCTTAACATCAGACCCACAGATAAAATATTATTATAATAACTAGAGCCCAATGACATATGACTACAACATAAAAAAATCTATTTATTTATATATTTGGGTTTTACGGCGCACCAACACAGTATATGGCGCAAAACAGGACTACAAATTTTGGTTCCACGTCTCATTCTAAGTTTTTATTAATAAGTTTGACTGAACTTTGGCTCAAATTTTAGGAGAATTAATATCAGATCAAACTTAGTTTATCAATTTGCAGTTTTTAATGGTTACATCTTAACCATTATTTCCTGCAGACAGACCTTGGTATAACCTACATTCTTCCAGCATTTAAAATAAGAAAAGAATCTGATTAAAATTATATCGTTGAATAACCAGCATGTTACAAGTGGCGATTATCCCTCCCATAAGCTTGTACCAGTCACTATCAATATATTAGTTACCAAATTTCAGAAAACTGCTTGACAAATTATGCAAACTTTAATATTCACAAGCATATAATCATCAAAACACAGAAATATTTGCTAAACACAGAACATCTTAGTACCAACAATCTAGATCTACCTGTCCATTACATGTTCTACCATACTGTCCCGTAAACTCTCAAGAAAGTTGTCCCCCTTTAAAAATGAAAGCCATTTGTGAAAGACTGCCTAGTTTTGTAAAGTTTCAGCACTGGGGCATTAATACAAAGATAATTATATATGTAACCTTTCTTTGAAAAATGTGAGTAATTAAAGTGTTGAACTGCCCAGAAGTGTGGCCCCTTTATGCAAGTCCTTTTCCAGTATCAGTAAACTGACAATTGTTTTGTAGAGTAATATATATGTTTTACATACTGTTCCATGTTCTATAATTTGGTGTTGTTTGAATTTTTTTCTCAATATAAAGGGCCTACTGATAATGCAAATATCTAGAAATAACATAATGTACTACTTTTCTGGTTTTATCACATGTTTATTTCAAGTTATTATTTACTAAAATGATTATATTCTTGTATCTTCAAAACAAAGTCATTTGAAATTTCATCTTGCACCTTGCTAAGTATACACCATTATTATAATTCAGTATATAAGGTTTGTAAGTAATCCAGACCATGCAAATCACTGACAATTATGTTGGATTAAATACTGAAAATTTAAACAGTGTTGTGAAGTACCTACATACCTTTCAATGCTCATTCAGTTTACTTGCAAGAGACCTCCATCTAGATAATTCATGGGGTATCCATCCCAAATTAAAGGTACAACATGCACAGATAAGCTTCAAGTACCATGTGTTACTGAATTTCATGAATGCATTAATGAAACTGAATCATTAATTACCACTTTCACAAGCTACTGTCAAACTGAAATATAGATTCATTACACTGAACTTCAAAGGATGTAAGTGCATAATCATATAGGCATTGACGCACATTTTACACTGTATGTTCTGCTTATTATACAAATTAACACCAAAAAAGCTAAACAAAACATTGCAAACCCTTTTAATCACCTACCTGTTACCTAATGCAAAAATAATCCTCTTTCCATTTTCAACTTTCTAATACAAATATTAACACCTTGACTTGATACAGTAAAATCAATCAATGTCATATCTCCCTCCAAACAGATCTATTGCGGGACGCGGGTGTCACACAAGTATTCAAAATCAAAACTTTTCTTATCTAATATATAAAATTTGGCACAAGAACCACTAGAGATCGACAAAGTCAACGACTCTTCACATAATTTGAATCAATCAATACAGCTTTACATTCGGCAATAGATCAAAACTGGTGATGTTTATAATTAAAAAAAAAATTCTGCACCCACCGTGAAAACCAATACTGGCTTATCTGGGTGCAGGGATATTGTTGTGAGCTAATATTGAACTATCTACGTGCCAGCTCGATCACAATCTAAATATACATAATATTGTTGCCTATAATGGCTATGTCTGGGCACAACTGAAAGATAGACAAACAATCCAAACACTTTCTAAATTATTTTGTTTAACTGTAAGAAAAAGTCCCTACTGCCTGGTGAATCATTTACAGGTAAAACAAATAAAAATGATTTTAGGTAAAGTGTTTAACAGTAGTGTTTTATTTGTCAAGTCCTGGGTGCTGTTTCACACTTAAATGAAGGTTCTGTTAAAAAGTAAGTTTTATGTAAATTTTGGTAATAATCTATAAAATGTATACAATCTCTTCAAAATAATTCAACAAAAATTTGCTTACAAAACAAAACTTATAATTAAACTTATAACTTTTGTGCACTGAAACTACTACAAGAATATTTATTCAGAAGAACTGATATGACAGTTCTGTTCATATGGTGACATAAGGTGTCAACCTTTCTAGTCTTGCACTTGCAGGCAACTGGTTCCGATTATAAAACTTGAGTCAAGAGACCATAATCTCAGAATGCTATACATCTTGAATTGGTCGGTTTTACAGACTGCACTCAGAAACAGCCAATTAGCTACAGCAGACACAAGTCTGCAAACCCTAGACTTTACCATCTACAAGCAGAGTTGTATGACCAAGAAACAAATAGTGTAAGTTGTCCATTCAAAGTTAACCTTTAGCCTGCTAAATTTCTAAAATGGACTGGTCCATCATTCAATTTGGGCAATACCATTTTTTTATTTGAAGGGGTGTTCACTTTAAATTTACTGACTAACAGCAAACAGTGCAGATCATGATTGCAGTACAAATGCAGATTGGAACTAGTATTAAAGGCATTATCAATTTGAAAGCTGACAAGTGAATGTATCATTCTGATATTACATACCCTAGGCAAACATTCACTGACATAGATCACAAACATTCATTGACACAGATCGTTTAAATTCAATGAAGCCATACATCCTAACCAACAAAGATCAAGTGGTCAGAACTGTATAAACATAAATGACCATTATACAATTATGTAAGTAAAACCAACTTAAATACATAAGCAAACAAACTTTAAATACATTACTATTTCAAAAGAAAATATCTCTAATACACTCTCAGACAAGTTGTTCATATACAAACATCAGAACTTCAAAACTTTTGTAAATTTTGTCACAACATAACCAAGCTAAGGAAACTTCCAACATTTTTTTGCTAAATATTTTCTTCAATAATATTGAGTCCACACAAATAAGATAACACCAACAAAAAGACTTCAAAGAGAAAGGATATGAACAGAGAGATGAAAGTTCTTCCTATATTTCAGATGGTTTCTCTATAAATAGAATTAACAGAAGTTGCTCATTTGCTTATATATATCTTGCTGAATTTCATTTGTATAGTTGCTAAACAAAGTAGGCGAAAATAACAAAACAGACATATTTTCTTACAAAAACCTAAGCAACAGAACTGAAACTTACTATTTTCTCATGAAATCACGTGTCAGTGTGATCAATACATCAAATGCCTGATGCAAAATTACCACTTTAAGTGTCAAAGTAAGTGTCAACATTGATATTAAAACCAGATCTCATCTGGTTGTGATGAGATTTTGGGAGATTTCACACCTTGTTCATTTTCTTCTTTTCATTGACATCAACACAATTATTAGTGTTATGGCGACTTTCCAGCTTTATTTCATCATGGGCTGTCACCTTGGTAGAACAACCAACCTTCCGTAAGCCAGCCTCACATGAAGAATTCAACACCCCAAGTAAGGCTCGAACCCACATCGGTGAGGGGCAAGTGATCTAAGACCATATTCATATGATAATTTCAGATCTGTTTGATTTCATCTCTTTAAATTTCCTAGCCGTAACATGTTATGCAAAGGTTTGGTGTAGATAGAGCTTACCCCTGCAGTGTAATCATCTGGTAAACTGAATGTCTCATTGCGGTCTCTGTTCATACCAAGCCCACCGTAATCTGTGATGTTTGTCTCCCCTGTCTGGTTCAGCTGTGTTGGCAGGCTGTGTCGTTCTGCCTCCTCTAAACGTTGTTCCGCTCTATGCAACTGAAAAAAGTCCAATTAAAATTAGAAAATAAAGTGTCGTAGTCTTACAACTGATTCGTAAAAGCTTTTTTGACTGTTTCAACATTCACACATAGGCAAGATATATCCATCTCTACCTAAAAGTAAAGAAAATTTTACAGGTCAAGATTTTTCAACTTGTATTTATTCTTGAATACTAATCTCAAAGCCTGCTTGTCATAACTGTAAACAATTGCTAAGCAGTAGAACACAGACATAGATATACTATAGCTTTATCTTTATAAGTTCATACTCTTAACAAGTGCAGGGAAACCACCTTACAATCAGCTACAGTCACACATACGGATATGTCTGTGTGTTGAGGTATGGTGCAGATGGGATTGGTCTGTGGGGGTACGGACACGGATAAGTACGGAGCAGTATGTCTTAGTACAGGAAAAATGGTGAGAAATGGGAAACAAAACCATACAGGACGCGAATAAGTATGGACAGGTACGGCGTACTTCCTTGAACTATGTTTAACTGTGCCTGGCAACTTGCCCAGCACGTAGACTGGTCTGCGGTAAACTACGCTGAACTACACTTAAGTACGGGCAGCCTCGGATAACTACGTTCAGCTACGGATCAATACTCATGACTACATTCGCATTAAGGTTTAGTAACAGGTTGGTAAGTTTAATATAAATAGGCTATGTGTAGCCAGCATTTTTATCTTTGACATCATGTCAAACTACGGCATAGTACGTTTCAGTATAGATAACTACGTTTAGTACGTTTAACTACGGATGAATAAGTTTCAACCAAGTTGGACTAAATTCATGTTCAAATGGCTACGGATTGCTCAAACTTTTGTGCATATTGCAATTTTGGATAAGTCTTGAATACGGTTTGACAAAGTGTTGGTACGGATTGATATGGATTACTACTTTGAGGTACGGCTCAGGTACGGATTGATTTGGATTACTACGTTTCTATCCCTGGCTAGACGTAGCTGTCCACGCCGTACGTGTGACTGGGTTAATATCTAAATCTGGTCAAGACTGTCACAAACAAGAGCTGTCACAGGAGACAGCATGCTCGACTATTTTGATGCTGGATAGTGAAACTGGGCACATCTCAGGAAACTAGAGTGTTTAATGACTCCAATTGTGGATGAAGATATTGCACAATAGCCTGAGTCTATGTCAAAAATATCAACTTAAAGTAATAACAGAGGTCAAGATAAAATGTATCAAAAAACTATATAAGTATATCCTAAGCAAAAAGGGGCATAATTCATTAAATATTGGTGCCAGAGTTATGCACCTTGTGTCATATAGTGTGGGTGATGATGTTGAACAACTATTTTAAGTTTGAATCAAATCCATTCAGTAATAACAGAGACAGAGTGAAAGTGCATCAAAACTTTAACCTAAAATTCTAAGTAAAAAGGGGGAATAATTAATGAAAAATTGGTGCCAGAGTTATGCACCTTGCATCATATGGTGTGGGTGATGATGTTGAACAACTATTTTAAGTTTGAATCAAATCCATTCAGTAATAACAGAGAGAGTGAAAGTGCATCAAAACTTTAACCTAAATTTCTAAGTAAAAAGGGGAAATAATTCATGAAAAATTGGCCCCAGAGTTATGCACCTTGTGTCATATGATAAGGGTAATGATGTTGAACAATTGTTTAAGTTTGAATCAAATCCATTCAGTAATAACAGAGACAGAGTGAAAGTGCATAAAACTTTAACCTGAAATTCTAAGTAAAAAGGGGAATAATTCATGAAAAATTGTGCCAGAGCTATGCATCTTGTGTCATATGATGTGGGTGTTAAGTTTGAATCAAATCCATTCAGTTGAACAACTATTTTAAGTTTGAATCAAATCCATTCAGTAATAACAGAGGTAGAGTGAAAGTGCACCAAAACTTTATCCTGAAATTCTAAGTAAAAAGGAGGAATAATTCATTAAAAAATGGTGCCAGAGTTATGCACCTTATGTCATATGATGTGGGTGATGATGTTGAACAACTATTTTAAGTTTGAATCAAATCCATTCAGTAATAACAGAGATAGAGTGAAAGTGCATCAAAACTTTAACCTGAAAATCTAAGTGAAAAGGGGGGATAATTCATGAAATATTGGTGCCAGAGTTATGGCCCTTAGACCAGACGATGTGGATGATGATGAGGAATAAGTATTTAAAGTTTGAATCAAATCCATCCAGTAATTATAGAGATAAGTTGAAAAAAGAGAAAGTGTAAAAAAACTTTAACCAAGGTGGGGACGCAGAAAGACGCCGACGCTGACACCGGGGCGAGTAGGATAGCTCTCCTTATACTTCGTATAGTCGAGCTAAAAATCACAGGCTTCACCTCGAGACCAAGATTGGGATATCCAAACTGGATACTCTTCCTACTAGCTTACTGGGTATTAACGATATATTCAAAAGGTTTAAGATGTGCCAAAAATAAATAAATCAACACATCAAATCAACTTTACAATGTTCAATTCAATGAACAGTTAGGAATCAAATCTTATTCAATCTAATATACAATTTTTTGCAATATTTTTGAACAAAATCTTTGATATCCCATGACCTTTTTTAAACTTTATATAGAAATATTTCTAACATCTGTTAATGTCTTATTGTCTGAGATAACACATTTGGCTAACAGCATTTTATAATTAAGATTTTAGAGTAGATTAAACCCTGAACAATATAAAGCCACAGTTTGTATATAACAAACCAAGATAGCTAAACTGGTATTAAGACCCTCACCTCAGCAAACTGATTCTAAGACCTCTTCATGCAGAAAAGTCATACCACATGCATCTGGACTTATGTCAGATTTTAAAACATTTATGAGCATTAAATTTTAGCTGCTCACAAACATTTCTGATCTTATCACAATATTATCAACACAAATCACATTATGTTTTCACCTTTGTAAAGGTTATCAACATTAGTGCTTTGAAAGTGACCATGTGATGAAAAAGAACAAATCAAGTATATGCAACTCTCTATAAACCTGTCCTATCTGGCCCAAAATAAAAACTGTCCAAGTTTTTAAAATGGAATATCACATTTTGTGATTAGGATAGGTAAAGAACTATATAATAAATAAAGAAAAATACAGCATTTTGATAAATCATGGGCACACATCTCTTAAACAATCAAAACAACTTATATTGTTCATAAACTTGACTAAGATTTTATAGGGATATACGTTACTTTCATGCTGATGATACATACCAAGTTTTGTTTAAATCGGATGGAAGCTGTAGGAGAAGTTCGGAGTACACAATGTTCTGATGTAGTTTTAATACTTCAAAGTCCAAAAAGGGCCATATCTCCAGAAAAAAAAATGGACATGGAAGTCCTGTTAATATGCATATGTCCACTTCATGTTGATGATGTACACAAAGTTTCATTTCAATTAGATGGAAGCTGTAGGACTATAAACCTCCTGGTTCTTTGACACCAAGAGCATATAATTTCTTAAATACATGGCTTTTTTTTGTTTTGATAAGTCAACTCTTAGCCAAGAATTCCCAGATGTTACGGTCATTCATATTCTATCTACATACCATTAGGATTGTTTAGAAAATAATGGCCCTAGAGTGTAAACATTGTTCAATGTGGCATTTTAGAAAATTCAGGGGACATAATTCTGATGTAAATTGACCCAAAATCAGACTTGACCAAGATTTATGACCATAAATATTGTGTCTAAGTTTGTTAACAATTACGTTAGAATTATGGCTACTAAAGTTTTAACATCTTACAAACATCCAATGATCCTAACTCTCACCATGTGCATTTTCTGCACAGGTGAGCTAAAACGCTTGTGCAGACAGAACAAATCAGCATTAAATTAGAAATAATTTGGCCTAACTTTTTATGATACTCATAAAATGTCTACTTTGATAAATTCATTTTATGATTGTATGTGCTTTAAATTACACTGCTATCTGTTTAACAAAAGGGTCAAGATGACCCTGGATCGCTCACCTGAGTAATATGAGCTGTTTCAAATGTCAAACTGATGATTTTTAGAAATTGTTTGGAAGATTTTCCAATGTACAATCAAGTAACCCCTGGGGCGGGGCCAATTTTACCCCGGGGCTCATGATTTGAATAAAGTTTGTAGAAGTCTATTAGGCAATGATACATGTCAAATATTTAAGATCTAGGCCTTCTGGTTTATTTTTAGAAAATTTTTGAAGATTTTCCTAATGTAAAATTAAGTGACCCCTGGGGCGGGGTCAATTTTGACCACTGGTGTCATGTTTGAATAAATTTTGTAGAGGTCCACTAGGCAATGCTACATGTCAAATATCTAAGCTCTAGGCCTTTTGGTTTATTTTTAGAATTTTTTTTAAGATTTTCCTATGTAAAATCAAGTGACCCCTGGGGCGGGGTCAATTTTGACCCCCGGGGTCATGTTTGAACAAATTTTGTAGAGGTCCACTAGGCAATGCTACATGTCAAATATCCAAGCTCTAGGCCTTCTGGTTTATTTTTGAAATTTTTTTGAAGATTTTCCGATCTTAAATCAAGTGACCCCTGGGGCGGGTGAATTTTGACCCCGGGATCATGATTTGAAAAACTTTAGTAGGGGTCCACTAGGCAATGCTACATGTGAAATATCTAAGCTCTAGGTCTTCTGGTTTTTGAGAAGGAGATTTTTTAAGATTTTCCTTTGTAAAATCAAGTGACCCCTGGGGCGGGGTCAATTTTGACCCTGGGGTCATGATATGAATAAATTTGGTAGAGGTCCACTAGGCAATGCTTCACACCAAATATCTAAGCTCTAGGGCTTCTGGTTTTTGAGAAGAAGATTTTTAAAATTTTTCCTTTCGGTTGCCATGGCAACCAGAGTTCTGCATGGAATTCAATTCTTTGAAAATATTTTAAAGGGGGCTACCCAAGGATCATTCCTGTGAAGTTTGGTGTAATTCTGCCCAGTGGTTTTCAAAAAGAAGATTTATTTAGAAATTGACGGACGACGCACTACGCACGACGGACATCAAGCGGTCACAATAGTTCACCTTGTCACTTCATGACAGGTTACTAAAAATGACTTTGCAAACCCTAAGATCAAGTTATAGATTCTGAAACCAGTCTCATAAAAGTGCCCTGTCATTGGTCAATTTCAAGTTTAAGCTCAACATCAACCAATCAAATGCCTGCAACTGGAGACTGGTCTCCAAACTCAGTTTTACACTATCTGAGTCCAGATTTAATCTCTTACCTCTGTCTTTGCTCTGTTCACTGTGTCCCAAGCCTTTGTCAATCCTGAAGTGATAAAATATGGTGAAATGAAAGTGTACAAAACACACACACACACAAAAAAAAACACATTCAATATATTAACCTTGTTTCATTGTTTATGTTGTGCTATAAAATGAAGGTGTTCAGCAAGATTAAAGTATGTAAAGACAATTTGTCTTTAAGATCCACCATTAATCACAAAATAAACAAGAAAGTATAATTTATACAACTGGTTTAAAATAGAACTGTCTAATTTTTGTAAGACTTATGCAGATTCAGCAGTAAACCTGTCTCAAAACAGTATTTTACTTATAAGACATGGCTGGGACTCACTGGCAGTATGCAGCACTTTGCTTACAAAACATGGCCCAGGAGGCTCATTGGCAGTACACAGCACCTTGCTTACAAGACATGACTGAGACTCGTTAGCAGTACACAGCACCTTGCTTACATTACATGACTGAGACTCGTTGGCAGTACACAGCACTTTGCTTACAAGACACGGCTGAGACTTGTTGACAGTACACAGCACTTTGCTTACAAGACATGGCCCAGGAGGCTCATTGGCAGTACACAGCACTTTGCTTACAAAACATGGCCCAGGAGGCTCACTGGCAGTACACAGCACTTTGCTTACAAGACATGACTGAGACTTGTTGGCAGTACACAGCACTTTGCTTACAAGACATGGCTGAGACTTGTTGGCAGTACAAAGCACTTTGCTTACAAGACATGACTGAGACTTGTTGGCAGTACAAAGCACTTTGCTTACAAGACATGACTGAGACTCGTTGGCAGTACACAGTACCTTGCTTACATTACATGACTGAGACTCGTTGGCAGTACACAGCACTTTGCTTACAAGACACGGCTGAAACTTGTTGACAGTACACAGCACTTTGCTTACAAGACATGACTGAGACTCGTTGGCAGTACACAGCACTTTGCTTACAAGACAAATTGACTGAGAGTCGTTGGCAGTACAAAGCACTTTGCTTACAAGACATGACTGAGACTCGTTGGCAGTACAAAGCACTTTGCTTACAAGACATGACTGAGGCTCATTGGCAGTACACAGCACTTTGCTTACAAGACAATTGACTGAGACTCGTTGGCAGTACAAAGCACTTTGCTTAAATGACATGACTGAGACTCGTTGGCAGTACAAAGCACTTTGCTTACAAGACATGGCTGAGACTTGTTGGCAGTACACAGCACTTTGCTTACAAGACATGACTGAGACTCGTTGGCAGTACACAGCACTTTGCTTACAACACATGACTGAGGCTCATTGGCAGTACACAGCACTTTGCTTACAAGACAAATTGACTGAGACTCGTTGGAAGTACAAAGCACTTTGCTTAAAAGACATGGCTGAGACTCGTTGGCAGTACACAGCACTTTGCTTACAAGACATGGCTGAGACTCGTTGGCAGTACAAAGCACTTTGCTTACAAGACATGGCTGAGACTCGTTGGCAGTACACAGCACTTTGCTTACAAGACATGACTGAGACTCGTTGGCAGTACACAGCACTTTGCTTACAAGACATGACTGAGACTGGTTGGCAGTACACTGCACTTTGCTTACAAGACATGACTGAGACTGGTTGGCAGTACAAAGCACTTTGCTTACAAGACATGACTGAGAGGATACAGCCTGTTGACAGTACACTTGGGCACTTTGCTTACAAGACATGACTGAGACTGGTTGGCAGTACACTGCACTTTGCTTACAAGACATGACTGAGACTGGTTGGCAGTACACAGCACTTTGCTTACAAGACATGACTGAGACTGGTTGGCAGTACACTGCACTTTGCTTACAAGACATGACTGAGACTGGTTGGCAGTACACTGCACTTTGCTTACAAGACATGACTGAGACTCGTTGGCAGTACAAAGCACTTTGCTTAAAAGACATGACTGAGACTCGTTGGCAGTACACAGCACTTTGCTTACAAGACATGACTGAGACTCGTTGGCAGTACACAGCACTTTGCTTACAAGACATGACTGAGACTCGTTGGCAGTACACAGCACTTTGCTTACATGACATGACTGAGACTCGCTGGCAGTACACAGCACTTTGCTTACAAGACATGACTGAGACTCGCTGGCAGTACACTGCACTTTGCTTACATGACATGGCAGAGACTCATTCTCTGAGATGAGCAAAGTGGGCAGGTGTATTGAAATGCAGTTTAACATCAAGACCATAATGTAGATGGAGAAACAAAGAACCCTACCAGACTGGTTCAATAAAGATAATTATAATGAAAAAAACATAGCCTGGTCTATGTATATTCAAAACAAAATATATCACAATGTAGTATTTGTTTTATCGGTTATTATAGTTTTCCTGCCGTGCAATTTTGCAAATACTAATTAAAATTTCAAAACAAATTATTGATTTATATCTGCAGTAACTGCCTACAATTTATCGCTTTCTCTTATAATCCGGTTAATATTCTCAAGGTGCCAGTCATGGAAAATAGAGTCAGTCATCAATGAGGGCTGTTCAAAATTAGTCTAAAATATTTCTAGCTGTTTGAATAAACCCAACCAGAAATAAATCATCAGAATTCCCAACCTTTCTACTTAGTTCACTGAAATTTTGACATGATTATAATCATGCTGTCAGAAGTTATCCCTCCTCAAAAACAGTCACTGACATGAAACCGGAACAGTTGTTAATGACACTGTGACTTCTGCAACTCTGATGCTTTCATTAACTTTACATCAGTTTATATTTTGTAAATTTCTTTTATTGATTTTGATAAACGATATCTAAGTCATGATCATTTGTTTGAATAGAATACTGAAAACAGCATAAACACTTATGTAACTAAGTCAGGGTGTAATTGACTGACATAAACATCGAATCAAAGATGTTTATTTTTTGCTCTTGAACTTTGTTGCTAAAAAATTTGGCCATTCTGGACCATTTGCAATCGTTTGTACCATTTGAAGATCAAGACACAAATATGACCAAACACTGCAATGGAGTCTGTTTCAATAATTTATAAATTTCAGCAAATGTTTGCCAAAATCTCTACATAAGTAACTAAACAACAGACTCACTGTCTGATTATCTATGCGAGCTGATGACAACATTGCCCACATTATAAAACAGTTTCTGTGTTTGAAAATATCATTACTTTAAGAAAATGAGAAGTAATTAAAAGTAAAATATGTACACTGCAGCCTTTTATGACTATTTTATCTTTAGCATCAACTCTTAAAAAAGACTCCCAATTAAACAGCAGTTTCTGCCAGTATCAGGGAGAAGAAATATCAAAGTGGAAATAAATAACCAATATCCTGTCAATTTCTAGCCATATATAGCATAATTTATCAAGATTTGGAGCCGTATAATTGTTTGCATAAATAAATTACAGAATCAATAATATCAAAGTCTGGATAGAGTGGCTATCGGCGGTTGCTATATCATTTCAATTAATGAAATACTGAAATAAAAATTTCAGAAATATAAATGAGTAGACTATAAGGATATCAGAGGTATTTGGCAACAGTCTGTGACATTGCCGACGTCAACGATTGATGATAACTCGTATAATCACACTAATAAGTTGCCATTTTGCCAAAAATCAGGAGCTCCACCATGTTGGATGCTTTCCAAAATTTCTGAATGGATCAAACTGTTCCCTTCCACTATAGCAAATGTCATAAAATAAAATTTCAAATCAATTCCTCTTTCTTTCTTGCACTGGAAAAAATGCTTTCTCCTTTTTTACTTAAACTTATTTGTATTTAAATTTTAATATAAAAAGAGAACGTTTGACTGAAGTGCTATTTATAAACATAATCAATAATCTTTATGCAAAATTTAAATTGAAGTCTTCATTTCATTAAATTGGAAGCGGTGATCTATAAATATTTTTTCCACATTTTATTCTATACTAAATTAAAAAGATTTAATCTTAATAGAAGTGAAAGGAGAAAATGACAAAATTTGTTTACCTATTAATCTAAAAGTAACTAAGTTGAGCAATACAGATTTTTTAAAACATTTTTTTTTTTTTTAGCTTATATAATGCAGACCCTAAAATAGATTAAGAACCATTTAAACAAACTTGAGATGAGTAAGGATGCAGGTAAGGATGTAGGGTTCCCCGCCATCAGTTGCCAATGGCGCCAAATGCGACAAGAAATAAATTCTGGTGCTAAAAATCTTCAATTGGCTAATTTTACTGGTGCCAACAAAAAAATCAGCAATCAGATTTGCTCATGGATGTAAAATTCTTACACTGTACACCTGAATGTACGGTAAAGGTCGCATAATTATGATCGATTACGTGACGTGTTGTTTGATACTTTATGATGAGTATATTTTGTGTAGCTAGTGACAATTTGGGAGTCTAATTAATTATATAACTTAATTAACTGACAAGTTTAGTCACCAAACTGATTAGATTTTTGACCGCTGTTGTTTATATCAAATCTAGAACAAAAGCAATGTCACTTGTGATGTCACCGATATTGTAATACCTATACGAAAGATGAAAAGGAAGGGAAGTCATGTTTGTTCATCTACAGTTTGAATTTTTTTTTTAAATGGACATTGATTTAAATGGTTGCCAAATAGTGATAATTCTGTTTATTTGCATGCAGTGTGATGATAGGATACTAAATGTTAAGAAACTAAGAAACTAAATGATTTTTTTTTTTTTGGTGGTTGTTTGGGTGGGGGGAGTGGGGGGTGGGGAAATTGGCAGTGGGGCATAATGTAGATTGTTGTGGTGACAGGATACAAAAGGGCAAGAAACTAAATGAAAAAAAAAAGTATGGTGGGGAGTGGGGTTTAGTGGGGAAGCAAGGTGTTAAAGCAGCATGCCTCCAGATCGTTCGACAAAAAAAATTTTTTTTTAGATATCTCAAAATGAATGCTATATTTCTTAAGAAGGCTTTAAAACTTAAGTACAGACAAACTTTATGTTACAGAAACACAATGAGAATTTGCTGTTTTGACTACTTTTTTTTTGAAGTCATTATTCACTACTTCAGCTATAGCGCTACTGGTTACGACGACGGGAAAATGTCTTTATTGCTGCGGGGGTCCGGGGTTCAATTCCCGACGTGGTGATCTTTTTTTCTTGACTTGGAACTTTTAAAATATGTTAGAAACAAAAATTCATATTCTAATGTTCATAATATGACCAAACTTCAATTTGAAAGAAAGATTATTTTTTAGTTAACCTTGAGCTTTAACCTACAACCCTGATTCATGCACTGAACATCGTCACTGCACCACCTACCAACATCTCAAGACTGAAGTCAATACATTGATTGGTTAGTAAATTATGCTCAGGACACGAAATATGACGGAAAAATTTGACCTTTGAGCTCAATTTGTAACCTTGACCTTCGACCTACAGACCTGGTCTGCACATGTCTCGTTGCCATCTACCTACATGCCAAGTTTGAAGCTAATACCTTGCATGGTTATCTAGTTAAGCTTTTGACACAATTATATGATGGCCAGTTTTGACCTTTTACCTCAATTTTTGACCTTGACTTTTGAACTACAGAGGCAGTTCAAGTGCTCTGCAAAATGGTCTCATAGTCATCTACCAATATGCCATGTTTAAAGTCAATACCTTTAATGGTTATAAATAGGGCTGGGTACCGCCTTAAAAAAAATACCGCAGAATACCATGGTTTTTTCCTAAATACCACGGTATATACCACGGTATACCACCATATATAATAATTATGACAGATTGACAGACACACACAGCATCACATATTTTTCTTTAAAATGGGTGTTTAAACTAGATGCCCATGGACAACATGTCGAGCCTGCCCTTTGACGCATAACTCTGACCTTGACCTTTGAGATAGAGTCAGTTTCACTGAGTTAAACATTCATGCAAAATATAAACAATATATATATGCATGTCAAAGTTATGGGCCAGGTAAGACCTGACATGACCTTTGACCTCAAACTGTGATATTGACCTTTGAGATAGGAACCTGGGGTTTGTGCATGACACTCTGTCTCACTGAGGTTAACATTCATGCCAAATATAAACTAGATTGCTTCATGCATGTCAAAGTTATGGTCCAGACAAACAAATCCTGACGCATGCACTGATGCACACATGCATGCACATACACTGAACAGCCATTTGGACAACTATGTCTTCGCATCTGCAAGCGGGCTAAACAAAAGTAACAAGAGCTGTCCGTAAGACAGCCAAGCTCGACTATTCGAAATATTGTCACAGAAACTGGAAATTATTACCCAAAATGTTTAATATCAAAAGAGTTTTAAGTTCAAAAGGGGACATATCAGAGTTATGGGACTTGATGCTATCAACTAGTTTTATAACCCCAAGAAACATGTTAAGTTTCAATTCAATATCTGCATTAGTTTTGGGGATAGTAACTTGCATGTAAAACTTTAACCAGAATTTTCTAAGTCCAAAAGGGGGCATAATTTGCTCAAAATACATGTTAAGAGTTATGGAACTTGACCCAGTGAGGTTGGTAATTGACCTAGAAAAAGAATAAATAAGTTTCAAAGCTATATGCCTTTTGGTAATAGCTGTATGTACTTACACGCAAAACTTTAACCAGGATTTTCTAAGTCCAAAAGGGGACATAATTTGCCCAAAATATAAGTCAGAGTTATGGGACTTGGTGCTATCAACTAGTTTTATAACCCCGAAGACACATGTGAAGTTTCAATTTAATATCTGTAGTAGTTTTGGAGATAGTTACTTGCATGTAAAACTTTAACCAGGATTTTCTAAGTCCAAAAGGGGGCATAATTTGGCCAAAATACATGTCAGAGTTATGGGACTTGACCCAGTGAGGTAGGTAATTGATCTAGAAAAAGAAAAAATAAGTTTCAAATCTATATGCCTTTTAGTAATAGCTGTATGTACTTGCACGCAAAACTTTAACCAGAATTTTCTAAGTATAAAAGGGGGCATAATTTGGCCAAAATACATGCCAGAGTTATGGGACTTGACCCAGTGAGGTAGGTAATTGATATAGAAAAAGAAAAAATAAGTTTCAAATCTATATGCCTTTTAGTAATAGCTGTATGTACTTGCATGCAAAACTTTAACCAGAATTTTCTAAGTCCAAAAGGGGGCATAATTTGGCCAAAATGAAGGTCAGAGTTATGGGACTTGGTGCTATCAACTAGTTTTATAACCCCGAAGACACATGTGAAGTTTCAATTCAATATCTGCATTAGTTTTGGAGATAGTAACTTGCATGTAAAACTTTAACCAGAATTTTCTAAGACCTAAAGGGGGCATAATTTGCTCAAAATACATGTTAGAGTTATGGAACTTGACCCAGTGAGGTTGGTTATTGACCTAGAAAAAGAATAAATAAGTTTCAAAGCTATATGCCTTTAAATGATAGCTGTATGTACTTGCATGCAAAAACTTAACCAAGGTGTGACGCCGACGCCGACGCCGACGCCGACGCCGACGCCGACGCCGACGCCAGGGTGAGTAGAATAGCTAGACTATTCTTCGAATAGTCGAGCTAAAAATCAATGCTTTCCATTAGTCTTAACTCTGAAAAGGGAAATAACCTATCTTAGACATCGCAATAAAGTATCAAAATTTATTTCCCTTGACTGTAATGTTTTACAATACCAGTATATAAATTTATGTTTAAAAGGACATGACCTTATTAAAGTTACTTAGCTAGTCAATATGATGATGGAAGATGTAGTATCACTAATCAGAGGATCATACATAAATATGAAGTATTTAATGACTGATGGATGTGAAACTGTAGTTCCTGCAGATCAGGTACCCAATATACAGACATGAAAGCAATAAAATTTAGAAGACATATTTAAGCTGGAATGCTGTAGAATTGTTCTACTTAAAATATATATATCAAATTGCATGTCTTGTCATTATAAAGCGTAACTTTGGGAGATGTAAGAGTCTAAGACCACCTTGCATGCAGCCACTTTGTCAAAAGATACTTGTCTGTTGGATTTTTGGTCAGTTCAGACCATATGGTGCCTTTCCAACTTCAATAAAGGAAGAAGGTTTCTGGTTTCCCTCCATACATCAGTCAAAGCAATGGCAAGCACCATTGACCTTCAGCCTGGTAGTTGAAAATTTCTCACATAAATCTGAGCAGGTCCTCTGTTGAAGAAGATCTGTACAAGTTTCTGTGGATTTTTTCTTAGATCATAAATCATTAGGGGTGTAACGATACATTGAAATATCGATGCATTGGGATCCTGAGGGTCCTGATAGTATGCATCAATAGAAAAGTCACGATCCAATAACAATCGCTGATAGTTCCTTCAACAATCGATAGTTTCGATAGTTTTCAAATTTTAGTAAATATAGAAATAGTTCATAATTCATAAATTAGGGCCTCGGAAAATATTTACGTCTCCATTACAATTATTAACCTTATAGACTTAAACTACTATAAAGGACTTTATTAACAGCAATTGAGCCGTGCCATGAGAAAACCAACATAGTGGGTTTGCGACCAGCATGGATCCAGACCAGCCTGCGCATCCGTGCAGTCTGGTCAGGATCCATGCTGTTCGCTAACAGTTTCTCCAATTCCAATAGGGTTTAAAAGCGAACAGCGTGGATCCTGACCAGACTGCGCGGATGCGCAGGCTGGTCTGGATCCATGCTGGTCGCAAACCCACTATGTTGGTTTTCCCATGGCACGGCTCAATTATAGAAAAGTGCTGTGTCTTACACTGAGTAACAATGCCAGTTGGTAGTTTTACTGTATAAAACATGGTGGCCAATAACTACTGCAAAAGTATTGCAATAGTAACCTGCAATAAAATAGTATCGCATTAGTCTTTCAGCAATATCAATACTATTGCAATAGTCAAAATTGGCCTCAATAGTAATCCCTATAAATTGTTACATGTATTTTGTGCCACTTTTCATCAGCATTTGACATACAGATATACAATGCCTGTCAGTTAACACTTCATAATATTATATACCATACCAGCACAAAACTTGTCCTATTAACCCTTACCATGCTAAATTTCTATAATGGACTGGTCCATCTTCCAATTTGGGCAGTACCATTTATCATCTGAAGGGGTGTTTACTAAAAAATTTCTGACTGAATAGCGAACAGTGCAGACCATGATGATCAGACTGCACGGATGTGCAGGCTGATCTTGGTCTGCACTGGTCGCAAAGGCAGAATCACTTGCTGCCAGCAAGCTAAGGGTTAACTAAATAACTTCCCCACATGCATAAGAGATGGTGAAAGACATCTACAGTGAAGACATAAACCTTCACTGTGAATATTGTAAGAAACTTACTACTTCTACATTCGTAGCTGTGTGCTCTAATTATAAGTTTACTTGTGCCTACTTGCAATACTTGCTGCTAGTAAAAGTTAGTGTATAACCTATGAATCTAAAACATACCAGGTTTTGTATCATAGGATCCTGAAGCCCCCTGTACTACAGGATCTGTAACCTTCCGACCTCTAATCATAGTTTATCCTCATTTCACAGTCTGAAAAATACAACAAAAATTAAATAATAAAATGCTTTAAGCATGTTAAGTACAAAAAATGTATATAGACAGCAAAAAATAAAATCATGAAAACTTCCTTACAATGTAGTACTAATAATTTAGAATAAAATGTTAGTCTGTGTAGGTGATCATGGTCTACACTTTTCACTATTTAGTCAGTAAATTTTCTGTGAACAATCCTTTGAATAAGAAGTGGTACTGCCGATATTGAATGATGAACCAGTCCATAAATTTTAGAAATTTAGCAGGGTAAAGGTTAAGAAAACCCATAAAGAGGTGGCAATGCAGCTTGTTTGGAAGGTTTTTCAATTAAGGTAAGTAATATATTGTATGTGTATAATGTCACTAATTAACCCATACTGGTTGGGAACCATTTTCCGGACACATTTTCATATCTTGGCTCCATTATGCCCTTAAAAAATATTTGACATAAATGAAGCCCACACTGCACAAACTTCAGCTCCTTCCACATCCGATGTTGTAATCAGCATCGTGTTATGACGTAAAATATGGGTTCCATGGGGCCTCAAATGGGGTCACTAAAATAAGTTATTTTTCCGTCAGGTAAACCAGAATCCGGACAAATATTTTGACGGTGTTTTGTTGTTAATTTAATATCAAAATAAGTAATTAAACTATTTCTACACATTTCTTTATCATTCATCTCTTCGAAATTGCACATGAAACATAACCCGACGTTCAATAGCTGCTACGAATGCAACCGAGGTTGACTATAAAAAAACTCGAATTTGGTCTTATACGAATTCTTGATAATTCCAATAGATATAGAATAAAAATAAGTGCAAAAATCGACAGCCCTGCATCTTACGTAACTTTTAGTGTGAAATTAAAAGTAGATCATGTTATCAGCAGACAATCATTATGTAGTTTGATTATTTCTTCCCCACTTGATACCTCGGCATGTGTGAACTACTGTGCATGCGCAATGCTATCTTCATGCCCCTTTAAGACAGAAAGTTGTTTTGTAAACGCAGGTGAGTTATCTTCAAAAACCCAAACAATATACAGCCTTACAAAATAGTGGTTTGTTGTAGACATGAAGAACAAACACTTAAATGATCTAGATGAAACAATTACATGAATAGCAACAAATAAAGCAGATATTGCATGTGTCCGGAAACTGGTCCTGTCCGGAAAATAGTTCCAAACCAGTATAGTCTGCAGTGACAACAGCTTTACAATTCTTCTGTTCAGATGATATGACCTACCATTTCCATAGCAACAGGTAAGTTCATAGAGACAACTGGGTATTACCCCATATTGCATATTGGTTCAACAGTATTAGGTATCCAAAAACACAGTACACCATGATTTTAGTTTCACTTTCACTTGAAAGCATGCATTTCTGTTTGCATTTCTAAACATTTTATTCATCTACATTTTGAAAAAAAAATGTAACTAACTTCCTGAAACTTTGATGAAAAGCATCATACACAAGTATTCTTTTATACAGGTTTTTTTCCACTGATTTGGGAATGGGGCAGACACCTTAATAAGGCACTGACCTTCAGATTTTCGCTAAAAATGATATCTCTAAATTGAAGTTTTGCCATGGATGTATTACAGGGGTTGTGCTGTTGGTTGCCAATGGTGCCAAATGCGCCAATTTACAAAATCTGATGGTAATTTGGATCAATTGGCAAAAGTTTCTGGCGACAACAAAGCAAAGATCTGGCAGAGACATTTTTTTCAAGACACCAAGGATCATCCTACACCGTCGCTGTGAAGTTGGGCACTTCGCCTAATTATCGCCTCTGGTCGAAATCTGAAAAGCTGAGTTTTTCAGACTGTTGTAACCTGTTTACAGAGTAATACAATAGATACATGTAAATTATCAATAAATTCATGGTTAACTCCACCTCGCCTGTCAAACATCAATCAATCGTAGCGTTAATATTCCACTGTAGTTTATCAATATTGTAAGCCGCCGCCATTTTGAAAATTTTCAATCGATGTGTAAAAAGCCGATAATTTTATCATAAGCAGACTTAAACGTCCTTCCTTGATCTTATGCATCAACTGTATGTTATTTCTTGATTTTATTATAAATTACATCAGAATTTATTTCAATTACGGCCAATTTCTATAAATGAATTGCTCTGGAACCGATTCCGCGGACGTCTGAACTGCTGTAAAAAATATTATAAAAAGATTGCCAAGTTTGGTATTGTTTTCAAAAAGATTAACTAATTGTACAAATCTGAACAAGTTGATGCAAGAATTGGGAATTATTAAAGCAAGAGAATCAAAACATGCATAAAAATTTCCACGTCGTTCAGTTTGTACTTTATTTAGAAATACAACTAAGAATAAATAAAGCAGAGGTACAACACGCCTGAACACCAGATAGGTTGTAACTGAATTTATTTATAGATCATTTTATTTAGAAATGGTTAAAAGAACTTGTAAAACACTCATTAAGTCATTTAACTAAAATGTTTTTTAAACTGAGCTTTTTATCTATTTATTTTGTAGTTATAAGAATAGAACTGAAATAAATGAACTTGAATTTAAGTATTTGTTTTTGTTCTTGTAGTTTATAATGCAGGAAAAATGATCATTCATTTCCCATCTTCCTTTGGCACCAATGTCGGCTCCAGTGTCTCCTCTTTGGCCAAATAGCGAAAGTCGTGGCAACAGCTAAAAAATATCCAAAGTCATCCTTGGTATTATAAACTTTAAAACAGAGTTTGTTTCTTAACTATCTTAAAAATGCCAAATGAAGAATAAAAACAAGCCGAGTTGGGAACTGATTCGGTCGTCGTGGCAAAAAAAATTGTCCTGTGTTTTTGATCAATTACACCGCAGAGAAATATGAAGAACTAAATAATGCGTAGTAACTAAGTTTTAAAGCCATCTTAAGAAATACAGCAATATTTTTCTGAAATCTAAACATTTTATTTTTTGAGGTTTTATGATCTGTAGGTCAGTGCCTTTAATAACTGGGAATTGAGACGGTGTGTCAGAGTTTTGAACTTTTCTCATGCATTACATTGATAATTTTATCCGGATTTGTCCTCCGGCATTTTGACGTAAATTTTCTGGAAATTCTTACTTGTCCGTCAGGCAAGCAATCATTCTAAAAGTGGTACTAGTTTGTCCGAGCCAAAAATGGTTGTCCTGGGCAATCGAACAACTGCTAATTTTGCAGACTGCTTTTTACTATGTTTCATGTATTTAATCTTTAGCCTGTTGGCGGTAAGTGATTCTGCCTTTGCAACCAGTGCAGACCAAGATCAGCCTGCACATCTGTGCAGTTTGATTAAGGTCTGCACTGTTTGCTATTCAGTCGATCAGTAAACTTTCAGTAAAAACTCCTTCATATGATAAATGGTACTGCCCAAGTTGAATGACAGACCAGTCCATTTTAGAAGTTTGGCAGTAGCCTATGCACGGTACTTTGGCTAGAGAACTGGTTCCGGACAAATAAATTCGCTGTATAGGGAACCGATTCTGGTTCTCCACTGCCTATAAATTGAGCAGGCTTGAGTAACTTCGGGAAAATTCGACAGTCGTGTATATTCGACACACTGAATTAATATCCGCGTGGAAAAACCCATAATGTCCTTGAATAATTTTTCTTAAGTAATTTATATGACGTCATATTTATATATGACCTCATGAGAACATTTTAATCACACAGGCGCTCTTTCTTTTTCGGACACGCGCATCGGGTAACTTCGACATTCAAAATTTAATTCATTTTGAACGAAAACCGCAGTTACAGTTTTCTATAAAAATGGTCAGTGGAGCTAAGGTATGTAAAACTATACTTACAATTGCATTTTGACTTTATTTAACCGAAATATAAACAGAACTATATTTGATGTTGATATTTAGAAACAAATAATATTCCCCGGTTTCAAAGCATGACCTTGGCTGGGGGTGATGAATTTATACGACAAGATATAACACTGTTGTGCAAATTCGACATCAAAATTATTCGATTACATCTTCTTTAAAGGATATTTACAGCATACAAGTGGTTTAAGCGTTTTTTTATCATATCAAAGCTTTCCTAATTTTGTCCACGCAGATTCTTAAAGTATGTTTACCAGAGCTGACGCCGCTAATTACGTCACTGATTTGTGCATTAAAAAACACCTGTGCATTTAATTAGCGTGCACATATTTACAACTGGGACAAATATGAATTTATGACAATTAATTATCGAAAGACAATCAAAATTCATGCAAAATTCACCCACAGGTTTCGGTAACAAAAACGCCTTATTTCAGATTAAAATATCGAGACAAGTTTGTGCCAGGTGTTGCAGAGCTCTACTCTCCATCAAAACTTGCCCCCCCCCACCCGACGTTCAGATGGTAGAAAACTGTACCATGTCAAAAAAGAAGACAGCAGTGAATAAATAAATAAAAATCATTCATGAAGCTATATTATATTGTTTCCCGAAACAATTAGCCAAACAATTAGCCGGCGTTTGTATAATCTGCTTAACAATAAAGATTTTTTTGTTTTACTTTTTATAGCTTGAGTTATGACATCTGAAAAATTGGAGCCTACTCGTCAGCATAAAAAGTTGTGTTATGTCTGTTGGGACATTTGCTGTTTTTAATGTAGTTATACAAAAAATGATAAATGTTCAATTTGTATATTTTTAAAACTCCATCAGGGTGCCGAATTTGCCTGAAAGATGTTGAACTTACACAACGACAACAATCAGAATACTATCCATCCTATTGATTATGTTGATGCAAACACTGGGCAGTGTTTTATACTTAAGACACAGAAAAGGTCTACTTTCGTTTTCATGAAATGTTCGAATCGGTCATTCTGAATCGAAAATTGCTTCATCGTTTTAAGCGTTTTTATGCTTAAGGTGTCGAATATACACGAAGTTACTCTATTTAAGGTTTTAAAAACAAAATGTTATTTTTTTCTTAGTGTTTGAAAAATCAGCAATTGTTGGAGAAAATCCTTAAATGCCAGTTAAAAATTGATTATATACTTCTATAAGTGAAAACAAAAATAAAATTGAGCATGTCAGAAATATAAACAAATTATGAATTATGATACTGGATAGTGAAATGCATGCATGTTGAAACATGATCATTTGAAATACACCAACAATTAAAAGCCACGGTTGCAATGATCAACTTTCTGCAGATAGTTATTTTATCATCAGGCCAATGCAACCCTAAAATGATAACTGACTGACTGCAACGAAATATCAAGCATTTCTAAGAAAAAAGATCGGCGGGAAAGTTTATCTTGCACCTGTCAAAATTTTCAATTTTGCACTTATAGTTAAATTTACATTGATATGGCTACTAATGACAATGAAAATAAATGGAATAAATACATGTTTTTCCCCCCGAGTTCAGAATACCAGATGAAGTTAAAAATCACATTTATCACATAGATTCTTGCAAAAACACGTACAATTGACAAAATTCCACGGTGTCCGCCATTTTGAAGCTTTCTACAAGGAATTGTGGGAAGTTAGTTACCGAATAAGGGAAGTAATCGAGTTTGTTTCACCGCAATTGATTATACACAGTACTTTCCCTTCGCCGAGATACCGGGCGCCCGGTTTGTAGAGCTCTCCGGGCTACTAAGTATGGCGTATGTGTTCACATAATATATGAGTATCGTGCCATTTTCGTACAGAACCGGGAGAAATCCGTACGGACGCTGCAAATCATGCAATTTCAATGCAGTTGTCGAGCTGTCTCCGCAAGCTTCCCACGGAAATCATCTGACGCATCAATTCCTGCATCATGGGGTCGTTGTGTCCCAAGGTAACCAGTCTCAGCAGCTAGGGCTTCATCCACACCGTCCACTCCCTGTGCCTCTGTCGGGGCTGTTGCTCATCAAGGACGGCCAGGGTTGCAATCATTGCCTGTGTCACGGTGTAGAACTTGAATATTAAAACGGGGAGAAGGTGTGTAGGCGGCCGGGTAGCTCGATCAGTTGGTAGAGCATCGGAACGGTATTCTTAGGCCCCGGGTTCGAGTCCCGGTCTGGCTGCACATCTATCTCACCCTGTGACATTTGGCGCCCAACGTGGGGCCGTGACGGCATTACACTGGTTAGTCTCCGACGCCTGTAATTGCTTATATATAAAGTACCCGCTGAAATTCGAGGACGAATTTCAAAATGGTGGGGAAATGTGTCACGGTGTAGAACTTGAATATTAAAACGGGGAGAAGGTGTGTAGGCGGCCGGGTAGCTCAGTCGGTAGAGCATCGGAACGGTATTCTGAGGCCCCGGGTTCGAGTCCCGGTCTGGCTGCACATCTATCTCACCCTGTGTCACGGTGTAGAACTTGAATATTTAAACGGGGAGAAAATGTGTAGGCGGCCGGATAGCTCAGTCGGTAGAGCATCGGAACGGTATTCCGAGGCCCCGGGTTCGAGTCCCGGTCTGGCTGCACATTTTTCTCACCCTGTGACATTTGGCGCCCAACGTGGGACCGTGACGGCATTACACTGGTTAGTCTCCGACGCCTGTAATTGCTTATATATAAAGTACCCACTGAAATTCGAGGACGAATTTCAAAATGGTGGGGAAATATGTCACGGTATAGAACTTGAAATAGTTTAAAACGGGGTAAAAGTGTGTAGGCGGCCGGGTAGCTCGGTCGGTAGAGCATCGGAACGGTATTCTGAGGCCCCGGGTTCGAGTCCCGGTCTGGCTGCACATTTTTCTCACCCTGTGACACCTGCAATCGCATGTATGCCGCTCTGAGTCTTATTGGTTTCTCCGAAGGACGAATGATAAAACTCGTATATTTCACGCTCAAAGTTGGGGATGACATGCTGGAGATGGCAAGTATATACTGGTTTCGAAGCAGTTTCCGTCATAAAATGAAGGTTTTTAAAATATCTTTTTTCTTGAACGTTTCAGTTCCGTAAAATGCTCCCAAAGAGAACACCTTAGCTCTTCTGCTTTACGAAAACATGAATATCAATAGTGTCTAGCGCACGTGATAACACACAGAGGGGCTCCAAAAGGGGTGAATAAATAGAGCTGAATCGGTTGACTACAGAAGCAGTTTCCGTCATCAATTTTTGTTTTAATATTTATGTACAATTTTACAGTGAATACGACTAGAAAAGCACCATCCGTGTTTTTTTTTTAATCTTTCTGGTGAAATTAATTAATACAATTTTAAGAAATATGAAGGTTCATGTGTTAAATTAGGCTTGTTGAAAATAGGAGGTAAAAAAAGCAAAACCTGAGACTCGAACTCGCGATCTCATGCTTGTGAAGCCGATGTTCTACCGATGCACAAAAATGACTCATTTTTATCTTTATTATGTATTTTTGGTAAATCATCTGGTTTCGACTGCCAAAAGGAGGAACTTTCAACTTAATTGGGGATTACAGAGGTATTTTTTGCGCATGCGCATTGGTTGCACGTGAAATCCCCCATGTGCGGAATGTAAACAAAACAATTATGGAATGAACAATTCGAGTTTTCTTGGAAAGTTTTTACCCTTTGTTGCTGAAATTTCACAGAGCTCTGGATTGCAGGGTAGCGTTGTGGAAACAATCTCGACTGCATTGTGAAGAATGTCACGAAACGTAAAATAACGCGTTGACGGATACTACTAGCCGACGGAAACTGCTTCGAAACCAGTATATAAGCATCTAAAATGTTTTGCCAACATTAAGGCACGGCAATGGCCGTTACAGGGTTGCAGCGCAATCCGTGCGATTTCACGGGTATAGCACGGGCAGCGAGCGGCAACTTTAAGGGTCGTGCGAAAGTCCAACGAGTCTAAAGTCTCCGTATGATTTCTTTTGGGCACCATGGAAAATCGTGCGTTGGCTGCACGATCAGCGCGCGACCTCCTTACGATACCCGTGCGGAGATTGTGCAATGCCACCTGCGACATGTCTACGGGTTACGGGCTAACATTTTTTTTCCAAATTTGTAGAACTATCGTAGCGGCTGCGGAGCCCGTGAATAATCCGTACGAAAATCGCACTGCCGCCTCCTGCCTCCGCACGGGGGCCGGAAATGAGGATACGGGCAGTTTACAAGCTCCGCAAACGCATCGCATGCCAAATGAAAAGTAGACATTAAGTCCAGTTTTTAAAAATATTTTTCAGTGTTTAAAAAAAAATATACTAGTATATAACTAGTGATGCCCCGGTGATCGATTATAATCGAAAATTGATTGAAAATGTCCAAAGTCGGCGGCAATCGATTACAGTTTTGAGTAATCAATTATCGTTCAAATGAGTTTGCGAAGTACTATTCTATTCTTTTCCCCTTTCTGTGTCTTACATTTGGTATAATACAGTTTCTCAAAATGATGACGGATCAGCCAATTCTGACTGGACCGGATAGATTTTTTCCATATTCTGGCAATGCCAGATGTGGAAGTATTTCAGGAAGGATCTCCTGTATAAAACTAAGAACACTTTAATCTTGATTTGCAAATTGTAGTTTGTCGGTTTTTTTTATAAAAGCTACACTAATAATTATAACTATTTTGTCTTTCTATACACAAAAACATATATACTATTCATGATATACTTATCACTTTTTCAGTCAAATAGATAAATACTGATGATTTCTCTTAAATCTATAGTATGTCCCCGTACGATATGAGAAATTTGGAAAGGTTGATCAGCTTGTTAATAATTATTGTTACCTCTTAATATAGCAAAAATGTGATCCTGTTTTGCAAAAGTTTAAATTTAGATTCCATGTAACGCTTTCATTCAAGACAAAGTTTTTATTTTCCACTTGAATAAACTAATCAACATATGTAGCTTCCAAATTAAGGAGCAGTTACAGCCGCACCATGAGCAAACCAACATAGAGCATTTGCGACCATCATGGCTCCAGACCAGCCTGCGCGTCCGCGCAGTCTGCAAGGACGGATCCAAGGCCACCCCCCCCCCCCCTCCCCCGTTCTCCCCGAAATCGCCGGAGCATAGGTAATTTGTCTGTTGTTCTGGGTTAAAAAAGTGCTTTTTTTCTAGCTTGCTACGCTCGCATACTTAATTTATCTCTTGTTCTGGGTGAAAAATATAGATTATGCATTTTGTTTTCTCGATCGCTACGCTCGCATAAGTATTTATCTTTTGTTCTGGGTGAAAAATATAACGTATGCATTTTTTTCTTGCTCGCTCGCTCGCTACGCCCGCATAGGTAATTTGTCTTTTATTCTAGGTAAAAAATATAAAATATGCATTTTGTTCTCGCTCGCTATTCTCGCACAATAAAAGTCCAACAAAGTTAGCATGAGCTCCTATAACGCTCTTTGTTATCTCTATATTAATAGCCCTTGGTAACCCCTCCACAAAAAATCCTCAGAAATCCAGTCGGGCTAAGAAATTCCATTCTGAGACACTTACGCAAGAATAAGTCTGACAAGTCATAAAACATGGACTATACTGGTACTGTAATAAGTATGTTATTTGGGTTGATTTTATCACAAAACCTGTCCTTTTTCAATAACAAATAAAGTACCCCAGAATGCACCAGATGGATCCATAGTTTTCAAAATTTCCCCCGAGGGGGCGGGGTGGGGGGGAGGATGGCACCCCGGACCCCCCTAGTTGCGCCCCCACCCCTAACACCAAACGTCGTTATGGCGTCCCGCCGAATGTCGCCCGGACAAACGTCGCCCCGCCGAATGTCGCCCCATCGTATATAACAACGTATATAAGTATGATATAACGCTTTTTTTTATTTAATCTCGTTAATAATGATAAAAATATTGTTACTTTTTATCGTTAAATTGTTTAATACCACAGGATGATAAGCACAGGTAAGTTTGTCGCACAAGAGCTTTGTACAGTACCTATAGTGTTGTATACATTACTTGAATAAAGCTTACCCTTAGCATTACCATGACATTTATTCACTTTTTAAATTAAACTATATATCATAATTATGATCCTGTGATATTTGACTAACAACAAAGAAGCAAAGATTTCAAAATAAGACGCCTACGTTAACTATGTCAATGTGTTTTGCGTCAATATCAAAACAAGAACTTGTGAAAAAAAGTAGCATTTAATATTCAGTGTATATATACATTTTGTTCATATAGAAAAGATACATTCACAAGTACCAGATTGATGGTATATTCGTATATTTTTACGTTGGCTTTATTTCGTCGATATCAAAAGGTAGTTGTATTTATTCTGTTTTTAGTCAACTTTCAAACTATTTATGATTCTGACGAGAACTGAATAAGTAAAGTATTGCACGCTACACAAATGTTTACTTTTTGTTTTCGTCGTTGCTTTTTAAAAAGAAGCCGATACAGACCTGAGTGGCCTTCAAATATGCTATTTAACTCTTCTAGATTATTAAAGTTTTCTGTTTCTTTTTTTTTTGTCTGTTTAACTTGAATTTAACATTTTGGTCGTCCTAAAAATATTTTTAAAATTTTGTTAAATAGAAATTTTGTATAAAGTTCATTTCTTTTCATGTTGTCGGGTTTTCGCCTCGCCAACATGTCAATACGACATGGCAGAAATCAGCCACCATATGAAAAGGTTTTCACCCGAACTGTCAACCTTATAAACAACATGTAGATGGATTCAGTACGTGGGGTTCAAACTCATTATCAAGTATACTTACAATATTAGTACCAACGACGCTGTGGGTATGGTGTTTATTGTGCGAGCGGCGCACCAAACAAATTTCGATAATGTTTATGGAATACAGAATGTTCGTGTCATTCTAACATACAGGTATATATAACTACAAACACATGTATGTAAATGTAAATGTAAATGACAATCATTCGAACTACAAAGCAAATTAATTAAAGAAGAAACTTGACAGAACTGAATTGCAGATTAAAAGACATTCCGATGGCTATCTTTCACTTTAATATTTTATATGAAGATTATAGAAAAATAGTGCGCATTAAATATATTTAATTTTACTAAATACATAAATAAGTTGTGTTTGTAGAGCTACATTCATAATAGAATGTCATGCAATAACAGTTGACTGTTTAAAAGCTTCCAGTTTTTAGTGGTAGTAAACATTTACACTGTGTTGAGCCATACATGTTTTCGTTTTCTTTAATATCTTAATTAGAAGATGGACGTTTATTGGTATGTTGTAAACATTAATTAAGCAAAATCAAAATGACGGAATCGCAAACAAAAAAGACAATGTACTGGAGTTTGTTACCAGAAAGTGGTGATTAATTTGCCGTTAGTTTACAACATAAATTTGTCAGTGCAGTGGCAGAAAGTCTATTCTCTAGTACCATAATCTTAGTTTAAATGCAAAATTTTGGCTCGACTGCAATGTTTACAAATGAATGTTTTGATTTTATACATAATTTAAAAATATTGTCTGTAAATATAACACCTCTGTGCATGTTATAAAAGTGCTTTCCTGCAAATATGCCTCTTTACCAAAGCTTATGGTTCCACTTCGACTGTTCATATTTTAGCGATCATTTTCTTTCAATGTAAACCCATTTTAGGTTGACATAAAACATATATGTAATTGGTTTGACTGTTAACAGATGCTTGTCAGAACTGTTTCGCCCTTTTAACATTTCTGTCATTTCTATTAATCATCTTACAAATTGATAATTATTATAAGCAAATTCTGGTAAATTAAAAAAAAAGTGGAATTGGAAATACAAATATTGCGAACATGGATGATGTCATTTTCGGAGAGTGATAGGTCTTTGTAATACTGGCAGATTAAAAAAGCAGCAGATAATGGTTACGTTAGTAGCTTTGACTGGCCATTAGTTTTAATGTTCTGACGTTAGGTGCATCTGTATTGTAGACGTTTCAGTTGGACCTGTACAAACATGTAAGAAATTAAATATTTTTTGTTTCGGTGTCCATGCAAAATGAACGACAGAATATGATCGACAAGCGCGAGTCATGTTAATTTGCCGTTCAATTTCAAATCGCATGAACACCGAAAAAGTGTCATTTCTTATATTTACATTATATTTCCTTTCCATTTGTAACCAAGATTATATGATAAATTTCAGACGTTTTGTTGCATTTAGCATTAAAATAAGCTCCACGGCCATTTTGTTCACCAGAAGGAACAACTGCGACGTCATCTAAGGAACGTTCTTAGACTATACGCGGACGTCGTCAAAACAGCGGTCCGTTATTACTAAGCAGCGTTGACGTAATTTTCGCCTTTTCATTTGCTGTTCATACAAAATAATCGTCATTATTATATACCTATAAAAATTCTGTAAACAATCGGCTTGTATTTCACAATTAAATATGAACAGACAGATAAAAATTCCGTATTGTACCTTTTAAATTCCGTATTGTACCTTCCGTATTGTATGCTGCCGGACTAATTTCATTAATATGCATGACCCGGCACATTTCTATAAATAGCGCACATAAAAACTTCACTTAGTTCCATTTAATATCGATAAACATTGAAGATTTCGTTCAAGAACAAAACAAGAATCAAAATGGTAAAGGTATATAATAAAATGGTTATTATAACAGTACCTCGATATGGGACTTTGTATTCGGCTCTCGTGGATTTTGCAAAGTCGGATCACACTCGGCGCTTGCGCGCCTCGTGAGATCCGATCTGGCAAAATCCACTCGAGCCGAATACTGAATCCCAGATCAAGCTACTGTTATAATATTTTATTTTCAATGGAAAAGAATAGGATGAATGTAAATATTAACTCGTAAAAATGAAAAGAAGTCATCAATTGATAAAGATTCAAGTGACTACATTCTCAGCTTCTCAAAAGATACATATTGAAACTTTTACTTTTGAAATTATGGTTCATGAAACAACGTCAAATAAAAGACTCAGACTGAGTCTAAGCCTCACAATATATTCAATATTCACACAAAAAAAATAAATATATATCCTCTATGAACCTTTGAAGGTGATAATTTTCGTAGGTGTTGCATTCTTCAAATGGTATGGTGATTTCATATTGATGAGATACAATGTTTACTAATTTTTAAATCAGGAAGTGCCTTGTTTTCGGTCGTCAATTTATTTACATCTTTTGTTTAAGCACTGCGTGCGTCACATTGAATTTAGCACTCAGGGAAATAGAAAACACAAAAGTAACAGGTTGAAGTAGTTGTAGTTTTACTCACGTCTTGGAAAAAGCTTAAATTAGAAAACGTATCTGTCAAAGACAAATAATCCATTGATCTTTAAGAAAACTGGCCTGTATGGCCTATACTAGAAACAAATCAGCTTTAGAATATGACTTTACAGCGGGAAGTCTAATGTGATAAGTCCAACTTCCAGAACAATTGAAAGCAACTTCGACGCCATCTTTCATGAATTCACAACGGCGAAATATAGGGGATTCAAAAGGACGCAAACCTACAATGCTCACAGACTATTTGAGTCAAAATGTTAAAACTAATTAATCAATAACAATCGCGGGAATGATAAATGAAATTCTTTTTTATTGGGTTCATATGACATATAAGCTTGATATTTTGAATATGGATACAAAGTTATTTAGATATCCAAGCATGGATGTAAAAGGTGTAAAAGAAAAAAGACCTTTAAGTGTGACGTGAGAGTTATGGAGCGGACAAGAAAAAAGACCCTTGAGCAGGTGTAGTCTTGACCTTTGAGCAAGGGGCCTGGTTGTTAAACAAGTCATTTCGTCTCATTATAGGAAACATTTGTGCCGAAAAATATCGAATCCCTTGATGAATGACAGAGTTATGGACAGGACAGGAAAAAACCTACAAAACTTTGACCTCAAAGTATGACCTTGACCTTTGAGTTAGGGTCTTGATTTTGTACACGACAAGTTGTCTTATCTGGGCGTTGGGCATGGCATGTCTCATTTTTGGAACATTTGTGCGAAGAAGTATAAAAGTCACTTGATTTATTGTAGTGTTATCGAACGGACAGGAAATAAAAAGCCATATACCGTGATCTTGACCTTTGTGCTAGGGGTCTAGATATAGCCCATGAAAAGTCGTCTCGTTATTGGGCAAATTTGTACCAAATAGTATTAAAGTGTGGCGTGAGAGTTATGGAGCGGACAAGAAAAAAGGCCCTTTGATCTCCAAGTGTAACCTTAACCTTGATATTTGTGTACTGTTATATGTCACATCTCTTTACTACATCCCGTTGCCTTCCATGTCATATGGTGTCACAACGTGGTCATCATCTTCCATCTATTTACAAATGTACACAGACTGTGTGTTTACATGTAGATAAAATGATATAACATCTGCGAGAAGATGATTTCAAAGCATAGAACGAAATCAAGCAAATAACAGACCCGGTTTGACTAAGCCTATTCGTGACCGGTAATACTGATGTGAGACACCCCTCACTCTTTAATGTATAACTCATTCATTCAGAAATATTGATTGGCGTCTTGATCAAGCAAGAAGGCCAACATGGCCCTATATCGCTCTCTTGACTGACATAGGGTACATGTACGTAATTTCTTGGTAGAAGACCTTTACACACTGCGCTATGCTAAATATCTAAACCTCAGGCCTTGAGGTTTTAGACAAAGAGACCTTTACAGTTGTTTTCTTTATAAGTCTAAGTACAACAACTTACTTGACGACGAACGGTGAGTGATCACAATAGCTCATTCCCAGCACTTCGAGCTCAGATGAGCTAAAAGGACCAGAAAATGAAATAAAATCTGGTCTAAGTACGTGCAATTTTTTACGACCGCCACACGGTAATTAAAGATTATTGTTGGGATAGATAATACAATCATTAAGAACATGACCAAGTGAAATTATATTAGAAGGTTTGATTGATTCTTTAAAATGTGGAACACTCTAAAGCACCCCCTCCCCCAGTACCGGCTTAAGATTACTTTCTTTCTAATATTAATGCTAAAACAATGCCGAATATACGTCAAATTGCACTGTTTAAGGTATACTTGCCATTTTTTAATGGGGGTGTGGGGTGAGGGTATACCCCTGGATCCCCCAAGAATTGCGCGCCAAAAATCAAAATCCTCGGCCAACCCTTAACAAAAATTGATACGCAAATGTGTGCACTTTCTTCTCATGGCGGAATGAATTGAGAAATTTGGTACAACAACATGTGAGGACAGTTAGACTTATTTTATTTATAAATAATCATTTACGTTCCTCGTTTACAATTTGTTGTAATCAAGTTCTGTAGAATGAAATATGTATTACAAATGAGATGTTAGTAAAGTTTGGAATTACCTCCATAATCGACCTCATTTTCACCTCAAGCAAACACCTTATCCATTCTAGTGGTGTTGGCGATCCTTTTCTTCCTCAAGATGTACGTTACCATTGTCCTATCTATTGCTTATTCAACTTAAAAAAGCCAAAGAGGCTATGTTTTTATCGTCACGTTTGGATTTTTGAAAAGGGGAATTATGGTCTTCTCAGACAATTAGCCTCAGAAACTGAGTGGGAATCTAAGAAAGATGATGATATTAATGTTTATGCTAACAATATAACGAGTGAAATTACAGACATAGCAAAACAATGTATTCCAAATAGAAAAGTTCTAATACGAGAAAATGAACCACCTTGGTTTAAAAATGAATTGCGATTGCTTATTAGAAAAAGAAAACGTCTTTATCGAAAAACAAAGCACACCAATTCGCCATTTCACTGGGAAAGATTTCGAAATTTGAGAAACCAAATTACCTCTAAAATTCGCGAGGCAAAAAAACAGCACATTGACAACCTAGCCGCAAAGTTAAAACAAGAAAATCGGAACACTAAGAGTTGGTGGACCTGTCTTAAATCCTTCATTAAACCTCCTTCATCAGTCTCTATACCCCCACTTTCCTCTGGCGATAACATTATATTCAATGACACTGATAAGGCAAATCTCTTAAATGACTTTTTCGTTGCCCAGACTCGAACTGATGAAAGACGAGCCCCCATTCTCCCTGATTTGCCTGATATTTCTGATCAAACTCTGGATGACATTACTATTACTCCCAGCGAGGTGGAATTGGTACTAAAGTCACTTCCTCTAGGGAAAGCAGCTGGTCCAGACGGAATTAACAATCGTATACTTCGTGAACTTTCACATGAACTGAGTAGTCCTCTCAGCTCTCTCTTCAACTATTCAATTCAGATCTCTCAGGTTCCTGACACATGGAAGGAAGCAAATGTTTCTCCCTCTTTTCAAATCTGGCGACCCTTCCTTAGTTAGTAACTATCGCCCTATATCCCTTATCAGTACTGTCAATAAAGTATTTGAAAGAATTGTATTCAAACAGACTTTCAACTTTCTTCGAGAACATGATATTCTTACTCCTTTGCAATCCGGTTTTGTTCCTGGTGACTCTACTGTCAACCAACTAACATATATCTATAACTTATTTGCACAGGCTATGACTCCGGTAAAGAGGTCAGAGCTGTATTTTGTGACATAAGTAAGGCCTTCGATCGTGTCTGGCACAAAGGACTTATTTTCAAACTGAATTCTGTAGGTATTTCCGGACGTGTTTCTTCTTGGTTCTCTTCTTACCTTAATAATAGAAAACAAAGGGTTGTTCTTCCTGGTTGTAAATCGTCTGAAAAGTGCATTACAGCTGGTGTTCCACAAGGGTCAATTCTCGGGCCTTTACTTTTTCTTATATATATAAACGATATAGTACTAGATATCCAAGCGAATATTAGGCTCTTCGCTGATGATACTAACCTTTTCATTGTAGTAGAAGATCCTATCACTGCTTCAACTATTTTAAACTCGGACCTGCAGAATATAACTTCATGGGCAGAAAAATGGTTGGTAAAATTCAATCCTTCGAAAACTGAATCCTTACTGATATCACGTAAAACTCACAGAAATATTAATCATCAGCCAATCAGAATGCAAGGCGTACAAATAAACGAAGTCCGTAATCATAAACACTTGGGTATCAGTCTCTCGCATGATCTGCGGTGGTCCACACACATTGAATACATTAAAAGTAAGGCCTGGAAAAGAATCAATATTATGAAAAAACTAAAATTTCAGCTTGATAGAAAATCACTTGAAGTCATATATATATCTTTTATACGACCAATTCTAGAGTATGGAGATGTATTATTTGATAACTGTACACAGAATGAAAAACGAGAGCTTGAGCAAATTCAACAGGAAGCGGCAAGAATAATTACTGGAACAACAAAACTTGTATCCATTGATAAACTCATGACAGAGGTTGGTTTAGAATCTTTGGAAAAACGGCGATACAAACACAAACTTATTCTTTTCTTTAAAATGAAAAACAATCTTACCCCACAGTATCTTTCAGATCTTGTCCCTTCGTCAGTTGGCAGTGAGCATCGCTATCCACTCAGGAATGCAAACGACACGCAAAACATTCTCACACATACTGACTTTTATTACAAATCATTTTTGCCTTCAGTTATCAGAGACTTCAATGCGCTCCCACTTCAGAAACAAAATGCTCCAACGGTTGCATCATTCAAGCGAATGCTAAATAACGACCTACCAAATGTCCCCAGATTCTTCTTTTCTGGTGACCGTAAACTGCAGATCCTTCACACAAGATTACGCACTCACTGCAGCTCTCTTTCCTCTGATTTATTTGAGAAAAATATTATCGACTCTCCCTTGTGTGACTGCGGGGAAATAGAAAATTCTTACCACTATTTCCTAATTTGTCCAGAATACATAGATCTCCGACCTGAACTACTTACTACGATTTCCCAACATTGTAATCCCTCTATTAATGTTATCTTAAACGGTGATATTTCACTATCTCTCGATTCCAATATAACAATTTTTAATGCCGTTCAAAAATTCATTAGAGAAACAAAACGATTTTAGCAATAGCTAGTTAATGTAATGTTGCATAAAATACAATTGCATCTATATATGTATACACGTCATATCTAAACATTATCATTATCTAAACATGTTGATTATTTGATTGATTCAGCTATTTTCTTCACACTTTATCCTTATCGTTCATCCGTTTATCCTTTTTTCTTTTACGTGTTTAAGTTTTTTACAACTCTAAATTTAGTTTGGTGTTTAACTTACATTTTACACTTACCATTTAAATCAGTATCAAATATCTCTTTAAATGAGTTTTGCTTGTTATTTCATATCAAGTGTTTCTGAATTCTACTTTTCAAATTCATTGCTATATGTCTGAATATGTTTTCATATTTAAACTTTTATTGTACTTTACAAAAGCACTTTTTGGTTTATTGAAATGTGTCATCTTTTCATGTATTATATATAATACTGTAGTAACTGGTAATTAATTGTGCCATGAATAAACATGTAATTTTATGTAATAAGGAGAGGACAACTGTAAGCTAATATAGCTTTCTGTCCAATTCCTGGAATGTTGTATTGTAAATATTTCATGCATTTCGGAATAAAAATATGTTTAAACTAAAGTTTGGAATATTAAATGTGTCAGCTATACGTAAAAAGCATTTAAAGAATATATAACTTATTCTTAAAGGATGGCGTATGAAAATGAATTTTCAAAAAGACTGAACTTGGTCTTTAAACCATCGCAAACGCATTCGTTGGAGGCTTCTGGTTAATCATTCCTAGAAAGAGAAAACTTACCAAATGCCGAGATGGGATGTAAGATAAGAGCTAATTATCAAATATTCCTCTAACTGTTACGTCAATACACAGTCCAAGTGAAAGGTTAGTGACCAACAAAAATGTTCAGTGTCAAAATCGATTTTTTCACATATTTCTGGCCTATGAACTCGGGAATGTAATTGCTGTAAGTCGAACTGATCCGTCAAAAAGGGTTAATATATATTAAGTTTCGAAACCTTTTTGTTGTATTATCGCACTCGGTTGAGTGATCGAATTTATTGCTACTAGGAGCTGTTGCTTTAGCAATGCGGGTTTAATCCCGGCTAGTGCCAATATTAGATCATATGTTACATGTCCTTATGTAAGGAGTTTGAGTCTGGGTGAAAATGTAGTTTTTTGGCGGTCTCAAAATACAAAACTAGGCAAAGTTTGGCCTTGGGCCGAAAGGACCACCATTGGACAGATGACAAGGCCAGATTGAAACAATTTCATTTATAACAGTGTGATTAAACTCAATATTGAATATTGTATTATGTTGCCTCGAGTGCATGTTTAGGTTTCATGCAAAACTCGAGTGCGAAAAAATCTTCCCAAGCATAGAAATAAAATTCAATGTGCATAAGCATAATTGTATTGTTGCAAAGAATTTCTAGTATCATTTTCTGGCAATATTTCACACAAACGGTTTCAATTATATTTTAAAAATGTCAAATATTGAACTCAAAATATCAATCATAAAAAGGAAGATCAGATTTTACTGTTTTACTGTAACCATGGAGACAATTTACAACAAAGATATAATACAAGTAGGATAGTTTGGATACATCTACAATATGTTGTGTATTATAGGAAAAGTATTGGAAACAAATTTAATATATCATGCTAGTTCGTAAATAAGAAAAAATAAGTAAAAATGAAACTTTTAGTCATTTGCGTAACTTTGACGCAGAAAACAGTTTGAATGAAAAAAAAGAAACTAAGAAACACACGACAGAAAAATGTTAATAAAAAACTATACGACTAATAACTGTATTTGTGCTGCACTCCCCCACCAAGCAAAAACCTTACTTATTTATTGTATTTGATAACGGTTAAATTTCATAATATTGAAGTATGAATGAAGAAAATGATATTTACTGTTTGAAAGACACAGAAACAAGCAACACTTCAAGACAAATTCATTACAGGAATTATGAGATACTGATTAATCTGCAATTATATATCAGGAGAAACATTTGGCGTTCTCTCGAAAGATATTGCTGACAAAGCATTTGAAATAACATTATATAAATATTATACAATGCAAAAGCAGTGAAGCTCTAAAATACATCGTGAAACTGCCATTAAAACATGGCAAAATGTGTATACAACTGTATTGTCCGAACGTTACATGAATGTATGTAACAATTCTTTTTAGTCCTGCTTCCGTTACAATTTTCATGTTTGGGATGTAAAAAAAGTTTCGTTTGAAACAAAGTTGCAACTCCACAGTTCCAAAGGTCTAATAAAATGTTCCGCCATGCAGAGATTTCAATATAAAATAAATGCTTTTGTGATACTTGTACCGCTGAATTATGTTTAGTTATGTTTTTGACCAAATTTCCATGAAGCATTACTGTTATTCCTGCTTTGATTTAGTAGCTTTTAGTTTTCTCTCCAAGTCATCTGTATATCCTTTCATGTCCACTTTCTGTTTGAATTTTTTGTACTGCACTGCCCGCTCCAATCGACGATCGGTGTCGTATTCAACAGACTCCTGATAGATAGCGTCGAAGTTGTTTTCTATTCTTTTTGGAAGTTGAACTGACCGCATTAAACTTCCCGCGGGAGCTTCATTGTCTAAATCGGACTGATCTCTCATGCTACCGACACTTGTCCTAAAGAGCATGGGAAATTTCAATCTGAACATTTTATCTTTGGCAGACATATCCATTTTTAAAGAACCTTCCCAGATGTACACAGAACTACTTCTTCAACCTTATACCTATTTCAACCCCTCTTTCATAAGATATGAGTCTATTAACAAATAATTCTCAAGGTGTACCTAGTATAAATAGTGCTGTGCGGGAGCGATCACTTAACACTTTGCAGCATATGTTTGACTGAAGATGACAAACTACAACAACATAATACCCATTCGAAGAATACATCGGAATTAATGGTCAATATCATAAACTGTTATGAACCGTATGATCATATAACATCACGTACATACAAGTCAAAACAAAACAACAGGGGAGACAACATGCACTGCAGACATATTCAGTAGGTTTAAAGATTTCGAACCCGTGGTAAATGCTTTACCATCTTGCAATATTTCCCCATCCCACCTCACCCCCACCCCTTCACCACCAAATTTAGAGTAATATTTGTTAAAAAGGGGTTTTTTTTTTATAATGTAATGCTTTATTAGAATATGAAAAAGTAAGAAAAGCATTTTGAAATCAGAATAATTTAAGTACGACAAATGGATTTTTAACTTTCAGCTATCTACACGATAACGCGGGTCATGTTGACAACATTTTAATTGTCGGACTATAACGACATGTAAAATACCGACGAGCTGTTTCTAAACCAATGACCTTTCATTTCTGACTACAACGTCTCCTATAAACAACAGTATAACTATTTCAATTTATTGTAACTTTTGACATGCTGATTAAAGGACTTCTTTCTATTATATAGGTACGTCTCCTCAAAAGGAGGTACCTAAATCGAAATATATTCAATTATTTTGTAAGATTCATGCGTGCCGGCTAGATTTAGGTTGTGTCACGCATATTATGTTTATATATCTCTATTCAACAGTTTTGCTTGTTATTATTTTCGTACAAACATGTCTCACTCATATCAGACTGCGATGAAACATTGTCACCAGCTCTGTAGGTGACTTACTACAAGTTTTACATCTTAAAATTCCTAAAAGCACAGAAAGGTTTGAAACATTTATATCTGTTAACAAGATCTATCATAAGAAAACATGTTGTTTGATAAAAGTTATTAGCTCAATGGACTGGTATTACACGATCAACGCGGGTCATGTTTACAAATATTTAATTGTCCGGACTATAAGCCATGTATAAATATAGCGAAGCTTGTTGTAAACAATGACCTTGTATATCTGACTAAATTACTTATAAACTTCAAAACTATCGATTATTTGGTAATTATGAAAGCTGATAAAGGACTTCTGATTCTATATCAATATACGTTTCTCACTGACAAAGGACATGGTCACTATATGGTCAAACTCATTATAGTAAGATTTCAATGTGCGCTAGTCAATTGTGTACGCTTTATGTTGTAATTATAACGAGATTTACTTTCTATGTTCTATGCATGGGATTGGCATGTTAAGCTGGGAAATTAATTCAATATTTTCTCAGGAATGTTCTTAGAAAGGTGTATCATGGTTATTACCATCTCTCATGATGTATCCCATCTTCTATAAGTTCGGTCTTTGGATTGAGATAATAGTTATAGCTTCGTTCGGCAAACATAACGAAACAAATCTACATGTTGGCTCACGTGTACATCTGTGACCGTTACATGCATATGGCAACCCCTAATTCATTTGCACTTGAGGTTTCAAGTTTTGCAGTAATATTAGGCTTATCTAAATAAACGGGATTATCAGTGATTCTAGCATGGGCATAATAGCACGTGGGAAATATTCATATTTCCCAGGACTGTTCTAGAAGGGTTCAGTATTACCATCTATGATGTACCTCTTTATGTCGGTCTTTGGATTACAGTATGTTATAGCATTCCGCAAACTTACGAACAAATCTACAATTGGCAGCGGGCTACATCAAGCAAAAATTGTTCAGAACAAATAATATATATTCTTTACGTAATCAATACTACCAAATATTTGACTTTTACATACTCACCAGTCAATTGTACATATCTGAGTGAATGTTTTCTTGACAAATCGTTATGTATTAAATATATAAGGCTACTTATTAAGAATAGCCCTTGTGTCGACTTCCAAAAAAAACAAAAGCACAATTTTCGGATAAAAAGAATAATGTTTTGACAAATAAGGATCATGGGTCTCTTCTCTTATTCTTTACTAGAAGCTAGAAGATATAATGTTAAGAGTATTTCTATCTAGCTAGGTTGAAAGTTTCGAGTAGAATAGAAAAAAAATCTAATTATTTTTCAAAATTCAACACGATATCACATATACCCCAACTTTCACAATTCTTGGAGCACGAGTTATATAATTCCACACATTTCTGCGAAATCAACTTCTAGTTAAGCCGACCATCGAAATACAATGTATTGATGTCACGACTTACAATCGTGCTGCACCCCCACTCCTTTAATTCATGGGCTGTTGCCTTTGAACTCCGCTACCTTGTTAAAACAGTTTCTACAAACGACCGACCATGCTTAAACAACAGTAGAAGTCAGTGGGGTCCACCAAACTAGAAACTAAATCTATCTACCCCAAAATCCTGCTGTTTCGACTTCCGAAAGTTTTCAGATAAATAAAAAGAACTGTGCACATGAAAATCTTGTTACTGTAGAGCTAAATATATAAGTTTTGACAATTAAGGAACACTGATCTCTTCTGTTTTTTATTTTACTTATATAGCTGCAAGTCAAAAGCAAAACGCTGGCGGGGCACATGAATGTAGGGTTACATCGAGAAACTGCACATCGCGCAAATGCCCCCCGCCTCCCCCCACCCACTTGTGATATTCTACGTAACTGCTTTGATTCTACTTTGCTTAAATGAAATCAAACAGTTTCATTAATCGGGGTCACATAATATATATGTAGGCCTACAGCGAGAAAGTTCTCATCATGCAAACGCCCCCATGTGGTATTCTATATAACTAATCACTTTATATGTACTGCTTTGGTTCTATTTTGCTTAAGCTTTATGGCCTTTAAAAACATGACAAATTTCGAGTACATTTCTACATCATGCGTTCTAACCTTTGTAATGCAAATCCGGAATTGACGTAACGTTGTTAAACATCACCGTTAATAGCCTGAAAAAAGGTAAAAATCCTTATGTTTCTCGGACGGCGGATTAACTTCTGCCTTCAATGAAAACTGTCAGTGTGATATTCTATACGGTAGTTAGTTTAATCACATTTTATTGCATATAATTTTCATTTCTACATAGACGGTAGTTATTGGTCAACTTACAATAATTATTATTATTATATACCACATTTATATAGCACTCTTTTCATATAAAAATACGTTCAAAAGTGCTTTACATAAAAGCATCTATATAATATTCAATTAAAATGGTAATTGAGCTATTATAAAATGAATTTAAAATTACATTACGGCATACATACCGTTTAAAAGGTAAGCAGATCATAATATGAAACAAAGTACAACAGCGTAAAAATCAAACTGACCTATCAAAGACATGGGTAAGAGCAGAATAGAACACAAGACATTTTACGAATTAACCAGTATGATGCCTTTGAAATGCATCACAGCATGCAAACCGTCCCGGATGAGTGGGTCAATCCCCACCTAAACGGTCCGGAGAACATCCATGATACATCCCATAGAAAAAAAAAAACACTATTTATATTATTCTGTCACGCTAGAGTTCTTGATTAGAGTTATTGATTGGCCGGCAAAGTACCTACATTATTCTATCAGGTAACTAGTGAGATTAGTTTCCAAAGAATTGTATGAAATAATGTGTCTTTAGCGCTTTTTTGAAGCTTTGCAAGGTCTTGCAGTCCTTATGCCAGATGGGCGGGATTTCCACAACCTCGCAGCTGCTGTCTGAAAGCGCCTATCACCAAATCGTACTGTCCGACATTTAGGCAGCCCTAGTTTTAATGCATTATTCTCCGATCTCAGATTTCTGGATGGCGTATATATTTCTATGCGCTGGCGATTGATCTTTCAGTGCCTGATATGTTTCAAAGTTTCAAAGTTTCAAAGTTTTTATTTTCATTAAACCAGAAGGTCATAGACCCATGTGGTACATGGTACGCTATATACACATGGCAACAGTGAACATTTAATTCATAACACAATAAACAAATGATTCGTATAACAATTCCAACATCTTCAACAGTTCATGTATATTTATTCTTCAATCTGACAAGTCAAAGAGATTCATCAAAGATTTAAATGTTTCCGTATTAACGTATAAAGGCTATCTAATAGTAACTATACTAGATTGTGATATATATAACGGTAAAATGATCTTGATTGAAAACAAAAAGAAAACGAAATATCAAGATCATTTTCCTTTCAATACACTACATAATTTATAATATGAATGAATACATGACTAAAGCTATATTTGTATTCCACGGATGACCGTTCTTGTAAGCAAGAAAGCGAAAGGGCCTTTCAAGAATCGGCTTGTGGAATCTTCGCCGAAATTGGCAAAACCATTGTAATAACACATTTGTAAATAATTTGATTCAATAATGATATTAATACAATGTAGTAATAATAGCGACAACTATAAGTGACAAGCACTTGCATCATTCCTACATTTCAGAAATAAAAATGTTCACTTACATTTTGCTTTAACTTGTCAATTTTATAACTACACAATAACTGTACCAAAACGTTTGATGACCTTTTCTATATGGATATTTATCGGCTATACAAAAGATTTGATCTTGTTGTAAATGCTTTTTCGATATAATTAGATAAATTCTTTACAATGCGTGGATTTTCTGAATTTACAAGTTCAATAAATTTATACATGCTAGGGCGTCTCCAAAAGTATGGTGGTATCAATCGTTTCCTTAAATCAATATACATGTTACATTGTATTACGAAATGATATTCATCCTCTAACAAGTTACAAACAATACATATTCTTTCATTTATAGGTGTACTTACAGGCTGATTCCATTTACCAGTTTCGATACAAAGGCGATGAGATGATAAACGTAAACGCGATAAACTAACACAAAATTTCTTAATATCTAATATATCTAAATATGGCTGAAACCTAAAATTACATATTTGTCTATAGAATAGGGCTCTGCTGGAATCGTTTAATCTTTCATTCCAATTTTGTAGAAACTGATCTTTTATCCTTTGTTTAACAATCGTTAAAAACATACTGGTATCACCTACTGTTTGAAAAATCCATGCTTCATGTAAACCCAACAAACACAGTAAATTTTTTATCAAAGAACACCAGTTTTTTCTATAAGGATAATTTAAAGTATCTTTATATAACATAGTGTACACTTTTCTTATATATTTTTTACGATCCGTATGTAATATTTTAATCCAAAAATTAATAATATTATAATATCTCATATTTTGCAGAGGCATCCGACCTAATTCACCATAAATAAAATCATTTTGTGTACTTCTTTTGACACCTAATAGGCGTTTAACAGAATTGCAAATGAATTCTTTCTAATGATTTACCGGCATGAAATCCCATACTTCGCTGCCATAATTGAGAATAGGTAATATCAGCTTGTCAAAAAGTTCTAATTTATGTTTTACAGATATGTTGGTAAACTTATACAGACATCTGTTCATTTTAAAGATCGCTTTCAGTGCTTGTCCAGATAAGGTATTTTGAGCTTCCGTGAAAGACCCAGCTGTTGAAAAAACAATTCCAAGATACACAAATTTATTGACTATTTCAAGGTCGCATTCACCATAATGAAAATTAATATTTAACGGTAAACGACCACCTTTTCAAAAAATCATAACTTTTGTTTTGCCAGAATTTACTAATAACCCCCATTTATTACAATAATTATACAACAGATCTAAGCTAGATTGTAATTCATCCTTAGTATTTGCAAATATTACAATGTCATTGGCATACAGAATTAAAAATATTTTAAACATATCAACATCAATACCATCTAAGCCGCTTGCTACATACATATCCTCGATATCATTTAAAAACATGGAAAAAAGAAAGGGAGATAAGCACTCACCCTGTCTAACGCCTAACTGACATTCAAAACTATTACTTAACTGACTCATATGTTTCACTCTTGATTTTACACCTGTATACATAGAGCGCATGATATTTAAAATATTACCTCTTATTCCTAATTTGATTAATTTCATCCATAAATTAGCTCGATTAACATAATCAAAAGCCTTACTAAAATCTATAAAAGCACAATATAATTGTTTGCCATTGTTAATAATATGATTTATAAGCCCATGTAACACAAAAATATTATCTGTAGTACCCATTTTTGCTCTAAAACCTGCCTGGGCTTCAATGTATACACTATAATTGTCAGCCCAGTCATACAAACGATTATTTAGAACTCTTGTAAACATTTTGCCAAGTGTATTAAGAAGGGTAATACCTCTATAATTATTTACGTCATTGAGACTGCCTTTCTTATGCAAAGGTACTACTAAACCTTCAGACCATATCTCGGGAAAATAACCTACTTCGAAAATCTTATTAAACAAACTAAGTATGTAAGGAGAAAGAACATTTTTACCGTGTATGAAAAATTCATTCAAATATAAGTCTGGACCACCACTTTTGTTTGATTTTAGTTGATTAATAGACTTCAACAATTCGTCTTGTGTAAACGGTGAATTTAATTCACCAAACATAATATTAAATTTATCATGTTCATACCGCTCAATAAAATATATTACATCTTCATCAGTAGAAAAGAATGCATCATCTGAATTATTAACTGATTTAAAATATTGCTCAAAAACACTAAGAGGTATATTAGTTTCTTATATACCAGCACATTTTTTTCAACATTATCCAATATAGCTTTGCATTCTTCTGTCGTGCTTCTACTAATTTATATGTTTCTTTTCTATGATACTCTAATCTAGATTTGCGTATACACCATTTATACTGCGTACGTTTGTTTACCATATATATTCTGTTTTGTTCAGATTTATTTGACCTGTATAAATTTAAAGCATTATAAAATACTAATCCCCAACGATAACAAGGTTCCCGCCGAAACGCGAGGACGATTCTATTTCATGATAACCGATGAAATACCAACCCATAATGCTTACACATTACCTTCTAAGTAAATATTAGTATTACATGTACTTTCATCTTAAATATACTATGATTATATGGCAACATAGCTCAGTCGGGTAAACCGCAGACAATAATTGCATATAAGCAAATCATTTTGTGGGTTCGAATCTCCGTGAGTTTTTTTTTTTCAATTTTTGTCCATTTGTGTTTGTTTTCTTTTCGCTTTCATTTTTACTTCCGTATTTTTGTTTCTTTCTTTGATGATTTGTATTTTATGTATGCCTTTATATAAAACAACAATGTGTTTATTATTTGCATGGCTTAAATGCATGCATTTAGTCAATATCATCTTTAATATAATGCTAAACTTTTCTGATCTGTCATATCGGCTTAAGATACTTCTCTGTTGTGTTGATACATAGTTTATGAAGGAATCTACATGTTTATGAGAAATAAAAATTTAATGTTGATGCTGAGTTTCGAACCCACATGGCAAAACATCTGTTTAACATGGACTGTATGCTTTACCACTGAGCTAATTTGCAATTGGTACAAAATCTAGAAATATTTAGATTGTAACATGTTAGAAAAATGTTGAATTGCCTATGTTCCATTTTAATCTATTTATAGTCATGTTTGTAAATATCAAGTTATCGTTGGGGCATAGTATTTGCCTTTTTTCTTCACACTCAGGCGTATACCATTTATTTGTTATAAACACATTGTCACAGTCCGCAGCGCCGCTTAAACCATTTACCTGACGCTTAAACAACGGAGAAGCCACACCATCAAAAATATTAGATAACTGATTAATACAACTATCAATATCATTATTACACGTAGCTTTACATACATTTTCTCTAAAACCATCTAAACTCTCCTTAGTATTATTCGTAAGCAGTATATCTTTATAATCATTTGTATTTTCTCTCTTCCATACATATAAAATCTACATGTTCATATAACAGGTCATTTTGTACAGTGTGTGAAACTAATTTTTGAAATGGAACGTAAAATCAATCAAACAGTGATCTGACAACACATTAGGTTCATCAACATTAAAATACTCTACATATTCAAACAAACTCTGGGAACAAACAACATAATCCACAACGCTCGAACCTCTAGTACCGACGTATGTGTACCGGCCGATATTTTTGTCATTACGTGTACGGCCATTTAAAATGCGTAAACCAGTCTATGTGCACAAATCTAATAACATTTCTAATGTTAATGCACAACGAAGCGAGACCTTCTCTTCATTGACCTAATGTCCTACATTCACACCTGTCGGGGAAAACCCGTCTGTAGTTGACTGACACTGTTCCGGTTGCTGGTCACTCTTTCCGTGTACTACCTGTGAAGAATATCTATTTTTAGCATCAGGTAAAACCCGATTTTTACTGCGTGTTGTGCTAGAACTAGACTGTCTTATGTATGGTTTAGCAGATATGTATGTGTTAGAATTTTGTATTCTACCCTAGACTGCACAAGAAGCCAATGGAGTTCACGCAACACAGGTGTTATATGGTCGTATTTGGATGTTCTGGTTATGATTCTAGCTGTCTCATTTTGGACATATTGTAGTTTGTTCATTGACTGTTTTGGAATCTCATATCATTTCCGCACCTGTAACATAATAAAACGTATTAGCGTCTGGTGGCCCTTTCACGCTTCCGTAGAAGCAACATTTATTATACGAAATTCATTTTGAAATTATTTCTGTGATGTCTGAGTCTGCAGCTCTCAAATATGGAAAGATCTTACATCAGAGACATTCACTGAGAATTTCAGACAACATCAAATACGTCCTTTTGAACGATTAGACAAAGTTCCAAAAGTCTCCATAAACACTTGCTCCGTTACGGACGCCTGTGGGATTTGTGCTCATTCCGAGGTCAAATATTTGTTTGTAGATGAAATGCTGACTTATTATGCTAAAGCACAAGTATTTCAAATTGTCAGAAATGGGTGAAAATTTACTCTTATTTAGCAAAAAAAAAAAAAAAAGAAAAAAAAAAGAAGACCACGCGGATACATTTTGAAGGGGTGACCCTTGCGCGTGACCTCTGAGTATCGACCAACGTAAATTTGTCCTTGATTTTCATGTTTAGCCTGTCTACTTTCATTTTCTTTACTTCTCTGAGTAAATGAGGATCGATCGAGGTCATTTTCTATGTTGTCAAACACATACATAAGCCGGGCGAGATTGCACGAAAATGTTCCCGGTGTCTTAAGGATATAGCAGAGAGTTACCATAATCCAAACGCGAAGTAACAAGAGTTAATTAGAGATCTGGTTGCGATTGCGTTTATATTGTCTGATGTGACTAATTTGCCGCAACTGTGCATAAGAAGTCCTACATCGAGGGTTCAACGCAATAAGGGCGTATCTACATATGATTATTATATGTAGATACGCCCTTATTGCGTTGAACCCTCGACATATACTATTCACATGTTGCTCCATCCTCATGTTCGAGTCCAAGAAAGCACCGAGGTTCCTGAAACTGCCTGATTGTTTGATTTCAGAGCCGTCCACATTCACAGGTATGTTTGAAACAGCTTGTGCATTGTTTAAAACTGTAAATAGAAAATTAAACACTAATTAATACGCTCACTTGTATTGCAAAGGTTTTAATAAGAGAAATGGAATATCAAATAACAATTTTAATCGACTTAAAGTCTACCGTTATGGTAGTAATCTTAAATCTGTAAGACGATACTCCTGAAGCATACAAAACATTACATAAATTCTTTGGTTACAAATGCTAAATAGCCTTAACAACCCGTTTCTTGTATAGTTTGCAGGTCAATAGTAAAACCCATGGCTCGAAGTCTGAAGTACAAATTTTATTAAATGACATCAGAAATAAATTTCCAACTTATTTCTTCAAGTTTTGTCTATATCCAAGTAAGATTTAATACTGAAACTACCTGGCCTTAAAGGTACCGCTTTTCAATGTGTTCACCTGTTTATTGCATGTTTACCTATTATACAGAATTTTTTTTTTAATTTAGAGTGCAGTTTTTATGGACACTAGAATCTTCTGACATAAAGTTCAGCCTTTATAGACTAGTAGATTGGAATTCCAGTTCTTATTTTTTTACAATGCATCTGTATAAAAATCAAATGTATTTACTGTATAAAACAGTATAACTTTGTAGTGAAAATAAGCTTTACCCACGAAAAACTCATGACGTTACGCTTCAGATAATAAAACTAAAACTGAACCTTTCGCTGCTTTCCTGTATGAAACGCCATGACGCCATTTCTGTTTACGGATGTTATTTACCCAACCTGACGTCGGAGCCATTATCAATAATGGCCCGGGGCCAATTATAATTAAACGGTTTATATACAGCTTGGTTGTGTCTTCTTGCCATAATGGCACACCTGGTGTCGTAATTGCCTAAGAAGCAGGGTGTGCCATTATGGCTAGAGGGCACACACCAGCCGTTTATTGACCTTTGTATTGCATACTTTCGCTTCATATTTATCCTGGTGTTTTCATTTAACATATTTTCCACAAATTGATAAGCATCATTTGTATTGCTTTTTTCATCAACAATGCCATCATTATTTGATAATCGGTCTGATATTCAGTACCCTTCTACCCGTCATAACGACGTTGTTTCATGACGTCAACGCCAGAACATGCTGACGTTCCTGTTACCCGGGGACATTATGGATGCGTCAATGGCGGTTGTAATGACCTTTATTAGTGGCTTTTTTGTTACTGTTTATAGTAAGGTATATAATAATTTATTACAATTCAACGAAATGCCCAAGGCATATTTCTCATTAGATTTACTAGAACATGATATCATATTCCTCAATGATTTCATATTGTTATTAAATGAGTACCTATAAATAATAACAAATTTGTACTGAAAATTCTCCTGTTATCGCATTGCGTCAAGCATTATCACATTATCATAATTAGCCCCGGGGCCATTATCGATAATGGCCCTGACGTTAGCGCGGGAAATTAACGTCCATAAACAGAAATGACGTCATGACGTTTCATGAAAGTAAATAAGCGACTATTTCAGTTTTAAGGAGGTAGGTTACCTTGTTTCAAGGGTAAATTCAAATTAGTTGAACCGCAGCATTTTTCTGTATTTCGTGTAATATGAAGTTTTAACTGCTGCAATCTCAATGTCGTTTTTCTCTGTCCTTTCAAGTTCAATTTTTATCCAGGTTTGAAGAACATGACCCTCCAAAGGTATTTCATATTAAAAGAAGAAGGAAAATACGGATATTTAACACTTTTCAGTGTATTTTAGTTTCATTGATATCCGTAGAAGTCTGCATAATTGATAATTTTATTGGTATGCACGTTATCTTTCTAATATAAGCTTAAAATGTATATGTCGCGGGGCTCGTGTTTCCATGGTAACGCATTTTCTCTCATTTTTAAACATTTATGTATAAAAATAGGGGTTTTCGACGGCTTCAGTGCCATTCTGTTAATGACCAACATGAAATATTTGGGTAATATTATTAGCAAAATATCAAGCACTTTACATGGTACCCTATTTTTCTTAAATTTTAAAGTAACCATGGCAACAGAGATGTTTAAAATAGCTTATATCTTGCTGTTTGTCGTAATTTCTTTAAAAAAATATTGAATAAGATTATCTTTCTAGTTGATGTAGCTTTAAAACATATCATTTCTAACGTAGGTTACATTTTCGTGTTATTTGCATTTATTCAAACAAATTTCACAGCTTAGAATACGTACAGCAGTACCCCTCGTCTGCCATTTTTCATGGAAAAATCGTTCAGCGTGCTGCTATTATTCTCATGAATATTGTTGAAATGAAAATAAAAAGCCGAAGCTGTGTTTCTTAAATAGACCAGTGTCAACGCTTTTGAATTTTACATTTCGATACATAGGTCACGGGCTTTGTTTCCATGGTAACATCAGTTCAATTCAAGAAACCACAATTTTCTACTGAAATTTGAACAATTTTAGATCTTAGTTTTAGTATGTAAGTAACAAATTATCAATGGAACCTGAAAAATAGGTATTACAAATCAAACTGCTAGACTTTTTATTTGAAAATGGCCGTAAGAAGTAACCTTTCACCCAACTATATTCCAAATAACATTGGTTGCCATCATCCATTTTCTTACATTCCGCATAACATTTCAATATGACTACATAAAAGAAGCAAAATATTGATTATTATTCAGAGCAAAAGACTCATAAAAAATATTTCAGCAAATAATTGTTATTTGAAAATAGCTAAAATAAAGAAGATGTACAGAATTACGTACTTTCAAGATAAAAGCTATTAAATTTTCCGCGGTAACTGACACGTAACGTCATGACGTCAATGACGTCATTTTAAGGCAACATTGTTTTGAAGCGTTTCTGCGGCAGTTTATTCATTATTTCTGCATTATTAAACCATAAAGCATCAGATCGAAGACAAGTTCATGATTTGTTTTCAAAAGAATGAATATACAAACACATTTAGTTTGTCGTAAACGTCGTCGTAAATCGTCACTTTAGCTTCCGGTTGGACATGCGCACATACAAATATGAAGGTAACCTACCTCCTTAAGTTTTATTATCTTGAGTGTAACGTCGTATATTCATGATATAACTTATTTTCAACCCTAAATTATGTTATAAGCAACTCAGTACAACTATCAAGGCATTTGATTTTATATGTAGCATATAGTCTTTTATACATATAATATAGAAACTGAAAATCTGAAAATAATTGTGCCAGTAGATGCCAGTACTCTTAAAAATGACGCACTAAACTTTTCTTGCCATATTATAGGTAATAAACATGTAAATACATGGGCTATTATCACTTTGCCAGGGTCATTATCACTCAAAGGCACCGCTCTCCCATATATTACCACACCATATATTAACCTTTTATAATAATAAACTTAGTAATGAATTTACATGTATGCTTGGTGTACGTCAAGGTGAATGTTTGTCGCCTTTTCTTTTTTCTATGTTTTTGAATGATATTGAAGAATATCTCATTTTGAACAATTTCGAGGGTGTAGATACATATATGACAAAATTATTTCTTTTGCTATATGCCGATGACATTTACTTCAAGAATATTGTTACAGATGGAAACTGAAAATCGATGTTAAGAAAACCAAAGTTATTGTTTTCAGAAAATCGGGAATGTTACCGAGGAACTTGAATTTTGTTTTTGATAATGAACAGATTGAAATAGTTAAGTCTTTCTCGTATCTTGGTATAGTATTTACACAAGGTGGATCATTTAGCGAAACCCAAATTACGTTGGCTAGTAAAGCACAAAAGGCGATTTTCAAATTAAATAGATACTTACTGAATTTTTCAAATGTTTCTGTTAATCACAGACTAGAATTGTTTGATAAACTCGTTTAACCAATTCTTAACTACTCTTGTGAAATTTTGGGATTTCATAATGCTGTTAACATAGAACGAGTACATACTTTGTATTGTAAACGAGTTTTAAAAGTTAAGCGCACAACACGGAACGATTTTGTATATGGTATCTTAGGAAGATTTAGTCTTATTAATCATAGATACATTAGAATTATTAGATATTGGTTTAAACTTATATGTAGCAGTGATAATAAGTATAATAAAATTGTATATAACATGTTAATGGCTGATGCAGATATACATCCAAATAAGACTTCCTGGGTTACTTTAGTCCGAGACTTACTGTCTTCAATAGGATTCCATGATGTATGGCTTGCACAGGGAGTTGGTAATTTCGATGTTTTCCTACATATTTTCAAGCAAGACCTGCATGACAATAGTCTTCAGTTATGGCACGATCGTTTAGAAAATTCAACTCGAGCAATTTTCTTCAGGGAGATTATTGATTTTGATTTTCAATTTTGTCTAAAATGTTTAAACGTACAGAAATTTAGGATAGCGTTCAGCAGGTTAGTTGTTTCCTCTCACAGCCTTAAGATTGAGTCTGGCAGGTGGCATAGACCAAGAAGTGTTCCATTAGCAGATAGAAAATGCACAGTTTGTGATGAACTTGAAGATGAGTTTCACTTCATTTTAGAATGTTCATCCTTTTACGATTTACATAAACAATACATCAACAGGTACTTTTGGATTAGACTAAGTAAGTTTAAATTGAAACAATTGTTTCAGTGTAAAAATGAAAATGTAATTAAGCGTTTAAGTATATACATATTTAAATCGTTTGAAATTAGAAACACTATAAATGGCACATAATATATTTTGTTATTATACCTTGTCTCTACATATGTTGAGTACGATATATGTGTAAGATAGCGATGTAGTATTGTATATTCATATGTTGTACAAATATGTAAATTTGTGTTGATATAATCTCATACTCAGCTAGTCAAAACAAAATAAGAAATGACACCTTCTCCGCATACAGTAAATTACTTGACGATCAGTTGAACCCTTAATCTTTCTTACTTTTGCTAGTTAGGAATGTCCCGTTGCTATTTATTTTCAGCAGAACCTTGTGTTTATACATGCACTTTTTAAAGCTGGTTTATATCAACACAATTTTTGTCATATGACTTGCTATTGTAATGTAATTGTAATTCATGTATATGTTCACATGGGCCTATGGCCTATTGAATCTGAAATAAAATCTTCTTCTTCTATATTAACCTATACTTAATGCTTTGCGCATATAATATTATCAATAATTTAATATCACATGCGCAACAGCGCTTTTCTGGTTCTCTGCGCCTGTGATTTATTTTCATATCTCCCGTCGTGTGATATGATACATTCACGTTGATTAAAAGTCTGTAACCATCAATTTTGACGTGGCCCTTATAAATATATTGTAGGATAAGATATTTTTGTGAAGCTTGCCGATTTCTCTTTTTTTTCAGTGTTTGCTCTCTGTGTCAAAATTTCGAAAACTTTTCATCAAAGGACAAAGTTCACTTAAGCCTTATATGGCCTATGCAATTTTGAAAATTTTCAAATTGGCTAAAATTTGAACAACTTTATATTGTTTGCTACCAGAATGTTTATCATTTGTAAGGGATTAAGTTTTTCATAAAAAGATTTATCATTTTGTTCAACATGAATCACTGAATATTGCTGAAATCGCAGATTTTTAAGAAAATGGTCAATTTTTGCGATATTTAGGTCACATAGAAATATTTTTAGTAGTGAGCACACTCAAGGACCACTAAAAAAATTTGACCATAGGTCCAGCTTCTTTCACAGAATTTATGGTCATTTTTTGATTGTGGTCGACAGTTGTGCTCGTAGTGAAAATTTCAGATTTGTTTAAAAATTCTGTTAAAAACTGAAGGTTTCCCATACCCATAATGGTACACGTATTTTTATTTATGTCAAACAAGTTCTTCTATAATGAATATATCGTAAATTGTATTGTGCAATTTGATAAAACAATACTTCTTGATGAAAGAAAACATGTTTTTTACTACATTTAGAAACTTTCAGTTTTTAGGCCATTTTGAGGCAAAAGTGAACCGTCTCCTTTTGAGTCAAAACTATGTTCATCGGATAGGAAATTATCCAACAAGGAACATGAAAGCTCATACTTTTATGTTTTGTTTAAGAATTCTAACACGATCCGATTCATTTTCCTATTAAACAAAGAAGGCAGAAAACAGTGAATTATTATACAACAAATCACTGTTCTGACGTCATTATTACGTCATGGCGTCAAACGGCATAGCGGCACGCTGGAAAAGAAACCGATTGAAAACGGGCAAATATTTAATGCATGTCATCAAGGATGTACTTAAAAATCCATTGCAACGTGTTAGAATCGAAATAATATATCTCATTTAGTGATTTGCTCTTGAATAAATCATTGTTTGTCGTTCAGATGCGTATTATTATATTACTCGGGCTGCGACCTCGTGATATAGTAATACGCATCTGAACGACATTATTTCGATTCTAACACGTTAAAATGGATTTTTAAGTTCATCCTTGACGACATTCATTAAATATTTGCCCGTTTTTAATCGGTTTCTTTTCTAGCGCGCCGCTATGCCGTTTGACGCCGTTTGTCGTAAAAACTGTGACGTCAGTGATTTTTTGTATTATAATTCACTGTTTTCTGCTTGCTTTGTTTAATAATAAAATGAATCGGATCGTGTTAGAATAAGAAATAAGAAAGTTTTCACTGTTTTATGAAAGTTACTGTTGTGGGACGCAACGCTGAAATACGCGAATAAATATATAGGTATTAATATTTGAGGTCTTGGCTTAACCAGTCATATTGCTTGAAAAAAGTCTTACTGTAAATTCACCACAATTTCAGAGTGCTCTCAAATGACTCCTACTGTCTTTGTTTTATTATGTGTTAATAATCTACTTTTTAATTATCTTTTCAAGAAATCATTTAACTCATTATGTTGATTTTCGGTATCGAGGTGTACATTTTGCAATATATATCTTTATTATATCAAGCAGGCCTATTTAATGATGTCAAGTTTAAACATATGATATTTTCGAAAATCCCCTTGAAAGATAAACACTGTTTGATCAGTTGTAATCTATACGTGTCAATAAAGCGTAAACATGGTATATCTTGTTCAAACCGTTTTACATAAGTTGATAGTTTCGTGTTGTTTATCTATCTGTCAAAAAAGCCATATTAAATATTTTGTACCCCGGTACCTTGAGAATAAACATTAACAATATGCTTCAAGTAAAAAATAGATAAAATAAAAATGTACTCTCGTACATGCTATGAATTTGAGCTCGCCTGAGCATAAAGTACTCTTGGTGAGTTGTTACCACCCATCCGTCCACACTTTTATACAAACGACATCTCCTAAACCACTCGGTCAGTATCAACCAAACTTCACTGAAATGTTCCTCCAAAGTTTTTCAATGTTTTCACTCGTGCACGTATGGATTACCAGAGCTAGAATTCTACAAGCTGCATCTTCTCCTGTAACGCTAGTTCGATTTTGAAAAAATAATTGGACGCAAATTGTCCCTGGGTGACCCTCTATCAAGACTGTCAAAAGTAGTTGAATTCAAATTGAAGTCAAAAACCTTGAGCCATGAGGAAAGCATGTATAATTACAACAGCAGGAGTTAGGATTTCAGCAGAATCTATCCTTAAGTCTTTTTCAAAATAGCGAGTACCTCTCCTGTAACTTGTAATGAAAACGAATCATAGAAACGCTGTTAGCTTATATAGGGTAAACGTGCATTCCGCATGCCATACTATACCCTATTATACATGGTATAGTAATTTAATATGGACTATCGCGATGCAGTACCAAAGAAAACGTAATAAAGGTAATGGCCACACAATAGTTCATAACATGAATACATGTCAGTAGGAAGATGAGTAGGTAGAAAATCAACTACATGAAACAGAATATATATGATTGAAGAAAACTATGTACAGTTCCACATTAAAGTAAAGGAAACTGGGACAGGGGAGAAAAGAGAGACGGTAAATAAAAAGTAAAAGACTCTTTTGTAGAATAAAACCATATTGGAATACACAAATATTAATACTATTATGCCTGGTCCATGTGACATTTGTTTAAATTTGTATACCATTTCCCATAGTAGAAAGTCTATATTATACTGCATACAGTATAATGACAACGCTATTTCCCCTCCAAACAGTTTTGAAAATACAAACTGAAACTATATTTGTTTATATATATATATGTAATATTATTGACTTTTCATCATTCTCGCATACCAGAGGTCTACCATGGTTCCCTAATTTAACATTCGTCTTGGTATTTTGACGGACCTCTGATTGGTGTGAATGCTTTTCGTGCACTATAGTCCGATTTTTGACATTACTGAAAGAAATAACCAATCAATAGATTTAGTTTAGCCTCAAAATATCGCATGAAAATTCCCCCGTTCAAAGTCTACGCTATTCGTACATTGAAATTTATCTCTGTTACAAAGTATCAACAATTGCTACGTTTATAGTTCGTTTCAAAGATGTCTGCAGCACTTCATCCTTGTAACCTATACATTTTGACGTGGAGAATACAAAATGTTGAATTCAAATAATGCTCAGTCGTTCTTGCTGTTTTATTTCCTATTTCAGCGCTGGACACCATAGCGCCGTTTTTTTCAACAGTATTCAGTTATGCAGCGACGGGCAGATAACCTAACCAGTGTTCCTGGATTCTGTACCAGTACAAGCTTTTTCTAGATGCAATTAACTCCCAACTTCTCCACATGAATCAGAGGTGCTGGACGAATGACTTCAGACACAGTCTTATCTCAAATCATCACGGAGTAAAACATTAGTTAAGTAGAGTTCTCAATATTTATATCTACAGTAAAAACAAGTATGCATCCGTACGTAAAATAGTACACTGGTGACGTGGATGATGGAATATGTGAATGGACATGGTGTATTGATTTGTAGGACTGACTGGCACCATAACTGTACAAGACTTTTCGAGTTTTTCAAAACTTTATCATTTATAATTATCAAATCTGCTTTAGACTTTGAGTTAAAAGAGTGTTGCAACAACTTTGAGGATAAGTCGATTGTAATGGGTATCTTGATACTTAGCGTCAACTACTGGTGACATTATCACATTCGAAGTTACTTTTTGTATCATAAGAGGTGCACAAAAATCTTAGTTGATCAGTTTAAGACATACAGGACAAGAAGCATCGGAAAATAGTGATGGCGTCCTGTCTCGTCTCAATGGAATAAAAGGAACTCCAGTAATGCAATGCTTTAAAATAGTTTGCGATAGTGAAAATGTAAATAACAAGATGTATAGTAGTGGACATAACGAGAACCATTCGACTTTATATCTTATTTGTCCAATATCAAACTGTGTCGCATGTAAATATCAGTTTCCCGTTATTAAAACTATCGATTTTCGGATGCAAACATATCTTAGTTGACAAACTAACGTCATCAACACACCATAGCTAACGCAGAAGCGGTGATTCCAATGCCACGACAGGGAGGATTGCGGTGTAATTATATCCATCGCCTTCTGTGTCGAATTATTTTTTGGTCGGTTAATTTATATTCCTGCAACAACAATCCACCTGTTATGAGGAAATGATGATTGTTTTATAGTGTCATACTAACGCTATGATGTAAACGTAATCAGGGTTCGTTTCTAAAATTCTAAGAAAATTGCAGTGAAGACCACGAGGATAAAACGAACAAATAAAAGAAGACAGTGGAGCACCGCCTAAGAACGGTCAGTAGCAGAAAACACCACTGTGATATTAAAATCTATTAATAGTAAACATTCCCTTATTTTTCATTCCCATCGTGTCCCAAAGTCAAAAGACAGGTTAGATAGAAATATCAAACAGGGATACTCCTTCTCACGGGTAAGAGAAAAATTGAAATCTTACTATCTCGATATAATTGCAATTAATGTTTCGAATGCGGAGTGGCCAATATAGGGTGTTAGATACAACGAATTTTCGTGTAATTTTGTAAAATAAATGTGCTCAAAGGCTTTATATGCGACTGTTAAACAATCTGTCATGAAACAAGGAAAACGTGAAACAGACATTACTTTGATATGGTCATAAACGATATCTTGAGTTGTGTATATAAATACACTTTAAACATTAAATCTTTTTCATTGTTGAATATTTTGCGTAAAGGAGATAACATTTTTCAAAGGTTTCAGGTAAGTCTATTTCATTTATTAATGAAAGTTTTTGTTTCTAAATTAATATATACCATTACAAATAAAATGCTCAAGGTTATGGTACAAATTCTGCGTACAAAAGAATACATTAATAATAACTACCCATATTGTTGCTTTGGTACAAATTTTGTACGAAGTACATTGTGTAATTTTTGCACTTGTATTTTTTTGGGATTCATTTTGACTTAGTATATAAAGTATTATGATTTGGGTGGCTGTGCAAAGTTTATTTGTGCATAATTTACTGGGACTTAATAGGTAGCGTAGTCCGCAGTTTAATAATACTTCACCTTAGTTTTTGATAAATAAGCAAAGTTGGTTTTCTAGTTTTAATGTTATTCATTTTGTCTACAAAATTGTTCTCTCGCCAAATTAAATCTCGAATAAAACTTCTTGCACGCTTCGTACCACAGGGTACAATCATAAGATAATCATAGGGATCCGTCACGTGCTATGATAGAGGGGAAAAAATTATGGTAGAGAGGATTTTTTTTTTTTGTTTAAAATGTTTTTAGATGAAAATTCAAGAACTTATATGTGAAAAAAAATCATCCTTAAATAACATAAATATAAACAAGGGGTGGAACATGGCCAATTTCGATCTTGTCAACTACCTTCTTGTACCCTATTCTATCGCGCCACATATTTGTAATATCCGACTCATAACCACTGAATTACATGAGCAAAGGCTCACTCTAACTGAAAATGTATACTTTTCCCACCTTAAAATGTTCAACAAAGCCGTAATTTATAATTTTATATATGCCGACACAGCCGTGTTTTCATCTTGGACACACAGTCGTAAAATATAAACACGATCATGTCCAGGTGTAAAATGCAATAAATAGCCGTAGAACGTGGTGAAACAAGTTATGGTTCTTAAGAATGATAAAAAATACACTAACTGCAAACATTTACACACCTCGGAAAGCTCTATTGGTGAAGGATTCGTGTATTTTTATCATTTCTAACAAATATTTCTTCTTTTCCGTCCATGACACTAGAATTGTCACATAATCATTTTTTGTATCAGTCATCCAATCAGAACACAGGTTCCATGAACTGTGTTTGACGATTGTCACGTGATATCAACATGCCGAGAAATGATAGAAAATAGAGCGAGAAAGACAAAATACACGAATTCTTCGTCGATAGAGCTTTCCGAGGTGTGTAAATGTTTGCAGTTAGTGTATTTATTATCATTCTTAAGAACCATAACTTGTTTCACCACGTTCTACGGCTATTTATTGCATTTTACACCTGGACATGATCGTGTTTATATTTTACGACTGTGTGTCCAAGATGAAAACACGGCTGTGTCGGCATATATAAAATTATAAATTACGGCTTTGTTGAACATTTTAAGGTGGGAAAAGTATACATTTTCAGTTAGAGTGAGCCTTTGCTCATGTAATTCAGTGGTTATGAGTCGGATATTACAAATATGTGGCGCGATAGAATAGGGTACAAGAAGGTAGTTGACAAGATCGAAATTGGCCATGTTCCACCCCTTGTTTATATTTATGTTATTTATGGATGATTTTTTTTTCACATATAAGTTCTTGAATTTTCTTCTAAAAACATTTTAAACCAAAAAAAATCCCCTCTATCATAGCACGTGACGGATCCCTATGAAGATAATGTGCAATACACATGAGTAATATTGACGTAAGCACATTCCTAACATTGACGTAGACGCAAATCATTGACGTAGACGCAATCCTACATACGCCAGTGAGAGTAACCTAGCAACGTAAGTCAGAACAAACTTATTAGGCAATGCGATTGAAACTCATTACTAGAAATGCAATTCCCTCATCATGACGTAAATTCATTTACAATTACCATGGTAATCTATCACACACAACTCCATATTTGTGAATGGCTTTCGCAATCCGATTAACGTTAAATTTACGCACATCTTATATAAGTTATGAATACAAAGTAATAATTAACTATTTGGGAGAATGAATACGACCTGGAGTAATGTCAACACTACTACGAAATAATCATTGTCTAAGGGTTTTGCACATCAAGAGCGTAATCAAAGGTGGTGGGGAATCATCACTACAGTGACTACAGTGATTAATGTATGATTTGCAATATTCTGTAAGCACCTAAATATTAAAACAACACGGGTACATATACTCACACGTTTTATTACAACTATTATAATAAGTAACCAAACATTTTTTGGGAAAATGTTTTGATCTTTTCAATGTTATATCTACTAAGTTATACCATAAACTGTTATTAAGATACTGTTCCCAATTTACAGATAAATGGTTTTATTTTGCACCAGCACATTGCTGGGAAACTTGGGCTTTTTACCATTCTTACTTTGATTTCACAAACACATATAAAGAAACCTTCCAAGTGTTATACAGGCACGGAAATATCTTCCATTGAACTGTAACGACCCATCGTCAGTGTAATTGCATGTTAAAGCATATTAGAATTAATGATACATAATATGTCACCCATCAAATTCCCTACCTGATCTTGTCTCACCATTTAAACAAACGGTAATTATCTAGAAAGTATATCTCACTTGAGAACATGTATAATTAAGATACCCTCTGATACGTGAATTATTTATGGTAAAAATGGTTTTCTTTATTTCAAGATAGATTATCAAGATGTCATCCCAAGGCAGCCAATCAGGAAGCAGCAATAGTTCTAGCACCGGGAATGGCCCGACGTGCACAGTAAGCAACCCTAGTATTGACGATTCCATCGGTGTGAGTATGTCTTGTACTGGTACAGGTTCAAGCGGCTCTGGAGTTCAAACAACTTATAATGTAGAAGTCAGTGACAATGGAGCCTCAGGTTCTGTTGGCGTCAAGATACCAATTTAGCTAGACATGTTGCAACCTTTAACCTTTGACTTAATAAAAAATCTACCAGGGAGAAAGAAAAACAGAAAAGAACAACCTCTTGACAACTATTTCAAAACATTCTTATTTTATGTTACTGTCCGTTACAAAAATGTGACTTTGATATTTCTTGAATTGTTAAAGCACTGAAGAAAGAAATTGCTAACAATGTCTTAATAAAGACAAAATCTTGAAAAATTTAGATTGATTGCTGTGTTTATATGAAGGAAGAAAAACTGTTATTTCTAATCAGGCTTGTAGAGCTCCGAATTTATCTTGAAGAGGATATGTGTGTAAAATAGAAAATGTGAAAAACCACAGGTCGCCCAACAGGACATATATGAAAATGTTGCAGGCTCGTTTGATTGAGCCTGTTCATGGACATGCAAGCTACTATCCACGCCCCCTAGCCAATAATATGTAAAATGAAAATATTGAAAACTTTAGCAAATATGATAATAGACGACAGCTAAATTCTTTAAAACATTAAATGCACCCAGAATCAGTCAATGCTCATCACGCCTCTCATTTCTACTGCCACACAGACAATACGAGTACAGATACTGTAACATCTAATAGACTATCCGATCAAACATATTTGAGCTCTATATCTAATGGGCAGCTCTTTCAAGACAATAGTGGGACGTCCCAATGCGAATGTTTTGTGTGTTCTAGATGATGCACTGTAGCTTGTCCAACATGCTTTAAGAATTGTATGTGTGTGTGTGCGTGTGCGTGTGTGTGCGTGTGCGTGCGTGTGTGTGTGTGTGTGTGTGTGTGTTTGCATCTGGTTGTGTGTGTGTGTGTGTGTGTGTGTGTGTGTGTTCGGGTTTAACGTCTTTTTCAACAATTTTTCAGTCATATAAACGACGGTGTCTACTTGTAGCAATGGGCACAATGCTCAACTTTATAGTGCTGCTTCACTGGAATATCACGCCGTAGACACGTGGCATGATACCCCACCCAGTCACATTATACTGACACCGGGCTGACCAGTCCTAGCACTATCTTCTTCATGCTGAGCGCCAAGCGCTTTTAGAAATACCACTTAACAACACGTTGCAACAGTTTGGTTGTATTACTGGCGCAGAACCATTTAATGGGACATATTGTGCATATCCAGAGCAAACCACAGTTTACCTAGGGTCAAATGTTCTTTTTTCAACAGTTTGTTGCTTTCATTAGTCACCGGCTTTTACCTACTAGTATACGTCTAGAAAGTGTCTGGAGTTATTCTTAACTCATACTGTTTGAGCAACCTAATCCGTAACAGGGTTTCCCGCGAACTGCGACTTAATTCAAACGAACCATATATAAACTATACGGCATTCTAAAGGTCGTCAAGGCGGTACTGTGTAGTCTACTACATAATCTTTTTAAAAATTTAAAATATCTTTAGAAATGTCAATTTTATGGCCAAACATGTTATATTTTCCTATCGTGAAACATTAGTTACAGTTTCTATTCACTTGTGTACCACTGGGGAAATGAGACATCAGTCAGTCATGTCTGCACCATTCGTTTAGGGCCTACAGACATGGTGTCAAAAGTGTAAAAAAACAAAGACAAATACCAAACAGGGAATGCCACGTACCAAAAATGCAGCCTCCCCAAAATGAAATCCACAGCACGCAGATGCGTGCACCACAAACACACACGTACACATACACGCGCACACACACAAAGCCAACACATTAGGACAAAACGAACAAACAAAGGAACACAGTGGGGCACCGCCTTGGAACGGTCAGTGGCGAAAACACCACTGGGGAGCTTAAACCGGTTTATGGTGCGCACCCAACCTCACTCTTACCCCCACCATGTTCGTCTGTGTGTGTTTACCATCATCGTTTTGACTTTTTTTCATTTTGTTTCGACTTTCGTTTTTCTATGTGCATGTGATTCGTAGGCGCATCATACGTGAAGTGTGCATTTTCTTTTAAGTTAGGCATACATGTATTTCGGAACTGCACCTACAGGCAAATAATTACGCCGGTTTACACACGTGACTGAGTTATAAGTAATGTTACACTGAAATGAAATGAAAGTGATAAGTATCATACTCATACAACCTACTTTAAACGGAACTGTAGGAACTGTCCAGTACACTTCATTGGAATTCTTCCTTTACGAACTGGTGGAATTCACAACCGAGCTCCCCAAATAACGTGATGTTTATTTTATTACATCGGAAAAAATAGCAGATGACAAAAATGAAAAGAAGGGTTTAAAAGTTTAATATACCCCAAACATATAGCAAAACAAAATATATGTTTTTAAGCTAACATGTTTCAGAAATGTTTCTTTAAGGGGCGTGTCATCAATAATTTGCATAGGTAACATTAATTTTTTCAATTGGGAAAACGTAATAGCTATGTTAGGACTGTGTTATTTTAAGGATGTGCCATCATGATATAATAGCTTACATTTAAAGTTTTCAATTTGGAAAACCTAATATCTATGATCAGACTGTGCTATTTTTAAGGATATACCATCATTCCATTTGACGTTTTCTATTGGACAAATCTTATATATATGTTTTGATTGTGTAAGTTTAGGGATGTACCAACATGGCGTTACATGGCTTACATTTGACGTTTTCTATTCGGAACCTAATACCTATGCTTAAACTGTGCGATTTTAGGGATGGCCAATCAAGATGTTATATAGAAACATTAAAAACGTATGACAACTGCTAGGGTATAGAACATGCAAAGGAGTTATAATTAATAATAATAATAATGAATATGTATTATATACAGACTATTCTTATTTAAAACGAAACTATTATACTATCTGAAATAGCACGGTGTATCTTTAAAATATGTCAAAAACCACACCTGATTATCTCATGACGGCAACATTCCTCCCACTTTATAGAAAACATGAAATTTCGACAGTTTTGTAAAATATAAATAAAATATGATTTAGGCTACAAAATTGGTGCGACTGTGCATTGTTTTTAATGCTTCTCTAACAAATACCGCACGTATCTTTACATTCTAAACTCATACTCGGATCACTACATATCATATCCTTGAAATCTGCACAACCTTGTGTCGCATCTTTGCATGGTCTGTTTTCTGTAAAATACAAAATGCACACGTGTATGTCATTGAAGTTTTAAAATAACAAAATATTATGAAATTCATTAAATATGTGTCTTTCCCTAGAGTAAGATATTTAAATGGGCACAATCGAAACAGCTTTATGCAATTTGCACACTTGTCAAATGCTCCTGTGTGAAAGATAACTTAGACCTGAAATACACAATGTGACCCGCGTGTTAATCGCTCATTCGTGAATAATATCTCCAGTCGAACTGCAAAAGATGAAAGGGAATGTTGTTTCATCAGCAACTAATGTTAAGAAATTGTTTTCAGGTACTACGATTAGTCATAAAATATAGACGGCATAATTTTAAAGGGTAAATAATGACGTACGTAGACACATTTTGCAGTGCCCTCTACAGTTGTCCCACATCCACTCCCTCTGGTCAAGGTCGGTACATAGTTCCAGCTTGTAGCTGTGACAGTCAGACACCTTATTACCACATGCCTCGCCTACAGAGAAGAAATATTGAAGACGAACTATTTCTTCAAACCAGGATACACAGAGCATTTTATAACAAAACAATAAACTGTTTGATCGATTTTATAACTATATTGCAAGTTATCTTCCTTGATTTCAAGTACTTGAGATGTTAATTCATAGAAAATTACATTTTCACTTTATACCGTTACTGCACTAATTTCCCAACGGCATTTTCATCTATCACCAATACTGTTCTAATTTCTCAAAGGCATTTTTACCTAACATCTTAACTGCTCTAATTTCTCATAACACCTTTACTGTTCTAATTTCTTAAGGGTATTTTCACCTACCAGCACCTTTACTGCTCTAATTTTGCAACGGTATTTTCACCTACCAACACTTTTACTGCTCTAATTTCTCAAAGGCATTTTCACATAGCATATTTACTGCTCTAATTTCACAACGTTATATTCACTTAACACCTTTACTGCTCTTTTTTCTCAACGGCATTTTTATCTAACATCTTTACTGCTCTAATTTCTCAAAGGTATTTTCACCTAACACCTTTACTGCTCTAATTTCTCAAAGGCATTTTCACCTAACACCTTTACTGCTCTAATTTAACAACGGTATTTTTACCTTACACCTGTACTGCTCTTATTTCTCAACGACTGAAATTCGTCCTAACCAGTTTGCATTTTCTAGTATCTCTACATTTTCAGCCTAGGTAATTAAAGACTTGTTGCTTTTCTTTTGATACGAAAATGGGGATTGAGCTATATATAATTACTTGGAGATAGAGTCGTTGTAGTGGTAGGCGTGGTAGTTGTTGGTGTTGTGGTTGTTGTGGGTGTCGTTGTTGTAGGTGTTGTTGTTGTAGGCGTTGTCGTTGTAGGAGTTGTTGTTGTAGGAGTTGTTGTTGTAGGAGTTGTTGTGGGTGTCGTTGTAGGTGTTGTTGTGCGTACTGTAGTTGTTTGTGTCGTGGTTGTTGTTGCTGGTGGTTTTGGTATTGCTGTAGAAGCTTTTGTCGTAGGCGCCGTTGTTGAAGGAATTGTTGTTGTATGTAATGGCGTCGCTTTTTTAGTTGTTGTTGTTGTTGTTGTCGGTGCCGTTGTGGTAGGCTTCCTTGTCGTATTTGTTGGTAAAATAGTTGTTTGGGTTGTTGTTCTTCTCGGCGTGGTTGTTGGTGTCGTAGTCGTTATTTTCATTGTTGTTGTCGCTTTGGTTGTTGTTGTTGGCGATGTTGCTAACAAGTAAAAGAACAAAGATTTTTTTTGATTTTACAAGTGCAGAAAACAGGTCCTTTATCAATAGTTTTTTCGTCATAAATGAACAAAGAAAAAGAAACTTGGGCCGTTTTACAATCGTAACAGATTTACTTATAATACTTCTCTTTATTGAGCATACCATTCAGAGCAAATCTTGTAGGTGTTGTGGCATGACCTGTCATGTAAACTTTTAAAATATGTACATCTTATTTATGTTGTTATGGTAAGAATCTACTCGTCTCTAATGTTTCTAAGTTTCTGATTAGAAAGTAAATACAGTCTTGAGTATTACAGTTTCGAATTCTAAGCATATTTACTGTTATAAGAGGGATTTCGAGTTTCAACAAACTGAGTCTAATCCACATCATACATAATCATATATCAATAACGTATTATCAAGTATACAATTTTTTCACATACTGAAACTTTTAAAATGTTAATTTATCTGATGTTTGTAAAGATTACAAATAACAGAAAAGCACAAATTATAAGTATGCAAAATATAATATATTATCCTAGGCAACCCTGTAAAAAGATATGACCGTGGATTTACCTTCCGAGCACAGCTTGCAAAATTTTGCGCAATGAAGTTCAGACCATGGCAAATAATCTCCTTTGCAAATATAATCCGAACCATAGTCTGCGCAATCATTGTCTTGATCGAAGCATCTATCTATTCAAAAGAAAGCTTGTGTTTCTAGAATACATATTAGCGTGGTAATTTCCTAGCATATTCAAAGCGCTTTATCACAGGTAATATTTGTATACATTTAAACTACTTACGTACCTTCTACCGTGTTGTTTACCCATTACCTTTTTCTATAGACAATTTTACTAATGAAATTTGTTTACATGATGCAAATAATTCGACAGAAGAGGAAAGAAGTGGATGCAATCATCAGGAAATTGTTTATAAATTCCACTTACTCAGCAACCAACTACAACGCGACTGTAGTTTACAACGCGAATTTAATAGAGGCGTACGTTTTCATTCTGGTGAAATCATGGACAAAACAATTAACTGATTCTAATTTAAAGAAAGAAACAGAAGACATACATTATTCTAATTCATAGCATGTTCAATTGAAATGTTGTTTTAATGCGTCATTGAAAAATACATAGTTTAGACAGTTTTAATAGTTTGAATACAGTAAATAACAGTCAATCAAGACTCCGAAGAGGCCGTCTGTTAAAGTGTTGTGTTGCCTACTATACCAACAACTTCTGTTTTAGATTTTTTGATTTGATAGAAATTACCAGCTTCAAATACAAAGAAAAACATGACCGTTTTGTCCAAGACTTCATAAAACAATGACTTTACAAGAATAAATCATGTATAAATTCTTATTTCCGAGAAATATTTACACGCAATCCAGTAGCAGTTTACGAAAAGGTTTAAAACCGTACTAATCTAAACAAATAACAAGCTGTATACACTGATACCTTTAATTAATACCGACTTCCTTTTAAATTCCTAAAAAAAACTTATTCTTTAAAACACAAAACTATAGCCAACGTAAACAAATACCATGACAGAAATTGCACGTTTCGTTACAATGTATCCTAGACCATGGAATATAATCTCCAGTACAAATATAGTCGGTACCATAATCGGCGCAGTCACTGTCGAGATCAATGCAGTGATCTGGTGAAGCCGTGGAGCCAGTCGTAACAGCTTCTGCTTGGTGGATGAATTAAAGATTACATATTTTTTAAGACGGAAGCAACAGATAAGTGGTTTGTTTTTTAAAAAGATTTATTTTTGAAAAGAAAACGAAACCATTTTTCACATATAGAAAAGTGTGTATAAATGATAAATTATTTGATTTTTTTTCAATCATGATATTTCAGATCAATTCGAGTACATTACAAATTATTTATTCAACTTAAGTTGTAAAAAAACTGTATTTCTTCCATTGTATCATTTCTGATATACAAAATAGTTCGGAACTGGCAATGTAACATTTTAAGGAATAAAAATGTTGTCTTTATGTACTTGTGTAACACAGTATATAAAATACAACGTATTTTGACCTGCATATGTTCTCAAGTCTGCAGCAAAGATTCAAACATAAATGAGCCGCACCATGGGAAAACCAACATAGCGGCTTTGCGACCAGCATGGATCTAGACCAGCCTGCGCATCCGCGCAGTCTTGTAAGGATCCATGCTGTTCGCTAATGGTTTCTCTCATTACTAGAGGCCTTGAAAGTGAACAGCATGGATCCTGACCAGACTACACGGATGCGCAGGCTGGTCTGGATCCATGCTGGTCGCAAACCCACTATGTTAATTTCCTCATGGCGCGGCTAAAATCTAATTTAAGTTCAGATTATCCAACTACCGTTTTACATTTTTGGGGATTCTATTAGTATGCAATAAAACTGTGCAGATATATGAAGCAGCAACTGGGAAAAAATAAATCCATTTGCTTGGATAGCATGGAAGCAAAAAATGTTGACTAATCTTGAAAGCATGAAAGAAAGTTTTTATCTACGTATAATTTGATAATAATTCTTCCTTTTGTTTTCGAAATTTCGCACTACTGTAGTAGGTACCAGGTTTTTACCTCTTGTGGTGGTGGACCCTCCATATGACATAGTGGTCTGCGGTGCTGCATCTACAACAATTATTCTGGTAAATTATAAGTGAGGTGGAGTAAAGTCCTTGCCAATTTTTTCCAAATAGTTTACCGTGACTGACTGAATAAATTATAGCATTATGATAAAAAAATTCATTCCTCAAATACCTTCTTTCTTCTTCAAATGATAAAAGTAAGGGAATGTCTTTATTTATTGCCATGAAATCTGTCAAAGAAACTAGTTTGTTTAACATCAGGGATATATACAGAATGTTTCGATTTGTTTGCAATTTGCTTTAACGCTGTTGCATATAAGTTTTCTTTTAGACTTATACTGCACAGCGGTGAATATTAACTGTTTTACCTATAACTTCCGGCTTTCATCAATTTAACGAGATGGTACAAGCCTTAATAATCAGTAAAACATTAACTTGAGTTTTTTTCTCATTACCGTACCTACATTCTTTGAAAAAATATATACTTAAATAAATTTTGTGTTACCTGAACATAAATTACAATATTTTGCACAGTGCAGTTCAGACCAAGGAATATAGTCTCCTTTACAAATGTAATCAACTCCATAGTCCGCACAATCGCTATCTTTGTCGTAACATTGATCTGTTTATGTTTAAAATAAAACATGTGTTTGCAGAATTTGTGCTAAAATCAATCAATCAATCAATCAATCAATCATCGATCAATCAATCAATCAATCAATCAATCAATCAGTTTTAAATAGATAACTCATCTTAAAGATAACAACCACATTTAAAATTACATTACATGCAATTATCACAGCTAACTCTGATATGCTTAAAAAATTCTTATCATCTAATCCATCCGGTCGACTAAGCTCAGATTTGAGAGCGCGGATCTATGGATCGTAGGGTCACGAGTTCGATCAAAGAGTGAGGCTTATGTTCTTTGTAACGATTTGATAAAAAAAAAACAGATTGTCTGAAAACATTCGTCCTCTACCTCTGATTCATATGGCAGTTACTTGCAGATACCAAGCTAGTAATGGTAGTGAAGCAGAGAACACCAGATAGGTTAACTGTCGACCATTATATATCTGAAATACTGTTGAAAAAAACGGCGATAAACCCAAAACCAACTAATAATCATCTTATCATGTTAGACGTTGCTGGAAGCTGGTCAAAGTTCATCTTACAGAAAACAAATATTTTTCGTACTGAAGAGAAAGATAATACGGTTGTGACAACTTAGTGAATCATATGGTATGCTGTTAGACTTGCCACGTTTCTGAGCAAAATTTGCACTTGTTCAAAGTCTCATCACATTATTTTAAATGTAAGTTGCTTAAAGAACAAATAATCAAACAAGACTATTACCTAGCAACACACGTACGCTATCATGTCTTTTATAATACATAAAAATGGTTTGTACTTTCAAAGCTACTGCAGAAACCGTGTATGTCATATTTGTTATTGCAGTAAACACGGTTTCTGGTATTGCAATTATAAAAACCTGCATATTTCTATAATGACATTAAGCGATCTATAAACTCTGTTTCATGAAAAAATCTCGTACGTAAAAAGAAATAGCAAGGTCAGCATTTGGGGGTAATCAGTGTCAAACGAAGGGATGGATAGACAGACAAGATCAAATACCTTGTTTACCCTGAACAGGTTCTAATCGATCACCTGGATTCAATTCGAGTTTGCAAATTTGATATTTAAATCTCCAATTTCATAACCAAATTCGTTTCGCGTGTTTTTTTCCAAAGTTCATTATATCTAGATTCATACAGAAGTAAACATGTAACATATTTTTTTGAAATGCATCACCCGTAAAGTCAAAATTGACAATTGTATCAGTATCTTGTTTGTTCAATATTTGCAGTTGTTACAGCGAAACAATTCGACCTCGCTGAAACAATGCATCTTTGCTTGTATATTTGAGTAATGTCATTACAGGTTCGGTTAACGTTCTTATACCAAAATAATCAAATTATGTCGTTGCGGAAGTTGTTTGTTCGCAAGTCCTTTATATATTCAACTGGGTTAAGGTCTAGATTTTGCCGCGGCCAAATAAAAATTCGAACGTTGTTACTGCACATCATGTCTTGGTTAACTCTAGTAACATGGTATAGTACACTGTCTTGCGCTAGAGACATTTCCCTATTAGATGTAAGATGTGGTAAGACAACAGGTAGAACGAATAGCTGTTATTTTGCAATGCTTTAAGATTTCAGTTCACATGCATAGTGTGTGTCTTGGTGCACATGGGTACATCGTGACCGATCCACTTCTTTACTGTCAATTTTTTTCACACAGTTCTAAAAAAACATTTTATATACATGCCTGCCTATGTCTTACATTAAAAACGACGCATCTCTAGACCGGTGGCATCTCTTAGACGTTTTTTATCGTGTGTAGTTTCATTACGACCATGCCTACCAATAAAGCACTGGAAGCGTTTATGAATCTATCTGTTCTTCTTTTTGACAGAGGACATATTTTCATTGTTAAGTGTATTTACTTTTAACGATTTATTTAACGATATTGCCCTGTTGATGACCACATAGATTATCTTCACTTCACTTTCACAAACAAAGATACACTTGGCAGACTAAACACACAGTGATAATTCATGTGACCACCACTTTTGTTAAATATCGTAAAGTAGATTCACACCTATCGCACATGTTTTGTCCTCTGGTTTGTCAAAATGTAAACAAATATCGCCAGTTTGATACATCATTTTTCTCTACTAATAAGCAGCAAACGGCAAAAACGCGTCCATCCCCTAGCAAGATATACGTGTCTATCATACTGTTCTACCTCAGTTAAGTCAGCTAAAGAAAACATGCATCGTTGACAAGAATAGAACAGAAACTAGTAACTCAATGTAACCATTTTAAGACCTATAGTACTGTACGTTTACAAAATTACATTTTATAGGGTGACCGATTAGAACTTCTGCTACGTGTATATGTACCATATCTCATGACAAATTTCTTGCAATTTAAGTTCACATTTTGAGACTAAGGGATGAATGGGATTCACAGATTGACGAAATGAGCAAAATTAGTTTTGATGTAGCAACAAAAACTGGCTTGTCTTCGTACCAGGTCTCATTAAAATAAATATTGTACTTTTTCGAGCATACAAAATGCATACGTTGTCTATCTTAACCTTTAGCATGCTAGATAAATAGTCGTCTGCTGGAAATGTCGTCTGCTAAAATTGTAAAGTTCATTCAATTTGCTCCAAAATTAGAAGAAATATTGTCAGAGTAGCAAACAGCTTGGAACCTGATCAGACGCCGATAATCGGCGTCTGATCTGGTTCCAAGCTGTTTGCAAAGGCTGTTAAATTCGCCTGCAGCAGGCTAAAGGTTAATAATATACTTGTAACATCATATATAATTTCATTTCTGGTATATTAATTAGAGCTCTAAGGCATACTCATGAAAATACCTCTATATCGTGTTCAGCTCTATATATATAAATATCATAGATTCCATTCCTTGCTCATTACAATACATTTAAATACAAGTACCGTGGCAGAAATTGCATGTTTGGTTACAGTGTATTTTAGACCATGGAATATAATCTCCAGTGCAAATGTAGTCGATCCCATAATCACCGCAGTCTGTGTCAAGGTCAAAACAGTGAGATGCTGTTACGGCCGAGGCAGAACCTATAGGAGCTGTTTTAATGGAAAAAGAATGATTATAAGATAAATATATGCATTTGATTTTTTCTGTACACAAATTCTAATACTTGAGTCTAAAACCTTATTGTTGCCATGGGCCAGGAGAAGACTAATAACTTTATATGTATCATAAAGACAATCTATGAAGTCTGGAACAGAAGTCTGGAAACAAAAGTGTTGATTATCTTACTTGCAGGTCAAAAAGAGTTAGAATTGTCCATATATGGTAGTTAGTACGCTGAAAATTTGGGAAACGTTAGTTGATAGTTGAGATTATCATTATAGTAAAGACATGTGATTTTTGTTTCACCATAAAATCGCGCATCACTTTGTACATTGTAATTTGTTTGTTTGTTGTGAAACAAAAATGAATTAGCGGATCTGGTTATATTTTATGGTAAAATTAAGAAACTGTTAAGGTGAATAAAATAGTAAATCTAAAGCTACATGTTCACATTTACATATTCATATAACGTCGCATTGAGAAATTTACATATAACACTCCCACGACTAAGCCAATTGAATATATTTTAAGATTCTTTCACTGGTTGTAGGTGCAGATGGGAATATTCGGCCTCGAGGGTAACTGTTTAAGGCGGTAACGAGGTTATGCCGGGTTACCGCGTAAACAGTTACCCGAGAGTCGGATATTCCCATTTGCTCCTACAGTCGGTGATAGAACCTTTTTCTTGCATACCATAATCAAGAAATAATAGTATAAATAAAATTAAACAAACGACTTTCATTTTAGAATTATTTTCTTGCAGCAGGGTATTTAAACAAAGCGCAGGAAACCAACGTCCGTAAACAGGAAAGACGTCATGACATTTCAAAGACAAATAACAATGTTTAGTTCCAGTTTTGTTTTGTCACTTGCAGCGTAACGTTATGTATTTTTTAATAAACTTACGATTTCTTTAAATCGAGAAATGTACTATAAGGAACAAAAAGGAACTATCAATGTATTGGATTTTTATTCCGTTTTATGAAAAAAACACCTATAAATTACTACATAAATCTGCTACATATATATAGTTCGTAATACGTCATTTACAGCACAAGAGTCATCTTACACCCCGGTGAAAATACCAGAAATCCCCGTCTGGTATGCAAGAAACAGATATAATTGCAAGTACCATTATGATACTATCAATTAAGTGACAAAGACCATTAAATACAATATTAATGTATAGAAAACAGCATCTTTTGAGCTTGGATTTATAAGATCGAATATACCGTGCTTTGCACACATTTTAACTGAGGAAATCAATTTCAATAAAATTGCAAGGAGAGTAATATAATTAGCGCCGTATTCAAGAACGTTTTGACATGTGCTGTCTTCGACCTTAAACATAGGAAAGCTCACTGCAGTGTTATAATAATTTCTTTGTCAAATTTTAACAAAATCAAGATATTGATACGTAAGTTATGGTCAATACAAAAAGTACTAAAGAAGCCTATAAAGGGAATTCCTATAGTTTTTTATGCGCATCTTTCTGCGCAGCCGACACTTTCTATGGAAAACTGAACTGAAGTCAACATTTGTTGAAACATGTTACAGACAATCTTAAATATGAGGGATTTTGAATGAAATAACATTTTTGATAAGGTATATCAGTAATCAAATGTTGATACTGGTTTATGTTGTATTGACAAGTATCATGCCTGACAGGTATCTTGCTATTTTTGTGGTTGTGTTTTCACATCGCATTTTAGTACAAAGACAGTGTTGTTCATATAGTGTAAGATAATTGACTTAGTACTGATAAGACAATATCACCTTTCAGATTATTTAGTATTCAATTATAGAAAGAATTAAGAATTTTTAAAACTTTTTAAAAACTTTTAGCAGACATACATGTAATCAATTTGGCCAGGTTCGCGCCATTTCCGTCCGAACAGGTGTTGTATTCTAGCGGTCTTAACATACAATTTAGCCTGGTGTCCCATACATTTTTAGCCATTTTTATGCTCAAAATACAATTATCTATACACAAGAAGAAAAAGAAAAAATTCTATGAAAGAGTTTTTTCAAAATTAAAAAAAAATATTCTTCACTATGGGTATTTTTCATTGAAAAAGTTCACAAAAGTAAATATGAAACAATATTTTTTTTCATTTGTACCCATTATTGTAAGGATAGAGTATTACAAGTATGACTATGATATCAAATAAGTATATAATAAAATCTGTAAAAAGAAAAAATCGTATTGTGCTGCCTGGATGTATATTTTGGTTAGTATTTATAAAAAAGCAGAAAATTATGAAAATGTTCAAAAATCGCTGGCAGTTTCAGCAACAGTGGGTGTGTTCAAAACAATTTTTCACAAAAACAAGCCTGGTGACCTATTGTTTTTATTTGTTCATTGTTTTCAGCACAAATTTTCCTATCATATGTGTGAATTAAAAAAAAATTCTATGAAAGGAAAAAATCTATAGGAATTCTCTTTAAAGGCTCATAATGCCTTTGTTTAAAATGTGGCTGCCACATTTTCCGTTATGAACATAAAATACGTTAATTTCTTGTTTAATCCTTTTTCTGATAATTACTTTCTTTAACTAGAATGTTTTATTGACTCTATTGTTTTATATTATCTCCCTTTATGGCTCTAACTATAACAGTTCATGTGCAATATTAAAAGTAGCGCCTTTCTAACCATGTAAGTACGCATAACATCTATTTGGAAAGCTGTTTAATCTGTTTTAAGATAAAAAAATTAAGCATTATGGACCTTTAACTGAACGCTTGATCACAGAGGTAAGATGGATGTAACTACAGAGTCTAAAAGCTACTACCTAAAGTGTTGAGATACATATAGCTACAGAGTATATATAATAACTTTATTATGTATTAAGCCAATTCTGGCCCATGTACATGCCTCAATATAACATAATCACATAAGAAATCACATTGAAAATATACAATATGTGTAAGCAAGATGGCAATAAATATATCAATAGATGCACATTTCATACCAAGTACATGTTACATCTGTGAAAGAGGGAGAGACTGTAAGAGCATTATGTAACATTATGACAAATATCAAGTGTTACAACAGAACAGAAACTTTTAATAATATTTATGAATGACTACTGTATTGAATTCAAAAGCAAGTTTCGTTTTTCAAACGCCTTGTATACATACCCTGAAAGTTTTCTTAAATCAGTAACATTTTCAGTTTTAATTAGTTCCATACATTTGATATAATTAGGATGAAACCATATATAAAAAATAACCTAAATAAGAAAGTTTGTTAGACCCGTAATGACATTGTCCTTGCCGACAGAGAATAGGCTCTATATACAGCAATCCGGTAATACACAGTTTCATAAGTAACAAGAGGACCATGATGGTCCTGAATCGCTCACCTGTCCCCACATGACACAGTTTTAAACCGAGTATGATGTCGTTTTTTTCTATTATTTGACATTGTGACCTAGTTTTTGAGCTCATGTGACCGAGTGTTGAATCTGACCTAGATATCATCAAGATAAAAATTCTAACCAATTTTCATGAAGATCCATTTAAAAATATGGCCTCTAGAGAGGTCACAAGGTTCTTTTTATTATTTGACCTACTGACCTAGTTACTGATGACACATGACCCAATTTCCAACTTGACCTAGATATCATCAAGGTAAACATTCTGACCAATTTTCATGAAGATCCATTCAAAAGTATGGCCTCTAGAGAGGTCACAAAGTTTTTCTATTTTTATTTTCAAACTTGACCTAGATATCATCTAGGTGAACATTCTGACCAATTTTCATGAAGATCCATTCACAAGTATGGCCTCTAGAGCGGTCACAAGGTTTTTCTATTTTTAGACCTACTGACCTAGTTTTTGACCGCAGTTGACCCAGTTTCGAACTTGACCTAGTTATCATCAAGATAAACATTCTGACTGATTTTCATATAGATCCCATGAAAACTATGGCCTCTAGAGAGGTCACAAGGCTCTTTTTATTATTTGACCTACTGACCTAGTTTTTAAAGGCACGTGACCCGATTTCAAACTTGAACTAGATATCATCAAGGTGAATATTCTGAATAACTTTCATGAAGATCCATTGAAAAGCATGGCCTCTAAAGAGGTCACAAGGTTTTTCTATTTTTAGACCTACTGACCTGATTTTTGATCGCAGTTGACCCAGTTTCAAACCTGACGTAGATATCATCAAGATAAACATTCTGACCAACTTTCATAAAGATCCCATGAAAAATGTGACCTCTAGAGTGGTCACAAGCAAAAGTTTACGGACGCACGGACGCAGGACGGACGACGGACGCTGCGCGATCAAAAAAGCTCATATTGTCACTTTGTGACATGTGAGCTAAAAATGTAGAATATGTCTAATATAAATACAAGAATGTAAGCCATCCAGGTACCTGATCTGTTATGATATTGACATTAAATATAGATGAATAATAGAAACGGTGATCCACCTACCACACTACTGTGATAAAATTATTACCAATTCGCGTTATAGTATATACACGACACTGCAATATCGAGAACTTTTTGATGTTGAAGTTAGGGAGGAAATTCTTACGCACAGCAAAAGTTGTTGTGCAAAACAATAATATCTTAACTCTCTTTGAACCCTCCTGTTACTGATGACAAGTTATGTGTACTTGAACAATATTTGATTCGAAACAAGGTGTCAGCGGAAACCAGCATCACTAAAGAAACAGTTTTACACTTATATTACGGATAAACTACTGTTTGCATGGCGTAGGTGTTAGTCTACTAAACTAAAGAAGCGCCTCTTAATCATTGATGCTTTATTTTGTTCTCAATTCATTTACTTTAACATATAGACGTTTCCAACTCTCTGCATTCGATAGAGGGAGGAGTAGCTTTTAGTTTCAAAACATGGGACTTTTCAACATTTTACAGTCAGTTTCAATTTTCAGATCCTTTAGAGAATGTGGTATATGCTATTGTCAAAGATCTTCTTGAGGTGGTTTTTCGAATTATTGTGACTACTATTTTGTGAAAACTGTAAACATTATACTAATCTTTGCTATGGTACAAGGATTATTTGGCACAATAGAATGAAGACCAAAGAGAATACATTATTCTCTTTTAAAATGTAATCAAGTCGATATTCCGGATAGGCATTATGTTGACCGCAACGTCCATTTCTTGATGTTCAAAACAAGGCAAGTGTTAATGCAATTTATAATCTGTTATGTCATGATATAATTTTTAATTATATTGCACTATTACCGCATATCTGAAAGTCAAAATTTCACAGAGAAAACATGAAAAACTTAATTCCGCTAATTATTACTGCTCATAAAGACAACGATTGCTTTCGAAATAAAACATTTACATTTCGGAAATGAATAAGACTTAATCCTTTCGCTTATACGTTGGACACTACAAACACAAAAGACATGTTAAAAGCATAGAATGTTATTAAACATTGATTTTTTTTCAAACTTCAGAATATACTTAGAAAATTCGGCAATTAAAGAAAATAGGATCGTGTGCTTGATTTTTTGCTAGACTGATTTGAACAATTTGGAGACCTCGCAAGTTTTCATTATGAGTCTATGGGAAAAATTTCATAATATTTTCGCGAATATTTTTCTTGAATGTAGATATTTATGAAATAAAACTTCTCATTGTCGTAGATAAACATGTGGCCTATAATATGGTGAATAAAATGTATAATTCCGTGTGCTTGTTTTTTTTTTTTTTTTAGATAATTGCTCATGAATAAAGTGATCCACAAATTTCAAGCTAATTTTCAGACAATATTTGAAATTATTAATTGTGTCAGATGTTTTAATATCTTATTTTAACTTTAGAAAGATAGTAACGTTAGCTTTGAAATACATTTTACTCACGTGTCCCCATTAAACCATTAAATGATCATCATTTCCGTACACCGAATCCAGGCTTTGTTCTACGTTATCCGGATAAATGACGTTACGCAATGACTTCCGGTTTATCAAACTTGCAGAAATACCTTAAACTAAGTTTGCAACCAATTCGCATCCTGCCCACGGGTTAACTTGTGCAAATGTAATAACATGGGTATATCAAATTATATTTGTACTGTGGTAGAACTGAAAGTTACATTAAATATTGATAGTATTTGTGATCTGTTAAAACAAGAAAAGTTAGTTTTTGTAGAAGTACTCAAGTACGATTAAAAACATTGAATCTTGCGTAGATATATAATTAGCGTCATATATGGGTTCAGCCTCTCTTTCCTGTCTTTATGCCTAGCAAACTATGATATATATTTTCACAACATGTAAGCCATATCTTTAAACAAACATTAATATTATTTGGCTAACCTGTCTGTCTTACCTTTGGTAGTCGTTGGCTTTGTGGTAGTGGTAACTGGTGCTGTATGCGATGTGGTACCATCTATAATAGTCATAACTTATTATTTAGTATACATGTACTAAATGCTCTATCAGGTGTATGGACTGCATTTCTATGTAACTTGTATGTTAGTATATATTGAGCACATATCTACACATTTCATGTGATTAAAATTGAAGCAGTAGATGCTTTATAAGAGGTATTAATGGCTACATTTATGTTTGCTATTTAGTATCTAGTCCATATGTAGTCCTAAATATTGTAGGTTTAAGATATCCAATGCGCATCTTTCATTAAAATAGTTAAATATTAGATGCTTACTTTAAATATCCTAATCAACTGAATTTAACTTGACTCTGTATATGTAAAACTAAAGTTTGAGGAGTTACATTCACACTTAAATGTCATTCTTTAAAAACTTCCAGTCTTTATTGATAGTATACATTTATGCTGTGCTTAGCTAAACATATCTCATGTGTGTACTTTTTTAAATCTAACACACAGTATTGTTTATACACATAAACAATTGACTTTTTGTTAATTTTTTAATGTTTTTTTGTAAAGAAACTTGCTATGAATGAGAAGACAACATAATTGAAACAATATGTCATGTATAAGTTAAATTAACAACATGGAGTATGTGGCCAATTATAGAAAGCAACATAAAAGCAATGCAACAACCAAGATAAATCTTTTTTTTTCGGAAGATACACAATTAAAAAATGTTTGGGAAATGCCAGTGTCCACGAAATTTATAGCTCTGTCAGTAAGAAGAAAGCTACACCATTGGTAATTGACCAAACGGGAAAAAGCGAATTGTTCAAATGAGCTATACCAATCGCCAACAGGAACGTGTTACACTATGGACGAAATCTCTGAAACAAACTACTTTCAACATGAAGTCAACACATTTTCCAAAAAGCTTGTTATCGCCAATTTCACAATTATGCAAGGAAGTGTGCTAAATCCTGAAACAATTAAGCAGTGGATTTACAAAGACAAATCATTGCAATATGCATTCATTGAACCAGACCATTCAAAGCGCTTAAATATCATTTTGTTACTTCAACCATAAGCGAATATAGTTTTGAAAATTTTAGAAATGGTTTTATATTATTTGTATCTGAATGTAGCTGGCGTGTAAAACATCAAGTAGTAATATCTGCATACAGCGAATAGGCATATGTTATTTGCAAGATTCAAGCAGTATGAAAGAAAGTTAAAATCGACGCCTAAATGCTTGCTTATCTCTGATGACTTGTACATATCTTATAGCGTAATGTGATTCAGTTTTAAGATTCAATTAATTTTTCTTTGCTGATTCAATCCTTTTTAGAATATATAGCAATTAAGCGTGTACAATTTATATGCAATTGTTTTTATTCTTTTCTGTCGCACTAGGTATCATCAGTTTTTACCTCTTGTCGTAGTGGACACTGTATATGACATAGCAGTCTACATTGCTGCATCTAAAACATTTATCCTGATAAATTAAGCTGGAGTAAAGACCTTGCCAAATGTTTCTAAAAAGTTTACCGTGACTGACGGAATGAATAATCGCTTTAACACAAATACATTTTAATACTTTTTTACTTCTTCAAATGATAGCAGCAATGGGTTGTATCAATTCGTTTCTATTTCAAATTAAACGGTCAGGGATTTTTCAGAAGCACAGTGCACAGGAACCACAGCCAGAGGCATACAGAGCAAGGTAGGCCCTCAAAAGGCAGAAACTGTACTGGAAAGATATTCCAACAAGTACAATCAAGTTATATGAAAGATAAAGTTGTAAACGGAAACAGTTTATTTTACATTTTGGGTATAAACAGATTGCTTTAATTTGTTCACATCTAGTTTGAACAGAGAAGCATGTTCATGTTAATTTTGTACAGAGAGGGAAATACTTATAATTTCACCTTTAACTTCTAGTGTGTTAATTGTAACATTCGTCAGGTATTGTCAGATGGTACAGGGTTTGAAAATATGAAAAACATGAACTTAAGCTTTTCCTATTTATGTAGCATTCTTTGAAAAATAAAAAGACACTGATATAATATTCGTATTACCTGAACACAAATTACAATACTTTGCACAGTGGAGTTTAGACCAAGGGATATTGTCTCCTTTACAAATGTAATCAAATCCATAGTCCGCACAATCGCTATCTTGATCATGACATTGATCTGTTTATGTTTAAAATAAGACATATGTTTGCAGCATGTATGCAAAATCGATCAATGGGTGTTAAATAAATAAATCAGCTCAATAATAACAACAACAAAGCGAATAACTTGGTGTGCTGTCAGATTTGCCACGTTACAGTGCAACTATTACATTTATTTAAAGTCTGACCACTTTAATCATAGTATAGATTGCTTAACAAACAATTAATGAAACAAGAATATTACCTTAGCAACACATATGTGCCAACTTATTGCTAAATTGTTAAAAAATAGTTTTTACCATCAAAGGTATTACAGAAACCTTTTTTTTTTTGTCATCTTTGTAGTATTAAAACACTTTCTGTGATATTGTGACAAAATTAATGAACCTGCATACTTTCATAATGACATTATGCGACCTTTAAATTCTGTTTCATGAAAAATTCTCGCATTTAAGAACAATAGCAGGCTTTGCATTTTAGGATAAACAAATGTATGTCTATAGAGTATCCTTGTCCGTTCTAAAAATCCCTGCCTGTGTCTTACAGTTAGACGACAGGTGATTTCTACCAGTAAACTACTGGAAGTGTTGATAAAGCGGTTTCTTTTATACTAAGACACAGAATATGTTTAAAGTTTTAAGTGTATTTACTTTCTATATCGCCCAGTTAATGGCAACGTAATTATTTCACCTCACTTGGCTACTACCTCGTTTGAAATATTGAAATATGGTAAAGTAAATACACACCTACCACACATATAATGTCCTCTGGTGTGTCAAAAGGTTAACAGTTATCGCCTTATGACCCGAAATCATAAACTGATGGCAAAATCGATAGAATTTACGCTTGTTAAGCAATGTATAAATTTTCAGATCGACAGAACTGTAGATTTTAAGAGATCACATTTAATAGAATGGCCGATTTTACAATTTACAAGATTACATTTTGAAACTAAGAGATGAACGGACTGACGGACAGACCCACTTGCAAAAATAGCTAATGTTCATTTTCTCAATATTGCTCTTTACCTATGCACAAAGGTTCCATGAAGGTGAAAGACTCCTGTATTTTAAAAACTACTGAAGGAGCATCTGTTTGTATTAATTAATCATACTGTTGTAGTAACATATATTTAACGGTAACCTAAGTCCTGTCCATTCACCAGGGATCACTAAATTAAGTATTTTAAAATCATCAAGAGATCTATTTTTGTGACGGAGAGGCCGACATAAGGACTGATCTCTGTTTTTCCAGAGATATATCGGTAGAGGAGTAATAACAGTATTTCCTCGTTCCAGGCATACAATGTACATACATTGTCACCCTTAATAATATACACGTAACATCATATTTCATATCGCCTCTAGTATATTTTCGGAAGCCCTTAAACATACTTATACAAAAAAGTTCTATATCTAAGTTTGGTCTACAGCACATATTGCTTGAACATTAAATAAGTACCGTGGCAAAAGTTGCAAGTTTTGTTACAATGTATTTCAGACCATGCAATGTAAACTCCTTTGCAAATATAGTCGTTTCCATAATCAGCGCAGTCTGTGTCAAGGTCAAAACAGTGAGAAGTTGTCAAGGTCGCGGTAGTTACTGCAGGAGCTGTTTTAATGGAAAAGAATAATTTATGATAAATATAAGCCTTTGAATTCTTCTGTATTTCTGCTACCATGGGTCCGAAGAAAAACCTTACTTTTGTTATTACTTTGAATCAGGAAACAGAAGACCTGGTTTTCTGTCTTCTTCACTACAACTGTATTGTGTTAGAAGTGAAACATTTTGTCCGATTGTACCGTTGCATATATGATCAAGAATGTATGATTTTTGCATGATGTGAGAGCACTCCCATGTTTTATAAAGCTATTATAGTTATTTAGGTAAGCGGTATATGAAAATATAGTTGAAACTCAGTATCTCGATTTCCAAGGGATCAAGCGTTTAACTATGAGATAACCGAAATTCGACTTGTAATGATATTTTGTGTACTAGTTTTTAAGACGAGACGTAAAGATGGTTGCGAGATAGCCGGAATTTCGAGAAAAGCGACTTCGAGATATCGACATTTAATTGTATATATAAGGAATGATTCGACTCCATATTTATATATACATTTTAAGCAATATAAATAAAGCATCAAGATTACCTTCGTTTTGAAGAAAGATAAAGTTCTGGAAATATTTGTTTTTGTTTCAATAAGAATATACATTTTTAGTGAACAACATCATAGATTTGACATGCTTAACTACAATAAAAATTATATATATTATAAATTCACGGCTAATAAGTTTACACACACCAAAACAAGTAATAGTGTAACTAAGTCACTACACGAAAGATAACAAAACAAAACCTATATGACCTTTTAAAAGTCATGTGTCAAAAAAAGCACAGAAAGCTAAAAGTAATGTATATTTAATCTAAACATTCATAACAAATCTGGAGATACTGCCCTGTTAAGGGTCAGGCTGATATATAAATAAAGTAGCATATATCTCAAGATAAACAATTATCAAAAGTCTAGGAACAAACATTTAGAAAATAAATGAAATTAAAGGCCAAACAGCCAACAGATTGAATAAAATGAAAAGCCAAATTAGATGAAATTGACAGCAAACTATATCGTGATCAGTTTGAAAAACTGTATACTGCATCCATAAGTGAATTTAGACATAGCCAACAGCGGCCCCTGCGGTCGAGCTGTTAGGGTCTTTGATATCGAATCATTTGCCTCTTACCGATGTGTGTTCGAAACATCGCTTTGGATGAAGGAACTATCCCGTTGGCATATGGAAAGTCGGTGGACCAACCAATTTACCCGCCCCTGCCTAAAAACAATGCTTTAGGGGGACCCTGGGTCTTCCCCCATTACCTAGTTTTTGTATGTGTGACGTACAACACAACACAAAAACCAGCGACGACATACAAAAGCCGAGATGGTTTGAAAGTGCCAGATGTTGTAAAACGAAGAACCGATTAAAATGTTGTCTGTTGCACAGCTCTGCATTACACGATAGAACAATGAAGTAATGCATACACCAGTGTAGTGCAATACACCGTAGAAAAATGACGTGGTGTGTGCACTATAGCAATACATTAAACCACAGAAAAACGAAGTAATACATACACCAGTGCAGTGAACTACACCATAGAAAAATGACGTGATGTGTACACTAAAGCAGTAATGATTCGATATCAAAGACCCATTTAAGAAAAATGAAGTAATACATACACCAGTGTACTTTAACCTGGAATATGACGTGATGTGTACACTAAAGCAGTACATTTCACCACAGAACAATGAAGTAATACATACACCAGTGCAGTGAACTACACCATAGAAAAATGGCGTGATGTGTACACTGAAGCGGTATATTACTCCACAGAACAATGAAGCAATGCATTCAGCAAAGCAGTGTACTTCACCCTAGAACAATGAAGCAATGCATACACTATAGCAGTGTAATACAATATAAAACAATGAAGCAACGTATATACCCAAACAGTGCTCCATACTATAGAACAATGAAACAATTTATAAATAAACGCAGTGCACTACACCATAAAACAATTAGTAATGCATACATTAAAGCAGTGCACTGCACCACATACAACAAAGCAAGGCATGCACCAAAACTACACAGTGTAATTCACCACAGAACAAGGAGCAATACATACGCTGCATTGAACACAAAAGAAAACTCGATTACATTACGTAGTCCATAAGTAAATTTAGCTTGAATACAGATACTTGTTTCTTCTTGTCTATATACGAGAGACTGTTCTCAATTATGTTTAACTATCTTTATAGATTTTCCTTTGAAAAGTTGGAACAAAAAATACAGTAAATGTATTCCAGCTAAGATATTTGTAGTAACATGTTATGCTATTCCTGCAGCATGTATAAAACTTACTTTTTTGATTCACCAGAAACGTATTAGTGGTTTTGACAAATTGCGGTTTTAGTGTCGAAGATTTAGATATAAGTTGTATATCATTTAATGAACTCTTTGAAAATTTTGGGAAATATATCGTTTTATGGTCACAAAATTGTTTCCCTGCGTACCATTCTATCCCATGAAAAAATTTGATTTATTTTTCGAGAGAGATTTGTTTCTAATCCTCAACAAGTTAAGATCAAATGAAACGTTAAAATATTTTGACGTCCAACATGACAAATATCAACCAAGAAATATTCTCCCATCGACATGAATGTAAACCTAATTAAAGATTTTTTTATTAAAAGATTTTATATCACCGCTTTCAGAGTTATTTAACATACTGTATAGTATAAATGTTATTGTATTATATTCAAAAATTAAACATTCGGGAAACTTTTCAAAGTAGACCATACAGTAAACCCAGCGCTTTGTTCATACATTGGTCAATTGCTTATACAATATCAGACATTGAGATATTAGACTACAACATGCTAAAATAGTAGTCAATGTTCAGAAAACAGCATTCATTTTAAGCTCGCAATTTAGAATTGGATATCTTTTACCTGCCTTCGCACACATTAAACTTAGCAAACTTTTTTTCTATAAAATTGAAATGAAATAGAAAAGTGGAAACTTCACAGGTCGCTCAACACGACAGAAACGAAAATGTTGCAGGCTCGGTTTGATTGAGCCTGTTCATGGACGGTAGTGGAAATGCATGCTACCGTCCACACCCTCTAGGCCCGGGTTGAGCAGAACTCAACATTTACACATGCTAAAAGTACAAAAAGCAATTTAGAGACATCCGCAGATGTATTCAAACGGCGGTGAACATGGAACCTTCAATGATACACGTGTTGAGGCGTGTAATTCCATGAAGAGCGGCGTTTGGTCCCCAGATAAAGTAAAGGGTTTGCCCCAAACGAGAAAACAATTGGCAGAACTAAACAAACTGGGATTTAGGAAGGGGATCTGAGGCTATGGAGCCATAATTACGGTCCTATAAGAGGTACACTCCTTATGATTATTTTGAATCATCGCGTCCTTGACCTTAAACATAGAAACGTACTAATTTGTGCATACTACAGTGTTGTAATAATCTTTGTCAACTTCAAACAAAATGTCGGTCAATACAAAGACTCTTTAACTGTATGATTAGAGAAGCATTTTTATTGACCATAGCTTTAGTATCAAAATTCTAAAGCTACTACCCAATTGTTGAGATACACAATAAAGCTCGTTTGATTCCTAATGACAATGAAACACAAGTTATAATACCAAAAGGGTATGCCGACCATCAAACCATTATTTGATAATGATTCGAAAGATCTAAGTGTTATTAAAATGTCGATTAAAACAGGACAGTAGATGTCAGAGTGTGCTTCCCATCAAGTGTCATGAAGACTTCAACAATATTTAGACGTTCATGGCCACAAATCAATAACAAAAACTCCAACCGAAAATATTCTACCAGAAATGTACTGTGAATTGTGTCAAAACCGACTGAAATAAACTAAGATGAAACAGTCAAAAGATGTTAAATTTAGGGAACGAACAAAATTCAAACTTTGAAACAACCTCAAACTAGATGAAATCGTTAGGGCTGATTGTATGCCATCAAAAAGACATTTGCGACAGAAATTGCTGGAATTAAACGTTTGCAACGAAAATGCTTGATCAAGAATGATTTGGATACAAAATACATTCAGAGCTAAACATTTATGAATATTCTTTACAATTTATTCTTTTGTGTTATTTAAAGGGAGCCCCTACAGGCTTGTTAAGCAACAAGAGTGAAGAATGCTAACGAACTGCATAGATGCCCAATATAATAGACACTTCGGGAAGAACATAACGCAGCCAAGCACAATAAAAGCAGACTCTGTTTGACTGAGTCTACCCATAAGATGTGTGACACTCGTCATGCCGCCTTGCAACGGCTTAAGTGGAATTCTATTAGAGCTACAGTAAACTTAAATATACTCCATGATCCAAAAGGATCAGAAAATATAACAACAAGTGCTAACATAGAGCCAAATGTAACATTTTTACAAAACTGGTACACGCATATATTCGTAAAAGTCTAAATAATATACAAATCCCTTTACTTCTTAGAAAATGAACCAAAGCATTTGTTTCAGTACCGTGAAAGAATTTATGGTTTTAACGTTTACTCTTTGAAAATTTTGTATAGGTAATTAAGTACGATTGAAATATAATGTATTACTCTTCAGCGTCTTTTTTTCTGATTTTATACATTACAAAGTATCTGCTATTATAATATATATGAGCCGCGCCATGAGAAAACCAACGTAGTGGGTTTGCGACCAGCATGGATCCAGACCAGCCTGCGCATCCGCGCAGTCTGGTCAGGATCCATGCTGTTCACAAACAGTTTCTCCAATTCCAATAGGCTTTAAAAGCGAACAGCACGGAGCCTGACCAGACTGCGCGGATGCGCAGGCTGGTCTGGATCCATGCTGGTCGCAAACCCACTATGTTGGTTTTCTCATGGCACGGCTCATATGTTACACAACATGTAAGCCTCTGCTTTACTTCATTATTATCTGGCAAACACATCTGCCTTACCTTTGGTAGTCGCCGGTAGAGTAGTTGGTGCAGTAGTAGTAACTTGTGTTGTAGTTGATGCGGTTCCATCTATAATAATCATAAATTATCACTCATAATTAACCATTTCATAACATCAAATGCTGTATCAGGCGTATATTTTGCATTTCTATATATTTGGTATGTTAACATACTGAATGCTACAGCAGATATATTGAGCGCATATCTACACACTTGTGTCTCAATTTGAAGCAGTAGATGCTTTATAAGAGGTATTAGTTACTTAGCTACATTTATGTTTGCTTCAGGTTCTCTAGTACAGATGAAGTCCTAAATGTTTGCGTTAATTACATTCAATGCGCATCTATCACTAAAATAGTCTATTTTATATAATAACTTTAAAATTCTCATCAAATCAATCTAAATTTGAGTCTATGTACGTAAAAAACTATCTGTGCTTGTAGAGTTACATTGCATACATAGCACGCATGCATTTAAAACCATCCAGTATTTATTGGTTGTGTACATCTAAGACACAGTACTGTTTATACACCTGAACATTTTAATTATATGTTACATAAATATCATCAAAGTATTTTTCACATTTTCAAATATACGTTTTGGGTCAAATTTGCCATAAATAACTATTGTAAATGACTGAACTAACCATTACAAAAGCCGCAATACTTTTGACAGTGGAGCATTGACCACGGAATATAATCACCCTGGCAGATGTAGTCATGCCCATAATCAGCACAGTCTGTGTCTTTATCTACGCAGATGGTGACTGTAATACATTTAAAACGCTCAATAAAACCTTCTGGAAGGACGGAAAAGGGGAAATAGAGCTTTCCGTATCTAAATCACATACTGAGAATGCATACTTGGCTGATTTACAGAACGAACCCTGAAATTATCAGTATTTATTGTTTATCTTTTGATATATAGATTAACTGTATGTTTTGCATAGTAAGATAAAAACAAAGACAAATATCAAACAGGGAATGCCACGTACCAAAATCGCAGCCTCCCCAAAACGAAACCTACAGCACGCAGACGTGCACACCACAAACACACACATATACACATACACGTGCACACACACAAAGCCAACACACGAGGACAAAACGAACAAACAAAGGAAAACACACACATACACGCGCACACACACACAGCCTACACAAGAGGACAAAACGAACAAACAAAGAAACACAGTGGGGCACCGCCTTGGAACGGTCAGTGGCAAAAACACCACTGGGGAGCTTAAACCGGTTTATGGTGCGCACCCAACCTCACTCTTACCCCCACCATGTTCCAAAGACACGGGACAGTGTAAATAAAAGTAATCCCCTCCAGGTGAATCTCTAACACACGTAATGGAAACAAAAAGGCATGGCATGTAAAACACAAAAATGCTCGTGTATAAAAATATAAAAAGCAAACCTTTAGAACCAAAAACGTATGTACTCCGCATAAATGCGATTCATGGATTTCAAGAAATCCTGATGTGTTTTATATACGTCTAAACGCACAAAAATGGCATTTAATTCTTTATTTGAACATGCACCGATTTCTTTTCTGATTAAGAAATGGAGACCGAAAGTGAGTCCGTCAGAATTATTACGCAATAGCGTCAAATGTCAAAGCGGCGCGCTGGAAAAGAAAACCACACGAAACAAGTATACTTTGGTGTATTTCGTCAAGGATAAAGAAAATAATTCTACAAGTATTTATTTATTTTATTTTGCTGGGTTTAACGTCGCACCAACACAATTACAGGTCATATGGCGACTTCCCAGCTTTGATTGTGGAGGCACCAGGTGCCCCTCCGTGCATTATTTCATCACGAGCGGGTACCTGGGTAGAACCACCGACCTTCCGTAAGCCAGCTGAATGGCTTCCTCATATGAAGAATTCAACGCCCCGAGTGAGGCTCGAACCCACATCGATGAGGGGCAAGTGATTTGAAGTCAGCGACCTTAACCAGTCGGCCACGGAGGCCCCAATCCTACATATAAGAAATCGGAATAATATATCTCAATCAGTAATGTATCTTGAATAAAATCATTGTCGTTCAGATGCGTATTATTATATCACTCGGGCTGCGCCCTACTGATTTAATACCTTTGAATCTGAACTCGTACTATCTTATTCAATGACAAATCACAGCATGGATGTATTATTTCTTAAATATACTCTGGTGGCCTGAACAAGAGTGAAATATATGGTAAAAATAGAAACGTTCTAAACGAAATTTGAAAAATTGAAGAACAACTTCGTTCTAGCTTCCATTGCAAAAGCGCTACATTTACAATATCTTACATTTGACATGAATTTCAAAAAGGGGAGTTGGGGAAGTTCTCACCTGGACAGAAGCCACAGTATTTCTTACAGTGTATTTTGGACCACGGTATATAATCCCCTGTACATATGTAATCGTGACCGTAATCCGCACAATCTGTGTCCAAATCTTCACATACACTAACCGACTGTGTCGTTCTTACTGTTGCTGAAATTTTAAAAATAGTTATTCATGCTCACTTTCTACATAAAAGATCTGATGGAAAGAAGTGCTATATATTTGAAAATGCTTATTTAAGGGTTTCTTTATACTTTGAAAATACAACGATCAGTCATGTTCTGTATTTTGTTAACAAGCCAAAATGGTATATCCCTTATATAAGCTATAAAAAGAATATAAGCATACTATTCCGAACCCTGGAACTCCTATATCAATACATCTGTATGAAACAAATTGCCACATAGTATTGTTTGTATAAGGATTTAGCTAGATGACGCTTGAAAATTGGTACTTTAGTGTGCAAATACGTGGTTGAACAATACATTTTACTGTAATATAATCAGCTTAAATGCATTGTAAATATCATCTGTTAGGAGAACTGTAAAAGGGGTTTGTTTACGAGTACTTGCTAGCGAAACCATCTAAATTTGAGTTTTATCAATTCACAGTCACACAATAGTGTGCGAGTTATCACTTGGAAACTGATTAATGGATCATTTTGACATTTTTATCACGATAGGTAAATTCGATTTTCAAGCGACGGAATTTCGATAAAGATAGTGAGAAATGAAATAAACTTAAATTGAACAAGGAAACGTGTCACATTAAGAAAATTTGTTATATCATAAACGACAGATAATTCTTACCTTATTACTCCGGAAGTTTTAAGTATTCTCTCAAGCTTTTTAAACACAAATTTGATAAGCAGAATCTTTTGAGTATTTTGCGACCATTAATGTTTATACCCATAATTTTGATCTCAACAAGGAAAGCAGAAATACTGTGATTTGAACGTGATACTCAGAGTAACCATCTGGGTTGCTTAAACTAATTCTGAGCAGTATTACGTTAAAATGTATATAATTAACGCAAGAAATAACATATATCATAAAAGAACAAATTACCAAATATTTTTAATATCATACAAAACACAAACATATCCATGTCCGAAATCTAGTTATTACAAACACATCCTATAACTATACATATACAATATTTTGTCTGAAGGAAAGTACTATATCTGAACTACGTAACCTAGCAGATAAGTTTATGATTACAGAGGACAATTTAAGCGGAACATATTGAAACAAACTGTTCTTATCTTGTTAGTCTCTACAAATAAAGCGGTATAACATTTGACTAACATGTAGGGCTTTTTTTGTTTTGTTTTGTTTTTCTTTCGTGGGATGGGTGAGGGAAATGGTGATACGATGCCAAAGACGAAGAAGTGAAAGTTAACTGTTAATAATTACATTCGCCCTATTCCTTTCCATTGAAAATTATGACGTTAATTTCGTATAAACAGCATTAGTCAATGCGCGGAAGTTACGTCAACGCAGCTTAGTGATAACGAGCCGCTGTTTTGACGATTTCCGCATATAGCCAGGGAGAACGTTCCTTAGGCGACGTCGCGGTTGTAACGTCTGGTGAACAGAATGGTCGGGAAGCTGATTTTAATGATAAATGATACAAAATGTGTGCAATTTATAATATAATCTTGTTTACAAATGGAAAGGAAATACAATGTAAATAAATAAAATGAAATTTGTTGTTCATTTCGCATGAACACCGAAAAAATCATTTCTTAAATTCATAAATCATTGCTTAAAAGAAAAAGTGCTAATGATTTGAAACTCAGAACGTTTGTTAAAACTTTACTAGTGTCTGCAAAAATATAAAACAAATGAATCAAACCATTGCACCAAATGAATTTTGATTTTCGGGCAATTTTTTTTTATCAATACTGACTGACATCTGAGAAGACAATCATTTGTTGGAGAATACAATCTATTCTATACTTCCAATAATGTAGAAGTCAGATAAGAACAGGTTGAAAAAAAAACAACATGATACTGGCTTTGTAGACAGAGAGAAATATTAAGGTCTGATTGATTTTGTCAAGATAGGGGTTTTATATAAAATAGAAGAAAAGAAAACAAATTTTCCTAATGTGTCTCTTTTTTGCACATTACATTTAATTGCGAATTACAATGTATGTAAAAAAATAAAATCCTTCTTTCAATTACATTATTATGAAAAACGTTTACCCATAATTAAACTGAATACAGTCAAACAATTTTATTATGACATTTCCCTCAGCTTTCCTTAAAAGAATGAATTTTTTCTAACCTCATATTTTCTAAAAGAAAGTCATATTTTGGCTTATCTTTTACTAAAATAGAACAGTTGAAGACGTTCCTTTATGGTTCTTTATCGTAAAGACTTGTTTACCTGTGCCCATTGTTCTTGAATGTCACCACAAAATAAGTTAGACTTTTCAAGGCAATGTCAAGTTCAACACCACTCGTGTATTGAGTAAAATTGAATAAATCAATAAAAAACGGGGATTATTTAACATTCGTTTGTTTTACTATGGGCATGCTTTTTCCATGTTTACGTTACAATAATATACCTGAAGCTCCGCAGAGATTCTTATCAGTGAAGTATATTTTACCTTTGATTTCTTTATCCTCTGTACTATCTTTTAAAGCGATTGCCTTTTCTGCGTGCTATGATAATCCTTCTTAATACAAAAGAATTAACATTGACAGAAAATCAGGCAGAATTATAGTCATGACAGACATGAAAGCCATAAAAATATATGTTATATTGACAAGAAATATGTTGAGTGCTAGCATTATGTCTCTGTTTTGTCAAAATATGAATTTTGTTGCGCAATAGCTAAACTATGTACTAACACTTCAAATAGTTGAACGTGTGTACACATTCTTAATAGAATTTCGTTTGGTTAAAATGGTATGTTTATAATAGCAACTTGCACCGTAACAAGCAACAACGGTAGCAGAGAGGCTCCAAGCGGTGGCCCATCGTTTGTGTTCTTGTCATACATTGTCATCTATCCTATAAGGCAAGAAAAATCAAGCGTTATTAGCGGTGTTGTCTAAATAAAGGAGAGTATATACTTCAGATCTAAAATGCTTCAAAATGAGACAAAATATGCAATGAATCTTATGTTTCTAAATTGGAAACAATCTAAAAAGACGTAATAACTGAGCTGTACTTGTAGAAATGAAACACTAGAACAAAAATGATAGTCGTAGATATTGACAAAGAAATACAAACGTCAGAAAGTTTGTTCTGAAGCGTTTCACCAGTAAATTTTGAAATGTGTCATTTTCTGATGAAACTATTCAGATGGCATAAATGAGCGGTTCTAGTTCACCTAGAAATATCGTGCTTCTTTCCGTACTAATTCATGTGCGAAATCACTAACATCGAGAAAAAGTCTAACAATATCAATTATTAACATTTTTAAACATTTCACACAAAGCAAGTTGACTTTGAGTAGATAAGCAAAAGGTTCATTCTGATACTAAGTGTTTCGAGGGTCTATGGTGAAACAATATTAATCTTACCCCCTTTTCTATATTTACTTTTGTTTTGTAAATTTATATTTTCTTTTAAAGTTATGACATTTGCCCACTATTAAAATTTTGTTGTTTTTCTTGATGCCCCAAAAAGGGTTACCCCACTACTAAAGGTACTTGAAAAGTAAAAAGATAAATTCAAGTAAAAATAGAAAATATGTCAAGTTAAAAGCAGTAGGTACAATTGTTTCTACGATACAAGATAACTATATTACAAGCCATGTATCTATATTTATCGTGATATTATGCCACGTGTTTACAGGTGTTCAAGCCACTTTCGGGAGTAATTGCACAGAAACTAGCAGGCTACAATGCAAACATGAATTGAATTACAATATCTAAAACTAGAATAGCGAGTTCTGAATAGAAGCTCTTGCTTAATATTTATATTGCTTTATAACACTTATACCTGTGTTCTAAAGATACCAGCATAAAAACATCATAACTGTTATAAAATGTATTTTGGGTGAACTATCTACAAAGCGTTTGCTCATAGCTGGAGAAAAACCGAACTCTTACTTGTTCCGCAGAAACTGCAATATTTTGCACAATGTTGTTTCGCCCAGTCCTCGTATGCTCCTTTACAGATGTAATCTATACCATAAACATCACAATCTGGGTCAATGTCTTCACAAATAACCTCTGTTGTTGTTGTTTCTGCAGTTGTTGATGCTAGTGTTGTTGTCGGTGTTATTGCCTTTGTCGTTGTAGACGATATGGATATATTTGGCTTCTGTGTTGCTGATTTAATTAACAGGACACCAGACAAAGGTAAATCAAACATTCGTTAGCATCATTTATCTTATGCAATTGTTTGCATTAGTATATAGACATATATAAAATGTTAAAACATTTAGATTTATCACTAATATATGTGTCGTGCTCTATGATCTTTACTACAAGAGATACTGTATACAGTTTATCCCTTATCCATGTGAAACTTTTACAGTAAGTGTTATTTTTAAATAAGTAACAACAAAAGCGAATGAATGTAAAATGTAAATATTTCTTTCTGTTTAATCGGATACAAGCTACTTATTTGATGCCGACGACTTATTTTTAGTTTTGAAGCATCTATGCAAACATGTGTACAAAAGGGAAGTAATTTTGACAAACACATCTAGAGAGATATGTAACTCAGAATGCCAAAGGTTTATGAAAAGTTAAAAAGCCTTTGAGCATATAGTATCTCAGAAATCTTCTATATGTAATAACATCCGAGAGAAGGTCCCTTGGAAGCGTACAATGCAACCAAGCAAAAAGAAACAGCAGACTCAGTTTGACGTGGTGTTATCGTGAGGGAAAATGAAATGTGAAATAGCAATCACGCTCCCTAGCACCATCTTAGGCGGAATTCTATTATAGCAAAATTACAATTCCCTTTTATATATATGTCATTATTGATTCCAAGTACGGGGAGACTTTTTACAGCCGCCACAAAAACAGCACTCTAAGACTGCTGTAAATGAAATCTGCGGGAAAGTCTATTGGAAAAAAAGAACGCAACCTAGCAAAATAATAATAGTTTAATTATAGTTGGATTTTGCCTTTTGACATAACTTTGACAAAAGTTTTGTAAGGTTATCTTATGATGTCAAAGAAAAGTGTTTCGTATAAAAGCCGAGGGTTAGAAGTTTGTGAGACGCCGACAAAATAGTGACAATATAAGCGTTACAATTTGTAACAGAGTTACCAACGTCTCACGCCTAGGGAAATTTTTCACAAAATATATTGCATGCCAATACAATATCTCCTAAGTAATATGATAATGTTTGGAAATCTATATTTGGTGATTGCTTTCAAATGCTAAAATCTGTATTTTAAAGATTTAATGTGATTTAAATTGGTAAAGTAAATAAATAAAAATGTAACATTTTATCATATTAAAGGGAGGTAATTAAGAAACAAATGAAATGCATGACACTTATATGGTACTTAAAACTTGTTCTTAAATTACACTCCAGAAAAGGTTTATTCTACTGTTGGTCATTGCAGAGCTGCACCAATGTATTGCAACAACAATAATGCTGCATTTACTATATATACTATTAAGTTATAACTTGTGCCTGGGTTTGCATTCTACAAGTCCACAATTGTTAATAGCTTTTCATGTCTATCAATATCAATTATCTTACATAAAACATATTTTCAATTTTTAACTTGTGGAAAAACTTATATAAAAATACATGTATTGTATTTAATCCTATAAAAGGGAGGCAATTTAATGTGTCTTTGACCTTGACCTTTGCACATGACACAAGTCTTGTAATGGTGAATATTTATGCCAATTTATACAAATATACACCGATACAAAAAAAGTTACAGACCAAGACAAAACAAATAACAAATGCGATCTTGGAGCTTAGGGTCTGAGTTTTGCACATAAAACATGTTCTTATTATGGGGAACATTTGTGCCAAGTGATTTTAAAACCCCTTGATCTATGGCAGAGTTATGGACTGGACAAGAAACAGACGATGTTAAGCTTTGGCTTCTTAGTGTGACCTTGACTTTAGAGCTAGGGGTCTGGGTCTTGCGCACGACACATCAACTCATTATAGGAAAACTTTGTGCCAAGTTACTTCAAAATCCCTTCATGAATGGCAGAGTTATGGATCGGACAAGAAACAGACCATGTTAACCTTTAACCTAAAAGTGTGACATTGACATTAAAGCTAGGGCCTGGCTTTTGCGCATGACTCGTCATCTTATTATGGGGAACATTTGTGTCAAGTAATTTCAAAATCCCTTGATTAATGGCAGAGTTAAGGACCGGACACAAAACAGGCCCTGTTAACATTTGACCTCTTATTGTGACCTTGACCTTAGACAGCTGGAGGTCTGGTTCTTGTGCATGACGCATCATCTCATTATGAGGAACATTTATGCAAAGTTATTTTAAAACCCCTTCATGAATGGCAGAGTCATGTAAGGACACGAAGTGTGACGGACGGACAGGCGGACGGAAAGACGCAGACTATTTCTATGTCACTCTTTTTCTTCGAAAAGGGCAGGGGACAAAGAATGTTAAATAATTAATCTTAAGGAATAATTGTAAAGCGCTAGCATTAACGCTTCTTAAAATTATCTCAATGCTAGTTTATTTAGGTAAACAAAATTCGAATATTTATTTGCATAGGCTTTTGATTTTTATCCCTTGGAAACTGATGTTTAGATAATATTTCATTACTAATTCTGTCGCTGAATGTCTGTGTCGAAACATTTCATGGCCATATCTTTACACTGCATTCGTCCATTTCTTGCATATTTTACTGCTAATTGTTTAAACCAAATGCGTCATTTTCTTATCTAAAAGGAAGTAAATACAAAGTTGAAATTCGTTTCGTCACAAACGTATTTGTAAACCTTTATATATATATATCAATTGTAAATACAACTAAACCTGCTGAGATGTTTCCTCACAATTCGCCTTTTGTCACAAAACTGTTGTAATTGTCATCCAAAATATGACTATATGTAGATCAAATAATTATATAGATCCTCTAGGTAATATTGCCTGTGCGCAAGAGAAATCAGGCATAAAATTCACGTAAATAGCTACTTTTTCACGATATACTATGCGCCACTTTGAATTAACTATTTGGTGGTTAGATATCAACTTGAAAGGCACTGGCCTTCAGATCGCGCGACAATGAAAAAAAAAGAGAAAAAGTTTAGGTATCAGGAAATTATTGCTATATTTCTTAAGAAAGCTTTGAAACTTAATTACTGACAGACTATTTGTTCTAGACAAGCATAATTTATTGTTTTACTAATTTTACATTGATTATGAAAAGCGGCTGTGACACTTTACTCGAAGTAAACTGCCTTAATTATACATATCTATATTAAACGATCGTTAAATACATATTCCTCCGTGGTATATTGGTAAAGACAGTAGAAATGTATTTATTGCCGCGGGAGGCCTGGTTCGAATCCTGACTCGGGTATTTTTTTCTTGATTTGACATCTAATCTCGTGTGCATGACATCTTATCTCGAGCGCACGACATATTATCTCGGGCCCACGACATCTTATATCGAGCATACTACATCTTATCTCGTGCGTTCGACATCTTATCTCGTGTACACGAAATCTTATTTCGAGGGCAAGACATATTATTTCGTGCGCACGACATCTTAATTCGAGCGTTCGACACCTTATCTAGAGCGCACGAAATGTTATCTATATCTGTTTTATGACCATTCATATGCATTTAGGTCATCAGGAAAAACATACGGACAAGTAGATAATTAGGGTCCCGCCTATTAAGATGTTATTTAAACTTCCCACAAGTATAAGTTTATCACAGCATTGGGGGAGCTGTGCACATAATTGGTCATCTTGTTTTCAAAATTAAACAAACGTAATTAATGATGCTTACTGCATGTTAGAATAGCAACAAATCGCCGCAGATCGACTGATAGTATCAATTCGCACATTGTAAGAAAATTTATAAAATTGCATGCATGCATTAAGGGAAAGCGGGGAAATTCTTTGATATATGGACGAAGCCTACATACTAAATAATTTATTTTGTCAAAGACAAAAAATTATTTCTTTGCGTCATCACTGAATTTTCACTGCCCCCTTTTTTATATTTGTGTATCTAAATTACCACCATTTCAAACCCGTGAAACGGTTATAAGTATAAACGAAACAAAATCAACAAGCAAATTCGATGAATTGGTATCCCCCGCCGAAAAGGTCTGTGGTGAGGAACGGCAAAAAAATATATATCCAGCAAAAAGTTCAGAATATTACAAAGAAGCAAATAACAGTCAAAATCAAATTAACAGAAAATGAATGTTTTTTTTTTGGAGTGGGAAGGGGGAGGGGGGGGGGGGGGGAGGGTACAAAACTTAACATGTTGATTATAAATATTGATTATAAATATTGATGGAAAACTAAAAATGAAAAAAATGGGGGGTGGGGAAGAATGCATGATCGGGGCGGTGAGCATGACGCATGACTGGGTGAAGGAGTGAGGTGAGAGAATGGTACAACTTTGCATGTTGATAAATATTCATGGGAGGTTTGAAAAGAAATAAAAAAGGAATGAGAAAAAAAATTGGGGGGGGGGGGGGGGGGCTTGGAGGGGGAGGAGGTGTTACCAAGGCAAGGTAGCGACCAGGTGTGGGTACACAACTTCACATGTTTATAATAAATGTTCATGGAAAAGAATGAAAGAAGTTTAATGAAATTCTTCCAATTGGTTGGTTTGTTATGTACTAATCTGTGGATTTTTAAACAATTAAAGGGCAATAACTGTATGGAAAATTGACCAATAAAAAAAAGAAAAATGACGGGCATCATCAAAGTATGTTGGTTCATATTTATTTCAAGTTTCATGAAATTCTACAAACTTGTTACTGAGAAATCGTGTATTTTTTATTAAATCAAGGGCAATAACTCTAAGGGAAATTGACCAATCCAAAAATAAACTTGACGGGCATCATTGCAGTATGTTGGCTCATGTTTATTTTAAGTTTGATGAAATTCTACCTGCTAGTTACTGAGAAATGGCTGCGGATGGACATTTTTGTGCATTTTTTCATTAAATCAAGGGCAATAACTCTAAGGGAAATTGACCAATCAAAAAAATATTGAAGGGCATCATCGCAGTATCGTGGTTCATGTCTATTTCAAGTTTGATGAAATTCTACCTGCTAGTTACTGAGAAATGGCTGCAGACGTGTATTTTTCATTAAATCAAGGGCAATAACCCTAAAGGAAATTGACCAATCCAAAATTAAACTTGACGGCATCATTGCAGTTTGTTGGCTCATCTTTATTTTAAGTTTGATGAAATTCTACCTGCTAGTTACTGAGAAATGGCTGCAGACGTGTATTTTTCATTAAGTCAAGGGCAATAACTCTAAGGGAAATTGATCGATCCAAAAAAAAAAAAAAACAATAACAAAACTTGACGGGCATCATAGCAGTATATTGGTTCATGTTTATTTCAAGTTTGATGAAACTCTACCAGGTAGTTACTGAGAAATGGCTGCGGACGGACGGACTGACGGACTGACGGACGGACAACGCCATTTCAAAACCCCTCTCCCGATTTCATCGGCGGGGGATAAAAACTATGGCAGTCGTATGTTTTTACTGATGAACGGGCCTAAATATAATTATATAGATAAGATGTCGTGCGCACGAGATAATTTAATCTCAGAAAAAATAAATGCATGTCCTAGATTTTATTTCCTGGTTCTAAATTAAAACTTGCCTTTGAAAAATATTAATAACAAATAATAGTATTGCATTGTTCTTTATCTGTTTTATAAGACAACAGACTTACAAAAGCAACTAAAGTCTGTTCCACCTATTACGTTTACCTCGTTTCTGAATTATCAGTATCGGTAAAATCATCCAAAAAAATATTTATATCCCATACATCAATATCTCTAATTAGACCTTTTTTTCATTTTTTAATAAAGTATATATTAAAGAAATAATCTTGGATTTTTCTTTTTTCCCCATAGACCGTAATGCTATATGACGTTTTCTTGCATACCAGACGGGGATTTCCGGTATTTTTACCGGTGCTGGAAAAATCCATCTTACACCCCGGGGTGTAAGATGACTCTCGTGCTGTAAATGACGTATTACGAACTACATACATGTAGAATATTTATGTACTAATATATATTTTATTTAAAAAAACGGAATAAAAATTCAATACCTTGACAATTCCTATTAGTTCCTGATAGTATATTTCTCGATTCAAATCACGTTATTTTATCAAAAATTCATAACGTTACGCTGCAACTGATAAAACAAAACCGGAACTAAACATTGTTATTTGTTTTGAAACGTCATGACGTCTTTCCTTTTTACGGACGTTGGTTTCCCGCGCTTTGTTTAAATACACTACCATATGAAATAGTTCTAAAAAGAAAGAACGGTTCGATTGATTTTATTTTTATTATTATTTCTTGAAATCGGTATGCAAGAAAAAGATTCTGTCACTGGTTATAGGTGCAGGTGGAAATATCCGGCTCTCGGGTAACTGTTTAGGCGGTAACTCGGCAAGAAGCCTCGTTACCGCCTTAACAGTAACCCTCGAGTCCGGATATTCCCATCTGCACCTACAACCAGTGAAAGAATCTTACTACGTCGACTTTCCAATATGGCGGCGCCCGTAGCGCAATAAACTAGGGGTTAACTCAAAATTAAAATGCCCGAGTTAATATTTGAAAAGACTGTGTTTGTTATTGTATTATGTTAATTCTTGGGGGAATTCGTGACAGGCCACCTCAAAATGAAAAATAAATAAATAAATAAAATAAATAAATAAGAAAATAGAAAGAAACAAACACAAACAACAAGGTGATTTCTAAAAAAAAAAAAAAAAAAAACAAATGTGCGTGCGAACGTCTCGTTATTTTGAGAATACATGGGCATTATTCTTATATTAATTTTTCTGTCACTGAAACTCGAATGAAAAATATTATAAATACAGACGTTTCAGAGTCTGTCATGGACGTACAGGCACAATATAAAAATTCGAGCTTTAAAGCATGCATTTTCATTTTGTTGTAGTGCATTTTGTTTACAATTACATGAAAGTTTCAGCATAGTACTTAACGTTTCTGGTGACGCGAAAATATAACGCCAACACGTAATTTTCCATAAGCACACGGTCATTTCCGAAGGAGCATCATGGAAGGCAATGCAGTTTTCTCGCCAAAATACGAAGAAGAAACGTCTGCTTTCTACGTTCTATGGAGAAATTCATTATGTTGTATACGATGGCCCGATATTTACGTATATTTAAGCTGGATTTTCATTATGTTACTATTCCCGTTTCCATCTTAACGTTATGTTCAACATCTGCCGAACAATGTACGAAAATGTATATATCGATCTAGCACAGGTTCTACAGAAATATGGTTTCGGAAGAATCGTGTTGAGTCATTAAAACTAGTATCATTCCCTGACGCCGACAAGGCTTGTAATTTCTTTGGACATGATTTATGGAAATTTGTTTTTGTTTGTTTGGCTTTGGGTTTAACGTCGTTTTTCAAAAGTATTTCAGTCATGTAACGGCGGGCAGTTAGCTTAACCAGTGTTCCTGGATTCTGTACCAGTACCTGTTCTCCGCAAGTAACTGCCAACTTCCCCACATTAATTATCAGAGGTGGAGGACGAGTGATTTCAGACACAATGTTTTTTATCAAATCGTCACGGAGAACATACGCCCCGTCCGAGGATCCCGCGATCCGTAGACCAACGCTCTTCCTACTGAGCTAAGCCGGCGGGTTAAGGAAATTTAGCCCGTTTTCAAAATAATTGCACGCAGTATATGTTTTACTAAATTTGTTTTAAAAGCACTGATCCCCAGAAAGTATGACAACAACAAAAAAATAGATATCAGAAAATTATTGCTAAATTTCTCATGAAAGTTTTAATAGTTAATGACAGATTATGTTACAGAAACACAAGAATTTCTTTTTTTTTTTTTTTTGCGATTTATTCAAAATAACGGGATACTGGAGGTAAACTGTCTTAATCCTAAAGCTTTATATTTATTTAAATATTCCTCCGTGGTGTATTGGTCACGACCCCAGGGAAATTTTTATCGCCGCGGCGGCCCGGGTTCGATTCCCGACTCGAGCATGTTTTTATCTCTTAATTTGGCATTCTGAAACAGATTAGCAACACAACCTCGTGTTCATATATTCAAAATCTGACCAAACTTTAAACAAAAATCTGGATGTCAGTGCCTTTAAATGGCTAAACGCTAAAGTAACAATTTGTGATTTTTTTTGGCCACCTACTGTTTAACTATGAAAGAAATAGTAAAGACAGGTAATGTTTCAAAAAAGATATGAAATATTTCGCACGTCAATTTTTTTTTTTTACTTCAACGTAAAATAAGTTTTAAAAAGGTTTTCTTTTTACGATGCTGGCTTTGAGAAAGAAGAATTTGATGTTTGCGATTTGCATAAGCGATTTAACCGAACAATTCGAAAGAAAAATAAACAAACTGTGTGTGCAACAGTTTAAATAGTTCAGATACATGTTAGACCACGTATTAGTAAAGAAAACATTTCAAATATGATTGTGTGCGACATTAGTGACTTCCCATAATTAATTATAGACGTGAATGAATATTGATGTGGGTTTTCTTAGCGACTTAGCATTTTTTGTAAACAAATCCGAATCGGCTAGTGCTTCACAAATATATTGAAATACCTGTGTCAGGTATGTCTTTAATATAAATGATGACGATATGATATTTACGTCGGCAGTGGATAATGAAATCGGTACTATTTACTAACATACGATTTTGTGTGGAATTGCGCGTGGATTCTGTACGCCTGTTTTAAGTATCTATGCGTGCATGGAAAAATCGACTAACTTTGGGAACAGTGATCTTCATGCTAAGATTTTTACTGAATTCACGCATGTTTTCCTTTCGGCCTGCCTCGATTTCATTTCTGAAACTATGTCCGTGGCATAACAAAAAAATATTTATACGCGTCACGTGCCAGACAGAATACACGAGTGTGAATGAAAGGCGGGAAAAGTGAGGTATCAATCAGTCTCCACGGATTTTACTGACTTCTGCACAAGTGCGAGATACAGTACATAATCGGTGACATGATTCTATTACGTCAGAAAATGTTGACTGACATACTTTCAGCGATTAATTAAGGACGCTAAAAGCATGACAAAGACTTCAAATTCAAGGGGAACGAGACAGAAAAAAAAGAAATGCTTAATGAACAGAAATTTATCACAAAAGATAATATTTCTTAGATTGGTAATGTCAAAATTGCGTTCATTAAAGTAGCAACTTATAGTAAAAAAGAAAGGAAAACGTCATTAATTAATTCAAAGAGGTGATCAAACACCCACCCACCCATATTTTATACATTTTTACAATTAACCCATCACCCATAAAGACGGTTTTTGTGAGGACCACCACCATAATTATGATTTTTGGATGGACCCCACCACCCATAATTATGATTTTCCGATGGAACCCACCACCCGTCATTAAAAGATTCGGTTGCCGTCCGACACCGCCCCTCCCCCCATAAATTTAATTCTGGAATCGCCATTATAAATAACTTCAAATTCCGAGTAGGCTCTATGACTGCTCTCTGGATCGTTCATACAAGTTATTTAAGTCAAATATAAATCTGGTATAATAATAATGATAGATTTAATAAAAATAAATAGAGAGAATGGGTTCGCGGTCCGATTTCGCTTTACAAGAAATCTAAATTATCGCATAGTGCGGCAATTTTCCTTTGATCTTTGCAGCATGTTATACATAGTAACACACATTATTACTACAAAACTGTGCTGATATCTTACAAAACTGTTGCGATATATATCAACATGGAAATCTCTATGGAGTTTCATAAGAAAAAAAGTGTTCCGATATATATCAGCACAGTAAAACTGTTCCGATATATATCGGAACACTTTTTCTGTATTGAGGCCCTATCAAGGGAGTATATTTTTTTCCTTTCAAAGAAAAGATGATTTTAGCTCCAATTTACAGTTCACAGAGAAAGAATTGTCACAAACACCTACATTTATAAAGTAAAAGAATAAATAAACTAGAATATTTCAAAAACTTGATAGTTATTGCCATATTCAGAAATACATGAAATATATGAAATTCTGAGATTTCTCAAATGTTTCTTTTTCTTTGATTTTTTTTTTACAAACAAAACAACAAGTTTTACAATATGTCTGGCCAATGAAATGCAAAGATTTAAAACCAATGCAGAAATTTGTTGGGTACTTTTATCTGGGGAACACCGTGATGATTTTCTAAAACAGAAGTTTTAGTGTTTCAGTCAGCGAGGCGCAGAAAGGGAATCAAAATAGTAAAAATAATAATAAACAAATTTAAATGAAAATGATATATAAATTTTAATGATAAACTATGCGATAAAACAGTTATTATATGTAGTGCTCGTGTGTTACCAGGATATATCAGAGCTAGGGGTACATCTCGTTATTTTTCTCTTCACATATCTGTCTCGACCTACCGGCCTCGACGATATATGCAGAGAAAAATACCCTCGATGTACCCCTAGCTCTGATATATCCTGGTAACACACTCTCACACATACTATAACTATTACTTAGCAGCCCTCGGATCAAGAATAAGTCACGAGCTTAAAAGAAAAAGGAGATGCTTCCATATAAACAGCAAAATTTAAAAAAGAAATGAAATAAAATAGATAGGTTGATAAAACGATAAACAATTAAGCATTGTTTAAATATATATTTCAAGAAGTAGAGTATAATTCTAGCGTGACATAGATACGTCAAGATTTCTATCTTCTATCAGCCGATTGTGTATTTAAACCTAGAGGTAATATTTCCCTTGTGCGCCTCGTATAAATCTGTGCATATGACCACAGCAAGATTACGTCATTTGTCTAATACGTCACAAGTTTCTTTCGGAGAAAAAGAATTCTCTTGCATACACAGCCGGTGAATATTGTTTATTGAAGTTCAAATCTGACCATTGTGAAAGAAATTGGATATGTGGCGGACTGTAAATACTTCAGTTAGGATGCTAAAATACAGGTTATCTTTGAACCATGCGTTTGGAAATGATGTTATTTTGAACAAGTCATCGTTTCAAGGGCATGGTGCGATTGATGCCTGAATTTCACCGATGTTTAAAAGAGCTTGTTTGTACAATTTACTCATCGAGGATTGGATAGAGCTACTGAAGACTTGGAAGAATTTTGGAGTGTACTGTATATAACTTTGTTAAAAGTGAGTCAATTTACATTTTTGTTAGATCTAAATAATGTGTTCATTGTTATAGCTTTTTTTTTTAAATACAACATTTCATTTCGCTCATGCATTCATAAACGAAATGAGTCTTGAATCGCTCCCGATAAAATTCACGTGAATTTTCCTGTAATACTCCAAATTTAGAGAGCAAACTCCAATGGCGACAAGAAATTACAATGGGAGACTGCCGTTGAAAATATAAATTTGTCATTTATTTGGATATTTGGCAAAGCAGAAAAAAAATCGTTAAATTTCTCGAGGGTGACTTTTTTTTAGTTTATCAAACCATGTTTACTTTGCCGGTAAGTGTCGTAGTTTTGTCATGTGACACCAAAGTTGGGGTAAACCTTTGGAATGGAACAGACTTTAGTAGGCATGTTTCGTAACTTTTTTAAAGTTACAAAAGTGCCTCAATATTCCATGCATTGGGTATGATGTTCTCGGTAGTGATAGCCTGGTGATATGATCCTTACATGTGTACAATATCATAATACTAATATACGAATTAGTTAGCACTCATCAGTAACTTAGCCTACATTACTTGACATATTAATACACAAGATTTAAACCTAAATAATTATAAACTAACTTTAGAGAGATACGTGTATAAGATTTCAATTTAAATAATCATATGCTTGAGAGATATCCGTGCAAGATTACAAGTTGAATAATCATATACTTGAGAGATATCTGCACAAGGTTTTATCTTAAATAATCATATACATGTACTTAAGAGATGTCAGCACAAGGTTTTATCATAAATAATCAAATGCTTGAGAGATATCTGCACACGATTTTATCTTAAATAATTATATACTTAAGAGATATCAACACAATATTTTATCTGAAATAATAATGAATTTAACCGCATGCTCTATTATTAATGTTCAGTGGTATTATGATTTATTAGCACTGTCTTAGAATATATTAGTTCTGAAATTATGACAAATAATAAACGCAAGAAAAAATAGTTCTAAAACGTTTATTTATCTCGTTTGAAACACTGGAAAATAATTATTACTTCTGTTCTTGCCAATCCTGGAACAAGTTGCCTCCCCCTAAAACACAATACTAGCATATGTTCATTTGTGTTTAAGTCGATATGGGTAACAGCGCAAGCTTATTTAATTTTCTAAAATTTTACGGTCTTTAAAAATCTAAATCGTTATCATTGTAATGTATGTTTTTATATAAATGGTCTTAGATATGAGTGGCATACTGTATTATATTCTAAAACATTTTTTTTGCAATAAACCAAACCTTGGAAAGTCGGTCATGATTGTGACATCGTGAGAAACACAATGCAAATCATAAATATTTTGTACAAAACTTGACACATCGATTATTGTTTTGTAAAGTGATTTCTTGCATTTCAATGAAAATGATAGGCATTGTGATTTAATGATATGAGCCGTGCCATGAGAAAACCAACATAGTGGTTTTGCGACCAGCATGGATCCAGACCAGCCTGCGCATCCGCGCAGTCTGGTCAGGATCCATGCAGTTCGCTTTTAAAGCCTATTGGAACTGAAGAAACTGTTAGCGAACAGCATGGATCCTGACCAGACTGCGCGGATGCGCAGGCTGGTCTGGATCCATGCTGTTCGCAAACCTTTCTCATGGCGCGGCTCATATGTATCAAATCATAACAAAGTAAAATGTGTACCTGCTGCGAATATCGGGTTAACGCTAGTGTCCCTTTCTGGACACTTGTATGTAACTGACCACATTGAAGGGGAATCTGAAAAAGAGAGAGACGCGTTAAAGTGAGGTACTCTTTGAAACTGATTGTATTCCAAGTATATTCAGCATATGGTTGCTTTACAAAATGATGTCTCCCTATGCATTCAATCTTTATTTTCAGGACAAAAAACCATGATGCTAATCATTCCAGTAACCTGCCATTCGAATCATATCGATAGTACAGATGAGATATCCGGACAAATTTTATTCTAAAATACCTTTCCGGGGTCATAAGTCTGAAAAAAGTAATGCGACGGGACGTGCTAATGACATGCACAACTAGGTTTTATACTTCACCCTCTCTTGAAGTTTCATTAAAATCCGCCCATGGGTTTTTAACAAATAGCACAGACAATATTGACAAGGAGATAGCTTTCAAAATTACTCAACCGTTAAATTCGGAATATATGCTTAGCAAGGCTTGATTATGATAATTTCTATGAAGTTTCAAGGAAATTCCACCACTAGTATAGGGCAATTAATCCGGACAAAGTTTGTTAAAAACTGACCTTTAAGAGGCAATTAGTCCGAAAACATAATCCGGGGCAGGAGATTTTAGAAGAAGCATGGACAAGTTAAATACGGACAGGCTGACAGAAAGTCTGACAGATAGTATGTATAAACAAAACAGGTAGTTTCCTCTAGAATTGCGTTTAAGAATTAAATATTGTGAATAGATTACTTGGCTACATAGATATGATAATAATGGCCATAGAGGATGAACATTTTGAAATAGCAATTAGTCGAATGTTAAGGACAGCGTTGAGGACAGACTTACAAACTTTGAGTGAAAAAACCTTATCTGTTGCCTAAATTAATGTTAAATCTGACACAACCGAATTAGTGTTGTTACAGGAGCAAGTCACATTAAATATTGGTGACCTTTGTACGTTAAAAAAGACAAATTGTACGACTTTCAAACAGACACTGCTTAGCTCCACGAGAACTACTCAGGCTGCATTGGAAGCTCGTTTTCGCGAGTCATATGTAACCACTAAACAAAATTATGTGTGCACGTAGGTTTGATAATGTTGCATATCAATAAAAAAACCTTTCTATATGAAGTTTTCATTAATTTCATATAATATTATAATAGCAATAAACTTCAATACCCATTAATTCTAGTTTAAAGTCTGTAAACATGTCCGTAGCTGCAATTAGGCAAACGAAGGCGATTGCCTAGGTCGAAATATACGGAGTAACACAATATTCAAACTCCAAACTAAACACTTTTTAACTAATAATAAATCAATTTTTTACAGAAAGTGAAAGTTGAATAAAATTTTCAAAATAGTCGATGAAAAGCATCTTCTGTAGACGCTTTCACATATAATTATAAATACGAATGTACAGGGGACAAGCTGGCGCCCTCCCCTTCCCTTACTCCCATCGGCCTGCCTCCTGTCAGAGAGAGATACCCATAGCCTTCAAGTTCATACTGGGATGTAAAATCAATGTATAGATAGTCAGACTCCGATTTCAAGTGGGCCCTACTTTTCCATCCCTTTTATAAGTCAGGTTTCTAAAACCGGACGTGTTATGTTTACATTTTGCTCCCACTCCTCAATCATGTTTCATTATATGTTCAATGAAGTGCCGTAACAAGACCTGAAAAACACTGTGACAGGATTTTTCCTGGGCAGGGATGAAAAAAGTATTGGGTACAAAATAAGTCAAAATTAACGTCGAAAATTGTTTCATAGGTACGAAGTTACATCGAGTATATCTAGAAGCATGAACAATTGTAGTGTTTGCTTAGGTGTTGGGGTAAGCGCTTTTTCACGAGAAAATTTGAAATTCTACACCGATCGTTTGGGAGCGTAGAATGCAACCATGCAAATTGATAGCGGACTCGGCTTTACTGAATTTGTTCATAAGAAGTAATGAAAAGTGTAGCATTCTTCAAGTCCTCTAGCACCGATTTAAACGGAATTGTGTTTAAAGATACTGAATGATCCCAAAGGACCTGAAAATATAACAATGCCGAATCCAACCAAGTACAGGGGAGACTTTTTTAGACAAAATGTTTGAATTTTAAACCATTTAAGACATTAAAAACTGAGTAATACGGATTGAAATGTACTTAGTATTAACTAGGATCACTATATAACAGACAATGGTGGGGATCAGGGTCTTCCCGAAAATTGTGAAATCCTCATTTTAAAACCATTTCAGACAAAATCATATTGAAATGTAGACACAGCTAGCCTTGATAATTTGTGTACAGGTACAAGTAGCGCTCCGGTGGTTGTACGCAATATTTACACACAAAATCACAAAATGCTTCATTGTAATATCATTGTGGACAACATTCGGAGCAAATCAGATTAAAAAGACAGAGCAATAGTGTTGATGATTGGGGTACAAGTAGGGATGAGGGTTCAGGGTCCTTTTCTAGAAAGTTTGGAATTCACATTTAAACAGTAATAACCTGGATTATTGAAGTACATTAAGAATCTTGTAGTCATATCAGACAAAGAATCTTAGCTCAAAAGTACATCTAGAGAGTATAGTTGTTTAGGTAGTAAAACACAAGGATACGTATCCATTAGGGAACGTTCTACAAAACGCAGCCTCCCCAAACGTTAAACCAGCACGCGGACGCAACCACGACCAACACAGGAGAAAGGATCTTATTGTCCTTAATATTAGTTGATGTTTGAAAGTTTATCACAGTTTTGCATATAGGTTTTATTCTAAAATGATTTAAAATACACCACTAATAGAATTTCGAAATATTTCTAGGTGTATATACCCGAATACTAGTTTTATTCAGGCAGGACCCAAATGCTATCCCACTATAGGAGATGTGATCCGGAGAGGACCTTCAAAGTGTTTTATGGAGATTCAGAGGCTAACTTATGAAAACATTGTTTTGAGAAATTAGTCCTTTTATCTTGCAAGTTTGATTTTGGCACCTGTATATATTATTACATATTGCGACATGCTCCAACATAAAACTGCGTCTCGCAAGTGCTCCTAATTACAAGAGTGTAAATACGTGTCTGACTACGTAATATGAAATATTATTCCCTTTATCGATATTACGTAACAGTTAACCAGTATTTTGCGATATGGAAAGAAATGGGAGATTTTTTATGTATTTATTTATTATCGCACATACGAGCGTATTACTATATTTGATATATATATATATTAATATACATATATACCTTTCTTCATCGTCGTATAGCCATTACAGAGATGACTATCGCAACAGTCCGCCCACAACTGTTGGTAATTTCGTTTCTTTCTTCCGCTATTATTACTGTGTAATAATCGTAGTAGTTCACATTTCTGTAGCAATAATATTTCACATTTCTAAAGCAGTAATAAATCACTTTACATAAAAATGATTTAAATAATTCACATTTTAGAGCAATAATAATTCATATTTCTGAGGCAATAATAATTCATCTTTCTCATATTCCTGGAGTAATCATTATTCACATTTTAAGCAATATTGATTCACATTCCCGGAGTAATAATTGCTCATATTATTTTCAGCAATAATTATTCACATTCCTGGAGCAATAATAATTCACATGTCATAAGTAATAATGATTTACAGTCCTAGAGTAATAATAATTCACATTTCTTGAGCAGTAATGATTTACAGTCCTAGAGTAATAATAATTCACATTTCTTGAGTAATAATGATTTACATTCCTAGAGAATAATTCACATTTCTTGAGCAATAATGATTTACAGTCCTAGAGTTATAATAATTCACATTTCTTGAGCAATAATGAAACAGAGTAATAATAATTCACATTTCTTGAGTAATAATGATTTACAGTCCTAGAGTAATAACATTTCAGATTTTTTGAGCAATAATGATCTAGAGTAATAATAATTCACATTTCTTGAGCAATAATGATTTACAGTCCTAGAGTAATAATAATTCACATTTCTTGAGCAATAATCATGCATATTCCTGTGTAATAATAACTCACATTTCATAAGTATTAATGATTTACAGTCGTACTTGAGTAAAGATATATCAGACTGCTTAAGCTATGTTGATTCATATTCCTATCACAATGCGAATTTATGAAGAAATTCTTATATACTGTATCACGTTTGTAGAAAAAAATCTAGATGTCTATGGTGTGCCATTAATTTCGAAATATTACCGTGATATAATAATAAGATACATGAAAAAAACACAGAAAGGATGGTCTAATTATTGGTGTAGTCTTGACATCGAAAATGATCAGGGAAGTTTCCATAGCAAATCTATGAAGATGTCAATATCAGGGTACTCTTGATAAAGAGTATTGTGCACAGGGAAGGCGGTGTGATTTGAATGCGCAGTTCAGTTCTATCTATTTTCTAAGTTTGAAGATACCTCATACATACCGTACCTGAGTTCTTAGACAAAGAAGATTGTATCTCCGTCCGGCACCAAACGAAAGAAGCTCTTGTCCACAAGACTGAAATTTGAAAACAGTACCGGATTGTTATCTCATACTTACAGTACTGTGAAACAGAAAATTATAAAAAATATTTAAAAAAAGCTACGCAAAGCGAGGCAATATTTCCCTGAAGCTCTAGATCAGTAGAGCAGGGAGTAAAATTCAAAGAACTTTTTTTTGGGATGTGTGTGCCGATATGGGTATGCAATGTGACCGTGGGTGTGCTCAGGAAACTTAATAATGATTTTTTGTCTTTTGTGGGGAAGGATATGAACGTGTATGGGGGTAGGTAGTGCTGTCAATTGTCGCACTCCTCGAATCATCTTATATCCACCAACTTATATTCTAAGTTAAAAGTTAATACCTTGAAAAGTTTTGAAACTGTGCTCAGGATACAAAATTCAAAGGACGGATTTTACATTTGAATTCATTAGGGACCTAGATATTTGCCCTACCGAACAAATGTATGTACTTTGCATAGCGTCTAATCGCCACCTACCAATATGCCAAGTTTGAAGACAAAACTTCGAATGGTTGCAAGTTATGCTCTGGACACAAATTATGACGGACAGATTTGGCCCTGTTGCGATCTTGACCTTTGACCTACCCGCATGATTCATGTGCTCGAATACTAAGGCATGATATTTCACTGCTTACGGTCAAATTTTGTTGTTTGTTGCACTCCTTCACCACGCAACTGTATTCTGTGTTTTAAGTCAATACCTGGAATAGTTTTTAAAGTGATAAAATAAAATGCAATGGACAGATTTGGCATTTGAACATTTTAAGACCTTGACCTCAGAGCTACCGACCAAATTCATCTGCTCCATACATCGCCTTATCGCCATCTTACTATATGCGAACATTGAAGTACATACCATAAAATGGGTATAATGTTTTGCTCCTGACACAAAAGATGTGGGACAAATTTGACATTTCGGATGCATTTGTGATTTTCACTTTTGACCTACCGACCAGGTTTATGCACTCAGCACATTGTCTCATGGCCACCTACTTTTAAGCAAAGTCTAAGGTCAATACCTTGACTGGTTATTGATATATGCTCCGGACTCGAGACACGCGATTACACACAGACGGGTCATCACATTGTATGTCCGTTTTTCAAACTCGGGCGTATAAAAATATTTCATAAACGTAACCGATTGTTTAACAAATCAGTACTGTTTACAATGATACTTTATTTTTATAATCTTACAATTCAATGTTTAATCTTGCAAGTGCAACATTCAACGACCTACTTGTTAGACACTATTACAGCTATTAATTACATTAGCATTACCTAACTTATGGTGATAACTCACAGCTCTTTATCTTTCTGTAAACATTCAGCGTTATTTTAGCTTGGTAACAAAACTATTTCCTGAATGCGACGTTTACTGTTGCCAGTTACTGAATTTATTATATTCCTGCTAGTTGCATCTCTGCATATTTTCAGTGACATAGTTGTCTAATCATTCAGCATGACCATAAGAGCCATGCCATGAGAAAACCAACATAGTGGCTTTGCGACCAGCATGGATCCAGACCAGCCTGCGCATCCGCGCAGTCTGGTCAGGGTCCATGCTGTTCGCTTTCAAAGCCTACTGCAATTAGAGAAACCGTTAGCGAACAGCATGGATCCTGACCAGACTGCGCGGATGCGCAGGCTGGTCTGGATCCATGCTGGTCGCAAAGCCACTATGTTGATTTTCCCATGGCACGGCTCAATTAATTTTATCACAGATGTTCTTCATATTAACAATGGAATTGTTTAAGTTTTTTTCATTTAAAAAGTTTCTTCTGGTACTGTTAATTCAACTAGTTAAGGCATGTCATTTTTTCATTACATCAAATCCCATGCTATTTGACGCCAAAGCAGTTTCAAATCGAAACTATCAATAACATTTAGGTAATATAAGTTATTACTTCTTAGAATTATCTTGTCATTTGTCAAAATCAGCATCTATATTATGGTATTTAATGTTTTATTAACATTATACATAGATGCTTAGTTTCAAGGTGTGCATAAATCATTTATCACTACCGTATTGCAAAAAAAAAAAAAAAAAAAAAAAAAATAATAAATAACATGAACTGACAGTATACTGCATATATTACAGTAGATACTTCAATGCTCACAACTGAATTGACCGATACCCTTGATATTTCAGTGCTCACGAATGAAATGACCGTTTATTGCATATATTACCATCAATACGAGTACTTTAATGCTCACACCAGAAGCAGAAATGACCCTTTGTTACTTATATTACAGTAGATACGTCCATGCTCATACATGAACATACCGTTTGCTATATATATATATTGAAGCACTCTATGCTTTTACACAGTGCTTACAATGTCCGAATAAAACAGATTTAGATTAATCAGATTGAGAACGTCACTTTTTGTCTGATGATACCAAATATAGGTTTCTACGTGTTACCTCTTGACGAAAAAAAATTAACAAAAATGCTACTCAACATTACTTTGATCCTTCTAATATACAAAAGACATAGTGTGAGGAAAATAAATATATCTATTAGAAACGCTATTATGCTCATACGAAAGGTAATTTCATCTAGACATTATAAGCTTTTTTTACAGAATTGCAAACATCTGTAACACTTCTTACTATATAAACGACAAGCTATTGCCTTAAAAACTACCTTCGTTTTGCAATTTTATCATTTGAATAATGTGTATAATTATGTTTCACTCACATAGCCAGCTTCACAGTTCTTGATTGTGTTGCAATGTTCAGGTTGCAGAACATGGTCACAAACAAAACATCTACTTCCTTGGAGATGACTGACATCAACTGTTGATAATTATACGGATACAAGTTAAAATAATTAACCCTTTAATCTGCTAAATTTCTAAAATGGACTGGTCCATCTACCAATTTGGGCAATACCATTTTTTATTCGAAGGGGTGTTCACTGAAAATTTACTGACTGAATAGCGAACAGTGCAAACCATGATCAGACTGCACGGATGTGCAGTCTGATCATGATCTACACTGGTCGCAAAGACAGAATCAGTCGTGTCCAGCATGCTAAAGGGTTAATACTGTGACGTTTAACTTAAATAAGTTGGGGTACTTTTATCAGATATTGGAATAATAGACCCAAAGGACTAAAATATTTAAATTGTGCCACATTCGGATGAAACACATATCTCTTGAGAACTTCAATACTTGTCAACTTGGCTTTAACCTTTAACCTGCTGGCGGCAAGTGATTCTGCTTTTGTGACCAGTGCAGACTAAGATCATCCTGCACATCCGTGCAGGCTGATCATGGTCTGCACTGTTCGCTATTCAGTCAGTAAATTTTCAGTGAACACCCCTTTGAATAATAAATGGTATTGCCCAAATTGAATGATGGACCAATCCTTTATAGAAATTTAGCAGGCTAAAGGTTAAGAGAAAGCGAGCTTACAAGCTGACATTTAAGAGAGTATAAAAAATGTCGAATTATCTGCTATTGAATGTCATTTGAACAAACAGACTTGCTGAGAAATAAAGGGATTCAGATTACTAAGTCATATATGGATTAACGCAAAGACAAACATAAAGTCATATAAATATTCCTTATCATTTTCATTTTCATATCTTAAGCAATAGAAAATTGGAACATGTCACGTATTGAAGTTTAGAACTTTATCAAAAGAATTTGTTCAGACAATAATTATAATTATAATGTTCTGTTATACATTGTTTTCGAACTGTTTATAAGATATGTATGTACAAGGCGACCTGGTTAACATGGGCCAGTTTAGTTACTCTAAAGGACTAAATGAAATGCTGATTATTAACTTAGGTTAACATGACCCAATTGGGTTACTCTAAATGAAATGCTGATTATTAACTTGGGTTAACAGAACCCGATTTGATTACTCTAAAGGAAATGCTGATAGCCAACTTGGGGGTAATATAAGGTCATTTGGTTACATTGAAGGAAACGCTAATTATAGTCAATTTGGATTAACATGGTGTCATTTGGTTTCCACATTAACACAACTATATAGTAAACTGCATGTAGTACCAGAAAAGATACTAGTATATTACTTTATGTTAAGTGAACAAAAGTCATTTCAAAAACTTTAATTCATAATATAAGGGCTTTAACAAATATATTAGAACCTAAAGACAGACGGACAAACACATGCGATAATTAATAACAAAGCACAGTGAAGCTGTTCGTTGGTGATACCTGCATCTCATGTTTCATTTGTAATAGATACATTTAATCTAAAATTTTGATAGCCAAATATGTTCAGTTTCCACAAAATATAAACAAGCAAACATTGTCGATTTAGATTTAAACATTTGTTTGCGTTATCAGTAAAGTTATACAAGCAAACATTCCTTTGCTTATATTTCTTCATCCGATGCATTTATCATAAGTATGTGGAAAGGGAAAATGAGCCAGTTGCAGTTAACATTCCATCAATGCGTAATGCCAAAAAACCCACGTTCATATTATGACTCAAAAAAGTAGATATTTTTTCAGAACATTTTCCTGCTAAAGAAGAATAAACAAACGTTACGCAAAAAATATTTCGTCGTACATCTGGGAAGCAAACCAACATTGTAAACTGCATCTAATATATTACTTTAGAACCTTGCAATGTTGTATGTTATACTTTTCCAAGAAATTCTGGAATATATGAGTGAAATGAAATTGATATTTTCTCTGCTTCAAATAGTGAAAATATCATTTTTATTTTTCATTGGCACGCAACTACACTTGAATGCGAAAGAATATGAATCATAAATAATCGAAAAATCTTTGCAAAAATATTCTTCAAATAATATATAATAGTTTTATTATAACAGTAGTTCGATCTGGGATGCTGTATTCGGCTCGAGCGGATTTTGTCAGATCGGATCTCAAGAGGCACGCATACCTTGCAAAATCTATGAGTCGAATACAAAATCCCAGATGTAGCCATTGTTGTAATGACCTTTTTATTATATACCTTCACCTATTTGTTTGTTTATTTGTAATCGAACGAAATCTTAAATATTTGTTGATGTTAAAATGAATTGAATGATGTTTTTATGTGCGCTATTTATAAAACTGTGTAAGCTCATGCATATGCAATGAAAGTAGTCCGGCAACATACAATGCAAAAGGTACAATACGGATTTTTTCTGCCTGGTCATAATTACTTGTGAAATACATTTTTGACAGAATTTATATAGGTATATAATAAAGATGTATATAAATACCTACACGAACATAAGTTATACGCTCCACCGCGATACAATTAGAAATTAATCTGGAAACTTCATAGAAGTATTTGATTATTTTTTTCAAGATAGATATCGTGGCATCACGACACTGTGACGTTATGACGTTGCGCGGGTAAAATTGCGCGTGTATACTTTCTTTAAAACCATTGAAAAATTATTATAAAATAAAGAACAAGAGATCTGGGTCCGTCTTTATCACAACATTAGAACGCAAAATATCCCATTTTGACACTTGATTACAATTTATACCTATGAAGTTTTGCTGACCAGCTTGTACCTAGAGAAGGAACGTTGTTTAGCTGCATAACGATTTATGCTATTTTATGACAGAGAGAACATCAGTCTTTTAAAGTTAAAGATCTCGGTTGTCATATCCTTTTAAAACTCCTTCATAAAACAACATTGCTTATGACTACCTCGTAGAGATTCATCAACCAATGAAACTTGTTATATATTCTTTATATAAAACCAGAAGAACATTGTTTTACGTTTAAGTTTTCCTCAAGTAACTCTTAGTAAAATTCTGACCCATGCAACGTCCAATCGGCTTTCTTTGAACAAACTGTTTTTCAGACTTTCAAATACACGTTACATCTTTTTAGAAAAAAATATATTGTTTTCTTTCACTCTACGTGAAGTTTTGATCACTGTGGTTACCCAGATATGACTCCACATATTTGGCTTAGACAACCCTGGAGACAGCTGTGTATTTATTGTTCTTAACCCTGCATTTTCGAAAAAGAAGATTTGCTTTAAATTTTTGAAATAAAATCTGATAAGCCGGTCATAAAATCCCCCAAACTTGTGAACGAAACAAACTTCATGTTAGATGCTTTAACGTAATTTTGGTGTTGATGTGTCATGGAAGACGACATTTGTGTAGATATCAGATGACGACACACCATACACATATATTTTGTTATACATGACCTTAATATATTACAAAAAAATATGAACGGTTTACATGAACCCAGCCAACTTACACGAGTCCGGACAGCCATACATATTACAGAAATCCCCATCACAACAGTGATGGCAGATTATATCTCTGTCAAAAGGATTTAAGCTCCGCTTTTTTCTCTTACTGCCATCACCAAAACAACCTATAGCGTCACATAGCTGAAAAATAACTTGAATACTTAATAAAAATGTAACTAAAAAAACTGAAATACTGGACTTATTTAATCAAAAGTCATGATCTAGTAAATAGATAGTTATCTATTTAAGGAATTACAAAAACTGAAAACATGTGGCGGCATATGATTAAAGGGTCGATTTTTTTTACAGAAGTTGCATGTGTCGTTTTGATTCATGCCTGGTAACACCCGCTTGAGTCATATACAACATGCCAAAACAACTACTGCTTTTGTAGTCATGATATATCGCATTGCTAAAAGGCACCACACTGCTGCAAACATCAGCTAAGGGGATATCAAGGTTTAACTACAGGGCACAAAAATGTCCTGCAATCGCGGTAGAAAATTTGATTATACTAATCACAAGGATTTTTTGCGATTAACCTACCGGCTTTTCCCTGTTTTTGTCAAGGTATTGGATTTTTATCGAACTCTACATGAAAATATAAAAACAAGGCGAGAAACATAAGTTGCTATTAACAGTACGAGAGTCACCCGGTATAGCGATTATGCCTTATGGGTTTTGTCGGCATGGGTAAATCTCCGGAAAGGTCAGTCCGGTGTGCAAGAATAATGATTTTAGTCAATAAACCTACCGTCTTCTCTCTGCATCCAGCATTTATAACGGTCTCTCCACCGATATCAATTTCTTCTTCCACGTAACACACCTGTGTATAGAATCTGAACAGTTATAAATGAACGATCTGTTGCTGGAGATATGCTGTAGGAGCACATTGCAATATTAATCGTTACAATAATTATGTTAAAGTATCACACTGCTGGAAGGAATGAGGTCCATTTTCTAACAGTTTGTAAAAGTGCCCTTTATATTGACATTGGTAAAATTATTCTAATTGTCTTGTCCGAGATATAAGATCCATAACACAAAAAACAATATTTACCTCCTTTTCAGGGTCGCATTTTACCATTTCCTCACAATGAGTAAAATGAAGTGCCTTTTTACAAGACATGCATTTCAGCACATCTTGTCCGCAAACTGCAATGATGAAATAATGGATCTTATAATCAGTTTGATTCTATATTTGAGCCGTGCCATGGGAAAACTAACATAGTGGCTTTGCGACCAGCATGCGCATCCGCGCAGTCTGGTCAGAATCCATGCTGTTCGCTAACAGTTTCTCCAATTCCAATAGGCTTTAAAAGTTTTCTCATGGCACGGCTCATTTCTTTTCAGTCCTACGAGACTATCTATCTCCATATCGAAATATTTGGGATTATAAGATTTACTCTTTGATTTTCGAATAATTACCGCAACTTTATGTACGGTGTTTTATCTATAAAACCCGCACTTTTTCATAATCTGAAATGGTTCTTATATTTGAAAAAGAAAACGGTTATATATTTAATAGTTTTTGTGCATGCAAGTTAATATTTGCATCAAAAGGTTTAATACTTAGTTACCTCTAAATTGTTTTCAAAAAATAACTTACATAAATTATATCACAATAATTACCAACAGGAATCGGTAATATACAAAAGTATTCGTATATGTCTAGGTCTATAAATAATCTATAACAGATCAAAAGCACGTACCTCCAACATAAAAGAAGACCGAAATCACCACCAACGTCCCTAGAAAAAAAGAAGACATTTAGGACACATTTAAATTTATGTCTGATTCACCGATCCATGCGGAGTCCTTCCTGTTAACCACGTGGTGAACTGTGCATGATTGTTTTAAAAAAAAGTGCTGTTGTCGAAAAGAAATTAAAAGAACATCACGATGTCCTTCTATCAATAATCAGGGCTCTTAACTGTTTAGTGTATGTGCATATGTATCTAAATATAACTTAAAATTGCAAAATCTCAGTGTTTTTTCGTTATACCACAAGTGTTTTCTCTCATGCTGTGTACGTCTTGTTGATGTTTCAATAATATTTCTCGAAAAATGAGCCACACCATGAGAAAACCAACACAACGCATTTGCGACCAACATGGATCCAGACCAGCCTGAGCATCCGCGCAGTCTGGTCAGGATCCATGTTGTTCGCTAATGGTTTCTCTAATTGCAATAGGCTTTGAAAGCGAACAGCATGGATCCTGATCAGACTGCGCGGATGCAAATGCACTATGTTGGTTTTCTCATGGTGCGGCTCAAATATAGAGTGTGTACAGCTATCGAACTACCTTCCTCATAGAAGAGCTGAACCCTACTTGCTCTACTCTAGGGCATGGTTGACTGGTTCCAAGCTTGTAGTTGGCGTGCGGAGTGAGCAAGGCAAAGGCAGCTAGGGTCAAGGCTGTAATTGGTCTGTTACTTTACAGGTGGGATGAATTATATAAGTGTGACAGCCTTCCCTATTCTAGAGTTTTTCTGTTGAACTCGAGGATTGTGTCTTCATTGTTCACAACAAGATAATTTAAAGTCTAATATCTATTCCGTGTACGTTTCACCATCGCGCAAGAAAAAGGGCATTTAATGCGTGGGCAAACTAAAATGTGGCATTAGCATGATTAGGTCATAACTTCGACTTTCCATCCTGCCTCGCGAGACATCCTAAAAAAATATTTGTGTTTACAGCAGACATCATGTTTTAACTACATTAACGTATATCTGACCATTAGCCCGAAATAGAATGTCAGCACATCTCCTATCATGGCAGCATGATGAATATAACTTCTATCAATGAACTATCTTTTGTTTATCTTTTGAAAAGTTTATTCAAGGTCAGGTCAATTTCTCTCTAGCCAAAAGGTCATCAACAGGTTACAGTAACGCATCTGTCTATTAACCTCTTATATCTAGGTTAGGGACTTCATCTACTTTTAGACAGAATTATCATAGACAGTAGAATAGTACTACTCCGGGATTGCTTAAATTTTGTAACTTTGACTTTGTTTTTATACTCAATATTATTTGCTCAGATACTTATGCACAATATCATGCAGGTGACATTTTTACGACTGGTGTTTCTGTTTGAAATATCCCAACGAGTTTATGCACTAAAAATCTAACCACAGTAAGTCTACTTTTACCAGACGCCGATCCAAAGACTACGGTTACATTCTTTTAACTATTTCATATTCCTGTTGTTTTTTCAACTTATGATCTATATGACTTTTATGAAAACGTGCCACTGCACAATAGAATAAAATATACTGTGTCCTGCAGAACGAAGAACTGACTTAAAAAGTACAAATTCTTTAAGATGCATTTTTAGCGACCATGTGCAAAGGCATGTCAAATCGCACAGAGACTAATTTTATATGTTAAGTTTTACGTTATCATAAACGGGCCCGTTTTGATGACTGTCTTCAAGGTGTGCTGGTTTTTTCTTCAGGGAACAGGAGCAGCGCGAAGAAGCTTCTAACTTATTAGTCAATTACATTTTTTAAATTGTGTAGTACTTTACTGAGTTCTATTTGTCCACAGAACGGAACTTCTTAACCCTTAGCCTGCTACATTTCTAAAATTGACTGGTCCATTATTCAATTTGGGCTATGCCACTTATTATTCAAAGGGGTGTTAACTGAAAACTTACTGACTGAATAGCGACCAGTGCAGACCATGATTAGACTGCACGGATGTGCAGGCTGATCTTGGTCTGCACTGGTCGCAAAAGCAGAATCACTTGCAGCCAGCAGGCTAAGGGTTTTAACTATGCCACATTAATTAATGACACCACTCTGGATAAAATGCCGGGAATTTCATTCATATAATTCGTTGAAAGCACAAAATAAAATAAAATGTCTAGACTGATACAGGTTTTATGAAAACTGTTCTATTTAAAAGTACTGGAATGACTATTTATAATTTAGATTACAGTTAAATGTTAAGTACACATGTCTTAAAAGTGAAAAACTTTGTATACGTGTTGTTTATTGTTTATTTTATAGGGTCATTACAACAGGTCGAGTTCATAAAGTTAACAGCAAAATTCTACACATTCATGTTTCAAGAAATGCTCTGAAACATTAAAGCAAAGGAACAAACCTAAATGCTTTGATTACGCCGAATTTATCCGATCATTTATGATAGTCTCTGGTCCTTCAACGGTAAGACACATCAAATTGAATCAGTACACACAATAATGTCAAGATAAAAGAATTTGTTTTAAAATTTTGTTGACCTCGAAAGAACATTTATATCGACGTATCAAAAACAAAACAAATGGAACTTAAATGTGAACAAATCCTTCAAGTTCAAAATGAAATTGGAATCTTATTACGAAGTCATATATTGTTTTATCTTTAAAAAGAACTAAAATAATTTCACTTACCAAAGCCTAAATTTATCACTAAACCCATATTTACTTCACATGTTAATAATCTTTAAAACTTATTTTAAACGTTTAATTGTTTTTATTCTTATCGGTGTTTAAAGATAACGGGAACATAGACTGAAGGAACTTTCGTTGTCACGAAGTGCTTAGCAACCAAATATTTCAGTTGTAACAGCTGCAGTTTTGTTAATGTTAACAAATGACTAAATCCACACTGTGTCAGTCTATCGTCTGTATCATGTGAACTTTCACCTTAATTATCTATACTTGTATTTGGCTTTTGTATACCTACTCAAAATTGCGAATTTGATCCCCGTGCCTAAACTTGTGTTCCTTTGATGAGTTGAGGAAATAAATTGTCGAATTATTGCGTCTTAACAACAGTCTATCCTATGTGTGCTGTTGCAATACTTTATTTAAGACTGTTACCTATAATACAGGGTAAATAAAATACAGTATACAGGGGCGAAGCAACTTCTCAAATATATTGAAAGTTATCAGTGTTTCGATAAATACAAAACGCGAAAACGCTGCACGTCATTCACGTCATCAGTATTTATTTCACTAACCAATAATATACGCTTAGAGTACGTTGCAAATTAACATCAACAGTGATGTCACTAGAGTGTTAATCGCACATAATAGAAATACGCAATGTCACCTCGATACTATTCTGTCACCTATATATATATATATACCAGTTTGTACATTTCTTACAATTTAATCAATTATTTTCTTTGTACGAACTGGGAAATAGGAAACGTTCTGAATTTAACTGACTTTGAGGCGCGCCCTATACATTTAAAGGCGTATGCTAGAATTCCCTATATGTGAGATGGGCGAAAATTTTCCCAATAACAGAATTTCTTTAAACTTTGGATATTGAAGGACAATCATCTAAGAAACAAAAAAATGCAATAAAAATCATAGGTCACCGGATTCGAAAAAGAGTTATCTGCCCTTGAAAACGTCATTTTTGGGGGAAATGCCATTTTCAAGGGCAGATAACTCTTTTTTGATACCGGTGACCTATGATTTTTATTGCATTTTTTTGTTTCTTAGATGATTGTCCTTCAATATCCAAAGTTTAAAGAAATTCTGTTATTGGGAACATTTTCGCACCAAATTCTAGCATACGTCCTTAAAGTGTATTTCTTATTACTCTCATTGTCAAAGTGTAGATCTCTAACTAACAATTACAGGTCTAACTGATACCATATTACTCGTGCCAATATGGTGAAAATTCGAAAGTATTTCGTTCTTTTATCATCGTACTTTCGACTTTTCACCATCGTGATTTCGTTGTTTCGACTTTTAACCATCGTAGATTCGTTGTTTCGACTTTTCACCATCGTAGTTGCGTTATTTCAGCTTTTCAACATCGTAGTATCGTTCTATCGTTGTTTCGAGCTCACATTATGCGACAATGGCCCTAACGGGACACCGTAATATTCAATGGAACGGCGTTACTATAGAATGATAACATGTTCAACATCGAATTTCTATAAGAATATACTTTGTAAAACATACAGATAAATATCGCTTTACAGTTATGTTCAGTCAATGGGCGTTTGATACTGATTATTTAAACATGATTCAATGTTTTAGTCAACCGTTATTCTATTATAAGCAGATGATAACATCATGCAGCACGTTTTATATTCTCGTTGCGTGTAAAATGCTATAAACATCTTTTTTTTAAAAGATTTTGACCAACGTATGACATATTTTGTACAAAAAATAAAAGAACTTGTATTATAATGACGATTTTAATGATTGATTATCAAACTTTGATCAGCCAATGTTTCAGAAAAACGTGAAGTATTCGAATGAATAATATTTAAATATTCTGACTTTTTGTTTTAAAACTTATATATGTATCGTACATGTTGATTTTGTGAAAGTATATTTTTGAATTTAGTTTATTTTATATTGCGCCGACCTTATATCGTGCCGATCTTCTTGTCATTTTAAATAGAACACAGAAAATGAAAATACCTTATTCGCAGTAAAATCTTTTCAAAAAATGTATATACATTATTATCATAAAATGTTTGAAGGATATAAGTGGTATTTTCCACGGATATGATTGAGTATGACTCAAAATAGAGGTACAACGTTCGAATAAGGAACTGGACTATTCGAAGACGACTTTGTAAAAGTAGTGAGACAATAATCCTTACTTGAGGTTGAAAACGTTCTACAGCATAAAATGAACACGTTAGATAATAACACGAGTAATTATGACAAAATAACTGAATAAGGAATAAGGAACTGGTTCCCAATTCCTTTTTCAAACGTCTAATAAGGAATGAAGGAAAATTCCGGTCAGTAATATGGAGTAGTTGTTTCTTTGTGTCGGGACAGTTTTTTGCAAATAAAACGTTCAAATGTTGGCTTAGAAGTGTAATATTCTCCTGAACGGATTGTTAAAATTGAAGGTGACACTTTTTTGACTTTGATGACTTATATAGTAGCATTTGTTAATTTTACCTGAATATCTACCTGTGTTTCGCTTCATTGAACTGGTCAAACACAGCTGAGATAGTGTCACCACCACCCACGCTAAAACTTCATTCAGCTATACTACACTAAAAAGAAAGCGTTATAGCAATGGAAGGTAACACAAGTCGGCAAAGCGAAGCGAGGCCTCCTCGCCTTTGGAAGAGGATGGTTCTAAAAATTCTCGGGCATTTTTTTCTGAAATTGATGCCGACGTTAGTCTAAGTGAAATTGATAACATGCATAGATTACCACGTACAAATTCAAACAGAACAAACCTCGAGGGTCCGACTCCACCAAGAGACATAATCATCAAATTCACAACATACCGAGCCCGCCAGAAGGTATTATCTCGCCGTACATCACTTAAAAAGGTGTTTACGTCAATGAAGAGCTTACACGTATAAGAAGTGAGGTGTTTTTTCATGCTCGTCGTCTCGTTAAAAACGGTCGTGCGAAAGGAGCCTGGACAGCCAACGGTATTATCTTGGTTAAAGACAACACAGATAAAATTCATAAAATCTATGTGAATCAATTGGTGACCTTTCCAAAATAACACATTGTGCGTAACTTTTTCTATCCGGTATACTACAACAGAGGTCGAGATCTGTTATTTATGTACTATACACTTGACTGAAATAATATAGACACGTGTCAAGGACATATTTTAGTCCTGAAACAGATACATACATGTTCTTTATATAACAAAATAATATGTAACGTGTGTAAATGATTAATAGCGTTATACGAGAAATGTTATTTTTCGCCACTTGTTTCTATATCATATTGTATTGTTACAACGTAAACATATTTTCTATATTGTATGGTTACAGAGTAAACATATTTTCTATATTGTATGGTTACATTGTAAACATATTTTCTATATAGTAAATTTAGCAAGCCCGATAGATAGGTCTTGTATTATGACAACAAAAGTGAAAATAATGGATAAAATTGCCGTGCTCTTGTGGTAACCAATTTATATTAATACCTATTTTTATTGAAATTATAAGAGAAAGGACAAACCAATGACCGAGACACTGTTGTATTTAGTACAATTAATGGATGAGCACGCGGAGCATAAGCTCTGTGTAATCGCTTAACATGCTGTCTTATTTTTTCAAAACTGTAAGGCATACAGCTCTTACATTTTGTATGTAACCTTGTGTAGCGTTATATACCTTGATAATTATCATGTCACTTGATTCTACATATGAAGAGTTAAATTAAAAAATATATAAATTTTCTGTATTTTTTAAAATCGTCTTAAAATGTATGTGGATATTTTGAATGTTATCTACCCAGTTTATTCAAATCTAGCTTTCCCCTGCTACTGTATATCAATGATTTCATATAGTGTAGTAAATATGTGGATTAATTTTCTTTTTGATAATCGTTTTTGAAATGATGCTTGACCATACACCAAGTTCTTCTTTATATCTTTTTAAAATTGACTATATCTCAGATATTTGTATATAGCATTATCTAATGGTCCTCTACCATGTTTATTAAAATCATGTCTCTTAGATTTTACATATTAAGGGTTGAATATATACTAGAGACATCTGTCTTTTGAAAACGTCTTAAAATACAGACTTTGCCACAGATATTTTGTATGTAATATTATGTACTGCCTACCATGTAATGTGTACTATATTTAATCAATCTATGCATTTATTTTGTTTTGTTTTTTTGTGGTTTTATTTTTGTGTGTGTTTTTTCTTTCACGTAGTAATTGTAACATGTAAATATCTTTATTGACAAAAATTCAAGAATCAGACATACATAAAAATCAGTAGTATGTAACAATGTGTGCAATAGCTCCCCATAATTACCCTCAACTGAATCTGAAATGTGTCTTGACTATAAAATTAAGCCCACAACTAAAATATTTCGTACGCAGCATACATTTTTAGCTTGTCTTAATTTTGGTAAAAAAAAATCTACGAGGTATTGTCGTCACTTGATCGTCGGCGTCGGCGTTCGGTGTCGGCGTTGGTCAAATTTTTGTTTAGGTTCACCTTTCCTCAACCACTGTAAGAGGTACAGCTTTGAAACTTTGCACACTTGTTTACCATTAACCAAGACCATTAACTCTGATACGTATTTTCTTAGAATTATGGTCCTTTTGTACTTAGAATATTTGAGTTTCTTGGTTAAAATTTTTGTTTAGGTTCACTTTTTCTCAAAACCTATAAAAGCTACAGCTTTGAAACTTTGCACACTTGTTTAACATCATTAGGGGACTATGTAGATTAAGACCCTTAACTCTGATATGCATTTTGTCAGAATTATGGCCGTTTTTGTACTTAGAAAGTTTGAGTTTATTGGTTAAAAGTTTTGTTTAGCTCGCCTTTTCTCTAAAACTAAAAGAGCTACAGCTTTGAAACTGTGTACCTTTGTTTATCATCATAAGGGAACAATGTAGGTCAAATGTAAAAATATTAGAGGTGATCTTACCTTACTCTAAATAATTAAAATTATGTTTTGTGTTACTATTTACTAATAGTACTTTTAGAAATACTTCTTAGAGATTTGAACATGCTATAAATCCGTCCTATGCTGGAGTTGGACATTTTAGATACGATATCTAAGAAACATGACATAAAAAAATAAAAAAGAAATTACTCAAACTCCCGAAATTCATATAATAAGCAAATTAAAGCAGTCTATTATAGCAACTTCGAAGCTACATTCCAATTTTTTTATATTTATTTTTACTCCGTACTAAACTGTCCTGCCATTACGCCTTTACATTAATCTTGTATTCCTGTTTGAATCATGGGCCAACAGCACATATAAATTTAATATAAGTGGTTATAAGTGTTATAACTTTTATATTTTATTTTTTTTATTTTTGGTATTTTCATATCCGGGATAGTACCTTGTAGATATAATTATATGTATTTGAATTTTGATATTTTGATTAACGTTTTCCCGCCATTTGACGTTACGTTATCAGTTTTACGTCACGTCCGTTGTTTATATTTGTATGTGTATTATCCTGATGAAGGCGTAAGCCGAAACGTTGATGAGATAAAAAAAAAAAAACTATACATAATACGTGTTGTTGTTGAAATACCTATCGCAATAACTTTTATAGGAAATTTCAAAATAGGAGAGCTAAGCGTTGTAGTGGTGGCGTTGTGATTTAAATAAAAGATTCAATTAAGAAAGGAATTAAAATTGTTCAAAATCATCATGATACAATCATATGGCTCAAAGCTGATAAACGTTTTCAATATGAAAGACGATGTATTTATTGCAGGTGTATATATATGGGTTGAAAATTCACCTGCCTACAATTTTATTACAGATGACCTATTTACCTTATTACAAAATGACATACATATGTACGAATCACGTGGTATTGTATTGTTAAGTGGCGATTGGAATGCTCGAGTAGGTAACGGGGACAGAAAGGATTACATTTTACATGATAGATTAATTGATTATATAGACGATGATACATACGGACCAGATATGCCTTTAGGTCGAGTTTCGATGGATACTGTACATTATAACCAAGGATTAAAACTGCTTGATTTGTGTAAAGCTAATTCATTCCGTATCGCCAACGGCCGATTAGGTAGTGACTACAACGTCGGCAACTATACTTATGCTAGTACAATGGGAGCGAGCGTTATTGATTACTTGCTTTTAAGAGATTGTGATTTTTGTTGTATAAACAATTTTGAAATTGAACCGTTTTCTGTCTGGTCATATCACGCGCCCATTTCCTTTTCAATTTTATGTAATAATGCGAATAATTGTAATGACGCTCCGTACAGCCGAACTCAAATAAAATGGAATGATGACCTACGTGATAGTTTTAGACGTGGTTTGATTTCAAAATTGCCTGCTTTGAATGATATTACTCGAGAAGTTAACTTTACATGTAGAAATGAAGCAAATTCATGTATTGTCAATTTTACAAATATAAAATGTGTTGCTGAACCATTATTTTGCAAACATGTAGTAGTTTCAAACAGGCCACGGCCGAGTGATTCTTTATGTATAACAGCTGAATGGTTTGACAACGAGTGTTTAAATGCAAAACAGATTTATGTGTCGTCTGTTAATAAATATAATATGTGTAAAAACGATGCCAATAGGATAGAAATGTGTACTTATAAAACTACTTATAAAAATCTTATTAAGACTAAGAAACGGAGATATGAATTAAATAAAATGAGAAATATTGAAAGATTACGCCATTGCAATCCGAAAGAATTCTGGAAACATTTTTCACGTAAAAATACGTCTAATATAAACAACAGTATTAGAATAGATGAATTTTACAAAAAAATTTCGGGTCTAAATGCACAGTTGCCTAACGATAGAAATATCGATGCTGAGCAATTCTGCGATAATCATGACATTGGAGGTAATGACTGTGTATATGATGAATTAGATATGCCAATTACTGCGTCCAAGATCACGGTGCACAATCACGTGACTTATGACGTTTCAACTCGGGTATCACGCCAAGCAGAATTCGTAAACAAAACGGTGTTTTTGAAGGTAAAGTTTTTAAAGATACATTTTTGTAAAATAACACCTAGCTGGTGCAAGTCCTTATATCAATGCGTACCTCCAGTGATATAACATATGTCCATGTCTGCTTTAGTTTTGCTGGTAACCTGGACAAACTGCAATGCTTCCACAGCAAGCATATTTTCAAATGGTTTGAAAACCAAACCCAAGCGACTGTTCCATGATAAACTACTAACTAGTTGTCACCGCTGCGTTCTCTTTGAGATCTAAGATCATTTTAGCAAAACTAAAGCAGACACGGACATATGTTATATCACCGGAGGTACGCATCGATAAAAGGACTTGCACCTGCTAGGTGTCATTTTACAAAAATATATCTTTAAAAACTTTACCTTCAAAAACACCGTATTGTTTACGAATTTTGCTTGGCGTGATACCCCAGTTGAAACGTCACAAGTCACGTGATTGTGCACCGTGGAGATACAGGTGGTGATAAGTAATCTAAAAAGGAATAAGTCGTGTGCTGGTGACCAGTTATTGAATGAATATTTTATTGAATCTTGCGACATTTTGTTGTCTCATCTTGTTGACATATTTAACGGTATTTTAGGCAGTGGCTTTTTCCCTGACAGTTGGATGGAAGGTATTATTGCGCCATTATTTAAGAAGAATGATCCTTCAGATGTTAATAATTATAGGGGTATTACCTTAGTTAGTTGTTTCTCTAAAATATTCACAGGTGTTTTAAACAAAAGAATAAGCAATTGGATTGAAAGTAATAATATGATTAGTGATGCGCAGTTTGATTTCAGAAAAGGGTGTTCAACTGTTGACGCAATTTTTGTATTGAATGCTATAATTAGTAAAGTTCTTAGTGAAAATGGACGATTAGCATGTGCATTTATTGATTTTAGTAAGGCGTTTGATAGTATCTATCGCAATGGTTTATGGTACAAACTACATCAGTTAGGTATTACTGGTAACACTTTAAGAATTATCCGTGATATGTATTCCAAGGTGAAAGTTTGTATAAGAGATTGTAAGTCATTTTTTGAATGTTCAATAGGCCTTAAACAAGGGGTGGTAATTTCTCCTCTATTATTTTCACTCTTCCTTGAGGATTCATATATTTGGAATAATCCATTATATTATAACTTGAAATCTTTCCACTTACAGTTAAACAACGAATAATCGACGTTTTTGTTCAAAATTGGAATAATAGCCTTTCCAACAGTCGTTCTTTGTTTGCATATAGAACTTTTACATGTGTTTTTGAGTTTGAAAAATATTTAGATTTATTTTATGCTTATTGGTGAAATACTGGAAAATAGCAGTGAGATATAAATCGATATCACTCACTGTGCCGAACTTCTTTTTTTTTCCAGATAAATTATCTCCCTTGAAATATATTCTTTAATTTCCTCCCTTTGCTGCCTTTAAAATTACTGGATTATACTAATACTCAAGCCATACACGAGTCATGAACTGCTAGACAATCCTATATAGAACAGGCTAGCTATATAATTAAATTTGCAAAAGAAATAATGTTACCTTTGTCAGCTTGGTTGCTAGGCCTTGCCATTCATGTAGCTACAGATATATTGTGTGTTTCCTCTACTTTTTTCCATTGGTTCACTATCGTGTGGTAGATTTTACTGGCGACAGCACATTTAGTTGGTTGTTGTCTTAGTTAATTATCACAAGACATCAACTCAACCTTACGTAATATGCCAGCATTTTCGTCGAAGTACTTTCCCACTCCAACTCCAGCCAGTTGTGTTCCATTTTGTTATGCTATGCAGCTCCTAGATCAATATTTCCTAGCTATTTCTATTGAATCCATTATGATATTTAATTCTGCAGCTTGATTTTCCAAGGACTTACGCATATTCCTCAGTTGTTTAGATTTTTCGTGTTGTTTTTAATCTGAACTTCAGCGTGTTTTGGTAAACAAAGCAAGCTTCCGGTTATTCAACGAACTGACGGATTGACCCGAAAAGTTTTAAATATGCTTCTACTTAACTACCGGCATTTGTCAATGTCTCTTTTAGCCGCCGTCTGTGTATTTTTTACACAAAATATTTAAATGCAGTTTTTGTTTTTAAAAACAAAATGGCGTCGTGTTGATTTAATGAACCTAATCACCAATATTCGATATTAATGTGCCTAAGTGTCCATGGAAATTTAGCGGTTGTATCATATGTAACACGGTAGCTTAAATAAATCCGAATTTCGTCATGAAATATTGGATTTATATGAACATTTGTGCACGTAATAAACAGAAAATTCGTTGATCTTCACAAACTAGCATAAAATAAAAAGAAAATTTGTTTGTTTGCAGTGAGATATCGAAATGTATCCTTCGTGAAAATATTCAATTGTCTCCCTTATCGGTGATGATATATTTCGATATCTCACTGCAAACAAACAAATATCCTCTATCTATTACCTAATAAATATAGAATTGCTATGTCATGATTGAGATTATCTTCCTATCAATTACGTATTGAATCTGGACGTTATGGTGCTGATAGAATAGACCGCAATTTACGTATTTGTAACTTTTGTCATACTGGTGATATTGAAGATGAATATCATTTTAAAATAATTTGTCCTTTTTCCAGAGATATCAGAAAGATGTATATCAAACCATATTTCTATGTAAGTGTTTTGAAATTTACTGAACTTATGAGCACTACACAACATTCAGCGCTCTTGAAACTTGGAAAGTTTGTATATCATGCCTTCTTGTTACGTCAGTCGAATGTACCCGCTGTTGCATAGTTTCTTAATATTATGTACGATATTGTCTTTATATAATATTACAATAACCAATAAGGATACCTACAATGATTATTTCTTAGTTCACAATATTGTCAATCATATATCATGTTCCATGTTATGTTATTCCAATTCAAGAAATGCTTAATTACTTACAGCAATATAATAATTAAATATTTTGAGTTTCAACCTCACGTATTGTTAGCTTCAACATTTTTAAGGTTTACGACATTTATGATGTTCTATGTGTAAACTTGTCACTATAATTATGTTTATATGTTTTCCTGTATGTAACTAGAAACAGTATCTGTTTACGTTACAAATAATAAAATAAATTGAATTGAATTGAATTCATTCTCTCCATCTTTTTTATAGCTATGTGTCATGATGTCATGCGGGTTGTTGTGGTGTTTTCTTATATGAGTTCCACCAGATTTTCTCCGTCCTGAGAACTGACACATGACGGGGACATATTTGGTGATATTCTGCACTCCTTTTATCCCTTGTGTGACAGCATGACCCATACCAAATCACAATTTTTTTTTAAATTTCATATTCACCTCAGCTCTTAGTCTATATACTATTACATACCTTACACAACTGAATAACAATGATAAAGTTATTATAATAATTTTTGCGGTAAACGTAATGATATAAATCTTTTTTTTGCAAAAGTTTCAATTAATAACTACTCTCACTAATTTTTATTACTTTCCGGTCGAATAAGTGCAATGATAATTAGGCCAACTCCATCATGGAAAGGAGTTGATATAAGCATTTACTTGCTTGTTTTCTAATCCAACATTTCATAAATGTATTTTGCACAATGACTATGTAACTTTATCGAAAGAAATAAAATATGTTTAAACTAATAAGGAATAGAACACAGAATAAGATCTGTTCAAAAAGTGTATATACATTGGCGTCATAAAATATTTTAAGGATATAAGTGGTATTTTCTACGGATATTAGAGAGTATGACTTAACATAGAGGCACACAGTTCGAATAAGGAACTGGACTATTCGGAGACGACTGGGTACGAGCAGTGAGAAAATAATCCTTACTCGCGGTTGAAAACGGGTTTCCACACCATAAAATGTGAACACATACACCGTAGCCCGTAGTCACCTATGACGCCCCCAAAACCAAGACTAATTTATCGCACTGCGCCCGGGTCAATGTGATTTATGCATCAGTTATAGAAAGAAACGAAATGGGGGTTAAAATACGCTTTTCGGTCAATTTAAATCTAATCTAAATTCACGAAAGCGCAGGAAAATTGCGTCTATGAACGGAAATGTCGTCATAGCGTTTAAAAACCCCAAGACAAAATAAATGTTCTGCTTTTAGCAGCTGTAGCGTGACACTGTATTTTTCTTACAATATATCTATATTTGAAAAATATACTGAAAGGAAAAAGGCACAGCTATAAAATTTGATTTAATATGCAGTTTCGTACAGAATTACTTATGCTAGATTCATTCATCATAAGGCTAGATCTAATACTCGTACAAAGTCCATGATTAAGACAAACACTTATACAGTAATGAAATTATCATATCAGCACCTAATCCATATTCACTTGTCTTTTCGCACTTTCAGTAAATAAGACTTTTGAGCTGGAGTTTCTTTTGACGAACGTTGGCAAATCTGTCAATTATAGCCGATCAATCTAAATATAATTATGACGGTTGTAATAACAGTCCTCTGCATTTATAGATACATCCAACCTTCTGTAAAATCGCCAGATTCAACATTGAAATGATAGGCAAAAGTCTGTAAAAAACTACCGGGGCTCAATCCATTGAGATTTTGAGATATAAACGGTCATCAACAGACTTTATACAAAGGTTACAGCGTCAATAATAGAAAATATATGAAATAATACGGACCTCACAAGATAAAACATGTAACGGTATTGGTATAAAGCTTCTTGACGTTTGCAAATCTTCTAACTTGAGAATAGTTAACGGTCGTCTAGGCAGTGATCAAGGTTGTGGAAAGTATACATATGCCTCTAGGGATTGACTATTTATTGACAAAAAAAGTAATTTTAGTAACATTTGTGATCCTAATGTGCAGTCTTTTAATGAATGGAGAGATCAAGTACCACTGACTTTCTCTTTAAATAAATTGTATTGTAAATGTATACACAAAAGAGGAAAGAAATAATGTTATATTTAAGTGGAACAGTAATTTGAAAGACGTCTTCAGGGCGGGTATTATTTCTAAGTTGTCCGACTTGAATCATTTGACTGATAGCTTAGTGATAGAAAATAGGTCCTCTGTCAATAATCTTGTAATTACCGAAATTGTCCGAGATGTTGCAGATCCGCATTTTTGTATACAGTATTTAGTCCATGAAAAGCCAGCATTTTCTGAGTCTTGTTATAACAATAAGGAATGGTTTGACGCTGAAGAAGCAAAACATGTGTATCAGGAAGCGCTAAGGATTTTCAATGCTAGTAAAGGAGATTTTAGCAGAGAGCAGTTTTGGCTAAGCAAAAGTAATTACAAAACTCTTATCCGAAAAAAAACGCAGACAATATGAGCAGAAAAAAATACAGGACATAGAAAATCTTCGGGGTTCCAAACCTAGAGAATAAGCAAAGCAAAAATAGAAATGACGGGAATATACTAATGAAGGTTTTATGAGTACTTTTCGAAGTTAAGTGGAGACATTTTACAGAAAGAAAACGTTAAAGCAAATGGTTTTGTTTCGAATAATGATTTCGATAATTGTGATTATACTTTTGAAGAGTTAGATTGTAAAATAACGTCTTCTGAATTAATTAATGTTGTAAAATCCATCAAGCATGAGAAATCACAATTCAGTGATAATTTATTGAATGAATATTTTATGGAAAAAAATCGATATCCTAGCTGCACATATTTGTGACATTTTTACTGCAGTTTTAGATAGTGGTTATTTTCCTGATAAATGGATGGAGGGCGTCGTTATACCGATACACAAAAAGGGAGGGAGATAAATCCACTGTGAATAATTATAGAGATGTTACCTTAGTCAGTTGTCTGTCTAAAATATTTACATCTGTTATAAATAAACGAATATGTACATTTTGTGAAGATAATAATGTAATTTCAGATGCAGAGTTTGGGTTTAGAAAGAGGAAATCTACTATTGATGTATTGTATATGTTATCTTCCATAGTGCAAAAGTATATAAATGAAAACAAACGCTTGTATTGTTGCTTTATTGGTTTAAAAAGGCATTTGATTCGGTGAATAGAGATGCGCTTTGTTTAAAGATGTAAAAATGTACTCCGTATAATCATGTACAAAAAGTTGTCGTGTGTACGATCATGAAATAGCTACTCTGAATATTTCCAATATGCAGTGGGTTAACGTCGGTTTACGTCAGAGAGAGCACAATTATTTGCACATTGAGACTAGTGATTGGAACACATATCTATTAAAATATGCATTCTGTATGCATTAATTCTTGTGTGTACATCAGCCGTAAAAAGTAGTGTTAATAATAATGTTGTGGTGTATTCTACATAGCCAATTTTGAAACATGATTCTCACATGAAATGATTACAATACGAAATTTATATGAATTTCTTATGAATATTATATCATTATACGATCATGTGCTTTTCATATGTAATATTTCACATGATTTTCGTATGAAACGCATATGAAACAATCATATAAAAACTCATTTGAAATATTGTTCATATGAGAATCAAATGTATTTCATATGAAAATTTGCATATGTTTCTGTTTATGAAAAAGAAATGGCGGAGGCTATAGGACGGTCGATCTGTGCGGCACACGCTTCGGGAATAGTTTATACCTACATGAGATTTCGTGCGTTTTCGGCCTCTTTTAGATAAAATGTTCTGCTATTAAAAACATCGAAATGATTAACAATCAATGTATACAAATATATGCAAGTGCAGTACATTTGCAGCAATGGCGGATTTGGAGGATCACAATCTTAAAGATTTTGTAATTTAAACTTCAGTCTGATGAGTTTAATGTGTGATTTTGAGCTCCTTTTCATTTATTAAGACTTTATATTTCAATAAATAAATTCGTGTACAAACAAGCAAAGTGGTTGGTGCATAAGAATGGGTTTGGGCAAATTTTGGGATCTCCACTAAGTACACTTTGAAATTTAAGGCGCAAATCGTGCACTCTGATGAGGTCTCGATATGATTCTAGGTTCTATTTTCCTTTGACACATCATACTATAATAGAAAAAAATCAGATCCATGACGTGTTTTAAAAAAGAAAGGGAAGTTGCAGAAATGGGCTATTTGTAACTTAATTTTCAATCTAATGAGTTTAATGTGCGATATATTTTAGCCCCTTTGTAATGTTCCCTTTCCAATTAAGGCTTTATATTTCAATAGAAAAAATAGCCCCACTCTCACTCCACGCACACGCACCACGCACTTCAAATTGTGAAGTCTGACGAGATATCTACGCATTTAGGCAAGATTCTCAGTTCCTTTTCCACTTTAGAGTTGTTTTAAGGGAAAAAATCGGTCAATCAACAGCGAAAGGATGGTGGTTAAAGTTGTAGAGACGTCACGATATCTATATTGAAAATTGACAAATACTGCTATGAAGTTTTCCCGATATAAGGTATTTATAATTCATATTCTTTTTCATTCTAAAGTTACCGAAGAGCATTAGTGCCAGGTGCATTTTATTTATTAACTCGAAATTTCGAAATACTTTCTCGAAATTGGGAGTTACTAACTCGAAATTTCGAGATAGTCAACTCGAAATTTCGAAGCACTAACTCAAGATTTCGACTTCGTATCTCGAAATATCGACTTACCTATCGACCCACAGAGCGACCGACAAGCTTACTTATATAACCAAACTTCGTTTGTGGGGTATAATGATTTTACAGTAGCCTATCTGAGGTATCACAGTTACTAAGTATGTGGTTAACTTGGCGTTTGACCTCATGACAGAGGAAGTCATCTGCTTAGCACAGAATATCAAATTATTTATCAATTATGGTGGTTTTTGGTTTAGTTGAACATCACATCGACACATTTATAGGTCATTAGTGACTTTCAAGTTTTTCATGGTTAATAAAGACCCAAGGTGCCCCTTCGTGATTAATTTCAGACATGGACAGGTACATCCTGTCCTTCAACAAGTCAACAGGATGCTACCTCACATGAAAGAATTCTACACCCAAAAGTCCACAGCAGTGATCTGAAGCCAGCAACATGAGCCAATCGGCCAGTGGAGCCTCTTAGGATTTTATTTACAGTTTCACTTCTGCAAGTCCAAGAAATCTCAAGTAACGTATATAACTTACTAACAAAATATTACCAGTTCGGATACTTAATATTTTGAAGGATTGTTTGAAGGATTTACTAAAATTTGTGGATTATAATTTTTAGATATACTAAAGTTTCTTTTGAACTGTTGTGAAATATTGTGGAATTTATTTTGATTGGAATTAAACTAGATCTAGACAGGCTTTGGACTATTTTAACATATTATTGGATTTTACGTCTCTTTGAAGGTATTTGAATTGTTACTTAAATTCATGAATAAAATTGTGTTATTTTAAATAGTTTCTGGTTTGTCTTCCTGCAAAAGCCAATACCTCAGATAGCAAGATATTACTAAATTGAATCAAATAATACAACTTATTGTTACAAAAAGATAAAAGGTTATGTGGAATGTCTTGATTGAAAACATAGTAAATGCTCATTTAGGAATGGATTCATTGGTTTTGTTTTTTGTTGTATTTCTTTCTTTTCAACAGTTTTTCAGATGTGTTACGGCGGGCAGTCAACCTTACCAAGGCCAGTGTTCCTGGATTCTGTACCAGTACAAACCTGTTCTCCCCAATTAATTACAAACTTCTCTGTATGAATAAACGGTAGAGTACGAATGATTTCAAACACAGTGCATTTTACCAAATCGTCATGACCATGCGATCCCGTAGAGTTGCGCCTTGCCTATTGAGCTAAGCGGTTTGATCGAAAGAGGATTTAATATAACTTACTTTAAACGTGTTACGTTACCATTTCAATAATCGTGATTGTTTTGGAAAATATTGAGAACAGAATTTCTTTTTAACAATTTCAATAATATTCATGAATATGCAAATTAGTTCATGAAGTTGATATAAAACAACTGCGAATAAAAGGCTAGTGTTCACCTTCATTTTGGTACCATTTTTATTTGTATATCACACAAACTGACTGAGGTATAATGGAACTACCATCAATTGATTGTTATTTCCAAAACCGGAATGGTTGCTATCGATAAAATAATTCAAAATAGTGTCTTACAATTAGCTTTAAATGTGCGATTCACTGCTACTATAAGCGTGTCGGAAAAGGAAACACATGATTTTATTGACAGCAAGGAGAATCCCACTACTAAGAAAAGGACAATAAGTAACGTGGGAAGATTTTGGGACTGGCTAAACATGGAAGTTTCCACATTTTAAAATGGCGAACCATATGATGAGTTTGATAGATACATTAATACGAATTTACTTCGCCCTTTTACCGTCAAGAAAGTCTGTAAGTTTAAATTGTAAGAATATATGTTTAGTGCACTCACTTATATTATCCCCATACTGACCCCATATTGCTTTCGGGTACGACTAAACACAGAGTTTGAGACAAATTTACCCCCTAAACTATTAAGCCTTTGAAAACTAGCGTCAGGAGTTGCAATTACTCCCCTTAAATAGTGCAACCAAACATATGTATTAAAGACATTAATACACGCTATAGCCGGGCGGTGTTGATGCATTTCATTTAGCAATACATATGGTGTCAGGTAAAAGTTATTGGAAAGCACAACGTGTCAGGCAATTAACATTTCATTGGTGCAATAGGAGGTTGAATTTGATAAGGAACTATTATTGACTGACAATATTTAAATACAGACTTTTTTGCGGATAAATCTAGCTAAATGTCATAATTTTGTCTGCTTTTTTTATTTTATTGGTGATGATAGACTATTATGAACAGCAGGTAGTATGTCTAGTTATACAGAGATAACAATATAATGCACATTCGCACGCAAAATGTGAATTAATTTTCTACATGTATACCTAATATCCAGCGTTTGCCCAAGACTATCTTTACCTGATTCATATTTTCAGGCCAAATATTTTCTCTAAAGCCTCAACAGTTGGCCAACGAAGCATATGATAATTTATAGTACTGTACATTTGCCGCTTTTGAAATGTTTGAGTCTCGTTTAAACCGAATGTTTACCCTAAAATATTGAAATCTTACCCGCAGTCAAACTCGATTATAACGCAAATTACAAAGACAAATATATCATTCTAGGTCTAAAAAACAATCTTGACAGCATAAATACGTCAAATTGTTAATAATAGTCTTAAAGGGAATGGTGGGAGGGAATATTTCAAACGATTTTGTTTGGACAATGAGATACATTAGCTTGTTACTTCCTTTGAAAGGTTATATGATAAAGCACAAGGATAACCAAATATTACATAGGTCCCTTTCAGTTGGATTCCTCTGACATTTTTGTTATAACCTTTATCCAAGATGTTGCGGTTGGTCAAAATAAATATGCTTTTTATGTGTAGGTTTCTAAATAAGAATGATTATTCAAACCTATATTTAGCAGAAGGCCACTAAAAGAAAACCTGTCCTTAATCATTTTCCGATCCAATGAAATTTAGTAAAGATACTGCTTTTGAAAATTACAAAGAAGTCAACGATAAAAACAGAGGAAGGACCAATCTACTTCTTGGACATAATCAGGGGAAGTAACTGACTAATGTTCCCCATTTCAGCTAGCAGACTTGTTCAAGGGCGTGGCAAATATATGCACGGACTTCTCGTAATTTTTGCCGTCAAGTGTTTAAATTTATCAATATACTTAGACCGTAAAACGGAATGCAACTGGTGTAGCATATCAGCGGAAAAGTCATAACATGAAAATACTTATCTGTTTGTTCACGAGATAAATATATACTCTGTTGCAAAAGAAAGAGTACACTTTTTATATTTGAATATCTCCAGTTTAAACAAAACGTATCGATCTCAAATTTTCACCATACTATGCTTGAAGCATGTACTATCGATTTTTTGGAAAATTGTATGATAAAAACATGGTGGATTTAAGGTTAAAAGCGATAGCGTCCTTCTGCATGATTTGCACGTGCTTGCCATGGAAAATGTACATGTCTATAAAAACGTATTTTGTCACTTTCCTTATGCCTTTGGTGAAAGGAAAAACACATTAGATTTCAAATCTGTGTTGTAATAAAATGTCACGAGTAAGTGAAAGTCAGCGAATCGTAGCATTAACATGCTTCTTCTGGCTGACACCGTTACTTACGTCAACATGTTGTCCCGGCCTGCCCTCTCACCAGATATGAACCCTACTGAGCATATACGGGACGAGATTGGTCGCAGGGTCAGCTCGAGAGGCGGTATAAACAACCTGAATGATCTTACCCAAGAATGGAATAACATTCCGTGTGACGTCATTCGACGTTACGTTAAGTCCATGCGCGACCGCATCAATGCTTGCATCAATAGTATAGGTGGTCACACTCGATATTGAATCAAAAATGTCCCTGAGAAATGAAAACAAATTCGAAACACAGGCAGTAACTTCTAACAAGAGTGAGATTTGCAACTTTTGTTTTTAACCCTTGTTGTATTTTAATAGTTAAGAATCCCCTTAAATTGCAAAACTTTGAGAACAACCGATGAATATCAAATTGGTCACAAAATGCTCTAAATTTTGGTGTTCAAAATAAAATACTTTTTGACGAAACAAAATACATAAAATTATGAAACCAAAGTGCACGCTTTCTTTTGCAACAAGGTATATATTAGTTACTGCATATTGTATAAGGTTTTACTCATTTCTTATATCATTGAGCTTACAATTAATGTTCGGCTGCGAATTACTTATGATTACGGCGGTTTTCAGACGCGGCTGAATTGTAAGTAATACGGAAATGAAATGAGGAGTGCTAATTACGTCATGAGCTGAACTACTAAAGAGAAAAACAACAGGGTCACTCCAAATTGAACAAGTAGGGCTCATTACGGTTCCGGCATTCTCCAAGGCCCTTTTCCATATGCGCTCCCCAACTCGGTCAAGGGTTTTCCTGATTTAAATATAGGTTACGAGGATTTCTGTATTATTAGAAATTGTCAGTATAGTTTCGATTTCTACGTACTTGGATGTATCTCGGCCAAAAAGTACTAAGTTTGTATCAAATGGATTAAAAACTTAAGTTTCTGTAAAATATATATGGCTCTTTGAGTGTTATCTAAGGCAAAGAAAAAATCTCTACTGAATATCTGCAGTTACATAATTAATGAATTTGTACAAACGTAAAGGTAGTTTTACGAATGGTTTTCTTTCAAATTATTTCAATCATTTTGTAGTCCTGGATGTAAATTATCCACGTAAAGGAACAGTAACGGTAAACTTAGCTTTAAACGTTTCTTTCATTATTAATTTTAAAACGTTTTGAGCAGGGTATATTTCTGAAGTAATAATTCGTATGTAACAACTACGGGTTATTACTGCAGGCACCAAGGCCATTTGAATTTAATACCTCTATCAACACTATTAAACTACGTCTTAACATTAATATATTGAATTCAAGATTTGAAACAGTTTCAAATATTACACAACAAGTTGATCTCTTATTAGACGAACGTGATACCACTTCATTAATTTTCCTTGTCCCAGCATTACACATAGCCTATATATGACATGTACAATGTATCTGGTTGGAAGTTTATCAATCATGCCCGTCTAAGTATTGTTTCAGTACAGGAGACACCATCACCTACCAAGAATAAGTGAAATATAATGTATCTAATAAAAGACAAAAAAACGCAACCAAGTAACATCATAGCACACTCGTTTCAATTGAGTCTGTTCATGAGAGGTAATGCATGCGTAACACCTTTAACGCCCCTATCGCCGGTATAGCATAATTCTTTTTAGTAAAAATGAATGTATTCCATGATCCCAAAGGGCAAATAAAAACAACAACATTGAGTTCAAGTACTAACAGATTTTATACAGCCGCCGCAAAATACGTGTAGACTGCTGTTGTCATGGTCAATAAAATTGGTGAAAAGATCCTTTGGAAGCATAGAACGCAACAAAGCAACATAATAGCAGACTCGAATTGATTGAGCCTGCTCATCAGAAGTGATGAAATGCGCAATACCTCTCACGTCTCCCAAGTACCGGCTTAAGCGGCATTTTATTATAATAAAAATGAATGTTTTCTATGTTCCCAACATGAAAAGAAAATATTACAACATCGAGTCCAAGTATAGAGAGACTTTAAACAGCCGCAACACAGCACTTGAATTTTCTTTTGTGATAGTATATACAATATGTGAAAAGATAATTTGGAAGCATAGAATGCAATCTAGCACATAATATCTGACTCGGCTGAGTTTGTTCATGAGAGAAAGTGATATGTACTACATCTCATATGTCTCTGAACCCTGGCTTAAGCGGAATTCTACACCGACGAGAAAAAGAAACACCTCATTCAAACTCATTGTACAATATTTTATCAAACCTGATTCTAAATTAAAAAAGAACAATTCCATTCACAAAATCTGATTATTTAAAAGAACTAATGGTTAATTAGACAGCATTTCATGGCGCACTATGCTTCAAGATAGAAGGGCATTTATGTAAAAAAATCAATTCAAGTAGTAAATGACTGGAGACAGCTTGTCCGTAGTGGTGATGGTGCGGGGGGGGGGGGGGGGGGGGGGGGAGGGTAATGCCTTCCATTGGTTGTCCGAGGGGGGGGAGGTCTGTCCAGGGGGATATTTTCCGGAATAATCCATTGAAGCGCCTTCTGTTTTAAAAGGGAACCGGTATTTCTGGTTCCTACTTTGTTATAATTTATATGTAGCTTGATACCAATATCACTGGTACCCGTCTAAATTCTATTTTTCAGATTGTAACTTTTAAATGCGTCCGAGACAAGTTTCCTATTATAACTTTTAAATACTTTCTGAATGAAAAAATTGCGAATATTAAGACTTGATGAAACACTTGTAAAGTGTATTATGAAATTTACGGTTTAGTGATTAGCAAATTAAGACCTAGAGAAAGAAATACGGCGTAGAAAAAATAAAACTTCATCATTAACAATTTAAACATAACAAAATATGTAAAATTCATTTTCATGCAGGAATTTTTGTGACAAAATGTTATTTTTCACACTATTGATTACCTTTCCCATACAAACAACTAGAAAATAGGACATAGAAATTAGAAATTGAGACAACGAATATTAGAATATTAATTTACCATTACATCAATGTAATTTACATGCAAGAATAAGTCATTTACATTGAATGGATTTTTTACTTAAATGCCCTTCCATACTTCATATCTTGCATTTTGATAGACTTGTCAGAGGAACCAGTAGTGCCTGTGGCCACATCTACAGGCAACCACAGCATCAAGATGTCGCCCCATTTACGTAGCAGATACCGTGGCATTCTATTCCACACCTGGTGGAGCGCTGCTATCAATTCCTGGACGTTGACAGACTGCGGTTGACTTTGACGTAAACGCCGTCTAAGGTAATCCAAGACGTGTTCAATCGGATTACGCCAAGGCAAAACGTCAATGTTGCTCGTCTGTAAAAGGTTCCTGGTGACACGTGCAACGTGAGGTCGCGCGTTGTCAAACTGAAAACAAAAACAAGCCTTGACGTTGACAGAATATGGGGATAACCACAGGACGTAATATCTGGTCTATGTAACGCATGGGTGTGAAATGGCTGGCACACGACCAGTTGGGACTTAAACCTATGGTTGATGACTGCCAAGACCATAACTCCGCTCCGACCGCATATATTGTGCCATTGTTGGCGTAGCGTCCACTACGTTGTAGACAAGGTTACGTCAGTCGACGTTCCACAAGTAGAAACGTGCTTCATCACTAAACACTTTCTTCTCCAAACGCTGACCGCGATGATTGCGGGCCCAAATTAGACGTTGTTGATGGTGACGTAGCATATAAATTAGACCGAGGTTGGGACTGCGGCATATAATTCCCCGTTCTAGCTTTGGCCTTGTTTTCAAAATGTAGCCTTGGCATTACCACAAACTGATAATTTGTCAAAGAAATCTCTGAAAATATGATCGTATATCGACTAACACATCTACTTGTGTACAATTTTGCTTAATAAAACTACATGGCTGACATACACGGGCTGCACGAGGAAATCATGAGCAGGTACATGACTTTAAAGGCCCACCACAACCTAGTTACCTACTTTTTCCTCCCACATGAACTTTGTGCAAATCATTCTGATATTACTGGTTTAATACAGCTATTCTACAAGATGATAGGTGGACATGTCATGCCCTGTCTGAATAAATATGTTTTCACAACTTCATCTGCAAACTTATTCAGTCATTTTCTTATCAGTAAAGTTTTAAAAACATAGAATAATAACTATCGTACACTTTAGAAACAAAGTGGCCTAAACTCACCTCAATCTTTGAAGAAATGTTCATACTAGTACACTAATTTTATAGTATATTCAGACAATAAACACATTGTCTTGTCTTTATATATGTAACTGTCAATTTGTAATGAAATACTTGCTATTTCTCTTTTTTTTTTCATGGAAACCCTGGCATTGTATAATTACCATCATGGAAATACAGAAGAATACAGTTATTTTTGGCGCGTCTTTATAGAGGCACCACAAAGTAACTGTATTCCTCTGTACTTTTGATATACAAGAATTGAGTTTCAAATTGACAGTGACATATATTAGGCCAAGACAATGTGTTTAATATCTTAACATATTATTGAATTAATGTAGCAATTTGTACAGAAATCAATGTATTTAGTTAAATTTCAATCACATTTTGTTTCTACAGTGTAAGATAGTCATTCATCTATATTCTATTCTTAAAACTATGTTGTAAAGAGATTGACTGAAAACGTTTGCAGATGAAATTGCGAAAACACATTTATATTACTTGTATAATTTCTGTGGGTGAAAAAAGTAGGTGTCTAAGTCGTGGTGGATCTTTAACAATGGACTGAATAAAATCATACTAATAGTGTCGATTGTACTGAGGTCAACTGCCACATTATCAAAGTTAATTAGCACGACGTTCGGTTGGCAGTGTTTGTTGGTCACAGTCACATGTACATTTCTGTCATTGCCCAAAACATTCATGTGGCGCTTTTTTTTCTCGTCAGTATAGTAGTCGCAACTTGACCGCGATGGTTGACCTAAGGCTGATTATTCATAACGATTATTTTAGTGTAGAAATATGGGGTGCCTAGGGTTGCCTTCAATTTTAAATTTATGAATGCAAAGAGCTGAGGAGTTTTACGTACACTCCTTTTCAATAATAGGTTGTATCTAATTATGTATTAATTTACAAAGGCCAACCATCGGGGTCAAGTTGAGTCCACTATATATTATAGTAAATTTTTAAATGAATGTACTTCATGATCACAAAGGAAAAGAAAATATAACAACTAAAAGTCCATGCACAGAGACACTTTTTAAAGCCGACACATGGCAAACAAAGGTTTCGTGTATTTTTTTTCTCTCATAGATCTACAGTTATGAGTAGTTTCTTTTGTTTAAACCATTTACATAATTATATTTTGCTTCATGCGCAAACATAGCTTTAAAGTTAAAAAAAAATAACTGTAATCTTTTGCTATTCCGTGATGGTAGTTACGCAATATTTGCATCGGGAAATAAAGTATCGACGTTGCGCAGTAAAAGATCAAAATATTATTTTTTCAGGCCGGGACATGTGTGTTTACAGTCTCAATATTGCATTGATATAATTTAACAGAATGTTCAGTACTCTTTTCCTGCATTATAATATATTTTATCAGTGTTTTTAGAACATCTAAAATGTATAGAAAAAATGAATATAGACAACTTGGGGGTGTGGGGGGGCAAATTATCAATCTATCAAACAGTTGTATATTTCTGCTAAAATTGTATATTAATCAGAATCATTTTCAAAACGTATATGTGTATGGGAGGGGGTCAGTATGCGAAAGTAGGCCATTAGGTATAGGTTGATCTTAAAAGAATGATATTTAACTCATTTTCTCGTGATCAAGTCATTGGTGAGGTCGGTAAGGAGGATGCCTTGGTGTAAATGTCTCAGAGTAGAGACTACAGCAAGGTTAAAGGTTCGAACCGTAAATGTGGTGTGAATTTTTTACCGTTATTGCTCTCAAAGCAAGTGACTGAAATTAATTTTCTAGTATATAGGCCAGTAGTGATACAATATATGCAGCGTTTCAGTATGTCATATAAATCTGTCTAAGTCGAAAGTCGAATATTCAGATTGTGACATACTAACATACATTAGTTGAACATGGATGTATCATATATGCTGCTGTTCTTTATTTCATCAATCGTGAATCAGAAATGACAGTCTATATATTCCGTGAGAGATTTATTTAGAGAACGAAATATAATTCTAGTTAGATCCAGGCTAGGAATATTTGTTATAGTTTGTAAATACCCACTCTACTGTGGTTACTTGACGTTCGGATCAAACTTTCCTGCAATGTAACATTTGATTTAACTCTGATTTTTTCAAAACTTAAGATACACGTAGAAAACAACCTTAAGAATACACGTAGAAAATTCGGCAAATAAAAAAGGCAGGGAGTTTCTAATAAACTGAATTGAAAAAATTAGTCCTCAGTGGGCGTTTATAGGAAAAGACATTTTCTCGAACAGAAATATTTCTTCAATGTAGATTTTAATGAAATTTCTCACAGCAATTAATAAACACATGTTTTATGAAATGATGAAATATAGAGTACAGATCCATGTGCTTGTTTCTGAGATATGTGCTTACGATTAAAAAGATTCGCTCATTACACACTAATCTTAAATTTACATTTTCATATCGCGTGTTATTTTAAGAAAGATAGTATATCCAAGTTAACTAAATTTGCATTTAATAAATAGTTGGAGATATTAACAATCTGCACCAAAACACCAATTGATAAAACTCAGTGTAGTTTCTAAGCTTATAATTCGTTTATTTCTAATCTATCTTGCCCGCGAAACCACGATATATAAAGGGAGGTAATAAGTTTTCAAACTTCGGTTTCTAATAAACTTTAGGTTAATGCAAATCTTGAACAGATATGAAACATTATTTATAATAATTTATAACTCCATTTCTTGTTTGGGCAACCAGTATGGGAAAGTTTTAAAGCCATATCTAGTGTAAATCCAACTCATATAAAACTGTTAACACAGACAAGTGTAAATGATCACATACTTACGTTTCGAACAAATCTGATTAACAACCTTTAAAATCAATTTAACATTTAAGAAAATAATACTCTGGTTATTAATGTGTAATTGTTGTAATAAATGTATATATAGCCTTATTGGATAAACCCAAGTTATCGAATTCGTCTACATAGATAAAGTATTAAAATCATTTATTTATTGATTGATTTATTGGTTTCTTTCTTTATTAGCATGTAATACATTCTATTGCGTAGTAAATTCTATTGGAAAATTCGGCTCCATGTTAGAAGTATGAAAGGATGAAATAAATTAGCCAAAATGATGCCCAAATATGATTTTGCTACCTAATTTAATTCAGCATTTAGATTCAGATCCAAAATGCTCTCTATACCTTCTTGAATATAGCATCCAAGTTAAATATGTTAACATATAAGTTTCACTAAATTAATAAAATGATAAGAAGTGCCCCTTTGTATTGCAAATGAATTTTAAGGCAACGTAATGTTACAATGGAGAACTTTACGTCTGTTTTAAAGCACACATTTTATGTATTATTCTTGACCAAATGTTCACTGATACAGACAATATGGTCTATATACATGAGACTTCCAGTTACCTCTTCTGGAGGAAAAGTAATTGTCAGCAGAGTAAGCGAGACCCCAGCAAGTTTTACGTAACGGGTTGTATTCTACAGCATTGCACCGAAATGGACTGAGTTCTGTACATCCTTGCAGGCATGCTTGTTCGGACATGTTTTCTACGATCCATGTATGTGGATTTTTATCCCAAATTGGTTTCTCTTTTCTACCTTTGTGGAAAGTGAGGATGCAATCTAAATAATAGAGTAACAAAACCAAATGTTAATATGACTCATAGTGAAACAAATATATTTACATTCGAAATATCTTTACCAGCAATGTATGGATACCACGATAATTTTCCTCGGTCGAATACAAGTGACTATTTGCTATGCTATGAAATGCGTTTCGATCAAGGAAGGAACATAATATTTTAGAATAACCTGTGTTGTAAAGTAACACAAAGGCAGTTATGTTCTATAAAACACATTTTTATTAATTTTATGAACGATCGCTACCCTTTATATCTCGACTGTTCGGTTTTCTGTTGTTCCATTATTAATCCATCAAACTTCATTTGTTATGTATTATAGCTATGTTTATTCATTTCACATTTCACGCACAATTAATTGTAAAGTGCATGTGATACGAGTAATTCTGGACGAGTCCATCTGAAGTAGCTTAGTTCTCATTCTTGAAAAAAATCTGGCTGATCTTGGTCTGCACTGGTCGCAAAGGCAGAATCACTTGCCACCAGCAGGCTAAAGGTTAAGTTGTTAATTTTGAATAGAAAGATTAACCAACACGAATTGTATCGTTTAAATATACATTAACAAGTTTGATAACTTGATATCATCGTTGTCTTCTTTATATGACATCTAAAATACAATTTACGTTAACAAGATCGCGGCACTAAAATTTGAATCTAGAAATTTCCATTTAAACTATGAACTCCAAACAAGTCGTAAGTTGAGCTAGATTTTCAGTTCATAGAAGTGTAATATAATGTCATAGACATCAACGAAAATTGTTCCCAACAAATAACAAGACGGCCATCATAGCCTTAAGTCGCTAACCGGACCATGACTGTTTAACCTTGAAAATATGTATGACACACTTAATCATAGTGGTAACACAAGACTATGAAACAGGTCAAGTGCCCATTATGAACAAATTAACATGGATGCTACGGACCAAGTTTAATGAAGATTTACTGAGTGGTTTCTATAAAAATGTCATTTGAATGTATTTCTAGGGGCCAGGTGCCATATTTTAAGAGATTTTACAGAGAATTTTGTAAGAATGTTACAAACCAAGTACGATGTAGATCAATTAAGCGTATCATTCTACAAATTCGTTAAAAGCATTTTTTAAAACTCTAGTTAAAACAGCAAGGAGACCAAGTGCCCCCATTTGAACCAAATGAAGGGTCCAACTAGCAATAATGCTAAATCCAAGTTGATGAAGATCTGTCAAGCGGTGCTTTAGAAGAATTTGTTTAAATGTATTTCTGCTGAATGCTCTAGAAGCCTCTCCAAATCGACCTGATTTCAACAAAATTGAGAGACAGTGATGCTCAAGACTAGATTTGACGAAGAAGCAACAAGCGGTTCCTGAGGAGAAGTTTTAAGTTTTCGATTTTAATATCTAGGAGCCCCTTAAAGGGACCAAGAGCCAAACTTGGGAGAGGACTATGTAACTATATTATTGACCAATCTTGAGGAAGATCCATCAAACGATTTATGAGAAAAAGCCCCAGTGCTCAAGCTGAAGAAAATTTAAAGAGGATCATAAAATGCTGCAACATAATGACTCTGATGAAGATCCATCAAGCTGCTCATGAGAAAAGGTGATTAAATTTGTTTTTCTTTATGTTAGCTCTAAAGGCTCATAAAAGAACAATTAACAGAGTATTGCAGTGGCATTACAGAAGACACCTACCGATAGAAAACTGTGTTAGTGTTCATCCCTTGTGGTTAATTGCGACATTGTTAGGACTAAAATGCTTCAAGACATTTAGGAGCTAAGAAAACAAAAGCTATTTTTACCTGACCTTCAATACTGACCCTGACCTTTGACCGGAAACCATGGGTTATGTGCGTGAGACATAGTCTAATCATGGGGAATATTTCTTTGTAAAATAAAAAAACTTCAATGCATACAAAATTTTAATTGACCTTGAACAATGACCTTGACCATCACGGGGAACGTTTGTGTGTAGCACAATGCATATAAAAGTTATGGAGCGGAAACGGTTCTTACATGACCTTGAATAGCGACCTTGACCTTTGACCTACAAACATAAGGCGTGTACACGCATAATCTACATATTGCCCTCTATTCAGAGACACGGTTTTGTGAACCTAGCTTTAATTCGTGTTGCGTAATTGCATAGTCCTGATTTGCGGACGAATAGACGGACGGACGGACGGACGGATGGCAAGACGGACAGATGAATGGAGGGAATTCTTATAGTTCCCTACGGTGTTCCATCGGGAACTAACAAGTGGATCAAACTAAGGAGAGGTCCAGTAATTCTGACCAGAAGTTTTAGAAGAGAAAAATGTTAATGGAAGAAGGACGAAGTTCAGGTCAGCTAAAATGGTTAACTTTGTCTGATTTAGTTTGGAGGTTCTACTCTGTAGGTTCTTTTTTTCGAACGTGTGCTGGCTTAAGTCGCTAACAGGGCGTTTTCAAATTTTTACCAAAGTTTTTAACTGTTGCCCTTAGAGTCACCATTTTCACTTTGCTATTGGCCCGCTCTGTATTCTAAATGCCATTTTCCATGTTTTACATATTATTTTTCCACCTACACACTGGTTCATAAATCCCACACTTCATACTGAATATGATTTTCTGTGCATGTTACTAATGGTGTGCTGCTAGAGTCTTATTTTACTATCGTATCAATTCCTGCAGTGTTCGGTTTGCGGTATGTGGCTGGTTGTGTGTGGTCTTTGCAATGCTTTCAGATATTCTTCGTTTTGATAAACAGTATTCCGAAACATAAATGAGAACAGCCTCATATAAGCCTGTGATTGTTTAATGAATTTTACGGTTATGTTTTTAATTATAAATCCATATTTACAAAACTGTTTAAACTAATTTTAACAAACGAAAAGAATGTAATTTCGCACAAATCCTATATAAATGTTAAGATTTAATGAGAAACCAGCTATGAAAACAGGTTATATTTTTGTACATTATTTTTGTTCTCTTTTTCATTTTGATACTTCACAAATATGACTAGACACAAGCTTCTCGAGAATACAAGAATGTAGTTTCTTTATAAAAAGCTTTTAAGACTGAATGCAAATGAACGTCATGTCAAAGGACAAAATATTTGAAGCAATAAAAAATCTCAAACCTAATCTTGGTACTAGTACGTCTTCATTTTCGTACACCCACACGGGTCCTTTCTTTCTAAACACGTAGTATTCGTTCATATTCTCAACAAAAATTGATACAAATTGTATGCGCCATTCTGCATTCCATCCGCTACCATCATGTCCAATCCTTACATATGTAATCTATTAATTATACAAAACTACATCAGAGATCTATAAATAATGCATTATAATATCAGAATCAGAAAAATTAAATTAGTTAGCTTATTGATTATTTAATAAATCATTTGTAACCACTTCTTTAAAACTCAATACCTCTGTACATATGTGCGTGTAAATGGACGAAACATGTTGAAATGTATTCTACATATCATTTTTTCTTAAATTATTGATTCAGTTTATTTAGAAAACAAACTAGAAAATGATTCTTTGGTAACATTTAAAGACTGTGACAATCATAGGAAAAATGCATTTCATTCATGTACTGACCGAATTAGTTGTAAGTGCGATTTCAAAGAATAGTAAAAAGAGGAGAGAACTTTGCCTTTATTAGAAATGAAAATAAATATGAAACTGATAGTTGTGCAGGTGTATTAGATATCGCAGAAATAAAACAAAATGCATTAAAATTTGAAAGACGGTTTTGATATAACAAAAGTCATATTGTCAAAGGTAAAGAGATTAGGTGTACTTCTGGTGGTAGAAGCTTAAAATTTCATATTTTAGTTCACATCAATTAATCAAGACATTCGAATGACAAAATCAGCATATTCGAAAAAAAGATCGCAACCTATTCAATCGCTAACTCCTTATTCAATTAGGCCAAAGATGACGATGAATGATTTTTAGGAACCTGAGAGTGGATTAAGATTAAGAAGAGCCACCAAGCCTGTTTCTCAAGTTGAAGTTCCAAGATATCTATTTTAGGACATAAATGTAGCACAATTACTACACCATTCAATTACTGAAGCATCCATTAGAGCATACGGTTAAACAGTCTACGCGAAACATTAATATAGAAATGATTTTCTGAGCCAAGAGCAAGGAGCAATCATAAGCTTCTATGACTGTTCTTAATTTAGACCTTGTCACAGCTAGTTGGCTAATGTCAAGGAAGAAAATGTCTGTTACATACACAGTGACGTATATTTCATTTTTCACTAGAATGGCTTATCAATTAATGCTTTACATAAAATCACAACCCTAAGACAAAACACACCCAATTTTAGTAATTTTTATGTCAAACATGACCTTGGTGCGAATCATATTCCCTTATTTAAGCACATGCTTGTTTGTTTTTTTCAGAGTTATAAACCTTTCAGTGCTGTAATGATTCAGGCAACAAAAATGAATGTGAAATAGTTGACTCTGGTAGTAAAATATTGAAACTCACATTTACTCATGTCTAAATTCACAAAGTAAGATACTTACTGGTCTAACGTCCAGCGCTTGAACGCTTGTTTCATCTAAGTCGTTGCGGTCAAAGTTGCCGCGCAAATTTAGCCTATTTGTTCTTCCAGCAGGACCATGTAAGTAAATGTATACTTTCGCATCAGTTCCAACTAGCTTTGTGTAACTGTCATCTGTTTTAACTCTTATCAAATAGACATTTACTGTAACATGAAATGTGAGAATTGTCTTAGAATATACTTATTTGCTGATGATTATTTATATACAGGGTTTCATTAGTAAACATAAAAACTGCTTTTTAAAAATTCCTTCAAGCTTTACTACATACCTCGTGAATGAAAATATCCATTAATATCATAATAACGAACATAAGAAAGTTATTTTAAAACACACTATCCGCACTGTACAATTCTGGAGATGGTAATTACCAAAGGAAATCTAGGGGAAACAACTCTGAATTGACCAGTAAACTGAAGCCAACATAAAACATTGGTCGAAAGTGACCGAAAACTTAATAGGCCCTTTTGTCAACAACTGATCAGGCAGACAAAATATGACTTACAATTTCTTTTAAAACTTTTTATTCGATAAACATGTACACTATTTTCTCATGGCTAACACTGACATTACTATATAAGCTGTGCTGAGACCCTGCTAGAAAGTTTAGAAGTGCATCAAAATAAAGTGAAATAATGCATAAAGTCGTTTAAACATTAGACATTAAGAAACCTCACCTCAGAGTTTTAGTTTTTGCTTTTTAGCTAAAGTTATTCTTTGTTCTCAATGATGATACCTTGATTTATACAAAATTTGATATATCAAAATCTAAAATGTATATCCAACAATGAGAAATTACAAAAAAAAAGAATGTTAAATGAGGTATCGTAGCAAAATAGGTAGACTTTAGTTATATTCATCATTTCAGTAAATCATTTTGTAAGTGTTTCTTACGCTTTACTTATTTTGATGTATTTCTCTAACTGTTCAGACGTACTTTGCAGCAAATAGTTTAACACAAAAAGTCATTGTCATCAAACGTAATTTTAACAGTTTAGGGTAGTGAATAGGTAATAACACATTGCAATTTCTGCATAATTATATATTTGTATGCAATTTGGCATTCTCTGGACGTATCTAAAACTTCACACAATCATTGCTTTCCATGAAAAAACGAATAAATGCTGAAAAAGGACATGAAGAATAGGTAACTTTATGATTTTCGTTACAGGTCAACCACCTTAAACAAACTATGTTTTAATAATTGTTGCTAATAAGGTAAGCGGGTTTCTTCAAATATTTACATTAATTTATATCTAAAACTTTTTACACACTTTGTAAAATTATTTATTTTTGTTGGTGCCTCTCATTTACAAATGTATCAACAATTATTACCTGGTAAGAGTACAATCACGAGTGGAAACTATTGATGGTGAATAGTGTTGGGGTTTGTTTACATTACAAAATCCATAATAACTTCTTTCAGGTCAATTTTTTGGTATGGGTTTGGTAAGCTTATGATAAAGAGCACGTCATTCAGAATTTTTCAAGAGTTTTAGACTCATGGTTATTCTAGGATTTTGAATTTATTGATAGACAAAAGAAACGTCAGTATGGGCTTTTTCAAAGTGTTTAACGTAGACTAATCTTTCATTATACTATATTGATCAAATTTATTTAACTGCGGACTTCTGATATGGACTATAACTAGAGAAATCCCAAAATCAATAAAAACAACTGTCGTACAAGAGTTGTCCATTTTGCTTCATATATTTAAGAAGGTTATTTCTTAAACATCAAATATTTCTATTTTTACATGGAGAGGAGGAAAAAACATAAATATGTATAGTAAAATGATGCACTTAGCTATCATTTCATGCTCAAAAAAGCTTTAAAGATGAATTCAAATTTTAAGGTACCATCTCTAACAATTCCATTTACAAAACGTAAAGGGTAATTTATGACATGCAAATACCTAAATAATTTTCCTGACAAAACAATTTTATTTACTTTGTTCACAGTTATCTTACACTTGTTACATGAAAAATGAAAAAAAAAACAAAAAAACTAAGTTTCCATTGTCACCAAAATTACCTTTCAAACACTGTACACTATTTGACCACGATCCATCTTCTAGACATGTCATTCCAGTCGTAGATGAGAGGACCTCATTATATTCACATTCGAAATCAGTAACATTGCCCCTTGGTTGATAAAACATCTTTTTACTTTTAACCTTTGGAGCGTTTTCGGGCAATATGCATCCAGCTGTAAAGGAAACTCGCATATTCATAAGGCACATCTTGCTGCATCTAATAATGTGTATAGCCTGATGTTCCCATTTGACCTCAAGCATCTTACGTGATAAATCAAATTTTGAACACTTCATATACATATACAAAATATTTTGTTTCTTGTTGCATGAAGTACCGTAACAATGCTATCTAACAATATGTTGTAATATAATGTTGTATAGCGTTGTTTTAAGGATTTCGTTTTTGGGGACTGGGTATAGAATTATGTCTCGTAGAAAAGAAGGGACAGAATATTTAATAAAGTGAATTAGAAATTGATGATAATAAATAACTTAATCATGAAAATCGGTCACAAAAATTAATTGATCTCTAATTAGGGCCTATTAAAGCCTGAAAAAAGAAACAAAAAGCAAATCGCGTAGGAAGTGTCAAGTGTGGGGAATCGATTCAATATGCATGCCAGTATGGTAGGTGATGTGATTGACTGGTGTTGTCTTGTCTTTGCAGAAATAAGCACGAAATTGTAAATTCTTGTCATAGATATTGTTACTTATCAAAGCTTATCATATACTCTAACAATTTTACCCTGTAGAGGAATGAATACATTTAAGTATAAGAGTAATGATGCTAACCTGTTTTACAGCTATAAAGGTCCTAACAGTTTTAATAATAGTCATTTGTTAACTGCACATGCCGATGTTTCATACAAACCGCGATATTAAAATCGAATACAGAACCACGTGTACCCTGACAAAGGTTTGCAATTCTTCATACACATCCTACGTCCTTATAAATGTTATTAATAGCACTGGTTTCCACAGTAAATGAAAATGTTTTATCACTGTTATGATCACTCATTATATGTAATAGAATTAAACTTATTAGGGACAGATATGGTGCTGTTTAGTTTGTGTGGATGTACGCTTAAATATTTCCTCTTCACGGAGGATAAGTTAATCAGACAAGGATAAAATCAGCGTCCCTCGACTATTTTCGATTAGGCGAAAGACATTTTTTTTTTATTTTTTATGTTTCTGAACAATGGACAAGGAGCCGAAAAATGAAAAATATTAACATAAATATGAGTAAGTTTGCAGACTTAGTTATTCCATGGAATATTGAGATATATTAACCATTAAAAAATGTCATAATATACCGTCTTAGGTTTAAATTTAACCTGTGGCTCTTTGAAAAGCAAAAGTGGCATGAATAATTTGTGACAAGTGTGTGTACATATACATTTCTGACCTGTACCTGGAGGCACATTTTCTACCTGCAGACATAAAATGCATTAAAAATGGCTGACAATACTAATCTATCCCTCCAAAAAGTTACAGCTGCAATTCTGAGACATGATCATTTTACAGCTGTTACTTTCAACTGTATTTTTACAGCTGTATTTTTGAAAACTGAATGTTTTACACCTGTAAATTTCAACAGTATTTCTTGCCCTTTTCCACTTACAGGTCTTTTATAGCTGTAATTTCAAAATACAGTCTTTTACAGACGTTTTACAGCAGTAAAACAGTTCCTATTTTCGTACTGATTAAAGTGAGCCTAATTTTGGAGTCAAATTAAATATTGTGATTCGTTCAAAGTTTAAAAAAGTTATACTGATTAGAAGGCATGGAAATTAGATGGTTAATAAAGGATTTCCTCAGCATGATGCAGTAGAATGATGCTACAGCTTGCATTGATTAGCCCAGTGTGTTTGATGTATGATGTAAAAACAGTTAATGTCTGATATAAAAATTACTTAAAACATTAAAAAGTTCCTATCATGGGTTTTGCAGTTCAATACTGCTTAAAAGACGATGAGGATCGTTTTCTGATGCTGATGTTAGTGATGATGATATATATATAATTGCATAGTTATTACAATTAATTGAAGTAACACTTCAAAACAGATGTTTAGATACACATTCACCATCACAAACATTAACTAGTTTCACCGGTAACTACAATATAAATTATATGTCATTCTTATATTGCTGACAACATTTTTACAATACTAGAAATTTTAGTCGGTAACATTATCAAAAGTATTCTGTCGTCAAAATCATCACCACTAGCAACAACAACAAAATCAAACTTAAAACAAAATCGTCATAAAGATACGGCATAACTATGTGTCATTATTTTCCTTCCCTTTCTCAATTAAACAAAAAAAAAAAAAAAAAAAAAAAACAACATCATTTTCATGAGTGCTACCAACATCATTAATAGATTTTTTTATCATCAGCATTATAAAAACACTGAAACACTGACATAGGCAACATCAGCATACTTTACATGGAAATCATCATATTACGCAGCAAAAGACCATTATCAACAATATCATCACCAATACTAATAGCTGCGTCATTTCAAACAATTCCACTTGTCGTCTTTATGACCTTCGTTATGTAATCAATATATTTGATTTTATCTCCAAAACCTCAAACCAACTTTTCACTCCAAAGTCACTCCCAAATAAAAATCTAGACTCCATTCCACACTCAAAACTCCACCACATACTTTGTCGTAAGCCATAACGTTATTAGTACATCAAAAATTGAAAATGAATACTGACAGACCGGCTGAACAAAAATATCTGATATATCTGAAATATTCAAAAAGTATTCTAAAATAAAGTGTAAGTACTATATATAAATTACGACGGTCTATTGATAATTCATCTCGATTTTATGTCACTCGTCATCTAAACACACTTCACGTGTCAAGACTAGAATTATAAAGAGTCATGTTCAAAGTTAACGAACAGACCCTTCGCCATAGAAAATTGGTAATTCCTTGTTTAAAGGCAAAAGTGAGCTTATAAAACCTGTTTAAATGCCTCTAAATTATTGCCAATACAAATTTGCAATTTTTTCCTTTCCACGATACTTCGAAAATTGTACAGTGTTCGTTATAAACAAAATGTTTAAAAGGCTGATCAGTTTTTTTTATATATTACACCAATCACCATAACGATATCACGGAGGCATTCCGTCATGCATTTACACTGAGCATACATCACACACTCATAGTTATAAACAATTATTTAGCACATACCTTTCTAAGATATCCTGATAAAATGTCAAATGTCATTTGCTTGATTGATCATTAATAGTCGAAAGATGCTGATTTGATAAAAAAAAATCTGAGTAATTTTACCATCGTGCTCTTACGATCGTACTGACAAAATTGAAAATAATTCGAATTCAGTCGTGGCTGGTGCAAACAAAAATGTTGTTTTTGTTTGCTAATTTGCTCTGCAATGAAACATGCTTTGTCAGGCCAAAATTGTGCTGAAAATCGTTATATGATTTGACGTTCTTTTTACATCGTTTAAATCACGACTGCTATTTAAATCCATTTTGACTTTAAAGGTCAATGTACTGTTACACATATTTTTATAGGTTTAAAATAAAAAGTTTAAATATTCGTGTACACTATTGCAACAGAACCAATACATATAGTAGAGATCTAGTATTATTCTAGCAGATATAAAACTTGACACACTTGCTGCTAACTTACAATCGATGCGCCTTGTATTATATTATAGTGTACTGTAACAAAGCTGGAAAGTCGCCATATGAACTATGATTTGTCGGTGCGACTTTAAACCCAACAAAATAAATAGATAAACTGTAACCTCTCATCAACAAACTCAATCAAACCGAGTCTGCTATTAGTCTTCTTGGTTGTATTATTTGCTTCCAACGGATCGTTTTACGGCTTTTATTAATTCTTTTTTGACTACCAAGTAATATTTCACCCATATTACTTTGAAGCCGAAAATAAACATTTAAAGGAGAAGAGTTTCAAAGAATTCCATAACGTAATATAGGAAGATTACCTTGGTCTACTGGTATACCCTTCTGACGAATCGAGATGCCTTTGCATTATAAGAGACACTTATCTATTCAAAAAAGGAAGAGTAAGAAAAATGCTAACAATCCTAGCTGTTGAACTGATATTGAGCATTTGTATATATTCTTTTGCATTATGAAGAAAGCGAAACTGTCCCCTGTTTTTCGGTAAACTAGAAAAAAATTATACATTCCCGGTTGAGGGAATGAGAGAGAGAGAGAGAGAGAGAGAGAGAGAGAGAGAGATTTAATAATAAAGACTAATCTCATTTCAGAAAACAATCTAACTGATTTACGAAATGAAAGTGGTCCTTTCCAGGTGCCTACACGTGTCTAAGATAATATCTAGAGGGGCGTCTTGTGTATTCCTCCTTCATTAAAAGATTGTGTCGAATTGCAAAACTGCGTTGGTGATCTTAACATTGGTCAATTAACCTATTTTATGCTTTTCTTTTATAAGTGTTGAGCAACCATTTAAAATCTCTCAAGTAATTGAACAAAAACAGTCATTAAAGCCACTTTGTCCAAAACGAGCAAAATACCTTTGGTACCATTTCCAATTTGTAAGTATGTTATCTAACCCGATTATTATGTCCAGCCTAATAGGATTTTATTTAGATTCAGGGCGGATATCATTGTAGCTTAAAGGACATTGTTTCAAACGATTTTGATTTTGTCAAGTACCATGGCTATTAGGAATTTTGCCAGATTCGGCTTTTAATCGAACTTGATATAAATTATATAAACGTCTGGTTAAATGCAAAGAAAACCTAAATATTATTCTAGCTATTAAGCGGACACTGTACCTAATTGTGTAATACCAACCGTTAAACCATTTACATTATACTTTTCGTCAATCTGACTTAAGTACTTGATCTTCTAAACGAAGATCTGAGAACGACCCATTCACATACGTCTTCTGTATATTTTGGATTTCCAGTATTGCTATTTTTATTTTAACCAATCAGACGACTTGTTCGAATGTCAAAGAGTAAGAAAAATATGCAGTCAGTTCAGGGCTCGAATCCGGGACCTCTCGCTTACAAAGCAAGTGGCCTACCGACTATGCTAACCGGCTATCTGACACATTATGACATAAGAATTGTAAATATCATAAGTCAAGGCTACAGGTAGATTTGCAAAATGTTGTAAGTTAAGCTCTGATTGGCTAGCGAAAGGGTCGTCAGAACGAGGCTATGAATAGGTCGTTCTCAGATCATATGCGTAGCGTAATAGGAGATGTACTTTAGTCAGATTGACTTTTCGTTTTCGTTCAAACAAAAGGGTTAAAATCTTAACGTCATGATATAATTCGATATGACAAAAAGTCAACATGGACTGATAAATATTTCTAAATATTTCGAGGAAAATCGTTCATTGAAGGTGGTTAGTCAAATTTCCATCAAGTTCTGCAATTTTTGAAAGTATAACGAATGATCATTATTCTACATTTAATTGTGTTTACTTAGTGCATAATACCTGTAAAAGTTTGTACATGTATTCTTAAAATTTGACTGTCTTACCTGGTTGCCAAACAAAGACAGAGTTATTTTAACATATGTATAAATTAAATGAATCTACTTTGCCTATGGAATGATATGAATATAAGAACTACTGAATTATATTTGTCAAATATTTACATTGACAAACATGTTTTTGAACCAAAATTCATTAGAAAATGCAGGTTTGCAATATTTTTGAATTATCGTAGTTGCACATTCAGGAAAGATTAGAAATACATGAAAAACGGAAGCTACACACTGCTTTAAAACTTGCCATTTTCTCCAGATTGTTGAAATATGTCAGTAGCCATCAAATGCAAATGTAAAAATAGAAACCATGTTGACAACAAAAGAAAACGTCCACTTTGTGAAATGGGAGTAATTATAAAATTTCAGAAAAATAATAAAACATACATTTTTCGGGGGGATCTTACTTTATGGAATTGGTCTTTTTGTTCATGAAATAAATATTTAACAAAATGTATCAAATATGAAAAATGTTATAAGATGTTGCTAATATGCGATTATCCACCTTTAATGTAAGACTTATGTTGCCATAACACTAAATATTGCTAGTGACTTTCGCGTGGTAATAAATTTGCATGGTTAAATGTTTTCTCACACATGCTAGTGTTAACTTCTGTTTATGATAAGGTGAAAACTTATTCATGTGTATACGTTTCTTACGAGGGTCAAATGAAAATATAAGATAATGCGGTAACCACTTCGATTCTCTTTTAAGGTAAAAGATTACATCTCACTTTATAATGTACACGGTGACATCGCGTATATTCTTTATTCTAATATATTTTCAAACAACAAATGTATATTACATAGTTGGTGTAAGATACTATTTCAAATATGCAAGCATATAGATACTTTTAGATATGGGAACACTTCCGATAAAAGATAATTATACTTTAATCTACACATCAGATCACAGACACCAAATGTAACCAGTTGTCGCGCTAATTAAGAGACGAAACATACGTAAAATATCAAGGTGGTAGGTTACCTTAATATTTGTATGTGCGCATGTCCAACCGGACGCTAACGTGACTATTTACGACGACGTTTACGACAAACTAAATGTGTTTGTATATCCATTCTTTTGAAAAAGAAATCATGAACCTGTCTCCGATCTAATGCTTTAATGGTTTAATAATGCAGGAATAATGTTATTTGGAATATAGTTGGGTGAAAGGTTACTTGTTACGGCAATTGTCAAATAAAAAAAACTTGCAGTTTGTACTACCTATTTTTCAGTTATCGTTGTTAATTTGTTACTTATATACTAAAATTAAGCTCTAAAATTGTTCAAATTTCAGTAGAAAATTGTGGTTTCTTGAATTGAATTGATGTAACCATGAAAACGAAGCCAGTGACCTATATATCTAAATGTAAAATTCAAAAGCGTTGACACTGGAACACAGCTTCGGCTTTTGATTTTCATTTCAACAATATCCATAATAATAATAACAGCATGCTGAATGGTTTTTTCCATGAAAAATGCAAGATGAAGGGCAAAGCTGTCAGTATTTTAAGCTGTGAAATTTGTTTGAATAAATGCAAAGAACACGAAAATATAATTTACGTTAGAAATAATATGTTTTAAAGCTACATTAAAAATAAAGATATTTAAATTCAATATTTTTATAAGAAATTACGGCAATAGGCAAGATATAAGCTATTTTAAACATCTCTGTTGCCATGGTTACTTTAAACTTTAAGACAAATAGGGTACGATGTAAAGTGCTTGGTATTTTGCTAATACTTTTACCCAAATATTCCATGTTGGTCATTAACAGAATGGCACTGAAGCCGTCGAAAACCCCGTTTTTATACATAGTTGTTTAAAATTGAGAGAAAATACGTTACCACGGAAACACGAGCCCGCGACATATACATTTTAAGCTTATATTAGAAAGCTAACGCGCATACTGGTAAAATGATCAATTATGCAGATTTCTACGGATATCAGTGAAACTAAAATACACTGAAAAGTGTTAAATATCCGTATTTTACTTCTTCTTTCAATATAAATTACCTTTGGAAGTCATGTTCTTCAAACCTGGATAAAAACTGAACTTGAAGGGACAGTGATAAACGAAATTGATATTGTAGCAGTTATAACACAATTTTACATGAAATACAAAAAAACTGCTGCGGTTCAACTAATTTGAATTTATCCTGGTAACAAGGTAACCTACCTCCTTAGATAATTAAATCTGTGCATTCAAATTAAGTAGCTCAGTTCATTTCGAAATATATCTTGGATAAAGCATTGTTGGGACAGAGCTATATTTGTATCACTTCACATTTACAACAACTGTCTTAAACTGGATTGCACATGAATTACACTCCCACCAAATGCAATACGCGTTTACCAACATTATTTGATTTCAGTCAAAGAAGTGCCTCTACTGCGCGCTCAGTCAAATTTTCATATTATTTTCATTTACTGTGCAACTTTACTTATAAAACAACACTGCCGGGTCCTTGGATGCCTCATTTCAAGAACGACAAATTAAATTTATTACTCCACACGCACTCTCGACCAATACAAAAATATACACAATTATACGACAAGCTATATAATACCATCTAAGACATAGTTCAGTCGCACTGCACACGGATGAATAGCTGGACGGTCAACACGCAATCTCGTATAACTGTATATAATATGTATTTTGTATTCATCCTCTGTGCACTAAAACTTTCACAGTTGCCTCACCTTATAAACACTGTGCGGACAAAAAAGGTAGTAAAGTGTTTTCAATACATCCATACGAAAACAAATTCTGTAAAAAACTAATTCAATGGGAGAATTACTAGTAAACAATTTCAGCGTGTGAAACAAAATCCAATTGTCTCGCTTTTTATTAAAGGGTACACTATTTTCGATATTTATAAATAAAAAAAAAAATTACTATCAAGTTATAGTTAAAGTTAAATGTTATCCATTAGGCAGCGTCTTACTTGTGTCCATTATCCATTACATTACTTACCCTGTTCACAGTTTGATCCAAAACGTCCCTCTGGACAAACACATTTACCAGGTCCGACGCATTTACCACCATGTAAGCATTTGGGATCACAGATAACTAGAAATATAGATAACGAAGTAATTATCGAAGAACGGAATCTATGAATTCTAGATTTTTTATAACACTGACTTCCTACTATGATGATTACACATTTAAATGTGAAGCAAGGTTGTCAGTACATTAATAGATATTTATTTGGTGTTGTAAATTAATTATCAAGTCATCTTAACAATGAATAATGAAATCACGATATTAATTAGTTGTTGCCGAATATCTTTAAAGGGCTTCCATTATCTTATAAAGAGGATATGTGTTCTTTCATAGTTGATTCAATTCAAATTATTTATTATATTGTTACGTAAACATACACAACTTCTTCTTACTTACAAATGCATTAACATAATTATTCAGTGAAGTGAACACCAGATGCACGATACAAATGTTAACTTTTGTGTCCATGGGAGAAACACATGCTCTTTTTGTTCATTCATGTCTTTTAAATGATTTTCGTTTCTACGCAACGTCACAAGCTTCGCATTAAGTTGCACACAACGTGATGATTTCAGACGTTTTAACTGGTGGAAACTTAAGTATTTAAAGATTTGTCAAGTACTTTTCATTGTAAAACGATTTTCGTATATTTTCCATACCTTTATTTAAGAAATAATTTATAGCAAAAGAGTGCTTTAACACTTATTATGCACGATGGGTGGTTATACGTCGGGCGTAATTATTGCACGAGGGCGCAGCCCGAGTGAAATTATTTGTACGACGTATTACCGCCCTAGTGTATAAATAGTGTTAAAACCTCTTTTGCTATAAATTATATCGATTCTTATATGCTTTTAATCTACAACAGTAGATAGAATATAGAAGCGTTCTTTCTTGATCGCAACAAAATCTTTGACGTCATCGCACGTTAACGTGATGTCATTCTAGCGAAAGCGTGTTTTAACAGAGACAAACATATTAGAATATGTTTTTCAGTGCTTTATATGTAAGCATTGAAAAAAAAAGGGAGAAATGGAATGAAAATGTGGTTCTTTTAGATTAATTACTAAATTGCCGTTCAACTGTGAACAGATCTTACATTTGCACTCGTGACAAAGCCGTTTGTGAAAATCTATGCATATGGGACAAGTAAAACATATTTTTATCTGACTACTAAAACACAAACATAACATTCAGTTGTATATTAAGTATGTATGTAAGTTAGATAATTATTTATTATTATATGTTTACATTTGTATATGAAATATATGGACGTGTTAAAGTTAAAGATCACTGAAATAACAAAATTGTCAACAAACAGCGACTGTTGGAATAGCATACATTGTAACGTCATCTCGTATCGCTAATGTGGTAAAATGCATGCAATGTTATGACTCTTTGACTTTTAAACAATCGTAGCAAATGAGCATCGTGACCTCTATGTTGTGGAATGTTCCGCGTTACCACTCGGGATCATTCAAAAGGTAAACAACGTATGCGTAGTACAGGTTAATCTTTAAAAGTATAGAAGCAATGTAAACATGAAATAATTAGATTAGTTTCTTATAAGATTAGTGAAATATTTTAGTGTAATACATCTGGAATTAAACTTGTTACCGAAAGAAAATAAATTATATGTTATCGGATTTTTTTTTAACATACATATATTCCATTTTGGAATAATACATATTTTATTACCGTATGAACATAAACATAAACGAACCTTCGATTTAGAATGTAATGGATATAATTATTTGAATTTTGCTTTACATGAACGCTGTGATGTCATTGTGTTGAGTCAAAATAAATAAAGTTTTGATAAGTGCATTGAAAACACATGAAAGGCAACCACCTGACTTGACCCCGACACATTCACAAAAGTGGGTCAGTAGGTCACATTCACAGTCACTGAAATTCAGTTTTAAGATCAGTGTGCCAAACTGAACATGTCACCCAAATGTCAACGCTGTATCTTAAAAAACAAGAAAGTATGTCAGGACAGGGCCTCTTTTCATCCAAGGGGCATAATTCAAACAATCTTCTTAGAAATCAACTAGGCAATGATACATACTTGATATCAAAGGCCTATGCCTTGAACTTTCAGACAAGAAGATTTTTTTCCTATATAAGTCTATGTGAAACTTTGGACACCCTGGGTGGGGCCTCTTTTCAACTATGGGGCAAAATTTGAATAATCTTGGTATAGACAACCACTAGGCAATGCAACGTACCAAATACCAAAAGCCTAGGCCTTCCAGTTTCATACAAGAAGATTTTTAAAGTTTTTCCTATATAAATATATTTAAAACTATGGATCACCAGGGAAGGGCCCCTTTCCACCCCATGGTAATATTTGAACAATCTTGGCAGAGGACCATAAGGCAATGCTACATACAAAACATCAAAGGCCTAGGTCATTTTGTTTCAGACAAGAAGATTTAAAAAAAAAAAATTTCTATACAAGTCTATTTAAACCATGTGACTCCGGCCTGGGCGGAGCAATATTTGACCCTAGGGGGATACATTGAACAGACTTGGTAAAGGACCAATACATGATGCTACATACCAAATATCAAAGCCCTAGGCCCTATGGTTTTGGACAAAATATTTTCAAAGTTTTTCCCTAACTTGGCAGAGGACCATTAGATGATGCAATGTACCAAATATCACAACCCTAGCTACTTTGGTTTTGGACAAGAAGATTTTTGAAGTTTTTCCTTTCGGTTTCCATGGCAACCAGAGGTCTGCATGGATTTCAATTATTTGGGCAATTTTGAGAGGGGGCACCCAAGGAACATTTCTGTGAAGTTTAATGTAAATCTGCCCAGTGGTTTTGAAGAAGAAGATTTTTGAAATTTACAATATAGCAATATAGGGAAAATAAGCCCCGCCCCCTGGCGGCCATGTTTTTTACCGAAACAAAATGGCTTAGGCAATTTTGGTAGAAGGTCACCTAGATATCTACAAAATATTTTTGAAATCCGGCCAACAGTTTCTGAAAAGAAGATTTTTCCTTTCGGTTGCCATGGCAACCAGAATTCTGCATGGAATTAAATTCTTTGGGCAATTTTGAAAGAGGGCCACCCAAGGATCATTCCTGTGAAGATTGGTGTAAATCTGCCTAGTTGTTCTGAAGAAGATTTTTTTTACAAATTGTTGACACACAACGGACGACGCACGACGGACATCGAGCAGTCACAAAAGCTCACAACAGATGAGCTAACAATCGTGTAGTCTGGAAAATACGTCGAAAATCTCCCAGACGCGGATGTCTTGTACATGTATAAAACTGTTAACATAAACAGCTTTACTATTTTAAATGTCCATAGAAAATAAAATAAAACGAAGTTTTAAGTTGTTCAGTCTGTATCAACACATTTGAAATGTTGATGTTTACGTTTGAAGAAGGCATTTCTAAACTTAGCCCGACTTTATCTACTGAGCAACTGTTGTGAAACAATTTGTTGTACATGTAGTTTGAATAATATGATTGCAATATAATCGGGCGGGGTAGAGTTGCTTAAAAGTCGCACATTGTACAGAGGTAACAAGTAAGATATTTAACACATGTGGTTTATCTTCTATCATATGCATTAGTGGTTTAACCGATGTTTCTGATTCATTTTTTTATTGTTTTTTTTAATAAGATGGTTGTTTCTAAAAGTAAGTAACCTTTAAATTTTAACATGATGTAGTTAATAAACGTTGGATCACGAAAACGTCTTCCTCCGGTAGATATTAATGAATTGTAGAAGATAATAAGTTAAGAAAATACAACTTTAACATTAGTATCATATTTGTTCTCAACTACATTTTTAATTTAGCAGGCTTTGATATATAGTAAACTACAACATAGATTAACAGAGTTGTCATTATTAAATATCTAGTATAATGCATATCTGACCGCCACAAAGTCTATAGGTTAGATGGTATTAAATACATCCGCTACTATTTTCTATGTAAAAAAATGACAGATTATAACGTATTTTTATCAGCATTTCTAGCCTTTTACTTTTACTTTCTGAGAAAAAAGTGACTTGACAATAATGCAGTGAAACCATGGTCCCGTGACTGAGATACGTGATGAAAACGCTAATATTGCGTAGGAAGACATCAGGAAATACTCACATTCACTTTCAATTTGCCAAACAGATTCGACTTAACTTTTGAAGCATATAATGTAGCTTAAAATCATCTGCAGACATTCAAATTTACAATTAAGCATCAATACTGCTGATATCTGGCATGAAAATGACCTTAGGCGTAAAAAACTGCACTATATATTAGCATGGATTACAACCGCCACTGGTAAAGAACCATAGAAATACATTCATGATCAAACAAGCAATTCATGAACAATCGCTCATTTTGCTATAACTGGATTTTTTTTTTCAATCAGATTGCTTGCATGTCCGCAAATACACTGGTGAATTCCATGTTCCATATCTTTCAGAAAAATAGCGTGTATCGGATACAGCAAAACCCCAGCAACTTTTATGATCTTTGCTATACATCATTGCCTTGCTTTACACTGCATGGCCTGTAGGTTGATGCACGCTTGTTTACATCCTCTCAGTGACATTCTTCGACTATAGCTAAGATTATATTTGTCTTTTCTTCTTATTGTACTCCATCTTGGTCACAACTTATGACCACTATCAAATGAATCGATGCACGTTTGTTGATCAAGTCCTGAAGTATACATGTAAGGAATAAAAATAGTTTCAGTTTGTAAAATCCATTGAAAAATCTCATCGGTTAATGAAAATAATGAAAACTATCTATATTTATCAGGCTCTTGCATCTGTTAAATTCTTGTGATAGGTTCAGTGTATGCAAATACACAATTGTAAGTATAGATGAAAAGAAAATAATATTAAACTTCCGAAACAGGCAACAACAATACGTAATAATATTAGTCACACGAAAAAAAAAAGAAAACACAAAAAAACACAAGGAATTGCAATGTGTTACTAACCTCCCCCCCCCCCCCCCCCACCACTCCCCCGTCTTGTGGCATAGTTCACAAAACATATTGCTAGGCAATACAACATCTTCTTCAAAGTAAAGCGGCAACAAATTTGCTACAAAACATAACTGTATACCATATAATTTATGTTTGAAAATGTGTGGAAATCTACCATTAGTGGATGCTTTTTCTTAAATCGGAAAGAAATAAAGAAATACAATTGTAATGAAACATTTTATCATTATCAAAGGGAGGTAGTTAATAAACAATTGAAACTCTAGTAATTCATATAATACTAATGAAACTTGTTTTAAAATTATACACCATTGGAAGTTATAACAGTGAGGGTCATTGCAAAACTGTACTGCAAAACAACCATGGCGTATCTACCTTTGTATGCCATAAAATTGGTTTGCATTCTAGAAAACTACAGTTTTAATAGTTTTTTTATCTATGGATACCACTCATCTTACTTGAAACATAATGTAATATTTAAATTAGTGGGGGTGGATGATTAAAATCACATGTATTACATTTTATCATCTAGAGGGACGTTAATTTCATTTAACCGCCCACGACAAAAAGGTTACTTGGGAGCCTTTGACCATGATCTTGATCCTTGAGAGCGGGGTCTGGGTATTGCACATTACATATTGCCTTATAATTGTGAACATTTAGGACAAGTTATTTGAATATACATCCTAGCATGAAAATGTTACAGACCTGTCAAAAAAGAATGTTTATATCCAAGTTTAACACAGACATTGAGCTAGTGGTCTTAATGAAATGAAAATGAAATGTGACGAAAGGACATACGGACGGACATAGCCCATTTCTGTCTCTTCGAAAACAGCGTGGTACAACTACATATACAGTAACGTAGCATGATCTCATAAAGTATATATCATATTTGATTCCCTATTATAAGTTCTGGTCCGCTACTGACATTTCTCCTAAAACTCATCAGAGGGGCCTCCGTGGCCGAGTGGTTAAGGTCGCTGGCTTCAAATCACTTGCCCCTCATCAATGTGGGTTCGAGTCTCACTCAGGGCGTTGAATTCTTCATGCGAAGAAGCCATCCAGCTGGCTTACGGAAGGTCGGTGGTTCTACCCAGGTGTCCGCTTGTGATGAAATAATGCACGGAGGGGCACCTAGGCTCTTCCTCCACCATTAAAGCTGGAAAGTCGCCATATGACCTATCATGTGTCGGTGCGACGTTAAATCCAACAAAAAAATGAAAAAAAAAAAAAAACTCAGCAGAATGCAGGATTTAGTGTCTAAAATACAAAAATTATTCTGACTTCCATAGAAGGCAAAGAAAATGTAGTTTAAGAAGTAACCCTCCCTCCTTTAATCCTCCTCTCACGTCTCTTAAAAAGTTCAAATGGTTAGCACCTTAGTTAATTTTTTTTTAAAAGCTCCCGACTTATGAAATACAAAGTAATAATTGAACCTTGTCTAGGCAAACGAACATCTTTTCCTCCTTCGTCCAGTCATTATGCCTAAATACGTAATATTCCTCCATATTCTCTACATCTATTGAAACGTATTCAAGGTACCAATCAGAACTCAGGCCTCTACCGTCATGCCCTATCCTAACGCTGGTAATCTGAAAATAATCCTTAAATATAAACCGATCGCGAAATCGGTTGTTATGTTTTTGTAAATCGTTAACAAATAACGTTATACAGTATATTCCGAAATACATAAACGTTTTACTGATGGTTCTATAAGATAGAGCGTGTTTGAATAGCTAAGTGATAGTTTTCCCGAGGTAGCAGTAGGAGATACTTTGTAAAACGAAAATGTGATATTATATTACATCTATTGTCACAACATAGATTATGCATGGACATATCAAGATCTACATATCTATCAAAAATGAAACACATTGGAGCTGTCGAAATTCGATATCATTTGTTTACTTGTTTAACCAAATGTGCTCATTTAAAACATTTTATGTATACTGATTGACAAATGTCTATGGAAGTTTAAAGAAGTTCAGTAAAGGAATTTCCTTCTAGAAAAATGTCCGATTTGTTTGGGAATGTATAGATTAAAAGATGAAATTTGTGAACTATTGAAAACGCCGTTATCAACACAGATATTGAAAATTACACACTGCAGACTTATGTATTTATTGTAATTATCATATTATTAATTTATCAGTATTATTATATTATTAGCACTAAACTCTAATACGGCTGGTGTAATATAAGAAGTTCGAGAACCCAATAATGATCGTGCATAGTATGTTGTCAGCCTCCATTTGCAGCTTTAGTATAAATATGTATTTTTCTACATTTATTCAATTAAGAACGTACATGTACTAAATAACGCTTACGTATAGTTAGAATTATCAGGGGTAACAAACTAGCACCACCATTTGCACTTTTCAACAAGAAAATGTGTATATTCAGATATTTATCCGATATAAATCAACTTTGTTGAAAGGAAGTACTGGCAGGTACGATATTTATAACTATGCCAACTTGAATAATTATTTAAAAGGTTTTGGTGGTGGTTGAAGATAAACCTTTGTGGTATATAATGTATGTGTTTGGGTGAAATATCTTGTTCAACAATTGTAAGTCATATATAAACGGCGGTGTTTACTTGTAGTAGTGAGCACAATGCCTAATTTTATAGTGCTGCCTCACTGGAATATCACGCCGTAGACATGTGACATGGTACTCCACCCAGTCGCATTATACTGACACTCGGCTGACCAGTCCTCTTAATGCTGAGTGCCAAGCGAGGAAGATACTAGTACCATTTTACGTCCTCTGTATGACGCGGCTAGGGATCAAACCTACGACCTCTCGCACTCGAAGCAGATGCTCTACCACTAGATTACTGAGGTGATATACTTAACTTTATCTCAAACTAGAGCTTTAATTACAGGTAATTCGTACCCTCCTCTGTAAGAAAAGGTTATACTGGTAATAAATAGTACTCACTTCTAATCTCTGTACCTTTTTAAGCTTTTTTTAAGTTCAGTCTGAGAAATAATTTTATATATAATCAGGAACGAGTCACAGGTCTTGTGACATTCAGCTTATTGCCTTAAATTATTTTAAAGAAGTACTAAGGGCAGATAACGTTATCACTGTCCAGAAAGATTTATAGTAAATGTGTCTTTCAATTTCTCTAAATGACATGTGTCGCTGTATCATTGAATTGAAATGAATTCTGTAGTTTTAATGTACTATACTGAAAATTTGAAGAATTAAACACACTTGCAAAAAGTTGAGAAAGTATAAGCAGGTATGGGACTTGTTCACTTATCTGTCATGGTGTCAAGTCATATTAAATGAAAAAAGATATTACTTTTTCACTGTTCAGGGCAGAATTATTGTTCTTGTACCTTTAGGAAAAATAAACACGATTACATAGGAAGACGTTTTTGTATTAAAAAGCAGTCAGAAGATTTATGGGACTTATTACCCCGATTTCCTCATCATAAGCCAACAAGTTCATTTATCATTATTATTTCTATTAGTTCAGAGCTATTTAGTGCAAACAATAATTTGCCAATGACATATTGAAAGTACGAAAGTGGGGCGGAGGGGACTAACTTTCTCATAAAAGAACCCACAACATTCATATAGAACTGACCTGACGTGTGTCTGTTTGCATTATGATCCAACATAAACCTAACGGGCTCGGGTACCAACCAATCCCTCGGGATTCTTCAGATGTTATAATACGAAAACACATTCAAATGTGCTTGTTTCTGTTAAGGTATTGGACCCCTAATAGTAATGTTTTAAAAATGGCATTTGCTTGGTATATTCTTAAAGTTGACCATGTTTCACACTGTGTTGCAAATTTTAAACAACTTTTACCGTGCCGTTTTTTGTAAATTTTGTACAGTTCATGGTATTTCCTCACGCTCAGGAAGAGACAAAATTCAATGTGATGGCCACTATCTAAAACGTTTGCAGAGAATTCATTACAACACTAATTTTGATAAAAGAAACATCAAACTATTGTTAAACAATTATAAAACACAAAATAAAACTTTAAAAATCATTTTTGTCTAGGGTGCCTCAAGTAACCAGATTTAATGAGACAGAATCCTAACTCCAACATTGAAAAATTAAAGTCGAATCCGGTGGGTCTGTTTTGAATTTTGCTCAATTCATTCAAAAATAACCTTGGGGCAATAGTAAAACCTCCTTGCATTTCTTCCACAATATGTAATCTAAAGAATAAAGGCAAAATAGAGAACTTTTACCGCACGTAACTCAGTATTTTTAAAGATGTCTAACTCTACCCCTCCTGATTCAGAGGTAAATTCACATTGAACAGCAAAAAATTGCTTATAAAATGAAAATTTTCCACTTTTGTACAATTCACCCATAATTAGTCTTGAAAGAAGTAAAAACTTACTAGAAAAAAAGGAAAACATGGAGAAAAAAATTTGGTCCCAGTGGGGTTTGAACCTACGCCCCCCTGAAAATTGCAGTCAAAGAAGTTTTATGGTAGGAATTGAATACTCTTCAAAAAGGAGATACTCTATTACGGGTCCAATACCTTAAAAGACGCTTACGTTAAAATGACGTCACGTAAACGTGCAATAACATCAATGTTTTCGTTTTGACCAAGAAAGACCGCTACTATATTTTATCTACTGTTTTAGATTAAGGGAATATTAGAAACAGAATAGTGTGTAACAAAATGGTCGTTCACCTAACAAAATCGGTTAAACGTTCCTAGAATAATACACTCTGGCCACGCCAACGTGAAATTATTCCGCGGACGTATAATCTCTTTCCATGTATTAATAATGTTAAAACATGGGTTTTCTATATAGAGGATATTACATGATTATCTTTTCATATTAAAATTATTAAATGAGTTTTATAAATTCAATGTGGAAAGTCACAAATGTAATATTCTTTTTAACACGTGTTAGCTTTACATCGAAAATTCTACTTTTTTTCTATTTTTCTATATAAGCAAGTCAATAATTTAATGTTAAACTTACATTATTATCTCAAATGTTTGTGTGAAATTTCAGTCAAATGCAAAGGACGGTTTCAGAAATGATGAAAGAATAGTCAATTTTGGGAGATTTCCCAAATGAAATGGGTAGATAACTTTGTCAGAACAGCAGATAATTTTGCCAAAAGCAAAAATCAGATTGTGGAACATGATATGTGAACTTGTCTTATGATCCAACAAATTTATTGTAAGTTTCAACTTCATATATGCCCTTGTTCCCAAGAAGAGATGGGATGGGATGGATAGGAACTGACGGTAGGGGACGGCACAAAATGATTCCATATAGTACCCCCAAAACGTCCCTAGTAAAGTTTGGTGAGGTTATAATAATCTGGGTTGCCAAAGTTAGTTTTTTTTTTCAGTTCTAACGCTAACTCAAATTGGAAGCTCGGATGAGATGCAATGAAAGCAAAACCATCTGTATGAGTCTTCAAAGTATGATTAAAAATGTATGCATGTGCTATTATGTTAAAGTACAATAATGTTCGAAAATCAATTTTAAGGTTCATTCTATCGGAAAAATAGTGGGTCTAAACAATTTAGATTGGCGGGTTTGTTACTGAACAAAAGTTATAAAAAGTATACACCAATAGATTCGTCTTGGAAAGAAGTATACGACTAGATAATCAAAATACGACTACGACTATTTCATAAGTCGTATGACGACGAATTTGATACCAAAATTAGTCATGTTTTTTCAAAATCAAGGGCTGCTTTAAAATATACGCGGATTCCATATGAAATGTCTAAATAGACAGACAAGACATGTATCTAGTTCCTGCCACCCTTTAAATTACCCAAACTTTTTCTAAAAGGCTGACAATTTACGATTGAAAATATACTTTAGAATGCTTCGGACGATTGTTTTCATCGTGCTTTGTTGACATGACAGACTACTTTTTTGTTACTATAAATACTAATATTGCACGGTGAAAACGTGCCCGATTCCCGCCAAATATAATAAAGGATAGTTCTTCACGCCGTTTACCAGAAGGGAGAGTTCTTTATCCCGATTATCATTCTCGGCAGATTTTATAGATCCAATAACACTATTCTAATAGTACAGTCAAAAAGTATTCGAAGAATAATCAACATTTTTTTTTTCAAAATATTCTACAACCTGAATATTTGCTTCATTGAACTATCCAACTTTTTTCAAACGGTGTACTTAATATGATAAAAGCGTTATCGTTCCAAACTTTGTAAAATAAAATTCTTACATCCATTACGTCTTTAAATAATTTGACTACCTCAGGGGCGGATACAGTATTTGGTGTAAGAGGGGGCATAAAACATTTAAAAACTAGAGCAAATAGGGGGGTCCGGGGGGCATGATTCCCCGGAAAACTATGAAAATAATGGATCCATCTGGTGCATTCTGGGCGTTCTGGGGTACTTTATTTGTTATTGACAAAGGACAGGTTTTGTGACAAAATCAACACAAATAACATGCTAATTATAGTCACATCTTATGAATCGTCAGACTAATTCCTTCGCGAGTATCTCGGAATTTCTTAGCCCGTTTTTTGAGGATTTTTATGGGGAGGGTTTACCTCGGACTAAAATAAAGAGTCTTTTCGGAGCTCATGCAAACTTTGTCAGATGTTAAATATGCGAGCATAGCAAGCGAGAAAAAAGCATTTACAAAAAAAAACAAGTAAGACAAATTACCTGTGTGATAGAGATAAAAATGCATTTTTACGTTTAACCCAGAACAGAAGATTAAGTTTTCGAACGTAAGCAAGCGAGAAAAAATATGCATATTTTTCAGCCGGAACAAAAGATTAATTATTAGTGCGAGCGTAGGGAGCGAGCGGATAAAAATGCATATTTCATATTCTTCAGTCGGAATAAAAGACAAATTATGTACCCAAGCGTAGCGAGCGAGAAAAATGTATATTTTGCAATTATTTTACCCAGAACAAAAGACAAATTACCTATGCTCCGGCAATTTTAGGGGCGGGAGCGCCCCGGTGCGCCCCCACTCCCCGCTATGAATCCACTAATGGTAATACTTCAGTCTGTAAGCAGAAATGATTACTGTACAAAAATCATAACCATTTGAACTATTTTTTCAAACCTGATGGAGTTCTATTGTACAAAAAGCGGCCGTCGTTTTGGAGTTTAAGTATGCCTGCATCTTAAGCCTGACAATAGAGCAACTACATAATCTCTGCCGACGTCGTTGATAAGCTTAAATGTTGTAAAACTTTGCTAGATCCCTCGTCCGACATCGACCTTAAAGGCCTTTATCATACTTAAGGGCAGGTCCGGATCTAGCCTGGGAATCCAATCTGACAATTTCCAACCATTTTTCTACCTGCAAATTGACAATATCAGAAACTCGGATGAATGCCAATTAACACTAATTAGCACATTTTACGTTGGATCTTTAATGTAGGTAAGATTTCTTCTGACAATTATTATCAACGGCTTCCCAGGCTAGTCTGGATCCAGAAATACCTTTATTTGATGCAGCGAGGCAACAGTTTAGAAAAAATGTGTCACCAGCGAGACACATAGCACCCAGCGTGAGTAGGAGTCAGGGTGTTCACCCCCTGCAAAAGTTTGAAATATAGTTATGTAATGGTGGCATCCGATAGATATTTTGGTCTGAATTTTGAGAAAATATGTTTAGTATACAGCATCTTCTGTGTATGACTGTGCTATTAACGGTAAAAAGGATGAAAGGGACGACAAGTAAAGTAATCAATGATGACTGTTTTATTTTGCAGTATAACAAATTCATGCATGTTCACACAAATAAAAGTGTTATATATTATATGATCAAGACACAATTATGCATAGAAAGTAGTGCTACAAAAGGAAGCAAACTCTTCCCCTTATCGGTATAGTCTAACAATATTCCTTCACGGAGGTTGCAAAGCGAACTAGAATGGTGCCGACAAAAATGTTTCATTCAATAATTTATAATAACGACGGGTCAATAATATTATTAATGAAAAAATATATACAAGTTAAACAACTGAACACAAAACAAATGCGCATGTCTACATAATGTTTATGATGCTTAACAAGTTTTATTTGAAACGAAAGGAAGGAAACTACAATGTAGAATTCCAACACAGAATGCAACATGCGTCTTTTCGAAGCGCTAACTTTAAATACATCTTCGGACATTAGAACTGCTCTTCTTAGCAGACGGCAAATCGAAAAACCTATAGCGGTAATCAACGCTGGAATAACGAAAACATTTACAAACAGTAATAAAAGAAGTGGTACTAAACTGATTTGTTACGTAAACAGCGCAGAATTTAATGTGCGAATTGTTAGTTTTTCATTTAGAAACAAACATCTAGAAATGCATAATGTTATTGGTTACTTACATTTTTTGCTTATTTCATTAGGACAAGAAATAAAAATAACTCATAATCGTACGAAAAAAAACCCAACTGTTTTTAAAAAAAGTATTTATGTTGAATACAATGTTAATTTAATCTGACTTGTCTCCATTGATAATATATTTTTTCTCATACCCCGTCTTTGTCTTTGTCTTTCCTAAAATACCGCATTCAGCTACAGGTTTGTTTAACCTTCATTCTATGTCATCTTTCAGTTTGTGCCCCATATACCAAATCAGTTGACATAAAATAAAAATACGGGATAGTGCATATACGGGAAAAGTCGGGTCAACGTACATTTTAAAAATACTGGTCCATGTATTCCCCGTATACGAAAAACAAATTCAGTCTGTAAGTGACACAAATACGGGATATGAATACTACGTATATCTTGCAAATACGGGAAAAATCCTTGACCGTATATCACCAAAATACAGTTCCGTATATCCCCGTATATCAGATGCAAATAAATTCCGTATATGCCACATGTACGGGATCCGTATATTACGTATACCATACATATACGGGACAAGTCCGTAGCCCGTATAAAAAATACAGTTCCGTATATTGCCCGTATATGTCAAAAGTACGGGATCCGTATGCTAAGTATATCATGCGTATACAGAAAAAATCCGATGTCCGTATATTAGGAAATACAAGTCCGTATATGTCCCGTATATTAAATGCAATTGCAGTCCATATATGTCAAAAATACGGGATCCGTACTTTACGTATATCCGGAATATATAGGCTCGTATACTTGTTCAGTATATTCTATAATACGACAAGTATACGGGGAAAATGTCTAAGACCTTTCGAATACATGAAAATAAAATACATGTTAAAGCAGGACACGAATAAACACCATTTCTAATGGACTTCTTTTTGAAAACTCATATATTTAATATATACGGGAAATATACATGTATGTATATTCGGCGTATACGGGATCCCGTATATGCATGACAAATATAGGACTTCCCGTATTCTAGATGTTCCGAATACGGAATTGTATACTAGGTCCGTATATTTGTAATATAAACCCCGTATACTCCCGTATTTAGAAATATACGGGACCGTACACTCCCGTATACTGACTCTTTTTTCGCAGTGCTTTAACGTTTTAATATGATGTCGTTAATAAACGTTATGTTTGCGACTGCAAAGAACGAAAACGTCTTCTTCAGGTAGATATTAATGAATAAAATGGAGAATATAACATTAGTATCATATTTGTTCACAACTACATTTTTAAACTTGCACGCGTTTAGTAAACTACAGCAAAGATTAGCAGAGATGCCATTTTAAATATCTAGTATAATGCATATGTCTGTCTTAAGGCAATCGAAAAATACCAAATAAATGGGATTGACTATAACAATATATATATATATATAACGCAGTAAAACCATGATCCCGTAACTGAAACACGTAATGAGAACGCTAATATTGCGTAGGTGGACATCGGAAAATACCTACATCCACTTTTATTTTACCAAACAGCTTCGACTCAACTTTTGAAGCATATAACATTGCTTGAATTCATCCGAAGACGTTCTGCTTTACAATCAAGTACATGTATAAAGCTTATATGTGGCCGTAAGATATTTTAATAAATATATGTAATTCAAAGACTGCATACTAATAGCAAACAAAAAAAAAACCGTATACATAATACTAAATTATATACTGTATATTATTACATACGTTAATACAGTAAGCTCTCATATACAAGGCATAGGAAAGGCAGTTTCACATAGTATATTCTAATCGCTTGTCTCTGTTAAAACTCTCTTATGCTAAAATTACGTCATGTTAATGTGCGGTAACGTTAAATATTTTTTGCGACAATTAAAGAGCGCTTTTACATTTTATCTACTGTTTTAGATTTAGGACATATTAGATCGAAATAATCATAGCAAACCCGTGCTTTAACACTATTTATACATTCGGGTGGTAATACGTCGTACAAATAGTTTCACTCGGGCTGCGCCTTCGTGATATTATTAAGCCCGACGTTTAACCACCCATCGTGCATGAATAGTATTAAAACACTCTTTTTGCTATAAATTATTTCTTAAATAAAATGCATCACTGCTACTGCAAAATGCATCAATGTTAAATGGCTTTGCAATTTCTCTTGCTAATCGTTCCAGTGTTTCTGTTGATCTAATTGTACAATTAGTAATACCGATACTCGATAATGATAGAAATATCTGTAAGTCTTGAAGAAGATATCTCAATTATTTTTTTCAATGTGTTCAATGCATTTAATATACATTTGCACTTTCAGTATAATGAAATAAATTTCATATTTATTTTAGTGGGGAAGAAATATTGTTACCATTGCAAAGATATTTGTACATATTTGTAACAATTTTGTGAATTACTCACCTTCCTTACAGAAGTGTTTATTTTTCCATTCTCCTTGGTAACAGATAACTGTAGGCATGTTGTTTTTATCTAGGAAAATGTTGTTTTTGTCGTCAAATAAGTCAAATCGTTCCGTACCCTGCAACTGAATCTCTGTTCCATGTTCCATCAACCCAGCATTTGTTATTGATTCGTTAGTGTTGGCTAAATAATAGTTAGATCCTTTGTGTATGACTAGTTGGCACCCGTCTGAAAATGTAAACAACGTCTGCTAAAGTTTGGCAAATACTGTTTTTCGGAGGAAGTTTTTGCTCAAGGGATTCCTTTAGATGAGTATAAGTAATAAATTATTCTATAAAAACAATATTTGACATAATTTATCGATTAATTATACTTGTACTTCTACTTGATAATATTTACTGACCAATGCACTTGATTAGGATCAGGACTGTCCCAAGCAAACAGATAATTATGCTTCTTGCTATTCATTTTATTATGTTTCTGATAATGAAAATTATGGATCGATAAACCATGTCATAATATCTACCATTTTAAAATGATCTCTAAATTTATTTTCTAAATTCCCTAAAGCAAACGGTACAATGTGTAAAGGATAACAGTTTCCTTTTTAATGAAATTCATTTTCATACCAAAGTATAACGATAAAAATGCTTATTGAACTGGGCTGTCTGTTTTACTATTACAGTCGTTAAGGATTGGTCTCACAATGCATCATTTTTGCGTAGCTTGGTTGTTTAGATAATCGCAAGGAGCAATAAACAGTCAATATCTTTAAAAAAATTGAATATAATGAAAAAAACGATCCATTTAATATCTGCAATATTTGCTGTGTCCGGAAAACGACATCTATTTAATTGGTAATGTTAATTTCTTGAAACAACTGAAACACAGTGTTGACAAACGATCATATTATACGAACTACTTTTATACAAACCTGGTATACATTCCTGTGGAATATTATCTGTCCAGTTTCCTAAGTTACAAGTTGTTTCAAATTTAGTCACTTTTGTTGTAACAGTCTGGTTGAAATGGAATCTTTTCTTGCAAACAACGGTTATCTTTCGTGGAAACGATACAAAGACAACATTTGTAAATAATGTAGATAAACTAAATAAAACTGTGTAGTGTTATACATTTTCAAAGTAAAGTCGACCTGTGTTTTTGTAACATGTATGTCTTTCCGTTTTACTTCCGTCAGAGTTATTTTGCTATCAATAGAATTACACAAAATAAGGTCAAAACAGTCTAGGAAATTTACTAGACGTAACAAACCTAAAACTGAAACATAGTTTTCCTTTAAAAAATATGTTTTTTTTTTACAATTTGAAGTAGCATCTGTTAAGCAGCCTTTTTGCATTACAAATTATCATTTGGTTTACAATTATTAAAGGAGACTGTTATTCTCATAAAATCGCATTTGGATGTTTTGATTTAAGAATGGCAACAATGAAACATTGTCATATTTGCATCATTGTAACATGAAAATTATGGCAGTCAAGAAATATAGTTATCAATGATAAAAATATTATCATTATTAACATATCAATATTTGATATTCACTTCAGCGTAAATGTAATATATAAAGTTAATAAACATTTTTCAAATACATTTCGTCTCTAGGAAAAACATGCACTTCTCAAGTGATGCAATAAAGCCCCTTAAAAGGTCGTTATATTTAAATCAAATTAACATATGCTGCACACGTAAACTGTTATTTACTGAAAAAATATAGAATGGTTCAAGTTTAGTATTTCCTACCTCTTCCATATGTTTATATTTACTTGCAGCCTTTTGCTGCACCCTTGCGTTTGAGACTGTTGGAACTGAACATCCCTCTAAATAAAAAAATAATAAATATGCTATATTGTTAACTTGAAATAATCTACGCTAATAAATAGAACAGTGTAATCAATAGACATGCATAATATCCAGTGAAAATGCTTGTCAACGTCCGTTTTAATTGTTGGACATATGCATTATATATTCGCCGTCATATATTTTTGTATATAAATAACCCAGATTAGTGTTACTTTTGCGGACTAATGTTCTCTGATGTTAAGTAACCAATACTGACTCATTTCAATAATTTGCTGACTAATGTACAATTTTATAAAAATGTTTGATCCGTCTAAGATACAAAACATGATGCCTTCTAAAACACGTCAGGTTAAGACTTATTACTTATTTCTTAATTTGACAAAATAAATAAACTCTTTAGTTATCCAAATTCCAGAAAGAAGTGTAATACAAAAGTTTGTATCCTTAAATGTAGTTACCTGGTATACATTTATATCGATTGGTCCAGCTTCCCAACGAACAAGTAGAATATCTTAAAATATTATTAACAGTTTTCTTGGAATTCATATCTTCCATTTTGTAGCCATTGTCGCAAGCAATCTGAAGTTTTGTACATTGTCAAATATATGTGTTCTTCCATTTGCTTTGGTTAACAATTGTGAATCGACCCAAAAAGAAGTTCCATCGAAGAGTGTCAGTCTGCATGGCTCTAAAAGTATTATAAATTATGTTTCTAAATATAGTCCCCCGTCAACCTCTATCGTAACCGTCATACGTTGAGTACTTACAATTATTCAAAACTAAAACAAATAAAATTCGAAGGACCATTCCACACACACTCATTAAGAAGAAAAGTTCAAATTTGTGTGTGCACTTTAAACAAAACGACAAATACGTAATTACCTTTCGGTAAAGGCACAACAACAGAAGATACTAAAACATTTCTGTATGATATAATACTGAACTGGGCTTTTGAAATAAAAAAAGGAATATATCTGCTGAGGAAATAAAGAACGACATATAATACTGATGAATGACTCACTAGGGACACACTCCGGAAACTGCTGATTTTCCCATTCTCCGTATCTGCAAGTAGTGGTCATTTCCTCCGACGGCGAATAACCAGAATCACACTTAACAGATATCTGTCAGGTCAAAAGTAATAAAAGTAATAACAATATACTTTTTAATACAAAAACATACCACGTATACTACTTGAATAATTCAGAAGAGAACAGAAAAAAAAAAGGTTTATATGTCAATAAAATGAAAAAAAAATAAATAAACAAAGACTTGATGGAAGCATAAACTGCAACCAAGCAAGCAAGCACACTAGTAATAGCAGACTCATTTTTATAGTATATCCATTACAAAATCACAGCATAATTCTAGTTTGCTTCTGACATTTATCTGCAGATTTTTTAGCAGTACGGTAACCATGCAGTGCAATTTTTAAAGTCAATGTCAAAGCACGTATAATTATCATACATGATGTGTTTCACATATATAAATTGTACTGCAGCTTTATTTCAGATATGATGCAAATACTGTGAAAATACAATGTACACTGCAAATGCCTTATATACACAAAACATTCATGCAGTATGTTTCAAATATCTGTATCTTGTTGAAAATAAAATCAGACTGGCTACAAATGTAGAATATACTGCATTCAGTATGTTCTGCAATATTTTGCAAACTTAATAATTACTATTCGAGCAATTATCTCATTATAAACTAGTGTATTTGTTTTACGGTTTAATTATTTAGACTATGCTTGAAATATATTTCTATTGTAATGATACATTAGATCTCTGTTCATTTATGTATTTGCTTGACTTGCAAATTGTTTCAAACGCTGTAATACCATTGCTGCAATGCTAGCTTCACAATTAGACCGGTGTAGCGTGATTATCACACGGTCGTGACCAGGTCCACGGTTTATATATGTTTTTCAAAACCTGCCCAAATGCTTATTCTTTGTCCAATATTTGCAAAATTTTGCATATTAAATTCTCAAAGATAGCTTTTGTAACTTACATAATTTAATTTTGATTTATATTCCTGAAATTTAAATGTATTGATTTTGTAATTTTAAAATTTAAAATTGGTCCCAAAGTCTTGCATATACATAAAATGTCCGTTTTAGGTATGGCATTAGATATTATACGGATGCCAACTATCATATAACGTTTGATTTAAATTGAATTTTGTTAATTTGTAGTTGTAAATAATAGCTGCAGTTTATCATGTTCGTATCTATAATGTTTCATCATATACTTTTCATATCTTTTTCATACTTTAACTTTAGTCTTTTAAGTAAGTAATTTTTGTAATAATGGAAGTAATTAGTGACGTATTTTAATCACGTGACGTATGAACTTAGTAGCACATATATTTTGTATAAGTATCACGTATTATTTATGGGAGCCTACGGAGGTATGGTGTACCCAAAGGAGCAGTTTTATGCCCTGACTTTTTTTGTTTTGCTATGGTGCTTACCATATGTTATATATTTTAGCTTCTTCCGCCAGACGATTTTACCTGGTGATATCATAACCCGGAAGTACAATGCCCGAGGTTCATTTGTCTTCACTCGCCTCAATGTGATATTCCCAGCGCAGAGCTTTCGTCCCATGGTTGTGCCGTAAACCGCAAAGACGATGATTTTTGTTATCCTCTGAAGTCAGCTCAGGGATGCAATCACCTACCACCATAGGGAGCCAACACGGAATCAACGTATTCACGGTTTAAAGGGACTTTATTTCAAGATACGTTTTGATATTGTTTGTGCTACTTAAAGTTCGCAATTAAATTAAAGAACTGTACCACGTCACATTAGAATGGAACTATACGAACTTTGTATCTGGTGATACTTAACTTTTATTTATTTTTTTTCTTATAATCAGTTTTTTTTTCTTCATATCATCTATTCATTGTAAATAATCATCTTATGTAAATAAATTTGTAAATATTGTAAAGGGTGTTGATTTGTTCTGATGGTTACTGTCGCCGGTACGGCCTTTCCTGTCACAGATGTACTGGACACAGTTACAGTTTTCAGTTATTCATACATATATACATTTCACAGTTCACGTGTATGCTCCGTGTAAATGCACTTCACAGAAGTAAGCAGTGAAAGGGTCAACTCCTGTATTATTCTGAACAAACAGAAGCATCGATAAAAGTATATATTTTAAATAAGGAACTAATCCATTGGAACGTTTTTCAATGACTTTCCTTCAAATACTTTTTTTTCTGGATGTAATGTAAGGGAGGAATAGTGTGTGGAGAAGTGAATTAAAATAACATATCTAAATACATGAGTGTAAAACATAAAACATATTTGAATATAATATAATAGCATTCAGTATGTTATTACTTGCATACTGTATCATATAGCAAGAGTAAAAAGGAATAAAGTAACGAAAGAGCAGGAGGATGCTCGCATGGCATATTTGATTAACAATAAATGCCGTTTATATATGCTCAATAATTAAGATACAATAGAAGTTTCTTTAGTATCCAAGATACAACTGACATTTCTTTAATAGCTATGATACAATCGACATTTCCTCAATTTCTGTGACAGAAAAGACATTTTCTCAGTAGCTAAAACGTGCACTGAACATTTGTAAATGCTGCGCAATACCCTCTCCAATTCCTATTAAAGGCGCTCGCTACAGTTTCCGGACGGGTCGATATTCACCCCAACACCGTGCCAATTTGGATGTGTTTCTAATCGATGTAGCACATTGCAGAGTTGGAGCGGTCTTCTGCGCATGCCCGGAAGTGATTAGCTAATGTCGCGTACGGCAAATATTCGCAAATTATTGTATGTTCACATGCATTTAATGTATAATATGTATAATATACTGACTAGAGGTTAGGGTAAGTATCACCATAGTTTCAAAATATATACATTTAACGTACTTTTAGTTCAAATTGCTTCAATCCGACATATACTGGAGTCTGTAATTTATACCGGCGCTCCAACTTTGCATTGAGTTACAGCTGTTTCTAATCCCGTACCGTACCCATAACGTACATCCGTATTCGTAAACTATAGGTTTAGTTCGGAGAAAGGCGGAAACTTTCATCGTTCTATGACATCAAAATGCTTCAGAAACGCCTTAAAATCCGCTTATTAAGAAATCTGCCGTTTGATAATTTGAGATATTTCTAATACCCTAGTCACACATACGGCGCGGTAGCTACGTCTAGCCACGGATAGAAACTAGTAATCCGTATCGATCCGTACCTGAGCAGTGCGGATTGGTACGGATTGAATCGGAATACTACTTGAAGGTACGGCTAAGTTACGGATCGATACGGATTACTACGTTTCTATCCGTGACAAAACGTAGCTATCCGCGCCGTATGTATGACTGGGGTATTAGTCATTTGCTCAAACACTGAAAGAGTACAAACCTGCGTTGTATAAATGCCCGCCACACCCCACCTCATTGTAACTTGATTTAAGCGACATCTAATATAGTGACCTATCAATTTTCTTTTTGTTTTACATTAGTTAGACATAACCAAAGGTGCAGAGTTTGATTAAATTTTATCATGTGAAACTCGATAAAATAGCAGAAGTACCAACTTAAAATTGACAAAAATATGCATAAGTAGTCCTCGGGTCTGCTGAGCAAGTATTCCTTTCTTTACAAAGTCATTTTCTTTTGATTTCTCTGGGCATGTTTCAAATAGATATATTGTTTTCCGTTATAAAAATGCTTAGATATCAAATTTATGCTGATTATTTTTGTTTACTGAAATATATTTTAGGATTATAGAAATTTTGAAAAATGTTAAAAATAGCACCATATCTAGGGGCAAATTAAACTGAAACAAAGCTGGTGACTTAGTACTTTTATTTTATTTTTCAAAACATCATAACATGATCTTTTAATACAAAACATTTCATCAAAATCTATTATTGAGGCAAAAAATACGAAACTGTAGCGAGCGTCTTTAAAATAAATTTTGTATAATTATGACATAAAGGGATTGTAGTACCAGAACGATTATTAGTGTAGTTGCGGAAAATTAAAATAAAATCAACATGCCACAATATGTAAACTTACTTTCCTCGCATTCTGGTGCATTTATAATTGTTCCTTTAACACATTCTCTTATCACCGGCTTGTTCATAGGTCGACCATCAGAATAATACTCATATCCGTATTGACATGAAAGGTATACCTCTGCCCTACTCGGTATCTTCGTCCTAATCCTTTCACCTTTTTCATCCTTTACAACTGCATTGGACAGGTCATCTGGATCACAACGTTCTGTAGAAATTAATAAGAATGATATTAGGTTTCGGATTACATGGAAGCATTATTTCTTATGACTTAGTTATAGATTGCGTTGTATGTCTAAAATTATGATGCGTGTTGTATTACAGTATTCACTAGTAAACTAGTAAATAAAGCCTTTGAAAACATAGAACAGAAATGGTTTTAAACGCATGATTTGATGTTACAGCGCAGTCTAACCTACTTTCTATAATGCGGTTTTTCACTATCGGTCTTCAATACTTCAGAAATAAGCTAAGATCAGTAACGGACAAACAGATGTCAGAAGACGTAATAAAGATTTCCTTACAAGTACTACATAGTTTTCCAGTAGACGCCATTGCATATATATTAACACTTATATTATTAACGCAAAGATTCAAGATCCAGTACACACCACGTTGCCCCAAGAACGAAACCTCTCCAACCACCATTCCCTTCATAAAATTAATATAACACAGCAGTGTACATTCTGATATATAGAAAAATGATCTATACAAAAACATACTCAACGTATAACTAACAGATATGCTGAACAAAAAATATCAACTGACAACACAGAGGGGCACCGCCTTGGAAAATCAGAGGTTACAACTTCATCAAGACAATTTTGCTCAAACATAAATCATAATCCCCACCATGTTTCAAAATTACAGGACAATTTAACAACAGAATTGCCCAGCAACAAAAGTATCTTACAGGAAGGGGAAGAATTTAATAATAATAATAATAGTAATCATAATAATTATAATAATAATAATACAGTCAAACTCGCTTTATACGAACTCTTCGGGACCTGGGAAATGTGCTCGTATCAAACGAAATTCGTATTAACGAATGTATGACTCCCGGGTAATCATTAGTCCTCCACCTCTGATTCATGTGGGGAAGTTGGCAGTTACTTCCGGAGAACAGGTTTGTACTGGTACAGAATCCAGGAACACTGGTTAGGTTAACTGCCCGCCGTTACATGACTGAAATACTGTTGAAAAACGGCGTTAAACCCAAAACAAACAAACAAACAAGTGAATTGATAAAAGGGAAATTAGTGGGGATGCAGTATGGTCTAAAATTGTGAATAGGATGTTTATATTGCTATAAAATAATATGTGTGAAGCAAACCATATTACAAATATTATTAAACAACCAAAATAAGAACCCAGCTGTTTGCTCTCGGGCACTCAGATTTGTGAAGTAAATGTCAAGTTGCACCATTCATGCATCGTAAACGGTTTTGTATGTCAGCAGTGCTGCAAACATATGGTGATACAAAGAAAAAACATTTTTAACCAAATCTATCTACAGGAAATTAACACAAACGTAAATAATATTTTCGCAAATGTCCATAGCTCTATAAAACAAACAAAATAATATTACATAGAACCACGATTATTCTGTGTACTGCCGTTCAACAATTATCTTATGTAGAAGATAAATGTGCTATTGTCAGTTCTTTGACTATATTTGTTTAGTGTATACGTTGTGTAAAATCCAATTTATCAGGATACGAACATGTACGCCTTTAGTCAATTGTATACAGATTTTACCAAAATACAGAAATACTAGTTTGACGTAATATTTTTTGGAGAGAATATTTTGGTTCAATCTATCTTGTAATTCTACTGGCATTAGCAGGACGCAGTATTGTGCAATAATGATCGACGTTTGCTTCTATCGTGAGTAAGCAATGCAGCATTAACTGAAAAGTTGAGCTATATAAAAGAGCTGTAAACCTACACGTTAATCCGAGGAGGGGATCTAGTTAGTTAGCGGCTCATATTAATGTTGCTTGTTCTAAAACAAATCAAATGTATATGAATACAGTATTGGTAAGTTAAGTATGCTTTACTCAACAATTGTATAATTGTTTTAAATCCTAAATGGAATACCAGTTTGTTACAAACAATTAGAGATCGGCAGTCGGTTTACTTCTATATCTAAAATAAGAATTTACCATTTTTTTAAATTTTTGCAGGCATTGCTTTACAACCAATGAGTTTCATTTAATAGTCAGATATATATATATATATATATATATATATGCGTTACGTATTTATCGTATGGTCATTTTCCTAACGAAACTGACTATCTTCCAGGAGGAAAGAGAACAAACATATCGTTTTTAATATTTTAACCCTCTGTGGGATGAGTAACTTGTGTTCTTTGATCTTTTAGCATTATTTCTGCATTAACGCATTCATTTCACATTTTAATTGTCTTTATAAAGTGATGCAGTTACAAATGTGCACATGTTCGGAAAATGTCTCCATTAACAGACTTAATCACAGATTTATTACATCCACTAACGATATTAAAGCTTTTAATAAAAGATAATGTTTGTGCAATGATATTGTGACCGTCCTTTTTAACATTATTATGTCCTACATTTGAGAAGGTAACACTATTCCTGACGAAAGAGATAATGGAAGTTTATATTGATTCACGCTATACAGTGTGATATGATATTTACTTTTTCTCTATTAATCAAGTCGGAAACCTAAAAGCATATTCCATTAAATGCAAAAGCTCCTGACTAATTTATACGGCCACATCCAGTTTATAGTTTTAGAACAATAAGTGCACCTTACATATCAATGTCTGTTTCAATTAATACTACATTTTAGCTCACTGGGACTTCCAAAATGTGTTCGTATCTCCCGGGAATTCGTATGAAGCGAGTTCGCTGTTACCGAAATAATTTTACAAAGAAATAGAAGGGCTCAGCCGGGAAGTCCAGATTTTGTTCGTTATAGCCGAAAATTCGTATCAAGCGAGTTCGTATTAAGTGGACTCGACTGTAATTGTTACTTTATTTAAAGAGAATAACAGCTTTAGCTAATGCTTGTCTAACATATGGTCCTCTAACATAATAATGTAAAACTTCATCTTTAGTATGTAACATGGGACATGAACTGAAATAAGGTGTTATGAACAAATTAATCCTTAGAGTAGGTAGTACATTGAAAACTGTTTAAAAGTCAGATGACAAAATCATGTATAAGTGGTAAAAGAGTAAATGTTATTTGTAATCCGCGCACCAAAACCCTAAAAACTCTCATGTGAGAAAATATACTGTTGTACATTGACAACATTTTTGAACTTGACCGAATGATATTTTCTGTCATTTTAGTGTCCAATTTCAGTTGGATTGTTTTATGCTTGCATTTTGATACTATTGTGTAATCAATTTTTTTAGCGGTTTTTGTTTTGTGATTATAAAGTCTGCAATGTTCTTTGTGAAGCTCTCTTGAGCGTATCAAAATACAAACAAGTGCAACATATTTGAGACATGTAGTAAGTAATAATAACATAAAATAATGATTAATTTGATACCTACGTTATCGTACGGTACAATAGTTTGATTAATATTGTCAATGAAATCCTCTACATAAATATATTCATCATTCAGTATACAGGTCAGTTTACTGGTATGTTCAAATATCTATCTTTGGCTATAAAGTAAAATTTACCTTCAACACATTCAAGTTTTGGCTCAAGTGTTCCGTTGATATTTACAATGCGTTCACGTGTCCGATCTAAATATTTCGCATCACTTTTCAGCTCGTAGTTTGTGTAACAATGAACTCGATATGATTCCTTATGAAGAAGTATACCACTACTTCCTTGAGGACTATATCCATTGGCGGGAATCTCTTTCTTTGCCTTTTCTACAAGACATATGAAAAAGTTATTAAAATCCGCATGGCCAGTTTCTAGTACATAAAATAGATTACATGAATAAATTGTCAACGAAAACTAGGTAAAAGTGGCAGACGACACACAAAATAAAGCAAAACTTCAACTCACTGTAACAGTTTGGTGGATCTGGTATCTATCTGAGTGTGTCGTCACATTCTGACACGCTAACGTGTCTTGGAATCAAGGAAAATGCATCATCACATCTTAAACAAAAAGCGTTTTAAATTAGTGTATATTAAATAGCATTGCGCACCGACCTCCCATAGGCTCATTACAAATCTACAGTGTTATTTCTTTCTTTAAACAGAAACTCGACCCCAAAAGTTAAAAATGAGAGTAATTGTTAAAAATATAAAATATTTAGCAGATGGGTATCGTTGGTTTATTTTTTTTTTTTGGATTTAACGTCGCACCGACACATGATATGTCATATGGCGACTTTCCAGCTTTAATGATGGAGGAAGACCCCAGGTGCCCTTCGTGCATTATTTCATCACGGACGGGCACCTGGGTAGAACCACCGACCCTCCGTAACCCGGCTGGATAGCTTCATCACATGAAGAATTCAACGCCCCGAGTGAGGCTCGAACCCACATCGATGAGGAGCAAGTGATGTGAAGTCAGCGACCTTAACCACTCGGCCACGGAGGCCCCATCGTAGCTGATTTGTGCCAATTCGTGATTTCGTTCTCTCGCAGCGACACAACGACAAACGTAGTTATGGCGCCCCGCCGAACGTCTTCGTGGCAAATGTCGCTCGGCCGAACGTTCCTCTGCCGAATGTCAGTATGGAACCCCGCCAAACATCGTCCCGCCGAAAGTCGTCCCACCAAATGTCGCCCCGACGAACGTCTCCTCATCGAACGTCCTACCCCCCCCCCCCCCCCCCGCCTACGCAAAACCTCGCCACACCCAACGTGCGTGCATCCGTCCGTCCGTTCGTCCGTCCTTCTGGCTATATTTTGTTCAGATTATAACTTTGCCGTGGAAAATACTTTACGTTTTACTCAGTGGGATGGATTCTCACTAGCAAACACAAGAGATTTCTATCTGAAAGGTTGTCATCAAACTTGGCTGAGGGGTTTGGGCAAGGGTCGTGGCACCATAACAACGTTCGGCGGGGTGAGTTGCTTCGGGAACATCCGGCGGGGTGATGTTTGTCGTTGTGTCCTTTCGTGCATTATTTAAAGATGTCGTGCTCTCGAGATAAGATATCTTGAGCTCGAGATAAGATGTCGTGCACACGTGATAATATGTCGTGCTCTCAAGATAAGATGTCGAGATAAGAACTCGTACTTACAAGATAAGATGTCGTGTGCTCGAGATTAGTTGTCGAGCGCACGAAATAAAATGTTGTGCGCAAGAGATAGAAAGTCGTGCGATCGATATAAGATATCATGGCCACAAGATAAGATGCTGTGCGATCTAGATAAGATATCTTGACCTCGAGATAAGATCTTGTTTGCTCGAAATAAGATGTCGTGCTCACGAGATAGGACGTCGTCCGCTCGAGAAAATCTAATCTTAAAAAATAAGTTCATGTCCTAAACCTACCAGCGTAAAAACGGAGATATTTCAAACGCTTCGTTCTTTGATAAGACCAAGCTATGATGAAATTTTTTTTTCTGTTTGCTGCATCTAATAAGAAGCAATAGTTTATCCTCTTTGTTCCTGCTACAAAAGCGACTCATATGGCAACCATGATGACAGTTCAACAAGAAACACATATTCTTGCACGCGCACGTGTGTGTGCTTATTTACTGTCGCCACCTGTAACCCAAATGGGCGACTTATCCGAAAGACTTTTAACTGGGAGGATACAGAAGACACTCCAATTGCAGAAGGATCTTGATTTTCTTGTGTCACCCAAAGACTGGACTACTCCAAGTTTCAAATCAATACTGTCAATAGCTTATGCGTTTATAATCTTGACACGAAATCTGAAAGAAGGTTTGACATTTGAGCTCAGGTTTTGACCTTGAACTTTAATCTGTCAGCCCCGTTTATTTGATGAGCACATTGTTTTATCGCCACCTAGGTAAATGCTGATTTTGTAGTCAGTACCTTCTACGATTATCATGTTATGATCCGGGTCTGGCGGACAGCTTCGACAACTGAGCTCGATTTTTAACACTGATCTATGTCTACCGGCCTGATTCATGCGCTCTTGCATATCCACATTATTACTTATCTATATGCCAAGTTTAACCCTTACCCTGCTAAATTTCTATAATGAACTTTTCCATCTTTCAGTTTGGACAGTACCATTAAATGTTAAAAGCAGCGCATCCTTAAAAGTTACTAACTGAATTGCGCACAGTGCAATTCATGGTCTTGATCTGCACTGGTCGGAAAGCCAGAATCAATCGTATCCAGCATGATAAGGTTTAAAGTCAATACCAATACCAATTGTCATTACATTGTGCTCAGAACACGAAATGTGACGGACGGACAGACAGGCGGACGTACACACACGACTCGCATTAATATGTCCGTTTTTCGGAAGTAAAAAGCTAACCTACCTGTAGAAAGCTTGTGAGTATAGCTTCCGATCTCCAAAATATGTAACATCTCCTCCATAAAAATCGGGAATTCGCTCACATCTTGGGACTGAAATGAAATTTTTTTGAAACAAATAAACCATACTCATAGCTTTACTGGACTGCAGGGGTCAAACAGTTAACACATGGTATAACTAAATTTACAAATAATATCAAACACTTAAAATGTAAGGAATTGATATAAGATACCTTTTAATTAGTCTAGGTAGGTATCTAAATAAACATATTAAGCACAATACATCTTCTTTACATAAAATCAAACATTATAAAGTTCCATCAACGCATAGAATACGTCAAAGCAAAAATAAAAACAGTAGTCTCAGTTAGTCTTTTTATGAGACGTCACGAAATATGAAAAATACCTTACACCCTTAGTGGCGGTGTAACAGAAATGCTAAAAAACGACAAAATTTTATTGAAAACCGCCTAGGTAGCTTAGAAGGTAGAGTGCCCGCTTTGAGTGCGGGAGGTCGCTGGTTTGCTCCATAACCGCGTCATACCAAAGACGTGAACATTGTTATTAGTGGCTTCATCACTTAAAACTCAGCATCAATTTCATAGTGACAAGTCTTGTCAGCCCGGTGTCATTATAATGTGAGATTGGTAAAATGTCACATGTCTTTGGTGTGATATTCCAGTGAGGCAGCACTATAAAGTTGGGCATTGCGCTCACACCGTCGTTTGTATGACTAAAAATGTTAACACTGAACCCGAATTAACCTAATATAAGAAACTAGAGCTGCTTTTGAGAAAAAGCGCATATCTTCCACAACTGCCTAATCATCTGAACAGTAAGTTTGTCTTTATATACTGTTTACGTGTTGGAGTCAGCGGCCTATTGATAATTCACATGTTGGAGTAACCGGTTTATCGGTAATTCAAGGGCCATAATACCGAACTGCCTGCGCCGATTTGGCTAGTTATCGAACTTGGCCGAGGGCTTATTGGCAAACACATTTTGATTAAGTTTGTTGAAGTTCGGACGAGAAATATTTGACTAAGAGTACGGACAAGGTTTGTGACAGACAGACACACAGACAAAAAGACAGATACACACACACAGACAGGAGTAAATCAATATGTCTCATACACCACTGTGTAGTGGGAGACATAATAAATGCTTATTCATACAGATTTATTTCTCAACAATTTAAACGATGAAAGCACGTGTACTTTGTAGAAGATGTAAAATGTCTTTTACCGTCACAAATTGGCTGTTCTCCATCCCATGTTCCATCTGATTGGCAAACTCTTTCATACACTTTCAATTTCGTGTTGCTATTCAAATAGTATCCTTTTAATGATAAAAGGATTGTTAAATATACTAACGTTTATCATGCGTATGTAATGGAAATATCATAATTCGTATCTATTTTAACAGTCTCACAATCTTTAATATCTTCTCATACTAAATGAAAGCGAGATCGTTTGATTGCTTGATTCGTCAACTAAACTTGTTGTGGCAAACCTCTATTGCAATAAAAACATGCAGACGGTCACCTCCATATTAACCTCAATATCGAAAACTGAAACCAAGTAAAACAGCTTATATATACCAATTATGCATAAAGTTTCTATTAAGATTCACTAGTAAATTTCTTGTATATTTAAAAATATCATGAGACCTAACTGACAGAAAGACAGGCCGACAAAGGACTGTCATTCAAATGGTTAAAATTGAACAATGTAAATATAGTGCAGGAGCCACCTTTGGTTACTGTCATAATAGATGAACTTGAGAGAATAAAAAAAAATTAAAATAATGTTCAAATTCCTTTCACGTATGTACCACAATTTGTGAAAATTAAACTATTGTACTTATAAAGAGATCCATTTTTTGTTATATTATAAAGTTTTTTGTGGTCATTTCGAAGCGTGTATGATCTCCTTTTCCAAGCTTCTCACACATTCTAAATATCTTAGGATCCGATAATTTGAGGAAAGACATTAGAAGGACAGAAAGTGCTCAGTATAACAGGGGGATACATCATCAGAATGCTGACGAACAAATTAGATAACATGGGAAGTGATATAGTTCTGAATTTCAAATGTAAACTTTAGTTTATTAGAGAGTTTAATAAATACGGATTTTTCAAACTTTAATGATATAATTAGACAATTCAGACATAACAAAAGTTGGGGTCACGTCTTTTGCTTGACTGATCTGAAAAAATGTTCCGAATCAAGTTTACATAATGGAAGTATGTAACAGAAGTGACTATTCTACTAAACTTTCATTTACAGGTTTATAATAACTCAGGTTTTAATAAGGACGCAACAATATTCTTATGAATGTAAAATATGTCAAAGTCTTGTTATTTTCTTATTTTAGATATTGCTTTTTCATATTTGTCATAGGTTTGAATATTAAATTCGCATAGTAAAAACTAAGTTTGAATGTTTTTTTTATTACCTCCCTTTATAGCTCCGACAGTATAAGTTCACGTGCAACATCGAATGTAGTGTTTTGATAAACTATGTATTCTTTTTACTTTGGACAGCTGCCTCACCTATTTTTGATATGAAATTAAATTGCACAACCTTATGTTCGCGATAGTATTCTTGTTCGATGTTAATTTCAGTTTAATGAAAATATCTGTTTAAAACACGACCATCATAAACAAAATTGCTTTGTTTTCCTACATAAAATGAAAGACTCTGATTTGTTTTCATATTACATTATAACGTATCTTAAGAGTGAGGTTGGGTGCGCATCATAAACCGGTTTAAGCTCACCAGTGGTGTTTTTGCCACTGACCGTTCCAAGGCGGTGCCCCACTGTGTTCCTTTGTTTGTTCGTTTTGGCCTCTTGTGTAGGCTTTGTGTGTGTGCGCGTGTATGTGTGTGTGTTCCTTTGTTTGTTCGTTTTGTCCTCGTATGTTGGCTTTGTGTGTGTGCACGTGTATGTGTATGTGTGTGTGTGTTTGTGGTGTGCACGTCTGCGTGCTGTAGGTTTCGTTTTGGGGAGGCTGCGATTTTGGTACGTGGCATTCCCTGTTTGATATTTGTCTTTACTTTTAAATATTTATTTTTCTATAAATGATTATTACTTAAACAAAAAGTTATGATACATAAATCGTGTATCATCTCAATTTGGTGATATTTGAAACTAGGGTCTTGAGTAATGAATGTATGTATAGGATGTAAGACAAAAACGATCCAATATGTAAAATACTTGACAGTCCGAAGCGTGTGATAAACATATACTGGATTTATCTTAAGTCATGGCAAGGATAAAATGCGTTTGTTCTTTTTATTTAATTGTGTACAAGGAAACACTTCCTTGGTGTCAAAATTTACAAGGGTATAGCAGTAGTTAGACGAATACCGCAGCCAGGACTATTTAACCTCATTTGACCCCTTACCCTTGGTCAAAAGTGACCAATGCCGGTCAATTTAAAAAATATAATAAAAACACAGGTTTTGAACCCGGTAAAGAAAATAAATATTTACTAATCATTTTATTACATGATTATCTGAAATATTAATAAATAGAAACATGTTAATAAAAGAAACTTACCTACCTGTGATATGTTTCCAATGTTTGCATTTTATTAAAAACCCGAAAGAAACTTTAAACTTTACACTGAAAAACAATTTACAATAGTTTATGACGTACGGGTATTAATGTAACCAGATCAGATTTACAACGCTAGCTTTATGAATGAAGTATAGTAAATATTCCTACACACATTGTATGACATTGAGTCACGATTAAATTACTGTTTACTGATTCAATATTGGATTTACAATAAATTATTATATTTCTTTACTAGCTGGCATTCAGCTGTTGTGAAGCAACTTTTAAACAAATATAACGTATTTCGCAACACCAACCTAACTGATTAATAAAAATAGAACTTTCTTTGAGAAGGAATTTAAGCGATTATAATGTAAGTTATATTTTTTGTTTTTTTTTACTAACTTCAGAAATATTATTTTGTGTTTTTAGAGATACATTTTACTTTTACCTGCTTATGGTAATGCAATTGTTTTTTTTTTATTTCAGGGATAACATTACAACAACAGAACTTTTAGTTTGGGGAAGACAAGGAGAAGTTATAAAAAATGTAGATACTTTAAACGAGGAGAAATGTGCCAGAAGTATTCAAAATTTAGATCAACAAATATGCAGGAACAAACGACGTATAGTTTTTTGTTATAACATTGGTTTCATAATTAAAACATTAAAATTAGCTTACCCAAAGGATTATGCTATAGGACTTTATCTTTATAACAAAGATATACCTTACACAAAATATTATCAACACCTTGTTCTAGTTTATGATTTAATTGAAAATCATCAATATTTACAAAAATGTAGTATAAATATTGGAGCTTTAATAAAAAAAGGAAACTGATTGAGGAAACATGTATAGAATTGAATTGGTAACTGTTTTAAGTTCGTCACTTCCGTGTACAATGTTCACGTTTATTTTTAGTATTAGTGGATTTTCTATGATTTGTACTTTTATTTATATTAACGTTTACACTGTAAACGCTTGTTTTTAGATTACTTGTTGTGAGACATAAAATAATTCATAATTGTTTGTTCATTATATTTTACATTATCAATTTTTAGTACTGTATACAATAAAACATAAATGTTTATATCATCTTGTAACATTTTAATGAAAAATAAACAATAATAACCTCACAGTACACTTGTTTTGTTTTGATATTTTATGTTGTTATACTTTACACCCGGAATATAACTAATAACTTCTTTTGGTGGAGGAAGTCCAAACGGGTCAAAGTACAAAGTACTATAAAGAAAACCCTTGGTTTGATTAAAGTATATTTTATTTACATAACATACCCAATGTGTTCCAGACCCAACAGATTCATCTAAATTGATTATTCCACATTCGACCTTTAGTAAAGTGTAACTTTCTGAAGACTTTGATTATTTTGTTTTCGGTAAATTATTTCTACTAAATACACCCCTTAAGTTTTTAATTTTTAATTGTTTTACCCATTGTTCAATTTAAAAGTTAGAAATTGGATTGTTTATAAATTTTACTTTTTTTACAATAGGAATTCGTCTGTAACGCCTTTGTTGAGAATCAATTTGTATGCCTTTACCACTTAATAGGGATGTAATCAAAGGTATCTCTAGACTAGCAGCCAGCATACCTAGAAACCCACCGTCTTGTTTTTGTTCTTGTGTTAATTTAATTACTCCAGATCCCACTGATTGTTTTCTTTGATTAGGTGTAAGATATGGTGATATCATGTTTCTCTTATTATTAGCTGCTAAAATCATACCATTCCCAAGTATTTTACTAACACCAGTACTAGCAAGCCCTGACAAAGCTCCAACGGTTCTAATATTTTTGGAGCTATTTTTGCAGCTACCGGAAGTACTGTTCGACTTAACAAATCAGCCAAAGCTCCCAAAAATCCGCCATTTTGGCCTTGACTGGAAATTGTAATTTCTAATCCCTTCTTATTTCTAATAGACTTTTCAATTTGATTAATCTGTGTTTTTGTTAAAAGTAAAGGAAAGTGTCCACGTAATTGTTCATGTTTTAATCTAAAAGTATATGGAATTTTATGATACTTTATATTCAATATAATTTGATGCCATTATGTATTAAATATATATTTTATTTACACAATAACAAGTTCATTTCCAATAGTATTTATTTCAACTGTTTCCTCATACAATATAATTGCATAAACACGAATATTAGCTGCTGGCCGGACATTTAATTTAGCTGTTAATGTAATATGCTTCTTCTGTAACTCCTCCCTTTTTAAATTTTAAGTTAAAATGAACAAATCCAAACAAACTTTGAAAATTAAATAAATTTAAGAGACTTCCAGTTGTTTTATTATTTTGTTTATGAAAATAATTAAGAACATCTTCATAAATTCTTGTTATACTTCTATATTCCGTTTCGGGATAAAAAACACCATTACCAACTTCAAGACGACAAGATTCCAGCCAACAATCATTATCTGCTGCATTAGCTTTAAATGTATCTAATAAATGTGGATTATGTTCTTGTGAATTACTTTTATCAGGTCGTTGTAAATAAACAAACACATGTTCGGGTTTTTTACACCGGCTGTTATTCTAAAAGTTATATTATTTTGCTATGTATCTACAGATTGTGTTATCATTTCACGAAGATATTTCCAACTTGTTGCTTTCATATATCTTTCAGAAATTAAATTAATTCCATGTAGATTAAAAATTAAACGTGGAACCCACAAAATTAATTTAGTTACAATTACCCTACCTGCATCAGCAGCATTAACTCTGTAAATTAATTCATCATCATTTGTTAATTGTAATGTTATTTGTATTTGGCTTGGGGGTAACATGTTTTGTTCCAAACTTTGAAAAAATGTATAATTATTTAACGGAATTTTAGCATTAACCTCCTTACCACCCTTGATTATTTTTTTTCTAAATTCAAAACCTGGATTATATCCAGCTTGGTCATCCCTACTTTCAGCAGCAGCAATAGTATCTAAATAAATAAATTCATTTGTTCCAGTTGATTCTGCATAATTCTTAGATAGTTCAACTAAATTCTTTACATTTATTACCTTGTATAAATTATTACAATCATAGACAATATTTCCATTTTGTTAAATTTGTAGCTGATCAATTATTGTAGCTGCATTGTTAATTAAAGCAATTTGATCATCACCACCATAATTATTACCATTAGCAAGTTTATTGACTTTAAAACTTACTTCAAAATAACCATTAAACCAATCAAAATATGAACTTCTATCATTAATTGTAAAGTGATACCCACTTTTTGTTGTTTAACATTATTTCCCAAAACAGAAATTAAAGGTGTATCTAATTGAATAGGAGTTAGTTCGTATCGTTCACAATACTGTTTTGTTCTAAACATGTATATTATATATTATCTTATTTTTTATAAATTAATCTGTTAATATGTTTAAGCTGAGCTGAAGTCCAAGATCCTGACAATAACCTATTTAATCTTATAAATATCCTCCTCATTATCATTATTATTTTTACTATTATTTTATTCTTGTAATTTCTTGACAATTAAATCGCTAACAGCAGGCGTTTTAACATCCACAGCGTTTTTTTTAAACTTTTATTTTTTTCTGTAATTTTATCAGCAGCTTAATGCCCGACTTCCGTTCCAATCTTTTTGTTCCACTTTCAAGCGCGGATTTTCCTGCAGTTTCCAGGGCTTTTTTTTCCAGCACTACCAATTGAAGATGTAACAGAAGATGAAAACAATTTTATTAAAGTGCCAAAGATACCTTAACCTTGCATAATTTCTTCTCCCGTTTGAGTATCAACATAAATAAATATTCCTTTATTTTTGTCATAAACTTTCTTGTACATTATATATTTATATTGCTTTTAAAAATTAGTGTAAAACTGGTTTCAACTCCATCAAAATTAATTATTCTACCAAATACATCTGTAATATATATTCTAATTGAATTTATAACATTTTTATTAATTTCAGAATATCCGACTTTGTTTGGCTCTTTTGTAAATGTATAAGCTCTTGTTAAATCTGCAGTACTTAAAGCATAGATAATACCACTACAATTACCACCAACAAGTGAATTATCAATAAGATCACAATGAATGTAAATTGTATCTACATAGTTAGTTATATTTGGTGTCGTAGTTACCCATTCGGTTTTGTTTTAAACTTTTTTTATCAAATCCAAGCAATGTATGAAAATTTGACATTCTTAATAAAATCTGGAAAGTAGATCCCTCGAAAGCACCGAAAACAAGGCAAACAGTGAAAATTGCAGACTCGGTTTGATTGAGTCTGTTCATGAGCAGTAATGGAAAATGCAACACTGCCCACGCCCCCCCCCCCCCCCCCCATCACCGGCTTAAGCAGTATTCAATCTTCAAATCTAAATGAGTTGAAATCAATGATCCCGAAGGACCAGAAAATATAACAACATTAAGATGAAGTCGGGGCGACTTTTTACGGCCGCCACACAGCACTTAACACCCGCTGTTGTGAAGTAAATAAAATCTGGAAAGTAGATCCCTCGGAAGCACCGAAAACAAGGCAAACAGTGAAAGTTGCAGACTCGGTTTGATTGAGTCTGTTCATGAGCAGTAATGGAAAATGCAATACTGCCCACGCCCTCTAGCACCGGTCCCAACTTAAAATTATCTTTAATTGAAATTAATATTTTAAAACTACTTAAATCAAAATCCAAACTTATTGAGGCAATGTTTGGTTTATCAAATTCAAAATCACCACTGGTTATTAACGTTTCTTTGATATAATTATTAATGTCTGTATAACTGTAAGAACCATTTGGGAATATGATATATTTCCATTCTTTACCATTATTATAACGAATTCTTTTATTATCGTATTCATCACTAATATTACACCAAGAGTAAGTCATAGTGTTAATACTATCCAAACCAACAGCATACGTTTTATTTTTATCTAAAATTAAGGAACGACTGAATCTGACTGTAAAATCGCTTGGAGTATTTTTATTATCGTTTTTAACAGCTTCAGAACTTAATTTAGTTATTCATTATTATTTCCAGCATCAATTGAACCACAAATAAGCTCTAAGTTATTAACCAGTTCTTCTTGATTACATGGACAAACCTTGACCCCTAATTACTTTTTTAAATTTCATAGATCTTTAATTGATAGGTAATCCTGATTTTTCTGTTAGTTCTTTAAATATTTTCCTAGAAAGTATTGAATGTTTTTTTTTATTATTGTTATATCTTTTATTAATCAAATCAATCAAATCATCATCTACCTTAACGTTAATTACTTCTTTTCCAGTTCTTTGATCCTGAGCAATCAATTTATTTTGACCATTATTAAGATCAGTCATGAAATTACCATATTGTCCATTTGGTAAAACTTTATATGGATTTAGAACCTTTGTTTTTTTAAGAAAACATTGTTTTCGATTATGATGTCTTATTCCTTTTCTTATATATTTTCCTTGTTTTAGAATATCATTGATCACTTCTCTATATTTTTTTTTAATTATTCGACTTGGCTATAATTGCTTTCTTTTGCTTTTGCTCGAGTTTTGTTGTGTTTTCATTCTACTTATTGCACCAGATTCATAACCCAATTCTTTTATATTATCCGATACATTATCTATGATATTTTCTACTTCTTCCCTAGTCATTTTTTCATCAGGATTTTCAGATTCGCTGAAAAAATACTTAAACACTTCTTTTGGTGTGTTATATTTTTTTCTATCTAAATGTTTTAAATCAATTTCTTTATTAAGATCAAATTTAAATTCTTTTATTCTTGTCCCCAATTCTTCAGGAAATTCTTCATACTCATCATCATCCGTATCCAAATCCTTCTGTTCTTTAGATAATAATCTAACAGATCCATCTTTCATTTCTTCTACTGGTACATAGTTTTTTTCTAAGTCATCAATTTCTTCTTTTGATAATTTACTTATCTCTTCTTTCGTTATTATTATCAGTTATCGGTTTTTCAGTTATTCCCATCTTTTCTCTTCCATAATCTTCTAATTTCTTAAATTCATATTTAGGAACCCGTTGAACAGGTTCATCTCCCCAATCTACCGAATCTATCGAATGGAAATAGGGAGCTGGTTTTAAAGCTTGCTGTTTTTTAGATTCTTCCTGCATTCCTTTAGTTAATTCAGTAATACCTTGTGTCAGATCTTTTGAAATACTTTTTTGGAGTAACGATAATTGTTCTTTGATTCCAGGTAATGCTTTTTTTAAACTGACTTGACAATTCTCCTTTTTGACTTTCTATTCCTTCTGTAATTGGTTTATAAATTTCACTATACATTTCTCGACCAGTAGCTTTTCTTATTTTTTCTCTTCTTATTTCTTCTCTTTTAGCTTTTACTTTTTGTCCAACTAGGTTGTTTATTTCTCTCATTTCTATAAGTTTTGCTACCATTTATATAATAATATAAGATAATGTAAGATAATGTAAGATTATTATATAATGAAAATTCCTAATTATGATACAAAAAGTGATAAATCTAATAACTTTAAGCAATTTTATCCTTTTATGCCAGATTCACGTTTTAGAATGTTAATATGTGGATCTTCCGGATCAGGAAAAACAAATACATTAATGCATATGCTCCGAAAACCTCTTATATATTATGATAAATTATACCTGTATGCTAAAAACCTAGAACAATCTAATATCAGGATTTAATAAATCCTAAACCCTTAAATGAAATTGCAGATGAATTTGAATTAGATCCAAATGAAATACTTGAATATTCTAATAATGAATTAATTGACGTTAATGATCTTGAATCAGAAAAACAAAAAGTAGCAATATTTGATGATCTTATATGTGAAGGAAAAAAGGTTCAGAATGAAATAACAAAATACTTTATTCAAGGACGTCACAAAAACTGTTCTGTTATTTATTTAAGTCAGTCTTACTATAAAACACCAAAAGATATCTGAATTAACTGTTCACACATATCTTGTTTGAAAGTCCAGGTAAAAAGGAAAATGATATGATTTGTAATGAACAAAATATAGACTGTGATTCTTTTGCTAATGCAACAATATAAAAATATGATTTCTTATATGTTGAGAAACCAAGGACGTTTTTAAGAAAAAACTTCACGGGAATTATATAATGATTATATAATGGGAGTTTTTAATAATATAGAACAAATAAGTGAACCTGACAGTATAAGTAAAGTTAAACTTGATATTGATTTAAGTGTTTATGCTACTAGAAAACAATTCAAAAAACTAAAAAAGGACATGGACTCATATCTTCATAAAAATAAGGAACTTGATAACACAATGAACAGAGCATTAGATATGGGAGGTAATGAAATAATCAACCTAGGAAATCCAGATAAACCCAGTGATGCAGTTTCAAAACGGTTTGTGTTTAAAACTTTCAAAGTGTAATAGAAGACTATAATCTTGAAGATAATAAAAGTATTAAAGAGACACTAGAAGCAGAAGTAAAGAATATTGAAGAATTAAAAAAGTTTTTAAAAACAATTCATTATTAATAGTTGTGTTGCGAGATAAAATTAAAGAAGAAATGAAAGATATGGTTGATTCTATTAAAGAACTGGAAGAGAAATGTAATTTGACAGATAGTCAGATAAAAGAAGTATTCAGAACCAATTTTGAAAACTTATACAATCATGTTCAGGAAATAAATAGTACTATGATTAAAATGAAGAATTAAAAGACAAAATTATTGAAGCCGGGAAAAAGTTACAAAATATGTATCAGTTACAAATTAGAACAGAAGTAAATAAACTAAATACTGACTTTACAAAAAAGTATCAAGATTTGTTAGACACATTTTCAAATAAATTTGCAGAATATAAATCTGAACTTGAAAAGGCAGCTTCACAAAGAGGTTATGATCACGACACAGCATTAGATAACCTTAGAAAAATCTTAAGTTCTAACTTAGAACATTTGAAGAAACAACTTGTAGACTTGATTAGTAATGTCGATGTACGTCACAATATAAAGTACGCAGACTTAAGTAAACTTACAGGTCTATTACAAAAAGATATTAACGAATTTAATGCTAAAGTTGAAAAAAAAAGTGGAGTTTGTAGTTGAAAAATAAGTTAAACAAGGAGAATCAATGACTGCTAATACTAAAGCAATTTCCGCTCATACTGAAGCAATTACCACTAATGCCAAAGAATTTACAGAAGTAAAAAATGCTTTTCTAAAACAAAAAAATACGATTAGCTAGAACAAAAAATACTGTTGGCAATTTATCTGCTTCTGAAGTTGCAACAACAAATCGATTTAATGATTTAGCTGAAGTAATTCTTGAACATGAAAATAAATATAAAGCAATAAAAGAAGAACTAGAAAAAGTAAGACGTGAAGTGTTTCTTTTTTAATATTACAATAGCAGGCAACTTCATGTAAAGATATATTCTAGTTTAATATATTACGATATTGAAGATAAACAGTTACAACAAAAAAATAAGAGACACCCAAGATTTTTATGTATTATTTGGAATACGAGTTAATAAGATTACAGATCATAAAAGTTTTATTGAAAAAATTGAAAAAGATAAAGATTTTGGTTTTGAAATTCAACAAGATGGGGATTACATAATTGAAGTTACAATTGAAGTTAACATTATTGAAGAATACTCTGGATTTGAATTAGATCGTTTATTTTTAGATGACGAGATGATAACACAAGCGGACATGAGTATATAACAGCTGAGGCTAAAAATACAACACGGGTTTTCAAGAAAAAAAATAAAATTAATTTAAGAAAAGGAACATGGTTTGCCATCTTTCCAGATTCAGAAGTATTGCCACCATTTAATTTTGATACTAAATATACTATCAAACCAGGAAATTATGTTAGATTCTATCTAGTTAATTAATTACTGTGTTTTTTTATATAATGGGAATATTTAATAATATAAATGAAAAAGTAAATAAAATAGAAAGGCAAATAATAAGAAACCTCCTATATTTTAACATCTAAAACAAAAGATATTGCTGGATTATTTCAATGGAAAGTTGTAAATGCTAGTCCTGGTTTAGTTTTAAATGGTAATAATGTAGCAATCAAACAAAATTGCAATTTAATTATTCTCATAGATGCAATTAAATTAGATAAAGGAGAAGTTAAATTGGAATAAAAAACAAAGAAAATAAAGTTCTTCAAAGATATTATGCAAAAATAACAGAAAAAAATGAATCTATTTCTATTAATTATGCTGATGAATTTAAAATGAATGTTGTAATTTATATAGATGGTTTAAACGTTATGAATATTCAATTAACAATTTATGGTTCTGTAATTTAATAATAAGCTGATGTATCAATACCATTATCAAGAATATATCTTTTATCGTCATAACATGATAAAGATGTTTTATTTATAACATAACTGGAAAGAGTGTGCTTTTCAGAACGAATATTTCGTCAAAAGTTAATATTCTGTCTATTTTTGTTATTTTTAATCCTAATCGTACGTAAAGTTAAAGATTTTTATAATGAACAACATAATGATGTTGTTTTTTTTATTAAAGTTGGAACTAATATTTTTACATTACTTTTTCCTATTTCAAATTCTTTTTTAATATTTTTACTATAATTTGAAAGCCATTGATCTAGTATTTTAATTTTTTCAGGAGCTAAGGGATAATCATTGTGAAGATCATGTAACTCATTTGGATATTCAAGATCACTTTCAATTATAAAGTTAGTATTATCTTTTGCAATTAATTTCTTATATTGTTTTTAGTGACCCATTTAAAATTTCAAGAGGGTAAAGGTCGACACATAGTCCAACCGTAGAGGTTTTTAGCATCTAAGTACATAATGTATTTAGTTTCTAATTCAGGATAATAATCTTTTATATATTTATTGTTTGCTTTACTGTAACGATTAGCTATATAACTTTTTCCTCCTCTCAGTCCCTTTTCAATAACAAAATACATATCAATATCAGTTATTAAATCCAAATTTATTCCAGACATTTTTAACATTGCATCCCAAGCTAACCCAGGACTACTAAAGTAATGACAAGGGTCAAGTTTATAATATTCCAAACATAGTTTTCTAAAATTTTCAAAAACATAAGCTAACAGTAATACGTCAGTTTTTAAATATAAATCACGATATTCTCCCATTGTTTTTATCTTAGATTTATTCCAAACATTTTAGCATGCTCATATTCAATGTCAGATATATGTGTTTAAAATTGAATAAAACTCTTTTTTAGAACGTAATTTTGTTTCTTTGAATTTTTTAATGAATCCGTGTAATTATATGGATAAATACCTTTTGTTGTTAATAATTCAACTTTATGTGAGCTTCCAGCTCCCAGGGACTCACGTCCATCACTATAAATTATTGAGATGTGTATTTAAATTCTGGAATATTTTTTACTATGTTATCCAACAATGATTGAGACATAAATTGAAAACTGTCTATAAAAACCAAATCACTTACCATAAATGCCATGTATCTTTCCATATTATTAGGAATAACATTAATTTCTTTTTTAAATTTTCCTATTTGTTGCATAATAAAATGACCATCATAACCTCCTAAATTATGAAAAATAACAGGAATTTTGTGTGTTAGTCTAAAATTAATATTACAGTCTTGATGATCACTTCCTCTAAATTTTCCTGTTATATGACAATGATCTCGTACCGGAATGTCAGTTTTCTTATATTCTTTTTTCACAAATATGACAAAACTTTTGTTTTTTAAATAAAGCTTCTTCAGACATTCTCAAATCTTTGTTAAAGTTCTCATTAATATTTTCTTACAATACTCTTCTTCCTTAAGCATTTTTTCAATAAACTTATAAACTGCATTAGGACCTCTGTAAACTTGTGTTGGTTTAATATATTTATCATAACAACAAACAACTTTATAACCGTAACCACAATCTATGTTTTTGATATGGTTCAGTAAATGAAGATTCAGGTGATGGTAAAGCAGTTGATATTTTTTTCAGTTATTGATTCAAAATCAGCATAAATTACAAAAGGTACTGCTAAGCCTATATGATAATTTTTAAAATGTATTTTACTTCCCTCTTTTGGCATTTTTACAGCTTGAACGCCATTAATAGCATAACAATTTGGTATATGTTCATTTAATATTATTTCTTGTAAAAAAAATTGTAAACATGATTTGCAAAAATGTTTTTTATGTTGATCTTTGGTTTTGTTAAACATTAATCTATTAAAGTATTTTATCCAAACATAATGGTTTATCTTATCTTTATTGATTAACAACATGTCACAGTGTTCTTCATATTGGTATTTTGAGATGTACAATGGATAAATATTAATTTTTTCATAAACAAATATATTAAGGCCACACCAAATTGATAAGTTGTTCATCGGATTTTTTTCTGAAAAATTTGAGGCGGCGAGCGAAAAAATAATTTAAATATTTTTTTTGGTTTTTGAGAAAATCAGGAGCGAGCGAAGAGCGAAGAAATATATTTGTCTTCATTTGGCCTTCGACTGACTAAGTAAAACCTTAAAATATAATGTATAGCCCTTTTAAATTAAAAAGTAAGTCCCCAGGGATTGAGAAAATCTAACCTGCAGACGCACAACAAAGCGAACTCATGAAAAAAGGTAATAACATTGTCATACAGTACACTGTAATCAAATATCGAATCGATTATTTACTGCTATGAAAATGTAGCATTCTTAGCTGACTTTACAAAGTTTTTGATACATCAAATATCTATGTGAGTGTTGCTAGATCTTTTAATACTAAAGCTTCTGATTTATTTACTGTCAAAGTCTACACCAGGAGAAACAATACTCTTAAGTCTGAATCTAGACACAGTTATGCCCCTTTTTAACATAAAATATCTTTAATTAAGTTTTATATAATGATCAATAGCTCTGTACTTTAATAGCTTCTGACTATTATGCCCCTTTAACTGGCAAAGCTCTGATTTAGTAAAGTCGAGCATGATGTCTTATGTACAGCTCTTTTTTCTAACTTTAAACTTTCATAACATATTAAATTTGCTGAAACAAAGTCTCAATTAAAGTTTGAAATGGAGATAAACGTGCATTAACATTAGTCTACTAAATGATTGGAAAATTTGAAAATCAAAACTGTCCTGAAAACAACTCGTAATGTAAATTCCTTACCCCACCAACTTTCGTATGCGGATATTTGGACAGGAAAAAACAGAAAACAGGTAAGTGACAGGCATCAATAAGTATTTACCCTTACCAAAAAAAAATGTAGATTGATGTTATCAAACAAATTAGTATGTTTTTCTTCATCCAGTTTTCAATGAAATAAATCGATTTTTGTAGTACGTAATTTGGTAAACATTTGAAGAAAATGGCGTAACTGCATAAAGGGGAAATAACTTTAATGCAACTAAATACAAGTGTTATGATTTATTATAGACGATGTGTATGTAGTATGCATTTATTTTGATTAAAATCCATTTGAGAACAATCTGGGACTGGATGTATACGCAATTATACACTTTTACGTCCGTAAAAATTAGCGCTACAAAAAATTATGGACTGGTTTTTTTCAATGGGGCGAGCGCTAGCCAAAAACAAAAAAAAATATTTTTTTTGTGTTTCTGAAAATATACGAGCGGCAAATCCGACGAACAACTTTTTAATTTGGTGAGGCCTAAATGAAATATCATTCTAAGTTTCTATTTTAGGTATTTGATTTATTGTAACAGGAAATTTTATTCCTTTATAATTAAGTTCCTCTTTATGCTTTTTGTAATTTGAAACTCTTTCGGAATGTTTTGTTACAGGAAATTTGTAAGCCAAATGACACCATCTAAAACATTCATTATCATTATTCTTTATATTTATCAATCCTTTCATTGAATTTTGTAATGGTTTTGGTAATTCTAAATAACTAGAAGCAGCTAATGGATTATATTTATATCTATTTATATAATGTGCATCAACTGACTATTCTCCAGCCACTTCCTTCTGAAATCCAATTACCAATCCTATTTACTATTCATCAAAAGTTTGGCGTAAAGTGTTTTTTATTTCGTTTGTGTTAATAATTTCTAACGCCTTTGATTGAAAATAAACTGATTTATATATTGTATCTCGCGGGCTTAGCGCAAAACGGTTGTAACTGCAATTCTGAAAATTTTACAGGAAGACAATAAAACTTAATATTTTTTTAAACTTTCATCATTCAAACCAAGTTTTATTGCATGGAAACCTATTTTTGCATTTTGTTTAACATATTATCAGCACTAGCTCTGTTCTTGCATTAAAAAAAGAGATATTTGTTAAACTGTCAGTTACAACCGTTTTGCACTTAAATTGCAGAGATTTGGGGAAATGTTTCAGTGCAAAACGGTTGTATCTGTCATTTACAACTGTTTTGCACTTAAAATGCACAGATTTTGGGAAAATATTTAAATGCAAAACGGTTGTATCTGAAATGAAAATTTATTTTTTTTTCAATAATTTATATGAATTTTTCAATTCTGAGTAATCAATATATTTTTTTATTTCAGATTTACTTACCTAACTACCAATTAGTGCTGTTTTTGTTGACTAAATAATATGAATATGAAACACACCATATTGTAACTTTAGCATTTTAATGCTGTGAAACAACCTTTACAAAAGAAATAAACATTTACAGCTATATTTAATTTAACTTAAATTATATTAGCATAATTACGGTTAATATAATAGCTGATTAAAATTATATTTATCCAGAACCCATTGCCTGGCATCAATCAAAAAGGGCACCTGCAAATAGTGTACAATCTGATCAGATGACAAAGAATGTGGTGTGTAATCAGGATCTTACACTGTTCCTATAGAAAAAGCTGCATTTGACAAAGATAAAAATAACTTAGATGTCAAATGGACTTATTAAATATATAAGGATGGAAGGGTCCAATAATCGCATTAATAAGTCAGTGCAATTTGATATTGAATAAACTGTTTTAAATTAATGCAATGATTTGTTTTTATTCAATATTTGAAACAACAACATGCAAGTAGATCATCTTTAAGCTTGTAGGGATTTTTTTCTGTTGAAAAACTTCATCTACAATATAACATTTCAAAATCGAAAATCTGCACCCTTTAAATAAATCCTGGCTGTATTTCCAGAAATGTCTGGAAGTGGATGTGAGTAGGAGGTGTGAAAGAATGTGTGGGGTATAGGGGATCTCCCCCAGAAAAATTGTTAAATCAAGAAGTTATTTCCTGCGATTTGGAGTTTATTTTAAAAGGTATCGATCCTTGGGGCACACTGTACTTCATCATTAAAGGTGTCAACAACTCAGAGTCAACCACACAGTTTGATAGTGTCTCTTAGATATGATGACATCCATTCATGTGCTTTGTCTGTGACTCCAAATTGATATTCAAGTCTGTGTAACAGTGTGTGATGGTCATTCGTGTCGAAAGTAGCACAGACATTTTAGATTTTTGGTCAAGAGATGTGAAGATACCATTCTGACACAGGTGAATGAAACTTAATATACACAGACTGCAGTCCCTCATATTGCTTAATTTCACTCATTACAAGTGCCGCTGAAGATGCACATCTACTACCTTTTCTAAGATTTTTTAAATGAAAGGGAGCTTAGACACAGGCTTTTGAGAATACTTGGTTCAAGACCTGGTTTCTTAAGCAGAGGTCTTATCCTTGCACTCTTAAATTCTTTTGGTATATAACCTAATTCCATTGATGTATTTATGATGTTTGTTATCAATGGCAAGAGCTCATTAAAACATTTTTTTCAAAAGCCATGATGGTAAAGGGTCGAGTTCACGGGATTTGTTTGGAGATTTTTGCATGATTTGTTTTACCTCTTCTGTTGTTGCAGGAGTTAAATAAGTTCTATAAGACATTTTTCTACTTCCTGATGCTCTGAACATATAAACGTCTGCTAATTCGGAATCAGTCTGACTACGGGAAATAATGTCACTCCGAATGTTTTTAATTTTTCAAAGAAGTCACTAAACTTCTGCGCAAGTTCCCTTGATGATGTGTTGGGGGCACAGGCAGCATCTTGACTGTCTCCTAGCGTTTGGTTATCTTGGCCAAACCTTTGTGGTCAGTGCCACATGACTTTACCTCATCGGAGAAGTTAAGTCTGGCCTCAATAAGGAATGTATTTATAATAGCACATTGGTCTCTATAAAATTGATGATTGATTGTTAATGTTACATTTATTCCATTTTGGCTCAAGCTTGCCTTTTTAATGTATAGCCCCATGAAGCTCGTCTGTAAACCACAAACAGCTAGGTCTGTGCCTTCTGGAAATGCATTTAGTACAAGGGACGCTGAGATACCTTGTCTGAAAGAACATACTTCAATAGAACATTATAAGTTTCATAAAAAGAAACCATCTTCCAACCAGTGTTGGTTTTATGGCACAGGCATTGAAATGAATAAATCTGGTATAATAATAATAATAATAATAATAATGCCATAATGGTCTTGTGACGTATTACCAGTATGACCTTGACAGTATTATTCTGCTGCTATATCCCTTGTTATAACAACATTTAATGTATGGCCATGGGCATGGGTAGGCCCAATCACATGTTGATGCATACCACATGACTGAAGTACACTGGTAAATCTGACTTCATCTCTATCGATATCTGATAGAATATCAAGATGGATATTCATGTGTCCCACAATGAGGACATCATTATCAACTGTATCTGCCTAGAAAAGCAGGCTTTTCTTCCTATAGAAACATACTAGTTTGTAAACCATTTGGTACAGTTGAACCTTAATTTTGATTGTTTCAGACAGTACTTGTAAATTATTCAAATGGTCTCCTAAATTGATATCCCATACTGAGTTAACTCTATATGTACCCCCTCTTGTACTTCTGTATTTTAGTTTATAATAATTTGTTTTAGCTCAGTTGTGATGAAAGCTTCAAGCTTATTTGAACCACTCTCGAGTCCGCTTCCTGGAAAAACCAGTACTGGTGTCATATGAGAAGTCATGGTCGTGACCCATGACCCTTGGATTGAGCAGACGACAACTTATCCACTAGACCACCACCCTGTATTTTGTAATATCTAACTGTTTTATTGTACATAAATGCAGGTTGATGGGCGTAGCGTGCCGAAAAACCTCAAAGAATGGACATTCAAAGTGAAAAATGCAAACTTTGCTGAAAAAAAGGGTGGTGTGTGTGGTCTTATTCCCATTGATACGCCCTTGTATTTACTATGATGCTACCACATCTTGAATATAAATATATGGAGTAGGAGATATCTTTACAGTAGAAAGCTATGTGCAATTGTATTTCCAATGTCATATTATATTTACTTTCGTTCTGCATCAATATTTCGCTAAAATGTTAACAACTAAATAGGAACATAACTAATAAGGTGCAATGAACCCAGCTAGAATACATTGTAATATTTCCATTATTATATATTACATATTGCATTAATTGGACCCCCTCTAACACCCACCAGACAAACAAAACAAATGATGTCACTGGTGATGTCATCAACATAATTTAGTTCCCTTTTTACTTGTTTGTTTATAATACATTTTTGTGCAAAACAGTTGTAAGTGGCAGTTACAACCGTTTTGCACAAAAACAAAACCGCACTTGCAGATACAACCTTTTGGCAAACAAATAAAATAACACATAAATCTTCAGCATTCAAACCTAATATTTTACAGGATTATGTAGACATGCAAAATAGGTTTAAATGTGTAAAAAAAAAGTGATTTTTGTGAAAAATGTCAGTTACAACCGTTTTGCGCTAAGCCCGCGATCTGTTTTACTAATTTTTGCAAAAATAATTTTTAAAACAACATTTATTTTTATATCTTTTAAATTTTAAGTTCAGATTTAAGAATATCAAATCAGTCTTCTATATTTAAATATAATTGATTTTTTGGATCTTGTCTATATGTAATTTTAATTTCAAATTTCTTAAAATATTGTTTTTTTAGACTTCTCAATTTCTCTACCAGCCATCTATGTATTATATTTAGAGAAAAATCGCTAAGTCAAAAAAAAAAAAAAAAGAAGTTTAAGAAGAAATAAAATATTTAAATTTATATCTTTTTCCATTAGTTTTTGATATTCCACTTTTTACCCGGTTCTTTCCTTCACAGCACATTTTTATTAATCCAGAATTAATATCAAGGTCTTTAAATGCTGCGTAAGTGCTTCTTTATTTTTTTTTTCTTCATTAGTATCACAATCGGTTGCAATAACGTTTTTAGGATTGTTTAGATAATTATTTGGTCTGGGACAATCACATAATATTTTAAAATCAGAGGTTTTAGTACCCGAGGGTACATTATTTTCCTTTTCAGGTAATTAACAACCACAATCCAATTCAAATAAATTCTTTTTTTAAAAGATAAGGATCTATAACATTTTGTAATTTATCAATCACATGTCTTTTATAATCATCGCTAACTGTTTGATCAAGTTTTGATTTAATAACATTTCTTCTTTTTAGTACTTTTTTATATGATTTTTTATCTTCATTCATTATTTCTCCTAAAGTGCTAGATAATTTTGGCATAATCATTCTATCTACCTTTCTATTAACCATCTATATAATATGCTTAAAAAAATCTTTAAAAAACGCACGTAAAGAAATAAATTCAGCAATATAATTTTAATACAACTATTCTTCTTTTTTATTTTTATATCCGTTAAGCTTAAATTCCTTCACATGCATTTTAAGAGGCATCGAATTATCTTTTTCTTTCTGCATTTCTAACAATATGATAAAAATATCTTCAATAACTTTTTTCTCATCTTCTTTACTTACTTTTCCAATCCGAACTTTTGTTATTAGTTGTTTTATCTTTTTATGATGTGATTTTAAAATATCTTTCTTGTCTTCAACCTTTAAACGTTTAATAAATATTGTAATTACTGCTGGAACATCGCCAGCAAATGCCATAAATATAGGAATAGCAGGAACAAGTACTAATGCAGTCGAGCAACCAAAAATTCCTGCTGTAATTTGTAATCCTGTATTTACTCTTCCGCAAAATTTATAACTTTTTCTATAAGCAGCAGCAAGTTTAGTTAAGTGGTCTATTAATTGATCTATTGTTTCTATTCCATTATAAATTAGATTTTTATTACTCATTCATATAATATATTTTTTAAATTAAACTTCTTCCAATTCACTAAACGGAATCCAACTATCAAATTTTTCTCTATAACGTTTCCACTTTACTAAAGCTTGTTTTTTTTCTTATAGTCTCGTCTAATAACTTTTTTCTATTCTAAAAACCTCTTGTGTAGTAGGTAAAAGTTCTTGCTCATAAAATAAACCCTGAATTATTTCATTATTTAAATCTTTAATAGTGTATGTTCTGCGAGTTGTGTTATTAATTCCATAAATTATAAATATTTCCTCTGTCCAGTTTGGTGTATATTCTTTTTCAAAAAATCGTTTAAGTTTGCTTAAGCGAACTCGGTCACCAATTTTAAACTTCAGATTACTCTTTGGTATCTTTAAATTACAATATACATGAAAGTAAACAGTACCTTTATTTAAGTTTTTACTGGCTTCAGTTGGTGTCATTTTTATACTAGAATGTTTTCTTTTGTTATATTTGTCAACCATATCCTGCAAATAATCTAAATAAGTGTAAGTACTATTTGCTGTAAAATATTTCCACATTATTCTTTTTAAACTTCTATTAAATCTTTCAATTACTACAGCTTTCCTTCATTAAATGTATGATACATGTTAATCTTATTTTTATTCAAAAATAATTCAAACGTTTTATTATAAAATTCTTTTCCTTCATCTACCCATAAATTTGTAGGTGTTCTACATTCAGGCCAAGCGTGAAGCTCATCAGGAGCTGAAGCTCCAGAAATTATTTTTTCAAATGCTTCAGTAACAGATTCTCCAGTTTTATTCTTTAACTCAAGCATATTTGCTAAACACGTCAATAAGTGTTAACAAGTACTTTACACCTTTATTATATTTTGAAAAAGCTTGCATATGAACTAAATCAGCAGACCAAGTATCATCAATATCATTAACTATCACTCGTCGTTTCATAAAATTTCGTTTAATTTGTTTATGTAATTCTTCTGCTAATTCTTCACTCCATGTTATTTCGGGGGCCTTTTTACGTAAATACTCTACCCCCTTTTCCCGTTTTTTGACTTTTTTCCAAGTGAGCTTTCAGCTCCCGGGGACTTACGCCCAAGTCCAAGTTTGTATTTCGTTTTAATTGCTGGTTTTACAACTAAATGTTTTGCAATCTTTTCTCCAAATGTTTTTGATTTAGTGTTATTTAAGTTGGAAAGCATTTGCTTGTCACATGTACCTTTTTTACACCACTGTCGTAGCAAAAGTCATGGTCCATGCATACTGCGTCTAATTCATTAACAGGAGGTCCATTATCTAAAGGATTTCCTGGCCCGCAATAGTTATATCCTGGTAATGTTAAACCTTTCTTCGTAATAAAGGTAACATTGCTTTATGAATATCTAAATTACCCCCTGTACTTTTAACAAACTTTGATTTTATTCTTCCACAAGATGAACAGGTAGCCATTATCATTTTTCTCCCGTTGTTTGCTGTAACATAATAAGGATTTATATTATCAGTAAATATTCTCTTTTTCAAACAATATACATGTACATGTATTTTATTCTGTAAACTCATCTATATCATATGTATTTAAAACGTTTTATTTTTTTACCGGGTTCAAAACCTGTTTTTTTTTTTATATTTTTAAATTGGCCGACATTGGTCACTTTTGACCAAGGGTTAGGGGTCAAATGAGGTTAAATATTCCTGGTATTTGTGCGGTATTCGTCTTACTACTTATAGCGGTTGCGGATAATCTTTCATTGAAAGCGTAGTTGGAATCGGACAGCTGCTGCAGACATGTGCACTGAATGAGAAAATGGGTTTTTACTTATTTGTTTACCTGCCTGGCAATATACTGTTGTTGTGATTTATTAGTTAAATCACAGCTCTGGCATGGTTGTACATTAATTTTCCCGATAATTTTAAATTGTAGTGCACGAAGACTTACCGAACAAACAATTCTAATATATTATCGGATACAGCTATTGGTAAGTCCAAACCATACTAAACTTGTGATATTATTTTCGTTTCTGATAATTGCTTGATACACGGCGCATAGCAAGGCTGAAGCTGAAAACTAAGGAAAACTTGCTTTCAATATGAATTTTATTTGTGCACCAGAAATTACTCTTATTTAAGTTATAATCGCAATGGGTGACAGAGCTTGAGGCATCCTAAAGGGGGAAATGTATTTAAAGTAGTCACAACTTGAGTACTGAAAAATATATATTTCATCATTACTTTGAATTTATTAGATATTTTATTCATTTAAATCTCAGTAATTTATCCGAAAGCATAAAATGAAATAGAATATACCAGTATAAAATTCAAATAAGCAGTCTCACAGACTGAACAAATGTGAGCAAATGCTTTATGTTGGCTTCTGACACAAGAAATGAACACAATTTGTTATACGTAGGGTGCTATAAACGTTTATATTCTGAAAGGAACACCATGATCTTTTTGCAGTTTTTTTTTTCTCAATACGGATACCGCCAAGGTATCTATCTATCTTCCATTAATGTCAAACCCCTCGCGGGGACGTAGACATTTGCCGCGTCAAACCACAAAGAATGTTAAAAGACTGAACTGTAAAAAGATTGTTAAAAGCAAGGAAAAAATAGCTTGGTTAAAAGTAAAAGTTTAAAAGCAGCAGTCAGACAGATTAGGGTGAGACGTGATTAATGCAGCAAATGCCAGCATTGAACTACTCAGGGCTTGGTAGGTGGACAACGGCAGGAGGGAGATGATTCCAGTGATACACTGTTCTGGGGAAGAAAGAATACTTTATAAGATTCTTTTTCTGGTTGTAGGTGCAGATGGGAATTTCCGGTCTCGAGAGTAACTGTTTAGAGCCTCGTTACCGCCTAAACAATTACCCGAGAGCCGGATATACCCATCTGCACCTATAACCAGTGACAAAATCTTTTTCTTGCATACTGATAAAAAAGTAATAATAAAAACAAGAGGGCCATGATGGCCCTATATCGCTCACCTGAGTACCATTGCTTTAACCAAAAAGAAAAAAATCTTACAAGGTACAGATATGTCAAAATATACCTAAAAATTGAAGTTTACTATAAATGTTGTACCACAGAAAAGTGGTGTCGGTTTTTCTCTACGGCCAATAATAAAAAAGTTACTAAATAACCTATTTATAGTAACATAAAAGGGAAGTAATTAAAAACAAATTATTGTAAGTGAACAAAAGAAGGATTTGCCAAATAAAAACAAGAGCACTGCCATGCAACGCAAATGCAGAGCAATATACACAAAAAACAAAGTCATATGACTATTGACCCCTAAGTGTGACCTTGACCTTGAAGTGAGCCATCCGAAACATGCGCTCTGCACGTCGTTTAGATGAGGTGAACATTTTTGTCAGGTTTCTTTAAAATTCTTCAAGGAGTTCAAGTGTTACAGAGCAGAAGGGAAATTGCTAACCAACAGACAGACAGACGGACACCGAGGCGATAACATAATATGTCCCTTCGGGCGTATAAAAAGGAATCGAGATCTTATAGTGATACAAGTTGAGTGCAAGTTTGGTTAAAATCAAATAATAAATGAAGCTGCTATTGTGCAGACAAGGTCAAAATAGCTAATTTTTGCCCTTTCAGGGGCAATAACTCTGGAACCCATTATGGGATCTGGTGGGTTTAAGAAAAGAAACAAGATCTTATGGTGACACACGTTTTGTGCAAGTTTGATAAAATTCAAATTATAAATGAAGCTGCTATTGTGCAGACAAGGTCAGAGTAGCTAATTCTGGCCATAATCAGGGGCCGTAACTCTAGAACCCATAACGGAATCTGGCCAGTTAAAGAAAGGAACCAAGATCCTCTGGTGATACAAGTTGTGTGCTAGTTTAGTTAAAATCAAATTATAAATGAAGCTGCTATTGTGCAGACAAGGTCAAAATAGCTAATTTTGGCCATTTCAGGGGCCATAACTCTGGAATCCATTATGGGATCTGTCAGGTTCAAGAAAGGAACAGAGATCTTATGGTGATACATGTACAAGTTGTGTGCATGTTTGGTAAAAATCAAATCATAAATGAAGCTGCTTTTGTGCAGACAAGGTCAAAATAGCTAATTTTGGCCCTTTCAGGGGCAATAAGTGTGAAACCCATAATGGGATCTGGCCAGCTCAAGAGAGGAAACGAGATCTTATGGTGATACAAGTTGTGTGCAAGTTTGGTTAAAATAAAACCATAAATGAAACCATTATCATGCAGACAAGAAATTGTTAACGGACGGACGCACGGACGGACGGACGACGGACGAAGGGTGATCACAAAAGCTCAACCTGTCACTATGTGACAGGTGGGCTAATAAAACCAATCGGACGGCTTTCTTTTAAGAACTATTTCTTATAGCAGCGTATTTAAACAAAGCGCGGGAAAGCAACGTCCGTAAACAGGAAAGACGTCATGATATACATAATATATAGTAAGTGGTTCAATCAGATAGTTGTGATCCCACAAAATGTATACATATACACTGATTAAGTTGAGATACATATTCATAGATTCAGCACACAGTCGACTAGCAAACATATCTTAACATAATAGTTCTATAGGCTGCTGAATATCATACTTAACAGGTCAAACATTATTTAAAAGCTTCTCAAGATACAATGCTGTTTGATATAACACCTTTTCGTTATCAGAGTTAAGTATGTTATAAAAACTTTGTATTCTTCTGTCAGATGAATACCAATTAAGAAGATACTGATTACGGATCTCACTAAATTTCTCACATTAAAAAAGCATGATATTCACAATCAACAATACTAGTGTTACTTCTTTTATAACAAAATTGGCAGATACGAGATTCTTCAAAAGGGGTATTGTTGTGCCTACCAGTTTCAACATGCAGCTTATGGCTTGAACAACGACATTTTGACATGGCTAGCCTGTATTTAAATGGCAAATTTATTGTAAGGTAACGTTCTGTATTTAATAAAGTTTTAAAATGTTTATAATGGTGACATCTACTGGATTCATCGATAAACTCATCCAGTTTTGTGTATGACAATCTATGAGTCTTTGACAAAAAATACTAACGAAGTAGTCAATATCTCCAACTTCATGTGAAACCCAAACATAACCAAAACCATATAAAAATAACAAGTGTTTGACCTGAGTAGCCCAGGTGATTCTGCCTACGTTATCTAAAGATTTTAGCATATAATAACACCGTTTATGGTATCTAGAGTTAACCATCTGTATTAGTTTACACCAATACTTAACACAGTTTGAATAATAGGTTATACACATTGGTAGTCTGCCACATTCTCCCAAAACATATTATTCGTTGAGTTTTTTACTCCAAGAAATGTTTTACAAAAATAAGTATGTATGGTTTCTATTTCTGGCGAATATTTATATCCCCAAATCTGAGATCCATAGCAGAGCACTGGTTTTACCATAGCATCAAATAACTGAAACAACTGTTTAATGTTAAAATATCCAAATGGCCTTTGATAGTTATACATAGCATATATCAACTTTTGTGCCTGTGACGCTAACTTTTCTTTAGTTGATGTCCAAGATAAGGTCGGCGTAAATAAGATACCCATTTACTTATAAACAGTCGTAACGCTAACTAACTGGCCACGGAAAAACCATCTTTCATTAATTCTTAAGGGTCCACCATTTCGAAATACAATTATTTCAGTTTTACTGAGGTTAACTTCCATCCCTGTTGAATTACAAAATTGTTCTATTACGTTAAGTTGTTGTTGTAACTTAAATACAGTTTCTGCACAATTTGCAATGTCGTCTGCAAACATCAGACATAATATATCAGGTATTGAATTGTCAATAAAAATACCTGAATTGCATTTTTCACGCAGTAAGGAGGATAATTGGTCAATAAATAAGGAAAAATCACAGGACTACTTATGTCCCCTTGTCTTGTACCAATGTTACACGGAAAATAATCCGTTACTCTCCCCGTTGAGATCTTAACACAGGATTGTAAATTTTGATACATTTGAGCAAGGATCCTGAGAAAATTACCGTTTACACCTTTAGATTGTAAACTTTCAAATAACTTTTTATGGTTAATCTTATCAAAAGCTTTCTTGATGTCAACATATAGGCAGTAAAAACGACCACCAGATGTAGCCAAGTATTTCTGAGCCATGACATGTAAACAAAACACGTTATCAATAGCAGAATAACCACGTCTAAAACCTGCTTGGGCTTCATAAATTTTTTATTGTTTTCAGCCCACGAATATAAACGTGAGTTCATTATATTAGAAAAGATTTTGTACATTGTGGTAGTTACAGATATACCTCTATAGTTGCTCGGATCATTAAGGGCTCTTGACTTATGTATTGGACAGATTATACTTTGACCCCAAGAAGTGGGGAAACTCCCATTCATGAATATCTTGTTAAATAGAGCGCATAGTACATGAGCTATTATATCACCTGTATACTTATAAAATTCAGCATTCAATCCGTCATTACCTGGGCTTTTGCCGATTGCTAATTTTAAAATGGAGTTTTTAGTTTCCTCTAAGGTAATTTCAGAATTTAGAAATTGGTCGGCGTGACTCTCATCATTAATAACAATGGCTTCTGCAGACTCATCAGGCTACTGAAATATGTAAACCATTCATTTGCTGAAACAGTTAAACTATTTACGCTCTGATTTGGTCTAGATTTCTTCAGTACTTTCCATAACTGATTGATGTTATTAAAACATTCAACGAGTTTAATGCGTTCTCTACTTTGAAAAGCATACTTTTTCTGATTTACAGCATTTTTAAAAATACTTTTCCTCTCTTTATAACATTCAAGGTCTTGATTACAATCTGTTGCTCTAAACTGACGCAGAGCCATATATTTACTAAGTTTTAATATTTCGCACTCTTCATCCCACCATTTTGGTTGAATTACTGATAATGTAATATTGCTAGATTTAGAATACAGTCGCATATGTGATGCTGCCTATTGATATACATTAGTTAATGTACTAACTGCTCTATTAAATTTTATGTCTGTATTTATAAGATTGAGAAAGGAGTCTCTGTGTTGTTCAAAAAGATTATTAAAACAGTGAAAAAAGTCTGGCTCTTATTAGAATCCCATTTAAATTTCGGAAATATCATTCCAGATGTACTCTCTGAGACCAATGTTTGTGTTTCATTATGACTGTATATGCTAAAGTGTAATCTACAGGCTACGGGAAAATGGTCCGATTCATCCCTTTCCAAGACATCGAAATATGAAACATGATTAAAAAGATCTTCACATGCTATCATATAGTCTACCACGCTAGCTCCATCCCCAGATAAACAAGTAAAATTACCTTGAAAATCATCAAAACGATCATTTAAAACATGCATGTCGTGGGTACAGCAAAAATTTATAAGAGTTCGACCAAAATTATTACACCGATTGTCTTTACTTTGCCTTGGGATATCAAAGAAGCTACTATTATATTCTGTATCACCAAATACATAAAAAAGGTTATCTGCTGGTATATAATCTAAAAGATCCTTAATACTAGCATTCAAATCCCCAGCCCAGAAAAAACATAGCATCAGGAAAACTTAATCGTATATTATCAATATCATCTTGTATTAGAATAATTCCATTTCTTTCATTATCATTATACAATGATGACCCTTCTGGTGAAAAGTACACAATAAGATCTTTACAGTCGCTTATCAACGAAAATTTAAATAGCATCACGATACAATCTTTGAATTCTTTCTTAATTCTAATAAATAAAGCAATGAAAAATATCTGAAGTATGTACTGCAAAGTTTACAGTGTTTTAAGTATAAAGTGAATTTTAAATATTCAATATAAAATATATTATTTTTGTAACTAACATGTGTTATTTTCAAAATCCTGTTTTTACTATATAACATTAATGAATACTATTCTTCATTTTGGGCCTCCTTATCCTAAAATACTTACGGTAGTTCTGCACGTTATTATCAAGTATTTTTCTAAAATGTAAAATTTGATAAAACCCTGACTTAAAACTTCAGAATACACTTATATAAAAGGATGGTTCGTGTGCTCTATTTTTCTCTAGACTGACGTGAAATTACATGACCTAAAACAAATCTTTATTATGAGCTTGGCCTCTTTTATAACCTATGTATTTTAAGTCATAGATATAACTTTTCCGAAGTTATCTGGATACTGTTATATCATCAAGCACATTGTAAATTTATTTTCTAGCTACTTCATGGTTATTTACTGGTTTGCCTAACTGCTAAAACTATTCATGCGACTTCCTATCTATTATATTGTGTATTTATTCCTTGTTCATCCGCAAAATGTATTGTAAGCAGTGATTAAAGTCTCATATTATTGTTGTTGTCTTTCTTTTAATTCCCTTTCTAAAGTTCAATACAAAACGCGTAGGAGGTTTCAGGTCTACAATTTTTGTATTTTGCTCTGCCTTACCGATCTACTTTCATCTCAGGACCCGGTATACCCGGTATGGTTTAATGGTATTTATTAGTATAACCTAGAACAAAACATGGTCTTAATTTGTACCGTTTCTTAGTTTATTATCTTTCTAAAATTAATATTTAGATAAAACTACATTGTTGCCATGAACATGTAAAAATGTTATATTTCTTTAGGCATTTATGATGAAAATATTTTGAGGTCTATATTTTCTCAAGCTTAGACAAAATTAGATATTAAGAAGTTATGTAAAAATATTCAGTTAGATAGATGGCAACTTACCGATATTACATGTGTATTTGGCCACACTTCCATAAACATTTCGAACTCCTTCATTTGTATTCTAGGATATTTCTCCATTTCTAATACTTGGCAACTCTGGACATTGGTTTGCTGTTGAAAGAAAAACTTATATTGATTTGATTTCAAAAAGGTAAATAAGTATCACATTGAGACAACATCTCAACTGAAAAGAAGTCATAAATGATTAATTTCATAAAACGCTAGTAATTTCTGCATGCAACTTACATGAAACATACCATTACCAAATAATTTAAAAATAAAATAGTGCATTTTTCATAATTATGTACGTTTGACATGTCTTAATTTTCTGCAATTCGTCAATTGTCATACAACTGGAAAAAACATCTCTTCAGAAAAAAAATGGAGATTATCAGTTACTACATTTCATCAATCAATAATTACCCTAGAGTCGAGTAAAATTCCTGAACCTATGAAATGAGTACATGCAGTGTTAAATAAAAAAAATTAATTGAACAAATGTTAACGAAACAATAATAAAAAATATCTCTTAGATGAAAGTATTTCTTTGTTTGACCATTATTGCATTAAAAATATTACTATATCCCTCTTACAATCCAACGAACAAATTACAGTCCATGTAATTCTGAATATAAATACAAAAAATGACGCAAGAAGTTGTTGTTTGAAGTGGAGATGAACTTTGCTACATTTTTGTCGATTTTAACATTCTAATGATATATCAAGTAAGTTCATGTAGGTCTAAAAGACCCACCACAGCCTAGTGACCTATTACCCCTTATATCCCCAACCCCCATGAATTCTGATATAATTGGTATAATACAGCTATTGTACAAGATGACAGGTAAAAGTTTTAGGTCTTCCCAGAATTAATGTATTTTCACTATTTCATCTAAAATCTAAATCAGTCATCTCTTTCAGTATAGTTTTAAAAACATAGAATAATAAATACCTTGCACTGCAGAAAGAAAGTGTTGTCAAAAATAACCTTAATACATCCATGCAAGCCCGTGTTCTATCCAGGCATGAAGATTGTTTTGAACTAAATTTAATATGCATAAAATGTCTGCAACAATAAACTGAAGTGTCATCGCTTTGTTGACCTCTTGTGGTGCCAAGAAATGGTAAGCGAAAGAACTAGAAAAAAAAGTAAATAAATCAAAAAAGGAAATCAAAAAACACAAAATAAGTTTGATTTAGGTTAAGTTTGTTTAAAAGAAATTATTTTGTCGAGAAGTAGCAATAGATTCATTTCCCTATTTGTCTAAAACACTGAGGGTGCTACGTTTTATTTGAACTTGTTAAACATAAGGTAGCATTAATGAATGTATCCAAACAAATTACGTTCGGTACATTTTAGCAAGGAATAGGAAACTAACACAATTTTCGACGACCATTTTCAAGTCAAGATGTCGCTGGATAAACAGACTTTAAAAACACAGCTTAGCGAAGTATAGCCAAAAAAAAAAAAAAAGAAAAGAAAGAAAGCACACAAAATCATTTTTGATAATATTCGCCATGGACTGTAATCTTGAGCTGTCTCAAGAGCTGTGACATTCTTATCTATTAATACTTTTACTTGGTACTGTTTCTTCACCTTTGATTGCATTATCTTGATTTCGTTTTTAACATTTAACAAACCTTTAGACATCCGCTGGTCAATTTCCGCTATGTCCATCGCAACGCTTTGGTTAATCGCAGCAAGATCGGTCCCTAACTCTGATATAACATTGCCACTTAATGCATTCGTTTGAATTTGCAGTTCTGAAATATTTGACTGAATGTTTCTGATGTCGTTTTTAACTTGATGAAGACCGCGTTCCACCTTTTCTATGTCATCAACAATGTACATTAGGTTGGAGTTCAGCATGAAATCAACTTTAATTTTCAAGTCACTAATACTTTGATTGAAGAATTGCATCTGCTTCCTCGTATGTGATTCTGCTCGAATCCTTTTTACTTTCTCTGATCCAAGAGCTTTCGCTATCAAGCTGTGCAGTTTCAATCTATTAGTAGGGACCTCAATAGTATGTTGTTTCTTTGATTCAATTGAAGACAGTCTGTTTTCAAACCCTTCAAGCCGGGCTGTGTCTGAAAATTTAGAGAACCGCATTTATCATTACAATTACCTTTTTCGTTTTGTGACAACTATGTTATAGAATGTCAGTGAACATTGACTTGAAAGACCTAGCGACGTTTAATACGAGTACTTTAACAAAAGCGTTTCAGCCGCATTGTGGACACCGCGTTCAGCAAATGACAATGTCAAACGGTATAGGATGAAACATGTAATACCGAATTGCATTTATTTCAATGGCAGATTTCCATGCCTGGTAAATTATCAATTAATTATTCATTAAAAGATATAGATATGAATACATATTGCGCAGAAACGTATCTATGTTGTTTGTACAAGCTATTAAATACTTATGAGAGCAACTGACTGACCTACGCCCATATTTTCAGACTAAAAGTATTTGATTGGTAATCTAATCAAAAGGATTGTCTTTCCTTTATCCAGCCACAGAATGTCATATTTTGCCAAAATTTGTATAGCTTCATGTGTATTAAGAATAAGTGCTACATGACATGATTATATCAAGGTGTTGCCATTATAAATATGACTCATTAAGTATAAATTTCCGGCTGTTTGTTTATTTGACACTAAAACATATTATTTGTTGATACTTACGGACGCGTAATTCCGTATTGAAAAGACTGGCGTGTTTAAAAGAATATGTGAACTGTGTATATTATTCGCAACCATATATCTCATAACCATTTCAATATTACTTAAAATAGAGAAAAGTGGAAACTTCACAGGTCGCTCAACACGACAAAAACGAAAAAGTTGCAGGCTCGGTTTGATTGAGCCTGTTCATGGACGGTAATGGAAATGCATGCTACCGTCCACGCCCTCTAGCCCCGGGTTGAGTAGAACTCAACATTTACACATGCTAAAAGTACAAAAAGCAATTCAGAGACATCCGCAGATGTATTCAAACGGCGGTGAACATGGAACCTTCAATGATACACGTGTTGAGGCGTGTAATTCCACGATGAGCGGCGTTTGGTCCCCAGATAAAATAATGTGTTTGCCCCAAACGAAAAAACAATGGGCAGAACTAAACAAACTGGAATTTAGGAAGGGGATATGAGGTTATGGAGCCTGCGTATCACAGGAACTGTCAAAAGACAAAATTAAAAAGCAGGCACCATATCCAAGGGGTGATTATACAATACCCAAGGCTATGAAAGCGGGAGTATTGGAACCACCCAGGCCGAAATGGTCATGTTGAGAAACTAAACGGTACCAATAACACGACATAAAAGTCGTGCTGAATGATCTGAGAAGATCGAAATATAACAGCCCTGATTAAACCACTATTATCATCTTATGTTTGCATCTCTCTCTCTCTCTCTCTCTCTCTCTCTCTCTATTGTTTTATAATAAGCTAAAGTTCTAGAACGTTAGCTACGTACAGTCAACAATCTAGAGAGAGAGCGCGCACGAGAGAGAGGACGGATGCAAGATTTGAACCATCAAAATTATCATTACAAAATAATTACTTGTCCATCCACACAACCTACTGCGCCATTAAGCAAAATGTTGATCTTACTTCCAATATGGTTTGTATAAAAGGTGGTCAATCGCATATGAGCAACATATTATGGCATTTTTTAGTCTACATATATTCTGTTACAGATTTATTTAAGGAATAAAAACGTAGATTACGCAGATTTAGATCCCTATTGGAAATGTGTTTTTATTACTTTATATGAAATTATGTAATGGTCTCCCTTTAATAGAAAAGTTTTCAAAAAGTGAAGTATTTCTTTAGATTCCGATACTTTGTTAACTTTTACATTTGTATTCATGAATATTGGAATATTTCAATAACCTGGTAAGTTTTAAAATTCATCTATTTTAATATACCTTTGTTGCACAACCAAGATAGACAAGGGTAGGTAATAATAATTCAATGAACTACCTTTTGTTATTTATTTTTGCAAAATATGTTCTTGTCAATACAACTTTTTATCAACTGAAGTACAGTAGTGCTTATATTCATATCATTTATCAGGCCAAACATGTTTATCTAAATTATACTGCAGTGACTTTTTTTTAATTTTTCATGAAAATGCTCCATTGGTAAAACATACATATCATCTAAAAATACATCATTCCAAATAATTTTAGCCAGAAATCATGGATTTGCAATTTTTTTGTTTTAAAACTGGATAGTTTTCAAACACATTCAACACATATTAGACCGAAGGGATACCATTTAACATGGAAAATACACCACGGAATTCCGTATACATATTTAACCAATCAGAGGATCTGTAAGATGCTTGACTTTGACCTTATGTCCCATCTTCACTACTGGATGCACATACCACTAAACATGGTTTAAAACCCTGTAAAATACCCATTAAAATAGGAAAAACCGTTAATTAACCCCATTAATTCTTGCATCACTTTATTTAACAGGTTTCACAATATTAATGGGTTACATGTTAAAATACCATGAAAACACCCATTTTTGACCATGAATCAAGCCATTAAAAATTGAGTTTGGTAGCTAAACAATTTAATGGCTTGAAAAAATAGTGAAATTCTGTATATTTTAAATTTAACAGGATTATTCATGGCCCTTAATCATGGCACCAAAACTGATATGTTCAAAACAATGTAAAAAATATTTTAAAGATGCACATGTGTTCGATCATTTTAGTTTTTATATCCATTACGTAATGAACTATTGGGAACCATTTATAAATATAATTCCTACACGAATGTTTGTTTATGTTAAATTCAATTATATATGTAAGTTTGAATGCATAGCATAAAACTATTTACCCAAACCCCGAGACGATGTTGACGAAGACTTTTCTTGAAGCATCGACTCCATTTTATCCATCCTCGCTTGAAGCATAGTGTTCTCCATCTTCAAATCAAATATTTCCCTCGACATTGTACTCTTAAAAACATTGACTAATCCTTCACACTTGCAGTCGTCCCCAAAAATAAACGGCTGTTTCAGAAACAACATTACCGCTATGAAAAAATACTGGCTTTTATTATCCATGTTTTACGTCGGATTAATAACACAGCTCATTCAAAACTGTAACTTGCGTATAAAGGACCGATACGTGCATGTTAATCAAGTGGGCGGATGAAACACTTAAACACTTGTACATAATGATTAACTTTTATTTCAGTTTATAAGGAAAACTAGATTATAAAAAATAATGTAATGAGTGCCTTATCTTTAACGATGTTTTAGATTTTTTGTGGTGACAACATACTGAAAGCATTTTTACAACTACATTTCCTGCATAAAGAAGTATATGTAAGTTAGATTGAAATCAACTTCCATAAAATGCAAAAACATATCTTTTGATAATATTCTCTGGCAGAATAAAGGCTCTACAAATCTTTTTAACATTATGCCAAACTATTTCTGTACACTGGGTCGGACATTTTGTTTTTAACATACATTCTGTTTTCTGGGTATTGAGGTAATTTAGAACTTTTTTCAATCCATGCATAGGAACTTCATGCTTAAATGCTGTCATTAACAAACACCAAAGATGCAATTCAATATTTTGTAAACTTTACTAGTCCTTTTTTTTGTATTTAAGTTTTATATTGCATTGGATGGGGCTTATTTTTGCCAGAGTCACGTGTATTCTTCAGAATTGATTAGTTATTCAGTAATCTGTCAGGAAGGTTAATAATATGACTAAAGTTGTCACTACACGTATATAACACAGGTTATGACGGAGGCGTGGTAAAAGAAGGGTTCTGAAAGGAAGATGTACTCAGTTATTCAATACAGTAAGAAGAGTTCGGTAGGACGTAAAATGACTGTAAGAAGAAACTTCAAGCCGTATAGGTATGTTATGATCCCCAAGATAAACTTAAAACTAATATAACAACCAGAGAAATGAAGTCATCAATAAAAATAATTACTGGTATATGACAATTTATTCTATATTTAGTCGGATTGAATTTACAATACATATATTGTATGCACAATATTCAACTGAACTGGCATCAGATTGCATAAATCGTTACTGCTCGAGAGAGCTATTTTTCAAACGAGTTATATGTAAAAAGAGTTATTAATTAATTATGCAAAGATGTATGTTGGTTTCACAGATAACTTCTGAAGCCGTATGATTTTGATAAGTACAAATGTGGCTAATAAAGAAACCTATTATTCTTTTGTACTGATCTAAGTTTATTCCTTCATACCTTGAACGCCACATTCGATTTTAAGTCAAGCGCTTGAACTTTTCAGGGCTTTTCCATGTTCGCCTTTATTTCTATTTGACTGTGTTCCAATATGTTCAACAGTGTTGAATAATAACCCGGGTTTTATCAGAGCCCAGTAACTAACCATAAACTTAGTACACAAGTACCACAGATTGTAAACCTAAAATCTACGACAGGAAACTAAGTTATAAAAGACGGAATGTCAAATCTAACGTTTACCTTTATATATAGGCCACTGTCACAAGGCACTAAATCACACAAGGACACATATTTGACATAATATCTAACATGTATATTATAGAGCTATTATCGATATTTCAAGTTTGTAACCCAATATACATGTTTTTGAATCATTTTAGTTAAAAACTTTATTGTTAAATAAGTTTTTAATTTTAAAGTTTGTAATTCAGATGATTAGGACTTTACTTCAGTTTGGTTTAAAAGAATACTCGAAGTTTATAGAACAAAATATTTCTCAAAACTACAAAATCAGGATATTTGTTTGAAATTTTTAACCTTCAGATCTTACTCCTCACTATTGTCATTATTGTATACCTTTTCAGTGATGTTCCTCTGCTTAGCTTGTCCTCGGCTACAGGTGTCATTGGTACCATGTGATCGTTCTTCTGTTGCTGGTTCCCTTTAAAACGAGAAAAGTGAAATACACTTTAGACTTCCTTTTAAAACTTGTTTAGCACATTACTCCAGTTTACTAAATCTTATACGATGTTCTAGCACATTTTGTGTGTAGTATTTTTCTGAACTTGTAGAATTCTTAAAGAACCTAACAGGCATACGAGTAAGTAGTATAGTATTGTTTTAAATCTATCCGAAGTGAAATATATAGTAAGAAAGAGAGTGTTTTATGTGATCTGTTATCCTGTTAGATTAATGCAAACACGTGTAACTGTAATTTATTATATCTCCTATTCCTGTATGTTAATGGACTTTTGCAGCTCCGGCGGTTGAATTTTGGATGGACGGAGTGGACCTTATGACAGAGGGAAAATGGGTTTGGGAACATACAGGAGAAAGGTAATAGAGACACAAATATAGATTTGTATATTATTTCATATCTGAGCAATATGCAATATGCTTTTGGTCGGAATGTTTTCCATGTCATTTTGGTTCATTTATTCCTATCAAGTATATTCTTTTCAGTCATTTTTAGGAAAAATATCTAAATTTGTATACGACATGATATCAATAATTAAAATTGTAAGTTTTCTATTACATGTAATTTAGACATAGTACTAGAGATCATTCAGAGACACAAATATTAATCCTTTTCTGCATATACCTGTACACCTGTATGATACAAGTAAAAAGAAAGAATGAAATAAATGTATGGTTAAAAACTTAGTGATAAGTCATTTCATTGTAATGTCAATTTTCATGGTAAATACTGAAGAGTTTTTCTTGTTTGTATATATGATGTGTGGTATGGTACAAAAACCACGATATCTAAATTTCAGCTTAAATAGTGATTCTGAATTAATTTTATTTAGACTTCAAGCATTTTCTGATGTCATACAACAATAATGTATTTGACATTTTTTTTTTTTTTTGCATTGAGACAAGTTCTTCCCGCAATAATCCAGGTATAATTGAGATTTAAATATTAATCAATGATAGGTAGGACTATCTGCAAGATCGGCTACATGAAAATTAAATAATAAGTTTCGGAAAATCTTAAATACACACTTCAAAAAGTTCAAATCAGGACAATTAATATATTCAGTCTTAAAGGTTACATATTAGCAACCAACATTATTTTTCAAATGTTTTTCATAATTTAAAATTTTAGGTACTATCTCTATGTAATTCACCTGCTGTATTTGTTTGCTTACAAAGTAATTTTGATTTATTTTTACAAGTGATGAATATATCGAATACCCAGAAACAAATATTATAATATTGCTTCAGGTATCGGAAGCTCAAAACAGTATTGCACTTTTGCTTTCTATGCAAATGTTCAAATTTTCCTACTTCTAGAAGTTAAATTTTGATGTCACATTCTGGAATCCTGTTTCACAGACAGGTTTCCGTTTATAGATTTGATGTCAAATGACTTAATAGCATCATGTTTTATACTTAAGAGTCATAGACTGACTAGACACATTATTTTAGAATTTAGGTCACACACAGGTATCCTACTCGTATTTCAGATATTTTATCGAAGACTGGTATCTTCATTTTTTAGATTTAAGGTCACACACAATGTAATGTTGGATTTATATTTATAGATTGGTGTCCTATTTCAGATTTGAGGTCACAGACTGGTATCCTGGGGAACCTAACCAAAATGGTGAAGAAGATTGTCTTACTTTCCACACACACTACAAAATGCAATGGAATGATGATCATTGTAGCAAACTGTTTCCTTTTCTTTGTGAACGAGAGTTATTACTCTAAGTCATTTAACAGACAGAAATACATAACACTGTGTTCTTCAATTTATCTTTTTTGAATAATTTTAAAGCTGTAATAAGAAGATAATTCTAGGAATGTGAATTACAAAGAATGTAGTTAAACATGTAGTGTATAATGCAATGCATTTACCGTCACAGTTTTTAGCCGGTACTTTAGCAACTGGCTTTAACTCTAAATCAACCAAGTTTCAACCTCGCGTCGTTTGAGTTTTCCTTCTGTTTCTATGTGACCGCATCGCAGTACATGCTCTCTATTTCTTTAGATTCACTAAAGCTCCAGATGAATATTCTAATATTGATCCAACAAAGGAATCAGACAAGTGACAAAGCACATTAGGTTTTAACTTATATTTACGACATTTACTTAACAGTATATATTTAAGCTGTTAAAGCTTTCCCAACAAGCTGTTCTTGGTTTAAAGCTAGCTACCGGTGTAATTGAAAACTCTTCCTACTAACAACTTTTAAAATTATTCTATAATCTATGGTATGAAAAACATTCATTACACAATTTCAGACCTCTTTTTCTAAACATCATGACCCTTGGTTGTTGGTTTTTTTTTTTTTTTTTTTTTTTTTTTTTTTCAATTTTCACTTCTAAGCCCAACTTTTTACAATAACAGCACAATGAATTTTGATTTTTCTGCTACTCTTTAGAAGGTTTCCTTTTAAAACCATATCGTCTGCAAATAATATCAGAATAAGAACTATAACGTCTACAAATAACCCTGAGTCTAACAGTCGGGGAACTTTCCCGTTCGGAAAAGTTGGGGATTCCCCTTTTCACTTTCCCGATCGGGAAATATTGATTGAAAAATTTCCCGATCGGGAAAGAAAATGCCCAGTTTTTATATACCTTTGTGTATGGGCTCTGGGCATCACAGAATATGTTGGAGGTACATGTTAATTGCTTGAATCCATTCTTAAAACAATCATCCAAAATTCTACCGTGGGCAAATATTTAAACCATTCTCATTTTTGAGATATTCAAGCTCAAAGCTGAAGGATATTTAAGAAAACTTACCATTTTCAGCAGTTTCCCGTTTTGAACATATACTTTCCCGAACAGGAAAGTAATGACAATTTCTATTATATGCTGACATTTTGCAATGTTATAAGCATTCAGTAAAATAGGTCCTGTTTCTATTTGTAAATGGCTAGATGCCCATGTGCAACATATCGAACCCGCCCTTTGACCCCTAACTGTGACTTTAACCTTTGAGATAGGAACCCGGATTTTGCACATGACACTCCGTATCACTGAGTTAAACATTCCTGCCAAATATTAACAAGTTTTCTCAATGCATGTCAAAATTATGGGCCGGAGAAGATCTGACATGACCTTTGACCGCAAACTGTGAACTTGACCTTGACCTTTGAGATAGGAACCCGGGGTTTGCGCATGGCACAAGATTGCTTCATGCATATCAAAGTTATGATCCAGACAAAATAATCTGGACGCACGCACGCATGTTTGTTTAAGAAAACATTTCTGGAATACATGATTACATGCGAAACTTTCAAAACACGTCTATGTTAAAAAGGGGCATAACTGTGCTGAAATGAAACCTAGAGTTATATAACTTGTTCTCACCGGTCATCTCAAGATGCTAAAGACATATAAAAAGTTTGAAAGAATTTGGTACTGTAGGTTTAGAGAAATCTGCTTACATGTAAAACTTTAACATCTGCCCAAGTCATTTCTGTAAAAATTGCTTACATGCAAAACTTTAACCCAAAATTCAAAAGGTTAATAAGGGGAAAAATTTTGACACTAGATAAAAGCTAGAGTTATGTAACCTCATTATGTCAAAGACATGTGAGTTTGTAAGTATTTGGCCAAGTACTTTCTGAGAAACCTCCAATAAAACTTTAAAACTTTCAAGTAGTCCAGGTAAAAATGTAACCTTAATAAAAACAAGAGCTGTCGGAGGACAGCAACGCTCGACTATTTAACAGCCTTGTCGCTTGAATGAATAAGAAAGTCGAAAAAGGGGCATAATTTAGTAAAAAAGTAAAATAGGGTTATGGAACCTGCATAGTGCTTATCAGCTCATGACAGTGGACAAGTGTAAGAAGTTTCAATCCATTCCCATTAGTGGGTACTGAGATACCAGCTTACATATAAGAATTTAACCCAAAAACTCCTAAGTTGAAAAAGGGGCATAATTTTGTAAAATGCAAAGTTGAGTTATTGACCCTTTGCACTGCATGTCATATCATGACAGTGAACAAGTGTGTGAAGTTTCAATCCTTTCCCATTAGTGGATACTGAGATACCAGCTTACATACAAAAACTTAACCAAAAATTTCTATGTTGAAAAAGGGGCATAATTTTGTAAAAAAGCAAAATAAAGTTATGGGACCTGCTTTGTGCATGTCAGATCATGACAGTGAACAAGTGTGTGAAGTTTCAATCCATTCCCATTAGTGAGTACTGAGATACCAGCTTACATACAAAACCTTAACCAAAAAATTCGAAGTCGAAAAAAGGGGCATAATTTTGTGAAAAAGCACAATAGAGTTATGGAACCTGTGCAATGTAAGTCAGTTTATCACAGTAAATAACTGTGTGAAGTTTCAATCCATTCCCACAAGTGGTTACTGAGATACCAGCTTACATACAAAACCTTAACCAAAAATTTCTAAGTCAAAAAAGGGGCATAATTTTGTAAAAAAGCAAAACAGAGTTATGGAACCTGTGCAATGTAAGTCAGTTTATCACAGTGAATAAGTGTGTGAAGTTTCAATCCATTCCCACAAGTGGTTGCTGAGATACCAGCTTACATACAAAAACTTAACCAAATCGGGACGCGGACGCCGACGCCGACGCATGGGCGAGTCCAATAGCTCTACTATTCTATGAATAGTCGAGCTAAAAATGCATAAAGATACTTCACTTGATTACCAAATAATTATTATACATTTGTATACATTTGTATATATTTTTTAAATAAACTGGAAAATAAAAACATCAGAACCAGAGAAGCACACTCACATATATTTCCTAATTGCCTTTCTTTGAAAACTACAATAATACTTGGTCTAAATTAGAATTTATTTTCCACACAACTGAAATCAATGCTTTTAAAGGCTTTACTTTGCTCATCAATATTCAAACTTTTGACAAAAATTAGAGGAAACAATTATGGTAAATAGGATATAACACGAAGTTGATGTATTTTATGTTTATAACGGAAAAAGTGATAGCCACATTTTAAACAAACGCATCATGAGCCTTTAATGGTCTGATAATAACCTACACTCCTGGCATTCTCATTACAGAAAAAGTCTCAAAATTCAACCACTGATATATAACAAACTGTTATAAAATTCACATTTGTAACACAATTTTGGTTACTTGAAGGACTTAGTAATCAATTTCTAGGATTTATTTTATGTGTTATCTTTGAAAATTTGAGGTTATGAATAGTAGGCCATTTCAAATGTGCGGAGACACCAAACAAAGAAGTTTAAACAAAGTCAGAAACAAACATGCTTAAAATGAAATCTTAGTTGGGTTATCAAATTTGACCCGAAAAAGTTAAGAGGGTCATGTTTTTCCGCAAGTTTTCCAATTTACAAACTTTCACCCTGTGGCTTGGATCAAAATTCAGTCTATATTAGAATTCTAAATGGAAAACTATGTATGTCTGTAAGATACAAGTGCCCTACTTCCTGCCACTGTCTCCAAGTGAAATATTTCTTAAGATATGCACAACACCAACTTTTGAGCACTGTGTATTTTTCAAGTCACGGCCCATAACTCTGGTTTAGCTCAGTGATATCCTACAGAACAGCAGGTGCATAACTTCACATGGTATAAAACCTCTAAAGTTTGATTTCTCTAATTCAAATACTTTTTGAGACACATGCAAATCAAACTTGTATGTTCTTAATGCATGTTTTTCCCTGGGTCATAACTCTGGTCTGATTGAAGAAATCCCCAACAAATTCCCAGAAGCACAACTTTACAGCCTGAATAATATTCCTAAGATGTTCTATGACACTTGATTTAAAATAAATTTAAGATTCTTTCGACGCAAACTTTTATGCTATTTTATGTATATTCTGTATTAAGTCAAGGGCCACAACTCTTGTCTGGCTGAATGAACTCTCTAACAAAACAAGAGGACCATCATGGTCCTGAATCGCTCACCTATTCCCACATGACCCAGTTTTGAACTAAGCATGATGTCGTTTTTTTTTCTATTATTTGACATAGTGACCTAGTCTTTGAGCTCATGTGACCCAGTTTTGAACTTGGCCTAGATCTCGTCAAGATAAAAAATTTGACCATTGAAAAATATGGCCTCTAGAGAGGTCACAAGGTTTTTCTATTATTTTGGAAGGCACGTGACCAAGTTTTGAATCTGACCTAGATATCATCAAGGTGAACATTCTCACCAATTTTCATGAAGATCTCATGAAAAATATGGCCTCTAGAGAGGTCACAAGGATTTTTCTATTACCTACTGACCTAGTTTTTGACCGCACATGACCTAGTTTCTAACTTTACCTAGATATCATCAAAGTAAACATTCAGACCAACTTTCATGAAGATTCATTCAGAAGTATGGCCGCTAGAGTGGTCACGATGTTTTTCTATTTTTAGACCTACTGACCTAGTTTTTGAACGCAGTTGACCAAGTTTTAAACTTATCTAGATATAATCAAGATGAACATTCAGGCCAACTTTCATACAGAGCTCATGAAAAATATGGCCTCTAGAGAGGTCACAAGGTTTCTATATTATTTACCCTACTGACGTAGCTTTTGAAGGCACGTGACCCAGTTTTGACTTTGACCTAGATGTTATCAAGGTAAACATTCTGACCAATTTTCACGAAGATCCATTGCAAAGTATGACCTCTAGAGAAGTCACAGGGTTTTTCTATTTTTAGACCTTCTGACCTAGTTTTGGACCGCACGTGACTCAGTTTCAAACTTGACCTAGATATCATCAAGGCGAACATTCTATAAAGATCCTATGAAAAATGTGACCTCTAGAGTGGTCACAAGCAAAAGTTTACGGACGCACGGACGACGGACGCCACGCGATCACAAAAACACAGATGCACAATTTCACATGCTGAATAATATTTCGGTAATATTTAAAAAAAAACGGAGGCCAAATGCTTTCTGAGATACACGCAACAAAAACTTGTAGACCTTTTTTATGCATTTTTTACTATTTGTCAAGGGCCATAACTCTGGTCTGGCCATGTAAGATTCAAACTGAAACATTAGGTGCACAATTTCTCATGCTGAATAATAATCCTGTGAGGTTTGATGATTATGGGTCAGGGGTCTCGCTAGGTCCAACTTTTGGGAGAAGTCACTAGTCCCTGAATCTGATTTGGGAGACGTGAGAAATGGGAAGACAGCATCATTTTTTTATTTCTACTTCAACGCTTTGAAGTGATTCAAAAGGTGGCTAAATTTTATTGTTGAAATAAAAAAAACATCGATGTCACCATTCAGTTTCTTAGTTACATCATTTCTCATATAAAGCGATTATTGTTTCATCAAAAATTCTTTTAAAAAGTTTTTTTCAGAAATGCAAGCCGATTCTGTAAATCTAACCCACCAGTTATTGGTGGTATGTCTTGTAATATATGAATGCAGGATGAAAAGGTTTATTATCAACACCGAGTTCTTGCATAAAATTGAAAGTAAACTGTGTGAAACCTAGAAATACATATATGTGAGTATATAATAGAAATTGTCATTACTTTCCTGTTCGGGAAAGTATATGTTCAAAACGGGAAAGTGCTGAAAATGGTAAGTTTTCTTAAATATCCTTAAACTTTGAGCTTGATTATCTCAAAGAAGATTATGTGTTAAATATTTGCCCTCGGTAGAATTTTAAATAATTGTTTTAAGAATAGATTCAAGCAATTAATGTGTACTTCCCACGTATTCTGTGATGCCCGGAGCCCATACACCAAGGTATATAAAAACTTAGCATTTTCTTTCCTGATCGGGAAATTTTTCAATCAATATTTCCCGATCGGGAAAGTTAAAAGGGGAATCGCCAACTTTCCAAAACGGGAAAGTTCCCCGACTGTCTAAGCTGCAAATATAATTCTAATTCCTCTACGAAAAGGGAAAAAGGATCGGTGACATTACCTCCCTCTGACATAAACCGAAGTAAACCAACTGCATATTGGAAACTTTCGATCAAATGCATTTTTAAACCAATAAAGCAACAAGACAAGCGTGTGTTTTCAATTATATACTTTTGCATTATGAAAGATAACATATTCAATACATCAATAGTAGATTTCCTCTTTCTAAACCCAAACTGGGCATCTGAAATTACATTATTATCTTCACAAAAAGTACATATTCGTTTATTTATAACAGATGTAAATATTTTAGACAGACAACTGACTAAGGTAACATCTCTATAATTATTCACATTGGATTTACCTCCCTTTTTATGTATCGGTATAACGACGCCCTCCATCCATTTATCAGGAAAATTATACCAATTTTTAAAACTCTAAAACTGCATTAAAAATGGCACAAATATGTACAGCTAGGATATCGAACGTTTTAGATAAAGGTTGTTTTCCGAAATCTTGGTCACAAGGTGTGATTATACCTGTTTTTAAAAAAGGTGATTCTAATGAACCGAAAAACTATAGAGGGATAACATTAATAAGCTGTTTTGCTAAATTATTTACTGTTATTATAAATGAACGATTAAAAAAATGGGCCTATGTGAACGATATTCTCACCGACGCTCAGTTTGGTTTTAAATCTAATTACAGCACGGTAGATGCTATTTTTCTCCTTCAAGCTTTTATAGAAAGACAATTAAAACAGAAAAAGAAATTGTATTGTTGCTTTATGGATCTTATGAAATGTTTTGATTCTAATTATAGGAATGCATTATGTGTAAAATGATTAAAAAATGGTGTAAATGGACGCTTATTTTGTATTATAAGATCTTTGTATGACGAAGTTACATTATGTGTACGGCATATGGGTTCCTTGTCAGATTTTTTCAGCTGTGATGTTGGATTATTACGAGGGGAGATAATTTCTCCGATACTATTTTCATTGTTTGTAAATGATATAGAGACGTTTTTACAAAGTGACAATAATTCTTGTTTAACATTAGATCAACTAACGATATATCTATTGCTTTTTGCTGATGATGCCGTAATTTTCTCAGAGACGGCGTCAGGACTACAAAATTCATTAAACAATTTAAACGATTATTGCAATAAATGGAAGTTAAAGGTAAATGTTAATAAAACAAAGGTCCTAGTCTTAAACAAGGTGGAAGGATAAATGAAAACGAACACATTTACTATGATGGCGAAGAATTAGAATTCGTTTCAAGTTTCAATTACTTGGGTATAGTGTTATCCAATGGCGGATCTTTTATGACCGCAACTAAAACGTTAGCAGGTAAAACTCTTAAAGCTATGGGATCATTATTCTCCATTACAAAAGATTTAGAAGTTCCTGTGAAGATCATGTTAAATTTATTTGATTCATATGTAGCCTCTATATTAAATTATTCTTGTGAAGTATGGGGTTTTGATAGAGATGTAAACATCGAACGAATACATAGAAAATTTATGAAATGGATACTAAATGTTAAAATGTCTACATCAAATTCTGCTTTGTATCGGGAATTGGGAAGATACCCACTATATATAGTAAGACAAGTTATAATTGTCAAATATTTTTTAAAGTTATATGCTGAAAAGAATAATAACTGTATTTTATCAAGCACTTTAAACGTCTTAAGAAATGATGCTGAAAATAATAATGTTGTAAATTGGGCTTCAAAAGTAAGGGATTTATTACAAAGCGCAGGCTTTCATGAAGTATGGATTTTCCGTCTTCCATAGATATTAATGTTTGTACCCGTCTTGCGCACTAGACTTACAGATATATATATAAATAACTGGAGACAAGATATATGTTCAAGATCTTCTTTGTTTTTATATAAAGAATTAAAACAAGATTTCGAAATGTCAGAATATATTAGTAAAATGAATTGTCATAGTTTAATAAATATTTTAGCTAAATTACGTTTATCTTCACATCAGCTTTCTATAGAAACTGGTAGACACAGAAATATAGATAGAAACGATAGAAAATGCACACTTTGTCAAAGTAACGACCTTGAAGATGAATATCATTTTGTTCTAAAATGTCCAATGTATGCCTTATTAAGAGCACAATATATTCCTAGATATTACTATAAACACCCAAGTATGTTAAAATTTATTCAATTGTTAAATTCTACAAATGTTAAAGTGTTGAATAAATTGGCTCTGTTTTGTAAAAACGCCTTTAAGCTAAGATCAAATCAAGTGAATTCATTGCAATAGATTATAATTATATTCTTTTTGCTTGCAATAGTTTATTGTCATTATTTGGTATTATTTATTACATTACTGCGTGCATGTATGATTTTATTTATATATAACGATGAACTGTAAATGTTCAAGTTAGATGTAATAAAATGTCTGTTCTGTTCTGTTCTGTTCATAAAATATTCATTCAATAAATTATCACTACCTTGTGATTTCTCTTGCTTGAGGGATTTTACAACATTACTAATTCAGAAGCCGTTATTTTACACTCTAATTCTTCAAAAGTACAATCACAATTATCAAAATCATTATTCGAAACAAAACCATTTGCTTCAACGTTTTCTGTTTGTAAAATTTCTCCACTTAACTTCGAAAAGTACTCATAAAATTCACAGTTGCTATATTATCGTCATTTCTGTTTTTGCTTTGCTTAAAATATTTCCAAAATTTGGAACGCCGAAGATCTTCTATGTCCTGTATTTTTTTCTGTTCATATTGTCTGCGTTTTTCTTTTCGGATAAGAGTTATGTAATTACTTTTGCTTAGCCAAAATTGCTGTCTGCTAAAATCTCCTTTACTAGCATTGAAAATCCTTAGCGCTTCCAGATACACATGTTTTGCTTCTAACATTAAGCGTAAAACCATTCCTTATTGTTATAACAAGACATAGAAAATGCTGGCTTTTCATGGACTACATACTGTTTAAAAAATGCGGATCTGCAACATCTTGGACAGTTTCTGTAATTACAAGATTATTGACAGAGGACTTATTTCCTATCAGTAAGCTATCAGTCAAATTATTCAAGTCGGACAATTTAGAAATAATACCCGCCCTAAAGACGTCTTTCAAATTACTGTTCCACTTATCTATAACATTATTTCTTTCCTCTTTTGTGTATACATTTACAATACAATTTAGTAAAAGAGAAAAATATTGGTACTTGATCGCTCCATTCATTAAAAGACTGCACATTAGGATCACAAATGTTGCTAAAATTACTTTTTAGTAAATAGTCAATCTCGGACGCTCCGTTCCTAGAGGCATCTGTATACTTTCTACAACTAAGACGATCGTTAACTATTCTCAAGTTAGAAGATTTACAATCGTCAAGAAGCTTTATACCAATACCGTTACATGTTTTATCATGTGACGTCCGTATATATATTTCATATATTTTTTATCATTGACGCTGTAACCTTTGTATAAAATCTGTTGATGACTGTTTATATCTCAAACGCTCAATGGATTGAGCCCCGGTAGCTTTTTACAGACTTTTGCCTAACGTTTCAATGTTGAATCTGGTGAGTTTTAGTCGGATGTATCTATAAATACAGAGGACTGTTATTACAACCATCATAATTATATTTAGATTGATGATCAAAGGAAACTCGAGCCCAAAAGTCTTATTTACTGAAAGTGCGAAAAGACAAGTGAATATGGGTTAGGTGCTGATATGATATTTCAATACTGTATAAGTGTTTGTTTTTATTATGGACTTTGAACGAGTTTTAGATCTAGCCTTATGATGAATTAATCTAAAATAAATTATTTTGTATTTTTTACATGAAACTGCATATGAAATCAAATTCTATAGCTGTGCCTTTTTCCCGCAGTATATTTTTCAAATATAGCTATATTGTAAGAAAAATGCAGTGTCACGCTACAGCTGAAAATTTATTTTGTCTTGGGGTTTTTAAACGTTATTACGACATTCCGTTCATAGACGCAATTTTCCTGCGCTTTCGTGAATTTAGATTAGATTTAAATTGACCGAAAAGCGTATTTAAACCCCATTTGTTTCTTTCTTTAGCTGATGCGTAAGTCACATTGACCCGGGCGCAGTGCGATAGTCTTGGTTTTGGGGGCGTCTTAGGTGACTACGGGCTACGGTGTATGTGTTCACATTTTATGGTGTGGAAACCCGTTTTCAACCGCGAGTAAGGATTATTTTCCCACTGCTCGTACCCAGTCGTCTCCGAATAGTCCAGTTCCTTATTCGAACTTTGTGCCTCTATGTTATGTCATACTCTGTAATATCCGTAGAAAATACCACTACCCTATATCCTTAAAATATTTTATGACGCCAATGTATATACACTTTTTGAACAGATCTTATTCTGTGTTCTATTCCTTATTAGTTTAAACATATTTTATTTCTTTCGATAAAGTTACATAGTCATTGTGCAAAATACATTTATGAAATGTTGGATTAGAAAACAAGCAAGTAAATGCTTGTATTAACTCCTTTCCATGGTGGAGTTGGCCTAATTATCATTGCACTTATTCGACCGGACAGTAATATAAATTAGTGAGAGTAGTTGTTAATTGAAACTTTTGCAAAAAAAAAGATTTATATCATTACGTTTACCGCAAAAATTATTATAATAACTTTATCATTGTTATTCAATTGTGTGTGTGTGTGTGTGTGTGTGTGTTCGGGTTTAACGTCTTTTTCAACAATTTTTCAGTCATATAAACGACGGTGTCTACTTGTAGCAGTGAGCACAACGCCCAACTTTATAGTGCTGCCTCACTGGAATATCACGCCGTAGACACCTGGCATGATACCCCACCCAGTCACATTATACTGACACCGGGCTGACCAGTCCTAGCATGACTTAATGCTGAGCGTCAAGCGAAGAAGCTGCTAGTACCATTTTTTACGTCTTTGGTATGACGCGGCCGGGGATCGAACCCACGATCTCCCGCACTCGAAGCGGACGCTCTACCACTAGGCTACCGAGGCGGTTGTTATTCAGTTGTGTAAGGTATGTAATAGTATATAGACTAAGAGCTGAGGTGAATATGAAATTAGAAAAACACAACTTGTGATTTGGTATGGGTCATGCTGTCACACAATGGATAAAAGGAGTGCAGAATATCACCAAATATGTCCCCGCCATGTGTCAAATCTCAGGACGGAGAAAATCTGGTGGAACTCATATAAGAAAACACCACAACAACCCGCGTGACATCATGACACATAGTTATAAAAAAGATGGAGAGAATGAAAAACATACTGTGAGAGATTAATGTAAAGGCGTAATGGCAGGACAGTTAAGTACGGAGTAAAAATAAATATAAAAAAAATGGAATGTAGCTTCGAAGTTGCTATAATAGACTGCTTTAATTTGCTTATTATATGAATTTCGGGAGTTTTCGGCGACGCCGTCTAAATTCGTTTTCGTTACCTATGCCACGTGACTTCAGTTTGCAAATCAAACTACTTGATAACGCATTATAGATAATTTATCAAAATGGAAGATTTATGCAACACTCTGCCTGATTGGACGAGAGTGTCAATTTCTTTCACTCTGTTGATTGTGCTACGCTGAGTGAAATGTAGACAAAGCGTTTATCCTAAACGACGCTGTTCACAGTTTTAAAGCTAACTTTGGCTCAGTATATTTAGCAAGAATATTGATATATCTCAAAATGATAAGTAAGTTTAATAAATATGATAAAAACCTGTTCAAATATCAACATATATCAAATTAAAGAAAGAGCTGAATACGGTCTGCGTATCACATGAATAAGGGTGTGATAAGAGTCTTTTATGTAGAGAAGTGCTTCTTAAAAGATTTTCCTTGTTACAATTGTCGTCTGTATATGAAAAGGTTTCTTACTTTTGTGGCTTATTCAGATTGCATATTAAAATGAGTACTTGTTTGCTTTGATATATTTGTTATAAATTATTTAACTGATTTATTATATGAATATTTTTCTTTAGTATGGTATGCAAATATTGAACTCAGTTGAAATCTGTTTTATTATATATATGCTATATAATGTCTGACTCTCATTACACTGAAATGAAGGTACGCTGCATACAGTTTATCTATGTGATATGACTACGGTCAAACTTTGCTTATGAAACAGAAATATTGAAATAATTACAATTGTATGTTTTGCTTGACCTTCAATGTTTTATAGGTGTGACGTCATTGTTCAAAGATTCATGAATAGCGAAAATATGCATTTGTTAAAGCGGGATCAGTTGGCCTATTTTAGAAATAAATAAAAATAATAAATAAAAAATCCTTTAATTGATTTTTTCTCATGTATTCTAATCAAACTTGATTTGTAGCATCTTTATTAGGCCCGCAGCCAACTTTGTTCAGCTGGGACATTTAACCCCTTTTAGGGGCTGCTAGAGCTAAAACTAGAAATGCCTTTATACAGCGTCTCATGAACAGCTTGGTGGATCTTTGTCATACTTGGTCTGGAGCATCCTTATAAGGTCCTCTTCCAAACTTATTTATATTGGAACTTGGGCCCTATTAGGGACCACTATAGATAAAAGCAGATATGCCTTTCTTCGCATTCACCACTAATTAAAAATGTAATGGATTTTGTGTAACAATATCGTAAGGTTTCCTGCTATTTTGTTACAAATGGGAATAGGGACCAATTTAGCTAAAAATATAAACACGTTTAATGACCTCTTCTCATGAATCTTCATCAAACTACTGCTGTAATTATTTGTCTAAGGATAAACGAAACAAAATTGCAACCCTACGAAACCTTTGCGAACAATTAAAAGAGAACCATTTAAATTGTTAAAGTGCGGTGTTTAGTTTTGCAATTTGAAAAATGTTAGATGAAAGATGAATGTTAGATGAAAAATTCATAAACTTCTTTCCTTATTACAATTCGCCGACCATCATTTTTAAAGATATTTCTTGTTTATTTTTTATGTCATGTTTCTTAGATATCGTGTCTAAAATGTCCAACTCCAGCATAGGACGGATTTATAGCATGTTCAAATCTCTAAGAAGTATTTCTAAAAGCACTATTAGTAAATAGTAACACAAAACATAATTTTAATTATTTAGAGTAAGATAAGATCACCTCTAATATTTTTACATTTGACCTACATTGTTCCCTTATGATGATAAACAAAGGTACACAGTTTCAAAGCTGTAGCTCTTTTAGTTTTAGAGAAAAGGCGAGTTAAAGAAAAAATTTAACCAATAAACTCAAATTTTCTAAGTACAAAAACGGCCATAATTCTGACAAAATGCATATCAGAGTTAAGGGTCTTAATCTACTTAGTCCCCTAATGATGTTAAACAAGAGTACAAAGTTTCAAAGCTGCAGCTTTTATAGGTTTTGAGAAAAAGTGAACCTAAACAAAAATTTTAATCAAGAAACTCAAATATTCTAAGTACAAAAGGACCATAATTCTAAGAAAATACGTATCAGAGTTATTGGTCTTGGTTAATGGTAAACAAGTGTGCAAAGTTTCAAAGCTGTACCTCTTACAGTGGTTGAGGAAAGGTGAACCTAAACAAGCATTTGACCAACGCCGACACCGAACGCCGACGCCGACGATCAAGTGACGACAATACCTCGTAGATTTTTTTTATCAAAATTAAGACGAGCTAAAAATGTATGCTGCGTACGAAATATTTTAGTTGTGGGCTTAATTTTATAGTCAAGACATGTACACATTTCACCAATAAGGATACCTACAATGATTATTTCTTAGTTCACAATATTGTCAATCATATATCTTGTTCCATGTTATGTTATTCCAATTCAAGAAATGCTTAATTACTTACATCAATATATAATTAAATATTTTGAGTTTCAACCTCACGTATTGTTAGCTTCAACATATTTTTGAAGGTTTACGATATTTATGATGTTCTATGTGTAAACTTGTCACTATAATTATGTTTATATGTTTTCCTGTATGTAACTAGAAACAGTATCTGTTTACGTTACAAATAATAAAATAAATTGAATTGAATTGAATTGAATTGAATTGGTGAAAGGTGGAAGAAAAATTTTATTGATCAAAATTGTTATTAATTACTACTTTCTTCTGCGGGATCGAGAAGATAATTATGAGATCTTAATATTTTAATCAACAGTTGTTTGCATGCAAATAAAGGAAATAAGATAGACTTTTCATAAAATTGAGACGATAATTATTAGATCTTAATTTGGAGAAGAAAATCGTGAATTCGATTACAGTATTTCACATAAAAAAAATGTCAGCTGTTTCTTCACATGTGCCAATTACGATCTATCATAAATAACGTTTGTAATACGTTTTTTGAAAATGTCACGAGTGTGTTATTATTACGCATCACCGTTTCCTCTGCAAATGATCTCGATGACAATTGGTAAAACAAACTTCAATTTTCTTCGTATGTTGGTCAATGTTGGGTCGCTCGAAACCATGGATAACTCGAGAATTTTGCTCATCCCCTTGCGACCTCGAGCGAGCGGTGTTTCACTGTACATGTAATACAATATGCTTCTTTACTTGTCAGAAAGTGTGATATTTTTTCCGTAACACAATTTAAAATACCTTACCACTACCTTTGCTTTTTAAAAAGATATTTAAAAAGAAGTTGAAACCCAAATTGTCGCATACTGATTTATTTAAACTGTTAGTTTTAAGAAGGTTTTCTACTGTTATTTCAGAAATAGCCTAAAAGATAAGATATATATTGCACAATCCATGTAACTCTAATTTTAGATGGAAGTTCAATAAAGCATGCAGTAATATCCATCTGTGCATCCATAATATTATGTTCATACATCTGATATTTTTAGTCTTCCTGTTAGTAAAAGTCAAGTTTTATAAAAAAGCACTTTTTGAATTTTAGAAAAAGTAGCATTAAAAGAACATATACAAAACCAACCCTAGCTTTATAGGATGAATCATAGGGTCCTGTGTCAGATATCTGGATGAGGCCTTTGCTCTCCGTGACGATTAAATAAAGACTTCGTGTCTAAAGTCAGCTTAGTAGAAGTAGACTTACACCCACCTGTACAATATGGAGAACTTAGCACTTGCCTGCGGAGAACTGAGTAGTTCCGGTACAGAATCCATAGACACTTGTTAGGTTAACTGCTCAACATTACATGACTGAATTTCTTTTGCAAAGTGGTGATAAACCAAAACTAATAAACAAAAGAAAATAATGCTGGTATTTAAAGCAAAAACTTTAGGCTTAAAACTAAAACCAGCTGGACAAAATTGTTTAAGTGATACCAAATCAAGATATAAGAAATATATAAAACTTTATACATATGAAATAAAGTAGACTACTGTAGTCATTGTGAAACATTTACAAGAATGACAGAATGTATAAAATATTTTTTTGGTATTCTAAATTGTACAGACAAGGACTAAATTATATTATGTAATGAAATATTCCTTGATATACCATAACATTAAGAGAAACACTACTAAGAGTAACTATGCATCAAACATAGCAAAAAATGTTTGACTATCAATTAAGTTACATACCAAAGGTTATGACAAAGGCATTACCTCTCTGTAAAAAGTTCAGACTGTAGCAAGAAACTCGAGAGTACGACACAAATTGCTGCAGAATCAAAGTGTAATAAAATTTCATTCATAAAAATAAAGTGATTTTGAGAGTCTATGATCGTCTTATGTCATTTGCTTTCTAATTTATGAATGGTATGCTATAAAGCAACATATTATTCATAACAGATAACCAACAAGAGAGCAAATATATGCTATATTAGGTAACATTAAAGTGAAAACATCGTAAGCAACATTTTATTTATAAAGACGTACGGAATTTGATTCTTGTAACACTACTGCCTCATAGTCTGTGCATTCCATATTTTTCGGACATTTCATCTGATTTTAAGTTTAAATTTTAAGTAATCCATAAAATGTCACTATTACAGACCACTGTTTAAAGTAGTGCTAGGAGTATGAGGGCATTTTCACATTTCACTGCATCTAACGAACAGACATTATCAAATCAAGTCAGCTATTATTTTGCTCGATTGTGTTGTTATGCTTCAAAAGGATGTGCTTAAAAATAAGTTGCTATCCCTTAAATACTCTTTAAGTGACACATGATGGTTGTAAAAGTCTCCTTGTACTCACTTTCAGTGTTGTTTGATTTTACGGTCCTTTCAGACCGTACTTACTAAAATAGAATTCCTCTTAAGCCGGTGCTAGGGGGCGTCAGCTGCTTTTTACACTTCATTACCTCTCATAAACAGACACGATCCAACTGCGTTTGCTATTTATTTGCTTGGTTGCGATCTTTGCTTCAAAAAGATCTTCTTAACATCTATTGCAAAATGTTTTCAGCAGTTCTTAACATTAATCGTGTCTTACTTTATGTAAAATACTTTTCACGAGGGAAATAATGCCCATGGTTAACGTGCAAATAATGATTGACAAGTACAATCTAAACGAGATCAAGTTATTACAGCCAGTAAGCTTTCAAAGTTTTAGGCAGATTTAAAAGGACAGTTGTATTTAGGACCTATAGCAATTATATAGTTATGATATCACCAGTCGAATGTTTAATGGCTTCGCATGGTCTTTCGTCTGACAAACCACGGTCTATAATTCAGATGTGCTGGGATTTAAACAAGATGGTGTTAGACCGAGTGGTTAAAAATTCAAGCATATGAATGAAAAACCGTAGTATATCGGGCGATAAAGCACAATACGTTTGATAATTTTCATTTTAAGATTTTTGTAAAATATATCAATCATAGGTGACCTGATATAATGTACGTGTAGATATGAACCTGACGATAAACTTCATATAGTGGAAGTTGACGTCACAGTAGTCTCTCACGGATATGTGTATCAAACCAGATGTCTTTTATTCGTTTCGTCTTTGTTCAAATAGTGGACGAATAGTGCAATGTCCAGTTGTATTGCATTTACAGCTGACACGAGTATTGAGCCCTTTTTCTCTAATCAGAAATCATTTCACGTCTTGCGAGTGGACTCACGCCAGGTAATATTTTTATTTATTCTATACTTATTTTATCTATCCAATCGCGAACGTTCGTTTGCAACACGTGACCGTACAATATATTACGGTATCTGGATGCACGTGCGTACAAAAATCCTGTATTTTCTGTATTTGGACGCACGCGCGTATAAAAAATCCTGAATTTTCTGTATTTGGACGGTTCAACAGCCCCATGTTAAACATATGATAAAGCCCGAAACGCGTGAAAATGTTCCGAATGTAAATCGGATGAAGAAGGCGCTCTATGTACAGATGTCTGGATTTAATTTGAGTTTTTTTTTTTTACAACACACAAAAACGATTCAAGGGATAACAATGCTATCTGATTTAGATATTAAAACGTTCGTTAATAATCAAAAACTTAAAAATACAGTAAAAAGGATTATCAGATGTTGGAATATTTGAAAAGTCGCTTAAAGAAGCCGTTCCGGACGAAACCTAGAAATTGGTATCAGCCCTGACTGTCTGAATAGCTACCTCAGCAGTTTTTAGTTAACGGTTAAGAAACAAAATGGAGATGATTATAAATTGGCAACGGACGGGCGGTCAGCATCCAAAACATGTCTGCTCTATAATTCAGTTTTCGTCGGATCTTCACCAAACTTGCTGACAATGTTTGTGGGCATTACATCTCGGCCAATTTCGATAACCAACCAAATTGTACCAGGCACTCTTTGATTATAGTCCTTGAATTACTCGAAAAACGGGGGATTTAGCCCTGTCCACTCTTTTAAGTCGAACAGTATTCATCCGATCTTCACCAAACTTGCTGACAATGTTTGTGAGCATAATATCTCAGCCAAGTATTATTACCACTCAAATCGCCAAATGGCTGTTGTAGGGAGGTTGCACCATATACTTTTTTAATGATGATACGCAGAAAAAAAACAACATTCAATGAATTACGTATATTACGTATGAAGTGAAATAAATATAGGATAAAAAGGTTATTTAAGGTCTAACATTGTTCTGTATAATATATATTTCCACTCATACCAAGCTGGGAAAAACTAGAAAAGGCAGGAATACAATATTCAGTGAAACATTTTAATTTAAACTATTATTATAGTAAGATAAAATAGATATAGAATAAAAAGGTTATTTAACATTGTACTGTACAATACGAGATATATTTGGACTCGTACCCAGCTGAGAAAACCATATTGAACTCGCCTAGCGGCTCGTCCAATATGGTTTTCTCAGCTGGGTACTCGTCCAAATATATCTCCGTATTGTACAGAACAATGTTAAATAACCTAATAATCATATTAGTTAGATAAAATCGCAAAAGATATACCATATTATTTCAACAATATAAGGTAGCTAAACTGACCGTGCATTATGAAGCTGTGTTGTAGTAATTCTGCATAAATCTGAAATTCAACTTCAAACCCTGACAATATAGATAGAGCAATCTATTCTAAAACATTTCTTGAAAATGAATACTTCGAAAGAAATGTGTTCGATATTATTTAGATAAAACTGTCTAAATATGACAGGATAGTGCTAATCAAAAGAGTTTAGTAAGATTACTTTATCTGAAAGAATGTAACGCCAACATCTTTTTAATAAAAATATTTTCCGCGCCAGCAGTTAAAGTTTTGTATTTAACTTAATTAACAATACAGCATACACTTAAAAACAACAAGGAAAAGGTATACTCATTCGAACAGCATGTGGTTGAAAAACTATACTTTTAACACACAATTAATTTTCGAAGTTTGAAGCTAGGCAATAATCGAACACGCCTTTAGCAATCGATGTTGAAACGTACTTGATGTCAACAAGCGCGTAAATACATCTGATTCAGTATCCAACATTGGTGCGCCAAACACACGTATCGTTTGTTCATGGTCAAAAGGAAGAAAGTAACTTTCAGTTCTGAGTTCTGCTCAACCGGGTCAAGAGGGAGTGGATTTCTGCCAGTGTCGTTCTGTCGTTCTGGCACCCCCGCCATAACGAAAGAACGACGTTTATCTCTTTTGTCGTTGTCTCGTTCTGTCGTTCTGGCGCTCCCGCCATAACGAAAGAACGACGTTTTCCTTTTTTGGCGTCGTTTCGTTCCCTTGTTATGGCGCCCCCGCCAAAAAGATATAACGAAGAATGCAACGCGACAGAACGAAAGAACGACACTTATAAACGGCGCCCTAAAAAACGTCGTCTTGGAGTTCTTTCGTTCTGGCGACCCCGCCACAACGACGGAACGAAACAACGCCAAATGTGAAAATATCGTTCTGGCGTTCTGGCGCGTTCCGGTAGAGCATGCGCAGTGTTGTCATTATTTTCGTATTTTGCTTAAGCCCACGAGACAACGCCAAAAGAGGAAAACGTCGTTCTTTCGTTATGGCGGGGGCGCCAGTATCACCAGCGCTAAAATAGCCAGTTGGTGGCTGAATGGTATTCGTAATGAAATCGACAAGGCACGCAAATAAAAATGCATAGGTCTACAGTATCTGCTGAAAATAACACCTTAATATCTCAACTACTAAAAAATGTTTTAGCTTTTGGGTAAAGTTTGTCCATTGAAAATCGATAAATTTGATTAGACCACTTTGTCGGTCTGTGATGAAAAAAGTATTCAGTACAATTTAAAATGCAACATGTTGTGTGAATGTCCATTGCATAGTTATTTTATCGTGAAAGTTTTAGATAATAAGTTACAATCATTTTAAAAAAAATAACGGAAATGTGTACTCCTGGCTTGTCACATGTCAGATTACTCCACCCACTTTAAATGTGAATATCTATAAAAGTAAGTCAAAACTGGTAACACTTGTTAATGAAACTTAATACATGTAGATATATTACCACAAAGTATAAATAAAATCAAAAAATATTTTGCGCAGACACCTAACTGGGACCCCATCCCTCTTTAGAAAATGTATAACTTCATTTGACCACTTAAGTAGAAGATCAGTAACTTTAGAATGCACAACACTTAACAAATCATCTGACCAGTCACTTGACCTTGCTATCATTTATTATAAAGAGTTAAAGAGCTCGTCACGACAATCAAATTGAAATAAAGATATCATTTCTTTAAAAATATTGAGAGCACTATACAAGTCAGACGTAGGTAAGTGTATTCTGTTTACCTACCATAGTATGCGGATTTAATTCGATGAAATTCTAGGCGTTGAAACCAAGTAATCTCACTTTTTCAAAAGTATCGTTGCATATTTACTTAGCCGATTGAGCAGGCTTCTGACTGAAGCTACCAGTTTAATTTTCGACCGCGAACACAAGAAAATCGTCCTGAAAGCAAACATATCGCCTAGTGTTGTACGTTTCCACTCTTTCCCGGAATGGTAATGCACAACACTGCACATACAACTTTTTGCAATAGTACCTTTTCTCGTTAACTTCAAATATTTGCATAATTATATTACGCTCCTATCTGACAAAGGCAAGACACTGTTATTATGTTATTGTAAAAACAGTGTTCTTTTAATTATTTAATAAAATGTCTTCTTTACTCTTCAGCAACTATATAATCAATTGAATAATAAAACTACCTTTAATACATGTAACAATTTGAGACCACGATCCGCCATCCCGACACGTCATTCCATTTTGCGATGAAAGAACATAACCACGGTCACATGCAAAATTGTTTAACGTCGTTCCAGGGCTAACTATTCTTTGTCCTCCGTAATTTGCAGCATGTTTTGGCAATATGCAACTTTCTGCTTTTAAAAATAACAAGAATACACATTAGTTTTATCTTATTGTTTAAGAATCAAAACAACACCAAATGCTACCGTTTCAATTGACCATAAGACATTCATGTTCTTTGTGGACTACTATACGTTTAATTGTAATACCTAGAACTGGAGATTAAATCACTCTGCTAGGTTATGGCATCGTCTCTCAAAAATGAATCATATAATTTTGATATAAAATAACATAATATTGAAGCATTCCACATTTTTACACAATGACAACATACATACTCTCATACTAAGCAAACACATGACGACAAGAAGAACAAATAGAGGAACACAGTGAGGCTCCGCCTCGGGCTAAAACACAACTGGGGAGCTTAAACCGCTTTATGGTATGTTTCTGAATTTATGTATTTTTGTACTTATAATGTCAGATATGTTAAAACAAACTTATGGATCAAGGTCGGACTGCACGACTGGTTTTCGTACAGCGGTGCTCATATTAGCCTGTCATCGAATGAGTCTCGATAACTCAAATAAATTAACAAAACATTTTTCAAAGTCTAGCGATCTACAAATTTTGAAATTGATGAAAACGTTGACGCGTCAGCCATGTAAAATCAGACCAGACTGCACGTCTGGCTTTCGCGTCATGGGGCTAATATCGACGTGTCATCGAAACATGTATCAGTATTTAAAATTTTGTTATGCATCAACATTGAAGTCGGATTAAATGAATAAAACATTTTTAAAGACTAGCGGTCTGGCAACTGTGCCACCTAGAAGCGTAGCAGCTTAGCCGTCTAGCAGTCTTTAACATAGTAGCATAGCAGTATAAAACAGTTTAACAGTCTGGCAGTTTAACATATACACGTTATATTGTCAATTTATTGAAGTCACGGACGCGTCCGCAAGGTAGAAGACAATTTATTAACTAAGACATCAACATCGGACTGCACGAACCATAATTCGACTAACCTAACTTTTCAATATGTCCTTTATCATTTTTTTTCTTTTTTCCGGTGCCTAACTTGTAAGCAACTGAAGGACAATGTTTCTAGTTGCGTACGCAGTTAGAGAACCTTAAGAGAACGTGCAGTGTGATAGTCATAACTCTAGCTTTTCTCGTTATTGAAATATGCCTATGTCACTTCACAAATAACTTGTTTCTCTTTACTTTTTCATTTTACGATTTCGCTGGGAATTTTGATATCAGGATTACTTTTGGCAGCGTTCTTCGATATTCTTGCTTTCGATGTGTTTTACAAACCGCCATACTTTTATTAAATGTAAATACAGTAATAAGTTGATAGAGGTTTGCTTCTACCTCGCTGACGTATCAGTGGCTTCCGTAATTGGACAATATATCGTAAAGGCTGCTAGGCTGTCAGGTCGCTTGGCTGCTATACTGCTAGACTGCTTGGCTGCTCTGCTATGCTGTTAGGCGATAAAGCTGATACGCTGTTACGTGGCAAAGCTGCTAGACCGTTATTCTTTGAAAGATGTTTCTCAAGTCGTCCAGCATGACAATTTGACAATTATGTTGTGCTAGTGTTCTGTTTCATTTTCAGCCGGAAACTTCCGGCTTGCTTGGTTCATTTACTCCAGTTTAAATAGCTTTCGAATATTTTTAATCACCCTTTTGTGCCTGCTTTTAAAATTTGTCCTTTTGTAGTTTCTGAGATATACCTATCTCCAAATTCAAGTTTGTTTAGAACTGCAAGTTTTCACATCGCCGTATAAATGCAAAAATAAATAAATAAATAAATAAAAATAAATAATTAAAAATAAAATAAAAAATAAACAAGTATAATTACTCACAGCACGCATAAGTACACAATGACAACATACACACTTACATACTAAGCAAACACATGACGACAAGAAGAACAAATAGAGGAACACAGTGAGGCTCCGCCTCGGGCTAAATCACAACTGGGGAGCTTAAACCGCTTTATGGTATGTTTCTGAATTTATGTATTTTTGTACTTATAATGTATATAAATGTTTAGTTATTCTCAACCCGGGGACAGAGGGCATGTACGGTAGCTTGCATTTCCACTACAGTGCGTGAACAGGCTCAGTCAATCAAAGCCTGTAACATTTTTAATTATGTCGTGTTGGACGGCCTGTGGTTTTATTTTGCTTTTACATGACGCGTCAGTGAGTTCATTCTTTTGACAAGATACCATCTAGGCTGCTAGGCAGCAAAATTGCTAGATCGATATATTAAAATAAATGTTTCAATCATTTATTCCGACTTGAATGTTTTTGCTTAAAAAATGTCGGGTACTGCGATGTGCACTGTTGTGCGAAAACAAACCGTGCAGTCTGGTCTCAATCCATAAGGTTGCTTTAAAATCGCTGACTCGTCAGTGAATGAGTTAACTTGACATGCTATCGTGTAACCTGTTAGGCTTCTAAGCTGCTAGTTTGCAAAGCTGCTAGAAGCTAGACATTAAAATTGCTTTGAAGTCTAATCGGAATCCATAAATTGCTTTGACACCGCTGCCGCGTCATTGTGTTCATTTCTAAGAAGTTAAACTGTTTGGGTGCTAGGCTGCAAAATTTCTAAACCGTTCGTGTTGAAAAAACTATCGGGTATAGATACTCATTCGATGACATGTTGACTCATTCGATGACACCGCTGTTCGTAAACCAACCGTTTAGTCTGATCTAAATCAATCCAATGGTTTGCTTCAGTCACTTCTTTAATCGGACAACATGACGTACAAGCTGCTAGGCTGCTAACTTCAAACTGCTAGGATGCTGGGCTGTTAACATTATGACCATGGTTGAAACATGGTTTGACCAGGTATGTCAAATGGAACATTACCGTATCGAAGTTGGAACATGGTCACAAGAAATTGCGAACTGACAATGATATGAACGTGTCGTCTGAGAGCGATCCGGCAATGATTTGAACATGTTCAAATCAGTTCCAGATCATTTCAGCAATACCATGGACAATTCATAGTCATCACGGGTATTACATGTCTGTTATAGCCATGATGTGACAATGTTCCATTTGCGATACCTGGTCAAACCATGTTTTAGACATGGCCAGATTATGGTCAAAGTGAAGCCATTTCAGACCTTTTACCATTTGCCAAATCATTGCCAGATAGCTCTCAGACGACACGTTCATATCATTGTCAGTTCACAATTTCTTGTGACCATGTTCCATTTGACATACCTGGTCAAACCATGTTTCAACCATGGTCATAATGTATCTATATCATAGCCGAAACCTGGTCATTTACCATGGTTTTACCAGGTTTTAACCATGGTTATACCATGGTTTGTCCATGAATTTTTCCGCAGGGATAGCTCATTCTGATTCTATAATTCTTTTTATTGCTGTACATATCTGAGAAGCAGAAGTTTTACATAATAAGGTTCCAGCTTTCAAAATTAGGGGGCCTTGTCTTTTCATGTCAGTAGTGTTTTCAAAAGTGACGAAATAACCGAAAAAATGTGAGTTACTTGCTTTGTTTTATTCATTTTTATTTGTTTACGCTGCGCTGCGTAGTTATGACTGTTTCCAGTCAAACTAATCAATCGTAGGCCCAGCGAGATTTGAATTTTGAGACCCGTTGCCAGATACAGGTCGGTGTCTGGATTGATTCCAAAGAATTAGATCCATATGATATAATTAAAAGGGGACCTTAATTCAAGGCACGGGTGTTATTTTTGGAACATGTCTGGGTCTTTGCTGGAGTATTTTATGTTTTTTGCAATGTTTTAATTGTTGTATCCCCCTGAATTGTGTCTAAATTGCCAAAATAATGAATAGATTATGAGATATATAATTAAATTTATTAAATTTTGTCATCCAGGGTAACAACCGCGATTACCTTTCTTACACTCATGAAACGCCTGAGAAAAACTGCCACTGACCATGAACTACATCTATACTCTACTGCTTTATTTTATTAACCGTATAAAACTTTAAAAACATATTAAAACGTAAATAAACACCTGTATAAAAACATTCTATTTACGTCCGATACACTTCCATACACAGGTTTATTTTTAGATTACACGCCACGCCTATAGGCGTATGTCATATCGATAATTATGTTACTCCATGTACTTTACTATGTTCGCATTATGGTTAACAATTTTGCTTTACTGTATGTTTTTAAATTGATGGCATTTTTTTATTAATAAAGATTTTTCTATTCTGTTTTTTGAGTTTTCTCACGGAAGGTCCAAATTTAATGTTCGCATTGGTTTCGATTTCTTTACTTTTAAGACATAATAGCTATTTACGGTCGCGCTGTGTAAAATTTTACCGGTAATTTTATGGAAAATCGGCTGTTTTTATGTAATTTTGTTTTGTTTAATGTTATTATCTTAATGAAAATGCCATGATATTCTAGCTACATCTATCTTTTATAGCTGTTGAATGTTTGAAGCAAATCTACTTGGTATTAAAAGCTCTACACGCGTTTCCTGTGTATGGGACACCTATTTTTCGCGTTATTATTCTAAAATAAAATTTACCTGTTTACCTGTTGCCTGTTGTCATCTGGTTGTTTACTTGTTCGCCCTCACTACTGGATTTTCCTATGGTGGCTTCTTTCTAATACCTATACCATGTTCTTTATGTTGTGTATGCCACCATAGGTCCCTAACATTTATTTACAAGTGCTGGCCTAACTTTTCTTTACATAATTTTGCTGCTTTTGTTTTATAGTTATTTTTTTTAAAGTTTTATTGCCTTTGTTCCTATTCTTGTAAAACATGTTAAAATTGAATAAAATTTGGTTAAAACTGTTTAAAACTAGCTAAAATTTGATAAAATCAGAGTCGGCCTTTGCCGAAAAACGAAAGCACAAAGACTCTTATTTCTGATTTTTATTTTGCCGAAAGATTTAATAAAATTTAGTTATAAAGATATATTTAAAACTAATTTAGTAAAAACAGGTGACCATCCTTGCCGAAATGTAAAGTGGTTGCAAGGATATGTCTCCTAGTTTTAAAATCATTGTCTAAAATTATCCTAGTTATGGCTTAAAATTACGTATATGTTTAATTATAATAATTTAAAATATACTGGTTGGTAAGAAAGTATTTGGCCTTTTGATTATAATATATAGAACAATAAAAATAACATATGTATATACACATTTTAACTAACTAAAATTTAAATTAATATAATAGAAATTATAATATTAAAAACTCTTTCGGGCTTATTTTTTGATATGCTCCATAGACAATCGGCTCCTGTTACTATGTTGTTTCTAAAATTAATTCTTGCTATTCATAGTTGTGACCCGACCCTAGCAACTTTAGTAGATAGCGCCTTTCACCCTGAGGATATATCGCTTGTATTGACCGCACTAGTGCCGTTAAGCCTTACATTGTACCCCCAGACGGGGTGCATATACAAGCTCAACCCCCCTGATTATTGACGCCATCTCTTTTGAAAGAAGTTTAGGATTTTAATATGTTTATACACGTTTCCCCTGAGAATATATTATCTCTATTGACCGCACCAGTGCCGTTAAGCCTTACATGGTACCCCCAGACGGGGTGCACATAGAGATTCAAACCCCCTGGTACTTTGTGATATTAAATTAAGGCCAAAGTTATAAAATTAGTTGTCTGGTCGTGCCCCTCCTATGTAATGTTTATGTTTTGTTTATATATTTTGTTCAAGTAACCTATTTTGGTGATGAAATGTATTAGGAGGCTGTAAACCTGCTGCTCGACTTCCTTTGGAGGAAAGAGGAGTGTTTTTCTGTCAATACAGACCAACCCGAGTTTCCGGAGTCCACATTCAAGTTCCAATCTGTGTTCTGCATTTCGTGTACACTCTTTGTGTATGTCAAAGAATACGTGGTTGAATGTTTCGTATTCTGGACAGTGTGGGCATAGATGTTTATTTGAGTAGTTCTCCCAGCCCAGACTGTTCCGCCCCAGCCTTAATCTGGTAATGATCTTGTCATGGCCGGTGTTTGTGCTATAAATTTGCATTTTACTGGGGATATGTTCTTAGAGGGCGCAGCGCATTGTGTCTTGTTGTAGCCATCTCTGTCTAAAAGCTCCCTTGATTTGGCCTTTATTATACTATTTACCTCAGATACTGCTAATTTGACCTCTTTTGGAGTTCCATTTTGGGACCCATGCTTTGCTAATTGATCGACCCATTCGTTTCCCGTAATGCCTACATGACTCGGGACCCATATCAGGGAAACATGTATACCTATTTTATTGAGATGGCTGATTTTATGAATAATGTCAACTATTATATCAGATCTTGATTGTGACCTGCCTGTACTTATTGATTGTAGCACAGATAAACTATCTGTAAATATAGCTATGTTACTGGGCTTGTTTTCGGGTATCCATTTCAGTGCATGTTGCATGACTGTTGCCTCACACGTGAATATGAAGACCCTAGGGTCTAATTTGAGGGCCGACGAGCAAATTTCTTTGCCATAGGGGTCAAAGACAACAAAGGCCGCGCCCGCTTCATTTTCGCTGGGATTATTGCTACCGTCTGTATATATATAATGATGTGACCTATAATGCTTCATTATATGCATTTCTGTTATATGTTTGGCCTGGGTGGTATCTTCTGTTTTGTTAATGAAGCATTTAAGGCTTAAGTCGGGGGTTGTGACCTTGATCCCAGCATTATATGAAAACACCGGCTCTTGTACATTTACTTCATTTAATTGATATTTATCTAGTAACCTATTAACCTCTCGAGTGTACGGCTGTGTTCTGAGCTCTTTCCTACCAGTGTGACCGTTTCTAACCCTTTCTATGGTACTGGGGCAGTCTTTTAGAGTTTTGATTGTATTATTTATGGGCAGATTTTCACCTAGGCGGCTTGATCTGGTCCAATATTTGAGCATATTGACCTCTCTTGTTATATGTAAAATGGTAGCGGGGCCGTTTCTACTAGTACTGCCATTTTATTGATTGATTTATATGCTCCAGTGACTACTCTTAGGGCCTTACTTTGTATAACATCTAGCCTTTTAATTGTGATTTGCAGGCTGACGCATATGCTATGCTACCATAATTAATTTTGCTCATAATTAAGGAGTTATATAATAGGAGTTTGGTTTTCTTATTAGCTCCCCAGTTTGTTCCTGATATTAGTCTCAAGAGTTTTTTTCACACCTATTAACTAGATTATTTATATGATGGTTTTTTCACACCTATTAACTAGATTATTTATATGATGGCGACACGTTAGATGTTGATCAAAATGCATTCCTAAGAATTTGGCGGTTGGTGGTATTTCAAGGGTTTTACCACATAATTTAAGTTCTGGCGTTACTTTATTCGATTTTGCTAGAACTTCATTAGCACTTGTGTTTTATTGGGGTTGATGGTTAATCCCCATTCATTACTTCAATTTTCTATTAACTCAAGGACTGTTTGACCTTTTAGTAATGTGCTATGTGGGTTTGGTGATGTTACCCATGTGGCTCCATCGTCTACAAAATGGGCGAGTTCGGTCCGGTCACCGGGAGGAGACTACTTGTTGTGTGTATCTATACCCGTGTTTAAAAGATCAGTGGACTAATCACACTTCCGTGGGGTGTGCCATTGTCAGGTTCCACTGTATCTGACAATTGACCATTGACCTTTACCTTAATTTTTCTGCCTTCCAGGAAATTAGCGATCCATGTAAGCATTCTCCCCTTAATGCCTAGAGATATTAAATTCAAAAGAGACCCTTTATTCCAATGCCTATCAAATGCATTACTTAGATTTAAAAATATGCCTAGTAGGTAATAGCCTTTGCGATGGGCCTCTTTACAGTCTGATTCGAAGCGAAGGAGGTGATCTTCGCACGAATGGGCTTTCCTACATCCTGACTGATATGGGGAGAACAGGTTATTATTTTCAATATACGTTTCCAGTCTTGGTTTTATCATTCTTTGCACGACCTTAGTGAGGGTTGACGTTAGGGAGATGGGGCGGTATGAAGCAGGGTTAGTTTTTTCTTTATTGGGCTTAAGTATTGGTACTATAATGGCCTCGCCCCAGCTTTCTGGGGTGGAGCCTTCTTTCCAAGACTGACTGTATAACTTTAATAATTTTTCTTTGGCATGTATTGGTAAATTTTTGATCATATCATAGTGGATCGCATCTTCGCCTGGGGCAGAACTATTACATTGATCAAGGGCCATGTTTAATTCAAGGAGGGAGAATGGTTTATTATACTCTATATCGTCATGTGGGGCTGTGTTATTTTCATTGTAGAGATCGTATTCTTGCTCTTTATATTGTTTATTTGCCAAAAATTCAGCACTGTAATTGTCATTACTGCTGATTTTCTTATAGTTTTACACCAGAAAGATTGCCTTATCTTTATCTATAACCACTGGCTCGTTGTCGTTCAGAAGTGTACCAATAGAGCTAGATGATTTGCTTCTAAATTTATTGACAACGTCCCATACTTCTTTTGATGTTGTTTGGTGGTTTATTTGCGTTATGTACTTTTCGAGACTGGTGCGTTTTGCTTTTTTAATGATCTCTACAGCCTTATTGCGGAGTGACCTGTATTTTTTGAAGATTTTCATTGTTCTTATTTCTACTATAATTTTTCCTAGCATTCTCCCTTTGTTTAACTGCATTTGCGCATTCCTCAGTCCACCAGGGTATAACCTTTTTCTTATTGTTGTTGCCTTTGACCATTGGTATACTCTTTTTACTGATACTATAGATATCATTTATGAATTGTGTGTGATTTTCATCCACTGTCTTGCCCTCAGTGTTATAATGGAAATGCCTGACTGCGAAATCATGATATTGGTCCAAGTCTGCTTTACCTATCTTATATTTACGGGTGGTATGAATCGCCTCTGTTTTTATTGAAAATTCTAATCCCAGCAATATTGGAAAATGATCACTGCCAAAAGTATTATCAATAACTCCAAAGAATGCATATTGTGCCAAAGTGTGAGAAACTAATGCCAAATCTATTGCTGAGTCTTTTTGATTTGGTAAATCACTTAACCTTGTTATATTTCCATCATTAAGTACTACTAGATTTTTCTGTGATAATAGATTTAACATAGTCTCAGAGACCGAGTCACACCTTGGATCGTCCGGGGGATTCCAGAGTGGGTTTTTAATGTTGAAATCTCCCAGAATTACCGAGTGGTTTCGTATGTTAGAGAACATATGTTGATAGTGTTCTTCAGTGTTATATGTATTATGTGTTATGTTTTTGCTGTGACAATATATAGTTATGCCGTTAATTTCATATTCTTTGTGTATTATTAATAAATCGACTAACAATTTGATGCCCTGTTTGACATATATTATTGTAACTCCTCCTTGATCTGTGCGTTTTTGATATGTGGCAATTTCATAGCCATAAATCTTTGGTGGTGTTATATTTTTACTTTTTTTAAACGCTTCCTGGATACACACGGCATGTACTGTATCTGTGGTTGACTTAAGGAAGCTGTTTAATTCGGTGACCTTTGTATTTTTGTCCCCTGCAAACCCCCGGGCGTTCCAAGACATTATATTAAAATTACGATTACCTGCCGTCTTGGAATCTACACCGGACATTATTAATTAATATTTAAGTGGGGATTATTGTTTTACATTTTTTTTTCAGTGATGTCACCTAATAGGGACCATATCCGGCGTACCACTGGGGTGGTGGTGGGGGTGATGTGGGACCCACCGTGGGAGTCTGCGGCCTGTGGCCTTGCATACCTGTTTACCCTATTTAATGGTCGGGGTCTAGGTAACCTTTTGTTGTGATATCTGGGTGCGCTGCCTGTTTGCTTAGAGGTGGGTGGGTGTAGTTTTTGTTGGGTTCAGTTTGATTTTGCTCAGACTGTTGTTCACATTCTGCAATAGCAAAAAAGTGAGTTACAGTACCTATTTTTATTTATAATGTGATATCAAGATCATGAAAACTGATGACAGTTGTGTCTTCACAAAACTATCGACATTTACTATCAAAATACAGATCAAAAAGCACCCACAACACTAAATCATTCATTTCTACAGCATTTCAATGAGAAAAATACGCACTGCAGCTACAAATAATTACGAACAACAAAAAAAGAAAGTCCTACAATGTTTGCGCCAAAAGATAGTGCTCTGTGAAAATAACACATTGTGAAAATTACAGTCTTGGCTTTCTTAAAGTTACTGAATTGTACAGATTATTGTATTACCAGTGTATAACCAGAGGTTTGTCAGTATTTGTTTCTGAATTATCAGCAAATTATAAAGTAAAATTATATCCAGTGTTAATATTATTGTTAGACAGACAGGAAAATGATTATGTGACTGTCCTATGTTGATGGTCAAAACAGGTCCGATGCAGGCTAACTGTTAGGATTATAAAGTGCATGATATGGATTTAATATGGCCATGCAATTAAACATTGTCAAAATAGTGCCACTTTAACTTAGAATACATCTTGACCGTGATATGGAAGGAACAGTTCATATGACACTGATTTGACCTTAATGTAATCATGGTCAAAACAAGTCAGTTTGAAAAGAATATGAGTTGGCCATAATATGACCATGAAATTCAGACATTGTCAGAACATTGCCATTCAGGAAACTCTGTTTCAACATTGGTATGACATTGATTTGACTATAATATGATCATGGTCAAAACAGGTCCAGTAAAGGTAATTTTTTCCAAGAACATGAGGTGACCATAATATGACCATGAAATTCAACCAAAGTCAAAATATTGCTACTTCAAGAGACATGATTTCACCATGATCTGGAAGTGAAATATTTTCATGGTATTAATATGACAATAATTTGACCATGGTCAAAACAGGTCTATTACCCTGACTACGTTTATCATTGATGTGGACATGGCCAAATCATAGTTGCAACATGGACATTTCATTACCATTGATTTTTATTATTGACAAAACATATCCATTTCATTGTCGGCCATGGTTCAAACATGGTCATCAATGATATGGCAATGGTCATAAACGCAGGGTTTCTTGATAATTCCAATTTACAGCATGTGATTGACTTCTTTCTTTTCAAGAATGTTTGTCACTAATTTTTACTTTAACTTTAAAGCAGTAAAATTGCGAGGTGAAAACTGTATATTCGCAAAACTTTATACTTAATAGAGGCTTTGCTAAATTGAAACACACATAAATTAAGTTTTAAAATACAGATTGATAAATAATCAAAGACGGAGTGAACACGTTTCCCGGCAAAAAATATTTACATCATATCACAGTACTTCAAATAGTAAGACTGTAATATATTATTATAGAAACTATCGACAAAGCCTTTTAGGCCAAAAAATTAATGTTTAGTTTCTCAAGCCCCGTCGCATACGATTTTGACCCGTCGCATCTAAATTTTTTATCAGACAAAAATTGACGAAATTCGCGGAAAGAGAAATTTCAACAAAAATGAAGACGAAAGAACGAAAATAAATGAGTACGAATAAATCGTCAAAATCGGTTACTCTGTTCATCTCGGTTAAGGTTATATAGCAGTAATGCGGTCAAAATGTGTTTATAGGTCAGTTTCAGTGTTCGGTTTTACGCCCGTTTTTCAACATTATTTCAGTTATATCAGGCGGTCAGTTCACCTAACCATCACTTCTGGAAAAGACCAGTACTAGACCCTAAAGTCCGTAAGCAACTGCCTACTTTCTCACATGAAGAATCCTAGTCGGTAGCAGGGCTCGAACCTATGACCCTGCTTTAGTCAGAGATTTCAGAGATTACAAGTCCAGGACTGTATCCCCTACAGCACGAACCCGGGCTTAATATGGGCTGTCGGACATGGGTTGAATCTGCCAACATTCCACCATAGTGTTCCTATTAACACAAATTGAAAAACACCATCAAATATATTATATACAAACTTTCATAGTGCTTTCATTCCAGTTTCTTTTAATAAATAATTTGTTTTAGCTTTTGTGATCATGTTTTGTCTGTCGTCAATTTCGTCTGGTGTCCATGCTTCAACAATTTCTTGTTTACTATATATAGTATTTTTTTCAGAATATACTGAGTGCCAAGTGCAGCCTTCAGAACAAGTATTGTTCTTATAAATTATTATCTACATAAGATGCAATGTCTTTAAGTATGTTAAAAATTGATGTACATCACTGGATTCCATATAAAACGGGCAATGTCGTTAATAATAATAATAAAAAATCAAAAAAATCCGCACTGCCCCAATAAATTTTGCAAAAAGTGGCCTGAGAAACTAAACATTAAATATTTTTGGCCTTATCCGGCTCGTGTTTTAATCTGCAAATTCAGGCGGTGCAAAAACTCGTGTTTGAGACAAAACTTATTACCAAATCTAGCAAAATATGTGAATCAGGGCCCAATTTCTTAATGATGAAAAATACAAATAGTATCATAATGGGATCATTTTCCAGTAGGGTTCAATTGCATTGCAAATTGCAATATATAAACAAACTGGAGTACCTATGTACATATTTACTTACAAGTTCTTTTGCACATTTATATATACCGCTTACACAATTATTATTATAATAATATTAACATATAAACAATAATCGTATTGATCGTTTTTTTTTTCAAAATTAATCATGACAACATATCTATTTGCACGACAGTATATACACCAGTGTTTTCCATGGGTCATTTTTCGCAATAAAATATGATCTTGCAGAAACTGCTAAACACCAACACGTTTTATAATTCATGTTGTAATATACAGATTGCAAAGGGATTTTCTGTTGGTTCAAACAATCGTCTTGGCATTCTCTTGCTGACTGTTTACGTCCAGGGTAATGATTAAATTGTTCGTCTATTTTATTCCACCTTGGATGCCATTTACGACCAGCATCAAACGTACACTCCTTTGGCTGAACTAAAATTGTAAAATGATCAAGATTTAGATATATCTCATCAACCGATTTTAAGTATTTTATACCATGCAGTATTCATGACGAATATATACGATTGCATTTAGTTATAAAAGCTCCACTTTATGGATTTTCGGAATGTGTGTACCACAATTTAATAACTCAGTTAATAATAATTGCCTTATATTTCATTTGTGAATTAAGTACAGGCTGAAGTTCGGACGTGTACTTATTAAAACACGATTAATTTTGATTATTCTCAATAGAACGATTACCTTTATGTTATACAGTGATAAATTATAAGAACACATTTACTTTTTAGACTCTAACCACGCAACTTTTAGTCGAAATCCATTTCAATACTTGGTCCAACACCTATTATAGTGTACACCAGAAAGATTAACATTGCATAACGGAATGTTGAGGTATATTTACAAAGTAGTAGTTCAACAATTTGCAAATCATTTGTGAATAGAATTATCAAATCCGAAAACAATGCAGAGTATTTTCCATTCAGCCCATAATACTAGCTAAACTTGTAACTATGCCGTCACTGCTTAATTAGCAAGTTCACACGTTAGACATTTTGCAACGGTCAGCAAGCATTTATCGCTCTGCAAAAAGTATGCCCACGAATATAAAGTCAAGCTTGTGTTATCGCGCCCTCGTGATATACTTCCTTCGCATCTGAACGACAAACATCGATTTTATTCAACGACAAATCACAATGAGATATATTATTTTTAATTACCAAAGAGATATGTTCATTGTGACACTACGTTTGTACGTTTGCTATTCAATAAATACCTGTAGATGCCCGGGAACTATTTCACCAAAAGTTTGTAATAATGAATACATTAGTTTGATAGTGATAATAGCTATTTTTAGATATATAACGCTACTTGTCTTTGAAACTAATGCAATTCTACCTTCCTAACTATAGACCTAATTAGATTATGTTTCCAGTTTCTATAAACTAACACGGTTACTGCATCTTAAAAAGGCGGAACTTTCCAGAGGTTACAATGCTATGATACTAAAGGTACGTCACGCAGACATATGACATACATGCCAGACCGTACCCGCATAAACCTGCATTATCTTAAAAAAACGCCATTTTACTGCTTAGAATAATATATATTGACTGAATTACAACTATGCTACATTTTAAAATGTCTGCTTTTTTAATTGAAATAGATATTCAATGTAAATTGAATTAAATCGTTTTTGTTCGCACTGTCAAATTGTTTTTCTTCAGCTAAAATGCCATAAGAATGCCATAAGAAATCAAACATACCTTTAATGCATGTAACAATTTCTGACCATGATCCATCGTGTCGACATGTCATTCCGTTTTGTGATGATAGAACATAACCATGATCGCAATGAAAGTTGTTTAAAATTTCTCCAGGGCTGAAAGTTGTTCTCCAATCTTTACAATTTGCTGCATGATTTGGAAGTGTGCAACCTGAAAATGCAAATAAATAACACTTATTATTATATTATTTGCATTTTTTGGTGTTTAGTTTTTGCGTCTAAAAGAATATAAGAAACCAAACTTAACTTTAATGCATGTAACAACTTCTGACCAAGATCCACCACGTCGACATGTCATTCCTTATTCGGATGACAGAACATAACCATGTTCGCATTCAAAGTTGTAAACAGTTTCTCCAGAACTGAACGTTGTTTCCCAACCTTCATGATTCGCTGCAAGATTTGGAAGTGTGCAACCTTAAATGCCAATCAATAACATTTGATATATGTAAATGCATTTTCGCACTGTGTAAAAATTTAAACTTACCATCTAAATTAAATACTGAATAAAAAAGATATATGTTAACTGAGTAACTGGTGGCGGTTGTCAAGAATTTTCCACGTTGTTCCAAATTCTCGACATGTGGCGGTTAGGTCAGCCTCCACCAGTATATCTTAACGTTGTGTAATAAGTTTGTTTGTTTCAAGTATACTGTATTAGGCCTCTGTTCACAGGGCCTCCACATCTGCATTTTAAACATATACTTTATATCATATGTATTTGTATATTGACATTTATGTGAAGCTGTGACCAATTCCTGCCAACCATTAATTTAAACGAAATTAGATACTAATTGCTTGCTATAGTAAAATTATTAATAGTAAAAGTAATGTATTCATACAACTGTCTTGGGTTGTTCTTTTTAGTATTATTATTTCTGTGCCAAGCTATCTTCAGTAATGTGTTTTTAATGATTACCATTCAAAACCTGTTACTGAAGGAGCTCTTATCCTGTTGTAAGGGCCCACTTTAGCTTATGTCTTGTTGGTATATTAATATACTTGTTGCGAATTAATCTCCTTTTGGGTCCTTTCAGTTTTGCACATGGAAGAAGAAGGTCGTTTGCAAATAGATGCGAGGGTTGATTTTGCTTCTTATCGGAGGAATCCTCGATTGTTTATACTTGCTGATGTTTAATATCCCACCCTCCACTCCCCTTATTTTGCTTGTGTTCTCCTTTTTCTTTATAATTTCAGGTACATCTTATGTGTTCAAGTTCAGCCTACACCTTCCTACCCTTCAGTCGTTACAGCTTCACATGGAATATTGGCAGTTTTCACATGTTAATGTACGGACATGACAGTGTCTGTTTTCCAGAACTGTGAAATATGTACGTGTCATATATAAACGTTTAACGTAGTCACTGATTCTGTATGTCTGTTTTTTGTATACCTGATCTCCGTTGAATTCTGATCCCAGGTTCGGCGGTTAGGTCAGCCTCCACCAGTATATCTTAACGTTGTGTAATAAGTTTGTTTGTTTCAAGTATACTGTATTAGGCCTCTGTTCACAGGGCCTCCACATCTGCATTTTAAACATATACTTTATATCATATGTATTTGTATATTGACATTTATGTGAAGCTGTGACCAATTTCTGCCAACCATTAATTTAAACGAAATTAGATACTAATTGCTTGCTATAGTAAAATTATTAATAGTAAAAGTAATGTATTCATACAACTGTCTTGGGTTGTTCTTTTTAGTATTATTATTTCTGTGCCAAGCTATCTTCAGTAACTGAGTAATTATTGGTCAGTTAAGCAATATACCTAAGACAATGCATAACTTCATTTGAAAGCTTAATTAGAAGGTTGGTAATTTTTAGCTTGCCAACACTTCTGAAAAACTGACCGGTCACTTTACCTTGCTATCATTTATTACGGATAATACATTTTTTCATATGCTTTTGAACAAGTATTTTGCAAAATACTCGAATCTCACCGTACATGAACTCAGTGCTGTTATATTTTCTGGTCCTTTGGGATCATTGAGTCTATTCGATTTTACAATAACTAAGTTCCACTGCAGTCGGTGCTAGGGGCGCGTGAGGGGTGTTGCACATTTCATTATCTCTCTTGAACAGACTCAAATCAAATTCAGTCGTCGTGGAATTATATTCTTGGAAATGACATTTTTATAGATTTTATTATCATAACTGTTTTTGCACAGACTGAAGAATTAGCACCTTGAAACCGAGATAGTACATCTTCGCACATTGTATTATTACTAACATTGTCCCTAAAATCAAATGTCTGCTGTAACATATTGCAGATTCCGTTGAAATTATTAAATTGTCAGGAACTTTATTGCAAAAACATGGCATTAGAACATTAGCAGCACATTATACTGGAGAAGTATTTGGTATAATTTGCAAATTGCCTAATTTCATATTTGTTTTATCATATCACATTATTTCAATTTCAAAATTCAAGAAATGGCAAGATTATTTCAACAAGTTCTTGAATTCATGACTAATTCAACAGGTGTTAAAGCAAAAGGTCAAAAGTTTTAAAAACATTGTGACCCTTCTTCCGTTTTATATGAAAATACGTTTAAAATTATAGTTGAAAAAGCTGCCTGTAAAATTTTATGTTTTCCATAAAATCTATACATTTGCTAAACAAAGTTTATTAAGCAATACCAAATGTTAATGATGATCAAATCTTGAAACAATTACACTTTCTGAACTTACCACAGTATTGTAACCCCGAGTGTGAAACATTTCGAATTCCGGGCACTTTAATACGATACATTAGCATGTTGCTTACAAATTGTAGAAACATACAAATAGATCCTCTTCAATATAAGTTTTTGCAGTTTTTCGATTGTGGGTTGGCTTTTTTCTAAAGTCTGTCATTCTTTAAACTAAGAGGGTCATTCTAAAAACAATCACGCCCTTCCATGACAAGCAAGAAACTTGTGTTTTAAAGGATGATACATGAGTGACCCATTCATAATCCTGTAAAATGTTATTGAAAACTAACATACCAGTTCGGAGATATTCAGTTTTGTATCAGGTGTAGTCATATACACGAAGGAAAATACTTGTAGCTATAAAAAGTGACAATAATCTGAAATTAGAGCGTACATTAAAGTACGTGGTTGGTTCTTAGGCAAATACTCAGTGAACTGCATACTTCATACAGGAAGACTGCAGTATCAGAGAAACCATTTTACAGGTGGGTACGTAAAATGGTCAGACAGTCCTTAAAGGCAGGGCTCGTCCTGACAGGCCCAAAACAGCAGTGACGTCAAAGAACATTGCTGTTGTAAGACGTCTGATTAATAAAGACGCCAGGTGTATGGTCTACGAGATAGTGTCTTTCTTGACATGTCACGGGAAGACCTCAAGAGATTTTCACCAAGCACTTGGTTTTAAGAAAGGTTTGTGTTCAATGAATGCCTCACATGTTAACCGAGGAGCAAAATGCCAATAGGATCAAATGTGCATAAAGAGACGCCGAAAAAGTTCTCAAATTTAGATGATCGCACAATGTCACAGCTCCAAGCATGAGGCGAGTCCTGAATATACTTTTATGAGACACGGCGTCGCGTTGACAACAGACAGTTGCTGTGAAAAGGTGACCAGAGACCAGTAATTAAAAAAGTGCCATACGGGATTTGCATTCCGTCTCATTTATCTCAAGGGTTACTGTTGTACAAATTCCTACATCGTCAGTCACTGAAAAGTTTTAAAGAGGCAAAGTACTGAAAGCTGTTAAACGAAAATACAAAAAAAAATGCGTCCAATGATTGGTATTCGCTGTCTCTAGTTGATCAATGACAAAGCTGCTGCTAACCAAAGTGTCATATACCAAAAGCTTCTGAGAGATGAAAATTTAATATCAATGAGTCATCCCGCTTATTCAACAGATCTAACTCCTTGTGACTTTTTCCTCTTTCCAAGGCTGAAAAAGATGCTAGCTGGAAGTAAATATTTAATGGATTAAACCACTTTAGATTAGTAATTATTCAGATATTAAAGACCATACTCAAGTTGACTACTCTGCAGCGTTCACCTCTTGGATTTCTCAACTGTGGAAATGCTCGTAAGTCCATGGCGAATACTTGGAAGGGATAAACCTAATTTAAACTGTCATTATTTCGTATGATCCTCCTAATACGGTTTAAGAAATTGTTGACAATTTACATAGTAACGTACAATCTTAAAAGATATCACTTATTTTATAGATAATACTATAGTAACATTATTAGGAAAACATTATAATCATGTGTTTATCTTTTATGACTGTTTGTCTTGTGAATTGTATTATGTACCTTCTTGTTGAATAATACCACGTATTATGCATTAAATAGTTAAGGCTATTTTAGAGCTTTTAGTATGTTGTACAGTTCCGTGAAATTTCCTTGATATCATATAAGCCCTTTTGAAATATACTCTTGAATGTGAGGTCACGGTTGGAAATTTTGCTAAGTTTATTTGTTCTCGACGTATTATCTTTCCATTTCAAGTTGACTTTCATTGACAGAAGTAAGAAACTATAATGATTTATTTTTATTTTATCTGTATTTTATTTTTTTCTTATTTATCAAAACCATTAAATAATGTTATGTTGTCGATTTACATTACAGACCAAACTCTACCGAACAAAGAAGTTTACAAATCACGTTTAAATAGTTCAGTAATCTCACGTTTTAAAAAGTATAGTTGCATATTTACATAGCCAATTGAGCAGGCTTCTGACTGAAACTACCAGTTTAACTTTTCGACCGCGCACAAAAAAAAAAATCGTCCTGAAAGCAAACATATCGCCTAGTGTTGTACGTTTCCACTCTTTCCCGGAACGGTAAAGCACAATACTGCACATGCAACTTTTTGCAATAGTACCTTTTCACGTTGTCTTCAAATATTTGCATAGTTATATTACGCTCCTCTCTGACAAAGGCAAGACACTGTTATTATGTTAATGTAAAAGCAGTGTTCGTTTAATTATTTAGGAAAATGTCTTCTTTACTCTTCAGCAACTATATAATCAATTGAATAATCAAACTACCTTTAATGCAGGTAACAATTTGAGACCATGATCCGCCATCCCGACACGTCATTCCATTTTGCGATGAAAGAACATAACCACTGTCACATGCAAAGTTGTATAACGTCGTTCCAGGGCTAACAATGTTTTGGCCTTCATAATTTGCAGCACGTGTTGGCAGTATGCAACCTTCTGTTTGAATAAATAACAAGAATACACATTATTTTTATCTTATTGTTTAAGAATCAAAACAACACCAACAAAATGCTACTGTTTCAATTCAACATAAGACATTCATGTTCTTTGTAGACTACTATACGTTTAATTGTAATACCTAGAACTGGAGATTAAATCACTGCTAGGTTATGGCATCATCTCTCAAAAATGAATCATATAATTTTGATATAAAATAACTAAATATTGAAACATTGCATATTTTTACACGTTAATGATTAACAGCTCTGCCTGACAAAATGCTGATCAGTATAAATCTAAAAACTAATGCATTGTCGTAATAATTGTCTGTTTTATACATATAGATGCAAGAAAGAAATAGATTACTAAATATAATAGGTAAAAAATGTAGCACGAATCATTTCATTCCAAAGCGATAAACATGAAGTGTTAGCAACTTTATTATCATGAATATTTTTCATGTATGTTTCGCTGGCTAATGGAGACGGTGATTTACTTAATAAATCATCAAGCTGCCATTATTTGTGTGATGCTGTGATGATAAAACATGATGGATTGTGTGCAACTACATTTACTAGAAGATGAAGTCGCCTGAGCGCGAAATATTATTGTATCCTATATAAACATTTATCAATGATTAGACATTTGCGTTGTTTATAGTTGGATTTAACACGGTCCATAAATCAAATGTTCATTCTTTGGGTTTTGTCTGTGGCTTTTCTTTGGGGGTCCTCCGTTGTGTTCCTTTATTTGCTTTTATTGTCCTAGTTGTTTTACAGTTTACTTTGAGTATGTATTTTAGTGTAAATGTCAATTATTTAAACATCCGTACATCCTCTTTTTTAGAATTTCGTTTAGGTTAGACTGGGTTGCTATTCCTATCCGATCTTTGTTCTTGCTGTTCTACTTTTGTACTGATTAACCTATATATGCGACACTGGATCAGTTAAAGTTGAATAATTACTATGCATTATTCTGCCTGAAATTTATATGCATGTGCTTTCAAAAATTCGTTAGAGCTATCTACCGTTACGGTTATATGCGGTTCATTTCGATAAAATTCTAGGCATTGAAACCATTTAATTCATTGTCTCACAGTTAATGAATTCTATGTAATGCACGTTTTCTTAGAACAAAACAGTTTTAACTAGTCTTACCGACACAAGTTGGTTGTTTGCCACTCCATGTTCTATCTGCTTGACAGTGTCTGTTATATACCTTGATGCTCGTGTTGCCATTCAAAGAGTAACCTTAAAATGGTGTACAATACAGACATGCAGTTTCTTGTCTTAAAATTATATGTTAACAACTATATTTCAAATGTCCATTCATTACGTCTACATTCATAGTCTTATCCTGGGTAATAAAATATTCTTATGGTCTGCGAGTCCATTCGTCTAAAACAACATAGTAAACCAGTGCCCATACTCGTTATGGATTTTGTTGTAACGGGCACCGGCACCAGACCAGAAAGAAAATGCCTCTGTACATGTTATACCCTATCCCTAGGTATTCTATAAGAGCCATGGTTATGAAGGGAAAAATATACTAACCCGTTTCAATCGCGCATTTCATACCTAAAACACGCAGTTCGGTAAATGTGTACTATGGATATCAAACAAGTGGTAATTTATCATCCATTGTGGACCGGTCACACTTCTCCAATACATCTTATCTTAGAAAAACAATGCGTAATTTATAATTATTTCAACGTTAGTTTATACATAATTTATTTTAGGTCGATTGTGAAGGAAGTTCTACAACTTATATTAATCACTCTCGACACCTCAATCCTGATGGAATCCACCGCCACGAGGGTATGAGAGAAGAGGCCAGTTTCTGCCCTTTTAATGCTGAGCGCCAAGCAAGGGAGCCACTGATACCATTTTTTACGTCTTTGGTATGACGCGGCCGGGGATCGAACCCACGACCTCCCACCACTCGAAGTGGACGCTTTACCACTAGGCTATCGAGGCGGTTATTTCAACGTTACACAATAAACTTGCTTGAACTTCCCTAGTGAAGTTCCGTTCTAGATTACAAAACCATTCTGATTGGCTGTTGTGAAAATGTATGTCAATCGTCATTTTACTACACGTGTTCGCTAAGATGTGAAGATGCAGCAAAATGAATAAAATAAACAGAACATATGCAGACCAATGTACGATCTCAAATTAAAGATCATATACAAGATGAATTTCATTCATCATTTCGTGTGTTAGTGTAAAATTGTGATTTTTTTAAATTCTGTTTTAGTTTGTTTACATTTCGCCAAACATGTGCACACTGCAGTGACCTCTAGAAAAGATGTTCATTAGAGAAGGTCAAGCAAGTGTTTTCTGTAACGTTGACGAAAGCATAAATATGTTGATAATCACAGCAATGTGAAATATTGAGACAATGTGACTGTGGCACGATGGAAGATAAATTATCGTTTGTTCAATAAACTAGGTACCATTCACCGAACTTTAAGTTGAGAAATGTACAATTGAAACGGGTCAGTATATTTTCCCTTTCATGACCATGGTTCTTATAGAATACCTTAGGGTAAGGTATTACATGTACAGATGCACTTTTTTCTGGTCTGGTGCCAGTGGTTGCGGGGAGGTCTAATAAGCAATCTAGGCGGATATATACTAATATGTCGGCGGGTCTACTCAACAGTCGATTCAAAAACGCTACCAAAAAAAATTAAACTAGTCACGGTCTTAGCTACTGGCGCAACATGAAACCTAATATAACAATCAAACAAGATTTAGCTTACCAAAAGGTTCCTTCTAGCGCATATTAAATATTCTTTTTAAGGGATCTTTAATAAAATAATTATGAACTATGTGTTTTGCTAGTTTACGTGCATTCTTATCTATTCATTATAAGAATACTTAAAGTTATTTCACACAAACATTTATTTAACTTAAAAAAAACAACACCTTTTGATGAGCGATCCTACCGTACAATAATAAATACCATATCTCTGTCAAATTGTCGGGAATCAATGTCGACAGCTGTGCAAGTGGCACAGATCAGAATTTAGTCGTATGTTTCCCTGTTTTAATTAGCTATACAGTGGAAGAAAAGATCTGCTATATGCCAGTAATTTCATTGCATGAATGGATACAGCTCCAAAACTAAACCAGCAGAAAAGGGGCTTTTATATAAGTCGGCACCTACAAACTGATGGATTTGAAAAAAGTGCGTACAAAAAGTTCACAACTTAAAAATTAGAAAACAATTAATCAAAAGGCATGAAATTACAAAGTTCGAAATATTTATAGCTCAGTAAAGTGAAGAAATGCATTATACAGTTCTAGATAAAAACAAGGGAAGTAACTGAAATGTTGTAATCCGTTGATGGTACGTATCGTGCAATAGCATTCACAGACAAGTAAAAAATCTCGAATAACTTTATTAGTACAGTATGTTTTGATGGTTATACTTAAAATATCAAAATAATAAAGTTGGTATGAAATAAAATCGTAAAAGCAAAGAATGCAACCGAGAAGAATAATAGTAGACGATATTTTTGGGCGGGAGACTATTTTTAGATGATGAATATTCATTTAGTTTAAATCTTGATTCTACAATATGACATGTAAGATTTAGGAGTTAGATAGTTTAAACTAAATTATTGTTTTTTGTAGGTCTGTTTATTACATAGTTGTATTTCAATAAAGATTGACTTAAAGATGCGTAAAAACACATTGGCAAAGAGGCTATTTCTAATGAATATGCATTCATGAGTACAAAATGGCGGCGCCTACTGGAATTCGGATGCCTTTGATGATACCCTTGTATTCATTACCTGCTCAGTCAAGTGTGACATGTTCACCATAAGTGTTCCTTCTCATGAGAAGGAACAATAAACAAACTGATTAAACCTGACATGTCTGTATTTTTATTTTGAAGGTTCGAATTCGCCTCACAAATAAATTGTAAAAAGTATTATCAATTCGATGAATTGCTATTATAGTCAAGTAGTACATTTTCAAGAACAATAATCATTCATAAATATCAGTCACATAGGACATTTATAACATATTTATTGTAAAATGCAGGACAGTACCAAATAAACACGACCCAATACGTAGATATTTTATGAAGCTGAGTGAGGTGCGAATGTATATAATGGAACACCACTGTGAATTTTCCGTATTTTATTATTCACTGAATTTAGGGCAACAATAACACTTCAATTCAATTTATCAGAACAACAATAACAATAATAAACTTACTTAGAAATTTTCAGCATGGATAACCATTGATCTAATGAAACACAATTAAATTTCAAAAACTAATGTTTAGATAAAAACATTAGTATATAAATTCAATATTTATAATGGACATTCATAAGACGTAACCTCATTGGTTAACCAAAATAGGTAAACTGATTTATAAGTTAATGACAGCTTTCAAGAGCATATTACTCTTAAGGCTACTACAGATGAATCAAAGCGGCATATAACAATGTATCTAAGTAAAAAGTCATTCAACGGTAGGTGACAATTTAATATGTCTATTTGGAATGAAATAATGTCTTGTCCAGTAGATACAGTAATAGTTGACTGACATCATTAAAAGAAAAACTGGCTTCTCTTCTCTCATACCCTCGTGGCGATGGATTCCATCAGGAATGAGGTGTCGAGAGTGATTAATATAAGTTGTAGAACTTGCTTCACAATCAAATTAGTATGAACAAATAGTTGACAAACGTTCTTATTATGTAAGGGTTAAAATTAGTTTATTTGTCCAGACAATATTGTTTGTAAAAAATATTATCTCAAACCTCAGACAGTATCAGTGTAAAATTTAGTATCAGTTTGTTATGTCACAAGGTATAAAATCATATAAATTATATCAAGGCCTATATTGTATATGGTAAAATTGGCATTGAAATGAAAATAAACAAAGCAATGAAAATATCTGAAGTATGTACTGCAAAGTCTATAGTGTTTTAAGTATAAAGTGAATTTTAAATATTCAATACAAAATATATTATTTTTGTAACTAAATATGTGTTATTTTCAAAAACCTGTTTTACTATATAACATTAATGAATACTATTCTTCATTTTGGGCCTCCTTATCCTAAAATACTTACGGTAGTTCTGCACGTTATTATCAAGTATTTTTCTAAAATGTAAAATTTGATAAAACCCTGACTTAAAACTTCAGAATACACTTATATAAAAGGATGGTTCGTGTGCTCTATTTTTCTCTAGACTGACTTGAAATTATATGACCTAAAACAAATTTTTATTATGAGCTTGGCCTCTTTTATAACCTATGTTTTTAAAGTCATAGATATAACTTTTCCGAAGTTATCTGGATACTGTTATATCATCAAGCACATTGTAAATTTATTTTCTAGCTACTTCATGGTTATTTACTGGTTTGCCTAACTGCTAAAACTATTTATGCGACTTCCTATCTATTATATTGTGTATTTATTCCTTGTTCATCCGCAAAATGTATTGTAAGCAGTTATTAAAGTCTCATATTATTGATGTTATTGTTGTTGTCTTTCTTTTAATTTCCTTTCTAAAGTTCAATACAAAACGCGTAGGAGATTTCAGGTCTACAATATTTGTATTTTGCTCTGCCTTACTGATCTACTTTCATTTAATTATGGTTATCTCAGGACCCGGTATACCCGGTATGCTTTAATGGTATTAATTAATATAGCCTAGAACAAATCATGGTCTTAATTTGTACAGTTTCTTAGTTTATTATCTTTCTAAAATTAATATTTAGATAAAACTACATTGTTGCCATGAACATGTAAAAATGTTATATTTCTTTAGGCATTCATGATGAAAATATTTTGAGGTCTATATTTTCTCAAGCTTAGACAAAATTAGATAATAAGAAATTATGTAAAAATATTCAGTTAGACAGATGGCAACTTACCGATATTACATGTGTATTCGGCTATACTTCCATAAACATTTCGAACTCCTTCATTTGTATTCTGGGATATTTCTCCATTTCTAATACTTGGCAACTCTGGACATTGGTTTACTGTTGAAAAAAAACCTTATATTGATTTTATTTCAAAAATGAAAATAGGTATCACATTGAGACAACATCTCAACTGAAAAGAAGTCATACGTGATAAATTTCATAAAACGCTAGTAATTTCTGCATGCAACTTACATGAAACATACCATTACAAAATAATTTAAAAATAAAATAGTGCATTTTTCATAATTATGTACGTTTGACATGCCTTAATTTTCTGCAATTCGTCAATTGTCATACAACGGGAAAAAACGTCTCTTCAGAAAAAAAAATGGAGATTATCAGTTACTACATTTCATCAAGCAATAATTACCCTAGAGTCGAGTAAAATTCCTGAACCTATGAAATGAGTACATGCAGTGTTAAATAAAAAAAAAATTGAACAAATGTTAACGAAACAATAATAAAAAAATATCTCTTAGATGAAAGTATTTCTTTGTTTGACCAATTATTGCATTAAAAATATTACTATATCCCTCTTACAATCCAACGAACAAATTACAGTCCATGTAATTCTGAATATAAATACGAAAAATGACGCAAGAAGTTGTTGTTTGAAGTGGAGATGAACTTTGCTACATTTTTGTCGATTTTAACATTCTAATGATATATCAAGTAAGTTCATGTATGTCTGAAAAACCCACCATAACCTAGTGACCTATTACCCCTAATATCCCTAACCCCATGAATTCTGATATAATTAGTATAATACAGCTATTGTACAAGATGACAGGTGAAAGTTTTAGGTCCTCCCAAAATAATGTATTTTCACTATTTCATCTACAAACTAAATCAGTCATTCTCTTTCAGTATAGTTTTAAAAAATAGAATATTAAATACCTTGCACTGCAGAAAGAAAGTGTTGTCAAAAATAACCTTAATACATCCATGCAAACCTGTGTTCTATCCAGGCATGAATATTGTTTTAAACTAAATTTAATATGCATAAAAAGCCTGCAATACAGCAATAAGCTGAAGTGTCATCGCTTTGTTGACCTCTTGTGGTGCCAAGAAATGGTAAGCGGAAGAACTAGAAAAAAATAAATAAATAGAAAAACCACAAAATATGTTTGATTTAGGTTAAGTTTGTTTAAAAGAAATTATTTTGTCGAGAAGTAGCAATAGATTCATTACCCTTTAAGTGTATGTTTGTCTAAAACACTGAGGGTGCTACGTTTTATTTGAACTTGTTAAACATAAGGTAGCATTAATGAATGTATCCAAACAAATTACGTTCGGTACATTTTAGCAAGAAATAGGAGACTAACACAATTTTCGACGGCCATTTTCAAGTCAAGATGTCACTGGATAAATAGACAGCTTAGCGAAGTATAGCAAAAAAAAAGAAATAAAAAAATAAAAAAAAATAAAAAGAAAGAAAGGACACAAAATCATTTTTGATAATATTCGCCATGGACTGTAATCTCTTCGCGTTATGCACACATATTGCCTCTTGAAATGTCAATGACTCATCTGTCTTGAAGATACAACTTAATTGTTGATTCTGTTATCATACATGGAAATGAAAAAGCTCACCTTTTAACAAAATAATTGATCGTTCCTTTAATGTTTTAATATCAGCTTTCATTGTTAAGACATCCTGATCAATCGTAGAAAGAGATGTCTCAAGCGCTGTAACATTCTTATCTATTGATACATTTACTTGGTACTGTTTCTTCGCCTTTGATTGCATTGTCTTGATCTCGTTTTTAACATTTAACAAACCATCAGACATCCGCTTGTCAATTTCCGCTATGTCCGTTGCAACGCTTTTGTTCATCGCAGCAAGGTCGAGCCCTAGTTCTGATATATCTTTGTCACTTAATGCATTACTTTGACTTTGCAGTTCTGAAATATTTGATTGAAGAGTTTTGATGTCGTTTTCAACTTGATCAAGACCATCGTACATCTTTTGTTCCACCTTTTCTATGTCATCAACAATGTACGTTAGGTTGGAGTTCAGCACGAAATCAACTTTAAATTTTAAGTCACTAATACTTTGATTGAAGAATTGCATGTGCTTCCTCATATCTGATTCTGCTTGAATCCTTTTTACTTTCTCTGATCGAAGAGCTTTAGCTATCAGGCTGTGCAGTTTCAATGTATTAGTAGGGACCTTCTTGGTATGCTGTCTGTTTGATTCAATCGAAGACAGTCTGTTTTCAAACCTTTCAAGCTGGGCTGTGTCTAAAAATTTAGAGAACCGCATTTATCATATAATAACTTTTTCTTTTTGGTGACAAATATTTTGTAGAATGTGGGTGAACATTGACTTGAAAGATGCATCCTTTATACGAGTACTTTAACAAAAAGCGATACAACCGCATTGTAAACACCGCGCTCAACCGTTAACAATGTCAAACGGTGTATGGCGAAACATGTAATACCGATTTGCATTAATTTCAATGACAGATTTCCATGCTGGGTAAATTAGCAATCAATTATTTATTAAAATGTATAGATATGAATACATATGTGTAAAAAGTTCAATGCGCAGATACGTACCTATATGTCGTTATTACAAACTATTGTATACTTATGAGAACAACTGACATACGCCCATATTTTCAGAGTAAAAGAATTTACTTGGTAATCTAACCAAGAGGATTAGCTTTCGTTTCGTTAATCCAAGCAGTTCAGAATATTATATTTTGACAACAAAATTTGCTTAGCTTAATGTGTGTTGAAAATAAGTGCTACATGTAGGCTGTGTAACTAATAATACAAACTTCAAGTAGGAACTATCTATTCTAGATATATGTGTAGTTAACTGCATGAAAGTACAAGGAATGAAAAAATATTAAAATATCATTTTTGAAAAAGAGTTATTTCAGCTGAAGAAAAATGACCCTGGGTAAAATAATTGTGAAAAAAATGGAGACAACTCCGGTAGGACTTTATGGTAGGCTTAGATGGTTATTGACCTAGAACCTCATGCAAACTATGCACTTTTTACCTCTAAGCAGACAAATTTGCCACATGGATTAACAATCTGAATAGAAAACTATGTAAGGATCAAATAAGTTAATGCCCTAGGGAAAGTGTGACATTTTCTGTGGTGAAATTTGTCAACAAACAGACGATTATTTTTAAATGTCAAAAACCCACATGATTTTACAAGGCGAAATATGTTGAAAAGGCTACTGCTGGAAAAAGAACAATCTCAACATATATGGGAAAAATATCTACAAATATGAGAAAATCGAAGAAATCAATTTTAGGACTGTTAGATGCATGACTGTGTTATCATGCATAGCATTTAACATAGATAGGTTACTTTTCCTTTGCACTGATATAACATGGACAGGATTAGGAATAACAAATGATGTTCACCAAACAATTTCACTATACAAACGGATTGTTTCCCTTGTGTAAAGAAGGCTTAGGGTAAGTCTCTACTACATGACATGATTGTACCAAAGTGTGGCCCTTATAAACATGACTCAGAAATCTAATAGATAATGTATCACTTTCCGCCCGTTTGTTTGTATGACACTAAGATATATATTTTATGATACTAACGGACGTTTGCAATTGACAGCGTGCTTCCGTATGGAAAGAATTGGCATGTTTAAAATAATATGGGGACAAGGAATATTATTCGCAACTATATATGTTATATATTTCTTTCAATATTACTTAAACCACTATCATTATCTTATGTTTACAGCTCTCTCTCTCTCTCTCTCTCTCTCTCTCATAAAAACAGTTTTATCAGCGGCAGCCATCATTGTCTGATTGACCGTGTTAGAGATCTCGATCTAAAATTGTAAAGTATGCAAAAACTACTACGTTAAAAATTGAGAGAGAGAGAGAGAGGGAGCGGTGTAAAATTAAGATATAAATAGTGGTTTAATAAGTAATATTGAAATGGTTATGACATATATGGTTGCGATAAAATCCCAGTCACATTATTTTAAACACGCCATTATTTTCCATACGAAAAGAGACACTATTATCATTTCAAATACTTTGAAGGAACACTTCTTACCACATATCTTATCGTTTGCATAGTAATCTGTTCTCAGCAATATAACCGCATCTTCCCTTCCCTCCATATGGAGAACAACAAAGCTCATTTCCGATAATTTGAAAGAACTTGTCTTACTATGTGCATCGCACCGTATTAAGGCGTTTTAAAATGTTAAAAAAACAGTAACATAAAATTAAGTCAATACACTATGCTTATGATGCAAGCAGTAATTCCTTGTTGGCCGAGCGGTAACGGTATACGTGTTATACTTTTTCGCCGGGAGTTCGATTCCTAAACCCGTAAAATTTTTATTTTAAAAATTGTAATAATTGTTTTGTTTTGTTTTGTTTCTTCAAAAGATTTAACGAAGACTACACGAGTTAGTTAATCTAGTTCTAACTTGTTCACTAACTTATACACGTACATATGTTTAAATATACTTCGCATTTAATAAGATCTAATGTTTTTGTAGTGATCCGTTGATATTTTCAAAGCTCAACGGGTTAGCTCTATAATTTTATATCAATCTTACACTTCACTTTAAATAGCATTGCCCGGTCATAATTTCAGTATCTCTCGATTTAAAGATACTACCGATTTTTATACGAAAATAAGAAAAGAAAACAACTGATTAGAAACCAAAGAGAAACAAACTTACACAAAGTATGTAAATTAAATGCAAAATTAAAAAAGAACCATCCGAACTATCACCAAAAATAATGTCCATCCACACAACCTACTGCGCCATCAAGCGAACTGTTGAACTGTGTTTGTATTTGTGAGCAACATTTTATGACATTTTTTAGTCTTCATATATTCTGTTACAGATTTATTTAAGGAATAAAAACATCGATTACACAGAGTTAGATCCCTGTTAGAAATGTGTATTTTATTACTTTTAATAAAACGTTTTAATAGCCTCACATTCATAGAAAAGTTTTTCAAAAGTGGAATAATTATTATGGTTTCAATACATTGTCTAGTTTTACATTTGTATTTGATATTTTGATATTTCAACGACCTGAAACAAAAGGAATGTTTTAGAATAGCATGTAACTTCGAAATTCATCTATTTTCAATCTACCTTGGTTGCGCAACAAAGATAGACAAAGGTAGGTAATAATAATTTAATAAAATGATTTTGGCAAATATGTACTTGTAAATACAATTTTTTAACAACTTTACTACAGTAGTGTTAATGCTTAATGAAAACAAAAAACACATTCCTTATTATTACTCTTTGGTGACAGGAAACTCCAAGTGCTGCATTTAAGACTTCACACTAAATGTACTTCACTTAATTATCACCTCTTCCTTAAAGCATTTCTCTTAATCAAATTTCCACTACTTCTTTGAGTGTCCATTTCTTTCTGCCTGTCGAAACGATCTATTAAATAGTCTAGGGATTTGACATTGACTTGAACACGATTTTATTTGGCTATCCTAACCTTTCTGGTCAGGAAAACACTATACGTTCACATGTACTAGCCTACATATCAGATAGCAAGAGTTTCCTTTAGTTTTATAAGACAGCTCCATTGAGACATTTTCTTAGTCCTTCTTTCTCCCCTTTCTTCTATTTCTGTCTTTTTGTCAAATCACATGAATCGTAAAGTTTTCATCATATACGTGTTTACAATTATATTCAATTAAATTGTTTCTTAAGACTACATTCATTATCCCGGAACAACTAAGAGCTCATGTATTTGCCCAAATTATTTTTCCGCAAAGGAGAAGTATTCTGTAAAACTATGTGTCTTTTATTCTTATCCTTTCTTACTTATCTTGTTTAAACTAAGATGTATGTATTTAATTTGTCCATGTATTACTTGGATTAAAATATTTTTAAACCAAAATAGCGCTTGGTTGGGCAACAAGGATGGGACAATTTTAAAAATACTTCCAGTGAACATCTGACGTGTATTAATAACTTTGTGAACATAAATAACTGTAAATGATTTGGCTAAATTTTAATAAAATTCATTTGTTGACCAAAATCGGATTAACCACCTTTAAACGAGAGTGCTACTGCTTGTTTATTTATATATGGCTAAAATATAAACGCCATAATACTGTGATGCAAGGATAAATCTTTTCTCAGCAATATCACCACAGCTATTTAATGTAGTGTTAAAAAGATTCTTAAATGTTTTAATTTCTCCATTGAAATTCCAAAGATAGGCGTTACTTTACCGGATATTTTGTATTACTATGGCACCCAGCGTTACTGGTTGAACACGATTGTTTTAAAACCGTGACTTTGGTTGCTTATCTGACTCTATTCAATTACACCTGCGTTATGGCAGTTATTATTCATATCAGGAAATTACTAGTAGGATATTTAATATATTGACGTCTTTTGAAACCAAAAGAAATGCATGAATCTTGTAGAAGGCGAGATTATTTAAACATAGCACCAAAACTGATACGTTCGAAACAATGTAATAAATATTTTAAGATGCACGTGCGTTAAAACATTTTATTGCTTCATGACATCTCGTAATAAACTATAAGGAACCATTTATTAAATATAATTTCTATATGAATTTTTATCTATGTTAAGTCAAAATTTAGATATTTATTTCAAATTGATTTATACAATAGTAAATGCTATTTTCAGAATATTACAGAAGGTCTTTGAATTTAATGGAATAAACATTGAAATTCTGCATCTGTATGCACGAGGACTTGTTCAGCAAGCGTTGAGTTACATTGCTAAATGACTTCAGTTCGGCGACAAATGATGCTGATTATATATGTAAGTTCGAATGCATAGCATAAAAATACTTACCCAAACTCCGAGACGATGTTGCCGAAGACTTTTCCTGAAGCATTGACTCCATTTTATCCATTCTCGCTTGAAGCATAGTGTTCTCCATCTTCAAATCAAATATTTCCCTCGACATTGTACTTTTCAAAACACTGACTAATCCTTCACACTTGCAGTCCTCCCCCAAAACAAACGGGTGTTTTAGAAGCAACATTACCGTTATGAAAAAATACTGGCTTTTTATAGCCATGGTTTTACGTCTGATAATTAACACAGCTCATTCAAAACTTCTTTTTGTGTATAAAGGACAGATACATGCATGCATACAAAGTAGGCGGATGTAAGCCCTTAAACACTTATACATAATGTCTTACTTGTACGTAATCTAGACAATAGAAAAAAACGTAATGAGAGCTTTATTTTAAAGATGTTGTTTAAGATTTATTCTGGTGATCACATACTCAAACGTATGTGTGTGAGTGCGTGTGCATTTGTGTGTGTGTGCGTGTGTGCGTGTGTGCGTGCGGGCTCGCGTGTGCGTGTGTGTGTTCGTGCCTGCGTGTGTTTGGGTTAAGCGTCTTTTCAACTGTTTCTAAGTCATGTAAACGACGGTGATTACTTGTAGCATTAAGAACAATACCCAACTTTATGACACGTGACTTGGTACCCAACTCCGTCACCAGGATTGCAGTTCTTGAACTCAGTTATTCATTTTACTGTCTATGATTGTGTACAGATTCTTGTTATCATTTATACATTTTATCAGTTCAATTGAAAAATGATAAAAAATTACCGAAACGGGATATCATTTAAGAGTTTTATTGTTTCGCTTCAGAGTGCCCTGTACTTCTTACCGTCACCTACATTACAACACACTTTTTCACATTACAACAAACTTTTTCACATTACTACAAACATTTTTTTCACATTTCCTTCAGTAGTTGAAAAAACTATTAGAAGATACAGACTAAAGTACAATAAAAGAGATAATTTAAAACTAACAATTATTAGAAATTGGTTCTTGTGTTCTTTAGTTTCACTCTTATTATTTTTTCTTGAAATTCCCTTCAGATGTCACGATTATTAAATAGACAAAAGTAAGAATAAAAGTATAAAATTGAAGACCTTTCAAAAATTATGCAGGTAATATATAGCTATTTTACCTTTAGCATTTGGCACTTAGCATCAAGTATATGGCATACAGCATTTGGTATGTAGCATTTATCTTAAATCGGCGTCCGATTTTATATAGCTGAAGATTAAGAATACAGAGCTGGAATGAAAATAAATGAATGCTGAGTTAGAAGGCAGAGCTCGGCTACTGGCAGTTGATTGTCTAAACATTGACATCATGCTCAATGTGTCACGGAATTTTTTCACGTATCATTGTGTATGTTATTGTCAACTGAAGAAGCTTATTAAAGCGAAACATGTTTTGACAAAACTGTGTTGGTTTATGAATTTTCAACACGAACTTATTTTCACATTTATAGAGAATGACAGACTGGTTAGACAATCGTAAATGCATCTTTATGTGTTCTTTCAAAGAAGGTAACAACGCCATTTCTGTGCAAACACGACGCACACTGTCAGTCAGATTCTGTTTCTGAACATACAAAAAAGGGAACTCTGTCGATAGGATATGGATGCCCCCACTTTGCCGCTTTTCACATAATAAAAACATTGATATTTATTTTCCTTTGAGACTACATGAAATTTGGGTCAAATCTTGCGTCTGTACAATTTTTTTAATGAATAGTTAGTGTCACAGTATTCAAAAATGATGTTTAAATCTAATGTAAGGTTCGCGATTCAACCACAATCAATACTTCTGCACAGTGTTTGGACTTTGGAATTCCACAAGGCTCTGTTCTTGAGTCTGTACCTTTTATAGTATATATCAATGACCTTACACACAGATAAATCATCCATTGGCATACGTGCTAATGATGCAACAATGTCTGCATACTTATGATAAAACAGTGACTGAAGTACCCAATTTTTCCCATTTTAACATTCTACTCCATCTTGATTATTGTTGTACTATATGGCGAAACTGCACTAATGAGCTTGTAGAAACTGTCTTAGAATTTTTAAAAAACGTGCCGCAAGAATCATTCTTGACAAAGAATATAACGCTCCGTCAGCTGAATTGTTGAAAGAATTCAAATGGATGACTTTCTTTGAGAGAATAAAATATAAAAAGGCAATCATTGTTTATAAATCAATTAAAAATCAATCAACTGAACACCTTGCTTCAAAATTTATCTAAAAGCAAACAAGTAATCACCAATTAGGTCAAATGAAAACAATGAAATTAAAGTACCAAAGCCAAATATTGATTATTTTTCGTAAATCATTTCATTTTGAAGCTGTAATTTGGAACAACACCTTAACATATACGCTCATTAGATACGTTAGAAAAAAATCAGCCTTCAGCGGTCATTTTATATACATACATATTTAGTAGTAAGAATATACTCCCAGTACTATTCGGTCCTCATTGCACATAGCAATATCATTGTGGCATGTTGTCATATTTTGAGCTTAACTTAACTTGGTATATTCTACATATTTAGCTTAAACATATTTACATGAAATTGATTCATTGTCATTTATTGTTGCTTTTTTTCTATATGGTAATGTCAAATCGAACAAAGGCAATCACTAAAGGATCCATGAGGCGAGCTAACTATTTTCATTGATCAGACAGTTTTAGAATGCCTCCTTTGAGAGATATCAAATTACATGTAGTAGAATTTACAGTATCTACTAAATGAACTGAAGTACAGAGCTGCGAAAGATACTGGTTGGGAACCATTTTCCGGACACATTTTTATATTTCAGCTCAATTATTCCCCCTAAAAATATTTGACATAAATGAAGCCCACACTGCACAAAACTCAGCTCCTTCCACATCCGATGTCATCATTGCGTTGTGACGTAAAATATGGGTTCCATGGGTCCTTAAATGGGGTCACTAAAATAAGTTTTTTTTCCCGTCAGGTAAGCCAGTATCCGGACAAATACTTTGACGTGTTTTGTTGTTAATTTATATCAAAATAAGTAATAAAACTATTTCTACACATTTCTTTATCATTCATTTCTTCAAAATTGCACATGAAACACAACCCGACGTTCAATAGCAGCTACGAAAGCAAACCGAGTTTGACTATAAAAATCTCGAATTTCGTCTTATACGAATTTTTGATAATTCCAACAGATATAGAATAAAATTAGTGCAAAAATCGACAGCCCTGCATCTTACGTAACTGTTAGCGTGAAATTAAAAGAAGAACATGTTATCAACAGACAATCATCATGACGTTTGATTATTTCTTCCCCACTTGATACCTCGTCATTTGTGAACTACTGCGCATGCGCAATGCTATCTTCATGCCCCGTTAAGACAGAAAGTTGTTTTGTAAACGCATGTGAGTTATCATCAAAAACCCAAACATTACACAGCCTTATAAAATAGTGGTTTGTTGTAGACATGAAGAACAACCACCTAAATGATATAGATAAAACAATTACATGAATAACAACGAAATAAAGCGGATAATACATGTGTCCGGAAACTGGTCCTGTCCGGAAAATGGTTTCCAACCAGTAATGTGACTTGAAACAGAAATGTTTTAAACAGGACGATTTATTTTTGCTTTTGCTAGGTTTAGTGCCGTTTTTAACAGCATTTCAGTATGTAACGGCTACCAGTGTTTCTGGATTCTGTACCAGTACTTACTTGTTCACTGCAAGCACTTGCCACTTTCTCTATAAGACTCCTGACACAATGTCTATCATCAAATCATCACGGAGAACATACGCCTCGTCCTCTATTTTTGCGACTACAATCATATATTGTGCATATATACATTAATAACAGATGTGTATGGTTAACCAAACGTTATCTAACTGCATACATCAAGTGTATATTTTTCCTGTTCAACATCTAACCTTTTTGGTAAACAAATACCGTAGACTTGAACGATTTTTCTTATTGACAGATGTCATACTTTGATTTGGAAATTTACAAATAATTTAAAATGACATTTACGTCAATATATATCTCCGACGAGGGCATCCGCTCCTACCTTTAAAAATTGCACCACTAAAAATCCTCTCCTGACAGTTCTGCCCGCTTAGCTCAATGTAGAGAGCACTGATTGATCCCCAGGCTAGGCCTATGTTCACTTTCCGTGATGCATACAGTATATATCATTAACATAAATCACCAAGGAAACCTATATATATATGGTTGAAATATGAGAGAATGTTATTTAAATTTAAACTTCCCATGTTTAAAACCCCATAAAACATAAAAAGCAGACGTATTACACATATACTTACATGTTAAAAGTTATTAAATATTCTATAACGTAACGTAAAGAAACAGGTACAACATTTTACTATCAATAGTTTCCGCTTATAAATACACTCAATGTACGTCATAATTGTTGATATAATTGTAAATAAAGTGTATATAACAAAACAGTTTAAGTTGTAAATTGATGTAAAAGTTATCCGCTTACATTGTTTGCAATAATAAATAAAACTTGTTATTATTTGTTTTGTTTAAAGTAGAGGAAATTGGCAAATTAAGTATTTTCCATCAGCTTTGTCGGCATTTTTCGTTTTTACGGAAAGCAATGTTCATGTTAACCTTTCAGCGATGGCGCTGGAATAAATTTTCTTGTAGCCATGACTTTAGCCATACATATCACACAGAAATTGCAGAGTATCATTACGTATCCACTACCATAAAATGTTAAAATTAAGTTCAGTTTAAACATATTTTATTTCAAACATATGTGCATACTACAATTTACAATATTGTTAACATATATGCTGAAAAAGGATTAGATCCGAAAGCTAAGCTTATAAAGGTCTTCTCCTAATTAAGTTAAGTTTGATGACAAGGAACCTAAGTGAAACGTTATTCGGAGAAAAGTACTCCTGATCAATGCTTCTAAATGGGTAAAGCATGTGAACTTGAGAAACACTTTAAAAGTGATTAACTTGAATGATGTAACTTTTATTTTATTTTTCATTGTGGGATATTCATTTTACATTTCAAAATGAGTGTAAACAAAGTTATCGTCATTGAGCACAAAAATAGCTTTAGCTAAAAGCCAAAACTTCAATATCTGATCTAACGTTACTTCAAGTCGTAATATTTCTTGAATGATTTTTTATTTTGATGCACTACTCTAATTTCAAACAGGGCCTCAGCACAAATATCACAATTTATTTTTGCTGCAACTAATATTTTTCTTGCCTAAAAGCAGCAAATGACAAAATACGTCCACCTCCCCACCCTCTCTGCGTAGGGGGAAGAAGCATTTTGATCAGCCGCGGACAACTTACTGATTAGAAGAGTGATAACTTAAGGTACAAAGGAATATCTGAATGTTATATCGGAAAAGCAGCTGAGAGGTAACGTGCATAGACTGATATAAAAAACTTGTTGTTTTATTTAAGCGCGAGTTCGAGTCCCGCATTGGCATGAAACTCTTTGACTCTTTTGCAGGATATATATGACAAAGATTTTCACGAAAGCCTGTTCTGTTAACAAAACCTGTACAAAGATTTTTTTGGAAGCAAATAATGCAACCAAGAAGAATAGTAGCAGACATTGAGGAAACGATTAGCAACTACAATGCAAAAGAAATTTTACGAAATGTTGAGATATGTAATAAGAATACCTTACAATTTATCTAAAAGAAATATATGGTGGATGTGGGACTGGGACCCATACTTAATAAATAAAATGATCACCGTAGCATTATTTTTACTCCACCACTGCGTTTTTTTTCTCAGTTACAATTTAAGCGGTATTTCTATATCTTTATATTTCATTTCAACAACTTGTCTAAGGATATCCAATAGAAAAAGTGGAAACTCCACAGGTCGCTCAACACGACAAAAACGAAAATGTTGCAGGCTCGGTTTGATTGAGCCTGTTCATGGACAGTAGTGGAAATGCATGCTACCGTCCACGCCCTCTAGCCCCGGGTTGAGCAGAACTCAACATTTACACATGCTAAAAGTACAAAAACAATTTCCAAAACCCTTTTCACCCTCATACATGAACTTTGATCCGCCAGACTGGTTATTTTACTTCACACTGTCCAGTTTATAACAACTTACGATTCAAACTCGTAAGTTTACATTAATTAAATATTTTAATATAAAGCATTGTAATAAAATAAAAAAAAAGAAAATCATAAAGTTGAATTTAAACAGTATTGAGACATGTCTTCAAATAAGCCTGTTTTTGGCATAAAAACAAAGACAAATATCAAACAGGGAATCCCACGTCCCAAAAGTATAGTTTGAACTGGCCTTGTTAAATAGTTTTTACTATCTCCCGATGACAAAACGAAACTGTAGTATATAAATCGCTACATAATAGCCTGTATCATACCATTTTTTGCATGAGTAGCTGATGCATTTCTTTGTAACAAAGTCATATAAGAGATTGTAGTTTTCTTTTCACAAAATATATTTCTATTATAGGAAGTGAGGTTAAAAAGTGATGTTGTGGCTGTTGAGTGTGGTATTTGGTTTATTTGTTGGTAATTTTGATGTTATTCTATACCTTTTACTTTTTAACTTTCCCAAAAACCAAGTATGCATTTAAATGTTTAAATACTATAAAGTGTTACTCACTTCGTTTTCTTGCCATTTTAAAGATTTGATTTTCCCCCTTATTGAATCATCCTTATTGATAATAACTACGCAGTAGTGAAAACATTGTTACCTTTTTCAAAGTATTTTAAGCGTTCAGAGCTACTCGTTTCCCGACGAAAATGATACTTTTTAACAAAGTCTTAATTAGATGTTTAGTCAGGGAGAGCGTTCCGAAGATAACATTGTTTACGATCAAATTAGCTTTAGTGATCGAAATAACTTACTGTAAATAGCGGTATATAAAACATTCGCTATTTCTTTTCCACGGGAAAATCTGACTTTAAATTTTGTATGAAAAGCAAAGGAAAGACTCTAAGTTACGACAGCGCTGCTTAGTGATAAATTCCCCGCTATCTTAGCTACGTCCGCGTATAGTCAGGGAGAGGCGTCCTTAGATAACATTGTTTACAAACGGAAGGAAATTAAAATTCTTGTAAACACAAGAATAAGAATCTTACATGTCTGCTGTGTAAGACGGGGTTCTCCCTATGCGAGGACATTGTGGAATGAAAACCGAGTAGACAAATATATTTTGTATTTCCAGATATATTTACATAGTTTTGACGTCAATAGTATCTCAATATATCTCTGTATTTTTGTGACGTTCACTTAGTGCAGCTATTTAGACAAGGTTTTTCCTATGAAAGTCAGGAATATGTCAGGAATATGTATCCTGGATCGTGCTGGAACAAATGTATACTTTTCCCTGCTAGCTAGGCAAGAGGAGTTCATGCAAAAAACGACAAAATAGGATTGGTAAATTAATATAAACATGAATTGCTGGGGCGATTCATGGATTTGCCGATCCTTTTCTGTCGTTCATTTCGCACTGACTCGGAAAACACCATTGCTTAAATAAAAAGATAAACAGTATTTTGTAATGCATTCTAAATTCATTGTAAATCCCTGATACAATGTGTAACAATAATAAACTTTATTAGTTCAAATGCGATTTTCATTACGTTAATCTTATGTTTGACAATACTTTTTTAAATATCCCAGTAGATTCTACCTTATTAAGACTTTCATGTGTTTATTTAAAGCAATACACAAGCGAAATAGTGGATTAAATAATATATATATATATATATATATATATATATATATATATATATATATATATATATAAAACTTTGAAGAATCGTGGAATTGATTTTTCTTAAATTTTATATACATGCATAATTAAGAGAATTTACATTATTTTGCTAACCTGATCTTTCATATTCAGATTACAGATCCGAAATTTGTTACATATTTAAACAACTTCCCATATGGTCGTATAGTGACTATCATTACAAGATTTAATTCGATGAAACAGCCGTTTTCTGTGTCCTTTAATTTGCAAAGTAATTCAGAATAAATGTCTTGAAAAATTACTTGTTGTTATTTATATATTATCCAAATTTTCCCTTCATAATTTGTCATTGTTAAATTTAACTTGATGGTGAAAACCCGGAAGTCAATTAACAATTCTAATCTAAGAATAAACCAGAGCCTGCATATAATATTTTCATTGAATAAGAATGTAATACCGTGTTCTACAAATTTACTCGATAAGTGAGTCGTCTACTGTGTATTTATCATCCAAATAAATTTTGACCACATTTCCCCAGGGAAATTCAAATCTCAAACTTTTCTCAAAGTCACCTTTGCAAAATAAAACAGAAACAGATTTTAAATAAGATTTTGTTAAAAGTCACTATGTAAAAATGTGCAAATTTTAGAAAAAATCTTTTTACTGATTTAAGGTAATTTCAAAGAAGGGTTACCTATGTGGTTTAGTTTACTTGAGACGGAGTGTTGTTGGCGGGACAAATCATTGCATTTTAACTATAAGTCGGTTATAGATACACTTATGACATTCAAATGCATAAAGTTTTGCCTTCACTACGGTGCTCTCCGTTTCGGCAAACTTAATTGCATTAGAAAGTCATTAAATGATCTATACCCTTACTTGTATTGACCCTTTGAGCTAGTTTTGCCTTAGATAATCATATTTAAGATCTAACCTAGAAACAAAATTTTCTAAAAAAAAATGGTGAATGAAGACCAAGTACACGATGTGGTTAATACATTGTTAACAGGTTTCTTCTATGGTATAATCTAGTGAACTAGCTTCAGACTGGAAAACACTCCATTTTTTAACTTGACCTAGAGTTTAAAGAGATAAAGAGTATGAACAAATAAACACTTTTGAAAAAAAATTCATGATGATGGGGCATCTAGAATGTAAACAGGGTTTTCTAAGACTTAACAAAGTGCCCTGGTTCAATACCCAGGTAACCCAGTTTTAAAATTTTAACCACAATTTTTTAGACGTAAACATTCTAACAAAGTTTAAAAATATTTAAAACAAAAAAATGTGGCCTGTTAAAAAATATAAGTATGTTTTATCCTAATTTGACGTCGTTTTTTATCTCAGGTACCAAACCCTTTAAAAATTAACCTAAACTTGAGACAAACCCTCTGACAAATAAACTATGATAATCAAGTAAAAAATGTGGCCTCCAGAATGTTAACAATGTTTTGTGATTTGACCTAGTGACCTAGCTGAAGACTGCAGGTAACCCAATTTTAAACTTAAACCTGATCGGCCCGCGTCTCTATATGTAATGTCACAAATTTTATCAAATACTGAAACGAAAATACTGTTGAACTATGTCCTCGACATTTCGATTGACGTCATACCCAAACGTTGACATCCTTCCACGACTTCGAGCCAGTCACACAGCCAACATTAATGATTCAAAAACGGAATACTGCTAGAATAAAGAGATAAAAGAATAATATCATTTTCATCTTGTTTGTTGTGATAGTCTGCAATTTTGCGACACTAATGCAATATTTATAAAGAAAACTTACAGGCTCTAATAATAAATGGGTAACCTCCCCCCCTCTAAGGGATTTTTAAGCCCCTACAATTCTATATGCACAATGTCTGTAGAACACATTCTGGAAATCTGCCATCTGGCTATAGGCTTCTATATAATTTGCAGCATTATTTTATACGTTACCTAAAAGATAATTTCATACTAAAATATATATACATGTATAATGCTATTCAACATACTAATATATTATAATGTTTATTCAGATTTAGAGAATGGAAACATTCGTATTACCAAAACCCACCAAATAAATATAAAAATGAATGTGGCTCACAGTTGACATATCAGCTTAAGTTACTTTACGTTACCAAATATATGTTTAGTGTCAATAATCTTTGCGTGATGATTAAACTGCTTAAACAAACCAATATTTATTCATGATACTTCACTTCCCTTTGGTTTTTTTATTATGGTGTACTGTGGCATATGATTAGTTTGCAACGTAAAACAGTTTTAAACTTTACTGAAAAAAGTTTCAGTAGTATCCATTTACTAATACAATGTATTGCTATCAAAAGTTGCTTAATCAGTTCGATATTTTCTCAAAATCACCAGAATTCACCAGAACACTGATGTATACGACGTAGTTTTGCGTATCCTGCATTTCCTCTTCTAGTTTAGCAGTGTTATATTGACTGTACCAGTGAAAGACAAATATAATTTGGCATTTTCTAAGCTTATTTAACTAGAACAATTAGTGCGTCATTATCAGGGGATCTTACTACATTTATAGTCTTTACAGTAGCACTCGCATTGAAGTAGTCAAAGCAATGTAGAATTTTTTTTATGTGCCTGTCTATTTCTGCTTGTGTAAAGATTTTCATTATAACTATAAACTTTGATCCCATCTCTACTAGTGAGGAAATTACTCTTCATAGTTGTCTTCTCTTCAATATTCATACAGTACCAGGGTTGAAAAATTCAATATGACTTTGGACAATTTTCCGTAAGATTCGGGGAACATTTTCTTTGGGACTTCCATGTTCAAACATTTGTGGGGGTTGTTGAGGAATTCCGCTTACAGTATTATATAATAAAAACATGTGTATTGGACCCTTTTCAGACTTTATGAGCAATTACTCTTATAAATGATATGATATTAGTTCTCAATGATCATTTTGGCCCCAATCGAAAACTAAAACTAAGTGAAAGAAAAAATCAGATGGTTTAAACATTCAAATTTAATAATAATTTGATAGTAATATTTGCTTACGTACATCCGGTAGTGTAAATTTCAAATAACATGTGGTTTATTTTGTGATTGAATATGCATCTGTATATTTTCCCTGTATACATCACATTTATAACGGTTTTTGACTTTGTGCTTTACATTCAGTAAACGTTTCCCATATCGCAGACTTACTCTATCTTAATCAATTTCATACAGGGGGTTGTATGTGGTTTTGCACACAAACATTACATGTACAGGGACATGTTACGCAAGTCAATTGTACTATAGCAGCTGTGGTTTTTGGGGGTGGTCAAGCTGCACTAGATATAGGTAAGAAGTCATTTCAGCAAAATATAAATTTAGGTATGTATGAATAGCTACAGCTACAGTAAAGGTATCATTTCTTTCAAAAAATAGAACTGCAGGTATGTGTAAACAGTTACGTAGGAAGTCATGTCATTCTTAGGTATTTAAAAACAGTTAGAACATCAATTAGAAAAGGAAAGAAAGTCATTTCAGCATATGAACTCCAGTATGTAAAAAACAATAGCTCTCATGTTTTAAGTTGACATATTGTATGTACAAAAATTGTTTACAAAGCCAAATTTTTAACGAAAATATAAATTATTTTGATGTTTTGATGTTTATGAAATAAACGTTAGTGAAACTGTTATCCAGATCGTAAGCGGAGAGAAGTACTCCCTAGGAGCGCTAGGTGCGCCTTGTTAACTTCCGGCGAAACTTTTAAAATACACCACCAAATGTGAAAGTATACTTGCGCTATCGTAAAACTCGATTCCCGAGCAGGCCCTTTGCTATTAGACCATAACATGCATTTGTTTCGATAAACGAGCGTAACAACACGCACACTACAACGTTGCAGAACTACTTTAACATGATAATTATTATTGTTTTATAAGTGTATTGAATATGTACACAGATCAATTATGCTGAAAATACTTATTTGTGTCTTGGTGACGATATGATACATGTATCTAATGTACCATTTATTTTCAATGAACAAGTAGAAAGATATATATGTTTGAAATTTTTAGTCTTATAACTTGTCGTAATTTAAACAGAAGTTTCGATTTCAACATATTAAAACAAAATATTATGTATTCTTCAATATTCAAATGAAATTGTGCACCGAGACCCGACTATAAATTGTTAAAGGTATCATATAATGGATAGCTTGAACTAAATGGAGAAATCAGAAACGTTTTAAGATAAAAACAAGGATTTTTGTTGCAACTGTTATTATTCAATTGTACTCTCAAATTTACTTGCAACATTGTTATTCATGTTTTCTTTTATATGTTACACCGGCTATATATATAATTTGTTAACTTTTGTAATTGAAATGATTGAGCTTTTAATTCGATTATCTAATTACTTTTACTTAAAGTTTTAATAAAATTTGTTACTCTGTCAGGTCCTTTCCTTATCTAAATTCTAGAATTCATTGCTGATTCAGTTTAACTTTTCTCTTACCAAAAAACACACGTGCTAACTAAGTCGTTGTAAATATATAAACACGGTTTTTAACTCGGAGTTTAAGTCACAACCGAACAGTTGAAAAACACTTGCTATATAGTTCCTCCGTTTAGTTCAAGCCCAATCATTAAAACACTGTTATAGACTGTTTACAAAGCAGAATTGCATTTTAATGTAGAGATATTGTTTTTTGTTTTCGTCAGGTAAAAATGAACGGCTTCTATTAATTAAAATGACAAAGTTATGAGGATAAACTGTCACACATACAAACTTGATTGAAGATCAAATGGTACGTTGGAAATCATTACCGCATCAAGAGATAAATAGGTATCTCTCTTTCAACAACGATTGATTTGTGTAAATATTTAAAAAGATATAAAAAAAATAAAAACTTTCAGTAAAATGTCAGCATTTTCAGAATACGCCGTGTTTCATTTGAGTTAAACTATACATTCTACGAAATTTTAACGCTTTTTTAAATTTTTACGGAAATATCATTCAACTAGCTAAAAGTACAATATGAAATGTCTTAGACGTGAATGGCATTAAAATTGTAATAAAGTCAAATCATGCGCTAATGTTATTTCATTCATTTGACGGCCAAAACACTTCTCATTGGGTTCTGAGTTTTCTACAACATATTTATAGTCTGAATGTTTATACAGACTCATTGATGTTCATGAACGTAATTATACTGGTACACTGTTTTGCCAATACAACACTTCCGTTGGATACTAGTCTTCGTTATCAATCATCGGGAGATTTTCTCATCGTCCTCGAACATGCGAGACTTTCAAGAATTAATATTTAATGTATAAATAAAACGTTTTTTTTTCTAGTGACAATTACGCTATGTAATGCATTACAGGCCACTGTCTTATTCTGCAATCAGAGTGTTATAGGCAAGTAGTTGTACGGGGTATACCGGAAGTAGTTGTAATACATGTAAGTATTTTGTTTTTTCAAAATAAATATGTTTTTAAAAATATTAAATAATTGTTTAGACTGAAATATTTATTGGCTGGTATGGGTTTGTTGGGTTTAACTCACACCGACATAAATATAGGGCTTATGTCGACTTTCCAGCCTTGGTGGTTGAGGAAGACCAAATGTGCCCCTCCGTGCATATTTGATCATGAGTGGGTACAGGTTGAAATATTGACCTTCAGTAAGCCAGGTGGATGACTCCTCACATGACAAATTTCATCGCCTCGAGTGAGGCTCGAGCCAAAATCGCTAGGGGCAAGTGATTTTCATGAGAGACCTTAAAACTTGCCACGGAAAGTATATGTTTTTTCTGTATTCATTTTTCAAACATCTAATATGTAATGATTCAGAATTCCAATCAGCCATACACGTTAAAAACTCGTATGCAACGACCTGAATCCTGTCAATTGATTTCAAGAGAGGATTGCGTATTCACACACCGTATGATTTATCTCATTTTAATACATTTCATTTCTTTTTTTAAACGACACTTTCTGCAAATCACAGCTCAGTTATTCAAAAAACCGAAATACTTGATCATGTTGGCCTTTTTCATGTAAACACCCCGTGGTGCGGTACCCCGTAATTGTACTTACAAAAAAATGGTAAAACTGATTTTTGTTTATACAGCAATACCATTATTATAACCATTATTATAAAATAATTAAATTATTGTGTTTCAATTCACTAATAAGTTGCATAACACGTACCTTTTGCTTGATTTATCTTATAAGGATTAAATGCACATTTGGTCAAAACTTTTATACTGAATATTTATAAAGCGAAAAATAAACATTAGATGAGTGAATGTCATATTTTACCTATGATGTCAACTTTGAATGTGTGCACATCTCAAGATAAAATTGAAAATAAAAACAAAAACTGTCTTTTCATTCTAAAAGCACAGTAAACTTTGTAATATATTCCAGAATAAGTTTCTTATTTTTGAACAACGAACATTTTTCTTTTAAGAAAGAAATCCCAAAAGAGAAGATTTTTTTTTAAGTTATCACATGATAATTAAATAAACGTTTGATAATAAAATACACTGTTTCCTCTTCTCCCTTATTAACACAGTTACAAGATAGACTGACTGAATTTCCAGGAAATATGACCCCTTTTTATTGGATCCACACCGTGAATGTCATTAGCCCAAACTGTGCTGATGAAAACGGAAATCCTTTAGCCCACTGCCAAGATTTGGCATTTAAAGCCGGTGCTAGTGGGGGTGAGAGGTGTTGCAAGTTCATTAAAACGACTTTCATTTTGCTTGTTTGCGTTTTGTTCTCAAATCATATTTTTATAGACTTTTCAGAGGGGTGAGTGGCGAGTGGTTAAGGTCATTGAAGGGCCTCCGTGGCGAGTGGGTTAAGGTCACTGAGGGGCCGCCGTGGGCCGTGTGTTAAAGGGCACTAATGGGGCCCCCGTGGCTGATTTGGTTTAAGGTCGCAGAGGGGCGTAAAGTGGCCCGAGTCGTTAAGGTCATTGAGGGACCGTGGCCCAGTGGTTTTAAAATTACTGAGGGACCTCCGTGGCCGAGTTATTAAGGCCGCTGATTCAAATCACCTGCCCTTCTTGGGAGAGGGGGGCTCTATGGCCGAGTTTGGTTAAGGTGGCTTAGGGGCCTCCGTGGCCGCGTGGTTAGGTCGCACAGGGGCCTTCGTGACGAGTGGTTACAGTCATTGAGGGGCCTAAGTAGCCGAGTGGTTAAGGTCATTGAGGGGCCTCCGCGGCCGAGTGACTAAAGTCATTGAGGGGCCTACGTGGCCGAGTGGTTTAGGTCGCTGACTTCAAATCAGATCATATGCCCTTCATTGAGGAGTCTCCGTGGGCGATTTGTTAAGGTGGCTGTGGGGCCTCCGTGGTCGAGTGGTTAAGGTCGCACAGGGGCCTCCCTGCCCGAGTGGTTAAAGTCATTGAGAGGCCTCCGTGGCCAAGTGGTCAAGGTCATTGAGAGGCCTCCGTGGCCGAGTGCTTTAAGGCAATGAGAAGCCTTCGTGGCCGAGTGGTTTAGGTCGCTGATTTTAAATCACATGTCCTTCTTTCAAGGGCCTCCGTGGCCGAGTGGTTAGGTAGCTGACTTCAAATAACTTGCCCGTCATTGATATGTATTCGAGCCTCACTCGGGGCGTTAAATCCTTCATGAAAAGACGTGAAATTACTGAAGGTCGTAGTCTCTACCTAGAGGTCCGGTCGTAATAAAATAATGCACAGCGCGGCGAAGCACCTGAGATCTTCCTCTATCAAGAACCCTAAATGTCGCTATATGACATATAATGGTGTCGGTTCAGCATTAAACCCAAAAACAATAAAGAAATGAATACCCTTTTCTATTCTATTGTGGAAGCAAAAATATACAAAAAGCGGTTTTATTTAAAGTAGTATTTTATAAGAGAAAGCGGACGTGAAGTCTTTGTGACCAATATACTACGTCTAAAATTAAACAATGTTAATAAGAGAGAAAGCAATAAAAGACAAACTTTCGTTCATTGAGAGTCTGGAAAGGTTTGCCCTCTATGATAAAAGCTTGAATGCACGAGCTTGTTTGCTGTTATTTCATGTATACAGGCGACCTTCAATTATTTCTAAAATGCCGATATCTCTTATATTTGGAAGCATACTTTTTTGGCAATTTGGCGTTTTTGATAGACAATGTCAGCTACAAGGCTCATCAGTACTACGCATAGACCACACGCTGCTTGTTTATGGTGCCGATACAAGAAGAAAGAGAAGTTCTTTGTGCCAAATTGTCAAGCGAAATTTAAACTACGATTGGCTCATTACCACCTTGATCTCTATACGAAGCATCCATATAATGGAAGCATTTCCACTAGTTATAAGAACAAAACTCGTGTTTCAACGGCAGAACTGCATTTATCATAAAATTTATCATAAATAGATTGTATGAATTGTGTGTGATGATTTCTGTTCCTGAGGGGCCCAACAAGTTTTAAATGCTGAATGAAATGTTATGTATCTTCCTGTAATATTCCATTTTTTTGTAATCTAAAGATTGATAGATTTCTCTTAATATAGCTCTCTGTTACGGTTTAACAACATGTCCGAACGGCGGCACCTTCAATCTCCAGATCAGTGTGCATGTCCAACTGGATTTTCTTCTCCCCTTTGTAATGGTAAGTACAAGATTTAGCTTACCCAAAGGTTCCCTTTTTAGCACATATAAAATATTCTTTTTTAAGGATGATTGTTTTAGCATAATGTTACAAATGTTTAATAAGCAATGAGAAGAATATGTTCTGTCATTTTTGGAGCAAATTAACTATTATAAACAAAAACAAGTATTAACAGTTTTATCATAACACAAAATTGTTTTTATATAAGCAAGTATAGTATATATTATGCTATTTGGAAGCAATTTGTCTTGCAGTTTGTATTTTACTTTCGGATATTTTCATCACGCGACTATACCAGCGAGTACCTGCACACTTAACACAAAGAAATTTAAAACACGCATTAAAAGATACGAAAAACAAATCAGGAAGATTAAAAAAATACGCAAAAGAAAGCCCCTTGCAAATCTGAAACGTTAAAGCTAAAAAAAAATCACGTGACCAAAAACAATTTCGTTACGTATTTTTTTTTTGGCGGGGTCTATTTTAGATGATGCATTTTCATTTCGTTAATCTCGATTCTTTACTATGATATATTCAATCGAGGGGTTACATTTATTTAAACTTTATTACTGGGGTCTTGTTGTTCTGTTATTTACGTGTGTATTTCAGTAAGACTGAAATAAAGACTGATTGTGCGTAAACACATATTGGGCTAGAGGCTATTTGTAATGAATATGCACAAGTCCAAGATGGCGGCGCCCTGCTGGAAATCGGATTCCTTTGACGATACCCCTTTTATCCATTTCAAGCTCAGTCAAGCGTGACATGTCCACCATAAGTGTTTCCCTTCCCCTTTAGAAGGGACAATAAATTTGTATACCAGAACATGAATAGACATTGTGTGGACGTTGTGTGGCTTATATACTTATTCGAAATTATTTCAAATTATAACTGACATCAAATAAGGTCTCTTGCATTAACGTAATGTTTTTCTTTAAAAAATCCCGCATGTGTTCTTTAAGTGTGCTGTCATAAGATTGATTTGTTCCTTATATAGAGTATGTTCCGACGTGAAAAATTTATATTATCTTTATTTTGAATGAAGAATCAGTTACGGTTATATCGATTTAGATTGAACAATAAAAACGGTTGACTTTTATTCCAATGATATTTCAAAGTCATGTGTCATTATTCTCTTTAAAAATATCGTTTCAACATATCAAAGGGCTGAGGTGTTACTGCAAATACATCTGGGTTGTTTTTATTTCTCCCCTCTTTATATAGCAGTACATTTACTAGACTGCTATCATGGTTCCAAATGCAATTTTTATTTAGGATCTAAAATTCTAAATTACATGCGGCCAGTAAATATAGTTAAACAGCAAACCGGCATAAAAGATATGAAACCATACTTTGGGGAAGTACCTGTTGGGCAAGCGTTACCACAGTACATAACCATAACTAGTACTTTAACGTCAATACAATTACTCGTTTAAAATTTTACTAGACACAGACGAGTGTTCAATCGCTTCACACGGGTGTCAGCCCTGACTGTAGAAAACAAGCTGGATCTTACGATTGTACATGTCGTGTGGATATGTACTGAGCAATGACCTCATGACATGTCTTGGTATGTTCATTGTATATCCTTGTACACATATCAAAATGATAAAAGTTTCTGGTGTTCGAGGGGAAGTGAAATTTTCAATGGTTAAAAATCAATTTCTTAATTGTATTTTTTTCTTTAAAGAAAAAAGTAGGAAGCACCTTAAAGCTTAATTAATATAAAAATGATAGTATTTAAAATAACAGGGGGGACCACTTAATATACTAAATAAATCTTTGGCATTCATATCATTTAATTTATCAGAAGGTTTTAAATAAAAAATAAAGCAAATGTTTAATCAGCGGACTGTGGTCATCCTGGCGATATCAATAACGCACAGTGTCCGTTTCGTCAACATTATCCGGCGCTTTGGCTACTTATACATGTAACCCAGACTACAATATGACGAGTGGAGACAGAGTAAGACAGTGCAGAACGACTTCACGTGGAGCGGACTAAACCAACTTGCATCTGTAAGTCATCCCCTATTTTTCTTTGATCCCACAGAAAAACCTTTCGAAATCATGCATTGTTGTCCGTTGATCTGTACAAACAACTGGCAATCATACATACTGCTTTCTTCGATACATTTTTTGCGTGACTAAGGCCAAACAGAATGGGAACGTACTTTAATTTAATACTACGTCATGTTAAATGTTAAAGATGATCACCCAAAACCCTTTATTTTTCTATTCAGTTTCCAACCACTGTAAAAGTTCACCATGCAAAAATGGAGCAACATGTGTTAATTCTATCGGTGACTTCCTGTGTACCTGCAGTAAATGGTGGAGCGGACAGATTTGCGAAACTGGTAATTGATTTTATAACAGATATATCATCAAAAGCATTAGACATATACAAGACATAACCCATGCCGAAAAAAACAACAACATACAACACAGTACTAATAACCATATGTCATATATCAACAGTAACAACAACCATTTATCATATCTCAAGTTTTTTTTAAAACAAGCATATATCACATGTCAAATGTAACAACAACTAGATATCAGGTGGACGGATAGCTCAGTGGTTTGCACACTGGCCTTCCAATCCTGAGGTCGGGGGTTCGATCCCCGGCAGCTACTCGGGAATTTTCAGAAACGCTTTTCAGTGTTTCCCACCCAGCTAGAGTTTTATGGTCAGGAACCAGGCAATCCTTGCGTGTATCAGTGCTATACATGGGCACGTTAAGAACCCGTCTGTCTATTCGCAACGAGCTAGGCTAAGTTAGCCGGACAAGCCTGTATCTGATTTCTGATCTCTCTGTGGGGGCTTTGTCTCACTCTGTCCCTCTAGTCAGATCGCTCTGTGTCTGTGAGGATGATTTCGCGCCCTGTGTGGCTGCAGTTGCTGTAAAGCGCCTTTGAACGTGTTTATCATGAAAAGGGCGCTATATAAATCTGGTATGATATAATATATATCAGACATCGAGATGTAACAACAGCCAGTTATCAGATATCAACATTTAACAACAACCAGTTATCAGATATCGAAATGTAACAACACCAGTTATCATATATCAATAGTAACACCAGCCATATGGCATGTATCAACAGTAACAACACCTATTATTCACCAATAATACATGTATTATGTTGTTGTTGTTGTTTTTTTACTTAGAAATTAATTTTTAATATTCTGATGTATTTTGTTTCAGTCGAAGAGTTGCCATTTTTATATTTGCATATATACAATTTTACCCCTTTTTCGGTAACAGGGACAATACGTCAATAGCTGCTAGCCTTACAATGATTTTTTATCAAAATATTTTTGCAGATATTTAGCACCCCGTTTCTGACAGGATGCTGCGATGATGTCATTTAAATGTACAGACACACGGTACAATTACAGTTGGATCAAACCAAACATTTACACACCCTAGGGGCTCTGGGCTTAGAAATGTCTCCCAACTACCAAGTCCAGAAATTTTCCTTTTCCCTTTGGGGGGATTACACAATACAATAGTAGCAACAAAGACGTTTTAATGGATTACAAACTGAATGCTCTTCCAGATCAAAATGAGGCGTAAGTACATGTAAGGTTACTTAATAAGTAAAATGTTCAAAAAACTTAAAAGTTCAAACAACTAAAGTACGTGTGCAGCTTAATATTTCTTTGTCAATAAAATGCCTTACTGTATATTCTGTTTTTAAGAAACAACCCTTATGTGCATATTTTGTCAATATTTTACAGCAACACCATGTGAGGAGCTCAATGTCCCTGTTAATGGAGTACGGTTATGTAACGGCTGGAAGACGGATTATGGCAGGTTCTGTTTAATTATGTGTCAGCAAAACTACACAATTGGGCCTACTCATAGTTATTACACATGGCACGTGTGTGGCCCGTCTGGCAATTGTATCGCCGCAAGTCCAGTTCCTGATTGTGAAAGGTTTAAATTTTTCAATTATTTAAAAAGGAAAACAACAGATATTATACATGTTACTGTCCAATTGTACATTTTCATTGATTTCTTTTAAACATACAGATACGAAGGTTGATCAAGAATTAGTGCCACTGGTGTCGTCAACTTTTATAATAAAAAGAAAATAGCAAATGTTCCTACGCAGTTACCATGATATTATCGATATTAAAAAAAAATATATCGTAAAAATATAATGCATATTTCTTGAGATATTGACATTCACGGAAAGCATGGTAACGATGACTGCCGTACGTCACTGACGTCATTAACGCCAGAAATAGGCAACTTTTCACTGGGTGGTAACAAGTGATAACATTACAAAGTGAACTTACCCTGGGAAGTTAATGCGCTATAGACTTTGTGACGTACTTATGGTCAACAACCCCCGTGATAATCGTTTTGGCATGAAGATGAAATTTCCGCTTTTATACTGACCATCAAAATTCGTTAAGCGAGTTAGCAAAGTCCATGAAATATTGCAAGAATGAGCTTTATAAAGAAAGAAATTGCATGGTTTATTTTACTTTGCTTTTCAATAAGAAAGAAAGTATGCGTCTGTAATAATCTTCTTTTTACCGTTTTTAGTATAATTTAGAAACTTGCATCTAAGGGTGACCCACTTTATCCAAAAAGTTACCTTCCGTAATAAATATCCCCTACTTGAGGGTACCGAATCACAGAATTCAGATATCTGTCTTAAAATTCATTATAATATGCCTTTTTATGTGCAGTGAAGTAAAATGGGTTTATCATGTCAGAAAATTGAAAAAAGTCATTTTCTGTAGTATCTTCTCTATCAGATGCAGTTATAACTTTGGGTATAGGGAGCACTGTATATTTAAAAAAACACCTTTGAATTTAAACCATAACTCTTTATTTATCTATTTATTGTTCCCGTGGTGTCTGAGTATGAAGGAGAAATTTTTCACCCGGAATATGCTAGCTATGTCTTTTCGTCTTCGTGGAAGATGACGTTTCCGAGGAACACACTGCAGACACTGTACATTGAATATCTGAAAGGAACAGACGGATTTTCTTCCTTCTGCTAACCTTTGAAAGTGAATGTATGAAAGAAAATGTTGATGTCAAGTGTAATACATAATTTTTTCCCATATATTTAGGGAGCTTAAACCTGTAAGCATGTGGCACCAAAGTGTTTTTGTCATGTGAAAAAAAAATACATTTTGAAAACCAAGAATTAACATGATCCCAGCTTATGATTCATACATCTATTCAACTATGTATATAAAGTTATATTGTAATTTTGTGCTTCCTAGCAAAAGACTTTGCCTTCGTCACTATTTAGAATGATTGTGTTAAAACCATGTTTGCCCCTCTATCGCCTTTATTTTCTTCACCAGTCTTAAGCGTATTGTGACAGAATATGTATGATTTAAAGATCGCGGCTAAGTTCGATTATGGGAAAACTGGATCAGTCTGTAAATGCCGTATTTTAAGGGAAATACCACTTGCACTCATTTGCTAGAATGTGTTCGTTTCCATGTTCAAAATTTTTTAAATTTTCGGGTTCTAGGTATAGATTTATTGCCCTTGACATGTCATTTTCGCTTTGTTTACACTCTAACACTAGTTCGTTTTCAATACTAATAGTATTTTAACATAATACCCGAAAGATCTCGAGCTAGTTTGATTATGTTCCCTTGACTTATCAAAAAATGTGTACTTCACCATATGTGCGCTAATCCTTTCGACTACTACAAGGCAGGCTGCGAAAAGACAAGTTTTAAAACTACACATCAAAACAACATTATTTATCATAATACTTACCAGCTTTCGGCGCAGCTATATTTAAGCTCGCTTTTACCGGAAGTCGACAAGAGCTCTCGGCAGCTGGTAAAGGGCGTTGTTTGAATGAAATATTGACGTGAAAACCTAACTTTGTAAGGCATCTTTTGATTGGATGCTATCGCATAAAATGATTCGTGAGATACTGTTCTGTTTTCAGCCTTTCGTGAAAATTGCTATTTTTATATTACATAAACAGTTCATCTGAACATCAAAACAATTGTTTTTGACTCAAAGCAAATATCATCGATGTGTATAGCAATTACGCCTTTTCTATCGATGAAACACTTGTTACTTTTTCTAGTAGCATTGTACACCATCATTAATTTAATTCGCCTGACTGCACATGGAATAATTGTATTCGTTGGAATATTACTTTCTTTATGTTTAGTTTATACTAATTTATTTTAGGTCGATTGCAATCTGACTAAAGTACATATCCTATTACGCTACGCATAGGATCTGAAAACGAGCTATTGATGGCCTCGTTCTGACGACCCTTTCGCTAGCCAATCAGAGGTAAACTTACAACATCCCGCAAAGCTATATTTAGCCTTGGGAATTCCATGTGATTTTCACGGGATTATAATTCTTATGACGACAACATCATGGCTGCGCCCTCGTGATTTCATGGAAATATATCAACAAGAGTTATTTTTATTATTCTGGCAGATTTATATAGCGCCCTTTTCATATAAACTGTTTCAAAGGCACTTTACATTTTGAAGAAGACAGAAATGGCGCAGTCCACGCCTAGGAAACAACACATTGTGACAGATAAATGTGCAGTATGCAGTTTTTCATTTTGTAACATTGAAATAACATCTTCAGGTGAAACATTCAAAAATACAACTTATTTGAACAGAAAACTGAAGTTGACAGTGGAGAAAATTGAAGACTTAAAAGTTATACTTGGTGTCCGTGATTTTGTTCCAACTGAAACGGGCATATGTATTAAATGCTACAGGAAAGTAGAAAGTGTTAAAAAAACAGAAAAGGAATTGCAGAAAACAAAACAAACAATATTTGATTCTTTTTTGCAATCGTCGTCAAACAGAGAGGTTGTTGTGAAAAGACTTGCTGAGTCACCGTCAAAGGGAGTGAAAAAAGTGTTTTCCCTAGCATTATGCATAGAACCAAATTAAATAGTTCTGAGATGCAAAGTAAGCAGGTAAGCATTTTAAAGTTGTATTATTTTTAAAAGGCAGCATAGCTTACTTCTTTCATAGGCACATTTTAAACATAAGATGAGAATACAAATTTGAACGATGATAGATTGAGCTAGATTATGATGTTGTGTCTCCAAATTAAAATGTTTTTACAATAGCAGAAGTTGGGAAAGCAATTCTTGATGTTAAGAACAGTAGAGCGATGGGTTTTGATTAACTACGTTTTTAAAAATGAAAATGTTGATTTTTATCTACTGTTTTAATACTGGTAAAATTACACAGATATGGGGAAAAAGTATAATAAATCCTATTCCTAAAAGTTCAACAGCAAATAAGAGAGATCCCATGTCGTACAGAGGTATAGCTATAACACCAGTAGTCTACAAGATATATTGTTCATTATTGAATGGTAAGCTTGCTAATGCGGTTGAGTCGAATAATTTGCTATTCGAGGGACAAAATGGGTTCCGTAAAGGTCGTAGCACAATAGACCATCTGTCGTCTCTAACAAATATTATTGATACTCGACGAAAAAAGAAACTGTCCACATTTTGTGCTTTTATTGACCTGAGGAAAGCTTACGATTCAATTAATAGAGGCATTCTTTGGGGAAAATTAAATGATGTAATAGATAGTAAGTTATTTAATGCAATCAACAGTTTATACGGTAATGTTATGTGCTCTGTCAAGGTTAACAATTTTTATACAGACTGGTTTTATGTTAAAACAGGATTAAAACAGGGTTGTGCATTATCTCCCATGCTATTTAACCTTTATATTAACGATCTGGCTGTTAAAATTGATGCTCTCGGCAAAGGAATTGATATAGATGGTGTAAATTGTGCCATACTGTTATTTGCTGATGACATTGTGTTAATATCAGACAATGCACATAATCTGCAATGTTTATTGCATGAACTTGATATATGGTGTAATGAAAATCAGATGCATATAAATGCCTCTAAGTCTAATATTGTACATTTTAGAAATCCATCTGTTGATAGATGTGATTATCAGTTTATGTGCGGAAATGCACAGATTGAATATGTTTCTCAATATAAGTATCTTGGACTGGTTCTATCAGAACATCTTGACTATTCGGTGACAGCGAAATTTGTTGCCCAGTCTGCCAGTAGGGCACTTGGTTTACTTATTGCGAGAGCAAAGTCAGTTGGTGGATTTCCATATCAAGCATTTACAAAATTATTTGAGTCTACTATTGTTCCAATAATAACATATGGAGCTAGTATTTGGGCCAATGAGGAATTCAGTTGCATTAATGCTGTCCAACATAGGGCTGCACGATACTTCCTGAATGTTGGCAAATACACGCCTAATGCTGCCGTAAATGGTGATATTGGCTGGAGACTTATGATATGTAAAACTAAAAAGTATGTTGTCAATCAGTGGTCTAGACTTGTTAATATGCCTGATGACAGATTAAATAAAAAAGTGTTTACATGGGCACATAATGCCAGAGGTAGAAATTGTAAAAATTGGAATTATAAGGTCGAGGAAATGTTTAGAAAATATAATTTGATTGAACAATGTGATATTGGTCAGTATTCAAGTAAATCTGTTATTTGTCAATCTCTTCTACCAAAACTACATGAACAGTATGTTGCTTCATGGAGATCTGAAATCGATAGAGTGAATGCACACAGAGGCAATGGTAGAAATAAGCTTAGATTTTATAGATGTTTTAAAGAAACTTTTGAACCTGAGCCATATTGTAAAGTAGTATTGAATAGAGCCCATAGGGGTGCAATTGCTAAATTTAGGAGTGGAACAGCACCAATTAATATTGAAATTGGTCGATATAACAATGTACCATTTGATAAAAGACATTGTGTTTATTGCAAAAGTATCGGAATTCCAAATATTATTGAGGATGAGAAGCATGTTTTGCTAGAATGTCCTTTGTACACAGAAATAAGAAATCCACTTTTGACTAAAGTTGAAAACCTATTTAACGACTTTGAAAGTCTGACATGTATAGATACACTAAAGATTTTGTTACATGAGGAAGCAATTGTAAATGTTACTGCCAAGACCTGCTATCAAATTCTAGAAAAAAGATGTCACTCTGTTTCACACACAAATAGCTAGATGTACAGAATGGTTTTCAGGGCTACAGATAAGCTGTTTATTTCTTTAAATAAGCAATTAATTTTATAGAACAGCAATAGTTTTGAGAATTAAAAAAAAAAAAAAAAAAAAAAAAAAAAAAGATATTTATAAGTATAAGCTCTCTCGTTTATCTAATTGGAATATGAATGAAAACCATAAACTTATTTTGCTTTAGCCCATGAAAGTATTTTAAATACAATCATATAAAATGTCAAGGGGAATATATCCAACTACATTAAAAGCTCGTCTGTAGCTCTGGAGTTTATTATATATGTTTTAGCGCTAATATAATGATTGGTGCTGTAGTTGTGTGTAGATAACCATTGCTAATCAGGTCTTTTCTGATCTGATCAGAGGGGATATATGATATTTTAAGATGTTTTTTTATAAGGCGCACTAGTGCAATGTGTTTACAATTTTCAGTTTTGTAAAAGTTAGTTTATTTTATGGCAGTTTTTAAAACAAGATTAGCAATGGTAATCTATTTTTTATGATGTAAATAGATGTATAGAACTTGATACATATGGTCTCTAATAACTCTCTTAAGAGTGGTTGCATACATGTATCATAGCCATATATCATCTGTGTATTTTATATTGATATGTCATGTATGTAATTGAGACTTGAATAAATAAATAAATAAATAGGTTAATTATAGATTAAACTTGACTGTCTGGTTGCCAAAAAGGATAATGTATAATTGTAAACAAACTGGCGTCTGTTGGTTGATATTGTTTTTCTTAGACTGCACTATCATTTCCTTAAGACGTCAGGCGATATACATCTTGCGTATATATTAAAATCTCGCTTCTGTATTATGTTACGACTTTCAAAGTTATAAGTTCATACTTTCAGTTACCACTTTAACTTTGAAAATGACCACAACTCTGAAGCATGAAGTCAACTATGTCCAGCTGAAGTCAACAGGATATAAAATTTTTGACAGGAGGAAATCGAATTGGTCATATGTGACAGAAAATAGTCTCTGTCGGAAGCATTTCTGTTTCAGTAAATTGCAGTTGAGCTATTCCAAAAAAAAACAACCCCACAATCTACCACGACAAATATTTTGATGCAAGGACATGTGCTTGTCCTAGGCCAAACTAAGCTCTCCGTCAATGGCGCCCAACGTGGTGCGTCAAATGTCACAGTGTAAGAAAAATGTGCGGCCAGACCGGGACTCGAACCCGGGGCCTCGATATACCGTTCCGATGCTCTACACATTTTCTCCCCGATCTAATATTCAAATCCAATAACGTGACAAACTTATTTCATGAAAGGACTGGTGGTTTAGGAAGATGTCGTTTGAAGATTTGTTATTTTGAGTATTGATATTTGGTAGCCCCTCTATGACGAGGGGCGGGGACGTTTCGGTCAGTTTTGAAGAAAAACATTCAGAAACGGTCAAACCAAGTTCGGGAAAATTCGGGTAACTGAACCACTTATGAACTATGAAGGTTGTTTCTTGCAAAGAAATGGCACCATCTCTCAGATATTATGATTTCAGAGATTGGACATATTTCGGGCAAAAGTACCCTATTTTGATGTTTCTGGAAAATGCAAAGTGACGAATTGTGCGAATTGGCTCAGTTATCCAAAAGTACAATCCTGGACATTCAAGTGAATATTGAGTGCACGGATCAGTCATGTTTCTGTCATGGATTAATCATTTTCAGTTAAATTTATTGGGAATGATAATACGTGTTGATGAGTATTACGTACTTTTTCTGACCAAACAAATAAATGAGATATTGCCATGTAATTCCCCTTCTGGAAAGTGACTAATTATCTTAACTGCAGTATAACCTAATGATCTGATATCCTTCAATGATGTATATATACAATATTGTGCTATAACCATTTGTTATAACGCACACTGTTTGAATTAAAATTTGCATATATAAAATCTACAGTTGTAAATTGCTCATTACATTTATTAATACAAAAATATTTTTATTATAACATTACATTTTTAGATTGGTTGGAAAATAAGACAAAAAACCTAATGATGTATACTTCATCATAACAAAGGAAGCAATTTAGAACAACAATTTAATTCGTTCCATACATATGACACATGAGCTTGTTATGTTGAATATTAATACAAACATAAAAAACTGTTTTGTTTAAATACCCATGCAAGAATAAAAAAGTTATAAACTAGTGAAGAAAAGTGACCTGAAATATTTAACAGACCGGGCAGGAAAAAATGTTGACGTTTTACCTCCAAGTGTGACCTTGACATTTGAGCTATGGAACTGGATGTTTAGCATGGCACATTGCCTCATAATGGGGAAAATTTGTGCCAAGTAATTTTAAAATCTCTTAATGGATGACAAAGGTATGGATAGGACAGAAACATATTGACCTTTGACCTCAAAAATACGACCTTGAACCTTAGGCCAGGAGTCTGAATGTTGCACTTGACATGTCGCCTGATTATGGGGAACATTTATGCGAACTGATGACATAGTTATGCATCGAACAGGGGAAAAAAACCATTGAAGTTTGACCTCCAAGTGTTACTTTGACCTTTAAGCTAGGGCTTTGGGTGTTGTTTATAACATGTTGTCTGATTATTGGGGACATGCCAAGTAATATTATAATCCCTCGAAGGATACAGAGTTCTGGATCGGACATGAAACATACCCTGTAAATACCAACTACAAGTGTGGCCTTGGCCTTTAGACTGGAGGTTTGCAAGTTGTTTATGACACACTGACTTATTATTGGCAACATTTTCACGGTTCAAATTAACTTACCTAGTCCCTTGATGGATGGTCCAGTTATAGACCGGACAGGAAAAGCCCATCTAGATGGCTTACTCACATGACCACCCAAACAGGACTCGAATACAGGGACAAGTGATGGGCACACTAATAAAAAATGATATTCAGTTTCAACTTGATTCATATTACATTTAGTACAAAAACGTTGACTCCTTTCAGTATTTCTAAATCTACTCTCATTATAATTATATATTTGTAACTGAGACTAGAAACATTAAACGTACTAATAGTAACATCTGAATTATACTCAATCCTTTTACACTCATTGATCAATGAAATGCTGTTTAAAAGAATGCACTGGCAGTGAGTATTTAATATGAATCTTTCTATCTTGTTGATCTGAGTATGGTTCGTTCAATCTCAGAGAATAATTGATTTGTTCTGCAATATTGAGTTTGGAACAAGATACACGACATTTAGATTTATTTGCAATAATTGTAAAAATCTTGTATAATCCTGAATTGGCGGGGAAATGACACATTCGATAAAAGGCAGACCAGTTGCAAAAGCTTTCATATAAAAGACTCTATTCCCTAATGCTTTATTGTTTTCCAACCTGTTTAATTACTCAGCACGTTGACCACAGATACACTTTAAGAGATATATCGCGTATATATGTGAAAGTGTTTATTGCATTTTCTCTCTTCCACCTTCTTTCATCAAGAGTCACTTTAAGCCCATATATTTGCAAAATTGAGGTTAGGGGTATTTCTTGTATGTTAATGTAAATATTTTTACTACATTTTGCTTTTTCCATCGTCTTTTATCGAGAGACACTGGGCACTTATACCTTTTGCAGTACTGAGGTTCTCATATTGTTCTGCTGTTGAATATTTCTAGTATCAGTGAATCTAGCTAAAATGACATAAGATAAATTTTTTAAGTCGGCAAGACAAACACTGTTTCATTTTGTTATACAGATAACACTACCAACACTCGTTTGGGATCTATTGAAATGCGTTTTAGTGGTATTCAAGATCAAATAGAGAAATTCGAGAAAGACCTGTGGAAAAAAAATGGAAGCCGTCACTGAACAATTAACGTCCGGTCAGCGCACAGGACGTAAATATCTCGTAGCTCTGTACATAACAATGCTTCCACATATATATATATGTTTTACATAGCTCATCTCTTTTATTAATTCCATCTGTACATACATTACCGTAAGATTATGCACCATCCAGTATGTACAGAAAATACCATAATGTAAATGTTTTCCCTTTAAAATGATAAGTCGCAATAATTCATCTTATTTATTTATTTTCTTTTAGTTCATAACAAGTTTTATTGTAATGCTGTTCAATGTTTTAAAATGATTTAGCATTTAATCTCAGGAAAACCATGACATAAGGACTGTATCATAGTTCCAGGTAAACCCCGGGGAGTGAGAATTGATGTTTTGAACTCGTCCGCAGTGCTTTTGAAGGGGCGATCTCCTCGAGAGAAAAGCAGCACTGGACATATTCTGGGATATAATGTTTACTATATCGAGCTTAGCGGAGAAGGTCACCCAACAGAAACGATAAAGAAAGTGGAAGATATTCTGGATGGAAAAATAAACAAGGTCATTGTATCTGGTTTGTTGCCTTATACCAGGTATCAGGTGTCAGTGGCAGCATACACTGAGAAAGGACTTGGTACCAGGAGTTCGCCAATATCTGTCAGGACTTTAAGAGAATGTAAGGCTATTTAACTCTTACCCAGCTGAATTTCTATAAATTGTCCATTCAATCTGGACAGAACCATTAACTGTTAAAAGGGGTGCATACCAAAAAGATACTGACTGACTGGCGAAAAGTGCTGGTCATGATCTACACTTGTCGCAAAGGCAGAATCAGTCGTGTCCAGCATGATAAGGGTTAAAGCGTTTATTGCAAAATTAATGATATTTGAATCTATCAAAAAGTTCAGCCTGATGTAGTGTCATATTACATTTGATTGCAGCTCCATCCGACGAACCTAAACTAAGAGTAGAACTGGCACAAGAAGATCCACAAAGGGCGCTGATTTCTTGGTCGGAGCAAATTGCGAAATAATTCGTTTTACACACGCAGCATTCTATAATCCATTGTTCAGTTAAAAACGCCCTTTAATGTCACATCAATAATTTTTTCCCGCCCGTCAGTATAACGACAGGACTTTTGATTAAAAACATGAAAAGACCGAAGTTTTCAAACAGAGGAGATGTTGTAGTCAATTTCTTTATACAATAAGCAGATGGCAAGCTGAAAACCAAAGGGACTCTTTCCTAACCCTTACCCTGCTACATTCCTATAATGAACTTGTCCATCTTTCAGTTTGGCCAGTACCATTAAATGTTAAAAGGGGTGAATACCAAAAAGATACTGACTAAATGGCGAACAGTTCAGATCATGATCAGACTGCACGGATGTGCAGGCTGATCTTGATCTGCACTGGTCGCAAAGGCAAAATAATTCGTGCCCAGCATGATAAGGGTTAAATTATTGAAATCTTATTGTTATCGATGGTATGCCGTGGTATATGTACTATATTATGTATTTTGACATGGATTATAGTTATAAGTCATTGAAAGTTAACCATAAATCTAAATTAGACTTGGCTTTAGGAAAAATATAGGAACGACTATAATCAAAACTATTGCCCGAGGTCCGGAGCCTTTCAATAAGTGTTTCATTTTGTTTTAGTTTTGATTTGTTGAACTGAAGACCGATCTATAGCACAAAACATGGACCGGTGATTTATATAAAGAGCCATGTGTAATAATATTGCTCTTGAAAACGCTTTATCTAAGCTCAACTACTTTTATTTCCTTGGTAATTTTACTGGCTATAGGGTAATATTTACATTTTCCCTATTCGTTCCACTGAATTTTGTATGAACTGCAATAGGAAAGACTCCAACGTTCGCTGTTAAGACGACGCCTGCGTGTACACCGTGTCCAACGTATACGTTGCATTTACGGCGAGTACGCTACATACATGGTATATTGTACGTTCCATTACCGGCATTTCCTGTTGATTTTGTCAACATTCTATGTGGTGCGGTAAGAAAAACTACTCATTTTCATCGAAGTTCAACGTATTCAAAGAAGCGATATATTCAGTACGAGCTGCAGATCATTCAAGCTCCCCATGGTAATGCGATTTTGGTCAGTAATTCTCTAGTTTCTTCAATCATTCGAGTAAACTGACGTGTGAAGTCGGTTTCGAACTCGGACGTTCACTTTCAGGTTCATTTTCTGTCTCTTAAAATCATTCTGTTGATTTTTCATCTGTTTAACGCGAGAATAGTATAACAAGTTACAAATAGAAATATATATCATGGCGTAAATTCATGTTTTATGGGAGCTTTATGCCAAAATTAGCGATGTACGCCCCATAAAACGGCGCGTCTACAGAAGTACGCCACATAAAAAGGCCGTTATATTTATAGCAACTGATTACGTATGTCTTCACTCGCATCAATTCTTTCATTTTATTTACACTTTTTAACAATTATAAACGGTTTTGGAATTACATAATGTAATAACAGTAATATTAATTATTCGGAAGATAAAATAAACATGCTTGTTTTGTATAAACAGTCCGGTATAAAATTGCCCGTTAAAGTTTTTACTTGGGAATCATGAACATTCCATATATTTTCGTAAAGTAATCTTCGGTGTCAGAACCTAAAACGAATTAAAAACTGAAAATGTATTTCACAAGTAACATATTGTCGTATTATCAGGTAGAGTGCGGACAAAACGAATACTGCTAGTGTGAACATGGCCTGTAACTTCACAACCTGCCCCGCGTCTGGGGTAGGTTGTGACAATATGCGGGGTACACTGTGCGGGGTACACCCTTACCTTTCAGTATGGTATAGCAGTATGAAAGTACATGGCATTTAACCTTAGGGAAATGCTGAATTTCATTATATATCTTATGTCGAAATATCTACATGATAACGAACTGTCAGAACACAAATGTATAATACGTCAAAAATTACTTATAGCGGTCAAAATCTGTATTTCAAACACAGTTTCGTTGTCCTTTTGTTTACAATGCTTGTGCTTTCCAAGAAGAGTATTTGAAAAAATGGCGTTTTTTAAAAAAAATGCAAATGACGTCTAAGCTCTTCAATAAATATTATAAGTCACGTGTGGTACATTCAACAGCGTTCTCCCCTACTTATCTGATCAAACTAATAATCATCATTTCTTGTTCATTTCCTGAATGAAAAGCACTTGTTTCCTAGATAACCGTGGAAGAAATTGTCGATTTTTTTTTAAAGTATCTAAGAAGAAAGAAAGACATATTTTCTGTTGTAAATGATTCCTGAAAGTAAAAATGAGCCACGCTATGAGAAAACCAACATATTGGCTTTCAGCATGGATCCAGACCAGCTTGCATATCCGGGCAGTCTGGTCAGGATCCATGCTGTTCGCTTTCAAAGCCTACTGCAATTAGAGAAACCATAAGCGAATAGCATGGATCCTGACCAGAATGCGCGCATGCACAGGCTGTCTGTATCCATGCTTGTCGCAAAGCCACTGCATGTTTGTTTTCTGATGTTGCGGCTCAAATCTACAAATGAAAACAATTAAAATTCGTAAAATATGTTACATACACGTGAAATGATATAAGAATAAAATCAATGCCAATAACATTGCGTAATACTGAGACACCACGCCATCGTGTAATGTGTATTCTACATATATGTAATTATTTTCAGGATACGATTCTTTCGTAAGCTAACGTAAACGCTCGAAAATATTGGCGAAGATTAATGAGTGCCAGGTAAATGCTTATGGACAACTGACTGAAAATTATTATACATGATATCTAATTGTGAATGTAACTCTACAAACACAGTTATTTCATATATTTAGTCAAGTTTATTTGATAACATTCGACATTAAAATTAATATTTTAAAGAGACCTTTTGCTAGGAATTTATCATAGTGGTGGGGTTTAGGTATCCTCCCCGGAAATTCCTTACAATAATGACAGTAACTGTTGCATTTTAGATATATATAACGGCCTTTTTATGTGGCGTACTTCTGTAGACGCGCCGTTTTATAGGGCGTACATCGCTAATTTTGGCATAAAGCTCTCTTTAAACACGAATTTACGCCATGATATATATGTCAAATTGTAGCTTGTGATACTGTTCTCGCGTTAAACCGATGAAAAGTCAACAGAATGATTTTAAGAGACAGAAAATGAACCTGAAAGTGAATATCCGAGTTCAAAACCGACTTCACACACCGGTTTACTCGAATGTTTGAAGAAACTAGAGAATTACTGACCAAAAACACATTCCCATTGGGAGCTTGAATGATCTGCAGCTCGTACTGAATATATCGTTTCTTTGAACACGTTGAATTTTAATGAAAATAAGAAGTTTTTCTTACCTCACTATACGGGATGTTGACAAAATCAACAGGAAATGCCGGTAATGGAGCGTACAATATACCATGTATGCAGCGTACCCACCGTAAATGCGACGTATACGTTGGACACGGTGGTGTAGTCAGGGAGAGCGTTCCTTTGATGACGTTGCGGTTGTTCTGCTAGGGAAGCGGAATGCCCAGGAAGCAGATTCAACTGTTAAATACAACAAAATGTGCAGTTTATCAAAAGAACTTAACAAATGAAAAGGAAATGTAATTTAATACTTTAGATTGTCTCATAGCTTGAAACCTATGATTTTGTAAAAACAGTACTTCTGCTTCTTTTAGCTGGGCCGTTAATCATATTAGCTCCTAGGGACATGTAAGTCAGCAAAAATCTCACCGTCAGCTTCTTCTGCAAAGCATCAGGAATTCCTACGCCAGAATTTTATTGGGAAAAAGAAGGCAGGCCAATTAACATACAGAACAATCGTTATGAAGTTTTCTCCATGGCAAACGGCACCCTGCTGCGCATAGAGCCAACAAAAGCCAAGGATGACACTTTTTTCACGTGTGTTGCTAAAAACGATCACCTTGAAGCTCGAGCGAATGCAACTTTGATAATATATGAGGGAAAGGGTAAAAGCCTGCTTTGCATATATTTTGTATTATGTCTTACGTTATGTTAACTAAACATCTACGTGGTAATAGTTAACCCTGACTAGCAGTGTTTACAGATGTGCATGTTTTTCTTTGAAAAGTCGTTCCAATATGTTTATTTAATGATACGATGCATATTGTAGTTCTTGAAATTGCAATCTTGAGCAAAACATTTCTCGCTTGTCTCAATTTCAAACCAAATCAATTAGAACAAGAAAGATATTTATCACGGTGCACAATCACGTGGTCTATGACGTCATGCTATAGGTATCGCGCCAAGCATTTTTTGTCAACAAAGCGTCGATTCAAGAAGAAAATTCGTCGTAAGTATTTTGTTACGAATTTTTGTAAAATGTCTTTAGTATGTTGCAAGTCCTTCTATAGATGCGTACCTCCGATCACACAGCATCTGCCCGTGTCTGCTTTAGTTTGGCTGGAAAACGGGACAAACTGACCAAAATCTCAAAATCGCTCTTGCTATTGCTCCAAGCTGATTCCAGAACCGCATTAAAACCAGCCTTCTCTTGCTGAAGTCTTCAAATGGCCGTTTTGGTTTGGTACTTTTTGTCTTCAAACATCCGCTGATTGATTATTTTTCACGATAAAGGTGTTATTTTCAGGTAAAAACCAAGGATAAAAAAAAAATATGATATTGCGGCAAGTTCTAAAAGATAAATGCTATCACAACAAGCTGAACTTTTATGTGCAATGACGGTGGCTTGAAAGGTTTGAGCTAGATTTTCAGGATAAAACAAAGGCTTTGAAGCATAATAAATATGTTTATGTGTTAGTATAGAGCGGTGTATTCGCGAGGCTATTATTTTTTTATATACGCGATTTTCACTTAAGCACACATTCAAGACACAAGCGTAATAATTATTTCTTGCTTAACACACCGCTAAATATTCAAATTTTAAAAATCTCGAAAAAATTACCTACGCAAAATCAACCCAGTTTACAGCTTTAGTATTCAATTTCCAAATTAGCTTTTTTTCTCAATCATAATAAATAAGATGGCTAACGGTGTTTTTTATTTGCAGATTCAAACGCAGAATGGCTGATGAAGCTAGGACAAACGTGTGCAGCCAGCGTGGCAAGGCTTTCCGCCAGAGGCGAAATTTGCATACGCTCGAGAAATGTCACACAGAAACGTTTCCCTAGGGGTTTCAGATCTCGATAGGCATTGGTAACTATTTTCTGTAATTTTATATCTGTGTAGCAAATGGACAGAAAATGGGCCATATATGCGAAGCTTGAACTTTTAGTTTTGATAACATTCAGAAGCTTTTGAAAATAATGTGCATTTTCTTTAAAATTATAACATTATAAATTTTATACCTTGGACTCTCGAAGAAGCGCGTGACACACTAAACTCATGTAGGAATAACTTAATGACCGAAGAACTGTAGTGTATGAATCAGTTTATTATAGGAGAATAAATACTGAAATTACAGCTGGTTAAAAATGAAACAGTTTACTTGTAAATCAATGGAAAATTATCAACTGATCCTTTACGTGTTTTGAGTGTATTTACGAAATATTTGATCTGTTTATCCTATGCTCAATTGCATCAGCATCAGCAACATTCAGAGGACGGCCGCCATACAAGCTCTTGGCCTCTCCTCTTGGGAATACAACAATTCTGAAGAAAATGATTATAATGTTGGTATGTATCTATGACATGGTTCCCAAATATGCAGATAATTACGACAAAAGTGCATAATATATTTTATTTAAAATTTGGAAAGTATTACAGCATTATTTCTATTAATTTTCAGATGAAAAGAGCATAAGTTCACACTTAAACGCTCACGACAGGAGAGAGAACAATCCTCGGACTTTCAGTTCTGACATTTGCGGCTAGTAGTTTATTAAATACCGCAGCGGAGCCCTATTTCACCTAATTTAACATTCAGTCCCCAGTCCAGACTGACCAATGCCGGACAATTTAAAACCTATGGGTTTTAAACAGACTAAAAAGTTTTAAACATATATAATATAAGATGAGTTTACAAAATAAAATATATTGTTTGAAAGAAAGAAGATTTACTGATAATATAAACCCCCATTATATTATAACAAAAAATGGGAGAAAAATGATAAAAGCTACCTGTTCTTCTTGCGGAAAAACGAAATCAAAATTCGTTAAAAGTACTATCAAAGCAGGTAATTTAGATATTCAAAAAGCAATGTTACCTTTATTACCTAAAAAAGGTTTAACACTTCCAGGATATAACTATTGTGGACCAGGAAATCCTTTAGATAACTGACCTCCTGTCAACGAACTGGATGCAGTATGTATGGACCATGACTTTTGCTATGACAGTGGTGTAAAAAAGAGTACATGTGATAAGCAAATGCTTTCCAATTTAAATAACACTAAATCAAAAGCATTTGGAGAAAAGATTGCAAAACATTTAGTTGTAAAACCAGCTATCAAAACGAAATACAAACTTGGGTTGGGACAAAAACGAAGTCAAAAAACGGGAAAAGGGGGTAGAGTATACCCCGGAATCACTGTACCAAGCTACCGCTGGAGCGATGAATTAGCAGAAGAATTACACAAACCAATTAAAAGAAATTTAGGAAACGAAGAGTGATAGTTAATGATATTGATGATACTTGGTCAGCTGATTTAGTTGACATGCAAGCTTTTCAAAATATAATAAAGGAGTAAGTACTTGTTAACCGTTATTGATATATTTAGTAAATATGCTTGGGTTATTCCATTAAAGAATAAAACTGGAGAATCTGTTACTGAAGCATTTGAAAAAATAATTTAGAAGGACGATTACCAGTAAATTTATGGGTAGATGAAGGAAAAGAATTTTATAATAAAAGTTTGAATCATTTTTGAATAAAAATAAGATTATATGTAATCATACATTTAATGAAGGAAAGGCTGTAGTAATAGAAAGATTTAATAGAGTTTAAAAAGAATAATGTGGAAATATTTTACAGCAAATAATACTTATACTTATTTAGATAATTTACAGGATAGGTTGATAAATATAACAAAACAAAACATTCTAGTATAAAAATGACACCAACCGAAGCTAGTAAAAACTTAAATAAAGGTACTGTTTACTTAATTTATATGGTGATTAAAGATACCAAAGAGTAAAGCAAAATTTAAAATTGGTGATCGAGTTCGCTTAAGTAAACTTAAAAGACATTTTGAAAAAGATATACACCAAATTGGACAGAGGAAATATTTATAATTTATAAAATTAATAATACAAATCCCAGAACATACACTATTAAAGATTTAAATGATGAAATAATTCAAGTTCATTTTATGAACACAGAACTTTTACCTACTACACAAGAAGTTTTTAGAATAGAAAAAGTTATTAGACGAGACTATAAGAAAAACAAGCTTTAGTAAAATGAAAGGTTACAATGAAAAATTTAATAGTTGGGTTCCGTTTAGCGATCTTGAACAAATTTAATTTAGAAAATAAAAAGTTTAATTATATAAATGAGTAATAAAAAATCTTATTTCTAATAATAATGGAATAGAAACAATAGATCAATTAATATTCACTTAACTAAACTAGCTGCTGCTTACAGAAAAAGTTATAAATTTTGTGGGAGAGTAAGTACCGGATTATATATTACAGCAGGTGTCTTTGGTTGTTCAGCTGCATTAGTACTTGTTCCAGCTATTCCTGTATTTGTAGCAGTTGCTGGTGCTGTTCCATCAGTAATTACCATATTTACTAACAGACTAAAACTTGACGACAAGAAATTTATTTTAAAAGCACATCATCACAAAATAAAACAACTAATAACAAAAGCACGAATCGGAAAAGTAAATAAAGAAGATCCAAATAAAGTTATTCAGGATATTTTTACAATACTATTAGAAATGCAGAAAGAAAAAAATTATTCAACACCTCTTGAAATGCACATGAAGGAATTTAAACTTAACGGATATAAAAGTAAAAAAGAAGAAGAGTTGTATTAACTTTAATTAAAGATTTTTTCTATAAGTATTTTATATAAATGAGAAAAATTATATCAGTTGAAGGTAATATTGCATCAGGAAAAAGTACGTTTTTAGATATTATTAAAGAATATAATCCTAATTTTAATATAATTCCAGAACCAATTCACGAATGGCAAAATGTTATGGATCCACGTGCAACGAAGGTTCCAGCTTCGCAAATTATAATTCATATAACCTTTTTGAACTTGCTGCTCAAGAACCTTCCAAATATTTATTTCCTTTTCAGCTAACAACTTTAAACAGTCATATAAAAATGTTATCTTCTGCTAAACAGTTTGATGGTGTTTCTGTCCTTGAACGGTGTTATTTAACTAACAGTAACGTTTTTACAAAACAACATCACGACAATGGTGTTATAAATGACCCCGAGTGGGCAGTATACAATCTTTTCTTAACTGATCATTTATAAAACCATACGGAAAAAATCCAATTGATGGATTTGTTTATGTTAAAACCGACCAGAAATATGTTTTAAAAGACTTCAAAAAGAAACAGAACGGAAGAAAACAAAGTTGGTTTAGATTATTTAGAAAAACTACACAAATTACACGAAGAATGGTTAAACAGAATGTTTCAAGAAGGTATTAAAATTTTAACAGTTGATAACAATTTAGAAAAAATGACTTTAAAATCTTATTCAAAAGATATAGATAATATAAAACAAATTTCTCAAATCAATATAATTTCATTAGGTGCGTTTTTAAAAGATTTTTTTCTATAAGTATATTATATATAGATGGTTAATAGAAAGGTAGATAGAATGATTATGTCAAAATTATCTAGCACTTTAGGAGAATAATGAATCCAGACAAAAAATTCATATAAGAAAGTTTCTTAAAAGAAGAAATGTTATTAAATCAAAACTTGATCAATAGTTAGCGATGAATATAAAATTACGTTATTGATAAATTACAAAATGTTATAGATCCTTATCTTCGTAAAGAACTTTATTTGAATGGGACTGTGGTTGTCTATTAACTGAAGAATAAAATGCTGAAAGATTATGTGATTGTCCCAGACCAAATAATATTCGAAACAATCTTAAAAAAGTTATTGTAACCGACTGTGATACTAATGAAGAAAAAACATATGAAAGCAATTATGCAGCGTCTAAAGACCTTGGTATTAATTCTGGGTTAATAACAATGTGCTGCAAAGGAGAAAACCGAGTAAAATGTGGAATATCAAAAACTAATGGAAAAAGATATAAGTTTAAATATTTTAATTCTTCTTAAAGATAATTTAAAACTTTTTTATTTTATTATTTTTTTAATTATTTTTTTAATTATTTTTTTAATCCTTTTTTGCTTAAACGAATTTTATTTTCTAATATAATATATAGATGGAAATCGAGAGATCTACAAAACAATATTATAAGAAATTTGAAATTAAAATTACATATAGACAAGATCCAAAGAATCAATTATATTTAACTATAAACGACTCTTATGAATACTTAAATCTGAACTTAAAACTTTAAAAGGTATAAAAATAAACGTTGTTTTAAAAATAACTTTTGCAAAAATGGATAAAACTGATACAATATATAAATCAGCTTATTTTCAATCAAAGGCTTAGAAATTATTTAACACAAACGAATAAAAAAACTTTACATCAAGCTTTTGATGAAATAATAAATAGAATTGGTAATTGGATTTCTGAAGGAAGTGGCTGGAGAATAGAGTAGTTGATTGCTCATTATATAAATAGATATAAGTATAGTCCATTGGCTGCTTCAAGTTATTTAGAATTACCAAAACCATTACAAAATTCAATGAAAGGATTAATAAATATAAAGAATGATGATAACGAATGTTTTAGATGGTGTCATTTAGCTTACAAATTTCCTGTAACAAAACATTCTGAAAGAGTTTCAAATTATAAAAAACATATAACGATCTTGATTTATACTGGAATTAAATTTCCTGTTACATTAAATCAAATACCTAAAAAATTTAAGTTTTAAATGAAATATCATTTATATATTTGGTTATGAAGAAAATAGTATTTATCCATTGTACATATCAAAATATCAATACGAAGAACACTGTGACATGTTGCTAATTACTAATGATAAAATAAATGATAAAATAAATGATGATGAATGTAAGCCCTCAAGAACTGTAGTCCAACATTATGTTTGGATAAAGACTTTAATAATTATGTTTCAAAAACCAAAGATCAACATAAAAAACATTTTTGTAAATCATGTCTACAGAATTTTTCACAAGAAAGAATATTAAATGAACATATTCCAAATTGTTTAGCTATTAATGGTATCCAAGGCGTAAAAAATGCCAAAAGAGGGAAGTAAAGTACAATTTAAAAATTATCATAAGGTTTAGCAGTACCTTTTGTAATTTATGCTGATTTTGAATCAATAACTAAAAAGTTTTAAACTGCTTTACCATCAATGAATCTTCATTTACTGAACCATATCAAAATCATATAGATTGTGGTTACGGCTATAAAGTTGTTTGTTGTTATGACGATAAATATACTAAACAACCCAGATTTATAGAGCCCTAATGCAGTTTATAAGTTATTGAAAAAAGGCTTGAGGAAGGGGAATATTGAAAAGAAATATTTAGTGTTAACTTTAAAAAAAAAAAGAAGTCTAAAAAAGATGAAAGTGAATTCAAAAAACAAAAGTTTTGTCATATCGTGAAAAAAATATAAAAAAAATGAAAATCCTTTCCGGATCATTGTCAATAACAGGAAAATCGGGGAAATGCTCACTCAAATATAATATTAGTTTTAAACTAACACATAAAATTCCTGTTATTTTTCAAAATTTTAAGGGTTAGGGCATTTTATTATGAACAAATGGGGAAAATTTTAAAAAAAGAAATTAAATGTTATTCCAAACAATTGGAAAAAATTGGCTTTTATGATTTCTGATTTTGGTCTTTATTGATTCTTCCAATTTATGTCTCAACATTGGAAATTTTAGAAAAAAATTTTCCAAATTTAAACACATCAACTGTTTTAAATTTTGTGAAAATGTTGCAAAGCTGGAACCTTCGGTTACACTAGAATTTTTAAAGAAAAAAGGTGTATCCAAATGATTACGGGTTTCTTTTAAAAAATTTCAAAGAAACAAAAAACCCTTCTAAAAAAGATTTTTATTCAATTGAAATAAAACACAATATCTGACAACGAATATGAACATGAAAAATGTTTGGAAAAAAAATTTAAAAATTAAAACAATGGGAGAAAACATGATCTTTTTTAAAAAAACTGAGTATTTTTTAGCTGGTTTTTCAAAATTTTTTAAAAAACTATGTTTGATACTAAAATTAATCCTTGTCATTATTTTAGTAGCCGGGTTTAGTTTGGGGATCAAATTTTAAAAATGATGGAATTAAGTTAATTTAATAACTAATTTGATAGTATTTTTTTATTGAAAAGGGGACGGAGGGGAATAAGTTTATTTCAAACAGATCAGTAAAGCAAAAAATAATATAGAAAATTTATAATTAAAAAGAAAAAAAAAATCATTTTTTCCTCGCGCCAAAAACCCTTTACGGTTGGGCATGTGTAAACCTTTCCCTCGGAAACTTTAAATTTATATCCAAAAAAATTTAAGAAATTAATTGCAAAGGAAAAGTAATTTTAAAGTTAAGGATTTTGAATATCCAAAAGAATTACTAAAACCCCACAAGATTATCCTTAGTCCAAAAAAAATTTAAAAAACCAATCAATGGCTTTCGTTTATAAAAATATTAAAACAGAATTTGAAATAGAAAAAGTAATGAAAAAAAAATTATTCCCAAACTTTTAATGAAAAAACAAAATTAAGTTTTAAAAAAAAAAATTTTGAATATAACACAATTTGGGGGTTTTAAAGTAACAAAATACAAAAAATATTAACTTTTGACAAAGTCCTTGGTTAAAAAATTTATATTGATTTTAATACTAAAAAAAGATCTAAAGAAAAAAATTTCTTTTGAAAAAGTTTTTTAAAGTTAATGAACAATTTGTATTCGGTAAGACGATGGAAAATTTTTGCAAGAGGGTTAATTTAAAATTAACTCATGATGAAATATTTTTTTAAAAATACTACCAAAACCTTCTTTTGTTTTTTCAACGATTTTTAACTCAAACCCTTTTTTTGGTATTCATAGAATAAAAAAATTTTGTTTTAACAGCCCTTGTTATTTTGGAATGTGCATTCAGATTTATCAAAAAAATTTAATGTATATTTCATTAAATTTACTTTAAAGGAAAAGTATGAGGGAATTGTAAATTACTTTTACAAAAACGATTCATTATGTTAAAAAAATTTAAAAAAAAGTTTTTTGCAAAATAGGATTTTTAAAAAAAAGATTTATTTTTAAAGTGATTACGATAGTAATTAAAAAATTTTATTTTTTAATAAAAAAAATAATTGGGAAAAATTTAAAGAAAAGCTCCCGGGCTTTCCCCATTGTTAAATTGTCGGATTAAAAGTAAAATGTATTATTTTATTAAAAAAACGAAGTAAATTTAAAAATGAAAGGGAATTTAAAAATTGTTGTTAAAAAACAATATAAAAAAATTCAAAAATTTTTTTTAATTTCAACCCAAATAATCACACCTTTTAAAATTTAAAAATTTCGTTCTAATAACAAAATTTTTCCCCGTTAGTTTAAATAAAACTCTTTATCTGTTTTGAGATAAAAGATATATTCTGATAATGGTTTGATACATTAGCTTACTCTTAAATTAAAAACCCATAAATTTTAACGAATTTTCGAAAGTTTAAAGAATTAATATAAAAAAACACACCTTTTTTAATTCATTTGCAAATTAATAGAAAAGATTCATTTTTTTTTATTTTTTTTAAATAAAAAAGAAGATTACATTTTTCTTTTTTTTTATTTGTAATTTAGCTTCTCCTTTTCTTTTAATTGCTCAAAAGAAAAATTAAAGATGAAATTTGTTTTTTTCCCACAAATTTTTCCCCCGCCCAAAACCAATACATTTACAGTTTGCCATTGAAATAATCCCCTGGGTACGGGGTATAACTTTTTAAAAAACAATGGGGTTTCTTATTAATTGTCTTTCTATTGTTTTTTTTTTTTACTTTTTCTTTTATTTTTTTGAATTTTCCCCATTATATTAATTATTCCAGTTAAAAAATGCCCTTTTTTATTTAAAAAAATTTAAAATAGTTTTTAATTTACTCTTTATTATGAAATTTTTAGTATTTTATAAATAAATCATACAACGGTTTTACTTTATCTGTAACTTTTAATGAAAAATAAAAAATAATACCGAAAAGCTATTTGTTTTGTCTTGATTTTGAACATTGTTGTTTTTTACATTTGGTATAAATTAATTTACTTTTTTTGGTGGAAAAGTCCAAAGGGATCGAAATAAAAAGTTTAAAGTAAAAAACCCCAAAAGGTTTTTTCCTCCCAATGGGTATCTAAATTGTTTTTCACACTCGTCCTTTTTTTTTAATTTTTAAATAATTATTTCTGCAAACACCCCTAAAGTTTTTAATTTTTATTTGTTTACCCATTTTTCAATTTAAAAGTTAGAAATGGTTTGTTTATAATTTTATTTTTTTTTTACTAAGGAATTCGTCTGTAAGGCTCCGTTGTGAATCTCTGTAGCCCTTTTTCCATCAACAAAGATGTAATCAAAGTATTTAGACAGCAGCCAAAAACCCTAAAAACCCACCGTCTTGTTTTTTTTTTTGTTTTTTTTTTAATCCTCCAGATCCTATAGTTGCTTTCTTTGATTAGGTGTAAAATGGTGATATCTTTTTTCCCCCTTATCATTAGCTATGAAATCATCCCATTTCCAATATTTTACTAACCCCAGTAGGGGCTAGCCCAGACAAAGCCCAATCCCAGAGGGGCAAATTTTTTGGAGTATTTTTGTTTGCCTTTGGGAAAATTTTTTTTTCCTAAAAAACCAGCCAAAGCTCCTAAAAATCCACCATTTTGACCTTGACTGGACATTTGTTTTTTTGAAATTGTAATTTTCTAATCCCTTATTATTTGCAACAGCTTTTTTTAATTTGATTAATTTGTGTTTTGTTAAAAAAGGGGAAAGTTTCCACGTAATTTTTCATGTTTAACCTAAAAGTATGTAATTTTATTATTATAAGCTTGTGCAAAATTTTTTTTTTCCATCTGTAAGGTTTTTTTATATTCAATAAATTTGATGTCATTATAATAATTTATATTTTTTTTTAAACAATAACAATTCTTTTCCAAATAGTTTTTATTCAACTTTTTCCCTCTAAAATACAAATTGCGTAAATACGATTCTTCAGGGGGAAGTGCAGTTAAATTAAAATTTGTTAAGTAATTGCTTGGGATCTTCTTAGTTATTTCCTTTTTATATTCAAAGTTAAAATAACAAATTCAAATAAACTTTTTAAGTTTGACTATTAGCAGACTTCCGGTATTTTTTTATTTTTTTTTAAAAAAATTAATTACATCATCATATATTCTTGATAAATTGTATATTTGTTTCGGGATAAAAAACACCTTACCAACTTCAAGACGACAAGAATAAAATTTTCTTTTAAATCATATCTGCGTTTTAACTTTAAATGTATCTAATAAATGTGGGTTATGTTTTGTGCATTACTTTTCGGTGTTGTAAAATAACAAATACTTTTGGGGTTTTTGTTAAAACCGCTTTATTCAAAAAGTTGTTTTAATCTGTTGGGTCATTTGTTGATCTTTTTCCCCCAAAGGGTTTATACCATCTTGCTTTTTAAATCTTTCAGTAGTAATTAGATAAAACCCAAATTCAAAAAAAACCAAACGTGGAACCCTAGAATAATTTTGTTACAATCACCCCCTGGATCGCGCTTTTCTCTAAAAATTAATTCATATCATCGCACTGCATTTATTTGAATTTGACTTGGGGGTAAAATATTATTTCTAAACCCTGAAAAATAATAATTATTTAAGGGAATTTTTTAGCATTTACCTCAGCACCATTTGGATTTTTTTTTCTTATAGCGAAACCACTATTATATCCACTTGGTCATCCCTATTTTTCGAAACACATAGAAACAAAAGATAAATTCTTTTTTCCGTTGATTTGCTAATCTTCAGATAGTTCAACCAAATCTTTACATTTACTACCTTATATAAATTTTTTACAATCAAAAAAATTTTTTTCCATTTTTTTTAAACCATAACTGATCAATTAATGAAGGCATTTTTAAATTTAAAAGCAATTTGTCTCCATCAGCATAATTATTCCATTAGCAAGCTTATTTACTTTAAAATTATTTCAAAATAAGTATTAACCAAAAAAAATTTTAAAACTTTATCATTTTTTTAAAAGTGATAACCGTTTTTTTTGTTTAACATTATTTCCCAGGACAGATATTAAAGCGTTCAAATTGAATAGGGTTAATTCTACTTTCACAATATTGTTTTGTTTAAACTGAAAATATTAATTTTAATTTTTTTTTTTTTTATTAAAGAAAAAACTTTAGTTTTTATTTTAGTTTTTTTTTTATTTTTTTATTTTTAAAAATTTAATTTGTTAATACTTTTTTGTTGGGGCTGAATTTCCCGATCCTGACAATATTCTATTTTTCTCATATAATATCCTCCTCCTCCTTATTATTTTTTACTATTATTTTTTTTTTTGAAATTCCTTGGAAATTTAAAATTCCCAATCCCGAGGGGTTTTTTTTTTAAATTTTTCAACAATTTTTTTAGTACCCCAGTAAAGCTTCAAAAAGCTTTTTTGCAGCAAATTTCCAACTTCTGTTCCCAAAACCCTTTTTTGTTCACTTAAAGTGCTGTTTTTCCTGCTGTTTAAAAAATTTTTTTTTTCCCAGGTGTTTTTGAAGATGCAACCCCGCTTAAAAACAATTTTTTTAAAGTGTAAAAGATACCTTTCCGTGTATGATTTCTTTTCCTGTGTGAGCATAAAACAAAAATAAATATTCCTTTTTTTTTGTCATAATTTTTTTGTACATTAATAAAACTAAAATTTAAAATTTCATAATAAAATTTTTTAAAACTTTTTTTTTTAATTTAAATTTTTTTTTTAAAATTAGTGAAAATTGTTCAACCCTCATTAAAATTAATTTTTTAAAAAATACATCGTAATATATTTCAATTAAATTTATAAAAATTTTTATTAATTTCAGAATACCAACTCTTTGTGTTTTTTTGTAAATGGATATTTTGTTAAATCGCAGTATTTAAAAGCTAGTAATATCACGAAATTCCACAACAAGTGATTATCAAAAAGATACAATGAATGAAATTGTATCCACAAAGTTAGTTATATTGGTTTTTTTGGGTTCCCCTTTCAGTATTTCAATTTTTTTTTTCTCAAATCCAAGCAATGTATGAAAAATTGATTTTTTCCAAAATCCAACTTAAAATTACCTGAATTGAAATCAAAATCTTAAAACTACTTAAATAAAATTTCCAAACTTATTGGAGCAATTTCTGTTTTATCAAATTTCATAATCACCTTACTTATTAATTTTTCCCCTTTAAATAATTATTAATACTGTGTAACTGTAAGAACCATTTGTAAATATGATTTTTTTTCCCAATCCTTACCATTTTTATAAGAATTCTTTTTTTGCATATTCACCCTAATATTTCAAGAAAGGTCATGTGTTAATATTTCCCAAAACCCAACAAAAAGTTTTATTTTTTAAAAATTAAAAAAACGACAAAACTGATTGAAAAATCCCTCGGAGTATTTTTATTATCTTTAATTTTTTCGAACTTAATATTTTTTTTTTTTTCCATTTAATAAAAAAAAACTAAATTTTTAAAAAATTTTAATTAAAAATCAAAATTCAAAAAAAAAAATTTTTTTATAATTTTTTCATTTGTTCGGTAAGATAAATTTCATTTTTAATAGTTCATCAATTATTAATCCCTTCTTTTTAGTTCTTCATTTTTTTCCAGCATAAATTTGAACCCAATTAACTCCAATCATAAAACCAATTTTTTTGGTTTCATGGCCAAAACGTCAAAACCTTGTCCCCTAATTACTTTTTTAAATTTCATAGATCTTTTATTGATATTAATCCTGATTTTTTTTTAATTCTTTGAATATTTTTCTTAAATGAATTGAATGTTTTTATTTTTGTTATATCTTTTTTTTAATTAATAAATTTTAATCATCATCTATTTTAGTTTTAAATTATTCCTTTCCCAGTTTTTCTACCCTTAGCTTTTAATTTTTTTTGACCAAAAAGTTTATTTAATTTAAAAATTTAAAATTACCATATTGTCCTTTTTGGCGAAACTTTTTTGGGATTAGGTGTTTTATTCCTTTTCCGATGTAGGACAAAATTTTAAAAGTTTTATAACCGTTTTTTGTACTTTATCATTGTCTTGTTCATTTTTTAATTTTTTTTTTGCTTTTTCTTGTTTTTTTATATCTTTTTGATTTGTTTTTGCTAGCACAGACCGTTAGCTTACAATATTGTAGTAACTTTACCTATTGTTTTTTGGGGACTGTGCTTCAAAATTTTATCGGATTAGATTCATCTCAGTAAAAAACAAATATTTCAGACGGTTTGGGAATATCTATTTTTTTAAAACTCAGTATCCAAACCGCATCCAAATTTTTTTTATGTATAGTTTTCCCCCCCTTGTCAAATTCCCTAACAGGTCTTCATTTTCAGGAACTCTGTAATTGGTATTGGGTTTTTGGGTAGCTTGGGTAAACCCTATATTTTTTTATGTCTTTTATTTCTCACCCTTTAAATTTAAAATTTTTGTTTTATTCCAGGTAGCTTTTTAAAGACTTGATAATTTTCTTTTTGACTTTCCATTTTTTCAGTAATTGGGGTTATAAATTTCAGTTACAATCCGATTGTAGCTTTTCTTATTTTTTCCTCATTTTTTTTCTCTAAGATCTCTATCTTTTGCCCGCTAATTTTTTTCTTATTTTTTTTCATTAAGTTTTTATTGCATTTAATATAAATGTAAAAAATGTAAAATAATTAAAATTTAAATAAATGTATTATTATATAAAGGGGAAAATTCCAAATTTGATACAAAAAGTGAAATCCAATAACTTTAAACAATTTTAACAAAACCCTTTTTTGCCGGATTCATGTTTTAGAATTTAAAATGTGGATCTTCGGATCTGGAAAAAAAAATACATTAAGCATAACTTCGAAAACCTTATTATTATGATAAATTATACTTTTATGCTAAAAACTTAGAACAATCTAAAAATCAAGATTTAATTAACAACTTAAGTCAAATTCAAAAAAAATTTAAAATGATCCAAATGAAATACTTGAATATTTAGTGATCCCAACCAAATTGAACCTTGGAGAATTTGAATCAAAAAACAAAAAAATTAAAATTTGTGATTTTGTATGTAAGAAAAAAAATTCAAAATGAAATAACAAAATATTTATTCAAAAGGCGACACAAAAAAATGTTGGTTATTTATTTAAGCAGTTTAAATATAAAAAAACCAAAAGATTTCGAATTAACGTTCACACTATTTTTTATTTTAAAGTCCAGGAAAATGAAAAGATAGGATTTGTAAAGAACAAAAATAACCCTAACTTTTTGCTAATGCAAAAAAAACAAAAATATGATTTCTTAATATTGACAAAAAAAGGAAGTTTTTTAAAAAAAAATTTACTGGTAATATATAATGGGGGTTTTTAATGATGTAAAAAAATAAGTGAACCGACAGTATAAAAAGGTTAAAAATTTTATATTATTTTAAATGATTATGCTACTAAAAAAAAATACAAAAAAACTTAGAAAGGACATGGATCAATTCTTCAAGAAATAAGGAATTGATAACACAAGAAAAAAGCATTTTAAAAGGGAGGTAAAAAAATAATCAAACCCGGAAATCCAAAAAATCCACCGATGAAATTTCAAGACGATTTATGTTTAAAAAATTCAAGTTTAATAGATGACAAATTTGAGACACAAATCTATAAAACGACATTAGAAAAAGAATAAAGAAATATTTAAAATTAAAAAAAGATTTTTAAAAAAAATTTTATTATTAATATTAATTACAAAGGGAAAATTAAGAAGAAAGAAAGCTAGGGTTTTTCTATTTAAAAAACTTGAAAAGAAATTGATTTGACAATGACAACTAAAAAAAGTATTTCGGTTAATTTAAACATTTTTTCACCAAATTCAAAAATTAAAAGAAGTATGATTAAACATGAAGAACTAAAAGACAAAATTTTTTGAAGCGAGAAAAAATTACAAAAATGCATCAGTTAGAAATCAGAACAGAAAAATAAATAAAAACTGAAACGAAAATGCATAAAGATTTTTAGAATTATTTTAAATAAACTTGCAGAATATAAATTGAATTGGGGAAAAAGGCAGCTTCCAAAGAGGTGATGATCATGCCAGCATTAGAGGACTTTTAAAAAAGACCCAACTAAAATAGATGACTTTAAAAAAAAAAATTCAAAATTTGGGTTTTATTGTTGACAACCCTCATAATTTAAAGTAAACAGACTTAATATATTTCAAAAAATTCAAGAGTATTAATGAAATTTTAAAACTAAAATTGAAAAACATAAAAAAAGAACTGGGCTTTGTTTGAAAAATCAGTTAAACAAGGAGAGTTAATTGCTGCTAAAACTGAAGCAAATTTAACAAATTAAAAATCACTAGAAAATTTGAGAAAAAAACTTTTAAACAGTTAAAAATGTTGATGCAAGTCACAATAAAAGAGAAGAGTTAAGTAAACTTAAAGGTTTTTTACAAAAGATATTAAAGAATTTAAAGATAAAAAAATTTTAAAGAAAAATTAAAATAATAAATAAATTTTGGACTTGAATTGAAATATCAGCTAAACAAGGAGAATCAATCACTGCTAATACTCAAGTAATTACTGCTAATACAAAGCAATAACCACTAATGTCGGAGAAATTACCAAATAATGCTGAAGAAAAATTTCAAAAAATAAAAAATTTTTTCTTAAAAAAAAAAAACACAATTAGCAGAACAAAGAATACGTTGACAATCTATTGTTCGAAGTTTTCCACAACCCAAAACGACTAGATTTAAAACTGAAATAATTCTTAAATTAAAAAAAAAAACAGAAAAAAAGAAGAAAGGGGTAGAGGAAGTGGGCTGAAGTGTTTCCTTTTAAAACTATAATAACATCTTTTGATTAGTAAAAAAAGAAAAGAAATTTTTCCGTGTGGTGCTTGGAAAATATTTAACAATAAAATTACCGGTCTAATTTTAAATGCATTTTAAAAATTAAAAACCCGGAAATTTTTGTAGATTAAAAGATTTTAAAAACACAAACCAAGAATATAAATTATTTTCACAAATTGGTTTTGAGTGGTGGTTTAAGTTAAAAAAACCTGAAAGTATTAATAGATATTAAGATTTATTAACGGGGGGCCAGGCCCCCAGGTGAACCAATAAAACCCATTAAAAACCCCAAAATCAATTTTTTTATTTAGGTGTGGGGAAAGCTGAATATCATACAAATTTTTGGTTATAATGTATTTTATAATGTAAATATAACCAGGGCTTTTACACTGATCATTTTTAAAATCTATGTATAAGAAAAAAATTAAAATTTATCTAAAACAAGGGACGGGGAAAAGACATTCTCTTATGCATTGCTCTAAGAATAACATTTTTGCTTTTGGGGATAGTTACTCAAATTTTATAATAGGAAAGAACCAAAGGCGTGATTGATAATATATTACCTGGGGTTTTGTATAATAACATACAATATCAAGACAAAACAAACACATTTTTGGTTATTTTTGTTTATTTTTCATAAAATGTTACAAAATGGATAAAACATTTATATTATTGTATAAAACTTTTAGATAAACAAGAAAACATAATAACAAACAATTTTTTATTTTTAAAAAAAAGGGTTAAAATGTATCAAAAAAATAATATTCTTTACTCTATCAAAAAACACCCAAAAACGTTAATTCCTACTACCCCCAAAAACGTAATTCAAACACATTACCCATGGCTAATCAAAAGGTTGAGTGATTTCAACAACATCAAAATATAAACATTAACCATGCTAGATTTGGTTATCCTATGGTTAGTGATTTTAAAAACAAAAAATATTATGATATTCAAACAGATATGCCCATGGCTACTCAAACGGGTTTAGTGATTCTAACAACATGAAAGTATTTTGATATTTAACATGCGTTGATTGGCATACCAAACGGTTGATGTTTTAACAACAGAAAAATATTATGATATCAACCAGTTAGGGTTTCATTCTTTTCTTTAAGTCTTCCGGTGATATATTTTGTGTAAATGTTTTGTTTTCTTTATAAAGTCTTGGGTTTTTCACGTTGTAATTCGTCTGGCTAAAAATATCTTTTTAGAATTCTTGAATACCCATAAAATAAAAAATAACATTAAAAAAAACCCTATCAACATACTTTTTCTAAACGTATAAATAGTAAATATAAAAAACTGGTAAAAGTTAAACAATAATTATTTTCTTAAACTTGTTAAAAAAAACCCCCTGGGGAGCCAGGGTGACGCCCCTTCAAATGCGGGGGGTGGGTTCAATCCCCCCCGAGTCTACCAAAGCGTTTAAAAAAAAGGGACAAGCAGCTTCCTCACTTGGGCTCACATTTTGGGGATAGTGTTGGGGGCTGGTGGGGATCTGCCCTGTTCGGCGTGATATTTCCGTGAGGCAGCAAAATAAATTGGACATTGTGCTCACGTACAAGCAGACACCGTCGTTTTTATGATGGGGGAAAAATTTTTGAAAAAACCGTTAAACCCAACCAACATAAGTTGTTAAAAAAAAAAAAAAAATAAAATAAAACTTACATTTCAGTTTTCTTAAAATTCCCTTTTTTTGTTTTTAAACTTAAAACAGAAAGAATTTATGGTTTTTGATAAAACTAGTCTAACCGGGTGATGCAATATTGGAAATACTATAATGGAAACCCAAATCTGTTTACACTGTAAAAATCAATATCGGCTTTAAAAACCGGGGGCTAAAACTATTTTGTAAATTTTTTTTTCGGGCCGGGTATAACCTTTTTTTAAGTTTTTATTTAAGGCCTTTTTAAAATATTTTGAAAGTTAAATAAGTATTTTCTCAGTACTTTATGGAAACTAAAGCTCCCAGGGGCTTTTGTTTCTCAAACCGAAGGTTTTCACAAAGAGTTGTCAAAAAACCGTGGGTTTTAAATTGGGCCGGGTTTGGTAGTCTGGACGGGGGGCTGAAAGTTTAAAATTTGGTAAAAAGGGCTCCGCTGCGGGTTTTTTAAAAAACTACGCGGCTATCTGGTGGTGACCCTTTTTCGAAATCACCGAGCACATGCCGTCCCTGAAAAACCGATTCCTGCATACAAGTGGTGCTTAATAAGCACAGGACATTCCTAACGGGAATTTTTATAAGTCAACGTGCAGGGAAAGTTTTTGGGAATTTAAAACCCGTGAATACTTTGAAAAAAAGATGAAGACATGTTTATCTCGAATTTTTTTTGGGCATTTGGTCTTGTGTCAAATAGCAATTTTTCAGATGCAACCCCGTGCCTCTCTATTTTTTTGTTCTAAGCGGGTTTTTAAATTCAAATTCTGTTACTATCAAAGCCCTTGACTTGTAAAAAAATGTTTATTTTCTATCAAAGTCTACACCCCTGAAACAAATTTTTGCTTCTTTTTTTGAATTTACAGGTTATCCGTTTCAACTAAGAAGTTTTTGGGTTTAAAAATTTTTTAAAATAAAATCGCTGTTTCATTAATTTTCTGACTTTTTTTTTTTGAATTTTCGGGACATAAACATTTTTTTTCAATCATTTTTAGATTAAATTTTACAGATTTCAGTCTTAAAAAAAAAAAATTGAAGCTGCAGTTCTGGGAAGTGTTGTTTGTAAAATGTTACAAAGTTTAAACAAAAGTTCAATCTACATCAATAACTGGCCTTAAGGGTTTGAGGTTAAATGTGTAAAAACAAAATTTCAACTAAAGAAAAATTTTAAATTTTTTTTGTTGACTCTGATAATGTCGAAAAAGAATTTTGAAGGAAACTTCCCATGTCAGCAGTTGAAATTTTTTCGAAAAAAAAATGTTATTAAAACCCCAAAATGCGGATATGTTTTTTGAGTTCCCAAATTTTACGCAAAAAATTTTCCGCCTTGACCCCCACGAAAACCAAGGGCCCTTTTTAAAGTTTGTCTATGCCCATAAGTCTACCTTTTTTTACAAACCCCATTTTTGAGGTAAGTCGTTCCCCCCGTAAAAGCAAAAAATAAAAAAAAAAAACTTAAGTCTTAAAGATTCAAATAAGATTTTATAAATGAGTGTAGTGGGTGCCCTGCTAACATGCCCACGTATTTAACCCAAAGAATGAATAAATACATGTACTGCTTCCCGGGGTTGCCAAGGGCTCATAGTTCCTTTTGAACAGACCCGAGAGTGTTGGTTTTGTTTTCTTGCTTTCGTGGGCTCTTTAGAGTTTTTTCAATTTTTTTGTACTATACGCCGTTTCCTATGAATTTTTTTTTGTTTTGCCCGGTTTCAAAGGTTATTTTAGTGAGTTTTCAGACTAGAATTTCCCCTATTTTTTTGGTATGGGGATTTTAATATTATTACTATAACATTTTATTTTGTTTTTATTATTTTCAAATGACTATAGGTTTCAGTCAAATCTCCTGAGGGGCCCTTGTTAAACAAAACCCCCCCCCCCCCCCTCATAACAACATATCAAAATTTCCTCAGCGAAAATTACTATCAAATTTACCTCCCAGAACAAAACTTCACATAACAGTCAAATATTTTGTATCAAGGGTTTGTCCCCAAGGTTGCATTGTAAAACCGTCTTCCAACAACGTTTATTAGTGGGCCACACGTTTTTATGGACCGGGCATCTGCCGTCGCTCATATTTTTCCCCCAGCTTAAAACAGTCTCCCCCCCTAGTTCGATAGTAAAAGGGCCGTAAAAAAAGATAGCTCGATAACCCAATGTTTATATTTTCTTTAAAATAAAGTATAAATACTTAAATTTAGATTTGCATTTCTTTAACCCGTTTGTTTTTTTTTTGGGGGCCCCATACATGTATCTTAAAAAATTATTTTCTCGATGTTTTATTAGCCCTTGAAATTTGTCATAAAATTTTACCATTTCTATGCGATTTTTGATTTATATTACAAAAATTGGCTTAAAAGGTTTTTAAACCTGTGCGATTCATTGCTTTCTCAGTGCAAATCTTAGCTCCCTGTTTTTGCTAAAACAATTTTTTTCCCGTGCGTATTTCAAATGAAAGAGTACCAAGGGAATTTTGGAAATTAATGGGACAATGCCTTAAATTCCCAATTAAAATTTTAAATTGTTGAAATCTTTTCTTTTAAAAAACTAGCCCCGGGCAATTTTTTTTGCTCCGTGTTTTTCCATAAAATGCTTTTTCACAAATTTTAAAACGACTGAAGATCGTGTTTAATGAAAGAGGAAAACGTTGATTTTTGTATAAAAAGATGGGAAAAAAGGGTTTAAAATAAGTATCGTTTTAAACTGTTCGATATCATTTTCTTCCCGAACTTCCGCAATGCCATCATTTTTTTCTTTGGGGTTTTACCTGAAAATAAACCTTTTAACTAAAAAAAAACAATCGCGGGTTTTTTTACAGAAAGTACCAAAAACAAACGGCCCTTTGAAAATTCAGCAAGAGAAAGCTGGTTTTTTTTTTCGGTTTTGGAATCGCTTGGAGGGAAAAGCAGAGCGATTTTTGATTTTTGGGCGTTTGTCCTGTTTTCCAGCCAAACAAAGCAACACCCGGGCAGATGCTAGTATCGGGGGGTACCTCTATAAAAGGATTGCCATACTAAAACTTTTACAAAAAATTTGTAACAAAATACTTACGAAATTTCTTCTGAATCGACGCTTTTTTGACAAAAATTTCTTGGCGCGATACCTATACAGACGTCTTTGCACTGGGTTGTGCCCGGGACATGTGTTGCCACTCACCTTGGGAAAATCGAAAGCGAAGTGCAAGTGCTTGTAAAAGGTATGTCTGACTGAATATGTAAATATTCTATTCAAAGAAGGTAATGGAGATAAGAGATGTATAGTCTAGCCAAGCCGTTTGTACAGCTTATTTGACATTCTGATGGATAGCTGCACACAGATGGGTGCCCGTACCATACTGGAGTGAATACTGAAAGGGCAAAACGATATATTGACTATTATGAATGTTTAATGCTTTAAAACGCATAATATATTCTTACTACAAGATTTTCAGGGAATTGTTTAATTATAGCAGTGAAATTATCCGTAAAATCCATTGTGTGAAAATATCAAACACATTTTCATTGGTACGGAACTACAAAATGGCTCAGCTTTTGTTAACGTAAAACAATTGACAATTCATGAACTAAAGAGATACTTTTTATTTTATATATAAAATAAAAACATCATTCTCTATGTCATATATATTGTTCATTTGGTGAAAGATGTTTCTATCCTACACTGAAACAAACAAATATCCTCCATATTTGTAGCTCTGTTTTGGAGTGGTTAAGGTCGCTGATTTTGAATCACCTGTCTCTCACCGATATGGGTTCGATTCCTCGTTAAGGTTGTATATTTTGTCATGTAATTAAAACATCCAGCTAGAAGAGATAGCACCTGAAAATTAAAATTCAGCTTTTCAGGCTTTTATTTAGTATGAAATGATAGCTTAGTGTACTAATTTACTAAATATGTATACGTTTTTCTTCATCTCCTAATAAAGGCAGAAATATTCAATATCTAAAAAATGATAATATTTAATATCCAGTTTTCCATTGATAATTAAAGTCTATATCCAATGTCTCCACAAAATACCAAATTCAATAGAATACAGTGTAAGATTAGTCTATTTTCTACACATTGAAAGAGGCGGTACTGAATTTTTTTTTGTCTGTTAGAAAAATCAAAATCTAATACTAGCTCATATATACATTTCGTTTAAAAAAGTTATCATAAATGACAGGAAGTACTTTTTAATATCTAAAAGCTAAAACTTTAATATTTGCAACAACTATTATTTCAAGTCGTAAAATTTCTAGAATGAAATTGATGCATTTTTTGTGCCATTGCAGTTGTCACCCGACCAGTGTATTTTGAAAAACCGATAGGCGGTAGAGAATCGTTATTTATTGACATTTTCTGAGAAATTGTATCTTGTTTTATAGATTTTATGTGATTAAATTAAATTCACAAATAGGTAAAATTTTGATACTGATTTTCAAGAATAACCACGTGCTCTGAACTGTTTGTTGCATGACATCATGAGTTTCTCACGAGAGACTGTGCGAGATGTTGCGGTTTGATACTGATTAGTTAAACAAATGGGGTTTCGCCATAACTTAATGAATGCGACCATCAGAAAATAAAAACAGTGTCAGTTAAATTATATTAGCCAGAACTAGATAGTCCCCATTGTCAATGACTGACTGTGACTGGGAGAGGACTGCCTGGTCGACACTTTGATGATTAAGCCTTTATTGAAAACACAAATTAGTGTGCAATATTAAAATCAGCACTATTATATTACAAGTTACAGGTTAAAAGATGATAAAACATATATTTCAGGTTTGAACATCAGTAATATAGGCGTAATTGCTATACACATCAATGATATTAGCTTTGAGTAAAAAACAATTGTTTTGATGTTCAGATGAGCTGTTTATGTAATATAAAAATAGCAATTTTCACGAAAGGCTGAAAACGGAACAGTATTTCACGAATCATTTTATGCGATAGCATCCAATCAAAAGATGCCTCACAAAATTAGGTTTTCACGTCTAATATTTCATTCAAACAACGTCTCTACCAGTTGTCGAGAACTCTTTTCGACTTCCGGTAAAAACGAGCTTAATATAGCTGCGCCGAAAGCTGGTAAGTATATATGATCAATGAATGTTGTTTTGATGTGTAGATTTATTTTTGTCATTCGCAGCCTGCCTTGTAGTAGTCGAAAGGATTAGTGCACACATGGTGAAATACACCTTTTTTGATAAGTCAAGAGAAAATAATCAAACTTGCTAGATTTTTTTCTGGTATTATGTTAAAATACTATTAGGATTGAAAACGAACTAGTGTTAGAGTGTAAACAAAAATGACATGTCAAGGGCAAATAAATCTATACCTACAACTCCAATAATTTACAAAATTGAACATGAACGAACACATTCTAGCAAATGAACGTGCTAGTGTGTATTTGCTAAAATACGGCATTTACAGACTGATCCAGTTTTACCCATAATCGAACTTAGCCGCGATCTTTAAATCATACATATTCTGTCACAGTACGCTTAAGTCTGGTAAAGAAATAAAGGCGATAGAGTTCAAACATGGTTTATACAATCATTCTAAATAGTGACGAAGGCAAAGTCTTTTGCAAGGAAGCACTAATGTACAATTATATTTTATATACACAGTTGAATAGATGTATGAATCATAAGCTGGGATCATGTTAATTCTTAATTCTTCTAAATGTATTTTGTTTTACACGACATAACACTTTGGTGCCACATGCGTACAGGTTAAGCTCCCTTAATATATGGGAAAAACTATGTATTACACTTGACATCAACATTTTCTTTCATACATTCACTTTCAAAGGTTGAGCAGAAGGAAGAAAATCCGTCTGTTCCTTTCAGATATTCAATGTACAATGTCTGCAGTGTGTTCCTCGTGACGTCATCTTCACACGAAGACGAAAAGACATAGCTAGCATATTCCGGGTGATAATATTCTCCTTCATACTCAGACACCACTGGAACTATAAATAGATAAATAAAGAGCTACGGTTTGATTCAAAGATTTTTTTGATATACAGCGCTCCCTATACCCAAAGTTATAACTGCATCTGATAGAGAATATACCACAGAAAATGACTTTTTTCAATTTTCTGACATGATAAACCCATTTTACTTCACTGCACATAATAGTGCATATAATGGATTTTAAGACAGATATCTGAATTCTGTAATCCGGTACCCTCAAGTAGGGGATATTTATTACGAAAGGTAACTTTTTGGATAAAGTGCGTCACCCTTAGATACAAGTTTCTAAATTATACTAAAAACGGTAAAAAGAAGATTATTACAGACGCATACTTTCTTTCTTATTGATAAGCAAAGTAAAATAAACCATGCAATTTCTTTCTTTATAAAGCTCATTCTTGCAATATTTCATGGACTTGCTAACTCGCTCAAGACGAAGTTTGATTGTCAGTATAAAAAGCGGAAATTTCAGTCTTCATGCACAAAAAGAGTATCACGAGGTTGTTGATCCAGAAGTACTGTCACCAAGTCTTTAGCGCATTAACTTCCCAGGGTAAAGTTCACTTTGTAATGCTAACACTTGTTGCCTATTTCTGGCGTTAATGACGTCAGTGACGTACGACAGTCGCCGTTATCATGCTTTCCATGAATGTGAATGTCTCAAGAAATATGCGTTATATTTTTACGATATTTTTTTTTTAAAATATCGATAATACCTTATGGTAACTGGGTAGAAAATTTGCTATTTTCTTTTTATTATAAAAGTTGACGACACCAGTAGCACTAATTCTTGATCAACCTTCGTACCTGTATGTTTAAAAGAAATCAATGAAAATGTACAAATTGGACACTTACATGTATATAATATCTGTTGTTTTCTTTTATAATTGATAAATTACCTTCACAATCAGGAACTGGACTTGCGGCGATCCAATTGCCAGACGCGCCACACACGTGCCATGTGTAATAACTATGAGTAGGCCCAATTGTGTAGTTTTGCTGACACATAATTAAACAAAATCTGCCATAATCCGTCTTCCAGCCGTTACATAACCGTGCTCCATTAACAGGGACATTGAGCTCCTCACATGGTGTTGCTGTAAATTATTGACAAAATATGCACATTAGCCGGGCTGTTTCTTAAAAACATGCCTTAACAGAATATACAGTAAGGCATTTTATTGACAAAGAAATATTAAGCTGCACACGTACTTCAGTTGTTTGAACTTTTCATGTCTTTTTTAACATCTTACTTATTAAGTAACCTTATATGTACTTACGCCTCACTTTGATCTGGAATGAGCATTCAGTTTGTAATCCATTAGACGTCTTTGTTGCTACATATTGTATTGTGTAATCTCCCCAAGGAAAGGTAAATTCTGGACTTGGGTAGTTAGAGACAATTTCTAAGTCAGAGCCTCTAGGGTCTGTAAATGTTGGTTTGATCCAACTGTATTGTACCGTGTGGTCTGTAGCATTTAAATAGACATCATCGCAGCATCCTGTCAGTACTGGTGGCTGAATATCTGCAAAAGATATTTTGATATAAATCATTGTATAGGCTAGCTAGCTATTGACGTATTGTCCCTGTTACCGTTAAAGGGTAAAATTGTATATATGCAAATATAAAAATGGCAACTCTTCGACTGAAACAAAATACATCAGAATACTAAAATTTAATTTCTAAGTAAAAAACAACAACAACAACATAATACATGTATTATTGGTGAATAATAGGTGTTGTTATTGTTCATACATGCCATATGGCTGTTGTTACTATTAATATATATTAACTGGTGTTGTTACATTTCGATATCTGATAACTGGTTGTTGTTAAATGTTGATATCTGATAACTGGCTGTTGTTACATCTCGATGTCTGATATCTAGTTGTTGTTACATTTGACATGTGATATATGCTTGTTTTAAAAAAAACTTGAGATATGATAAATGGTTGTTGTTACTGTTGATATATGACATATGGTTATTAGTACTGTGTTGTATGTTGTTGTTTTTTTCGGGATGGGTTATGTCTTGTATATGTCTAATGCTTTTGATGATATATCTGTTATAAAATCAATTACCAGTTTCGCAAATCTGTCCGCTCCACCATTTACTGCAGGTACACAGGAAGTCACCGATAGAATTAACACATGTTGCTCCATTTTTGCATGGTGAACTTTTACAGTGGTTGGAAACTGAATAGAAAAATAAAGGTTTGTGATCATCTTTAACATTTAACATGACGTAGTATTAAATTAAAGTACGTTCCCATTCTGTTTGGCCTTAGTCACGCAAAAAAATGTATCGAAGTAAGCAGTATGTATGATTGCCAGTTGTTTGTACAGATCAACAGGACAACAATGCATGATTTCGAAAGGTTTTCTGTCGGATCAAAGAAAAATAGTGGATGACTTACAGATGCAAGTTGGTTTAGTGCCGCTCCATGTGAAGTCGTTCTGGCACTGTCTTACTCTGTCTCCACTCGTCATATTGTAGTCTGGGTTACATGTATAAGTAGCCAAAGCGCCGGATAATGTTGACGAAACGGACACTGTGCCGTTATTGATATCGCCAGGATGACCACAGTCCGCTGATTAAAACATTTGCTTTTATTTTTATATTTATAACCTTCTGATAAATTAAATGATATGAATGCCAAAGATTTATATTTAGTATATTAAAGTGGTCTCCCCTGTTATTTTAAATACTATCATTTTTATATTAATTAAGCTTTAAGGTGCTTCCTACTTATTTCTTTAAAGAATAAAATACAATTAAGAAATTGATTTTTAACCATTGAAAATTTCACTTCTCTCGAACACCAGAAACATTTTATCATTTTTGATATGTGTACAAGGATTATACAATAAACATACCAAGACATGTCATGAGGTCATTGCTCAATACATATCCAGCACGACATGTACAATGGTAAGATCCAGCTGTGTTTCTACAGTCATGCTGACATCCGTGTGAAGCGATTGAACACTCGTCTGTGTCTAGTAAAATGTAAACGAGTAATTGTATTGACGTTAAAGTACTAGTTATGGTTATGTACTGTGGTAACGCTTGCCCAACAGGTACTTCCACAAAGTATGGTTTCATATCTTTTATGCCGGTTTGCTGTTTAACTATAACTTACTGGCGCATGTAATTTAGAATTTTAGATCCATAAATAAAAATTGCATTTGGAACCATGATAGCAGTCTAGTAAATGTACGTGCTATATAAAGAGGGGAGAAATAAAACAACCCAGATGTATTTGCAGTAACACCTCAGTCTTTGATATGTGTGAAACGAGTATTGTTTAAAGAGAAAAATGACACATGACTTTGAAATATCATTGAAATACATGTCAACCGATTTTATTGTTCAATCTAAATCGATATAAACGTAACTGATTCTTCATTCAAAATAAAGATAATATAAATTTTTCACGTCGGAACATACTTGCTATATGAAGGAGACAAATCAATCTTATGACAGCACACTTAAAGAACACATGCAGGATTTTTTAAAGGAATAAACATTACGTTAATGCAAATTGACCTTATTTGATGTCAGTTATAATTTGAAATAATTTCGAATAAGTATATAAGCCATCACAACGTCCACATAATGTCTATTCATGTTCTGATAATACAAAGTTATTGTCCCTTCTCAAGGGAAGGAACACTTATGGTGGACATGTCACGCTTGACTGAGCTTGTAATGGATACAAGGGTATCGTCATAGGAATCTGATTTCCAGCAGGGCGCCGCCATCTTGGACTTGTGCATATTCATTACAAATAGCCTCTAGCCCAATATGTGTTTACGCACAATCAGTCTTTATTTCAGTCTTTACTGCAATACAACTACGTAAAAAAACAGAACAATAAGACACAGTAATAAAGTTTAAATCATGTAACTCCTCGATTGAATATATCATAGTAAAGAATCGAGATTAACGAAATGAAAATGCATCATCTAAAATAGACTCCCGCCCAAAAAAATATACGTAATGAAATTGTCTTTGGTCACATGATATTTTTTTAGCTTCTAACGTTTCAGATTTGCAAGTGCTTTCTTTTGCGTACATTTTTAATCTTCCTGATTTGTTTTTCGTATCGTTAATGCGTGTATTAAATTTCTTTGTGTTAAGTGTGCAGGTACTCGCTGGTATAGTCGCGTGATGAAAATATCCGGAAGTAAAATACAAACTGCAAGACAAATGCTTCCAAATAGCATAATATATACTATACTTGCTTATATTAAAAAACAATTTTGTGTTATGATAAAACTGTTAATACTTAGATTTGTTTATAAATAGTTAAGTTTGCTCCAAAAATGACAGAACATATTCTTCTCATTGCATTATTAAACATTTGTAACATTATGCTAAAACAATCATCCTTAAAAAAGAATATTTTATATGTGCTAGAAGGAACCTTTCGGTAAGCTAAATCTTGTACTTACCATTACAAAGGGGAGCAGAAAATCCAGTTGGACATGCACACTGATCTGGAGATTGACAGGTGCCGCCGTTCGGACATGTTGTTAAACCGTAACAGAGAGCTATATTAAGAGAAATCTATCAATCTTTAGATTACAAAAAAATGGAATATTACAGGGAAGATACATAACATTTCATTCAGCATTTAAAACTTGTTGGGCACCTCAAGAACAGAAATTCATCACACACAATTCATACAATCTATTTATGATAAATTTTATGATAAATGCAGTTCTGCCATTGAAACACGAGTTTTGTTCTTATAACTAGTGGGAATGCTTCCATTATATGGATGATTCGTATAGAGATCAAGGTGGTAATGAGCCAATCGTAGTTTAAATTTCGCTTGACAATTTGGCACAAAGTACTTCTCTTTCTTCTTGTATCGGCACCATAAACAAGCAGCGTGTGGTCTATGCGTAGTACTGATGAGCCTTGTAGCTGACATTGTCTATCAAAAACGCCAAATTGCCAAAAATGTATGCTTCCAAATAGAAGAGATATCGGCATTTTAGAAATAATTGAAGGTCGCCTGTATACATGCAAACCTTTCCAGACTCTCAATGAACGAAAGTTTGTCTTTCATTGCTTTCTCTCTTATTAACATTGTTTAAATTTAGACGTAAGTATGATTGGTCACAAAGAGCTTCACATTCGCTTTCTCTTATACAATACTACATTATAAAACCGCTGTTGTATAGTTTGCTTTCCACAAAAGTAATAGTAAAATCTGTATCCATTTCTTTATTGTTTTTGGGTTTAATGTTGAACCGACACCATTATATGTCATATAGCGACATTTAGGTTTCTTGATAGAGGAAGATCTCAGGTGCTTCGCCGCGCTGTGCATTATTTTATTACGAACGGACCTCTAGGTAGAGACTACGACCTTCAGTAATTTCACGCCTTTTCATGAAGGATTTAACGCCCTGAGTGAGGCTCGAATACATGTCAATGACGGGCAAGTTATCTGAAGTCAGCTACCTTACCACTCGGCCACGGAGGCCCTTGAAAGAAGGACATGTGATTTAAAATCAGCGACCTAAACCACTCGGCCACGAAGGCTTCTCATTGCCTTAAAGCACTCGGCCACGGAGGCCTCTCAATGACCTTGACCACTTGGCCACGGAGACCTCTCAATGACTTTAACCACTCGGGCAGGGAGGCCCCTGTGCGACCTTAACCACTCGCCACGGAGGCCCCACACCCACCTTCACAAATCGACCACGGAGACTCCTCAATGAAGGGCATATGATCTGATTTGAAGTCAGTGACCTAAACCACTCGGCCACGTAGGCCCCTCAATGACTTTAGTCACTCGGCCGCGGAGGCCCCTCAATGACCTTAACCACTCGGCTACTTAGGCCCCTCAATGACTGTAACCACTCTGTCACGAAGGCCCCTGTGCGACCTTAACCACGCGGCCACGGAGGCCCCTCAGCCACCTTAACCACTCGGCCATAGAGCCCCCCCTCCACCCTCTCCCAAGAAGGGCAGGTGATTTGAAGTCAGCGGCCTTAATAACTCGGCCACGGAGGTCCCTCAGTAACTTTAACCACTCGGCCACGGTCCCTCAATGACCTTAACGCCTCGGCCACGTACGCCCCTCTGCGACCTTAACCACTCAACCACGGAGGCCCCTTAGTGACTTTTACCACACGGCCACGGCGGCACCTCAGTGACCTTAACCACTCGGCCACGGAGGCCCTTCAATGACCTTAACCACTCAGCCACTCACACCTCTGAAAAGTCTATAAGAATATGATTTGAGAACAAAACGCAAACAAGCAAAATGAAAGTCGTTTTAATGAAACTTGCAACACCTCTCACGCCCACTAGCACCGGCTTAAATGCCAAGATCTTGGCAGTGGGCTAAAGGATTTCCGTCTTCATCAGCACAGTTTGGGGCTAATGACATTCACGGTGTGGATCCAATAAAAAGGGGTCATATTTCCTGGAAATTCAGTCAGTCTACCTTGTAACTGTATTAATAAGGGAGAAGAGGAAACAGTGTATTTCATTATCAAACGTTTACTTAATTATCATGTGATAACTTAAAATAAATCTTCTCTTTGGCATTTCTTTCTTAAAAGAAAAATGTTCGTTGTTCAATAATAAGAAGCTTATTCTGGAATATATTACAAAGTTTACTGTGCTTTTAGAATGAAAAGACAATTTAGTTTTTTATTTTCAAGTTTTATCTTGAGATGTGCACACATTCAAAGTTGACATCATAGGTAAAATATGACATTCACTCATCTAATGTTTATTTTACTGCTTTATAAATATTCAGTATAAAAGTTTTTGACCAAATGTGCATTTAATCCTTATAAGATAAATCAAGCAAAAGGTACGTGTTATGCAACTTATTAGTGAAATTGAAAACACAAATAATTTAATTATTTTATAATAATGGTTATAATAATGGCTATTGCATGTATAAACAAAAATCAGTTTTACCATTTTTTGTAAGTACAATTACGGGCTACCGCACCACGGGCTGTTTACATGAAAAAGGCCAACATGATCATGTATTACGGTTTTTTGAATAACTGAGCTGTGATTTTGCAGAAAGTGTCGGTGTAACAAAGAAATGAAATGTATTAAAATGAGATAAATCATACGGTGTGTTGAATACGCAATCCTCTCTTGAAATACAATTGACAGGATTCAGGTCGTTGGACGATACGAGTTTTAACGTGTATGGCTGATTGGAATTCTGAATCATTACATATTAGATGTTTGAAAAATGAATACAGAATAAAACATATATTTTCCGTGGCCAAGTTTTAAGGTCTCTCACTGAAAATCACTTGCCCCTAAGCGATTTTGGCTCGAGCCTCACTCGAGGCGATGAATTCGTCATGTGAGGAAGTCATCCACCTGGCTTACTGAAGGTCAATATTTCAACCCTGATACCCACTCATGATCAAATAATGCACGGAGGGGCACATTTGGTCTTCCTCAACCACCAAGGCTGGAAAGTCGACATAAGCCCAATATTTATGTCGGTGTGATGTTAAACCCAACAAAACTATACCAGCCAATAAATATTTCAGTCTAAACAATTATTTAATATTTTTTAAAAACATATTTATTTTGAAAAACAAAATACTTACATGTATTACAACTACTTCCGGTATACCCAGTACAACATACTTGCCTATAACACGTCTGATTGCAGGAATAAGACAGTGGCCTGTAATGCATTACATAGCGTTATTGTCACTAGAAATGAAACGTTTTATTTATACATTAAATATTAATTCTTGAAAGTCTCGCATGTTCGAGGACGATGAGAAAATCTCCCGATGATTGATAACGAAGACTAGTATCCAACGGAAGTGTTGTATTGGCAAAACAGTGTGCCAGTATAATTACGTTCATGAACATCAACGAGTCTATAAACATTCAGACTATAAATATGTTGTAGAAAACTCAGAACCCAATGAGAAGTGTTTTGGCCGTCAAATGAATGAAATAACATTAGCGCATGATTTGACTTTATTACAATTTTAATGCCATTCACGTCTAAGACATTTCATATATGTACTTTTAGCTAGTTGAATGATATTGCCGTAAATATTAAATAAGGCATTAAAATTTCGTAGAATGTATAGTTTAACTCAAATGAAACACGGCGTATTCTGAAAATGCTGACATTTTACTGAAACTTTTGATTTTTTTCATATCTTTTTAAATATTTACACAGATCAATCGTTGTTGAAAGAAAGATACCTATTTATCTCTTGATGCGGTAATGATTTCCAACGTACCATTTGATCTTCAATCGAGTTTGTATGTGTGACAGTTTTATCCTCATAACTTGTCATTATACTTAATAGAACTCTCGTTCATTTTTACCTGACTAAAACAAAAAAACAATATCTCTCCATTAAAGTGCAATTCTGCTTTGTAAACAGTCTATACAGTGTTTAATGATTGGGCTTGAACTAAACGGAGGAACTACATAGCAAGTGTTTTTCAACTGTTCGGTTGTGACTTAAACTCCAAGTTAAACCGTGTTGTATATATTTACAACGACTTAGTTAGCACGTGTGTTTTGTGGTAAGAGAAAAGTTAAACTGAATCAACAATGAATTCTAGAATTTAAATAGGGAATGGACCTGACAGAGTAACAATTTTATTAAAACTTTAAGTAAAAGTAATTAAATAATCGAATTAAAAGTTCAATCATTTCAATTACAAATGTTAACAAATATATATATATATAGCCGGTGTAACATATAAAAGAAAACATGAATAACAATGTTGCAAGTAAATTTGAGAGTACAATTGAATAATAACAGTTGCAACACAATCCTTGTTTATATCTTAAACGTTATCTGATTTCTCCATTTAGTTCAAGGCTATCCATTATATGATACCTTTAACAATTTATAGTCTGATCCCGGTGCACAATTTCATTTGAATATTGAAGAATACATATATATTTTGTTTTAATATGTTGAAATCGAAACTTCTGTTAAGTTACGACAAGTTATAAGACTAAAAATTTCAAGCATATATATCTTTCTACTTGTTCATTGAAAATAAAATGGTACATTAGATACATGTATCATATCGTCACCAAGACACAAATAAGTATTCTTTCAGCAACTAATGATCTGTGTACATATTCAATACACTTATAAAACAATAATAATTATCGTGTTAAAGTAGTTCTGCAACGTTGCATGTTATGGTCTAATAGCAAAGGGCCTGCTCGGGAATCGAGTTTTACGATAGCCCAAGTATACTTTCACATTTGGTGGTGTATTTAAAAAGTTTCGCCGGAAGTTAACAAGGCGCACCTAGCGCTCCTAGGGCTCCTAGGGAGTACTTCTGTCCGCTTACGATCTGGATAACAGTTTCACTAACGTTTATTTTCATAAACATCAAAACATCATAAATAATTTATATTTTCGTTAAAATTGGCTTTGTAAACAACTTTTGTACATACAATATGTCAACTTAAAACATGAGAGCTATTGTTTATACATACCTGGAGTTCATATTGCTGAAATGACTTTCTACCTTTTCTAATTGATGTTCTAACTGTTTATAAATACCTAAGAATGACATGACTTCCTACGTAACTGTTTACACATACCTGCAGTTCATATTGTTGAAATGAAATGATACCTTACTGTAGCTGTAGCTATTCATACATACCTAAATTTATATTGCTGAAATGACTTCTTACCTATATCTAGTGCAGCTAAACACATCCCAAATACCACAGCCGGTATAGTACAATTGACTTGCGTAACATGTCCCTGTACATGTATATGTTTGTGTGCAGAAACCAGCATACAACCCCCTGTATGAAATTGATTAAGATAGAGTAAGTCTGCGATATGGGAAACGTTTACTGAATGTAAAGCACATGTCAAAACCGTTATAAATGTGATGTATACAGGGAAAATATACAGATGCATATTCAATCACAAAATAAACCACATGTTAGTTTGAAATTTACACTACCGGATGTACGTAAGCAAAATATTACTATCAAATTATTATTAAATTTGAATGTTTAAACCATCTGATTTTTTTCTACACTTAGTCTAGTTTTCGATTGTGGCTGCAAAATGATCACTTGAGAACTAATATCATATCATTTATAAGAGTAATTGCTCATAAAGTCTGAAAAGGGTCCAATACACATGTTTTTTATTATATAATACTGTAAGCGGAATTCCCTCAACAACCCCCACAAATGTTTGAACATGGAAGTCCAATGAAAATGTTCCCTGAATCTTACGGAAAATTGTCCAAAGTCATATTTGAATTTTTCAACCCTGGTACTGTATGAATATTGAAGAGAAGACAACTATGAAGAGTAATTTCCTCACTAGTAGAGATGGGATCAAAGTTTATAGTTATAATGAAAATCTTTACACAAGCAGAAATAGACAGGCACATAAGTAATTCTACATTGCTTTGACTACTTCAATGCGAGTGCTACTGTAAAGACTATAAATGTAGTAAGATCCCCTGATAATGACGCGCTAATTGTTCTAGTTAAATAAACTTAGAAAATGCCAAATTCTATTTGTCTTACGTACACTGGTACAGTCAATATAACACTGCTAAACTAGAAGAGGAAATGCAGGATACGCAAAACTACGTCGTATACATCAGTGTTCTGGTGAATTCTGGTGATTTTGAGAAAATATCGAACTGATTAAGCAACTTTTGATAGCAATACATTGTATTAGTAAATGGATGACTATTGAAACTTTTTGCAGTAAAGTTTAAAACTGTTTGACGTTGCAAACTAATCATATGCCACAGTACACCATATATAAAATACCAAGGGAAGTGAAGTATCATGAATAAATATTGGTTTGTTTAAGCAGTTATAATCATCACGCAAAGATTATCTGATCACTAAACATATATTTGGTAACGTAAAGTAACTTAAGCTGATATGTCAACTGTGAGCCACATTCATTTTTATATTATATTTGGTGGTTTGGTAATACGAATGTTTCCATTCTCTAAATCTGAATAACATTATATATATATTAGTATGTTGAATAGCATTATACATGTATATATATTTTAGTATGAAATTATCTTTTAGGTAACGTATAAAATAATGCTGCAAATAATATAGAAGCCTAATGCCAGATGGCAGATTTCAGAAATGTGTTCTACAGACATTGTGCATATAGAATTGTAGGGACTTAAAAATCCCAAAGAGGGAGGGAGGTTACCCATTTATTATTAGAGCCTGTAAGTTTTCTTTGATAAATATTGCATTAGTGTCGCAAAAGTGCAGACTATCACAACAAACAAGATGAAAATGATATTATTCTTTTATCTCTTTATTTCTAGCAGTATTCCGTTTTTGAATCATTTAATGTTGGCTGTGTGACTGGCTCGAAGTCGTGGAAGGATGTCAACGTTGGATATGACGTCAATCGAAATGTCGAGGACATAGTTCAACAGTATTTTCGTTTCAGTATTCGATATATTTGTGACATTACATGATAGAGACGAGGGGCCGATCTAGTTTAAGTTTAAAATTGGGTTACCTGCAGTCTTCAGCTAGGTCACTAGGTCAAATCACAAAACATTGTTAACATTCTGGAGGCCACATTTTTTACTTGATTATCATAATTATTTGTCAGAGGGTTTGTCTCAAGTTTAGGTTAATTTTAAGGTTAGGTTACCTGAGATAAAAAAACAACGTCAAATTATGGATAAAACATATTATATTTTTATACAGGCCACATTTTCTGTTAAATATTTTTAAAACTTTGTTAGAATGTTTACGTCTAAAAAATTGTGGTTAAAATTTTAAAACTGGGTTACCTGGGTATTGAACCAGGTCACTTTGTTAAGTCTTAGAAAACCCTGTTTACATTCTAGATGCCCCATCATCATGAATCTTTGTCATAGTGTTTATTTGTCATACTCTTTATCTCTTTAAACTCTAGGTCAAGTTAAAAATGGAGTGTCTTCAGTCTGAAGCTAGTTCTCTAGGTTATACCATAGAAGAAACTTGTTAACAATGTAGTAACCACATCGTGTACTTGGTCTTCATTCAACATTTTTTTTAGAAAATTTTGTTTCTAGGTTAGATCTTAAATATGATTATCTAAGGCAAAACTAGCTCATAGGGTCAATACAAGTATAGGATATAGATCATTTATTGACTTTCTAATGCAATTAAGTTTGCCGAAACGGAGAGCAGCGTAGTGAAGGCAAAACTTTATGCATTAGAATACCAATAAGTGTATCTATAACCGACTTATTGTTAAAATGCAATGATTTGTCAGCCAACAACATCTTCGTCTCAAGTAAACTAAACCACATAGGTAACCCTTCTTTGAAATTACCTTCAATCAGTATAAGCTTATTTCTAAAATTTGCACATTTATACATAGTGACTTTTAACAAAATCTTATTTAAAATCTGTTTCTGTTTTATTTTGCAAAGGTGACTTTGAGAAAAGTTTGAGATTTGAATTTCGCTGGGAGGTGTGGTCAACATTTATTTGGATGATAAATACACAGTAGACGACTCACTTATCGAGTAGTTTGTAGAACACGGTATTACATTCTTATTCAATGAAAATATTATATGCAGGCTCTGGTTTATTCTTAGATTAGTATAGGTTAATTGACTTCCGGTTTGCACTATCAAGTTAAATTTAACAATGACAAATTATGAAGGAAAATTTGGATATATATATAAATAACAACAAGTAATTTTTCAAGACATTTATTCTGAATTACTCTGCAAATTAAAGACGCAGAAAACGGCTTTTTCATCGAATTAAATCTTGTAACGATAGTCACTATACGACCATATGTGAAGTTGTTAAAATATGTAACAAATTTCCGATCTGTAATCTGAATATGAAAGATCAGGTTAGCAAAATAATGTAAATTCTCTTAATTATGCATGTATATAAAATTTAAGAAAAATCAATTCCACGATTCTTCGAAGTTTTATAAATATATATTTAATCCACTATTTCGCTTGTGTATTGCTTTAAATAAACACATGAAAGTCTTAATAAGGTAGAATCTACTGGGATATTTAAAGAAGTATTGTCGAACATAACATTAACGTAATGAAAATCGCATTTGAACTAATAGTGTTATTATTGTTACACATTGTATCAGGCATTTACAATGAATTCAGAAATGCATTACAAAATACTGTTTATCCTTATTATTTAAGTAATGGTTGTTTTCCGAGTCAGTGCGAAATGAACGACAGAAAAGGATCGGCAAATCTATGAATCGCCCTATCAATTCATGTTTATATTAATTTACCAATCCTATTCTGTCGTTTATTTCGCATGAACTCCGAAAAAGATAATGTCTTGCCTAGCTAGCAGGGAAAGTATACATTTGTTCCAGCACGATCCAGGGATACATATTCCTGACATATTCCTGACTTTCATAGAGAAAAATCTTGTCTAAAGTAGCATGCACTAAGGTGACGTCACATAATACAGAGATATATTGAGATACTATTGACGTCATAAACTATGTAAATAATATCTGGAAATATCAAAATATATTTGTCTACTCGGTTTTTCATTCCACAATGTCACTCGCATAGGGAGAACCCCGTCTTACACAGGCAGACATGTAAGATTCTTATATTCTTGTGTTTACAAGAGATTTATATTTCCTTTCCGTTTGTAAACAATGTTATCTAAGGGACGCTCTCCCTGACTATACGCGGACGTAGCTAAGATAGCGGCAATTTATCACTAAGCAGCGCTGTCGTAACTTGGCGTCTTTCCTTTGGCTTTTCATACAAAATTAACGTCATGATTTTCAGTGGAATGTTGATATACCGCTATTTACAGTAAGTTATTTCGTATCACTAAAGCTATTTGATCGTAAACAATGTTATCTTCGGAACGCTCTCCCTGACTAAACATCTAATTAAGACTTTGTTAAAAAGTATCATTTTCGTCGGTAAACGAGTAGCTCTGAACGCTTAAAATACTTTGAAATGGTAACAATGTTACACTACTGCGTAGTTATTATCAATAAGGATGATTCAATAAGGGGTAAAATCAAATCTTTAAAATGGCAAGAAAACGAAGTGAGTAACACTTCATAGTATTTAAACATTTAAATGCATACTTGGTTTGGAATGTAAAAAAGTAAAAGGTATAGAATAACATCAAAATTACCCGACAAATAATCCAAATACCACACTCAACAGCCACAACATCACTTTTAACCTCACTTCCTATAATAGAAATATATTTTGTGAAATGAAAACTACGATCTCTTATATGACTTTGTTACAAAGAAATGCATCTAGCTGACTCATACAAAAAAATGATATGATACAGGCTATTATGTAGCGATTTAATACTACAGTTCGTTTTGTCATCGGTAAGATAGTAAAAACTATTTAACAAGGCCAGTTCAAACTACACTTTTGGTGCGTGGCATTCCCTGTTTGATATTTGTCTTTGTTTTTATGCCAAAAAACAGGCTTATTTGAAGACATGTCTCAATACTGTTTAAATTCAACTTGATGATTTTCTTTTTTTTATTTTATTACAATTCTTTATATTAAAATATTTAATTTATATAAACTTACGAGTTTGAATCGTAAGTTGTTATAAACTGGACAGTGTGAGCAAAAGGACTATTTTAATAGTATATTAAAATATTTAATTAATGACGACAGCGCCTTGTATTTAGTTCGTCCATACATTCTAATTTATTTCTTTCATTGGTCAAGCTTCATGTATAATACGGTCAATTTCATTGGTCATCATTACGTATTTAAGAGGCCCGCCGGGGTTTTCGCGCCAATTAGTAGTTTCTTTGTCAGAAGTGTCACAAGCAGAAAAGTTTTATAGTAGTAGTGTTACGCTTTAAGTTTTATTGTATTCTTTATATATGTTATGCATAAAATTATCTTGTACGTCTACAGGTATGTGCTATGCATAAAAAGATATTGTTGGTATTTCTGTAAGGATGGTTATTCTTTCTGCCTGTACTGTATAGTAATCATGGCCGTTGGATATAGGCTCCTTGCCTACAAGCGTTTCTTCCTTTTCTTTCTCCGCCTCATGGCTAAGGCTGCGCGGATACTAAGATCTATAAAAAGAATAAAAATCTTGTCAGCTCCCAATAACATTTATTTTTCTACGAAGCCAGAGTTTTTTTTTTTTTTTTACAAACATTCATATAAATCACATACATAACATCAAACATACATTCAATCAATGCTCAATGAACTTTAGAAAATGATAAATAATTCACCAAGCCTAGAGACTAACTCTTTAATGAACTAAACATCATACTCTATGTTTTTCAACCAATAGTTGTAATATAAACAAACAAAAATCCTACCATTCTGGTTTCTTACATTAAATCAACACGATGCAACATACATATCATGTATTCTAGTTTTTTCTTATAAGCTTTGGAATGCCTAAACGTTATATTTTCAGTTTGCTTTAGTGTTTTTTTTAAATATACATTTAAATTTGTTTTCCTACGAAGAGTACTCAATGCCTAGAATATTATTCCAATGGACGAAAAACGCAAATTAAATAAGTTCTCAATGAAAGTACGCTTTAACTGATCGAGAATTAGAGTACTCAATACGTTTCTTTTCTCTATGTGAATAATAACTAGTTCAGATTTCATTATAAAACATGATTTCTGTAATAAATCAACAGTAAAACGAATCTACTAAATCTTACTCATAAACAAAAATACTTTGAAGTTTTCTGAATAGCGAAATGCATATGTATAAAACTAAACTATAGAAGTACAAATCTTACACATGAACAAAAATACTAAGTAGCTATCTGAATAGCTGGATAGATATAAAACAAACAATTCCAATACACATGTGCCTAGCATTAAGATACGATCTCTGTTAAAATTTAAAAGTTACCAATCCAGATTTTACAAAGTTGAAAAAAATACAGAGTACAAAATTAGACTTACCTATAAAAAGAATAAAAATCTTGTCAGCTTCCAATAACATTTATTTTTCTACGAAGCCAGAGTTTTGGCTTTCTCTGGGTAGCTGATGCGCTTATAAAGGAATTGGAAACGGTGGAGTTTCTTCGAAATGATCCAATTAAAAATCGTATTACAAATTCAACTGACCAATGAAAAATACGTACATAAAATCGGTTCGTCTCGGACCCTAAAACAGGATTTGGCAAGTAAGCAAATTAACTGCCATAAAACTGCCCGTAATACAGAAAAATAGTGTCTAAGTAAATCTTTGATGACACAATCTAATCCCTATTTATTGATTAAAAGTCATGTAACTAGTGTGCTAATTGAAACAAAAAAATGTGTTTGATTAAAGTCATGTAACTAGTATGCTAATTGAAAAATGTGTTTGACATCTCAGTTAGATATTCTGTTCAAAGGACCTTACGCGTAATCGCAGGTAATGTATTATTAAAGGGATATAGCGTTAGACATCTTCAGGCAATAGATTTCCACCTTGCAAATACCGTTATTCAATTATATATCTATCTTTTATTTGTTTAGATCTACCTTAACATGTTTTATGTCTGTACATGTTGAATTGCTTAGACTCCCAACTACATACATTAAACGAATTTCATATAATATAACAACAATTTACATCCGAATATGTATAGTTATTGAAATCAAAATTATTAAAGAATTTCATAGAAATATACCAAAATTATACAGCAGAACACTAGTTAATCAAATTAAGAAAAAATTATAAAGGATTTTTAACTGGTTTCATTTATAAAACGAAGATAATGTAGTAAAAAACTGGAGGAAATTGTGGAGTGTTATTTAGGGAACGAACATTGATGTCCCAAGAACTGTAAGAACTTTTGTTTTAAATATGTGCATTGTGCAATATCTGTTGAAAATCACTGAACGATGAATAGTGATAAGTCGAGAAAAGGCACTAGAAAAGATTATAAACGTATGCAAGAAGGCACCGCAGAAGACGAGTTGTCGTCTAACAGTATGCAAATGGCTACCGGCGAAAACGAAGGACGGGCCTTACCGGCTTTTACATCACCAGGAAAAATCGGTTTGATAGAAGAAATTCCTGAAGGTCCAGAAATCGCTTCAGGATATGAATCCGACGATGCGGAGACGATGAAAAAAGAACTAGCGCAATAAGAGCAAGAATAGAGTAGACTGCGAAAGTTGAACGAGAAGGCGCTGCTACGCCAGAAACTGGAGGAGAAACGAGCGGAAGTGAAGAAATTACAAGGTTTGTCAATTTCTAAACACATTAACATTCCAGATATCAGTGTCAGCTCCAGTAAATTAACTTTAAATGACTTGAGACAATCTAAACCTCTTAAAAAGATAGTCAAGACAGAAAATCAGGCCTTAAGGTGGCAGGGGAGCGGTTTCGTAGTTTGGCCCCGGTCGATTTTCTGTATAAACAGGACAGTGTAGATATAAAGACATATCTATCTTACTGGTTATCTATCATTATTAATTCTTTAATATATCTGGGGAATGAGGAATGGTTAATGATTCTACATGGCGGGTGTTTTAAAATTCCTAGCTTCGTACTTCCGGTTGAGGCTAAAACATAAACGTCAGAACAAAAAGTGGGCCAGACGCTCGGCTGTCATCCATCCACTTTTTTTTCAAGTGAAAATTAGGGAAATAAAGTGGTGGTTGGGAGACACATTCCACACCACCTGGGTATGCATCTATGTTCGCACTATACATATATGCTACGAAATTGGATTTAAAAATATAAAATGGATATATGGCAGAGTTCAAAGTGAGGCCCGGTTAGGCTAATTTTGGTCTATAAAATTTGGGTGATTTGGCCAAATTTCACTACATCTGGCATGGAAAGCGACAGGTGCATAGGACCGGAGAGTCGTCTTTATGTAGTCTATAGTATCTGCAATGGTCTATAGTAGTTTCAAAGAAAAATAAGGAAAAACGAGATTTCTATGGATATTTCAACACTGGTACCCACACGTCAATGTGGAATTCGCAAATCTGCACTCCCCTGCCACCTTAGGCTTAGACGAGACAAGTGAGAGTGTCAATGATTCGGACAGTTCAAGTAATTCGGACAGTACAACATCTAGTGGTGAAGAAGAAACAGAAAGTAGGCAAGTGGGTACAGTTAATGTTAAGAAAAAGAAAAAACAGAGAAAACACTTAAAAATCTGGTATTGCAATAAAATCATCAGATAAAGTAAAAAATCGGCAAAAATATCCAAATTCGCAGTTACGTTATGAGTTTGTCAACCGACACATGTCTTTTCACAGTTTAGATTTGCATTTATATGTAGCAGGGGAACTTGAAATAATTTCTGACAAAAAGATAAAGACTGAAGAGAAAGCTGGTCGTCTTGCACTTCTTAAAAGAATAATGTATTTACATGCTACACATGATTTTAAGCTGTTAAAATCATATTATGCAGCAGTATTAAGAGAAATAGAGCTAGGAAGTAAGTCATGGGCAGATGATTTTACGTATTTAGAGATTGTTATACTAAATAATAGCTCTTCAGCAAACAAGGGCTTCATACATCAGAGCGCCAGGCTCCAAAACACTCAAATGTCAGCCGCAAACAAAAGTCCGAAACAATCAATCGAACAGAACGAAGAGTCTCAAGTTTGGTTTTGCTCGCTTTATCAGCGAAATAGATGTAATCACAAAAATGCTCATACTACAGTAGTTAAAGGTAAACTTAAGTATGCTCAGCACATTTGTGCTACATACATATTGGCAAAAGGACAAGGTTAAATTACAACATCCTGAAAGCTCAACATCTTGCCCACATACTTTAGCCTGACTTGGTCAATTAGATATACAAATGACAAAGGGGGATAGTGTAGTAGACATTTTCTTACCAAAATATTGTGTACAAAGAGAAAAACAGAAAGTTGTATTAAATAACACAGAGTCTCATATATGCAATCATGCGCAATCTTGTCAAATTTGCAGTGAAATAAAACATTGCAAGTCCTTTGCACAAGTAAAGGAAAAAATCAGGTTACACGAGACAGTAAAAAAATCTGGAAAATACAATTTCGAAAAACGTCGAATCAAGGTAAATGAACGTATTAATACTAACTATATGCGCACTATGTTGAAGTTATTCAATTATTCTGATTTGATAGTTTGTGATTTCCTAGAGTTTGGTTTTCCTTTAGGCTTCTCAGGGAATGAAAATTTTTTTCGCCTACCAAAAATATTTGGAAGTACAAGAATTATAAAGGGGCAAATGAATTTCCAAATGAAATACAAAAATATTTGGTTAAAGAAGCTGAGGCTTCAGCTATGAAAGGACCATTTAAAGATAATCCATTTTCAAACAATTTGCTTATTTCGCCATTGAACACAGTACCAAAAAAATCAATGGAAAGAAGAATTATATTGGATTTGAGTAGTAGAACATCAAATGCAGTGAATGAATTTATTGACAAAGACTGGTATCTTGGTGAACCCGTCTCGCTATTATATCCAAAAATAGATGATTTTGTTAGCATGATTATTGCCAAAGGTCAGGGGTCATTGATGTATAAAAAAGATTTAAAACGAGCATACAGACAAATCAGCATTTGTCCGTCACAATACAATTTAGTATCCTTTGTATGGAAAAAACATGTATTTTGTGATACAGTTCTTTCAATGGGTTTACGGAGTGCTGCAGCTATTTGTCAGAGAGTTACTAATGCAGTATCTTTCATTTTATTTAATTTAGGAATAGCAGTACTAAACTATTTAGACGATTTTGCTGGTGTAGAGAAACCAAACTTGGCTCAAGCAGCTTATTTAACTCTTGGGAAAGTTCTTGTACAGTGTGGTATTGAGGAGTCCTTAGACAAAAGTTGCCCTCCTTCAAATGTAATGTCATTTTTAGGTGTTTTGTTTAATACACTGAAGATGACTATGGAAATAACCCCAGAACGTCTGCAAGAAATTATGCAGTTGGTTACGGCTTGGTCAGACAAATCGAAAGCGGCATTAAAAGAAATACAGTCATTGTTAGGAAAGCTAAATTTTATAGGAGCTTGTGTCAAATCTAGTAGGGTGTTTATAAGTAGAATGTTAAACTGGTTGAGAGAATTGCATGGATCGGAAAAAAGTAGTTCACATGATATTTCAGTTGAAGTTAGGAAAGACTTGTTGTGGTGGAATTGTTTTTTACCATTATATAACGGTGTCTCCTCGATGTCTTTATGCTCCTGGTCTGAACCTGATGCAGTCTTTTCATCAGATTCTTGTTTAGAAGCATATGGCGGGTTCTGGAAAGGTCTCTTTTTTCACAAACGTTTCCCTGAGCACATTTTGCAGAGAAATTTGCATATTAGCAGTTGAGAAATGTTATCTCTGGTAGTTTGTCTACATTTATGGGGAAAATATTTCAAGCATAACAAAATGCTTGTGCTTTGTAATAATCAGTCAGTGTGTATTACTTTAAATACAGGGAAAGCACGTTGCCCTTTCTTACAATCTTGCCTTAGAGAAATATGTTTTTGTGCAGCTGTTAATGAATTTGAAATTAAAGCTCAGTTTTTACCGTCTCAGGAAAATCGCATTGCAGACCATTTATCTAGATGGCATTTAGACCAAATGCATGAGGAGCAATTCAGACAGTTGACTCAAGGCTTTGATTTGTTAGAATGGGAAGTCTATGAGTCAGACTTCAAATTTTTGAATGACTGGTAACTCCGTCTTACCTATCATGGTGTGTTTATTTTGACAGATGAGAAGTTCAGTTTCTGTGATTTTAACCTGTTTTTAGTTTTATTTTGTTTGACGATTGTATGATTGATGTATATTTTCAGAATCTCAGCTGACTGTTCTGAAGAAAGATTTAAAAGATACAAACAAAAGAGCTAATGCCGAGGGTTCAAGAAGGAACCTTAAAATTCAATGGGAATCATTTATGTTGTTCTGTACTTATTTCAGTCTGAATTATTTACCAGCCAGTACAACTACACTTCAACTTTACACACAGTTTCTCAGTAGATCTTTTAAATCTACTGATAGTATTAAGAATTATATCAGTGGAGTCAGAACTATACACTTGTTTTTAGGGTATAGTGTTGATCACTTAAAATCCTTTTTAATAAATTATTCGTTAAAAGGTATAGCAAAGTTTAATCTGCATATGGTCAAAAGGGCTGAACCAATGACTCCAGATATTTTAGAAAAAATTACACGGTGTTAGATTTTTCTTGTACAGATAATCTGGTTTACTGGTGTTTATTCTTGTTTGCATTTTTTCTTATGACAAGAAAATCAAACTGGGTCCCTACTCATACAAAAGATTTAATTAAACCTAAATTTCTTTTAAGAAAAGATGTGGAAAGATCTGGATTGAATTTAATAGTCCATATGAAATGGACAAAGACCATTCAAGCGGGTGAAAGAGAATTATTGACTCCTTTAACTGTCATACCAGATTCAGTCTTGTGCCCAGTGAAGGCATTCAATGAAATGGTTGAAAAAATACCAGCCTCAGATGGGTCTCCACTTTTCATTTTAAGGTCAGGCAAAGTTGTTTCCTACAATTTATTTCTATCAAAGTTAAGGTCGGTAATTAAGGATATTGGGTTAGATCCAAAACAGTTTTCAACTCATTCCTTTAGAAGAGGTTTAGCAACTCTAGCCTTCAGACTTGACATTCCGGCAGATCTCATTCAGCTTATGGGAGACTGGCGTTCTGATGCGTATAAGAATTACATTCAATGTTCTCTTTGTGACAAAGTTAAAGTTTCACAGTTTATAAGTCAGAATATTAAGAAGCATCATAAATAGGATATAATTTAGTTAAAAGCAGTATGTGATCTGACATCACAAAATTATTATATGGAATTTCCGTCTTACAGAGGAAATGTTCCGGTGATCAGTTGAAAGTGTTAACCTATTTTACATTATGTCCGCATAAAGTGTGTTTGACACATTGGGTAATTTAAATATAAAGAACTTTTCATAATAGCCTAGAGAAAATTGCTCTGCTATTTACATTTTCTTACAATCTGTTTCTTATATTCAACTTGTGGGGAATTTCTGTCTTAACAGAGGAAATTTTCTGTGGTCAGTTGGATGTTTTAACCTTCTGCGCAGAGTTTTCCTCGTTAGATGATTATAAGTAAATGAGGATTGTTAAAGATAGATTCAAAAACATTTGAAAGTAGGTAGTAAAATTTTGCTGAATAGTTTATCATACTCATTACTGTGTTACATATGAATATTCTTATGTACATATTCATATTATACTTTTACTAAATATACCTTTCTCATTGCAGATGTTGTTCGAAGAGTCGTTATAATAGGAGATTCAATTGTAAAGTTCTTACCACCGATCGAGGGAGTTACTGTGCAGTCCTTTCCAAGAGCTACAGTTGGTAAATTGTCATTCCTGGTTAGCAAAAAGAGAGTTAATTTGTATGATAAACATTTTATCATTTTACACGTGGGTACCAATAATATCAGTAACCAGGATTCACTGGCTTCTGTGTCTTCCGATTTCTCAAATCTGATTGCCGCAATTAGAACTGAGAATCCTTCTATTCGTATAATAGTATCTTCAGTACTTCCTGTCGGGTGGATCATGAGATAACAGAAAGTTGCATAAAAGAATTAAACCGCTTTTTAGAAGATATTCTAACTGCTGATCTAGACTTTAAGTTTATTCGCTCATACAGACCGTTTTGTTTTAAAGGTTCTGTGAAACGTTACTTGTTCGCTAAATTAAACGGAGGCCTTCATTTAAATTCTGAAGGTGCAAATCGGTTAAGACATTTCTTTTTGAGAGTTATTTCGATTCTTTCATAAAATCAGCAGTCTAAAACTAATACAATATTTGTAATCCTTAATTACAACATATTTGAAATCTTTTTGGTCTCAATTGTAGATTTCACAGTCTCAAGTCATTGTTATTAAGGTAAAGAAGAACTGTTTCTTAAGTTATTGTTTTGCCTTTGCTTTGTTTTATTGGCTGTTATTTGGCGGGTGTTAATGGAATTTGGACAGTTTAGTTAAACACTTGAACTTTACCTTACAAATGGATTTCATTTCCATAATTTGAACTTGTGATTATTACTAAGTAAGCAGTTGTAGCTTATTTATAATCTCTTTGTTTATTGAATCATTTGATCAAATATATTTTGAATTGTGACACATCTTAAGATCATTAAATTTATTAATATTTTTGGTATTGTTGTTTCTGAGTAGTAGTTTTAAGCCAGGAGTTAATTGGACTATTTTAATAGTATATTAAAATATTTAATTAATGACGACAGCGCCTTGTATTTAGTTCGTCCATACCTTCTAATTTATTTCTTTCATCGAGGTTCATTGGTCAAGCTTCATGTATAATACGGTCAATTTCATTGGTCATCATTACGTATTTAAGAGGCCCGCCGGGGTTTTCGCGCCAATTAGTAGTTTCTTTGTCAGAAGTGTCACAAGCAGAAAAGTTTTACCCACGCACCCGCCCAATAATAGTTGTCAATAACAGCTTTATTTGTTTTACCGAAAATGTGCTTTGCTTATGTACTGTTTCATATGGAATATGCTTTGCTTATATTTGTTTCAGTTATTTGCATTTTGAATTTTGTTATGTACATTTCTGTAGTCATGCTGAATTCAAGTATTTATTTCAAATTTATTCGTGCAAGCCTAATTTCCTTAAGCCTTCTTTAAAGTTAAATCAGGTGTTATTTTTAAAATTGTAATGACTATAGAAGTGTTTCTGTTCCGCATGTCATTTGTTATTTCCATTCATTTTGTTACTTTGTCTTGTCATTCCTTTTTGTGATATAATAACAATTTTTTTCCCTACTTTGTTTGCATTACATGTGTGTGTATACAATTTATTTATATGTATATAGATAGTTTATAGTGAATTACGCGCATGTGAAATTATTAGAATATATGTTAATCATTGATTCATGAGATATTACATTACCACCGTGTTGTATGACTTTGCTAATTAATGATTATCAAATGTTATATTGTGAAGTGGACCTTCAATAAAACGTTCTCGGATACAATAGTGAGGTTGGACTGTCTATGACAGCTAATAAGTGATTACCGCGTGTGATAATGTGAAGTGATCCTTAGTTAAACATTTGAAGATACATGTGTGATAAGGTCTGTATATAATGACATTTATGATAATGTGTAGTGATCAGTAGTTAAACATTCGCAGATGCATTTGTGATTAGAACTGTATATAATGACATTTGGCGGGTGTTAATGGAATTCGGACAGTTTAGTTAAACACTTGAACTTTACCTTACAAATGGATTTCATTTCCATAAATTGCACTTGTGATTATTTCTAAGTAAGCAGTTGTAGTTTATTTATAATCTCTTTGTTAATTGAATCATTTGATCAAATATATTTTGAATTGTGACGCATCTTAAGATCATTAAATTTATCAATATCTTTGGTATTGTTGTTTCTGAGTAGTAGTTTTAAGCCAGGAGTTAATTTAACCAGTCTGGCGGATCAAAGTCTGTCACAAATTGACATACGGGCCTTATTTTATCTGTAGTGTAAATGCAGGTATTGCATCATCTTTTTGTAAATTTTGGAGTTATTGAGGTAAATGTCAGATTTCATGCATAAAATACCTCTAATGTTTTTCTGTATTTCATAACTTAAATTTCCATGTAAATTTCATTAAATTCTGTTCAGTAATAAGAAAGTTGATATTTTATAAACTTCAGTAATTCGTGTTTTTATCCCCAAAACCACTATAATGGGCCTCAAATTGTCAATTTCAATTTGTGCCAAAGTAGTCAGATTTCCCGGCTATATCGTGAATCCCGTGAAAATGACAATAGTCATAGCACACGGATTATCCGTGAATCCCATGAAATTTAGTATTTGGCGGGACATTACCCTTTAAATAGACTGGACTAGATATGCCTTGCGCACACCACATTCCGACATTATAGACGAATCTATGTCTGAATTTTTTTCTTGCTAGAAATTTATGCTCGATCGAGGTAAGAAATTTATTTGTTAGATTTTTGTATGATTTTTGCATTACGATTTTTATTTGGTTAATTTTTGTGCATTCTACAGAATTCTGTAAATATACTTTTCGGCATGTGATTTTAGCTAGTTTCGGTATGTCAGGATAATTTATTAAATTTTTCGGACTTTTGTAAATTATTTCGAAAGAGGAATCTAAAATGTTTCGTTTATATAAGATGTAAAATTTGTCCTGAAATTTGTAACATGATATTTATAAAGTACTGTTTTAAAAACTTATGTCAAACATTTTGTTAATTATGGAATGCCATTACTGCATTGTATTGTTATGTATAAATCTATATGGCAAGTCTAGTACCATGTATGTAATATATTATTGTTATTTGTAATTGTGTGCCAGTCTATAGCACATCTAATTAATGTTCGTTGTAGTGTATGGCATTAGATATTATATGGATGCCAACTATGATATAACGTTTGATTTATATTGAATTTTGTTAATTTGTAGTTGTAAATAATAGCTGCAGTTCATCATGTCCGTATCTATAATATTTTTTTATCATATACTTTTCATATCTTTTTCATACTTTAACTTTAGTCTTTTAAGTAAGTAATCTTTGTAATAATGGAAGTAATTAGTGACGTATTTTAATCACGTGACGTCTGAACTTAGTAGCACATATATTTTGTATAAGCAGCACGTATTATTTATGGGAGCCTACGGAGGTATGGTGTACCCAAAGGAGCAGTATTATGCCCTGACTTATTTGTCTTGCTATGGTGCTTACCATTTGTTATATATTTTAGCTTCTTCCGCCAGACGATTTTACCTGGTGATGTCATAACCCGGAAGTACAATGCCCGAGGTTCACTTGTCTTCACTCGCCTGGATGTGATATTTCCAGCGCAGAGCTGTCGTCCTATGGTTGTGCCGTAAACCGCAAAGACGCTGATTTTTGTTATCCTTTGAAGTCAGCTCAGAGATGCAATCACCTACCACCATAGGGAGCCAATACGGAATCAACGTATTCACGGTTTAAAGGGACTGGATTAGAAGATATGTTGTCATATATTGTTTGTGCTACTTTAAGTTCGCAATTAAATTAAAGAACTGTGACACGTCACTTTAGAATGGAACTGTAAAAACTTTAGTATCCGGAGATACTGAACTTTGATTTTTTTTTCTTTCTTATAATCAGTTTTTTTTCTTCATATCATCTATGCATTGTTAATAATCATCTTATGTAAATAAATTTGTAAATATTGTAAAGAGTGTTGATTTGTTCTGATGGTTACTGTCGCCGGTACGGCCTTTCCTGTCACAAAGTCCATGTATGAGGGTGAAAATGGTTTTGGATATTCTTGGACAAGTGGACACGCGGTGGTGGAGTAAAAATAATGCTACGGTGATCGTTTTATTTACTAAGTATATCCACCATATGTTTCTGTTAGATAAATTGTAAGGTATTCTTTTTACATATCTCAACATTTCGTAAAATTTCTTTTGCATTGCAGTTGCTAATCGTTTCCTCAATGTCTGCTATTATTCTTCTTGGTTACATTATTTGCTTCCAAAATATCTTTGTACAGGTTTTGTTAACAGAACAGGCTTTCGTGAAAATCGTTGTCATATATATCTTGCTAAAGTGTCAAAATTTTTCATGTCAATGCGGGACTCGAACTCGCGCTTAAATAAAACAACAAGTTTTTATATTTATGCACGTTACCTCTCAGCTGCTTTTCCGATATAACATTCAGATATTCCTTTGTACCTTAAGTTATCACTCTTCTAATCAGTAAGTTGTCCGCGGCTGATCAAAATGATTCTTCCCCCTACGCAGAGAGGGTGGGGAAGGTGTACGTATTTTGTCATTTGCTGCTTTTAGGCGAGAAAAATGTTAGTTGAAGCAAAAATAAATTGTGATATTTGTGCTGAGGCCCTGTTTGAAATTAGAGTAGTGCATCAAAATAAAAAATTATTCAAGAAATTTTAAGACTTGAAGAAACGTTACATCAGATATTGAAGTTTTGGCTTTTAGCCAAAGCAATTTTTGTACTCAGTGACGATAACTTTGCTTACACACATTTTGGTTGAAATGTAAAATGAATATCCCACAATGAAAAATAAAATAAAAGTTACATCATTAAAGTTAATCATTTTTAAAGTGTTTACTCATTTAGAAGCATTTCTCTGACTGACCAGGAGTACCTTTCTGCGAATAACGTTTCACTTAGGTCATTGTCATCAAACTTAACTTTAACATTTTATGACAGTGGATACGTAATGATACTATGCAATTTCTGTGTGATATGTATGGCTTAAATCATGGCTACAAGAACATTTATCCCAGCGCCATGAACATAGCTTTCCGTAAAAACGAGAAATGCCGACAAAGCTTATTGAAAATACGTAATTTGCCAATTTCCTCTACTTTAAACAAAACAAATAATAACATAATAACACGTTTTATTTATTATTGCAAACAATGTATACAACTTATTTACCATTATATCAGCAATTATCACCTGCATTAAGTGTATTTATAAGCGGAAACTATTGGTAGTAAAATGTTGTACCTGTTTGTTTACGTTATAGAATATTTAATAACTTTTAATATGTTAATATATGTGTAATACATCTGCTTCTTATGTTTTATGGGGTTTTAAAATTTGAATAACATTCTCTCATATTTCAACCATATAATTGTGTAGGTTTCCTTTGTGATTTATGTTAAAGATATATACTGTATGCATCACGGAAAGTGAACATACGCCTAGTCTTGGGATCAATCAGTGCTCTCTACATTGAGCTATGCGGGCAGAACTGTCAGGTGAGGAACCAGGATTTTAGTGGTGCAATTTTTAAAGGTGCGAGCGGATGTCCTCGTCGGAAATATATATTTGACTATGTCACGGATCGTATTTTTATCTTTAATAGGAACGTGCGCCGTGCATTAAGTCTTTTCCAGAGCAGGAAAATAACACTTAACCCTCGCGCATGCGCCAAATTTCCGATAGTGTCCGTCAGGTTTCTTTTATGTTGTATCGTCTGCTATTTAATTGAATCGGCGCTTCTCGGTAATGTACGTAAGATAACGGATATTAACGGAAGTTCCCGAGGCAATTCATCCGTGCATTTGTCCGTGCAGTTTTGTGAACACTTGTCATGTTTGTCCAATCGTCTTGTTTGTCTTACATATTTGAATGAGAGATAGAATGAGAGAAAGATATACATTTGTCTGTTCTTTTTATCCTCTTTGCACTTTTCACCGCCAAAATCCTTCGGCCCTCAGTGCAGTCTTTCTTCTCTTAAATAAGAATTCAAATCATTTTGAATTTAACAATCTTCAGTTAATTCACCAGACGCTGTGGTAAAAAATATTTAGATCTATTGTTCATTAATATTGTATTCTGTATTTCTTTACCCGACGCGTGAATTAGTGTTTGTGCAATTTTGTATTATTATATCTTTATTTTACCATGATTGTTAATTTCATGTTATTGTATGTTTTAGGCTTTTTATGTAACGGAATAATAAAGAGAGTAGAACCTACGCCGGGATTGCTAATATATTTAGCCCTGTGACATTGGTGGCCAGTGTGGCTTCCGTCGGCCACAGTGTTTGGACGGCAGGAGATCGCCGAGGATCGGACATCAGCAGGACGTCGACCCGTCAAAGTTAGAAAGGACTTTAGTTTCTTTGAAGGAAAAGAATTGAGGATTGTTGTTTTAGAGGAGGATTTAAGGTCTGTGAGGAAATATAGGATGTAGATTCAACGGTTTTTCACAGGATCTAACATCGGAGAAAGTTAGGATCAGAGAATTATTGCGGATAGGACTAGACAGCTATCTACATGAAAGCCCAGGATCCAAAGGTATTTTCTTCAAATCTGATGCATCAGTATTGTTACAAAGCTAGCTAGCAGAACTTTTCAACGTTTTTGTAAGTGTGCACACACAAAGTTTAAAATTTCTACGGAATTTACGTTCCATAGTGTAATTTACACGACGTAAATTTATTACGAGGACCGGAGTGACTCATCGCCATTGGAATCCGGAAGAAGTGGAATTCTGAACTTTGACTAGATATTTTAAGGTAACTCCTGGAAAATATCAAATTGACTTGATTATTTTATATTGTGACATTATGTTTTGTGATTGTGCTTAGTGTAAGTGTTTAGATTTGTGTATTTAGTCTTAAAATTGTATTGTGTGTCTTAGATTTTCGCGAATGTTTGTGTTTTGATTTTTTTCAAAGTGAAAATAATTAGGTATTTTGTGTGAATTACTAGGTACTTAAGAGTATCAATATAATTTATATTCTTGGTAATTTTGAAATCACACAGGGAAATTAGGGAAATTTTGACAATTTTTGTCTGAATTTTTTGAAACCTTAGGAGTGTTTATTTACTGAGTTATCCCAATCTTTGGCCTGAATTATTCTTGCCCAACTTTTGAGCACTTTTTCTGTATCATACTGTTTGCACATATTCTTTGCACTGCACATAATCTCGTAGAGGTATGATTGAGAAGAGGAGCGAAAGAGGTAAGTGATATATGTTACGTGTTGTGGTGTCAAGTTTGTGTTTCAGTTTGTGTTCACGTTAATATTATTAGCAGACAATCGTGTAAGAGATACATATTATCTGTACAGTTTGGCGTTGCGGTATAACGTACATTTGGTTTATATAATTTTATCGCTTTGAAGTGTTATCGTGTACAAACCGGAAATACTTCAGGAAATAAAGTATTGTAGTTAAGAAAGTACTGTAGTTAGTAGAAATTAGTGGCAGAGTACCCTACTGAGTACAGTGTACCCTACCTTGAGAATTTACAAAATTATAGTTGCGTGTTTTGGTTTGGTAAGAATATCATATACAATATTTTCTACAGTTTGGCTGTTTACGTGAATTTTTTTCAAGGTTATTTGGTAACCGAGCACCACGTAGCTTGTACGGCTGTTGTTTTGGTACCCAGTACTGACACTGCCAAACAAACAGTTGGTCAGTGAATTACCTAGTTTTTCATAGGAATTTGGTAAGAAAATTGGTCGGAAATACATAGCTGAGAAAAACTGCATTTGAAAATAGTGTTATTAGTGAAACTTTTCTATAGTTATACAAATTGTTGAGGAATACTTCAAGGAGTATAATTCTATAGTGGTGGCCAGGTCATATTTAATTCTATCTTTTTTTCAGCTGCAGTAATTTTTGAATTTCAGCATTTTCTGACTGTTGGTATATACTTTCAGTAATTACAGGTTCTTTGTAAATTGTGTGTTTATTTTATTATATTTAGCCATAACAGGTATATACAATGGCTGAAGGAGGGAAAGAGACTGGTGAAACTGGATTAGATAAAGACTCTTCTTTATCTGATGCACAGTTGAAGCAGATTTTAAATGCACTTAAGAAAAGTGGTGATTATGTTGTTTTAACTAAAGATGAGTTTGCATCTTTACAGAAACCAGTAATTACTAGTACACAAAACCCTACAGGTGGTAGACAGAAACTTTCAGAGGTTATTAAAGAGTCAAGGACACAGCCAATTGATAATTCTCTGAATATTTCACAATTTCAAGTTCCCAAATATGAGACGCTTGAGCTGCCTTATTTTTCAGGTGATCAACCACCTTTGAAGGGTGATGAATCATATGATGTATGGAGATTTGAAACCAAGTGTTTGATTTCAGAAAATTTACCCGAAAATGTTATTTTACAGGTTATTCGCAGACCTTTACGTGGTACTGCTAGACGTACACTTATTTCTGTTGGTGAACATGCATCAAGTAAAGATATTTTAGATAAATTTGACATTCTTTTTGAAGTTTCAACAAATGAATCTGTCATGCAGACTTTTTATAATGCTTCTCAGAAAATTTCAGAGAATGTGACTGCATATGGATGCAGACTAGAGGCTTTGATACAAGTTGCAGTGGAGAGCGGTCATGTTAGTTCTGTTGCTAGAAATGATATGTTGCGTTCCAAATTTTGGACAGGTTTACGTGACGAGAAACTGAAAATTCTGACCAGGAATAAATATGATACTATTTCTGATTATAACAGGTTGTTAAAAGAAGACGTTCAGTTGAACATGAATTAGTTGCTTCTAGTAATATTTCAGCAACAGTAAACGCAGCTTAACAGTCCACATCAGTTGACAAGAAAACTGTTGATGAACTCACAGGCAAAATAGACATACTAATGAATAAAATGCTTTCTCTAGTAAAACAGATACAAGAGAAGCCCTAAGAAGCTGCAGGTTCCAGTAATAGAGACTTTGGTTACAAGAACAGTAATTACAACAGACCGAGACGAGGCAGATATAACCCGGATTGTGACAGATCAAAACCCAGATATGACAACAGAAAGGATAATGCTAACCATAGATATAATGATAAGAGTAGTCAATTTAGTTCAAATGGTAGCAAAACTAAGAATGACCCAAAAGCCTAGACTCCTCAGTTGTAGGGCAAACTGGGGAAGTCAATATTGGTATTCGCTCTAAAACACAATCTAATTCTTTCGCAGATAGAATGGTTGGAAAAGCCAATGAGGACACTGAGGAGCTATTATATGTGGTGTTGACACAAATGTACTTGTTGATAGTGGGTCAATGGTAACTTTAGTTTCAGAGTCATTTTTTAATTCTCTGGACCCAAAACCTGAATTGTGTAGTATGTCATATTTTAACCTAGATGTTGTTGGTGCATTTGGTACAAAGTTACCATATTTAGGTTATATTGAGGGAGAGATTTTAATACCTTCTATTTTAGAACCCATTTTAGTTGTACCGGATAAAGGGGGCCTCCGTGGCCGAGTGGTTAGAGTCGTTGACTTCAAACCATTTGCCCCTCATCGATGTGGGTTGAAACCTCATTTGGGGCGTAGAATTCTTCACGTGAGGAAGCCATCCATCCAGCTGGCTTACGGAAGGTCGGTGGTTCTACCCAGGTGCCCGCTCGTGATGAAATAATGCACGGAGAGGCACCTGGGGTCTTCCTCCACCATTAAAGCTGGAAAGTCGCCATATGACCTAAAATTGTGTCGGTGCGACGTTTAACCCAACAAAATAAAATAAATAAATAATGTACCGGATACAGAATACAGACAAAGTGTACCCGGTATAATTGGTACGAATGTGTTACGTTTTTGTAACACTGTTTTTAACAGTATTACATCTTCATTAGAACCATACAGACTTGCTTTTGATGCAATGAAGTGTACCAGTTTTGTTTCAGTGAAGTCAACCAACAAATTTCCATTTGTGATACATCCTAACGAAGTTTCTACTCTTCCAGGTCTTGTTTGGAAACCGAATGGTGTGAAAACAGCTCTTACTGAGGCAACTGATAGACCTCAATTAGCTGGACTGAATGTGTGTCCAGGAGTTGTTTCCCTTGATGGCGAAGGGACAACTGCAAGAGTTCCTGTGCGTTTTTGCAATATTACTTGTAAACCAATTAGAATGATACCACATACAAATATCTGTTCTCTTTCAGAAGTCAAAGTTGTTGACTCATTGAAACCTGAACCAGTATCTTCTCCTAAGCCTGCTAATTTACAGTCTTTTCCAAATTTACAGGATTTAGGTATCAAAATCAACAAAGACAACTTGACAGAAGACCAGTACTTGAGAGCTCAACAGGTTCTTAGAAATTGGGAGCATATTTTTTCTAAGTCTTCCACAGATCTTGATAAAACAGATTTGGTTAAACATCACATTAAACTTAATGATGATAAACCTTTTAAACAATTTTGCAGGAGAATTCCACCTTCTATGTATGAAGAAGTTCGCCAGCACTTACGTGAAATGATAGATTGTGGTGCAATTAAAGAAAGTCAATCTCCTTATTGTAGTAATGTTGTCTTAGTTAGGAAGAAAGATAACAGCCTTAGATTTTGTATAGACCTGCGTGAAATCAACAAAAGGACGATTCGTGATGCCTATACTTTGCCTAGAGTTGATGATGTGCTACATTCACTTGTTCATTCTAAATTTTTCTCTAAATTAGATTTGCGCAGTGGGTACTGGCAAGTGGAACTTGCAGAGGAGGACAAAGAAAAGACAGCTTTTTTCAGTGGGAAGGCTTTGTTTTTATCAGTGTGAACGGATGCCTTTCGGTTTAACGAACGCCCAAGTACTTTACAGCGGTTAATGGAAACCTGTATGGGTGATTTAAATCTAAAAGAATGTTTGAGTTTTTTAGATGATGTCCTTATTTTTTCACAGACATTCGAAGAACACATCACAAGATTGGAAGCTTGTTTTCAACGCCTTGAACGTCATGGTCTTAAGCTTAAACCTTCAAAGTGTGAATTTTTCAGCACTAACGTTTCTTATTTAGGTTATGTGGTGTCATCTGAAGGTATTCACACTGATCCTGAGAAAACAGCATCTTTCACTAATTGGCTGGTACCACAAGGAGTCAAATCTTTAAGAATTTTTCTCGGTTTTACAGGTTATTACAGACGTTTTGTCAAAGACTACGCAAAGATTTTCAAACCTCTTAATGATCTTCTTGTAGGTCATCCCACCAACAAAGCATCAAAGAAGTCCAAGAAGAATAAAACTCCATGGATCTGGGGAAATGACCAACAGAAGGCCTTTGACACTATTATTAAAATGCTTACCGATCCACCTGTACTTGGTTATGCTGATTTTTCTAAACCATTTGTTGTTTCAGTAGATGTTCCGACAAAAGGATTAGGAGCCGTACTCGATCAGGAACAAGATGGTTTAGAACGCGTCATAAGCTACGCCAGCAGAGGTCTTCGTTCCAGTAAGAAGAACTACCCAGCGCACAAGTTGGAGTTTTTGTGTATGAAGTGGGCCATCACAGCACAGAGAAGTTCCACGACTACCTCTATGGAAAATACATTCATCGTGCAAACAGACAACAACCCACTCACATATGTATCTTCAACCGCCAAGTTAGACGCGACTGGTCACTGATGGTTGGCTGCTCTACGTAACTACAACGTCAAGGCTGTGTTCAAGCCAGGCCATCAGAACCGTGATGTAGATGGTTTGAGCAGAAGACCACAGGATCAGCAAGAAGAAGAGGTCCTGTTTACGGATGTCATCAAGGCCCTATGCACAGACGCCAAAGCCAGGACTGACGACCATCCACTTGCTGCGTCGCTGATGCTCACAGAGGACGGTAACCTAGAAACAGACCCGACAGAACCAACTTTCCAGGCAACAGAGATGAGTGATGTCAACTGGAAGGAGCAACAGCTAAAAGATCCAACCATTTCCAGGATGTATGACATCATTGACAACAGACTTCAGCTTTCTAAGGACCAACTGAGACAGGAACCCAAGGAAGTACAGAAATACCTCAGGCACAGGAGTGCTTTCACCATTAAAGATGGAGTCTTATACAGACAGTGCCATATAGACCACCAAACAGTTTTCCAACTAGTGTTGCCAGAAAACTACAGAGAATGGGCCATGAAAGGACTCCATGATGATGTTGGTCACCAAGGAAGAGACAGAACACTTTGGTTGGTGAAGCAGAGATTCTTTTGGCCAGGACTTGAAAAAGATGTCATCAGGAAGGTTCAAACCTGCCCGAACTGCCTCAGAAGAAAGTCTCCGACCAAAGCCCAAGCACACCTAGTACCGTTTCAGAGCACACATCCCATGGGGTTGGTATGTATCGACTACTTGTCACTGGAGAGGTCCAAGGGTGGTTACGAAAACATACTAGTCATCACAGACCACTTCACACGCTACGCACAAGCCATTCCAACTCGCAACAAGACGGCACAGACGAATGCTAGAGTCCTTTTTGAGAACTTTTTCTCACACTACTCCTTTACGGCAAGGCTGCATAGTGACCAGGGAAGAAACGTCGAGAGTAAAGTCATCCGGGAACTGTGTAACATTGCAGGGGTGGAGAAGACCAGGACTACACCCTATCATCCAATGGGAAATGCGGTCACTGAACGCTTCAATGGGACCATGTTGGGAATGCTAGGTACGTTGGATCCGGCTGAGAAGTCTAACTGGAAGGTCTATGTGAAACCACTAGTTCACGCCTACAACTCCACTCGACATGAGTCCACCGGCTTCTATCCACACTACCTTCTCTTTGGATGGCACCCGCGACTGGCTATAGATGCATTTCTTGGAGTCAAAGATTCTACCGCACAAGCCAGCAGCAAAGACAACTATGCCTTAAAGTTGAAGAAGAGTTCGGATTTCGCCTACCAAGTAGCAAAGCAGAATTCAGACAAGCAGTCCGGTCGGCACAAGAAGTATTACGACAGCAAGATTCGGCATTCTTCTTTACAAGCAGGTGACTGAGTTCTGATCAAGAATGCGACACCAAAAAGAAAGCTAGATGACAGGTGGCAAAGGGAACCGTACCTTGTTACAGAAATCCCAGATCAGAAATTGGCAGTTTACAGGGTAAAGAAGGAAAATGGCAAGGGAGCAGTGAAGACCCTACACCGGAATCTTCTCCTACCCCTGAACTCCATTCCATATGAAGATATCCATCAGGACACACAGAAACCAAAACAGAGACATTTGCCTACACCAGAATCAGAGAAGACCCAGGAGGTCAACAGTCCATCAGACACACAGTCAGACAGTGGTTCAGAGACCAGCGAGACAGTCCCGAGGTACATTATACCACCTAAGCGGAGACCGCTACCACAGCCCTGTGTCAATACTCCTCGACCAGTGCAACCATCTAAAACCACACGTGTTACTTGTGACGGTGAATGCCTAATGAAATCTAGGTAGAATTTGAATATTGGTCATCTGAGGTCAAAAACTAGGTCACTTGGTCAAATCAAAGAAAAAACTTGTGTATGTGATAGAGGCTGCATTTTTCAGTTGATTTTCATGAATTTTGGTCAGAATGATTGCCTTGATAAAATCTAGGTCAAGTTTGAACATGGGTCATCTAGGGTCAAAAACTAGGTCATATCTAAGAAAATGCTTGTTTTATTGCAAGAGACCAATTTTTTGGTCCTATCTTAATGAAAATTGGTCAGAATATTTGTTTCCATGAAATCATTAGGTCAAACATGATTTACACTGTTATGGTGTGTTTCTTAGGTGAGCGACCTAGGGCCATCTTGGCCCTCTTGTTTAATTTCCTCAATGTTTTGTAAATAGTTTTCATCTATAATATCATTCAAATCTAAAGTGAAGTTTACTCCAAGTAACTTAAATGACTCTGATTCCCACTATAGTCCAAGACCTGGACAAATTCTTATATTACTATGTTTCCTTGAGCCTATCCGAACTGCTTTGGTTTTATCAACATTGATTTTTAACCCTGACAATTTGCCATAGTATTCTAAGGTCTGCACAGTATTCGCTTAAGACCTTTCAGTTCCATCTAACAGTAGTGTTGTATCGTCAGCATACTGTGATAAAAGAAATTCTGTGTTATTTATTTTAATTCCATTAATATTTTGGTTTTGTTTTATCAGAATTGAAAGGATCTCAGCACAGAGTATGAATATATAAGGGGAAAGGGGATCACCTTGACGACAACCGCGTTCAATATTGAACCAGTCTGATAAATGTCCATTAATAATTGCACTTGATTTGATGTTGTTATAAAATAACTTTCACCAAAATTAAAAAATCTTAAAACCTTATACATAAAAGAGCATGAAATTGGGTCGAATGCAGTTGAAAAATCAATCAATAGCAACATTCCAGGTATCTGATTTTCCTCTATGAATTGCATAATACCATATACTAGTCTTATATTGTCTTATATTGTCTCCTATATATCTTCCTGAAGCAATTTTATATGATACATTTAAAAGGGAAATGGGACGCCAATTTTTTATATACCTTGTATCTTTTTTTAGGTATGCAAGTTATTACACCTTGTTTCAGGGTTGTTTCAGGGTTACTGACAATTCTCCAGAATCAAAGGACCTATTTATAGACCTGACTAGAAAATGACCAATATCTATCCACTTGTTCCAGGAGAAGAGTCATTACGCATCTTTTTTAGACTTGTTAACATTTCGCTTTAACTTAAATAACCTTCAAGACTTCTTTTCTCTTGTTCACTCAATTTTGGTATTTCATTACTCTGCAGTTTATCATTAAGTTCCACATTTTCTGTCTGTCGGTATGTATATAGTTGTTTATAATGATTTACCACCTCATTTAAAATATCATTTTGGTTTGTTAACAAAGTGCCAGGTGTAGAGAAAAGAGAATTCATTATCTTAGATATATAGTTACTATTTTCTAAATGGCAAACATATTTTGTTGGCTTTTCCCCTTCTGAGACCCATTTTGCTTTTGATCTAATAAAAACTCCTTGCATTTTCTTTTGTGCCCTTTTTGTTTCCAATAAGTTGTTATTTATAGCATTTTGTTTTTTTTCTAATTGACATTTCTTTTAGTAATATTTCTTGTCGCTTATCTTCTTTTTATATGCTGAGTAGGAAATAGTTTTGCCCCTGATCTCCATTAATAATGTTTCAAAAAATAAATCATCATCTATATTTAATTGTAAAAATTCATTTCTTATGTTTTCTAAAGGTTCTACAGAAATTTGTGTTATATGGGCATATCTAATCTTAATTTCTTTGATTTATTGCTTAATTTGATCTACATATGTTTTGTCTTGAAGCAAAGAATTGTTAAATTTCCAGTAAGACCTTCCTTTTACAAATTTACCAAAAATAATACTTAAAAAATCATTGAATGATCCGTTCTATAACCAGGCTCAATTGCAATATTATCGACATTAGTGAATAGGTTACTAGAAACAAGAAAAAAGTCACGCCTTGGTTTTTTAACAGGGTTTCGCTTAAACCAGGTATATTGTTTTTCCTCCATATTTTGTTCTCATCAATTAGACTACGTTTTTCTATCATTTGAAGTACTATTTCACGAGCTTTAGTGTTATTTATATTAACATAATTACAACAGTCAATATTAGGGTCTAAAATTAGATTATAATCTCCAACAATAATAACTGAGTTTTCCAACTGTGAAATTCTATCTTTAATGTATGTGTAAAATTCTGGGTCATCTTTACATATTATACTAAGATCATTTCCCACTATTGAGTCATGTAGAATAATAAGATTACCTCTTTGGTCTGATTCCAAGCTTTTAAACTTAAAATCAAAATTATTATTAATAAGAATGACCACACCCCTTGACTGACTGTTAAAAGCATTCGTATCCCCAGGCAGCACGAATATATTCCGCTTCTTTATCTGTGAAGTGTGTGTCTTGTAAACAATAAACATTGTGATTTTTACCTTTCAAATAATTAAAGACATCTTTTCTTTTCATACTATCCCCTAACCCCTGTACATTCATTGAAATAAAAGTAACTGACTCAGACATGTTTCAGAACTGTAAATATACTAAGAAACAGAGATAACAATGGAAGTAAAATACCATCACTGTTGTCAAAGACCGATTTTCCAGCACTGCACTTGAAAAGAACACAAAACAGGAAATAACCTAAAGGTAAAACCATATGTGCACCAGAAAAAAAAGAGATAGAAAAAAATAATTAAGAGTTTGCTTTACAAGGCTGTGAGAAATGAATTCCATGACATGAACGCAAATTCATAACAGATGATGAGATGCACCATTCTTCTACGGTACCATATTTTAAATATCACCCCATAAATCATAAGAAATGCTATATATTATGTTGTATGGTTAAATAAAAAACAACAAACAAACTGATATTCCGGTAACTGGTACACTTGAAGATTATGACAAAACAATAATCAGCGATAACTGTTATGTGCATCAATGTTTTGTGCATAGAGAACCCCAGAAACCCACATAAGGTAGATATGGCGTCTTTAACTTTATTGATGTATACATTTTATATCAGTACTCAATACGAGCAAAGAGTTATAAAAATATACTTCTTTGGTACGAGCTTTTGACAGCCTATGAGGCTATGTACAGCTTCATTTCACAGTATAAAAAGCAAAAAGTGATTCGCTGTATCATGCTACAATTGGAAATCAGAATGTATGCTTGTGGTAAAACTACCTGTTGTAACAAGAAAAACGCCGCATTTTGTTTATAAACATGACACACGAGCGTGTGTAAAAAGTAGAACAGTATCGCTTGTAACAATAAAAATATTAGACAGGGAGAACTACTACATGAGCTCATAAAATGGCAACCAATTGTTGCTAGTGTCGTGAGGCGTTAGCCAAAAGAATAATTGGCATGACTGTGTTGTAGAAAGTGTACAATTTTTAACAAAAAATTAACACATATTTTATATGATAAATTCCGGATAGCAATCACTGGTATATATTACAACCAATCAGAATCTATTAAGCATCAGAAACATCGTTCGGTAATTTCCGTTTAAACGAGATCTATTCGTATATGCAAATTTTGTTAACATTTTAATCTCGTTACCCACAATGCATCGTCTGATAAATATAACATCCAGTCAAAATATAGAAGACGGGTATTTCCCTATGTAAATGAACAGAACAACGTGGTTTTACACGTGCACTTAAACATAAAAAAGTATATATATATTGACGAAAAGCACACAAAAACTGTCCGATTTGACTGTTTAAATTCAGTGTTTTTGAGTCAGTTTATGCCAATAATGATTTTGAAAGGTCTGTGTACATGTCTATTTTAAATTTTCTGCCATTAGAAAGAAGAACAATAATCTTTCCTTCGTCCGGCCAGCAGTTAGTTACTTCCTCTTTTGAGGAAACTTTCTCTAACAGTTTTGCATTTTTCAGTGTAAGATCTTCTCTTATTACAATAGATTTGCCCTTAAGCCCTTTCCTGGAACAAATCACCTTAGTCTTGTCTTTTCTATAGATGAATTTACATATAATGGACCTGTTTGCGTCCTTGGCGAATTTTCCAAGTCTGTGCGCAATATCGATTCTGTCTTTGCTCATGGAGATACCTAAGTTGTCTTTGAGAATTCTAATAATTAACTCCGCAGTTTGAGATGGTGTTTCATTCTTATCCGTATCAGCGACTCCATATACGCATATGCTATTTCTGCGTGTGTACTGCTCCATCTCATTTGTTTGATCTCTATTCTCCATCATCATTTCTTTTAACTCTTTGTTCCTTTGCTTAAGTCTATGGTTTTCTTCTTTCACCTGTTCTAATTCCACCTTTTGGTCACTTTCTGCATTTTTCAAGGAGGTGATCTCGTTCTCGGATGCCTTTAGTTTAGATTTAATATTTCTAAGTTGTTCATAAACTTTATCCATCTCACTTTTAATTTCATCACTTATCTCAGACTAAAGTGACTGGAACTTTTCGTCAAAGACATCTACAGTAACTATACTATGTAGCTTTTTCTCAAGAGTTTTTTCAATGTAGTCTTTTGATGCTAATTTATTCAATTTTTTGTCTAGTGCAGTTACCATAGAGATTAAGTCCTTCATCGTAGGCTCGTCTTCCTCTTTTGACATTTGACATAACATTGTGTCTATTTTGGTCTGCTTTTCACATTTTTCACCTGTTTCAGTTTTATCAGACTCTCTTTCCTCTCTTTTAATTCAGTACTAGTGGCAGAGATCATAGAGTCATCCTTTGACTGCTTGCCCCGGCGTTTATCCACGGTCTCGTCTCGTTTCGGCATATTGACTGAAACTGGCGAGATATATATATCTCAACTTATGTTTTCTAAGTAATAAATATCCAGTCCAATTAATTATTTTTTCAATATCAATAAGCTAGGAAAAGTGTCACCTGGTGTGTCTATATATGGATATGCACAGTCGTGACCGAGTCAAACCGGTTTATCAGCTTTCCGTCATTACTCCTCGAAATCCTTTGTTCCCAAGTCCGTCACACTAAAAACTATTTTCAAAGCCTTCAAACTCAAAATTTTAAAACAATTCCATCGTCCTTTATTTCCTAGTAATGTTTCCGACACGTCTGTCTATATTTCAAACTTAAACCCGCGAGATTTCTATGCAAAATAGATATTTATCTTTCAGTAAAAGAAAAGCACGTCTAACTCCTAAAACTGACCTTGACCTGAGTCCCAAAATACAGAATTTAACAGAAAAGGTATTGATAATTTATTAAGTGGACAAGATTATTTTATCTATGAAAACGTGCGTTTTTTCACTTTATTGGGTGTAAAAATTGTCGTAAAAACCACAGACGATCGCTTGGAGGACAGGACCATCCCCCACATCTCCTTTCCTCCCCTGCCAAATGTCAGTCAATATTGTAGCCTTTTTAATCATACTAAGTATGTGCCTTGATCATTATATATGTTTTGCCGGGACACAAAAGGTATAATCCAGGATTATGATAAATATATTCGTCTGCCGAGGGCTGAAAGGTCTTTGGACTACTGCTTTTTTGTCAGGGCCGCGGACTCGCTCCCAGCTGTTAGCGATTCCTTTGTTTTCAAGAACTTTTTTTTTAATCTTGACATTTTGTCACAAAAAAGAAAAGGTTTTTTTACGTTTGCTAAACAGATCGCATTTTTATCGATCGTGCCACCAGGCGCAGCCATTTTCCCGTTTGTACAGAGTTATGTCTTCATGTTGAAGAGTTTTCGGATTGTAAACAGCATTTTCGTTTGTAGTTATTTGTTATATTTTATTCTTGGAAAACGACGGGAAGGTGGCCATTTAATGAGTGAATGTAAGTAGGCCATCATGAGTATCCGACGATAATAATGCAGTATAACTATATGTTTCGTGTCGAGGCAGCATGAATTCTGCATTATTATCATTATTATTAAAATCATTGATATATTGAATTTTTGAAAACAGAACTTAATTGATTCGCTTGCTTATATGTTTAAAGAAAACATGTTCATGTTAACGGATGTACAGTGGTATGTTTAGGACATGCATTTTTTATATTAAATTATCTCGCGAGCACGACATCTTATCTCGTGTGCAAGACATTTATCTCATCCACACGATATTTTATCTCGAGCGTACGACATATTAGCACAAATGCGGGACATCTTATATCGAGCACATTTCATCTTATCTCGAGCGCTCGAATTCTTAATTCGTGCGCAAGACATCTTATCTCTAGCGCACGACATCATATCTCAAGCACATGACATCTTATCTTGTGCACTCGAGATTTTATCTCGAGCGCACGGCGTCTTATTTAGAGCGCGTGACATCTTATCCCGAACGCACGAAATCTTATCTCGAGCGCATGACATCTTATCCCGAACGCACGACATCTTTTCTCGAGCACAGAACATCTTGTCTCGTGTGCCAATGTGCCCCTTCATGCATTATTGAAGGGAAGAGATAAGATTTTCAAGTTATACTGTGAACAAGCCTTATTTTTGTATAATAAAGGGAGATAATTAAAAAAACTAGGCCAAGTAGAGTTATGGTTCTTTGACACTGCACTTTCTGTCAATGGTTTCTATCAGTTTGTGAAGTTTCAATGTAATGCCATCAATACTTTCCAAGTAATGCTCCGGACAAGCCTCATTTTGTAAAACAAAGGCAGATAATTCAAAACCTAAGTAAAGCAGAGTTATGGATCGAACCCATGACCTCCTGCACTCAAAGCGGACGCTTTACCAATAGGCTATCGATTTGGTATTTATTCCTTGTGCCTCGTATCGCCGCTCTTGTGCAATTTTAAATTACATTTATCAAATTATTATTGTTATCAAGTTATGTACCAACCTGTTTTATATAAATTGTTTAGCGACTTCACAGCTCAGTTTTGTTCTTAATGTTTGGTAAATTTACGCAGCGTTAGGTTTGGTTAATTCTTCTTTTAGATGAAATAATAATTATATGTTTAAAGCAATTACCTATGTCCACCTATGTCAAGAGTTGCACTTAAGTATACATAAGGCAAGCAATCACTGCAAAGAACACAATAATAATTACTCGACATTGTCACAGAATAATGGCTTTGAAAATTGTCATTAATTTAATCGTAACAGTAATCTATTACACGTGTTTCATCAATTACGTTTTATCGGCGATGATTCAGAAATCACTTATCTTTTGTAATGACAACACATTTGTTAACTGTTTTAATTATTTCGGAGAGATTTCCCATGGCAGCTATCAAACAAAACACACAGTTTACTCAATAATAATGTTTCAGTTAATGCCCAGTGAGAGCTATTTGTTTCATATTTCAGTTGAAGTTATGTTGAAATAGTTGCTATACTTTTTAATGAAATATTCGAAACTACGGGTAGACAACGGAGAGCCCAATCTGACTAAAGTACATATCCTATTACGCTACGCATAGGATCTGAAAACGAGCTATTGATGGCCTCGTTCTGACAACCCTTTCGCTAGCCAATCAGAGGTAAACTTACAACATCCCGCAAAGCTATATTTAGCCTTGGGAATTCCTTGTGATTTTCACGGGATTATAATTCTTATGACGACAACATCATGGCTGCGCCCTCGTGATTTCATGGTAATATATCAACAAGAGTTATTTTTATTATTCTGGCAGATTTATATAGCGCCCTTTTCATCATAAACTGTTTCAAAGGCACTTTACATTTTGAAGAAGACAGAAATGGCGCAGTCCACGCCTAGGAAACAACACATTGTGACAGATAAATGTGCATTATGCAGTTTTTCATTTTGTAACATTGAAATAACATCTTCAGGTGAAACATTCAAAAATACAACTTATTTGAACAGAAAACTGAAGTTGACAGTGGAGAAAATTGAAGACTTAAAAGTTATACTTGGTGTCCGTGATTTTGTTCCAACTGAAACAGGCATATGTATTAAATGCTACAGGAAAGTAGAAAGTGTTAAAAAAACAGAAAAGGAATTGCAGAAAACAAAACAAACAATATTTGATTCTTTTTTGCTATCGTCGTCAAACAGAGAGGTTGTTGTGAAAAGACTTGCTGAGTCACCGTCAAAGGGAGTGAAAAAAGTGTTTTCCCCTAGCATTATGCATAGAACCAAATTAAATACTTCTGAGATGCAAAGTAAGCAGGTGAGCATTTTAAAGTTGTATTATTTTTAAAAGCCAGCATAGCTTATTTGTTTCATAGGCACATTTTAAACATAAGATGAAAATACAAATTTGAACGATGATTGTATGAAATATTTATGCTGTTAAATTTGTCGAACATATTAAATTAATATGGCATCATCCATGATGAACATTTTCCCATTTACTTGCAAAAGATCTCACAATACTGGTATGACATGCCTCTGAACCTCCACTACTAGTTCCCTCTACCGCATGTGCAAGAAGATCTATATCTATTTAAATAGCTTAATTATGACATTATTACTTAAATACATATTTGAATTTCATGTGTAGATAATATGAATGACTGTAACATTTTAAAAACATTTATATTAGTATGAAATGATTTTAAAATTCACCATCTTATTGGATGTTAAATGAATATGTACAAGCGCTTACATGATAAAATGTATCTTTCATTACATTGTTTCTTTTTTTATTTAGACTTCATGAGAAGTAACACCTTCAAACTGATTGAAGATTGTCCATGTATCCTGCCTGTGATGTTAAGAAGCCTTCTGTTATCCCGCTTGTCTGTTACAGGTGTGTTATTTACTTCATATTGGTATTTTTCAAATTTATATTCACCCTTACACTGCTAAATTTCTATAATGAACTTGTCCATCTTGATTTGGAAGAACCATTACCTGTTTAAATGGTGCTTATCAAAAATAGACTGATTGAATGGTGAACACACAGATTCATAATCAGACTGCACACGGATGTGGCGGGCTGATCATGATCTAACAATCTACCACTGGTGCAAAGGCAATCTAAACAGTCATGTCAGCATGATAAGGTTTAAACTATTTTGCTTTAGTCTTCATATTTTTATAAGGGTAATAACGACATTATGATAACTGATTTATCATATGTTAACGATATGCTCCATATATGATGATTTTACATACGATAGGGTATTTAGTTATTTTAAAATTTCTGTGTAACAATTCTGTTGAATGTAATGAAATGCACAACTAAAATAATTAAGATATGACATATACAAGTACATTCGGCTTTTATTTAACCAGAATTGTGATATAAAAATATGCATACTTATATTAATATATAACTTATTTTAGATAGGTTTTAAAAATTTTTTTAAAAAATTTTGTGGGGTTTTTTTTAATTTGTGTTAAATATGCTATTGAATGCACATACTGGTACATTTTCCAAACAATAATTGTGATAAAAAAGAGGCCATATAATAATTATAGAAACTGATGGAGCTGACACCAGGACCGTTGTAACAACAACAAAGGCCACACAGTCCGTTATTTTCCAGTGAGAAAACTTCAATAAATTGGGAATAAAGTACAGTAAGGATAAATATACTAAAACATGTTGAATTATCAGTTTTATAAGCCTTGTACTGAGATTATAACGGAAACAGTAACAACAATGAAACAGCATTTGCTTTATGATTTCCTAACTCTGCTTTTAAACAGTCTTTCATTTAAATAAGCCCAATGCAGAAATTTTCTAAATAATCTCAGTATGTGTCTCATGTTTATTTTCTTATTGCTTATTTGAGCAGGTTCAATTAAGTGCTTGGATGTTAAATTCAGTGCATGCAAATTTGTTTGAGACTTATGAAAATCGTGTTATAATGGCCTGTTTGATCTGATTGTTTCCATCTTTCTTGTGACCAAAATAATTTTGACTGAGCCTACCTTTGTAAAAACATAAAGGTACTGTACTTTAACTTGGCATATAGGAAGCTGTGTGTCCATAATAATTTGACTTAGGAGCCTACCTTTGTAAACCTTAAAGGTATGACTTTAAAACTTGGCATATAGGAAGATGGCCATGAGACAGCAGGCCTGAAGGTCAAATGTCAAGGTCACTAAATGAGCTAAAATGTAAAAAACTGTCCATATATTCATGTCCAGAGCATATAAGATAACATTGCAAAGTTTTGACTCCAAATTGGTATGCAGACAGGTTGGCAAAACCCGGGTTTTAAGCATATTGCCCAGGCCCATGGGTAATACGGGTAACGCCCGCTTTTACTGGGTCAATAGTGGGCCATACAGGTAGTATAAGATTTCCGTTCATACTTCAAGACATATTTCAACACTTTATTTGACTTAACAACCCCATAAGTGTTAACATGAACAACCCTCATGCCTAAAGTTACAATACCTATAAAAAACTAATGAATAGACATTGTTATGATCATGAATTTTTAGCAATTATTGAGCAAGATCAAGGATTATAAAGTTAGAAGTCTGAATAAGTAAATCTGGCCATTGGCAGTTCCAATTTAGCTCACATTGTCATTTCTAATATATAACCATGAACCTAAGGATCCTTGAGGAAATTGTTTTAATGTTTACTGAGAATGATTATAAAAAGGGAAAGACTGTGGCACTCTTATTAGTGCCAAAAATGAGAGACTGAAAACGCATACACATAAAACGTTGCAGTGTGACCCGTGATGGTTTTAGATCACCTTAGACCACTTTTGTTCGTGCAAAAAAAAATTCTAGATATGCCAGCATCTGGGTTAAATGAAAGTGTGTCCCTTCAAATCATTTTGTAATTACAGTGGGCAGACAAAACTCGAACTGCAGAGTTGGGATAAAAAAAAACACAACTTGTGAACTCTGTTACAAAAAGCTTGTGATAAAGAACTAGACTTTACAACTGTCATATGCTAAGCAAAATCTAGTTGTGATCTACAGAGATCATTGAATATGTGATCATCAATATGTATTCACTGACAGTGTGGTAGATTCTGATGAAAGTAATTACTATGTCATTATTTATCATTCATGTAAAAAAATGTTACAAGGTGATTACTTTCACATAAAAATAAATTTTGTTGTGTAAGAGAAATGATAATTTTTTTAAATAAACAGTTCTATCAGCTACCTATCATTTCACCAATGATTTCAAAGTAAGTAAAACATAAATGAAAGAAATAGCTCACATTTTATAGTAAAAAAAAAACCTCAAATTGAATAGGTTAAAAAAGAGAAAACTTCATAATTGCCCACTATCATGATTCCCCGCCACAAGTGGGTGGGGGGGGGGGGTAAAGAATGGTCTCCGTTCGTCCTCATGTCCTTCCGTCCTTACCTAACATATGTGTCCGCTCTGTATCTCCTAACCCAATTAAGGCTTTCATGAAACTTGGTCCAATGAACACCTCATCAATAGATAGTGCATAACCCATGAGTCAGTCAGTCGGTTCAAGTCAAAGTCACAGCACAAGGTCCAAGGTTTGAGCCTTACCATTTCGTGTCCGCTTTGTAAACTCCTAACCACATTGAAGGATAAATCATGAAACTTGAAAGTCAAAATGATCACCTCCTCAACCCGATGTGCAGAACCCCAGAGTCAGCCATGTTGCTTAAAGATCAAGGGTCACCACTAAAGGTGAAATGTTTTAGGCCTACATTTCGTGTCTGCTCAGTATCCCTAAACCTCTTGAAATGATAATAATAACTTGATAAAGATCACCTCTTCAAAGACGAAAATGCAGAAACTCATGATCCTGCCGATGCCGGCTCAAGGTCAAAGGTTGAGCCTTCTATTACGTGTCCGCTCTATCATCTCCTAAACTCCTGAAGGATTTTTCATCAAACTTGGGTCAAATGATCACGCTCATCAGAGAATGTGCAGAACCCGTGATTCAGCATGCCAGCTCAAGGTCAAGGTCACAACTTAAAGGTCAAAGGATTGAGCCTTCCATTCGTGTCCGCACTATATCTCTAAAGAACCCCGTGAAGGATTTTCATCAAACTTGGGTCAAATGATCAACCATCAAGAGGATGTGCAGGACTCATGATCAGCCATACCCGCTCAAGGACAAGGTCACCAACTGAGTGTCAAATGTTTCAGCCTTCCATTTTGTGTCCATCTGTATCTCCTAAACCCTTGAAGGATTTCATCAAACTTGGGACAAATGATCCACCTCATCAAACTAGTGCAGAATTCATGAGTCAGCCCATTCAGTTTCATGATGATGGTCACAGCTAAAGTCAAAGGTTTAACCATTCACTATCCATAACAGTGGGCCAACGCTGCATGCAGATAGGTGATAATGAGCACTGTTGCAGAAAGCATGAACCAGTGTGGTAGATCAGCAAAGTCAAATCTGCCAATCATATTTTGTGTGCATACATGACCTTAAAAAGTATTAAAGCTTTACGTTTTGACTTTAAATTTGGAATATTATTGATAATGACACAAGTGCAGACTGTGCAACAATCTGCATTAAAAAAACCCCACTCCACTCCATTTTACCCACCCAAAAAATATCATTAACTTTCATAATCATCAGTATTCTTTTATATCTTTCAACAACACCAATTTTTTATACCCAAAGGTGGCAAATTGAAGTCACACTGCCGTCTGTGATCAGTCCTGGTCTGTGTACGCGTCCGTGCGTATGTCTGTGTAAATTCTTACAGGAAGGTCATGTCACAATAGAATGTTAAAGTTAAACTATGGTCTGTTTTTTAACGTGTCCATAACTCCACATTCATCACGGAATTTTGAAATAATTTCGCATAAACAGGGTTGCCATTACTTGAGTACCTTGAAAAGGCCTTGGAAAAAATGAAAGATGGTGAAGTTTGAACTTTAATTGGATTTCGAATTTTATCTCATAAGTTTTATATGATAAACAATATCACATAAGCAATAAAATAATTAGACGGAATCTATCAAAGTTATCGTTCAATTTCATTCATTTCCTATGTCTCATTCGTGTTCAGTTTCAATTTCTCAAGTGTAATAACTAGCACAGAATGATTGTCATAATGTTTTGTTATTATTTTCAGCATTCGCTATGGTAATAGTTATACTTTATGTTTACTTATCCAGTTTTATGTTTGTTACTTTTTTGTAGAAAGTATGCCTGAAAAATGCAACAACATTACCCATACCTGAAGAATTATAGGCATATGTTTTTCATATTTGGATGCAACTTAATACTGCTGCAGTGTGCATAAATAATAATTCACAGGTAATGTTTTTTTTATACTTTATAGACTGCTCACTATAATAATTATGTATAAAAATTTATAATAATACATATACTTCTATATCAAAACATAAATGTTTTATTTCTAATATATTCTGCCCAAAACTTTGGCAGTTATAAAATTATCTGATATTGCACACAAATCTAGAGATAGCTACTCTCATTGGTTTTAAAAAGAAATACAAAAAAATATAATAAATTGGGTATTGGGGGTATTGTACATTATCAGTTACAGCCAGTTTTATCAGTCCTTAAAGGCACTGGCCTGCAATTTTTATTAAAATACCTTCCTTTAAAATTAAAAACTTTGGTCTAATTGATTATGAACTTAAGAACATGAGTTTTTCCTATCCAATTATTTTGAAAAAAGCGTAATAAAGAAAAAATAACATTAAATTTCAGTTTCAAAACGATTATAAAGAAATACAGAGGATAATTTTAAATCTGTAATAAAATCTTCTTTTTTCCAACCATGCTGAGCCAGTCCTTTAAGAAATGTATTATATTGAATGAAGAAAGAAAAAATGTATTTTATCAACAGTACTGTTAATTCTACTGTTAAATCTGTATTAGTTGCAGTACAATCGTATATTTTATTTTTTAAGAATGTAACTACCTATTGCAATTCACTGTATAATTATAACATTTAGTCTGGCGATACAGGTCAAAGCCTTTTTCGTGATACAGAAGGCAATAAAGTGGAAAACTAGAAAATATAAATTAAATTTTCAATACCAGTCAGTATTAAGGTATTCTCACGTTGATAAACGCGGTGTTGTGGCGTAACATCATGATAACCGGAAAACGTAGACTAATGGCCTGGATTCGGCGTATGGAAATGAAAATCATTTATGAATATTTGAAAACCTGTGAGTAAATTTGGCTATATTTCTAAAGTAAAAGTATGACATTAAAAATATGACGTTGTTAAAATACTAACAATAATGTCTTACATAAGCGCGAAATGTCCGTTCACTTTAATCAAGGTCAAAATGTCTCAAAAAGAACCACACGACCTAATACATTTATATATCACGAAATTAATAGGCCAGTGTTATTTACAAACTGTGAGAAAGTTTCATCAAAATCTACACTGTAGAAAAAAAATTCTATACGTGTAAATGTTATGAAATTATGAATTTTCCATTGACTTCCTATTATGAAATATTGCGTGAAGTCCAAATTTTCAAATACTCTAGCAAAAAAATCAAGCACGCTGACCCTATTCTTTTTATTAGCTGGATTTCTTGGTATACTCTAAGTTAGGGAAAAAAATATAGTTTAATCAAATTCAACATTGTAGAAAAGAAATTGATCCAAATGGTGTTGAACTACCTTAAAGATAGTACAACACAAATATCATCATTTATACATTTTTTTTTCAATTTAAAATAAAAATTTTCATTACTTCCCAAGTGTAAGAACATTTTTATTTTGTCAAATGAATGCTTAACCTTATGATACATACTTTGTATCGCAATATGTACCATAAAAGTTGCATCTGCATCGCGATAATGTATTGTATATAGAGACTAGCTATTACTACACCTAAATTTAAGTAAGTGTATTTCACTGCAAAAAGTAGTGAAATCTGTTTTAATTTAAATATAAAATTTAAATTCAAAACTGAAAAAAAAAAAATGCTATTTTACTGTAAATACCTTTTGACATTATTTTTAGCTCGCTATTCGAAGAATAAGTACATCTATCCTACACACGACCTGCGTCGGCGTCACACCTTTGGTTAAGTTTTTCGTACCAGTTCCACATTTTGACAAAGTCTTTTGAGATATAGCTTTGAAACTTTCAACACTTGTTTACCATCATCATGGCCATTATAGTCAAGAGCACATAACTTCCAACAAGTATTTTTGGGCTGAATTCTGGCCCCTTTTGACTAGAAACCTGGTTAAGTTTTTCGTACTAGTTCATATTTTGACAAAGTCCTTTAAAGATAAAGCTTTGAAAACTTTCAACACTTTTACCATCACCATGGCCAGTTATAGGCAAGAGTACATAACTCCATCAGGGATTTTGGCTGAATTATGGCCTCCTTTCGACTTATAAAATCTTGTTAAGTTTTTCGTACCACATCATATTTCAGGACAAAGTCTTTTGAGATAAAGCTTTGAAACATTCAACCACTTGTTTACCATCACCATGTCCAGTTAAGGCAAGAGCACATAACTCCATCAAGGATTTAGGCTGAATTATGGCCCTTTTTGACTTAGAAATCTGGGTAATATTTTCGTACCAGTTCATATTTTTGACAAAGTCCCTTTTGAGATCAAGCCTTTGAAACATTCAACACCTTTTACCACACCATGTCCTAGTTATAGCAAGAGTAAATAACTCCCATCAAGGATTTTGGCTGAATTATGGCCCCTTTTGACATAGAAATCATGGTTTAAGTTTTTTCGTACCAGTTCAAATTTTTTTGTAAAAGTGATTGACATATGGCTTTGCAACTTTTATCACATGTTTCGTATAATAGTCATCTATCTGTAGGACAGCGAACATAACTCTGTCATCTATTTTGGCTGAATTATGGCCCTTTCTTTGGACTTTTGAAATTGTTCTGTTTTCATACAAGTCCATGTTTGGGGGGGGGCATAACTAGTGACATATGCTTTTAAAAACTTTGAACACTTGTTTATCATTAATGATTTCACTGTAGGCAAGAGTACATAACTATTTTGCTGAATTATGCACTTTTTGGACTTTGAATTTGGCTCAAATATTGCCATATATGCAAGACTTATCGAAATCAAAGTAATACAGGAACATTTGTTTGTCTAATCTATATATTTCTTTGTCTGAATATCCGTGGAAATAATTTGACCCCATTCTTCAATCAATTCTATTTCCTTTTCAATTGTCTGAGCGCGCTGTCCATCAGACAGCTCTAGTTTATTCAAGAATCATGTCATGCTGAGTGGAGTAGGTCTTCAGAATTCTAATTTAGCATTTTATATTAATTGCAGATAACCAAAATACAATGACAGTGAGTGAAGACAGCACTAGTAACCAATGCAGCATCAATAAAATGTGCAAAGCCATTTTTAACCAATGAAAATTAGAAAAGAAACTGCTAACAATTTTGCAGTCAACTTCCCAGAAATGTTGTTTCAATGGCTGCAAGTTATTATCAGTCCGAGTGTTGCAAGCATCTGTAAAAGGAAGTCAGCCTTTGTGCTGAATGATAAGTTCCTATAATGGAATAATGCCGTTTTTCTTGGAACCTTACACCAGCAGTTGTTACTTGGTGCTCCAAATACTCTCCTGGATTGTTCATTCCATGGCCTCAAATGACATTCCGATGTCTGTTCCGAGTAAAGAATTTCACCATGTCTATTTGCTATTGGCATTGCATACATGCAAGGAAATAGAGAAATGACAACCCTTCAGTATTTGAATGGAATGGTGTTACTTCATGGCGGATGTACACAGAGGGTATGGCTATTTACTAATAAATTTCAATATTAAAAAGCTTCACATTGTAAAGTTTTGAAAGATATTATGTCTGTCACCACACAGTGGTGAGGAAACATATTGATTTACTCATGTCTGTGTAGTATGTGAGTTTTTTCCTGTCTGGTTTCTGTCTCATAGCTGTGAAACTCTTAAGTCAACATTTCTCATTCCGATCTACACCAAACTTCAACAAGATTGCTTGAACTACACACTTTGGCAAAGTTCAAATCAAAGTCTTTTACTCGACTTTTCGAAGAAAAAGTATAGCTATTGTAACTCGCTGTCGTGTCGCAGTCGCCATTGGTTTAATTTTTTTGAATAAAGTCAAATATCACTGTTACTATAAAAGCTTTTGACTTGAAAAACTTTATATAGTTCTTTACTATGAAAGTCTACACCAGGAGATACAATTCCCATAACTCTGATTTGAATTTTGACAGAATTATGCCCGTTTTTAACTTAGAACTTTTGCTTAAAGATTTTGATAAAGTAAAATATCCCTGTTACTATCAAAGCTTTTGACTTCAAACTTAAAATACTTGTTTACCATCAAAGTGTACACCAGGAGAAACAATCCCCATAACTCTGATTTGAATTTTGACAGAATTATGTCCCTTTTTAACTTAGATTTATTTTTTTTGGATAAAGTCAAATATCTCGGTTACTATTAAAGCTTTTGACTTCAAACTCAAATAGTTATTTATAAAGTCTGCACTAGGAGACACAATTCCCATAACTCTGATTTGAATTTGACAGAGTTATGTCCCTTTTTAACTTGGATTTTTTTAATGACAAAGCTCTAATTCAGAGTGAAGCACTGAGAAAAGTTGAGCACGTTGTCTTAAGGACAGCTCTTGTTACTCTTCTCTGAGCTCCAAGTAGAGTATTTCTCATTTGATCTTTATCAAACTTGAAGAAAATGTGTTTGACAATAAGTCCTCGTCTAAGTTAAATAACTAGCCAAGTCGGCCCAGGCTCTTATGAATTATGGCCCTTGAATAACCGAAAACTGCCCTTTTTACTCTTCTTCACGCTCTAACTTGAACATTTCTCATACGATCTTAACCAAACTTATCCAGGCAAGTTGGATAATTAGCAAAATTGGCTGAGGCACTTCGGAATTATAGCTTTTGAATTACCCAGAGTAGGCCTTTTACTCTTAAAGGTATATTAAAAGTTTTGTAGTTAGTAAACAGTATATAAAGACTGAATTCTTATTTATCATTTATGTCATTAGTCATTTGTGGGAGATATGTGCAAAAGCAGCTCCAGTTTATTTAGCTTTTCATTGTTGGCTTGACTATATGGAGAGCTATCCTACTCGCCCTGGCATCAACGTTTGCATTATTGGTTAAAGTTTTATTCACTTTCTCTTTATCTCTGTAACTACTTCATAGAAATAGTTATTCCTCATCATCACCCACATCTATGACTGAAATACTGTTGAAAAACGGCATTAAACCCAGAAGAAACAAACAAAGAAACAAACATCAAATAGCACAATGGCCGTAACATTTGCTCCTATATTTAATGAATTATCCCACTTAAAGTTTTGGTGCACCATCACTCTATCTCTGTTATTACTGAATAGATTTTATTAAAGAGAAGTCCTATAGTTTTTAGCTCACGATAGCCAAAGGCTCATGGTGAGCTTTTCTGACTGCTCAATGTCCATCATCCCTCGAGCATCTGTCAACATTTTCCAAAAAAAAAATCTTGAAAACCACAGGGCAGAATAACACCAAACTTCACAGGAATGATCCTTGGGTGGCCCCTTTTCAAATTTGTTCTAAGAATTGAATTCCATGCGGAACTCTGGTTGCGATGGCAACTGAAGGCAAAAACTTAAAAATATTTCTTGTCCAAAACCACAGGGCCTAGGGCTTTGATATCTGGTGTGTAGCATCATATAGTGGTCCTCTAACAAAATTATTCAAATAATCCCCCTAGTGTCAAATATGGCCCCGCCCTGGGGGTCACATGGTTTAGAATGACTTATATAAGGAAAACTTTGAAAATATTCTTGTACAGAACCACATGGCCTAGGGCTTTGATATTTGGTATGTAGCATCATCTAGTGGTTCCCTACCAAGATTATTCAAATTATCCCCCTAGGGCCAAATATGGCCCCGCCCTGGGGGTCATAAGTTTTCCATAGACTTACATACATGTAGGAACAAAAGTTAAAAGATCTTCTTGTCTGAAACCACAACACTTAGACCTTTGATATTTTGTTTGTAGCATTGTCTTATGGTCCTCAACCAAAATTATTCAAATTGTACTCCTTGGGTGAAAAGAGGCCCTGCCCTGGGGGTCCCAAGTTTTATATAGACTTATATAGGAAAAAGCTTTAAAAATCTTCTTGTCTGAAACCATACGACCTAGGCTTTTGATATTTGGTATGATACATTGTCTAGAAGTCCTCTACCAAAATTGTTTAAATTATGCCAATGGGGTTAAAAGAGGCCCACCCTGGGGTCACTTAGTTATTATGTTATATAGGAAAAATACTTAAAAAATCATCTGATCCTATTTCCAAGACTGTTTAATTATAATTACCTGATGACCCTAAGTAATATGATGTCACTTGACTGTCACCTGACTGTGACCTTCACCTACTGACCTGCTTTCTTGTTTTTTAAGATACAGCCCTGAAATTTTGATGACATACACAGTTTTGCACACAAATCGTAAAACACTGAATATCATTGACCATGAATGTGACCTACTGAATTTCTTAATATTTTATCATCAGTTTGACATTTGAAACATGTAGCTCATATTACTCAGGTGAGCGATCCACGGTCATCATGACCCTCTTGTATGAACAATACTGTCTTTGTACTAATGCGCTGTCAAAACACAGCCACAAATGGCAAGTTGCATGATACATGTCAATACAACATAAACCAGTATCAACATGTGATTACTGATAAAACCTATTAAAAATGTTATTTTATTCAAGATTCTTCATATTTAAGATTGTCTATCACTCGTGTCAACAAATGTTGACTTCATGTCAGTTTAGGCTGCGCAGAAAGATGCGCATAAAAAACCGCAGACGTGCCTATTTTCACTATCCAGCTTCAAAATAGTCGAGCCCGCTGTCTCCTGTGGCAGCTCTTGTTATACATCAGTCTGATAGAAGGGACATTATGATTATTGGAATGGCAAGTTTCACTATTCAACATGGAAATAGTTTAGCGCGCTGTTTCTTGTGACAGCTGTTGTTGATGAAACTGCCAGCAAGTATGTGCCTCGCTCAGTTTGATTAAAATCATCTTCCAAGTTTATTTTCTTGCTGTTTATACCCCAAAATTGGGATTTTGACACATAAAATTATCCAAATTTGGAAATAGTTACTCCCATAGGATATAGTAACTATTTGTTTAAGCACTTTCTCATACACTTGTTTAACTTTAAGCACTTTCTCATACACTTGTTTAACTTTGTACAACCTCTTTAACATACTGCCATGAGAACATTGTTCATAATTGGGTCAATGTTTGTGCAATTTTGATGATTTTTTTTTCTTCAGAATATAAATTGGGAATTTTTTTCACTTTTTTATGAAAATTGAATACTTTTTATAGCATACGCCTGTCTCTTGAAAGAGTGGGGCCTATTATGTGAATACTTGTGCCAGTGGCGAGCCAGCATCCAAATAATATCCGCTCACTAAGTGAAACAGTTTTCATTCGATCTTCAACAAACTTCCTTACAATGTTTGTGAGCATAATATCTCGGCCAAGTTCGATAAACAGCCAAATTGCTTCAGGCACTCGTGTATTATGGCCCTTGAATTACTTGAAAAACTGCGAATTTAGCCTTGTCCGCTCTCTAATTCACACATTTTTCATCCGATCTTCACCAAACTTGCTGACAATGTTTGTGAGCATAATATCTCGGCCAAGTTTGATAAACAGCCAAATTGCTTCAGGCACTCGTGTATTATGGCCCTTGAATTACTTGAAAAACTGCGAATTTAGCCTTGTCCGCTCTCTAATTCACACATTTTTCATCCGATCTTCACCAAACTTGCTGACAATGTTGGTGGGCATAATATCTCAGCCAAATTCGATAACCAGGCAAATGGCACAGCTACTCAATACTCATATGCATTATGGCCCTTGAATTAGGCCAAGTTTGATGACGGGCATACTTTGTGACAGTCTGACACTCTTGTAGGCATTGTGAATAAAGCAGAATAAAAAAACCTGTCTTCTATTAATTGCATATCTTAGATGAAATTTCTTTATATTTTTATATGTTATATACATTGTATTGAGATTAAGTAATAGTGACACTCAGAGAAGTAAAATTTATTGATATCATTATTAAATATATTATTTTAGGATGTTGAACGTCTTGCAAAATTGGGAATCTGTGTTGTACCACAGACAGTCTCTGATAAACTGCAGTCATGGCAGGAAAATCTGGATAATGATCTGCTTGAAGTTAAAAATAAATGGATAACAGGTGGCAACCGAACTTACCAACTGGTAGGAGATAATTGGGACAAAAATATCATTCCGTCATACAGGACATCCCAGCAAGAAACACAGTCTTTGCATTTGTTTAATGTTATAGGTGTGATTGACAGAATTGTAGTAGAAAAAAACGATAGTACATCAGTGAAAGCTGTTGAAAGTTTGTCAGCAGCAGACTTTATTCCATCAGTAAATGATCTTGAATTACTGCGTGATGAACTAACATTTATTGTGGCTCGTTCAGTGATTGAAAATAATGAACAAATGAGGAAAACACTAGGAAATCTGTATCCTGATCATCTGAAGCATTGTTACAGTGATTATGCTGGAATGAAAACATCTCAGGTACAAAAAAAAGGGTAAAAAGTAGTTGTCTAGGTCAAAGATGCTGTTGCTAATGCCATATTGAAACATATATTTCAATTATATACTTCATTCTGTGAAACTATCTTCAGTAGTGTAAAAAATTAAATAATTTTGCTTAATAAATTTAGTTGTATTTGGATATTAAGGATTTATTACATGATTTGTTCTTTCATTTTCAGTGTTCTTTAGGACTATTTGATTGTGATGAGAAGAAGACGCAAGACGTAATACAGCTTTTGAAGCTTTTGAGTGAGAAGTTTGTTCCAAAAGAAGGGGAAGAGATTATAGAAGAAGTTTTCTTTGGAGGTGAAATTAATCTCATATTCATTTTTTTTTTGGAGAAATAGTACATAAATATCCCCACATTAAGTCTATTGATAAAGTGCATATTTTTGAGTGTGTTTGACATTAAAAGGGAAACTTAAATGCCATTAGGAATGACCTGATATTAGTTATATAGCTTGTTTCACTTTGTACTATGACCGTATACTAACAAGCTAAATGTCTTGGGGGAAAGGCAGTGGGCTGTTAGAACAGCAAATGCCCAAAATTCAATACCTTCACTTTATAGCATTACTAAGAAGGAGGGCATATATGCATTCTTTTATTGATTATGAATTATTACCTCACCTTAGCGAAAGGGTGACCTTTTCTGACTGCTCAATGTCCGTCGTGTGTTGTGCGTCCGTCAACATTTTCTTAAAAAATCTTCTTCTTGAAAACCACTAGGCAGAATTATGCCAAACTTCACAGGAATGATCCTTGGGTGGTCCCTTTTCAAAATTATTCAAAAAAATTAATTCCATGCAGAACTCTGGTTGCCATGGCAGCCGAAAGGAAAATCTTTAAAAATTCTTGTCCAAAACTGCAAAGCGTAGAGCCTTGATATTTTGCCTATGACATCATCTTATGGTCCTCTATCAAGATTGTTCAAGGTGTGTCCTTGGGGTGAAAAGAGGCCCCGCCCCGGGGGTCACAATTTTTACATAGACTTATATAGTAAAAAATTAAAAAATCTTCTTGGGTAAAACCACAAGACCTAGGCCTTTGATATTTTGTAGGTAGCATTGCCTTGTAGTCATCTATCAAAATTGTTTAAATTATGCCCCTGGGGTGAAAAGAGGCCCTGTCCCGGGGGTCTCAGGTTTTACATAGACTTATATGGGGAAAAAAACTTTAAAAAACTTCTTGCCTGAAACTGCAAGGCCTAGGCTATTGATATGAAGTATGTTGCATTTCCTAGTGTTTCTCTGCCAAAATTTTGTTGAGGTTACCTAGATCTTGTTTGTGTCCAGTTGTAGCCTATTACAAAATGTTAGAATTTGTTCCTACCATTAGAGATGATCAACCTTTATTTTCTCTGGATGAAAAACATATGATCAATTATTATATGTTTCAAAATAAATTAAAGTCTGTTCTTGCGGAACTAGGTTATGATCCGGTCAGTTTTTCCTCACATTCATTTCGTAGGGGGTTTGCAACTTTTGCCTTTCGATCGAAGTAGCAGCTGATGAAATTCAGATATTAGGTGACTGGAGGTCAGACGTATATAATAAATATATTTCTCTTACTTTAGAAGACAAACTTGATATTATGAAATCCGTAAGTGATAAATTAAATTTTTAATAAGATAAGTGGCTTTAAGCATTTTTCAAATTATGTCCCTATGGTGAAAAGAGGCCCTGCCCTGGGGGTACCAAGTTTAACATAGCCTTATATAGGAAATAAAATTAGATGTTCTTGTCTGAAAGTTCAAGGCCTAGTCCTTTGATATTTGGTATGTAGCATTGCCTGGTGGATCTGTAACAAATTTGTTCAAATAATGCGAATTTGGTGAAAAGAGGCCCCACCCTGGGGGTCACTTATTATAATTATGAGTTATATAGGAAAAGATACTTCAAGAATTATCAGATCATATTTCCTACACTGTTTAATTATAATTACCTGATGACCCCAAGCAATTAGGGAATATTTGACTGTGACCTTGACCTACTTTTTTGTTTTTAAAAATACAGCCTGGAATTTTTGATGACATATACAGTTTTGCACACCGATCTTAAATCAGTTACATGAATGTGACCTACTGACCTACCTTCTTAATATTTTGGCATCAGTTTGCCATTTGAAACATGTGGCTCATATTACTCAGGTGAGCGATCCAGGGACATCATGACCCTCTTGTATTTTACATTATTATATTGTGATAGGGGATTTCTTTTTAATAAACGTACATTTTCTCATGTGTATGTGTTATGAGCACACGTTATTTTGTATTTAGCATAAATAACATTTCAATATGTCTTTGTTGTTAAAGGTGATAGGCTAACTGATGAAAGAATTCAACTTGCACAAAAAGCAATGAGCAATGCCGACAGTGGGTTGGAACGACTAGAGGGTTTTATTTCGAAAATTGAGGATTTTCATAGGTTGATGAATTTCCTAGAGGTGAGATTTGTTTTTTCATTATGTCTCCCAATCTTACTTGATATTCTAAACGAAGATCTGAGAACGACCAATTCACATACGTCTTCTGTATATTTTTGATTTCCAGTATTGCTATTTTTATTTTAACCAATCAGACGACTTGTTCGAATGTCAAAAGCGTGTTTTAACAGAAACAATCATATAAGAATTGCACTTATTCGGCCTCACTCTGACTTTATACACTAGCCTTTATTTTGACTTACATATAGTAAATACTAGTACTTTGGACTATTAAATATCATACAGTTATTGACTTATGCCGAGGTCAGTATGCTTTTTTTACGGACCTGTTAAAATGATTTTGACCGATAATGCAGTCTGAGGTCAGTATGATTTTTATAGGTCCGTAAACATACATATTGACCTCAAAATAAGTCTACAATTATTATATTATATGCCCTTCTCAAATGCAATCATTTCACTATCCCGTATTTCATACATATAAAAAAAGTGATGTCACAAGCCATTATCACTTTTGCAGGTTATTTTCGATTATGAATGCTGAATGTGAAAGACTATATCCCAGGTGCTATGGTTTTGACACTTACTTATTTTAGCCAACTGTTCTACTTGAATATTTCATATTTTTATTCAGTTTTGCGAATAACAGGTCATATACAATAACGCGGTTGTCGACTGGCAAATTTCCATTCACTAATCTCCTGCGGTGTAGATTGCAAATTCAGTAACCATGGTAGCACTGTTTCACATTGTAGGTTTCAAATGTAACAACAAGTTTTGTGTAAATTATGAAAAAATAAAAAGTTTTAAATCCAAGAATTCATGAAACAGCTGTTTTGGCCAACACCACAATTTTTTTTTAACAAAATTAAATGATTTTACAGTAAGTGGTTGATGTCATATGGTTTTCAGGAAAAAATCCTTACTTGTACTGATGATAAACTCTGACAGAAAATGAGGTTTTTTTTACCTGTAACTTTTTTATGTCTGCAAGTTGTTATCAGTGGTAGGTATCAAAATAAAGCTTTACAGTTACTGAAAAAAATTACATAATTCAAATTAATATTTAGTAAGCAAGCTCAGACGAAGTGAGGTCCTGAAATGGATATGTAAAATGGGGACTGTATGTACATTTTACCATTTTGTCATTTACAAAATTTTCTCCATAGTAATATCTTGAGACCTTCCTAAAAATGCTGCAACGGTAATTCTGGATCAAGTACTGAGAAGTGGCCCAATGTCAGACCTTCATATGTGTTGACATTGAGCATGCACAAAATATCCTTTTCCCCAGTAATTTTGGATAAATAATTTTTAAAGAGATAAATTTAAGTCATTTATTTTTACAGACTTTTTACCAATTTTGTTTCTGTTTCCACCAGTTGGTGTTGTAAGTGTTTGCTATAAGACGGGTTGTTCTTTTATAGTTAAGTAACCAATTACAATAAAAGAATTCAAAGTTGGTTCGCTTAATCATCTGTCAGAGTTTATCATCCAGTATTTAATGTCTGTTTAATCCATTAACAATATCTGGCCATTTTTTTTTTCAGACCAGTTTATTTCTTTAAATTCCATTGTTAACTTTTGCAGGCCATTCATAGAACCACATACAACACAGAATCATCCAGAGACAGAGGAACAATTTATTATTACAGAAACTTCTTGAATGCAAGGAATGTTAAAGGAGGGGTGAAAAATTCATATAGAGCTTATAAACATCTTTATTATACAGTGTTTGATGCTATGTGCTGTGTTTTATTTTTGAATAATTTTGGACTCGATAGTGCTGAATCTGAGATACCTTTGCCTAAGGATTTTGATGGGTGGACTAATGAGTGTCAAATAGACTGGATTAATTCTGTATGCAGAAATCTATTGAACAAAGTCTTTTTTGAAGATGATATGTTTATGGAGTTGAGAGAAATCCTAACAAATCCAGACCATGAGGAAAATTACTGGATTAGCTCGCTTGAAAATGATAGATTCAAATGTCATTTCTGTAACAGCTCGTACTCATATGTAGATTCTTTAAAAGCTCATGAAAAAAATGAACATGGATTTCAACCGTCTAAGCAAAATTCTGACAAAACATTGAAAAAAGAAGCATCTGATGAATTACATGACTATGTGCTTTCTCTGTTCAGACTGACTGCTTTGCATAAAAATCTAGATTCAGCAGTTGATATGGGAGATGGTTATAGGGTTGTAAGAAGTGCAAAATATGAAACCCCATTTATAATAAAACCCATAAAATCAAATATTTAATTGGTAGTGTTCATTTAACTGCAATGATGTCTGGAACTCTGCCTGTTCATCAGACTAAACGTCTCATTGCCAACAGGTTTATTAACATATCTGGGGGTAAAAACAGCAATATTTCTCTTGATGAATATGTTGAAATTCTAAATAGGGACACCAAAAACACTTGCTCAGGATTCCAAACAAAAGAGAGCATTATTAAGCATTCAAAGGAATTTCCGCATTTAATAAATGCTGTAAAACATGTAGATGACATTTGTAACATTCGTGGCAGAAAAGGTTACCATAAACTGCCATCATACCGAGATGATGTAAAGAGAGTTGTTGCCGATTTGCTGAGTGTTGATGCTTTCACTGATCATCAGGATCGTAAACTAGTTTGTAGAAAACTTATCCAAGCAAACAATCCTTTCAAAGATTGTTACAAAGGTTTGTCAGAAATGATTGTAAGACACAGGCCAGTGTTGCCTTTCAGAAGATTAAGGAACAAACATTTGTAAACCAACTTAAAAGTAGAGCTGCTTTTCAGAAAAGTGCATGTCTCCCACAAGTGGCTAATAATTCAATAGTAAGTCAGTCTTTATATACTGTGTACTCACTACAAATATACCTTTGAAGAATAAAAAGGATGCTTTTGGGTTATTCAAGGGCCATAATTCACAAATGCCTAAGGCAATTTGGCTAGTTATGAAACTTGGCTGAGGAGTTATAGACAAATACATTTTTTTTAAGTTTGGTGAAGGTCGTATGAGAAATGTTCGATTGAGAGCGCAGACAAGAGTAAAAAGGCCGATTTTCAGTAATTCAAGGGCCATAATTCCAAAGTGCCTAGGTCAGTTTGGCTAGTTATCAACTTTGGCAGAGGACTTATTGACAAACAGATTTTGTTTAAGTTTGGTGAAGATCTGTTTGTCCGTAACATTTCATGTCCGCTCTGTACCTCCTAAACCCTTTGAAGAATTGTCATGAAACTTAGATCAAATGATCACCTCATCAAGATGTGCAGAACCCATGAGTCAGCCAGACTGGAGGTCAGTCCCATTTAAATGACATCTGCTTAATCGCTTGTTCACAATAAATGAATCAGTGAAACATGTTATTAAAGTAAAATTGTACAATGTGAAAAAATCAGACAACTTTATCTTTATTGTATTTTTTCGCATTGTACAATTTTACGTTAATATGTTTCACTGAATCATTTATTGAATGATGGATTACGCAAATGTATTTTTAAAGGGACTGACCTCCAGATTTAGTAAGATATCTTTATTTTTTGAAATGTTTGAAAACTTTGCAGTTGTAAATAAACTAAATTTGCATTAATAGTCGATATTTTAGTAGTTTTGTTTTTCATGTATAAGGCTTTGTTCGCTAGATTTCTGCACACAAACTTTAAGAATTTTTTCACTTCAGTTACATGCTGTGTTATTTAGTCCCCTATTTGTTGAAACCCATTTTCAGGGACTATAAGAATGCTGTTTTCCATCATTCCGGTCATTCCTGCTATCCACAACTCTGTTATTCATGCATCAATATTACTTGGCAAAAATGTTTCCCATGATGAGGTGACGTGTCGTGCGCAAAATCTGGACCTTGGATCAAAGGTCAAGGTTACAATTGCATGTCAAAGGTCAACAGGGCTTTTTTCCTGTCCGGTCTATAACTCTGCCACCTATGAAGGTATTTTAATATTACTAGGCACAAATGTACCTGATAATAAGATGATGTCTCATGTGCAAATTTCAGACCCCTACCTCAAAGGTCAAGGTCATACATTGCAGTCAAATGTTAACATGGCATGAACAGAGTCTGTTTCCTGTCTGGTCCATAACTCTGTCATTCATGAAGGGATTTTAATATTACTTGGCACAAATGTTCCCCATAGATTGAGATGATGTGTCATGCTCCAAACCCACACCCTTTTCTTAAAGGTCATGGTCACAAGTCGAGCTCAAAGGTCAATATTTTTTTGTCCTCTCTGGTCCAGAACTCTGTCATCCCTTCAGGGATTACAATATATGTCTTGGTATAAATGTTTCCCATGAAGAGGTGATGTGTCATGTGAAACACCAAGAACCTAGCTTAACGGCCATGGTCATAATTGGCGGTCAAAGGTCAACTGGGTTTTTTTCCTGTCCTGTTCATAACTCTGCCATCCATGACGAAATTTTAACATTGCTTGGGACAAATGTTCCCAATAATGAGACAACATGTCATGCACAAAATCCGGACTCCTATTTAAGGTCAAGGTCACAGTTCGAGGTCAAAGGTCAATAGCATTTATTTCCTGTCGGGTTCAGAATTTGGCATCCATCTAGGGATAACAATATTACTTGGCATAAATGTTCCCCTGCATGAGATAATGTGTCATGCCCAACACCTTGGCCATTAGCTAAAAGGTCAAGGTCACATTTAGAGGTCAAAATTACTGAAGGAATGCACTAATTAGGTCCCATAACTCTACTTTTCATTTCTTTTTCAAATTTATGCCACTTTTTCCAAGTAGCAGTCTTTGGTTAAGTTTTTTAGCTCACTCAGGGTGAGCTATTCTGATCACTCACCGTCCGGCGTCTGTTGTCCGTAAACTTTTACTTTAAACGACATCTCCTCATAAACTGCTAGGCCAATTTCATCTAAACTTCACAGGAATGTTCCTTCGCTGAAGCTCTACTAAAATTATTCAAAGAATTGAATTTCATGCAGAACTCTGGTTGCTATGGCAACCGAAACGAAAATCTTTAAAAATCTTCTTCTCAATAACCAGAAGCCGTAGAGCTTAGATATTTGGTATGAAGCATTGCCTAGTGGACTTCTACCAAATTTTTTCAAATCATGACCCCGGGGTCAAAATTTAACCCGCCCCAGAGGTCATTTGATTTTACATAGGAAAATCTTAAAACATCTTCTCAAAAACCAAAAGCCCTAGAGGTTAGATATTTGACATTTGACATTGTCTAATGGACCTCTACTAAATTTGTTCAAATCATGATCCCGGGGTCAAAATTGACCCCGCCCAAGGGGTCACTTGATTTTACTTAGCAAAATCTTAAAAAAATTCTAAAAATAAACCAGAATGCCTAGAGCTTAGATATTTCACATGTAGCATTGCCTAATAGACCTCTACAAAACATTTTCAAATCGTGACCCAAGGGGTCAAATTTACCCAGCCCCAGGGATTACCTGATTGTACATAGGGAAATCTTCATAAATTTGCCTAGTAGACTTCTAGAAACTTTGTTAAAATCATGATCCCCGGGGTAAAATTGGTCCTGCCCCAGGGGTTACTTGATTGTTCATCGGAAAATCTTCCAGAAACATTCTAAAAATCATCAGTTTGACATTTGAAACATGTAGCTCGTATTACTCCGGTGAGCGATCCAGGGTCATCATGACCCTCTTGTTTTCTATGTAAGATGGTATCTAAGTATCCACTAATGGGAAGGGATTTAAACTTCACACAACTTCACTTCAATGTCATGATCTGACATGCACAGTGCATGTCCTATAACTCTACTTTGCATTTTTTCAAAATGTATGCCCCTTTTTTCACTTAACAATTTGCAGTTTAATTGTTATGCTGTATGTAAGGTGGTATCTCAGTATCCACTAATGGGAATTTGATTCAAATTTCACACATTTGTCCACTGTCATGAGCTGATAAGGTCAAATTTTTACATAATTATGCCCGTTTTGTATTCATTCAGTTGACAAGACTGTTAAAGAGTCGATTATTGCTGTCCTCTAACAGCTCTTGTTTATAATTGGCCAAAAAATTCCACATTAAAAAGTTCTATTCCTTCGATTTCGTTAAAAATCTTTACGATATATCAGAATGTGATTTTATGTTATATCATAAAATAATAGGGGGAGTAAAAGCCAATTGGAAACTGAGATTAAAACATGAAGACATAAATACAATAGTACAGCAAGAATATTTGGTTTCAAAAATAAAACAGGATACTCAAGTAAATAGACTGTTCTACCAATTACAAGTGAGGGCGAAAAAAATTACTAATACCCAAAGTCAAAAATGGGAAACACTTTTTTTAAACGACAATCTAAATTGGAAAAGTATTTATACTAATCCCATTATCAGTACAATTGATACCAGATTGAGAACATTTCAATATAAATACTTAATGAGAATAGCACCAACTAATGTATTCCTATACAAATGTAAAATATCTTCATCAAATATGTGTGAATTTTGTTCAATGGCACCAGAAACATTTATACATATGTTTTGGGAATGCCAATCAATACAAACCCTATGGAGTGATATTAAGACATATCTTTCAAGAAAAAGTATCGCAGATATCCCTTTTAACTTTAAAACTATTTCACTAGGTTTCTATGGAAACATTGGGAAACGCAAACAAAAAATTATTAATTTTATTCGAATTTTAGCAAAATATTTTATTGTTAAAAGCAAATACAACAAATCTCCACCAAGCTTTGAATTATTCAGAGTATATCTTCAATACAGAATAAACATAGAATATACAATTGCAAGTATAAAGAATAAAACGGACACGTTTAATGCGAAATGGAAAGAATTTCTTGATGTTGCATAAACAGTACCAAATACAATGTACAAGTATATATATGTATATATATATATATATGTGTGTGTGTATATGTATGTGTGTATATATATATATATATAATTTGTGAGCAAAACAAATACTCTACTCTGATTACTCTTTGTATTTTTACATTATATTACAAATAGAGACACACACCAACACACCCCCCCCCCTCCCCCCACACCCCCTCTCCTTTCTCACGACACTCCATCATCATTTCATTTCATATATCATCATTTTCCATTATTCATCATATAGAAAAACATTTTAGAACAAAAACAAAATGAATGTTTTTTATTTCTATTACTGTCTGTCATTGTTACAACGTTTAGTTCAGAACTATAGATATATATAACTGAATAATCTTCTCTTTGTATTGTCAGATAGAATAGTATATGTTGTTAATTGTTTAATTTGTTCTAAAGTGAAATAAAAAATTGAAAAAACAAAAAAAAATCCATATGAGTATTTGCTATGATATATGGGCATATATTGTGACATTCTAGCACCCTTGTTTATAAATTTATAATAGATGTTATGAAACAATCAACAACTGTACGTTTCTGTATATTCAAATTTAATCCAATTGTTTCGTTATTACACATTGATTGTATAGATATTGTTAATACATCATTGACAGATATTAGTTTATTATGCTTTTTGCTATTGAGAAAATTAGGTACCTCCGAGTAGGGGACTTTGTATAGCATGACAATACTTCATTCACTTGTTAAGAATAAAGACTGCAGCTTATTAATATATTTTGAATAATTCAAGATGCTTGCACCTTTGAATGAAAGTACAGTTTTACTGCCACTGTCTGTACAGTATATGAGTCTGTCTGCTCAGCCTACATCTATAAAATAGGGATTCAGAGTTCCTGTGGTGAGACGGTATCCTTGACGATTTTATAAAAGAAATTGTGTATGAAAGTATTTTTCCTCCACCTTTGATTTACGTGGTGAAGTTTGCAGTTACTTGCAGAGAACAGGTTTGTACTGGTACAGAATCCATTTCTTATGCCCTTCCCTCCATCCCCCACCCCCACTTTGAAGAAGGAAGGGTATATTGTTTTGGAGATGTTGGTCAGTCTGTCGGACGGTTGGTATGTAGACCAATTAGTTTCCGGATGATAACTCAAGAACGCTTGAGCCTAGGATCAAGAAAGTTAAGAGGGAGGTTGGGCATGACCAACAGATGACACCTACTGATTTTCAGGTCAATCACACCATTAAGGTCAAGGTCACACTGGCCTTGAACAGTTAAGCGCTTCCAGATGATAAGTAATGACCGCTTTGGCATACGGTCATGAAAGTTTAAAGGGACCTTGATCATGACCAGCAAATAACCCTTCTGATTTTGAGGCTAGTAGGTCAAAGGTCACAGTGACCCAGAACAGTTAAATGGTTTCCGTATATTAACTCAAGAACGCTTGCGTTAAGGTAAATGAAAGGTGATAGGGAGGATGGTAATGACCAGTAGAAGACCCCTATTGATTTTGAGGTAAGTTCGGCAAAGGTTAAGGCCACAGTGACCTGGAACAGTTAAGACGGTTTCCGGATTATGATCATGACCCATTGATTTTGAGGCCAGTACGTCAAAGGTCAAGGTCACAGTAACCCAGAACAGTTAAATGGTTTCCATATGATAACTCAAGAACTCTTGTGCCTTGGATCTTGAAATTTGATAGGGAGGTTGGTCAGAACTAGCAGATGACTATTGATTTTGATGAAAAGGAAATAGGGGCTATAAAAGTTCCTAGTGAAATGCCAGTAAGTTGTGGTGTGCTACCCAAAACTTGGGTATATTTGGTCTTGTCGGCACAATCAATTTTGGTCTACAAAACTTACCACTTGGGGTATATAAGAATGAATACCCTGTTATTCCATTCAGAATATATTCTAGCATTGAAAAAGTATGTTACCAGCCTTTGTTCTATGTACACAAAATTCTGAAAATGAGCATATATTTTATTTACTTTGGACTTATTTTGGCTATACCACAGAAGCATATTTTTGACCGAATTACTGATGCCTTCACTGCCCACTGTTACATAACTGAATTACTGTTGAAAAATGGCCTGAAACCCAGAACAAAGTTCAGTATATTGACAGTTCCTCCATCTCCCAGTCACTGAAATCATATTCTGGATCAGAATATTCATATGAAATTGTACTGCTATTGTCAGTTAAGTTTTCATCTTCTGTGTCATTGTTATTTGACATGAACAATTTTTCCAGTGAAGTTGATGAGCATTTACCACATGTGCACGATTTCTCACAGAAATCACAGCACAGATGGTTGCCTGTTTTATTTCGTAAAATCTTTCGTTCCTTCTTTGTTAGAAATTCAGATATTGCAGACATGCGTCTGCAGCTTTTTGTTTTGAAAATCATTTTGACATCTTCATCAGCTGATCTTAAATGATATGAATTATAGGCAAGGATGGCAGTTGAATTGGAACCGTCACGACCAATGCGTCCAACTTGTTGCCAGAAATCGGTGACTGTATAGGGAGCCCCATAAATAATCACATTGTTACAGTTTACTATGTCAATGCCCATGCCCAAAGCATTTGTAGCAATTATTACAAAGTTGCTGTTGTGTTCCTTTAATCTGTCCAGTATTTCTTCTTTGTTTTTACTTGGTGTTTCAGAATGATACATGCCAATAAATGTTAAGGTGTTTATTGCTTCACTGGTAAGGTAGTTATAAATAAGTGAAACATCTTTAATTGAGGAACAGTAGATTAATGTTCTAGGCATCATGTTTTCCTGGAGAGCATCAACAACTTTTAAGAAATCATTTTCAATGCTAATGACTTTATGTACTATGATTTTAATATTTGATCTGTTAGGAGACACTTTCACAATAACTGTATCTCCTTTCATGTTTAGTGTTTTCATAACTTTTTTGTAATGTTTGTTTGTTTTGGGTTTAACGCCGTTTTTCAACAGTATTTCAGTCATGTAACGGCGGGCAGTTAACCTAACCAGTGTTCCTGGATTCTGTACCAGTACAAACCTGTTCTCCGCAAGTAACTGCCAACTTCCCCACATGAATCAGAGGTGGAGGACTAATGATATCAGACACAATGTCGTTTATCAAATAGTCACGGAGAACATACGCCCCGCCCGAGGATCGAACTCGCGACCCCGAGATCCGTAGACCAACGCTCTTACCTATTGAGCTTTTTGTAATGAGACTTTTTACATGTTGCACTAAGTGCCAATATAGAAGCTGAAGGGAAGAAAGATCTGAGCTCCCCTAAGTGACTGAACCACTTCCTGAATACTTTACCTGTGTCATCTTCACCCCTGAAAGAAACAAATAGTATTTCAAATAACAAAAATGTTTACTATATTTAACCTGAAAATGTACAGATCTGGTTAGTTATGATGATTTGTGTTGTTTATTTTTCTCTGGGGTGTATGAGGGAGTGGTTGAATTATATTTGTGTCATTATTTATTGCAGTAACTTCATGCGTATTATGTTTATGTAAAATATGGGTAACCTGCAAAGAAAACTTTAAATTATCAGTGCATTGTACTTTTTAACTGTTTGTTTACCTTAAAGATTTGCAATATTTTTTTATTGAATTGTCATTGACGTTGTATACACTGAACGAAACAGGTTACTGGAGATTTGATATTTTGCCAATATCCTAAGTATTTCTGAAAGTCTAGGTTTTATGAAATTTAGAACCGTATTGATTTTGAGGCCAGTTGGTCAAACCTGTATGTCACAGTGACCTGGAAAATTTAAACGGTTTCCAGAGGATAACTTTAGAAAGTGTATGATCACAAAAATTTATAGGAAGCATGGTCAGCAGATGTCCCTATTGATTTTGAGGTCTGTAGGCCAAAGGTCAAGGTCACAGTGACCCAAAACAGTGGAACATTTGTTCAAAATAACTAGTAAATACTTTGGTATAACATCACATTTGATATGGATGTAACATAAGACAAGTAAATGACTTGTGAGGTCTGTATAATACAATTCAATGCACAGTAACCAAATAACTTCTGTTCCATGTGCAATTAACGGATGCATTAAGGTTGGGCATTTTGTGTTTTATAAGCTTTTGTACTTGTTATTATATTGATTTGCTTTATATTTAATGTAGTTACTTCTTATTATCACCCACATCATAATACAGAAGGATATTGCACCAAGTTTCCTGAATATTCCCCCATTTTTAATTAGAATTTGGTGCACCACTTTACTTAACTAAATCTTAGTTAAATTGATTACTAAATGGATTTTATTTCAACTTAATAACAGTTTATCCATATCATTACCCAGTCTTATGATATAACAGCCATAAATCTGTCATAAAAGTTTAATTAATTAAGCCCCCATGGTACTCAGAATATAAGGTTTATTTTGAAGCATTGTAAGTTAGCTCTGTTTTTGCCTAAAAAAATTTCTTAAACATTTCAGTATTTTAAGTAATTGCTGTGCTATATCCACATCATTGCGCGTAAGTGCAATAAGTCTGTACTGAATAGTTAATGAATGAGCCCTTCCTTTTTTTAAATTTCAAATTAAAGCTTTCATGCACTTTCACTTATTCTAAGTTATTTCATTTTCATCCTCATCATAATACCAAAATGCATATATTTCATGAATTATGTATTTTGTTTTTAAATATTGATGTTCCTGAAACGTTTTTATATAAACTAATTGGCGTCATTTTTAACATATTGGCAAAAAAAGCATTTGAGATGGTTGGAGTAGTTCTTTTATTCAGTGAGTGTACAATACTAGTGCATATAAAAATACTTTGCTTACTTTACTGAATAATTGTGTTATTCATTTGTGTAAATCACTTTTTGAGCATTGTATGTTGATTATGTTGTTTCTGTTAGTAAATGCAATGTTTTGTAACAATGTATGCATGTCATGATATAATAATAAATATGTAACTGTGCCACTAGTTTGTTTCTATAGCAATGACACTTGAGGATTGGGCTTTATTTTGCTATATTTGGAAAATGGACTAGTCCATCAAATACTTTGAGCATTACAACTTACAATTTAAAGCATTAATCACTGAAAATGTACTGACTGAATACCAAAGACTGCAAACCATGAATGTGCAGGCTGATCTAGGTCTGTACTGGTTGCAAGTCAGCAAAATCTGTTTCCGCCAGAAAGATTTGCATAAAAACAAAATTTTACAAAAAATGTATTTTTATTAAAAATTACACACATTAATCATTGATATAATGTTATCCTGTATCTATAAAACATACCATGATGTGATTGTGTGAAATTCATCTACAACAATTGTAGATACGTTGAAGGTCTTTATAACATTTCTCCATGAATCATCACCAACCAGATGCTCTGGTGAACCAAACAGATAGTCAAACTTCTCCTCCTTTATCAGCAAATCACTTTCTTCACTTTCACCTTAAATAAATAAGTTTAATATTTACAGGTACATTGAAATAGTCATATACTATACAGCGTCCAAATGTATACCTCCATTCACACAAACCTACCATATTGAATTAAATTTGAGGCAATCCATGGTATTGGTTTAAACAATCCTGTTTAGCCGTTTGTGTAATTTTGTTACAAATTAAATTAATCATTTTTAAAAAATAAAAGCAATGCTTTCGTCAGGCCAGGAATCGAACCTGGGACCTCCCCATAACAAGTAGTTTAAAAACATGTCTGGGTTGCTCTACCAACTGAGCTACCTGACGGCGTTAGCATTGCCTTCATTTAAATACTTCTATATTTTTAGCAATACTTCAATTGCAATGTTCCATACTTTGAGAATGCCTCAGTGTGTACTTGTCAAAGAAAGAAAGGCTGTGTGTTACAGGGTTGTCGACTGTTTTTATAGCCGTTATTGGGCTATATTCCCAATGCCAAAAAGTATGTATTTTTTTCCCAAAATGAGTACAAAAATTCCCAATCTACATCCTGAAAAATTTTTTATCGAAATTGCACAAATTCTTACCAAATTATGGACCATATTGTAATGGAAGTATGTTAAGTATGTTAAAAAGGTTGTACAATGTGAAACAAATGTTACAGTATGAGAAAATGCTTTTAACACATCTTTTCTATATCCAATTATTTCCAAATTTGGAACATTTACACGTCAAAATTCCCAATTTTGGGGGTATAGGCTATGTTTCCAAATTAACTAGAAAAAAACCCTGGTGTAGCATTGTGAAAGTTCCTTTAGTGTAATTTTAGGCAAACCATAGTTAATGAATAAAGTACTTACATTATTGTATAAAAGCCTTATTCTTCACCCACGCTGATGTAATTTTCTGGGAGACTGAACTGTTTCACTAGCTGTATATATATATTTTTTCACCCAAAGGGCATCATGTTTTTGTGTACCATTGGCGTGAGTTTTCCACAATTTACCTCAGTAATATTTAAAATTGTGTAAGATTTATTTTGTTTGATTAATGGCACCAACAGTTGTAAATGACTATTCTGAATGAATACTAGCCAATATCCAGCACCTGAAGAACTTGCCACATTGAAACAATAACTTTACATGACTGTGTACTGTGATTTATTCTCATTATTCTGGTCCTTTAAGTTTATATGTTAACATTGCCTGGTATAAAACATCTGAACATCAAATTATTTTGATTGATGGAAGTGGCTATTCTTACGGTCACGTAGGAATAGCCTCACAGGCTATTCTTACGGCTCTCCCGTAAGAATAGTGAAAAGCCCGTCTGTGGCTATTCCTACGGCTCTTTGTAATATTTTTGTCGTTAGTGTAAAATACCTATTTAAGTGAAAATTGACAGTGTTGGTTGTATAGATGTAGATGTTAATACGTGTACATATTTTTAATATTGAAACACTAAAAATATTGACCAAGCGTTTTCAACTAAAACAGTTAGAGAATTATTCATCTATGTTTCGTTTGTATGCATGCAAATTTTTCAAAACAGCACGAATCTCTCACCACTCTAAACATGTTAATTGACCTTTATTTTATTTTTATACTTAGTTTAAACATATTTTATTTCAGTTAAACATGAAAAATTTACAGAACATTAGTTAGGATTTGGACGTTTGTCACAGATCAGCTTGACATGTTTGCAGCAATTCAAACCTGACAAAATTATTTGTAACACAATGACCAAGTGTGTTTACACGTAATTTCCGAAATCGGTTGAAAATATATCAGTTGAATGACTTCAGTACAGTACTATGTATTACAATAAAAACTGCCGTAGGAATAACAACCTGCAGGCTTTTCACTGTTCTTATGGGAGAGCCTGCGAAGCTATTCCTACGTGACCGTACGAATAGCCACTGCCTTAATTGATAAGCCACATGTATACACATTTTCATAAAACAAAAGAGAAAAAACATATATCTATTAAATAAAGGAAACAAAAGATAAAAACTAACCTAAATAAAATGCTGATACGTCAGGTATTTCTCTTAGTCGCCCGACCTGGTCCATCATTAATGAAATAAGAGGACAGCATACAATTATCTTTGGTGACGGTACTGTCCGGCTGCCATTCCACTTTCGCTCTACCAAAGATAACACTTGGTATGGCAGAGATTTCCCAAAACCTGTCGGGAGAACTCCAACACAGTCTTTACCTGACCATATCGCATCAAATATTATTCTTTGCTCTGGTTTAAACTTGTCAATTTTAAATTTTTTCAAAGTATCGTGTAACAATTCATCGATCGTCGCCATTTTGATAGTTCTGCCTAATGCTTGTTGAATGAGTCCTATGATTGGTTCAAATAAAAATAGATTTGCGAAAATAAAACTAGCAATACTGGAAATCCAAAATCTACAGAAGACGAATGTGAATGGGTCGTTCTCAGATCTTCGTTTAGAAGATCAAGTACTTTAGTCAGATTGCAACAACAACTTGACACATATTTCAAAACAAACACGAACGAGACATCTAACAAAAACCAAACAGGATCGGTAACTAGGTCACCTCCTACACCACTGGAGGATCCTCATGACAACACGAAAAAGGCGTGCAAATAACTGGTCAGTGCTAATTTACCAGTCAATCACCCAGCAGGCAATCGAATACGGACACACAAGGAACAATGATTTCATACGGATCTTTACGAAACGCTTATTTCTTGAATAAGTTATTCCAGCGTATATTAATTAAAAAAAATCAAACACATGTGTTTGTGAATAAAATGATATATACAATTACATATATTGTTAAACTGAACATGTGATATGATTTTATATATCAAGCTCAGCATTATGTATAAACCCAAAGTTACCTATACTGCATATCTATATACAAATGTGTTTATAATGAATTGTCAAGATAATAACTTGTTTAAAGGCAAAATGAAACGAAATAATTTTATACATACCGGCTTCTTTAAAATTGTGTCAATATTCATCCACCCATGTAACGAATACATAAATACTTGAGATTTGTATATTGAATACAAAATTCATAAGTTTTGATTTACATAGACATTTTCAACATTTTTGTTTCAAGCTGAAACGAATGAAATTGTGCCTATTGTACACACGTATTTTTTAGAAAGATATATAACGTGTGTATCTATACATTGGTATTTTTTAAATTCAGTGTGATGAATCTAGTAACGGTAACGAACTGCTGATCTCAGGTAAATGTAAGCATGCTAGCACGATAAATTCAATTTTGAAGCGGTTGAATACAATCTATATTTTATGTATAAATATGTACTTGTTCAAAGCGGCTTTTTTTTCGTGCCAGTTTATAGTAAAATGACGCGAACAAGCCGCAAGACAGGTGACCACGTGGTTTTAGTGTTTTTATTATCCAAGCAAGGAATTGTTAAATGTAATATACTTTGCCTTATGTATTTGCCCACTTTGAAAATTTATTTGTTCGAGTTTCCCTGTTATAAGCATTAAGTCTATGCATATTTTGGTCGCTTTATTGGAAGTTATCTAAGAACATATGCATGAAGATTGTCTTTTGTACCAGATTAATACATAAGTTCTTGTTTCCTTATGGTTTTTTTCCGGTAAGGGTCAGTTCTTTGTATTTCACACAGGAGTTGTCGAACACTTAGTTTTTGAAACATCTAGTAGCAAAATGTTTTTATTTTTTCAAATCTTGTCCACGATCCTTATGATTAACATTACATTATGAGTAAGTTTATTCATTTCTTATCCTTGAATGTTCAAGGCGTTCGGGATAAAAACAAGCGTAGTAGGCTGCTGGAATATGTTATATCGCAAAAAGTGCAAATTTTATTGTTGCAGGAAACACATTTCACAAATGACATAACAGATTTGATCTTACAAGAATTTAAAGACTGGGCCTTGTTCCATTCATTCGGTACTTCAACAAGCAGAGGATGTTCTATTCTAATAAAAAATCAGTGAGCTATGAACTAAAAAACTATTTCGTTGATGTAAACGGTCGCTATATAGAATCTACTTATTAACATTTTCATAGACAACGACACCTATACAATTCTAAACATTTACGCAAACAATGCCAAAGCTAATGTCCTAGGATATATCATAACAGGTGGTGATATGAATGATACATTGCAACTCTCTGATAGATATAACAAAAATGAAAATTCTAAATCAAAACCTGGAAAAGGTCTTACGAATTTCGTTAAATCAAACAATCTTAAAGATGTATGGAAACTTTTTAATAATAATAAAATCCAGTACACCTAGAGAAGACGAAATGGCTCTGAAAAATTAGAATCGATTATTGGCTGATTGAAGAAAATGTAATGCCTCTGATTTTAGGTGCAGATATAAGACCTGCGTGTATTAAATTTACAGATCACCAGGCTATTTCATTAAAAGTAACAAAAGCTACAAAACGTGGTAAAGGATATTGGAAACTTAATACAATGTATTTAAATGATAATAATTTCAAAACTTTAATAGAATAAACAATAAAACAAAAGTGAAACCACTTACAAAAACACTGTATCTAAAACTGATCTCTGGGAGTTTTTGCAAAACTGAAATTAAAAATACATCAATAAACTACTCGAAAATGAAAGAAAAGGAAAGAAGAGACAAAATTGATGAATTAGAGGCCAAGCTGAAATTACTACTCGAAAAAGAAGAAACGGTTGTTACAAAAATAGAAATAGAAAGTTTAGAATCTAAAATACAAGAATTATATGACATTAAAGCTAAAGGCGCACAGATTAGATCAAGAATAAAATACATTGAAGAAGGTGAAAAGAATACAAAATATTTTTTAAACCTCGAAAAATCAAAGCAAACAAAGAAATCTATACACTCGTTGAAAATCAATGGTGAAATAGTTACAGAAGAAACGTCAATTTTAAAACTGACTGTTAATTATTATAAAACATTATATTCATCAGATACAATTGACCAAGATACAATAATATCATACCTAGACAATACGCTATATGGACAAAAACACTATGAAACAGATACAGATATTTGCGAAGGTTTATTTACAACAGATGAAATTAAAAAATCAGTTTTTGAAATGAAGTCTAATAAAAGTCCCGGAATTGATGGTCTCCCAGCCGAATTTTATAAAGTGTTCTGGTATTGCATCGGAAATATTCTTACAGATTATTTTAATGACAGAATGTAAACAATTAATAGAAGCATGGAGTAAACGTAAGATGATCATTTATGGCAAAGTTCAGGTCATAAAATCTCTACTAATACCAAAATTCACGTATTTATTTCATTCTCTAGTTGTACCAAAAGAAATAATAAAAGATATAAATACATTGATATTCAAGTTTATGTGGGATAATAAAAGAGAAAAAATAAAACGAACCACACTTATTGGTGCTAAAGAATGTGGTGGAATAGATATGATAGACACTGAAACCTATATTACTGCCATAAAACTAAAATGGGTAAAAGCGCTGACAGATGATAATAATGCAAGTTGGAAAATCATTCCAAATTACTACTTAGAAGATTTTGGAAAAGACTTTCTAATTTTTCAATGTAATCTGAACAGTGTGAAAAGTATTCAACTAAACAATATTTCAGATTTTTATAAAAAACTTAATAGAACTCTGGATGAAGGTTAAAAACTTAGAAAAACATCATAAAATAAAGACATTCGTTTGGGTAAGAAGACAAATGTTATGGGGTAACAGTTTCATACACATAAATAATCAATGTTTATTTTTTTGAAAGTTGGATTAACTCAAATATTTTATTCGTGAATGATATAATTAACATAAAAGGAGAAATTGATCAAAATATTATACTGAATAAGCTGACAGACAAAAGAAACTGTTTAGCTGAATTGAATCAGATTTTCCAGGCTATACCAAAATCATGGAAGCAAAAGCTCAAATCTGAAAATTTGACTAAAACAAAAGTAAAAACTGATAGAATTTTAAAAGTTAAAGGAAAATCTTTAGAAACGCCTGATACCAAAGAAATTTACCAAATATTAGTCAAAACAATATCTACAAAACCGATTACTCATAAGTATTGGTCAACTAAAGTAAACGAAGAAATAGAATGGGACTTGTTGTTGTTGATGTTGGATTTAACGTCGCACCGACACATGATAGGTCATATGGCGACTTTCCAGCTTTAATGGTGGAGGAAGACCCCAGGTGCCCCCTCCGTGCATTATTTCATCACGAGCGGGCACCTGGATAGAACCACCGACCTTCCGTAAGCCAGCCGGATGGCTTCCTCACATGAAGAATTCAACGCCCCGAGTGAGGCTCGAACCCACATCGATGAGGGGCAAGTGATTTTAAGTTAGCGACCTTAACCACTCGGCCACGGCGGCCCCTATAAAATGGGACAGTGTATATCAGTTTATAAAAAGAATTCCAGATAACCGACATAAACAATTTAAATTTAGAGTTATAAATAAAATACTTATAAGCGGAGACGTACGATGCTCCTGGAAAATTTCTGAAACTCCTCTCTGCGTTAAATGTAGAGTCCTAGAAGATTACGAACATCTTTTCATTAAATGTTCAACAGTAGATATATTCTGGACCAAAATACAAAATCTGCTTTATAAGTGTGGAATTGAAAGAAATATGTGCAACATAAAAAGTTTAATTTTCGGATACAAACATTCTGAACCTAATTATTTTTATATTAACATATTTTAACCATAGTTGGGTTTAGCATTTATAAATCGTATTTTGCTAGGGAAAACTGGACGACGATAGAATATGATATATATAAAGTTTTTAGATCAGAATTCTAAATCATGCATCATTATTATAAGTTCAAAAATATTAATATAACTTTTTTCAGTAAGATTTGTGACACCATCTAAGTTGATATCTAGAAAATACATATTTATTTTCATTTATGTCAATGAAACTGTATTTGACTTGTGTATCATTGTTGTATGTATGTATGTATAAATAACTTATATGAATAAATAAAGCTCTGCTTCACAAAAAAATGATATAGGCAAACAAAATAGTAAATTTGCATTTTTATAATAATTTTAACATTCAGTGAGTTTGAAATTGATAACATTTGACATCATTGTCTGTTGTTAGTTTTTTCTTACTTAGTGATGTCACTTCCTGTAGTGATGATGTCAACTGAAATGTTTGATCTTGTAAGACTTTGTGATAGAAATATAATTTCACCACCATTTCATGCATTCTACTGAAGTTTGCTAGTGTCAAAGTAAATATACCGATAGCTCCAGAGTTGGCTGCCATTATTTTGTCCTTGAAATTTAGTGGCTAACCAAAGAAATTTCCTTGCAATCAAGCCCGCAATCATGTTCGCAGTTCTTTTTTTTCTTGGTGATTGAAACAACTCAGTTAGTTCTGTTATATTGAGTACTGTCAAATTTAACTATTTAAAGCCGGTACTACAGCAATTATGATCTTTCCAATTTGGCAAACAAAAAGGCTAAATGAGCAGATTTAACTATTTTATATCATTAATACTGCAATTTAATAATTGTTATACTTTAATTTAGTTCAGTTTAGTGTTTTTGGGCAATTTATATCCAAATCAATGCAGTCAATAAATGTGTGCAGTTCCTGCATAATGGCTCAAGCAGTTTTATAGTTATATTAAATTATATAGCAAACTTTGTCACCTGTACACGTCTAAAAATGTGACGTTTACACGGAGGCTAGTTTTCAACAATCTTTTCTTTTTTTAAAACCAAGCTTTAGTGTTATAGCGTTGATTATTTTATGTAATTTAAACTCTGCACATTTAAAACAAAATACCTTTTTTCATAAACTACATCTTTCACATCTTCTGATGGAACCCCCTTCGTACACACACAAAAATACTAAATTTAGATGTTGAACACTGCAATTTTACAACCCCATTACTTTTCTAAAGTCCTAATGATTTTCTAAGACCTTACCCTGTCAGCTTTGAAGACACAATATTTTTTTTGTTCAACAAATCAACTTTCTCAGAAATTTGATGAATGTCTATACACCCAGAAAATGTCCCCATGTGCACATATTCAGTAGTTAAGTGTCAGAATTTTTTTTTATTCTTTAAACAAAATGAATTTTTACTTTACTTTCTTGGAAAGGAGTTAAATTGGATACAAAAGCAGCTTACAACTTCACATAATGGACTGTTAAACATTCACAAATCCAAAAGTGATGTTCTCTGTACACCTTTTTGACATTTATCAGGTGTTACTTTGGCATTGATGTAAATTAATATAATGGTGGCAGTTCTATATTCTTAGCAATGTGTACACAAATTTTAGGCATTATGCGATAACTTAGCATTATGTTAGAAACACTGGACAATTTAAAATTCATTGGTTCCGAAGTTGCCAATTTTCAAGTTAAAAAGTGGAAACATCAATTTTATTGCTTCTTAAGCCCTAAAGTTTACCTACATCACTAGTGAATATTGTGTAGTTATACACCCCACAAACGAAGGTTGGGGAGGTATACAGGAGTGAGGCCGGTTTGTCAGTCTGTTGGTTCCTGGTTTGTAGACAATAACTCGTGAAAGGCTTGACAGACTTAAATAATTTTCAGTACACAGGTGTAACATCAAAAATACAGGTCAAGTTCGACTTTTAGGTCAAAGGTCAAGGTCACAATGACCCTGAACAGTTAAATGGTTTCCAGATGGTAAGAATGCTTGAGCCTAGGAACGTGAAGTTTGGTACACAGGTGTAGCATGGTAAAATACAGGTCAAAATTGACATTGAGTTTAGTAAATCATAGGCCAAGGTCACAATGACACGGAACAGTTAAACGGTTTCCGGATGGTAACTTGTGAATGCTTGGGCTTAGGATCATGCAAATCGATAGGGAGGTTGGACATTACCAGTAGATGACCCCTATTGATTTTGAGGTCTAAATGGTACATATTGTTTATAGATTTTGTTGCAACATTTCATGTTTGTTAATATGTTGTTCCACCTGCATTCTTCTAAAAAGACTTTTACAGCTACTTTACAATTTACTTAAATTTCAAACTGCCATATCGTTTTCAACAGTGATCCGATTTTAAAACTTCTTTCAGCGTTATGAAAGACTTGATGATGGCTTTCATATAAAATTAACTTATTGTCGGGCATTTCTTGCCCTTTTAGAACAGAAAACTAAACTAAATTATGAATGAATATTACACTAATTTTCAATATGTGTCCCCTGTGCACCAGTAAAATAACTCAATATTCAGTGGACAATTTTAGTAATTAAAAAATTACTGGTCATTCTTGAAATTTGGTATGTAATTTAAAAGCATGCAAAATGATTCTGAGAAAAAGTTGGTTTTATAATAATTTGTTATTTTTCATTCAGCAGCAATTTTTTTCAGGTAAAATTTTATTTACATGTCAGTTTTGTACAGAAAGGGTGATTTTAAACAACAATGTCCACAAACATTTGATAAAAATAAGTTTCAAACCATACACATAATTAATATACACCTATTACATATCATTATGTAGAAAAACTTACTGTTATACATAATAAATAAAAAAATATTTCCTTTTCATAAAACACTATAGCATTTATCACCCATCTTACTAGAAAATCAATCACTGAACTTCCGATTTAAACGATGAAATCTTCTGATCGGTATTTCTTAACACTTGTACAAAGTTATTTCCTTGAAACTTGAAGTATTTACTATCACATAAATAGGTGATCACCATAAGACATAGCCTATACATGTCGCACTTTTGCTTCATTATTTTGAAAACCATCCAGAAGTGTTTTTTTTTTTGTTTTTTAAATAGTGTCTTAAAAATTCTAGGTCAAAGGTTATAAAACATTTTGACATGAGTTTCTGCCTCAAGCTCAGAGTGTAGCCTATGTCATTTTTTACAGAGATTTTCACTTGCTCATCTGGTCAAAATCTCAGCTCAGGCCATCATAAGAGTAGACAAGAGCTGATTTTTATAGAGTCCAGTAGTTTATATGTTATGTCATTAAGGTCATACTAGATGCGCAATTATTAATGCTGAATGTTATGTTTGCTCAGTTATCATTTTATTTGTTTCGGTCAGCCTCAGTGAGACGATATTATGATATGAATTTTATATGAATATCTACGATAAAGTCCGAAAATCCCGCTTGTGGAGAAAAGAAACTTGATTAAAAGGTTCATGCCAAGGAATGAAATCTTTGAATCGGACCAGCAACTGTGCTTAATTATAATATGAAGACACTTTCTCAACAATAAATTCTCTGTGTCGGACCAGCTGCAATGCTTTATAGTCATCTGAAGATCTACCTTTCAGGAATAAAGTCTCTTCGCTGGACGGACTAGCTACTCCAACTAACTGTGACCTCTCTGTCTCTGTCTCTTAATCCGGTGGGTATCAAACTCTGGAGCTCTTGATCAAAAGGCGAATGCTCTACCACTGAGCTATCATGGCACACGATTCCACATTCTGTGAAGTAATTTTGTGTAATGGTAGAGCATCCACCTCTAGTGCAGAAGGTCGTAGATTCCATACCCGGTCACGTATCAAGAAATTGAAAAAATAATACTAGTTGCTCCCTTAATATGCTCAGCATAATGCGGAAAGAACAGGCTCTCCACTAAAACTCTTAATCTCGCATGAAGGATGTGGAGACTGATGTCTAAATTTGTAGAATTTGTTTCGGGATCCACCTTAAATTAATTAGTGTAAAAATAGTAATTTTGTATCAGATAGGATCCGATACACAATAAACTATTTATGTGCTGATTATACATGTGATGGGGAGAAATCGTCTGTCATTTTGTAATCGATGAGCATCGATAAATATAAGCTAAGCTTATATTTTACAATAAACTTGATTCAATGAAGCATTGTTTTATTGTAATTATTAAACAAGTTCTGTCCATTCTAGTTAACAACTTTTCTGTTGGACAGTGTATTTGTGCTATACTTATTATTGGAGGAATAAAGTATCTGTCTATCTATATTATGTTGCATTTATTTAGACTGATTGGTATTATTAGTTAGTTAACAATTTTAGTCACTGGCTTGCACTGGGTTTTTACATTTTCATGTCTTGAACATGAATAACTATAATAATTAACACCATTTGTAACTGAATGTAGTAAAGTGAAACACATTCTGCTATACAACACAGTACAGTGCAACCTCTGTAGAGCAACATCCTTTGGGAGACGCAGATATTGACCTCTGTTGAGAGGGCCGCTCTGTAGAGGTTGCACTGTATCTTTAATGATGAGATGCTCTCTGATCATACTGGTCAGGAATGTGAGTCAACTTTGAAATCTATTCATCTTATTATCTTTGCATATACAAAGCTTTATTTGGATTTTGGCTGTGCAAAAATGCATTAAGTGCACATAGCTACTTTTTGCACCCAAAATAATGATGCAAAATCCAGTTATGAGCATTTAACCTGTTTTTGCACGAAACAATTTCGGAACAAAATCCAGCTAGTATGTGCATATTTAACAAAAAACTCTTTTACAGTAATGATTTTATAAAAAATACATCTAAGGTATAAATTCATGTATTTTCAACTGTTTGAAAATTATATACATATAAAATGAACTCAAATTAAAATAGGAGAGATCAGTTTTTTGGGTCTCCTGAAAAATTATGAAAATGTCAGTTATTTAGTTTTTGCGCTCACATGACGACTTATTTTTTATTAACAAATCACGGTGAAGTTTGTTATCCATTGGACTAGTATACTCATCAATTAGCCTTTTAAGCTTTATCAGTGGCCGTAAGGGTGTTACATTATTGGTCAGCCTTCTGAATCTTTGTAAGTAAGTGTACAAAAAATTTTCAACGATTTTACCCTCATATGCACCATAAACCGTTTAAAGCTCTCCAGTGGTGTTTTTACCACTGACCGGTGCCCCGCTGTGTTCCTTTGTTTGTTCGTTTTGTCCTCATGTGTTGGCTTTGTGTACTGTTTTACAGTAATTTATGTTTTAAGTGTTTAGTTCATGCAGTTTGAAATCAGAACCTTAAGTGACAGCTACACAGATGTTGAAAGGGATCAGTTACAGGACTTTCATTAGGCTTTGCAGCAGACTGACATTTCACATCTTTTAAGTAACAGACAGGTGTGCACAGTTCACGAGAAGATGCATGTCACAGAAAGTTGTCTGGTTTTCATTTCCAAATTTGATTACTGCAGGCAAAAATAGCTTTCAAAATCCTGTTTGCAAAGAGAAATGCATTTTAAACCAGACAATGTGGGAAAATATACTGCCCAAAGAATATGTAATGTTCATATCAGATTAACAGTTTCTGAAAAAGTATCCTATATAAGGCAATATTTAAGTGAAAGGAAGACATTCGCAAACATTCATACATATTTGATAATAAATTTTGACGGAATTGTAGAAATAGGCCTGTTATAGTGAAAGAATTAAATTTGTCTTTAAATCAGCTTTTTACCGATGAATTTTGCTAAATTCCACGACCGAAAAGAAAAATTTTGAGAAAACATTTAGTTTTTTATAACCAAAACACTGAAAATCTAAATGGGAAACATTTAGTTTCCTTATAGGATTAACTATAGTAAAGCAAGCAGCTCGGGTACCATCTGGTCTAGTCGCATTTTTTAAGGTTCATTGTGGATGTATTGCTGACGTTCTAGTAGAAAACTCAAGAGTGGAGGCTGTATTAAGCGAAGTAAAGCCCAATGACAGCGATAGTAGTAATATGGATTCATGACCGGGTTTACGCTTGTGTGACCTATCTAGACGTCTGCGTTGCAAGTTTTGCTCGCCCCCGTGGAACTTGAAGTTCTCATTTGTCTGTACATGCCTTCGTTTCACAGCGCAGACCTATTTTCAGGACCTTAGTTAAATAAATGGTCAGTGATATGAGTAAAGTGTACCAATATTACCTGTATGTCCCCTGCACCTTTCTTATATATTATGCATTTGTTTTCTTTTGAATTAAAATCATAAGCACTGTTGTATTAAGTTTATATATAAAATGCATTTACATGTATTTTGGTGTTCTTCTGCTCCCACATTTTGCAGAGTTAGGCATGGCAATCATATGAAATAGCTAAAGAAAAATGATGGTCATAGAATATTGTTATACATGTAATTATATATCCTTAGGACGGCCAGCACATATTCATGCAACCTCGCCAGGTATATGTATGTTTTTGACAACACAGAAAATGACGTCACTCGACCTTCAGCTATTTCCGGAAGTAAATAACATGAAAGTAGAAATGCTAAACTTGAAAACGAAAGCCGCATTTTGATTCGTAGATAGTCAGGGGTCACGCGCAGGGGTCTACCCCGTCTAAATGTATGCGCGTGGACTTCTTTTTATTTATTTATTTTTTTTTGCTATTTGGGAGCCAATTTTCAGCACTTTATTATGAATTGAAATTACCTGGGCTTTAGTACAGCATGTCAGCTTTTAATCTATGAAAAATTATTTGAGCTCTAGATAAACACAAATCCCACAGGGGTCCGTAACGGACCAAGGGTACATTGATAATTTCGGAACTTCATCAAATCGCTCAAAATGTCATTTTTGATGTTGTCTGAGAGTGTCAGTATATGCCTCAGATGTAAGATATAATCGTATTTGAGAGCTGCAGACCTAGACATTTCAGAAATATTTTCAAAATAAGTTTCGTATAATAAATGTTGTTTCTACGGAAGCGTGAAAGGGCCATCAGACGCTAATACGTTTTAGTACGTTAAGGCTGCGGAAAGGATATTAGCATGCTTGAATTCGTTCCGTTTCTTTCCAGTAATTCAAGGAAGAGTCCTGGTATTTCAATGTGTAATATATTGACTACGGAAACACATTTCTTCCTGTCCTGGTTAAAATTGGGCAGGGGTGGGGGTTTCGTGGGCGTATTCCGTTTTAGAAATATACAATTAAACTTGTTCTTCGTAGAGGCTTGAACTGTATTGGTTAATATACATATTCGATTGTGGCATGCATCTTAATTGATATGACGGCATGTGATATAATATTTGTACATATTTGAACAAGATTTACATTGCCATTGCATTTCATGATGCCGTATTTTTTCTTTTCTATTTTCAGAATGTTAATTTGGTGATTACTGTTTTATCAGTAAGGTACTTTTGTACTCCCTAATAATTTAAGTGTATCGTTAACATTTTTCCCCTTTGCAGCCATTGTTGGTGGTAATTGTTCTTTCGCTGAATTCAAATTTTATCTTATTTATTTATCTATTTTGTTTGTTCCTTTACATATTTCGCAAGGGGGGAATGAAATTAGGTTAGTTTTAATATACATGTTTTGCTGTTTGTATAGCATGTGTATTTTAAACATTATCTCGCCAGGCCAATTGCCATGAAAAATCTTTAAATAAAGTCGCGGTCTTTTCCCACTGAACTGTGTTGTAGTTTTCATTTATACTAATAAATAAGTTGTAGTGGGTACGACAGACGTATATGGTTGAACGTAAACTCATGTGCCAACGAAATGATAATATTGTCAATAATTAATAACTTTAACTATTGTTTTCTCTAAATAATGACTAACGATTTTGCGTCTGGCTTATGACTGCTGGCATTCCCTGCAGTATGCGATAAATTAATAAAATAAATCAACACGGTTTGGTTTGGAGGAGTAAAATTTAATTAAACATTTTGAGCGTAACACTACGTTTTAAGTAATATAACTGTACTTTGCTTATCTTGTGTCGCTTTCAGATCAACATTATATGGTGGCATTTTTTTGCCAACCACATATCCACTTATTTATGTAGACAGTTTTCTCTAAAAATGTCACATATCCAGTTATTATCTGGCAAGTCGCAAAATTGCGTGTTATCCAGATAATTATGTTAACAGGACAAAGCTGCCTGTTAGTGCCCACTTCTGTCATCCATATATTCACTTAAATAAGTGGTTATTGTGAAAGTTTTCTTGACATCTAGTTAAGTTTTGTATCCAAATTGGTGAATAACGTTTAGACTGTTCGTCCCCTATACGGACTTGTCACGATATAGAACTTAAATATTGGAACGTGGAGAAAACGTATAGGCGGCCGCGTAGCTCAGTCTGTACAGCATTGGAACGGTATTCCGAGGCCCCAGGTTCGAATCCCGGTCTGGCTGCACATTTTTCTCATCCTGTGACATTTGGCGCCCAACGTGGGGCCTTGACAGCATTACACTGGTAGCATTACACTGGTTAGTCTCCGACGCCTGGAATTGCTTAATTTATGAAGTACCTGCTGAAATTCGAGGACGAATTTAAAAATGGTGCGGAAATATGTCATGGTATAGAAATTGAATATTAAAACGGGGAGAAAATGTGTAGACGGTCGGGTAACCCAGTCCGTAGACATTCGTAACGGTATTCCGAGGTCCCGGGTTCGAGTCTCGGTCTGACTTCACATTTTCTCATCCTGTGACAATGAATGAGTGTTTATCCACCTCTTCCCCTACCACCACCCCTTAATGGTTTGTGCCTATAGATGGGATTTTGGATGATAAATGCATAATTGTTATGCCCCTTTATATATTTTCATTTATTCCGTAATGATAGGGAACGATTACGGGATATTGCCAATCATAACTGACTAACTGACAAAAGTCAAAGTTAACGTAAGTGAATATGTGGATGGCAGTAGTGGGCACTATCAAACAGTTTTGTCCTGTTATGATACTTAAGTGGATAACAAGCAGTTTTGTTACTTGCCAGATAATAACTGAATAAGAGACATTTTTACGAACAATTTTGAGATAAATAAGTGGATATGTGGTTGGCAGAAATATGCCAACATAACATTATTTAGAAAATAGATTTTTCTATTTGCGTTTGGTCTCCATAGATTGCTAGCTACAGCAATGTTCAAATAACATGTTTATGTACAGGCGTTCATGCATTATCAACCTGGTTAAAACAAAATATGTGGAAATCCACAGAAACGTACTAGCTAGATCTAGAAGTATTATAAACCACACTCCTTAAAATAACATATTTTTAAGAATTCGTCAAAGTAATCGTCTTTTCGTTCTATTTAGCATTTATTTCATTGAAACGCGGAAATTTCTAATTCTGTATAGTCTTTCAACTTAATACAAATTTAATAAATATTCATTTGAGTGAATTATCGAAAATGTCAAAAGCCTTTATACTTGAATTTTGCGGACGTTGGTGAAATACATACATCTGTGTGTTTTGCTGAATTTATTAAACAATGTAATTAAAACAATTATTGGGGGCTCGTGACGTGCATTTTTATTTGAGTTTAATAGAAGTTAGAATGGACCCTCATAGCTTCTTTATAAAATAAAAGTTTATAAGTTCACAAGTTAGTCGATAAATATTGCACGACTCATAAATCATCAGTTAAAAGTATTTTACCGATCTATGGCTTGGTTGTCTATCCATAGTCGTTTGGCTAGGCAAACAGTGGCAAAATATATCTGATAAAAATATTTATGAATTACATATACTGATAATGGTATTATTTTCTTAGTTACATCATTATCTTTCCGAACAAATGAGTTTGGAAACGGAATTCGAAAACACCTCCGATCCTAAACTATCCTGGTTTGATGTTAAAAAATAAAAATTTCTGATATCATGTAAAGATTTGTTTTACTGAATTGCTTCTAGTCAATAGTCAGAACTATGCTTTGCAGCTTAAATATTTTATCATTGCATATTGATTTAAGTCTAGGAAATCTCAAGAAAAGTATTCAATTTGGCTAGATATCAAATGCTTTTATATTTAAAGCCATAAAGTTTCACACAAGTCTGACCGAGCCAAAACAGATACCCTCGAAAAATGACTTCTGATTTTATTAACATTATATATTCATTCTGTGTTCACTTATATATTTATTACACTTAACGCGTAATGCTGCAACACAAACATTTTTGCTTTAAGATTACATATTTACTGTATGGCTATTGGTCATTTTTTTACAAATTTATTTATTATATTTTTAAGTAGCAAAAGTTTATAAGCTGAGTTAGCTCTGCAATTAGTATAAAACAAAATGATACATTCATAATCAAAACTAATTTCATAAACAATCTGCTCACTTTGCTATCACTGTTTATTTTTTAATCAGATCGTTTGCATGTTCGTAAATACAGTGGTAAATTCCATGTTCCATGCTTTTCCTCAAAATAGCGTGTATCGGATACAGCAAAGCCCCAGCAACTTTTATCATCTGTGCTATACATCACTGCTTTACACTGCATTACCTGTAGGTTGATGCACGCTTGTTTACATCCTCTCAGTGACATTCTTCGACGACTGCTAATATCATACCTGTCTTCTCTTCTTATTGAACTCCATCTTGGCCACAACGTATGACCACTATCAAATGTATCGATGCACGTTGTTTGATCAATTCCTGAAGTATACATGTAAGAAATAAAAAGATTTTCAGATTGTAGAATCCATTGAAAAATCTCAATGGTTAATGAATAAATGAACATTGTCTATATTTATCAGGCACTTGCATCTGTTAAATCCTCGTGATAGGTTCAGTGTATACAAATACACAGTTTTGATGTATCACTAACGTCCCCGTCTAGGGGCATAGTTCACAAAACATATTGCCAGGCAATACAACATCTTCTTTAAGTAAAGGCAACAAATTGGCTACAAAGCATTTCTATTTAAGAAATGAAATGATTTTTTCCGGTGTTCATGCGGAATGAACGAGAAAATAGGATCGGCAAATCCATGAATCGCGTTAGCGATTCATGTTTAATTTGCCGATCCTATTCTGTCGTTCATTTCGCATGAACACCGAAAAAGATAGTTTCATTTCTTATATTTACATTATATTTCCTTTCCATTTGTAAACAAGATACTATTATAAATTGCACATATTTTGTGGCATTTAACATTAAATTCAGCTTCCCGGCCATTCTGTTCACCAAACGGAACAACTGCGCCGTCTAGGAACGTTTTCCCTGACTATACGCGGACGTCGTCAAAACAGCATTGGTTATCACTAAGCAGCGATGACGTAACTTTCGCGCCTGTCCTTTTGCTGTTCATACGAAATGAACGTCATAATTTTCAATGGAAAAGAATAGGGCGAATGTAAATATATACCATATAATTTATGAGGAGTTCTGTGTTTGAAAATGTGTGGAAATCTACCATTGGTGAATGCTTTTAATGATAATACTTGATACAGTTAAGTTTTAAATCGGTAAGAAATAAAGAAATACAACTACTGAATCATTTTATCATATCGAAGGGAAGTAATTAATAAACAATTGAAACGCACGACATTCATATAATACTAATGAAACTTGTTTTAAAATTACACACCAATGAAAGTAAATACGATTGAGAGTCACTGCGAAACTGTACTGCATAACAACCCACTGTATTGCAATTATAACAAGCAAATTCGATGAACTGGTATCCCCCGCCGAAAGGGTTTGTGGTGAGGAATGGCAAAAAATATATCCAGCAAAAAGTTGAGGATGTTACTAAGAAGCAAATAATTTCATTAGTCAAATCAATTTAAGAGAAAATGAATGTTTTAATTTTTAAGTGTACATAATAAATGTATGTTATGTTGATCCTGACCAAAAATGATTTTGAATGAAACAATTTTGTTCACTGTAATAAGTTAAGCTTTTAGAATTTAATGGAGTTATTTGAAATGTGAGCTTGAAGTGTAACTAGAATGAAATATTGTTTTGTGTAGTTTGGCACCAAGTGTTGCTATTTGACATGTACATTTGAACTTAAAAGAACAGATGTCCTTAAGAGAGCACGATCAAGTAAGATCTCTTGAACATGGATGGCGGCGGGGTGAGTGTGGATGTTGAAGGTTTAGATATTTTTTTTAAAAAGGATTGGAAAAAAATATTTGGGGTGGGGGTGGTAGAGGGGGGTGGGGCAAGGCAAGTTTAATGAAATTCTACCAATATGGCTCCGGACGTGGAATTTTCATTAAACCAAGGGCAATAACTCTAAGGAAAATTGACCAATTAAAAAGAAAAAATGACGGGCATCGAAGTATGTAGGTTCATATTTATTTCAAGTTTAATGAAATTCCACCTGCTAGTTTCTGAAAAATGACTGCGACGGACGGACGGAGCACGGACGGACAACGCCATTTCAATAACGCCCTCCCGATTTCATCGGCCGGGATAATAATACCGTATCTACCTTTATATGCAATAAAATAATAACTTATTACTGAGTTTGCATTCTAGAAAATTACAGTTTTAGTAGCTCTTTTATCTATAGATACCACTCATCTTACTTGAAACATAAGTTCATCTTTAAATTTGTGGATGAAAATGATGAAAATCACATGTGTTGCAATTTATCATCTAAAAGGGACGTAATTTCATTTAACCCCCCCCCCCCCCCCCCCACACACACACACTTTCCATCCCCTCAAAAAGAGGTTACTTCGGTGTCTTTGATCTTGATCTTTGAGAGAGGGTTTTGGTATTGCACATTACACATTGCCTTGTAATTGTGAACATTTTTGACTAGTTATTTGAATATACATCAAAGCGTAAAAAAGTTACAGACCTGTCAAAAAGACCAGGACCCGGTTGTTCAAAATGTTAACAGGAGATTAAGCTACCGGCCCATAAACTTTTAGGATTGTATTTCGACATTTTAGAAAACTTAGAAAAATAAATGTATGAGCTAATGATAATGAACACTAAAATGTCTTTACAGTAAAATAATAACATCGTACTAGTGTTTCCCACCAAGACTATTATTTTGAATAAAATATTAACAGGTGGTTAGAGTAACAGCCCGTTAAAGTTTTGAACAACTGGGCCCAGAATGTTTATAGCCAAGTTTGACATTAACCTTGATTTAGAGGTCTTGGTCTTACATGCGACAAATATGTTTAATGGCTACTGTTTGTTCATTTGGTCATTGACCAGACCATCACTACTGGATGCACATACCATTAAACATGGTTTAAAACCCTGTAAAATATCCATTGAAATAGGAAAAACCGTTAATTAACCCCATTAATTCTTGCATCACTTTATTTAACAGGTTTCACAATATTAATGGGTTACATGTTAAAATACCATTAAAACACCCATTTTTAACCATTAAAAATTTAGTTTGGTAGCTAAAATAGTTATAGGCTTTGAAAAAATAGTGAAATTCTGTATTTTCTGAATTTAACAGGATTATTCATGGCCCTTAAATTTGATTTAATACCCATTAAATGTTCAGGTTATGTACGATGTCATCAAAGAATAAACTTAATGGCCCTTAACAGCAATGTAATGCCCATTAAATCCTAAATTCTGTAAAATGTGATTCGTATATATTTTCTTGTTGGGTTTTGGCTTGCTCTCCTATTGAATGCTTATAATTCTAGTCTCATATTGTTCTAAAATGGACTTTAATCACAATAAATACATACTACGCACACATCGTCTATAATATATCATGATGTTATATTTAGTTGCATTGGAGTTATTTCCCCTTGATGCAGTTATGCCATTTTTTTTCAAATGTTTGGCAAATTGTGTTCCTACAAAAATCGGATTTATTTCAATGAAAGTCGGATGGGAACATATTAATTTATTTGATAATATCAATCTACAATATTTTGGTAAGGGTAAATACGTATTGATGCATGCCACTTTTTCTGTTCTTTGTTTTTCTTGTCCAAATAATCAGCATTTGTATAAAAACATGGGTGGGGTAAGGAATTTACATTATAAAATGTGTTCAGACTAGTTTAGATTTTCAAATTCTTGAGAAGAAACTAAGGTTTATAGAGAAGTGAACAGTACACATAATTGTGAAGATTTACAGTCTGATTTAAATTCATTTGGGGCATGGGCAGATCAATCGCTTCTTTGTTTCAATGAATCAAAGAGTGTGGTACGCTTAATTGGAGATGGGAGAAGCTACTTGTGATGCAATCCCTCAAACATTTGCTCTTAGCTGTACAGTGCATGCATGTGAGCACAAAATACTGAAGTAGAGCTAAATTGTGATTGCCCATTGTGCGCTGACATTGTCATCAACAGTTGCTTTTTTAATACACCTGATGCCTAATGTCTGTACCAATAAAAACTTGGTCAGAATATTATAATGTTGAATAGTTAAAACTACCCACATGGTCACTTAATCTATTAAACCGGTACCTGTAAACCCTTCTCAGTACAACTCAATACAATACAATATCCATTTTTTTTTTCTCATTTCATGTGAACATATGACAGAATAAGGATACAGTATAACAAATGTTTGTACGGGGCTGTTACATCATGTAACAGCCTCGTACAAACATTTGTTATATTGTATCCTTATTCTTACATGTGTTTACATAACAATATAATAAGAGAAAAAAGAAGAAACAAATATACTTCTAGCATTTTACGAAACAGTACATATGTATAGATACTATTACAGGTGTAGTAATACGTAGTTTAAATCAATACGGCAAATATTAATATGAAGTTGATTATCTCAAGATGTCTAATTCTGAAGGCAAATTTTCATGGCCCTTAATCTGATATACAATTAAAATATTATAAACCCATTAAAATTGAATCTGACATATTTAATGCGACCATTCATCGATTATTTAATAATTAACGGCCATTAATAGAGTATTAAAAATATTAATGGCCCCATTAGTTCTTACTAATTAATGGGGAATAAAGGGGTAATTTTTCAATGGCACATTAATTTCATGCCAATTAAAAATTTTCATGGAGTTTTAAGGAGCCTGTTAACTTATTTTAATGGTTTATTTTAAACAGCTTTTCATGCTCATCAAAGTCATTTTTAATGTATGGCATTAAAACTATGGTCATGAAAATCCCATTAAATAGTAAGAAGTAATGGGTGAATTTTAATGGTGACCTGTTAAAACTCTGTTAAAAACCTTTGAAAAAATTAAGGCCAATTTCATAACCCGTTTAATGGCATGTGCATCCAGTAGTGCATAAACTGATCTATCGTCTTTTGACTTCTATGTGTGACACTGACCTTTGAAACAAGGGTCTCGGACTTGCGCACGACACCTTATGGCGAACATTTCTACCAGGTGATTTTGAAATCTCTCGGGGAATGGTTGTGTTAAGGACGCAAAATCCCTGATAGGCGATATAGATATTGACTGGACACGAAATAGACCCTGTTAACATTTAACCACAGAAGTGTCTTGGATTCTTTTTAAAAAATAAGCATGTCTTTTTGTTTTGCTTGAACAAATATTCTGGCTTCAGCATATTGAAAATAAATCCGACTCCCAAAATCACTGTAAAAAATCAGGCTCAAATCTTAAAATATTTCCACTACTCTGAAAGCCACAGTGTTTGTTTCGAATCTGCTTTTATATTCAATATTTTATAATTACATACATTTTGTAATAAGGTAAGTATTTATAATCATAATAATACTTCAGCATTTCTATCAACGTGTAAATATTTGACACTGCTGATGAAGTGTGCCAGATTGATTCTATGTAGTGTATTCTGATTGTAATATGTTACACCAATTATTTTAGTTTGTCACATATCCGTTTCTTCTCCCCGCTAAGTTACAATAGAACCGGAAACGTCAATATTTTTTCCATACATTTACGCTTGAATTTCATATAAGATGCGTGACGTGATTAAATGTGCATTAAACCTTTGTATTTAATTCAGTATGTTCAGTTTTATTCAGGCTATTGAACAAATTCATGATATTTACATTATATTTATACAAACGTATCTAATAACAAGTTTTTATCTTTGCATCTGGAAAAAAGCACTCGTTTTTTAGCGAAAGAATATTTCGTCCTAAAGTCGCGCAATATATCCCCTGCAGAACTCGTGCATATTTCCCGATACAAACATGAATAGCAATCTATACCGTATACATATGTTTAAGAGCAGAGAGGTGGGGGAGGAGAGCACCATCATTTGAGTATTATATATATACTTCCTTTCTATTCATAAGACTTTACAGATAATTGTAACCTATAAGCTCACACTAGAGTTCAGTATTTGTGTGTTGGCAGTAATTGTTAAAACCCTAAGAATTCAGATTTTCAAAATTTTATGTGGAATGACACCCTCCCCCAACCAAACCTCATACAAAAGTTAAACAACACTTTCTCAAAATAAGATAACCAATTTTCTTTAAGTAGAAGCGAGAAAAGCGAAACTAAGTGATCCGAATTCCGGCAGCGCGGCGACGACGATGGTGTCAACAAATGGAAAAAACACAAAAACAGTTAAATGTATATCTTCTTAACCTTGTAGGATGATTAAAAACTATTTTTGCACCCCGATGTCGAGTCCTGGCTCCCTAGTGACATTGACCTTGAAGAAATTAGCATTTGTTAAATTTCTTCTTTGAACATCCACAAAAGTGACAATTTCTAAACAATTGTTATGCAATGTGTATATATTGCTTTGAAACTTCGTGAGGCGGCTAAAAACTCATTTTACATCTCTATTTTAAGTCCTGGTGCCCTATTGACATTGACTTTGAAGAAATTAGCTTTTTTTTAGATGTTTTTTTTTGACGTCTTTTAAAAAAATCCCCAAAATGGCAATTTCTCAAAAACATTTACACAATGTTATACTGCTTTGTATCCTTGTAGGTTGGTTTACAAAAACACTTTAAATCCCTAAAGCGAGTCCTGCCCCACCCCGACTCCCGCCCCCTTACTGGCATTGACCTCGAAGAAATCAGCATTTGCAAATTAACACAATTGACAATTTTTCAAAGAATTGTTACAGGTATAACTATGAAACTTTCAAAGTTTGCTTTAAAATTCATTTTGCTCCTATTTCATGAGTCAAAGTTCCTCGGTCGAGACACTTTCAGGCTGTGGTCTTGTTTTAAGAATAGCTATCAAACACACAGACCAAAAAAATGTAATTTTTACACTTTATAATAAATACTTCATTTCAACTTTTTTTACAGCGAAACACTAATTTTGTAAAACTTCAGTTAATCAATTTCCGAATGCACGAGTTGCTGTTTAAAATACGAAATATTCTGACTTCTATAGAAGTAAAAAAAAAAAGAAAAAAAGATTTTGCTCAAAATATCTCTCCCCCTCCCATCCCCCACACACGTCTCTTAAGAAGTTCAAATGGTTAGCCCCTTAGTTGATTAAACATTTTAAAAAGAACACTGACTTATGAAATGCAAAGTAGTAATCGAACCTTGTCTAGGCAAAAGAACATCTCTTTCCGCCTCCACCCAGTCATTATGCCTAAAGACGTAATATTCCTCCATATTCTCTACATATATTGAAACGTATTCAAGGTACCAATCAGGAACCTGCCACTACCGTCATGCCCTATCACAACACTGGTAATCTGAAAATAATCCTAAAATATAAACTGAGAATACTATGTGATATCTAAGATAAAAAATATGAAAAATCTGTTCCTTTCAACCGGCGGACTGAAAAAAAAAACAACAACAACGTCATTAATAACATAATAGACCTTTTATTGGCGGATTTATTTTTTACTCAAGGCACGCGCGGGATGGTTTTAAATCACCATTAATCATTTTGAAGCACTTAAAAGCATTGATTAAGTATACATTTTGTATGGTGATAACGACACAACACAGTGACTGTCATTTCCGACGCGGATGTCTTCACACGCGTGATTATGCTTTTGTTTTTTATGTATGTTAAACAAGTTAAAGTGACTTAAAACTGCTTGTTAAAAGCTTAAATTATTTCAGGGTTATGTCATTGAATAATGAATAATATACGATTAAATGATATGATATCCAAAATGTATTGTTGCTAAACATTTTCAAATACACTCCTTTTTCTACCAGAAGAGCAGGCTATGGTATGTTCAGAAAACACAAAATGATGGCTTTATAAAATTAGAGCGCGTTTGATTAGCTATCTGAAAGTTTTCCAGAGGTAGCAGTAGGAGATATTTTGTAAAAAGAATAACGTGATTATAAGGATCTTACATGCCTGTCTGGTTAAGACGGGGTTTTCCCTACCCGAGGGACAGTGTGGAATGGAAAACCGAGCGTTAGCGAGGTTATTTATCCATGCTGTCCCGAGAGTAGGGAAAACAGCTGTCTTACACAGGCAGACATGTTAGATATTTTTTCTTGCCTATCATGTTCAAAATAGAGCGTGGAGACAAATATGTTTGGGTATTGTCTGACATTATTTATAATGTTTATGACGTCACAATGGTACCAGTACTACCATACGCTATTTTAGACAAGGTTTTTCCCTAGGGAAAGACAGGAATATCTATCCCCGGCGCGTGCTCGAATAAATGTATACTTTCCCCGCTAGGTAGGCAAGAAAATATATTATAACTGTTGTTACAGAATAGACAATGCTTGATTGCCTTAACTGACGTGTCAAGATCTACATCCAAACTGAAACACATTGAGCTGTCGGAGAATGTATAAGTTAGATATCATTTGTTTACTTGTTTAAAAAAATGCCGGTTCTCATTTGATATACTGATTGACAAATGAAAGTTTAAAGAAGAAGTTTATTATGGCCAGAAAACTGTCGGATTTGTTTAACTATATTGTATTTATCATAGTTTCTTTATTATTATTTTTTTAAAGTTAGTATTATAATATCAGTAGCACTAAACTCTAATACGGTTGGTGTAGCGTTTTGAAAATAGTTTTATCTATTATGGATATATACCATATCACCTTCGAAAAAAGGGAGCAAAACGAATGTAACTCAATTAAAGGATAAGGCATACTTTGTAAAATATCAAAAACGCCGATATAAAAATAACACATGACAGATTAAAAGGAAATAAATAAATATATTTGTCCGTTATGTTATTAATGTCTTTTGTGTACAAGTTGGGTGAAAAGATAAAAGGAACTTTATTAATGACAGGAATATAATAACCGCATTTCAAACACAGAGTAAGCAAACCGGAAATATAAGAAGTCCGAGTAAACCAATAATGATCGTGCGTAACATATTGTCAGCCGTCATGTGCGGTTTAGTAGTATTATATATTATCCGAGCTTATTCAGAAAAGTTTTACTATATTTATATGACCGACCGATTTTCTTTGATTTAATATTAATGAAGTAGATTTACGTATTGATTTGATATAAAGAACGTACATACTAACGTACATTAAGTTGTATTGCTTTCTCTTAAAATAAAATTTAAACTTGAATAATTATTAAACATGTAAAAAGAGAAAAAAGAACTTTATTATTGTTCAGAGCAGAAAAAAAAATGGTTCTTGTGCTTTGGGGGAAAAATAAACACAATTAAATAGAAAGACGTTTTTGTATTAAAAGGCAGTCATATTAAGGGGAATTATTATCTGAACTTCCTCATCAGAAGCCGACAGGTTTATGTACAATTCTTTTGAAATATCTCTATTAGTTTAAAAGCTATTTAAGGAAAAGAATAATTTGCCAATAACATATTGAACGTACGAAAGGGGCACTAACTTTCTCAAAATAAAACACAAAGTTCATATAAAACTGACCTGAAGTGTGTGTGCTTGCATTATGATCCAACATGGTAAGAAGGTAAGAAGTTCCTTAAGTAGTTATAAAGCAAATATCACGTTACGGCTATTTTTTTTTTTTTTTTTTTTTGTTTTTTTTTGTTTTTTGGTGTAAGGAAAACAATAATTTTGCCAATACCCACCTTGAAAATTAAAATGGGGACGGGGACAAAAATTGTCATGACAAAATATAAAACAAAGTCCATAGGTAACTTGACTTGGAGTATATATTATTGCATTATGATTACATTTTGTGCGAGGATAAATAGGTTTTATTAATTGAAATAGCTCTTGTAGGACATTTTTAAACTGAAAAATAATAAGATGAAATCAATTTGATAAAATAAAATTGAAGATTGTAGAACCTTGCAAAGGAACTTGCCTTATGATCTTTACAACATGCTTTGAATTCCAATGACATACAAACATTATTTAAAGAAATCAAATAATTTCCTATAATTTAGTGTTAAAATAGAGGTAATCATTTAATTTAAAAGATAATTAAATGTTTTAGAAGTCAGTGTGTTAACAAAATATGAGAAAGCTGTTAGAAAGCTTGTCATCTTAAGCTTTCTATTTTCACAATTTTTGTCTCTTTTTTGAACGTCCACAAAATGATCATCAAACTATGTTAAAATAAGTATATAAGAAAGTATGTTTAGTTTTTATGTATTAAAATGAACTCGAAAGCAATAACGACAATAATCACTTTTACTAATATCAGATTAAATAGAAAAGGTCATAAAAATATTCATTCTGTTTAGCTATAACTGATAATTTAAATGTAAACAGGATATGTTTAATGAATCTGTTCTACAAATGAGTGAGATCAATGCAAGAACAGTTCTTCAATAAACTCCCTTTATATGGTTTTAAGAAAAGCCTAGGAGTTCTTCCGAGAACATTTAAATTTTGAATCATGAGTGAAGACACACGCATAAGGAAAGAGAATGGTGGCACTAATGTTGTATACTAGGACTGTTTCTCATTGTTAATGTTTCTATTAAGTTTCAGTAACTTTCAACTGAAAAAGTTACCAGATCTTGTAAAATGTGACGTATTTAAATGTTGAAATTTAACATAAGAAATGCTCTACAAATTGGGCTACAAAAAAATGTTATATTATTTTATAACTTGTACAAAATTGTCACAAACATTATGTTAGACAAACAAACCAACAGTTTTCGAAACGTATGAATAGCCATCGTAATGACAACAGAAATTATGATGAATGGTTTTCAAGTTACTTGTCTAATGTCGCTTTTCACTTTAATGAACATGATCATTCTCTTGGGGATTTTTCATTTATGCCGGTTCGCGTTATCCTTAATGATAAATAGAGACTGTGCAAAGAAACAGTCTGGATATACAAACTTAAAACAATTTATCCAGACGGTATGAAGCCAAAGCGAGTTACCATGCTTAACGACTATTATATAAGTTTGTAATAATAACAATGTTCTCGTTCTTAATAGTGGGGGAAAGCTAAATGTCACATATTGCTAGGTCTAGAGAATACGGGGGATGTGATAAAGTTTAAGTATATCTAGCCCAGCTAGTGTTGTCTTGGTAACGACAGACGTATGGGGTGTTGCGTTGTTATGGTGAAGATATAATTTGCTGACAAGCTCCACTATCAAGAACGACGTCGAAGACCTGCCAATGGTTGTTCCTGAGTGTATCAGGAGAATACCGACAAATTACTTCAACTGCGGTTTCAAATTTTGGGTTCACAGACACGAGAAGTGTGTGAAATATTCTGGGGGGTATTTTGAGAAAATCTGACATGTGTATTGTGTCCAACATTACGGCGTAAACTTTCTGCAATTATTTTAACATTTAGTTGCCGCGCACACGTTTACATAAAATTGTTATGGTAATTATAATTAGCGTTGTAAATTTGCCTCTAATAATGAGTAAAGGTATATGGAGTTATGTATGTTTAAAGAATTGTGTAAAAATATTTTTTTTAAAAAATAGGAATGTTCCGGCACTTGTCCCGAAATTTTCTGAACACATCTCGTATCCGTCAGTTATATACATATATATTACAGAAACTTTTCGTATCTTATTGATTTGATGTGACCGCGCTAATATTTTGAATGTCATATAAGGGCAAATAGCTGCTTCAAGATTTTCGGCTGAACACCACTAAAGCCGGCTGTTCTTTATTTCATATAAAATGATCTTTATTTTTAACGGTTTTTCGACATTTTCTAGCATATCAGATTTTCATAGACTTCCCATAAAGAACTAGATCGCTACTTTACAAAAACAAAAAGAAAAGGGTTTTTTAACTTTTTCATAAGAAAACAACATTTCGTTAGATACAACCCGCTAAATTTACTCATTTTTGCTTCTTTCAATTTCTCTTTTCGATACAATAAATTCTTACGCCGCCATTTTCATCTAGCATGCTATAGCAATTCGATAGAATGCAAAGTGATACTTGTTGAAACGCGATAGAGTAATAGTAAATACGTTGCTATTGAGATAAGGCTCTAGGAAAGGAAAAAAAAGATTAACACTATTTATATTTGGACTACTTGTGATAGACCTGTGGAAGCTTACATTTGATTTGATAGTGATCTGCCTGCAATTAGCCAAATCATGAAATGATTGCCTCCCTTGTACACGTATAGAAGTGACGTCACTATTCAATGTGTACACAGGCGATTCAGACGACAGTATGCGATAAGTGTCAGAAAGAAAAACAACATTTTTATGCACATGTACTTAATTTTGTTCGGTATAATAAAATTAATATCACATGGCATCATATTGATACCGTCAACCCACGAAATAGAATGTCACCGCTCGCCTTTCGCCTGGGTGAGATTCTGCACGCTGCCATATTATATTATTTTATATTTACTTGGTTGACCGACGATGTAAATGACACTAAAGATGTTATCTAATTATATTAACTGGATAACTGTGATTTGTTTTGTTACTAATGTATATCTTTTGTTGAAATCATCGTATTGTGGATAAAGTAAGATAGATAATACATTACAACCTCTCCAGAACGGCCCCCTTTTAAGCAAAAAAAACTCTCTATAACAACATCATCAACATTTCCCTAAGCCGAATTTACCTCTCCAGAGCAACAATCCCTACATAATGGTCAATATTTGTATCTCCCAAAGGTTGTAGCTCTACAGAGGTTGCACTGTACATACACCTTATTCCTTATTTCAAAGTTATATTTTGGCTAGGCTGCGTATTGGCTTACCACTACATACATTCACTGTTGTAAAGTTTTCTTTAGGCTTGGCTGTTGAGCGTAGCTCTTTCTATGTCATTGATTTTGAAATATCTAATAAAGAAACTTGCAATAGTTGAGTGTTTTTAATGGCATTTTGTTACATAAGTGCTATAGATATGTGTTTACAGAAAGAACCCTGCTTCCCTTTGTATTGGTTAAGTGCATTCATATGCAAGCAAGTGTATCTTATATGTCGATGTTTGTTATTAGAAAACAGAGGAGCTGGTAAAATACATAATTAAATTGCTTTCGTGTTTGTATAAACAGCAATATTGTGAGAAAAATGAAGTGATTCGGGCTCAACTTCCATTCATACTAACAATGTTACTTTGAATTACATGTAAATTACATTTTATTGATTCAAAACAATTAATTATATGTACCGGTCGGACATCTTTAGCTTTCAGTCTTGTCTCGTCCAGATTACCAGCTTCAAACGATCCTGCAAGATATATTTTCTCTGTTTTCCCACTCAATCCCTGCAGAGTAATATACACCTTAGCATCTGTCCCTTCGCCAATATTTTTCCATGCAGCAACAGTTTTCACACTTATCAGGTATACGACGGCTGTAAGAAAAGAACCTTTTGTACACTTCCAGTTATCAAAGATGTGAAAGTGTATACACTGATTAAAGTTTGAAAATAAAAGTCAATCCATCTCAGACTTCAAAATAAAAAGACTTAGTATTCAAGAAAAATGTTTAACATTTTTTGAACTCCTCAAAAGAACAAGTCAAAAAATTGAAAGAATACTCGAAAGCACAAACAGATAATATTTTTTACATGCAGAAATTTCATTTGCTATAAATAATAATGTTGCAAAATAGGAAGCGAATGTTTTCGTTGTTGGGAGCATATGATCTATTATGAATCTGACCACAAAAATAATGTATCGGTGTCTTGATTATATGGGAATCTGCTAAGCTTGTAATTTTTTATTTCAGAAAAAAAGTTTCAAGGGCGTCCAAATGTCAAATAGTCAAAAAGCAAGACACCAGCCGGTGGTTCTATCATTCAAACTGTTTCTTTAAGTAATGACAAACACATGGGATACTTTTTATACCGATTTTTGCGTCTGTATCATATTTAAACATACGTTACGATTTCCACTTCAGGAATGCATACGTATGTATTGTCAAACGTTGAAAAATATTGAAAAAATCATATTTTTTTATTGTGTGATATAATTTAATCGTCCTAAATTAGTATTTGGGATGTATACTTCAAATGTATGTGGTTTGTCGTAATAATAATGATTTTAATCGTGTACAATATTTCTTTTATATTTTTAAAAAATATCTCAATAATCTGAATATTTGAATATTTCTTTTTATTCTGCAATTTTCTATCTATGTCCTACAAATGTGTTACATAAGGAAATATATATTTGCGGTATGCCGTTTATTATTTATTCCATCCTGTAAAGTACTGTGAAATCATTTAAATTCGCTGGCATGAAATTTCGCGCAAACATGTAAAAGGACTGTTATGCGCGGGCTTTAATTCGCGCATTTTCAATTTCTAAATGAAAAAATAAAATAAAAAAATAGTAATAGCGCGGTCTTAATTTCGCGCATCGGTTCTAGCGCGAAATACGCGAAAATTCGTCCTACGCGAATAAAAATGATTTCACAGTATTCATTGTCTTATATTAATTAGATAGTTTGAATCATAGGATACTACTTAGTTCTCTTGCAGCAAAACCAACATGACTGCTTCCTTTCCGAGACTATACACGACAACCGTGACTATAACATGTCAGTAGCTTACTACGAAACTAGAGGATGTGAGTTCGAGCGCCCGCTCCTCCAACTCAACTCTGAGATAAAGTCATGTTTTACATCTGGCACGCTAAACCAAGGGAAGGTTCTCATATTGCAGCCTCCTATGTATTTATGCAATCCTCCAACTACAATTACCAACATTCTTCTAGAGGAACCGCCCGTATGGTTTAGCGGTCGCGACTATAAAGAAGATTAGATATAAAAATACACACACGTAACAAGATATTAGAGTTGACGCCCGTATCCAGTGAACTACAAACTAAGGAACACTGTTTCTACCCTTCGCTCATTAATCTATTATTATTTACACAATAATTCGGATGTGACAGTCAATCGAGTTCCCGTGTAGGGCGCTTATACACGAAAGAAAAAGGCTTAGCTTCTTGCATTCAAGCATCCTTTGAATTTTGCACTGTCCTCCGAAAACCTAAAATAATTAACCCTGAAAGTGTCTGCGATATGGGCATCCAGTGTGGACTATGAATAACCTCACATGCAAACTTAAGTAACACGGTAGAAAAGCCTTTTATATGTTGTCTTCGGTTTTGTGTTGCGAGGTGCTATGCTCAGGACAAGCATTTCCTTTTTTAAGATTAAATCATCTCAAGCGCACGACATTTTATCTCGAGCGCACGACATCTTATCTCGTGAGCACGACATCTGATCTCGAGCGATAGACATTTTATTTCGAGCGATCGACATCTTTTCGTACACACGATATCTTAGGTCGGGCGCACGACATCTTATCTTGTGTGCAAAATATGTTTTCTCAAGTGCACGACATTTTATCTCGAGTGCACGAAATCTTATCTAATGCGCATGACATCTGATTTATAATATATTGAGACTCTTTGTGTGTTTCCAGGTCATCAGTTAAAACACATGCCTCCCACCGTTTTTGTTTTTATTTCATTTATAATTATAACCGTTTTTCGTTTAAATCATAAGATAAATACACTGTATACAAGTGGTGACGCAAAAAATATATATGACAAAATAAAGATTAAGTATGAAGGCTTCGCCATCGAAGAATTTCATTGTTTCCCCTATACTCATGCATGCAATTTAATAAACTTTCTACCCTTTCTAACAGTGTGCAAATAAATATTATCAGTCGAACTGCGATTCTTTGCTGTTATAACATGAAATAAGCATCATTAATTATGTTCGTTCAATTTTAAAGATAGGATGTCCAATTATGTGCACTGCTCTCCCAAACGATGTGATAAACTTGTACTTGTGGGAAGTTTAAATAACACCTGATAAGACGGACCCTAATTAACTACTCGTCGGTATGTTTTACTGGTAATCTAAATACACACGAAGGGTCCCAAAATATATAGATAAGATGTCGTGGGCTCGAGAGTCGAGCGCACGAGAAATATTTCGAGCGCACGAGATAAGATGTCATGTGCTTGAGATAAGATGTCGTGCGCTCGAGATAAGGTATCGTGTGCACAGATAAGATTTCATGCGCACTAGAGACAATATGAGACAATATGACAAGCGCACAAGATAGGTTGTCGAGCGCACGAGATGAAATGTCGAACGCACGAGATAACATGTCAAGTGCACTAAATAAGTTGCCGAGCGCAAGAGATAAGATGTAATGCGCACGAGATGAAATGTCGAACGCACGAGATAACATGTCAAGTGCACTAAATAAGTTGCCGAGCGCAAGAGATAAGATGTAATGCGCACGAGATAAGATGTCGAGCACACAAGATAAAATAAACGGCGATTTTGAAGGCAAATGACGTTGGATTTTTCGCGAATTGAACGCAATACTGTCGTAAGTCTTTCTTCTTTTATTTAATAGGAGTTACTACAGTATTGCGTTCAGCCCTCGTTTTGTCCATGATACACCATTCCAAAGAGAAAAAACATTGTGTACGTACTTATATGTTTACGACTCATTTCATGTATAGAAGTCACATTTAATATATGATTTTGCATATAAATTACATAAAATGTTCTGGTATTCGGCCATTCCGTATCCAACTTCCGGTCAGTCGGAGAGAATGTATCGCTTAGCAATAAATTAAGAATCATTGCATCCCACAATATGTACGAACAAGGACGAGCTATTGTTCAACTCGTAAAAATGGACAGAGCGTCATTTATACTGGTCATTGTGGAACAGGAAGAACATTTTTGCTACCCGCTCCCCTGGTTTAAAACATACAGGAATTTAAAAGTATAAACTGTACTGTACTCAGTACCTGAGATATTTTAGAAGCTGAATGTCTGATTGCCGAAGTTAGCACGAATGTGTTTTTTTCACGAAATCGCCAACGACATAATCATTTCTAAAGTCCATTTATCACATTTTATCGCAACTGTCATTATAAACATGACTGCAACTATTTCCATGTACTATATATATGACGTCATTTGTTATCTACGTCAGTAATGGAATGAAACCATTGAGGCTCATCAAGTGTTTATTATTCAGTTTTGTGTATCCCATGAAAGAAAGTTGATGTTCTGGAAATTATCGTTACACAGACAGCCGGAATGCATGGAACTGAATTAGTTCTAGGATGATTTAACAAGAAAATTAAAAAAAAAACATTTAATAATTGGAGAGCATAATTATGTTAATGCCATGGTGAATAACTGCGACTCGGGCGCGTAGCTGGAACCTTTTTCATAGTACGCAGGTGTGGTTAAGTGGGTATGAGGGTATTGTCCCCCGCTATATTTTTAAAGTTAGGATGGCAAATAATGCATTTTGTCGTATATTTGAAGTAAAAGCATTGTTGAAAATATTTATTTATGTCATGAATAATTTTCATTCAAAATGTATAGTTTTACTAAATCTGCATGCGCCTGTGAAATATGCTCCACATCTGCAATTTGCGATTTTTTTATTATAGTTTTATTTTCATTTCATACAATGTCATGCTTTTCACAGAAGGTGCACACTTCGCCCCTTTTTATGCACGGAATTTCTTGCACAGTCACTAATATGATCGAGCATATACATGTACACTCTATAACACGGAGCGAATCTTTTATCCTTTAGCTATGCAAACTGATCGATCACTTGAACAAAGTCGGTGGTCTTTTTCTAAATACATTTGTTATTAAAATAATGAAGACATTTGTCATAAGTTCTAAAAGTTAACCATCAAAGATTTTCGCGAGGTATATGCTTTTAAAATTGAACAAGCATATTCAGATTAAACTGGTGTGTAAATATTATTTCAAGAGATTCTTTTGTTTATGAATGATTTTATTGATGTTTTGATGCACTTTATTGAATGATATTCGTATAATAAATGGTTTATTTAATTATTATTAGTAATGTTACCTTAAGTACTTCAAGTAAGCTTCTTCTATTACGTTTAAAGATAACGGTATAAGTATCTATATATTTATACATGTAGGAAATTCGCTCGCAAATTCCCTTACATTAACCTTTATTGCCGGAAGCGAGACTGTTTTAGAAGCAATAATGCAATTTTCCTGCAGGCAAAGCACTCCACTCTGAAAACGTATTGCTTAGACAAATGTTTCTAGCTTCAGTGGTTTCATTGAAATTCCTGTCTGTAATTATTTCATACCAGTATTGTTAATCGTTTGTCATACATTCCGCAAGTTGAAAGTAATTTCATTCCGCAATAAAAGTGAAACGAATTTTACGTAAAGTCAGTGCGGAAAGAACATGAGTTCTACAAAGAATTGAACAGGCTTTAGATTCATTGTTGTCGTATTTTCCGGTCTTTTTGGATCATGGAGGCTATTCATTGTGTGTCTGTAATATAGAGTGCTGGGGGTCGTGAGCGTTATTACATAATCATATCACCTCTCAAGTACTCACTCTGTTTGTTTCGTTATTTTCCATGCACCAGAAGGATCTTAAATGTCTATGTAAAGCAAACAGTACGAAATCTTAACAGGAACATTTTTATTTTCAGTTTACAATAACTCGGAAGAAACTAAATCTAAGTCAATGACAGAACTGGGAAAAAAGCTAACAAAAGACGAAATGGGTGTCCTTCAAATACGTCGGTGATGTATAGCTACAACTAATAGTAGTAATGAATTCGAGCGTCTTAGTGATGTACAGCATAATGGTATCTATGGCAACAAAGCAGAATTAATACAGATTGTCCTAGACTAGCTATTAGACTGATAATAGATATATTTCTACATTTTCATTTTTTTGTCGAATTCAATTCCATAGAGACAAATCCAGTCTATTGTTGAGATTTTCACAGAGGAATGATGTTGATATTGGACATAGGATATAGACTGGCTCAGTTCACTACATTCGGTCATAAAATGTAAAAAGATATATCATAGTCTTGGAGCCAGTCTAAGCTTGTCTCTAATGTTTTCAATCCTTTAAAGGAAATTTCTTTTCTACTGTGGTCAGAAGTGGTTTGACTGTTTGACTGTGCAGAAGTTATAAACATGAGGTACTTCAATGAAACTTAAATGTTCTGGAAGCTTAAATATCGATTATTTGGTGGACGTTTTTCTTATACTTTATGGGAGGAAAGAAGGCACATGACTAAAGCCATATAAGCGGTATTACTTCCTTCTGTGATTAATTTTGCCATGCACGATCAGGTTTTGCGTGATTTTAATCCGCACGCCGTACAAGGAGAAAAAAGACGAGAATTTATACGGATAATAAATGGTCAATTTTCCTTGTTAATGATTTAATATAACATTTGATATATCGCACATAAGTAGTTAGCTGTCTATCATCATTAATAGAATTTTTTATCATCAGTATTATAAAAACACTGAAACACTGACATAGGCAACATCAGCAAACTTTACATGGAAATCATATTACGGAGCAAAAAACATTATCAACATCATCATCATCATCACCAATATCAATAGCTGCGCCATTTCCAACAAATCCACTTGTCTTCTTTATGACCTTCATTATGTAATCAATATATTTGATTTTAAATCTAAAACCTCACCCCAACCTTTCACCCCAAAGTCACTCCAAAATCTCACTCCAGACTCCACTCCATGACTTTATCTCAAACCTCCACTAAATATTTTGTCGTAAGCCATAACGTTATTAGTACACTGAAAATTGAAAATTAATACTGACAGACCGGCTGAACAAGAATATCTGAATTATTCAAAAAGTATTCTAAAATAATGTGTAAGTACTATAGATACTGATAATTTTTCTCGATTTAATGCCACTCGTCATCTAAACACACTTCACCTGTCAAGACTAGAATATAAAGAGACCTGATCAAATGTCACAAACAGACATTCGCCACAGAAAATTCATAATTCATTGTTTAAAAGCAAAGGTGAGCTTATAAAAACTGTTTAAATGCCTCTAAATTATTGCCGATACAAATTTGCAATTCATCCCTCCACGATACTTCGGAAGTTGCACAGTGTTCGTTATAAACAAAATGCTTAAAAGGCTGATCAGGTTTTTTATATATATATTACACCGGTACAAAGAAGAACTTAATCACTGTTTGTTGTTTACGACACTGTAACCATTATCACGGAAGTATTACACTGAGCATACACTGCACATTCACAATTATAAACAATTATTCAGCACATAACTTTCTAAGATATCCTGATAAAAATCAAATGTCATTTGCTTGATTATTAATAGTCGAAAGACGCTGATCTGAGTAACTTTACCACCGTGCTCTTGCGGTCGTACTGACAAAACTGTAAATAAATCGAATTCAGTCGTGGCTGATGCAAACAAAAATGCTGTTTTTGTTTGTTAATTTGTTCTTCAAGGACAAATGCGTTGTCAGGCCAAAAGTGTGCTGAAAATAATTATACGATTTGACTGTCTTTTTATATCGTTTAAATCACGACTGCTTTTTAAATACATTTTAGTTTTATAGGTATTGTAGACAATTGCAACATAACCAGATCGGTGGTTCTATTCAGGTGCCCGCTCGCGACGAAATAATACACGGAGGGGCACCTGGTAACATCCTCCGCCATCAAAGCTGGAAAGTCGCCATATGGCCTATGATTGTGTCGGTGCGACTTTAAACCCAACAAAATAAATAAATAAACTGTTCATTTCATTACCTCTCATGAACAGACTCAATCAAACCGAGTCTGCTATTATTCTTCTTGGTTGCATTATTTGCTTCCAACGGATCTTTTTACAGACTTTATTGATTCTCTTTTGACTACCAAGTAATATTTCATCCATATTCCTATGAAGCCGAAAATAAACATTTAGAGGAGAAGAGTTTCAAAGAATTCCATAAAGTAATAAAGGAAGACTACCTTAGCCTACTGGTATACTCTTTTGACGGCTTGGGAACAAGAAAGTACAACAAAATCAAAATTAAGTCGAACATTTTATATTTGTTTTAACTTTGGGAGTGTTCTCAACTCCTTCACATCATTTTTTAATTCTTTTGTCACAAAAACTTTCGAATTGAGTGTGAAAATAAGGAATAAAAAGGGATTTTAACAACGCTGTTATTTATTTGGCTAGTTGGTTTGGATAGCCGGCTTATGTCAACGCTCTGGTTTCGATATCTCGCTCGGGATATTATACAATTATTGCCTTTTGGTGTGGCCGATATGTGGATCTATCGACCTGATAAAAGTGATATCGACCGAGGGCGTATCTCGAGATTGATATCACTTTTATCAGGTCGATAAATCCACTTATCGACCGGATCTAAAAGGCAACAATTGTTTTATATTAAATCTAGCCTATTTTAATAAGTTTTAAAATTGAATACAAATAGCTGCAGCCTTTGGTCAATTTTCGTACTATATTGTGTACGACCTCGCATTGTTTTGACGTTAAACCGTCACAGTTTTTGGATATATATATAAAGACTAATCTCATGACAGAAAACAATCTAGCTGATTTACGAAAAGAAAGTGGTCCTTTCAAGGTACCTTAAAACATTTATACCAGATAACATTAGTGGTGTTTTGCTTAAGTTTCCAGTTTTTTAAGATCATTGTTTTTTTTTTCATTATGGCAGTTTTTAAGCCATTAAAGAACCAAGTTTAATGACAGCTTCTCGGTTTTTACACGATGCATTTTTTAACCTGACTTCTCTAGAACTAGGTGTTATGTATAAATTGAAACTGTAATATTTAATAATTCAAATTTGAACGGACATATACTAATTTTATTTATTAAGTGTAATTTTATACCTGTGATATTGTACATGAATAAGACGTAAATATTGTACATGAATAAGACGTAAATAAAGATTCAACATATATTACCAATTTATTACATTTGTCATGTAAGTTTAGATAATAAGTGATAATAAGTGATTGTTCCAGAACATGAAACGAGTGAATAATTTTATGAGGTCTGTTATGTATACAAACGCTTATCCCTATAGTATGATTGACGTCGTTCTCAATTTCAAGGAGCAAAAAATTAACTACGTATTTTATAAATCTAATTAAGATTTTAAATTCTTTTGTTCATTTGTTTTTAATACATCAAAACTAACAACGAAATGTATTTATTTTTTTATTTGGGTTTTACTGCGCACCAACACAGTATAGGTTATATGGCGCCAAACAGGACTACAAATTTTGGTTCCACATCTCATTTACATCGAAATAAAAACATGAGGTATGGAATCAAATTTGCATACCTGCTGGAATCACAGAGTCACTGCTAAACCAAGTGTTAAGAGCCTATTAGTCGCCTCTTAAGATCATGCAAGGGTAAGGCAGTGGTTCCAATTCTTTTTATACACATATCGTCCCAGAACCACATTGGACAGAAACAACGAAATGTATGACCGTTACCAAATTATTCTACCAAATAATTTGCTAGTCAATAAACAGGAAATATCTAAAAAAAAACTACTGATGAAATAATGCACGGAGGGGCACCTGTTATCTTCCTCCACCATTAAAACGGGAAAGTCGCCATCTGACCTATAAGTGTGTCGATGCGATGTTAAACCCAACCAAAAATGTATTCAAAAGCTTAGTTATTAATAAATATATATTTTGTACAGTTGCCAGTAGCATGAAGCGACGCTCTGCACTGGTAACACATGGGCAAAGTATAATCCCTTTAAGTGTATTTGGTTCATGATTTTAATCTTTAAGCCATTTTCTATTAGCTTTTTTATTCCTTTGTCGTTCAATTGAAAACATTAAATACAGGTTCAAATGCTCCGACTTATCGTAAACGTTATGTATCAACACGTATGTTCAAGTGCTGATACCTTTGGGCAAATACTATATTTTGCGAATTCTGACATTGGTTGTTATCTCATTTGTTTGGCTATGTTTCAAATACAGAAACTGTTTAGTGTATTTAAATAAGAATTCAAGATCCAAAATTTCTTTTACGACGCATAGAGTTTAAGATATTCGTAAAATATCTAAGTCTCGTTAAGTGTGTATTGTGGATTTATTAGAACACACCAGTCGAGAACTGATCATTTTGATCAGATATTTTCTTATTCTACTAATATTTTGACAGATCTTTATGTAAAGAAGAAAAACAACTTAATCATAACCTGTTTTCTCTCATAATAATTTTAATAAGAAGTTATATAACTTTTACATTTATGATATACACACGTTAATTATCATTCTGTAATTATTGTAAATAATCACTGTTCGTTCAGCTTCTTATTATTATTGATATCCATGTGCGAGTGTTACGAGATAAAATAAACAAGAGTTCGTAGAACACGAAATGCTCCCCTTGATGCATTCAGTAATTGCACAAGGAACAGAAATTATTTGGTCATCGTATACAAAAGTTCTACTGTTCTTAATAAATGTGACATTGACCTTTGACCTATTGATCTAAAAATAAATAGATTTCATCTGCTGGTCATGATCCTATTAAGTTTCATGATGGTAGGCCAAAGCGTTCTAGAGTTATCATCCAGAAACCGTCTAACTGTTCTGGGTCACTGTGACCTTGACCTTAGACCTACTGAACTCAACATCAATAGGGGTCATCTGCCGATCATGATCAACCTCTCTATCAATTTTCATTATCCTAGGCCCAAGCATTCTCATGTTATCGTCCGGAAACCATAATTGCTCTGGGTCACTGTGACCTTGACCTTTGACCTACTGACCTTAAAATCAATAGAGGTCATCTGCTGATCATGATCAACCTCCCCATCCCATCAATTTTCATTATCCTAGGCTCAAGCATTCTCAAGATATCGTCCGGAAACCATAACTGTTCTGGGTCACTGTGACAATGACCTCTGACCTACTGACCTAAAAATCAATAAGGGTCATCTGCTGGACATGACCCTAGAAATTTTGCTAAGTTTATTTGTTCTCGACGTATTATGTTTCCATTTAAACTTTAATTATTTTGTTGATAAAATATTTCATTCTGATTTATTAAAACCATTAGACATTACAGACCAAACTCTACTGAACAAAGACGTTTACGAACTCACATTTACATAGTTCATTAATCTCATTTTTTAAGAAAGTATTATTGCATATTTACTTAACCAATTGAACAGGCTTCTGACTGAAACTACCAGTTTAATTTTTCGGCCGCGCACACAGAAAATATCGTCCTGAAAATACGCATATCGCCTAGTGTTGTACGTTTCCACTCTTTCCCCTGGGCGTCAAAGCACAAGACTGCACATGCAACTTTTTACAATAATACTTTTTCCTGTTAACTTCAAATATTTGCATAGTTCTATTACGCTCCTCTCTGCCAAAGACAAGAAACTGTACTTATGTTATGTAAAATGTGATGTTTAATTATTTATTTAAGAAAATGTCTTCTTTATTCTTCAGCATTTCTAATAAAACTACCTTTAATGCATGTAACAATTTCAGACCATGTTCCGCCATCCAGACACGTCATTCCCTTTTGCGATGAAAGAACATAACCACGGTCACATGCAAAGTTGTTTAACGTCGTTCCAGGGCTAACAATTTTTTGGTCTCCGTATTTTGCAGTATGTTTTGTCAGTATGCAACCTTCTGTTGGAATAAATAATAACAAGAATACACATTATTTTTATCTTGTTGTTTAAGAAGCAAAACAACACAATCAAAATGCTACTGTTTCACAGTCCTGTTCTTTGTAGACTGCTGTACGTTTAATTGTAAAATTTAGAACAGGAGATTAAATCACTCTGCTGGGCTAAGACATCATCTCTCAAAAAAGAATCATATCATTTTGATATAAAATAACATAATATTTAGGTATTTCACATTTTTATACGTTAATGATAAACAGCTTTGCCCGACAAAAATTCTGATCTGTATAATTCTAAACACTAATTTATTGTTGTAATATATGTTTCTTATACATATAGACGCAAGAGAGCTATAAATAACAAAATATAATAGGTAAACAGACTAGAGAAAAAAACAAGTAGTTTCGGCAGCGTATATAATAGAATGTGATAAACATGTAGCAATTAAGAACCATTTCATTACAAAGTGAAAAACATGAAGTGTTAGCCACTAATATCTTTATTATGAATACTCTTTATGCAAGCTTCGCTGGATAATGGAGACGGTGCTTTACTTAATTTCTAATTAATTCATCAAGCTGACACTATTTGTATTATGCTGTAATGATAAAACATGATGGATTGTGTGCAGCTTCATTCACCAGAAGATGAAGTCGCCTGAGCGCGACATTTTTTTTTGTATTTCCATTATAAACATTTACCAATGATCAAACATTTGCGTTGTTTACCGTCTGAGTTACCACGGTTTAAAGTTCAAATTGCCAGAACTTGAATTACGTTGGCTTTCGCACGGATGGTTAAATACCGAAGCATGTGCACGATGATTGTGCTTATGACGATAAACACTTATTAAGTCTTTCTTATTATTATTTTAAATTGATCAGGAAAGCATGATGACAACAGACAACTAATGAAAGTTGTAATACTAGTAGAAACTGTTAAAAAGTGGCTATGTCCGACCGCTTTGTGACATGTTTTAAAACACATATTACCAGTTTATGCAACATTTTCTTCAAAGCCAATATAATACACTATAATTGATGAAAACTTAAAAACATTAATATATGTGCTTAAACGATCTAAAGTGATTTTCCTTTTTAATTCGTAATAAAAAATAAATGAAAAATGTAGTAATGTATTTTATCAGATAAAAGGGAAGTAATTTATAGATACATGACATGCATGACTTTGGGGGAAAACATTAATATGACACTAATAAAACTTTTTCTTTTTTTTAAACTACACGGCTGTGAAAGTTAATATCAGAGCATGTCAATGCATCTTTGCAAAAGGGAGGGGAAGTAACATATATTTAATTGTTTTATGTTGACTTATTTTGCAGATACTTGTAAGGAAATAGCACCGTTTTGTTTTTCATTAAAAGCAATGTTTTTAAGATCTTTTTTTCTCGGTGTGTTGAATAACTTACTTTGTTCACAGTTTAAACCAAAACGTTCTGCAGGACAAGAACATCTACCAGGCCCGACACATTTCCCTCCATTCTCAAAGCAAGTGTCGTGACAAATAACTAGAAATATGGAAATATTTGTATTAAATTAAGCGTACATACATGTATTAACATATTATAGCTAACTCCTACAAGAACCTACGTCTTAAAACTCATACGTAGAACGTACTAACTCCGAGGTAAGACATAATAACTCCCAGATAGGACTCACTCACTCCTGTGTAAGGTACAATAAATCCTACGCAAAACTCCTGCGTGTAACATTGAACATACTTACTCCTATGCACGACATAGTAAATCCTACATAGTATATACTTACTCTTACGTTCGATAAAAATAATGCTACATAGTACTTACTTACTCCTACGTACGGCAAAATCACTCCTATGCAAGGCACAATAATTCCTACGTACGATATAGAATATGTTTTACCATGATTACAAAATTGTAACACAGTCTAGTTAGTTATTATTTTCGTACCATTAAGCGACTGCATATAATCTTATTTTCTAGATTGTTTTATTCTTAGGCAGGCTGTTTTACTTTTAGATTATGCACGTTTCATAAGAGAGCTGGCATTATACCAAATCACCTTGGCATTATACCAGGCTAATTACATTTTAGAAATGTTTCTTTCGTAAAAGCGTTGGATTAATTCCAGGTCATTGACGTAAACAGTGTTTATTATTATATATAGTTTTCATGCTCCAACGCAGTTGATTTATATTCACAAGTTACGTAAGATGTGCGTCAATGTGACGTTAATCGGATTACGAAATCTATTCGAAAATATGGATTGCAGTGTATCAAGTGGTTACCGTGATAGTTATCAATGAATTTACGTCATGATCAGAGTATTTCTTAATTGCCTAATAAACTTGTTCTTGCTTATGCTATTAGGTTACTCTCACTTACGTGTGTAGGGTTGTGTCTACGTCAATGTTATGAACGTGCTTACGTAAATATGACTCATCGGTATTGCACAATATCTTATAGATATTTCATGAGACAGAGCTAAGTACAGTTTGTATGAATAAAGCCTCCTCTTTGTGTGTTCGGGTAACTGATAGAGTAAGCGGCAGAGAGCTGTAAAGCTGTATGAAATAGGGTACCTAGCGGTATCCTGTACCCTTTGGTACGAAGCGTGAAATAACGTATTTTAAACATTTGGATTTATTTTTTATTTTACGTTTATTTCGGGTGGGATTGAAAACAAACTGGAAAATATTTGTAATGAAAATAAATAGCAATACGACATTCTTGCTTAGGCAGCTATGCTACAAAAGTTCGTTTATTGCCAGGAAACCACTTACAAGTTTGACTTCACTGAGAAAGATTAATACCTTAAATAGATATAAAGCAAAATATTTCATCAATCTTCTTTTATAGGTTGTCAATCATATTTTATCAATATTTTATGGATTTTTGCTCTTTCGAACTTATCAAGGAATAAAACATAGAAATGTACGTTTTGTTCTTTTTTATGATAGAAATATGTCAATACCGCCCCCTCTCCTTTAACATCTATATACCTTACGAGTATTCCGATTTAATGTAATTTCAAGGTTTACATTTGGATTTGATACATTTGGAATATTTCAACAATCTGAACCAGAAAACAACTTTTAAAACCACTTGATATCGCAACAGAGGTACAATGTTATAATGCTATTACAAACTTGCATCTCTAATATTCGGCTAAATTCACTATTGTCAATAAAAATGTTTTTACAAATGTAGTACAAGAGTTGTTTTATTTATATCTTTTATTAGACTTGATATATTGAACAAATTTACAATTACACTAAAATAACTCGCAATTCAAATTAGCTCCAGTGAAAATGTAACATAAACGTAGCACTTAGGGAACATAATTAAGTGTAAATGATTAATTGTTAATGTTTCAAACATATCAATTACTAGACCAAAAGCTGATTAAACACAGTGGTTTGCACACTGGCCTTCCAATCCTGAGGTCGGGGGTTCGATCCCCGGCAGCTACTCGGGAATTTTCAGAAACGCTTTTCAGTGTTTCCCACCTAACTAGAGGTGTACTGGTCAGGAACCCAGGCAATCCTTGCGTGTATCAGTGCTATACACTGGGCACGTTAAAGAACCAGGCTGTCTATTCGCAACGAGCTAGGCTAAGTTAGCCGGACAAGCCTGTATCTGATTTCTGATCTCTCTGTCGTGGGGGCTTTGTCTCACTCTGTCCCTCTAGTCAGATCGCTCTGTGTCTGTACTAGTAAAGGATGAATTATGCGCCCTGTGTGGCTGCATTTGAACTATGTAAAGCGCCTTTGAACGTGAAATTGATCATGAAAAGGGCGCTATATAAATCTGGTATAATAATAACACCTGTAAGGAAAGTAATTTTTCCATAACTGTTCCCCCTAAAACTGAAGTTCGGATGCACTTGACTTGACCTGAAATCATGTAAGTTGTTGAAAGAATTCAAAAAGATGATTTAAGATTAATGATATTTACTACAAGATATTTTGTAGTAAAATATATCTTTCAACGAACCTATTTTATAATGTGGTTAAGTACAATTTTACCAAAGGTCTTTTAAAGCTAATAGGAGAAACATCTTTGATACTCACACTTTCACATCGTTTTCCCTCTGTTAGATGTTTACATCGACAGTTGTCGTCCTTGAAACAAACACCGCCATTTGTACAGTTTGGTTCGCATACGGCTAGAACACAGACACATTCTTTGAAAAGGGATCTATCATGCACAACAACTCTGCTTATCTCAACTACAACAAAATGATCGGAGTACCACTCTGAATGGAAAATATCTGTGGTATAATTGCTATTTATGTGCATATCGCAATAGAAAATATCATGATATTATCAGTTACATGGACTAAATACCATTTAGTTATATATTTAGCAATACATTGTGCGGCGTTGACAGAACTATTACCACACAAATATGCTTGATTCTATATAAAAGAAACTATGCAGAAGGCAGAAATATTGTGATAAAATACTTCTTCAAAGTTAGAATGAAATCCACTTCAGAATACTGGTTACAAACATATGACGCAAACATGAAAATACAATAGTTCAACCAGTTTATATCTAGTAACCTTGATTTTTGTAAATATATGCAAAAACCCTTTATAGATTATAAATCTACCGCGTCTTTAAATTTTGTTCAAAGCAATATGTTTCAGTTTAAACTAAAGTAAAGTGCACCCTTCTACCCACCTTTCACCTCAACGATATCAGATAGAAGGAAAATGCATATCCCTTTTATCGCAATGTTACTAATCATGAATTTTATTAGATTAAGGTGAAAGTGAGGATTAGATCCTTCCGAAATGTCATGTTAATTTCGCGGCAGTACCCGTACGTTGTTCCTTATATGTTTGGTTTTTCCGTATTTTCTAATTTCTATACTTTGTCTATTTTTATGTAAATATAAATTATTTACACACCCTTACATATACTGCTATAAGGATTAAATGTGAATAAAATATAGCGAATGTATATAATGTAATAATACAATTATCCTAGAACATTTCACAATTACCGACATTACAGACCGACTGCCCTCATCCTATTAAAATATTCACTGCAATAGAGCGAATATACCATAAATAGTATAGATAAAATCTTTGAATGATTTAAAGCGATCTTTGTGTTAAAGTAATTCATACCTTTACAGTGACACCATATAAAAAGCCTTAAAGTTTACAAACTCTTCCTGCAAGCTGATTTTATCACGTTATCAAATGCTTAGTACAGCTAACAGAACTGATGCAAAACGTGATTAAAATTGGAAATAGACCACCACAGATTTACCTCTTCTGCAAGCCGGAAATTCACCATCATATCCTAACTTCCAGTTGCGATCTGTTTCAGCTTCTTTCCAGAGGCCGTTCACACATTGGAATCGTCTGTTCAAAGGTTCATATTTCAATATACCGGGTTTTGAACAATTAAAATAAACAAAGTCTCCAACCTCAACAACGGAACCTCCAGAAAGACTGACACGCCTTGTGTCTGTCACAGATAAACGTACGTCAAATACATAGGGCACCACACATTTCTCTGTTGATAAAAGACTTAAATGAGTTATCATACAACATATATTATAATGTCAATAAAACGTGTTTCATAATGGTCCAGTGTTAGGTCTATTCTGGTATTGGTTTGAGTATTGAATGTCAGAATTTCCATTTTAATCTTGTAAAGAACACCGGAGGCAAGTAACGCTTTTCAAGCTTAATTGAAGATTGTTCATTTATCCGTCTTGAACATTTGTGCACTGATACATTTTGAAAATAGTACTAAACAGCGGAATGCAGATAGCCGGTTTGACATCTTGTATAGGTTAATATAGATTAATATCTTTTCACCGCAAACGCCGTGCCGTGTAAAGGAATGCTTTTAATTTCTACATCCAAAGCATATATATCCCCGTCTTACAATATACCTGAGATATACATATATGATGTTAAGAATGTCGAAAAAGAAAGGTATAAACGAAGGAAGGCATATATACCTGGTATACAAGCCGGTGTTTGGCCTCCAAATACACTTTTAAGCTGGTTATTTTCACATGTACACTGAGGTCTTTCTGGTACTATCAAATCTAACGAATACCCTTTATCACACGAAACAATGAAGTATCCATTCTGTACGTTGACACTGCCATGCTGCAATTCCATGCATGTGTTTGGTATCACTTAAATACAATAGGTTATGCCAGTAAATTACATTTGGACATTTCCGAAAGAAACTTTAACATAGTAGTGTACTGTAACTATTGTATCAGTATCACTGACGTGTTTAACAAATGGATATCATGTATTGAAAAAAAAAGATTTTATACTGCGAACAGTACACATGTCAACTTTTCCCATTAACGATATCTTTACTATATTCTTTGGGCATGGGTATTTATGTTTAATTCATGACAACATATCTGCCCTAATAAAACAGTGCTTACCTTCAGGACAATCTAGTTCAAGTTGAGATAAAGTATTGTTCATGCAGGTTATTGTTGATGTTGAATTGTTATCATAATCGGAATCATAACTCGCGTAAAACTCATATAGATCCAGTGTTGTACATGCCACTGTCAATATAGTTCCATCAGAAATCTGTGGGATTAACAAATAATTGTACATGTGTCATGCTAATGTCAAAAGTAGTTTCAATGTAGTTCCATAAAAAATATGTTAGGTCGGATGTGGCATAAAACTAAAACCAGATAAAAACCTCCAGTATCATTCATATTTCATTTGAACAAGTAAAAATTGTAGGATGATTTCGGAAGTTAAAACACGTAAAATATAGGTTCGAAATCACGTTGAAAACGTTCGATCAACAACATCATATATTATGCATAATCCGATTACATCAAATTGAGTAGATCATTTTGCAATAATTCGTTATTCAGAATTCATCAATACTCTTGCCAATGACGATATAGATAAACATGTAAACAATTTGGGATTGAAAGCTTTAAGAGATTCATCTTGGAAAATTTTGAAAATCATGAAAACAATTGGTGCTAGTAGGTTTTGAACCTTGTATGCCACATATATGTATTCCACAATTGTTTGTAATGCATTAACTTAGAGTGCATATTGGAGGTGACGCATGTGTAATTGTGACGAAAAACGGTTCTTGAGAAATGAAATTGATTTAATCATGCAACCAGCTAATTTTTGTAGTCACTAAACACATGCACGAGCACGAAGGTAACATGTATAATGAATAGTTATATGTAATGAACCAAAAGATCTGTATACATATCACAAACCTAATAAATGAGTCAATTTTTTAAATTTACATTTGCTATGTGACACGACAGTTAAGAACAGAAACAAGACAGATTTTTATCCACTGCATGCAACTTGTTTATTTGTTTCCCAAGGCGAAAGGCAACCAGCCGGTGGACAATCAGTGCGCTCAAATGAGAATTATATGAGCAAAGTTTCAGGATTTTATGATAGATAGCTGATCAAACTGCATTTAGATTATACCTTAGTAGATGTTGCTGACATTCCACACTTACGTAAATAGCATTCTACATTTTGCGTTATGAAAGTAAAATAATATTCCTGAAACAGATACAAATGTAAGACTAAATGAAATTAAATCATACAGCAACTTTAGAGTACTAAAAGTACAAAGTACATACTAATGAACCTGGATCTTTGTAAAAGCCATAAAAGTCCATGTAAGTATATCGTGGATCACCAGGAAGTGTACAACCTGTAGATATCAATGAATGACGTTAGATAATGCCAAAAGTCTTCTTTTTCATAAATGCTTGGCACACTAGACGACAATATACTGAACAAGAGCACCGCCTAGCTAGCGTAGACGCTCATCTGATTTTGTTGTCTCTGTATAATAGGTTTTCTAAGTCCAAAAGGGGCCATCATTCTTGCAAAGAGCAAGCAAAGTAGTTGTGATTCTTGCTGTACAGAGTCAGGTTTTGATAGTGAACAAGCGCTGCAAGTTTTAAAGCAACAGCTTTTATAGTATATGAGAAACGCTGACCTAAACACATAACTTAATCAAGAAATTTGATTTTCTAAGTCCAAAAGGGGCCATAATTCTTGCAAAAAGCATTGTAGAGTTACGGTACTTGCTCTGCAGGTTCAGCTTTTAATGGCAAATAAATTTAATAATAGGCATTTGTCATTATCACTCGTTAATTGAATTCAGTTCCGCTTCATTTTTTGTTCTTGTCTGTCGAACTGTTTTATCAACAGGTTAATGTATTCTGAAAGAAGCATCACCTTCATTCCGTGTATTTTGGATCTGGTTCTTGTCAGGAAGGACATCTTTACTACGACGTTTGTCTGCTTCACTAATTGTTGTAGGATCTGAATGAATCGATATATCGAGAGAAAACATATGAAATTCTATTCGTATTTTAAAGACAGTCAAGACTGGTCCTAACTTGTGGAACCATTGGAAAAGACGTGGGAAATGTCAGTGCAAGAAGGATAAAAAAACTTAAGAAATCGGCCAAAGCTTGAATCAGAATAACATTCAGTTATTTAAAGAATATTTACATTATTGAATGAACATACAATTTCTACATGTTCCGCCAGTGTGAACCAACCGAGCTCGCGCAAGATAAAAAGCGTTCTCACATGGCTGTTAACTAACTTCATATGACTAAATGTTTCTAGTTGAAATCCATCCGTTTATAAATATATTTCCACTGGTAGTGTGGTTGAAATGGTACCAATGTAATAAGACAGAGGTGGGAGCCGGGTGACGGAATACAGACTCGAGAGGGTTGTGCAATTGCGCTAAATAGCTTCTTTTCCAGGGAGTTGAACAATATCATGTAGTTTAAATTCATTTTGGCTTATTTCAATATCCTTCAATCTTAAAACCAATACATATGAACTTCATTTTCATTAATATATGCAAAGTGATTTTAAAACTGGCAAAATTTAAGACACATTAGAGATGTAAAATAGTACAATTTGCAAATTTCTTAAATTACATATTTGTTTAATCATATCAAATTATTTCCAATTCAAATACTAATTCAAGGAATGGCAACCTTATTTCAACAAGTTCTTGAATTCATGATTTATTCAACAAGTGTTAAAGAAATAAAGAAAAGGGTCACAAGATTTATATTTATAAAAATATGTTTGAAATTATAATTGCAAAAGCTGCCTGTAAAATTTGATGTTTTCTATAAAATCTATACATTTGCTAAACAAAGTTTATTAAGCAATATCAAATGTTAATCATGATCAAATCTTGAAACATTTACACTTTCTGAATTAACCCTAGTATTTAACACTGAGTGTGAGATTTTCAGGCTCTTTAATACGATACATCAGCATGTTGCATACAAATAGTGTAAACATATAATTAGATCCACTTAAACATCATAAGTTTTTGCAGTTTTTCGGTTGTGGGTCGGCTTTCTTCTAAATCTGTCATTTTTTATTTAAATTAAGAGGGACATTCTAAAAATAATGACAATCGCGCGGCGCTTCCATGTTTGATAAGCAAAAATCTTGGGTTTCAGAAGGATGATACATGAGCGAGCCTTTTGTAATAACTTATACACCTATCCGAGCGGCTCGGAAGTAGACGGATTATGCTTCATACTGAGATTTCAGCTATATTGTTTTATCTTTGTTGCATCGTACTAATATATTTTCCTTGAAAGTTTGGAAACAACGCACGTTTAACTTTTTTGTTGTGTATATGTACTTAATTTACATAGAAAAGTAAACTAATATGTCTTATACATATTGCCCATCACCATTAAGTTTACTATTGAAGTGTTCCATTTCCTGGTGATAAGCAATTAATGTTACTGTTATATTCACATAGGAACATAAATTAAATAATCCCGAATGACGTCACAATTTGTGTTTGCGTGCTCTGGAGTTAAAGAGCTCGTCAAGACAATCAAAGTGAAATAAAGAAAACATTTAGAGCACTATACAAATCAGACGTCCCTATGTGTATTCTGTTTATCTACCGTAGTATGAGGATTAAATTCGATGAAATTCCAGGCGTTGAAACCATTTGATTCATTGTCTCAGAATTAATGAATTCTATTTAATGCACGTTTGCTTAGAATAAAACAGTTTCTGCTATTCTTACCGTCACACGTTGGTTGTTTGCCACTCCATGTTCTATCTGCTTGACACTGTCTGTTATATACTTTGATGCTCCTGTTGCCATTCAAAGAGTAACCTTAAAACGGTGTACATTGTTTAGTACTTCAGAGTAATAGAGACATGCAGTTTCTTGTATTAAAGTTATATTTTAAACTCTTAGATTTCAGATATCTCTTCATTACGTCTATATTCGTAGCCTTATTAAGGATAATAAACTATACTTATGGTCTGCGAGACCAATCGTCTAAAACGACTTACATGTAGCAAACCAGCGCCATTTATTGTTACGGGGAGGTCTAATAAGCCGTCCAGGCGGACATGTACACTTGTACTAATATGTCGGCGGGTCTACTCAACGGTCGATTCAACAATGCTACTACCTTCCAAAAATATTAAACCAGTCACAGCCTTAGCTTCTGGCGTGACATAAAATCTATCACATGGTCTTATCATTTAAGGGTCAAAATTAGAATTAGTTTATTTGTCCAGACAATGTTGTTGGTAATAAATGTCACCTCAAACTTTAGAAAGTATCAGTTTAAAAAAATTAGTATCAGTTTGTTATATCACAAGGTATAAAATCATTTAATTCATATTAAAGCCTGTATTGTATATGATAGAATCGGCATGGAAATAAAAATAAACAAAGCAATGAAAAAGATCTGAAGTATGTACTGCAAAGTCTACATTTTTTAAGTATTTATGAACATGCATTTTAAACGTTCAATACAAAATAGAGTTATATTATTTTTGTAACTAAATACGTCTTATTTTCAAAATACCGTTGTTTACTATATAATGTTAATTAATACTATTCTTCATTTGGGTCTTCCTTAACCTAAAATTACTTAAAAACAAAGTCTGTAACAATAATAGTTGATAAACAATTATAGCTTGGGGTTACATAAAATATATTCTGAAAGAAAATTTGTAAAGTTAGCAATATAAAGTTAACAAAGATATTTGGTTATTACATATTAACGGTTTGAAGAAATGTTGCTGCGTAACATATATTTGAACTGAAAATATATCAATAGTTTATTGTCTTCCTAAATATTGAGATCAATATGAACACGTCAAAAATGTGATCTTTCTTTGGACATTCATGATGAAAAACTCTTTGAGCTCTATATTTTCTCAAGTTTAGACAAACAGATTATAAGACATTACGTAGAAATATTCAGATAGATTGTTGCCAACTTACCAATATTACATGTGTATTCGGCCACACTTCCATAAATATTTCGAACTCCTTCATTTGTATTCTGGAATATTTCTCCATTCCTAATACTTGGCAACTCTGGACATTTGTTTGCTGTTGAAAGACAAAAATGATATTGACATTGATTTCAAAAATGAAAATAGGTATCACATTAAGACAAATTCTTACATAACTTAAAAGAAGTCATAAATGATAAAATTTATGAACGCTAGGTTTTCTTTTCATGCAACTTTACACAAAATATACCAACCAATAATTTAAAATACAATATTTTGTGCATTTTTCTTATGTGCAATTGACATGTCTAAATTTTCTATATTTCGACAATCGTCATACAGCTAGATAAAACACCTCTTAATGAAAAACGGAGATTATAAGGATCTCAATGTCTGCCTGTGTAAGACGGGGAATTCCTTACCCGAGGGACATTGTGAAATGGAAAACCGAGCGCTAGCGAGGTTTTTTTTTTTTAATCCAAGCTGTCCCGAGGGTTGGGAAAACAGCCATTCTACATAGGCAGACATATTGCATCATTTTTATTTCTTATCACGTTTACGTTTTGGGTATTTGTTGACATTATTTTTATGTTTGTGACGTCATAATAGAGTCAGTTCTATGTAACGTCACCTAAGTGCACACTATTTTAGACAAGGTTTTTTCCTAGAGAAAAACATGAATATCTCTTTATGGCGCGTGCTTGGAAAAATATATACTTTCCCCGATAGGTAGGCTTTTTGAGATAGCAAGTTTATGTTTCGCTTTTTAAGAATTTTATTGTCAACGGTCATTCGTATAGCGGTCATCATAAATTTCAAAGTGACTGCCATATTCAAATAGGTTATATATTCGATATGATCTTCAAATAAAATTATGTTCTTGGTACGACACATTAGTAGACTTGTCTAAATGGTGAAGACTTCTATTCATAATGTTTTATAGTCTTAGTTACGTCTTGAAATTAACACCTACAAAATATAACTTTCAAATACAATTTCGGTTGGAAATCTTCTTGGTATAGATTAAGGTAGCTCTGCACTTTTGATAAACCGGAAGTGATGGTGTAACGACAATTATCCGGAAAGCGTAGAATAAAGCCTGGACTCGGCGTAAGGAAATGAAAATAATTTTATGATTTAATCCAAACCTATGAGTAAATTTATTACAATGGCACTATTTCTGTATTTCAAAATATGATATTAAAACATATGGCACGTAAAAAAGTCAAACAGATGTCTTAAAATTAGCATGAAATGTCCGGTTCGCTTTAATCTTGGTCAAATATCTCAAAAATAAGCACACGGACCTATACAGTTTATTTCACCAAATTATAGAACATGTGTTTATTTAAAACTGTGAGAAGTTTCATGAAAATCTACATTGTAGAAAAGTTTCTATTCTCGAAAATGTTATGAAAGTTATGATTTTCCCATAGACGACTCCCATTATGAAATATTGCGTGAGGTTCAAATTTTTCAAACCAGTATAGCAAAAAATCAAGCGCACGACCCTATTTTTTTTATTTGCTGAATTTTCTATGTATATTCTTAAGTTTTGAAAAATCAGAGTTTAATCAAATTCTTCATTGTAGAAAAAATTCGATCCAAACGTGCAGAACTACCCTAATTTAATAAATGGTAAAATCGGGTCATTCTTTTGATATAATGCGAAATAGTAATTACTACTTATATAGATATTTGCAGAATCTACCCTTACGGAATTTATGCATTATTTCATATTTTATATACTTTTCAACGTCATTAACGTTATCCTGAAGATTTAATTAATGGTGAAACCGTTAGAGATTTTTAACTTGTAATTTTAAAAAGTTAAACAACAATATATATTTATGATAACATGACTGTTTGTTTAAAATACTTATCTTAAACAAAATATCGTTTATTTAATAAATTATGAATAACAGTGTGTGGCAAAAGTCCCGGATGTAAAGAAATGTCGATTTCGATTACAATTGGGTGTAATAGGTACATGGAACGTTATCAGTTTGTTGCCCTCCTTCTACTCATCATCACTTAAAGAAGAAAACTTTTTATGAGGCCAGATTTTGTTTCCATGATATAACTTACACAGAAAAGCAGGTACATACATGATTAAAATATCACAGCTGTAACAACAATATGAGAAATGGCGATACTATTGGATAAAATGATAGATTTGTCCCAAATAAGGGCAGCATTGATTTACATTTATTTGATTTGGATGGTTATTTCTTGATAAATAAAGGAGAAAGGAATTCAATAAACTCCATGTAGGATTACACATTGTCAAGCTGTCACTGTTAAAAGCCAAACTGTAATGTAAATGTTTCTGCAGAAGCATCTAATACCGCCATGCAAACCTGTGTTCTTCCCAGTCATGAATTTTGTTTTGAACTAAATTCAATATGCACGAGGGAAGTCTGCAATACAAAAATCAGAAAATATACTTTGGTGTCATCGCTATGTTGACCACTTGTGGTGCCAAGAAATGGTAAGCGGAAGGACTAGGTGAAACATTAGCACTGATGAAAACATTTTGAAAAATAGGACTACAAACAAAAATACCTAACAATTTGAATAACATCTGCGTCATTTTGGGCACAGTGATGTCATAATTCTTACTTTACATGGCCATTACCGTGAATTGTATGTCAGAGAGCAACGACTAAGCGAATTGTATTCACAGGATATAATATAATATGACTCTTAGTTTAACTGAAAAAGTTTTTATCTGATATTTTAGTTCCATTTCGTAGTCCTGCTTCGGAGGTTCCTTTAATTTATACTCATGGAAAGCGCCTTTATAGAACCCCATTGTTAGAGACACAAAGTGGGAACATCTTGTTCTAGTTAAAGTTCCACTCAGCATTAATTTTACAGTTCAAAAGGATTCAAGTATCCTACAGACTTGAATCCAAGGTTATATTAATTTCGCACAATCATATATGTTCTACAAGCCGGGAACCATATAACAAGAATAGAAAGGGAAATATAATAGCAAACAGTTCTTCTCTGACAGAACTCTTTCGACGGTGTCGATCGAAAATCCCGAGAAATGAAAAGGTGGTTTTCAGGAGAGGCAAAAACTGAAAATATTTTTTAGTGTTTTTCCCGCCTTTTCTAAATCAAAAATAAAATACCGAATAATTAATTTTTCAGATAAATTTCTGAAAAGAGTAAACAACACAGAACATCCATACTTGCAATGCTAATTGGTATATGGATGAGCTACATGCTTGAGTATTGAAAAGTATTGAAAAGACACTTGTAACTTCAGAAAATGTTGAAATTCACTATTCGGCTTTTTTTCAAATAAGCGAAATCAATCGGCATTTTCTATTTTTCTTATTATTCGGTATTTTATTTATTCACGTTTCACCCCTTTTCCATTGGCTAATTGACCCCAGATTTGAAGAAAATGTGCGCGGGAAAATGCTGAACATTATTCGGCAAAGAAAAAAATAGGCATTTTCGTTTTCGGGATTTTCGATCGTCACCGTCGTCTTATTTCTAAATAATGACTTGCGTTAAGCTTGTTCAATATAACATTATATGGCATAGAAATGTAAAGAAATGTAAATTGCATGCCCCTAGTTAATGTTGGTCCAACCCCTATTCAGAAAGGCAATGGTTAAACCCAGATATCCAGATGCCCTTTATTGAATAATATCCGCCCGGAGTATCACTTTAGGTTTTCCTTCACATTTTAAACCGGAATGTCCCTATTAGTATACGATTTGTACAGTGTCAGTATGAATTATTATGCTTAGCATACAGAAATAAAGTATATAAGTCTTCAAGAACTATTTTAATGGTTTTAATTCACACCGACACAATTTACGAATATGGAAATAATCAAGTTTTAAATGGATAACCATAAAAGTACAACACGCCAAAATGTATGATGATAGAGATTAATATAGCTGTAGCTACACTTTTACTTGTAACACCAGTTTATATATACAATGTACATTACTTCGTAGTATTTTCTATTAATTTCAGTCAATTAAAATATTTTTGCCTATTAATTTCAGTCAATTTGAATATTTTTTAAATAAAACAATGTATGATCCACAGCAGCATTTGATTTATTAGCTTCACAATAGAGTAAGAATGTCTTAAATGTCAGGATATTACTACCGCTTTTATTATTTATCAACAACCAAATAGGTTATAACTATCGATAATTTCACATAAATACGATATTGCTTTTTTCGAAAAAAAAAAAGTAGTAGTATACAATAATTAGAAACTCACTATTTACGAAATTTATATATCGAAAAGTGAAAAATTCAAATGTTACGTTTTTCCTTACTTTATATTTTATTTATCATTTATAAAAATTGGTGATAAAGATATATTATTTGAAAATAATGGTGGCTTTAGATTAAGTTTCTTTAAAATAATCTTTTTTGTCTAGAAGTAGCAAGAGATACATTTCTCTTTTATCATATATATATCTTTGTCTAAAATTCAGAGGATACTACGTTTTATTTGAACTTGTTTAACATGAGCATTAATGTAACCAAACAAATTACATACGCTACATTTTAGCAAGAAATAGGAGAATACTATAATTTACGACGGCCAGGTTCAAGTCAAGGTCTCCGCCAAAATAATGGTGATAAAACATGTTGCCAATGGATTTTGGTTACTGGATTAATAGACTTTAAAAACACAACTTAGTAAACTATAGCAAAACAAAATTCTAACAAATTCATTTTTGGAATATTCGCCACAGACTGTAATCTGTTCGCGTTATGCACACATATCGCCTCCTTAAATGTCACTGATGCATCTCTCTCGAAGATACACCTTTATCGTTGATTTTGTAATCATAAATGGAAATTAAAAGGCTCACCTTTTAAGGAAATAAGTGATAGTTTCTCCAATCTCTTTATATCAGCTTTCATCGTCATGACATCCTGATCAATCGTAGAAAGGCCTGTCTCAAACGCTGTAACATTCTTACCAATTAATACATTTACTTGGTACTGTTTCTTCACCTTTGTTTGCATTGTCTTGATCTTGTTTTTAACATTTAAGAAGCCATCAGACATCCGCTGTTCAATTTCCGCTATGTCCGTTGCAACGCTTTTGTTCATTGCAACAAGGTCGAGCCCTAGTTCTGATATATCTTTGTCACTTAATGCATTACTTTGACTTTGCAGTTCTGAAATATTTGATTGAAGATATCTGATGTCGTTTTTAACTTGATCAAGACCATCGTACATCTTTTGTTCCACCTTTTCTATGCCATTAACAATGTACGTTAGGTTGGAGTTCAGCACGAAATCAACTTTAATCTTCAAGTCACTAATACTTTGATTGAAGAATTCCATGTGCTTCCTCGTATTTGATTCTGCTTGAATCCTTTTTTCTTTCTCTGATCGAAGAGCTTTAGCAATAAAGCTGTGCAGTTTTAATGTATTAGTAGGGACCTTAATGGTATGTTGTCTGTTTGATTCAATCGAAGACAGTCTGTTTTCAAACCCTTCAAACCGTGCTGTGTCTGAAAATTTAGAGAGCCGCATTTATCATTACAGTAACCTTTTTCTTTTTGTGACAGCTATGTTATAGAACGTCAGTGAACATAGACTTGAAAGATGCACCTAGCGACGTTTAATACGAGTACTTTAACAAAAGCGTTTCAGCCGCATTGTGGACACCGCGTTCAACAAATGACAATGTCAAACGGTATAGGGCGAAACATGTAATACCGATCTGCATTTATTTCAATGGCAGATTTCCATGCTTGGTAAATTATCAATTAATTATTCATTAAAAGATATAGATATGAATACAAATTGCGCAGATACGTATCTATGTCGTTAATATAAACTATTGAATACTTATGAGAGCAATCGACATACGCCCATATTTTCAAAGTAAAATAATTTGATTGGTAATCTAATCAAAATGATTATCTTTCCTTAATCCAACCACAGAGTATCATATTTTGCCAAAATTTGTATAGCTTTATGTGTATTAAGAAGAAGTGCTACATGACATGATTATATCAAAGTGTTGCCATTATAAATATGACTCATTAAGTATAAATTTCCGGCTGTTTGTTTGTTTGACACTAAAACATATTATTTGTTGATACTTACGGACGCGTAATTCCGTATTGAAAAGATTGGCGTGTTTAAAAGAATATGTGAACTGTGTATATTATTCGCAACCATATATCTCATAACCATTTCAATATTACTTAAAATAAGAAAAGTGGAAACTTCACAGGTCGCTCAACACGACAAAAACGAAAATGTTGCAGGCTCGGTTTGATTGAGCCTGTTCATGGACGGTAATGGAAATGCATGCTACCGTCCACGCCCTCTAGCCCGGGTTGAGTAGAACTCAACATTTACACATGCTAAAAGTACAAAAAGCAATTTAGAGACATCCGCAGATGTATTCAAACGGCGGTGAACATGGAACCTTCAATGATACACGTGTTTGAGGCGTGTAATTCCACGATGAGCGGCGTTTGGTCCCCAGATAAAATAATGGGTTTGCCCCAAACGAAAAAACAATGGGCAGAACTAAACAAACTGGAATTTAGGAAGGGGATCTGAGGTTATGGAGCCTGCGTATCACAGGAACTAACAAAAGACAAAATTAAAAAGCAGGCACCATATCCAAGCGGTGATTATACAATACCCAAGGCTATGAGAGCGGGAGTATTGGAACCACCCAGGCCGAAATGGTCATGTTGAGAAACTAAACAGTACCAATAACACGACATAAAAGTCGTGCTGAATGATCTGAGAAGATCGAAATATAACAGCCCTGATTAAACCACTATTATCATCTTATGTTTGCATCTCTCTCTCTCTCTCTCTCTCTCTCTCTCTCTCTCTCTCTCTCCTTCTCTCTCTCTATTGTTTTATAATAAGCTAAAGTTCTAGAACGTTAGCTACGTACAGTCAACAATCTAGAGAGAGAGCGCGCACGAGAGAGAGGACGGATGCAAGATTTGAACCATCAAAATTATCATTCCAAAATAATTACTTGTCCATCCACACAACCTACTGCGCCATTAAGCAAAATGTTGATCTTACTTCCAATATGGTTTGTATAAAAGGTGGTCAATCGCATATGAGCAACATATTATGGCATTTTTTAGTCTACATATATTCTGTTACATATTTATTTGAGGAACAAAAACGTAGATTACGCAGATTTAGATCCCTATTGGAAATGTGTTTTTATTACTTTATATGAAATTATGTAATTGTCTCCATTTAATAGAAAAGTTTTCAAAAAGTGAAGTATTTCTTTAGATTCCGATACTTTGTTAACTTTTACATTTGTATTGATGAATATTTGAATATTTCAATAACCTGGTAAGTTTTAAAATTCATCTATTTTAATATACCTTTGTTGCACAACCAAGATAGACAAGGGTAGGTAATAATAATTCAATGAACTAGCATTTCTTATTTATTTTTGCAAAATATGTTCTTGTCAATACAACTTTTTATCAACTGAAGTACAAGAGTGCTTATATTCATATCATTTATCAGGCCAAACATGTTTATCTAAATTATACTGCAGTGACTTTTTTTTAATTTTTCATGAAAATGCTCCATTGGTAAAACATACATATCATCTAAAAATACATCATTCCAAATAATTTTAGCCAGAAATCATGGATTTGCAATTTTTTAGTTTTAAAACTGGATAGTTTTCAAACACATTCAACACATATTAGACCGAAGGGATACCATTTTACATGGAAAATACACCACGGAATTCCGGATACATATTTAACCAATCAGAGGATCTGTAAGATGCTTGACTTTGACCTTATGTCCCATCCTTCACTACTGGATGCACATACCATTAAACATGGTTTAAAAAATCCTGTAAAATACCCATTAAAATAGGAAAAACCGTTAATTAACCCCATTAATATTTGCATCACTTTATTTAACAGATTTTACAATATTAATGGGTTACATGTTAAAATACCATGAAAACACCCTTTTTTGACCATGAATCAAGCCATTAAAAATAGAGTTAAGTAGCTAAAAAATTTAATGGCTTTGAAAAAATAGTGAAATTCTGTATATTTTGAATTTAACAGGATTATTCATGGCCCTTAAATTTGATTTAATGCCCATTAAATGTTCAGGTTCTGTACGATTTCATTTAAGAGTAAACTTAATGGCCCTTAACAGCAATGTGATGCCCATTAAATCCTTTGTAAAATGCGATTCGTATATTTTCTTTTTTGGGGTTGTTTACTTGCATTCCCATTGAATGCTTATAATTCCAGTACCATATTGTTCTAAAATGGACTTTAATCACAATAAATACATACTACGCACACACCGTCTATAATATATCATGATGTTATATTTAGTTTCATTAAAGTTATTTCCCCTTGATGCAGTTACGCCATTTTTTTCAAATGCTTGCCAAACTGTGTTCCTAGAAAAAATCGGATTTATTTCAATGAAAGTCGGATGAAAACGTATTGATTTATTTGATAACACCAATCTACATTATTTTGGTAAGGGTAAATACGTATTGATGCATTCCGCTTTTCTGTTTTTTGTTTTGTTTTTTTTCCTGTCCAAATAATCAGCATTTGTATAAGAAAATGGGTGTACCAATAAAAACTTGGTCAGAAGGTTTGTCAATATTATAATGTTGAACAGTTAAAACTACCCACATGGTCACTTGATCCGTTAAACCGGTACCTGTAAACCCTTCTCAGTACAACACAATATAATACAATATCCATTTATTTTCTCATTTCATATGAACATATGACAAAATAAGACAAATGTTTGTACGAGTCTGTTACATGTGTTTACATTACAAAATAATGAGAGAAAAAAGAAGAAACAAATATTCTTCTAGCATTTTACAAAACAGTACATATGTATATATACTATTACATGTGTAGTAATACGTAGTTTAAATCAATACGGAAAATATAAATATGAAGTTGATTATCTTAAGATGTCTAATTCTGATGGCAAATTTTCATGGCCCTTAATTTGATATACCCTTAAAATATTACGAACCCATTAAAATTGAATCTGACATATTTAATGAGACCATTAATCATTTTTTTAAATAATTAACGGCCATTAACAGAGTATTAAAACAATTAATGGCCCCATTAGTTCTTACTAATTAATGTAATATTAAGGGGTACTTTTTAATGGTACATTAATTTCATGCCAATTAAAAATTTTCATGGAGTTTTAAGGGGCCTGTTAATTTATTTTAATGGTTTATTTTAAGCAGCTTTTCATGGCCATCAAAGTCATTTTAACAAGGTATATTTTACCAGTGTTTCAATATACTTATTTCATGGCTTTTTAATGCATGGCATTAAAACTATGGTCATGAACATCTCATTAAATAGTAAGAAGTATTGGATGAATTTTAATGGTGACCTGTTAAAACTCTGTTAAAAACCTTTGAAAAAATTAAGCCCAATTTCATGGCCCTTTTAATGGCATGTGCATCCAGTAGTGCTTTCGAAAATCATCAGATTTCATAACATAAGAAATGTCTTGAAACTTTCATCCCGTTTTCTATTCATAAATACCTTAAATCCTTTGCTTTACGATGGCTTTATTCGAAATAAGATTTTAACTATGGTGACTGTGGTCGTGTCTCCCATACAGAATTATTGTTCTTCTATTTCCTCTTTCTAGGACTAACTTCACGAACCTTAACTATGTAGGAGAATGTAAACGGCAATAAAACACTAAACTTACGCTCGGAAACGATATTAATAGCTAGGGGTAATAATCTTGTTTGATTCAATTCCGCCTGCAATGTGGCAGCAAGCCATTATTCATATCAGAAAATTCTTAGCATGATATCGAATAAATCGTGTCTGCACGTGAAGTCGATTGACCAAGGCGAGCCCAACTCATATCCACTGCGTTATTTATTCATGGCACCAAAACTGATATGTTCAAAACAATGTAAAAAATATTTTAAGGATGCACATGTGTTCTATCATTTTAGTTTTTATATCCATTACGTAATGAACTATTGGGAACCATTTATAGATATAATTCCTACACGAATGTTTGTTTATGTTAAATTCAATTATATATGTAGGTTTGAATGCATAGCATAAAACTATTTACCCAAACCCCGAGCCGATGTTGACGAAGACTTTTCTTGAAGCATCGACTCCATTTTATCCATCCTCGCTTGAAGCATAGTGTTCTCCATCTTCAAATCAAATAATTCCCTCGACATTGTACTCTTAAAAACATTGACTAATCCCTCACACTTGCAGTCCTCCCCAAAAACAAACGGCTGTTTTAGAAACAACATTACCGCTATGAAACAATACTGGCTTTTATTATCCATATTTTACGTCGGATTAATAACACAGCTCATTCAAAACTGTAACTTGTGTATAAAGGACCGATACGTGCATGTTAATCAAGTGGGCGGATGAAACAGTTAAACACTTATACATAATGATTAACTTTTATTTCAGTTTATAAGGAAAACTAGATTATAAAAAAATAATGTAATGAGTGCCTTATCTTTAAAGATGTTTTAGATTTACTGTGGTGACAACATACTTAGCCGTATGTGTGTGCGTGTGCGTGTGCGTGTGTGTGTGTGTGTGCATGTTTGCGTACGTATGTGCATGTGTGCAAGAGCAAGTGTGTGCGTTTGTGTGTGCGTGTGTGCGTTGTGTGTGTTTAGCGTCTTTTCAACATTTTGAAGTCATATAAACGACGGTGTTTATTTGTGACATTGAGTACAATACCCAACTTTATAGTGCTGCCTCACTGGAATCTCACGCGAGACACGTGACTGATACTCAACAGTACATTTACTGCCAGATGCTCCTCTAAAGCAGGGCCCTTATACAAAGGGCAAGTACTGAGTCCTCTTTAATAGACAGAGGCTGTCGAAATCCCACAAACCTCCGCAATCCATTTTCACCCCACCCCCGCACCGAAACGGGCTCTCTACCACTAGTATGGAACGGTACTGAGGCAAAAATTGCATAATGATTTATGATAAATGCAAGTCTCTATCAGACAAACTGACAGCAACATTTAGAAAATTAAAAATGCATCTTACATTTTAGCATGCCCATGTCTATATATGATATCAATATGGTTACATAGTTCTTTGTTGATTTACTTACGATATGTATGTTGCTTCTCATATGTTTATTTCACACCGTCTTCATTAGTCATATTTGTCTTGCGTTAGTCCATGCTGCAATGTGACATGCTATATTTGGTATTGGCGTGTTGTGAACTTACATCGTTCCTTCTCAATATGTTTATGTTGTACTTTAAACAATATCTATTTTTGAAATAAAAAACCTTTTCTTTAGAACACTTTTCACAAGACTGACTTTATTTCAATATGGAAATTACCTTGCCGTCGCTATGAATTTGAATCAAACATTAACCTGTATGCTTTTTTGTATCATTTAGCTATACAGGTTTATACAGGTAAATCGTTTAGTTTTGCGATTGCAATAATATATTGTGTATATGTACATTATTTAACTGCAACATAAAGTGTGTATTTTTCCTATTCAACATCTAACATTTCGATAAACAAATGCCATACAGTTGAACCATTTTTCTTATTGTATATGACAAGAGTCATACATTGATTTGGAGATTTACAAATATTCAAAATGACATTTGTGTCAGGTATGTATTGTCAAGTATACACCGAATACATGTATACACAAGACTATGAGATTTAAGGTGTACCTGGCAAACAAGGCGAGGGCATCCCCTCCTACCTTTTAAAATTGCACCACAAAAATTCTTGGTTTCTCCCCTGGCAGTTCAATTCTACGGTTCCGCCCGCTTACCTCAGTCTAAACAGCGCTGATGGATCCCCTGGCTAGCCGTACGATGCATACAGTATATATCATTAACATAAAATCATCCAAACATTTATTCATGGTGAAAATATGAGAGACTGTTATTTAAATGTTCCATGTTTAAAACTCCTTATATATCCTTTATAACATAAAAGCAGGTATGGCAGACGTATTATAAACATCTTAATTGACATATTTAAAGTTATTAAAGATTTTATAACTTTATCAAACAGGTACAACCTTTTACGATCAATAGTTTCCACTTATAAATGCACTCAATGCAGATGACTATTGTTGATATAATTGTAAATGAGAGTCCCCTACGTTTTTTTAAGTTGTTTATTACTAAACAGTTTAAGTTGTAAATCGACGTAAATATTTTAAGTTATCCGCTTACATTGTTTGCAACAATAAATAAAACGTGTTTTTATTTGTTTTGTTTTAAAGTGAAAAACGGCATATTACGTATTTTCCATAAGCTTTTCACGGAAAGCAATGTTCATGTAAACCTATCAGCGGTGGCGCAGGGCGCAGGGAAAAATGTTCTTGTAGCCAAGCTAAACTATAAATATCACACTGAAATTGCAGAGTATCATTACGTATCTACTACCATAAAATGCTAAAATTACATATGACGACAAGGACCCTTTGTGAAACATTATTTGCAGCAAAGTTCTACTGAACAGTCAGAGAAATGCTTCTTAATAAGTAAATCATGTGAATTTGAGATACGCTTTCAAAATGATTAACTAAAATGATGTAACTTCTTTTATTTCTCATTGTGGGATATTCATTTTACATTTCAATCAATATGTGTGTAAACAAAGTTGTCGTCATTGAGTACAAAACATATCTTAAGCTAAAAGCCAAAACTTAACGCGGCATGCCTCCAGATCGTTTCGACAACAAAAAAGAAAAACACTATTTTTTTAGATATCTTGAAATAAATGCTACATTTCTTAAGAAGACTTGAAATCTTAATTACTGACAAACTTTATGTTACGGAAACACATGAGAATTTGCTGTTTTTACTACTTTTTACGATGAAAAACGAAAAGCGATTGTCACGCTTTTACTTCAGGTAAACTGTCTCGCGTATAAATATCTATATTTCGAAGTCATTATTTACCACATCAGCTATAACGCTATTGGTTACGACGACGAAAAATGTCTTTATTGACGCGGCAGTCCGGGGTTCGATTCCCGACGCGGTCATATTTTCTTCTTGATTTGGAATTTTTAATTAGTTTAGAAACAAAAATTCATCTTCTAATGTTCATAATATGACCAAAACATCAATTTGAAAGAAAAAATGTTCTTTAGTCAAATCTGAAGGCATGCTGATTTAAAAATCTGACGTAACGTATTTCAAGTCGTAAAATTTTCTTGAATTATTTATTTTTATTTTGATGCACTACTAAAGGTTCAAACAGGGCCTCAGCACAAATATCTCCATTTCTTAAACTGCAACTAACATTTTTCTCGCCTAAAAGCAGCAAATGACAAAATACGTCCACCCTCTACACCCCTCCCTGCATAGTTGGTAGAAGCATTTTGAGCCTGCCCGCTTAGCTCAGTAGGTAAGAGCGTTGGTCTACGGATCGCGTGGTCGTGAGTTCGATCCTCGGGCGGGGCGTATGTTCTCCGTGACTATTTGATAAACGACATTGTGTCTGAAATCATTAGTCCTACACCTCTGATTCATGTGGGGAAGTTGGCAGTTACTTGCGGAGAACAGGTTTGTATTGGTACAGAATCCAGGAACACTGGTTAGATTAAATGCTCGCCGTTACATGACTGAAATACTGTTGAAAAACGGCGTTAAACCCGAAAAACAAAAGAAGCATTTTGATAAGCCGCGGACAACTTACTGATAAGAAGAGTGATAGCTTAAGGTACAAAGGAAATCTGAATGTTACATACGAAAAGTACATGTAGCTGTGAGGTAACGTGCATAGATATAAAAACTTGTTGTTTTATTCAAGCGCAGGCTCGAGTCCCGCATCAGCAATGCCTTTTTTTCCATTAAACTGAATTCAATTAAGTACTATTTCTATCAAAACTATTGACTTACACAGAAAAGTTGCCATTGACAAATACCAACTTAGCATTAAATTTTAATGACAAATGTTATCCAACGGACTCGTACTATCTAAATGGAAGGTCTGGTAACTGTGCCCTGTTTGTTACTTATTCACATGTATATACGAATCAGACCGTCTTGAAGTTTAATCAATATACTTTCAAATTGATAATATCATTACTTTGACATAAAAATCTATGACTCTTTTACAAGATATATAAAACAAAGATAAAGATTTTCTCGAAAGTCTGTTCTGTTAAATAACAATAAAATCTGTAATAAGATATTTTGGAAGCAAAGAATGCAACCAAGAATAATAATACCAGAACTTGAGGAATCGATTTGCAACTGCAGAGACAACGTAAAAGAAATTTTGCGAAATGTCGAGGTATGTCATAAGAAATTACTTTACAATTGATCTAAAAGAAACATATGGCCGATGTGTGACTGGAACCCATACTTTATAAAATGATCACCGTAGCATCATTTTATTTTTCTACGTCACCACTGCGTTTTTTTTCTCATTCAGAATTTAAGTGGTATTTGTATATCTGTTTATTTCATTTCAACAACTTGTCTAAGGATATCTAAAACCCTTCTCATCCTCATATATCGACTTAGCTGATATTTGATCAGGCAGACTGGTTTGTTACTATCATCTTTTTTCATGAGTCACCTAGATACATTTCTTTGTAACAAAGTCGTATAAGAAAGAAGTCATAAATTGTGGTTTGCATTTCACAAATATATTTCTGTTATATAAGAAGTGATGTTAAAAGTATTGTTGTGGCTGTTGAATGTGATATTTGGATTTTTTGTTGGGTAATTTTGATGTTATTCTATATCTTTTACTTTTCAGTATTCCAAAACAAGTATGTATTTATCTTTTTGATACAATGAAGATGTTCTCATTTCGTTATCTTACCATTTTAATAATTTAATTATGCCCCTTATTAGTAATAACAACGCAGTAGTGTAACATTGTTACTATTTCAAAGATTTTTAAGCATTCAGAGCTACTCGTTTACCGATGAAAAGGATACTTTTTAACAAAGTCTTAATTAGATTCTATAAGAGATCCTTTGGAAGAATGAAAAACTAATTCTTGCAAGCTAAAATCTGTTCACGAGAAATAATTATATGTGTGACACCTCTAATGCCTTGCAGCACTGTAATAAGCAGATCTCCATCATAAAGTATCATTGAATCTCAATGGGTAGAAAACAACAATAGCCACCTAGTCTAGAGCACACTTGACACACTGGAGTCCAAGTTTGGATCGACTTTACGGCCGCAACAAGGTACTTTAAGACTGCTTTTGCAACGTTTTCCCAAATCTATAAAGCTGAGCACATACTCTACCAAACATACAGCAGACTCTGTTTAATTAAATCTTCTTATGAAAGATTGTGTGATGTGGAACATCCCTCAATCCCCATTATGCTGGCTCAGGCTGAAATCTTTTAAAAACTTGGTTGAATGGATTCTGTTATCCAAAAAGGACCAGCAGTAACATCAACGTAGACCAAAGTACGGGGCTAGATTTTATGGCAACAACAGGGCACTTTGCTCTATATAACTGTTATACTTTGTCGAAATATGTTTTTGTAAATGTCACGTTTTTACACACCCGCAGATTCACTACAATAGGGTTTTCGCTTTGGGAGCGGTGTTGTTTTCTTTTTTCTTGCCTTTATTACACATTTGTTACATTATATAACATAATGCATGTATGCACTGTCGCCGTAAGAGGCAGACGTGTTTTGTTTTTCGCTCTTGAATATTATCATAATAACTCTGTTATTTGTGTTGAGGTTGTGCTCAAAATTGGATATAATGGATACGAATGTTCGTTGTATCTGTGTGTGCTTCTATGTTGCTGTATCTTCAGTGATTGTGTGGCCTGCATCCAGTGAAAGTTAAGATAATTTTCTTTATAAATTTACATCAGACAATACCTGTCATTCACCTGTAAACTATACCTACACAAGAGATCAATTATTGGATATCGGATCTACGGTATCGAACAATAGCGGATTAGGAAAATTAGACCCTGCGGCATATAGGATTCTAAGCTTACACAATAAAGCCTGTAAAAAGAAAACGCATAGACGTAAACGAGGTGGTACAATTAAAGCAATTCCTACACAAAATGGTGTGAACTTTAAACTTGATATACCCTAAGAAATGCAATCAGTACAAAAACATACGCGAACATGTATCATGCATTACCCTGAACAGTAGATCTGTTGTGAACAAAGATGATTTTGTAGGCAAATACCTCAGAGATTAGAGAATTGATTTCGCTCTTTTGACTGAAACTTGGTACTCGGACTAGAAACAACATCAGTTTGAAACTTCTGATTTGAACCAGAATGGTATTTTGAAACTCGTGTTCAAAAATTTGACAATATACGTAGTGGGTGTATATAGGCTCCCGCCTCTATTGACTGATAACCAGTTCGTTGTTGAATTCTTTGATTTCACCGAAAACATTTAACAACATTATGACAATTTTTCTTAAAATGGGTGATTTCAATTTGCATATTAACGGTGACAACGGTTCTATTACAAACTTCAAGGACTCCCTAGTAGCAATATGCCTGGAACAACATGTTGATTTCAGTACTCATACAGGAGGATATAGCTTGGATTTAGTCATAACGGAGTCACTTTATGGTGTTTGTTCAAGTAGAAAACTGTGAGCATGGACCATTTTTTATTTGATCACTGTGTTGTTAAGATGCTCTTAGATGTTAAAAAGAGACTATTACTAGTAAGAGCGTATCATTTAAAAACTTCCAAAATTGGAATGAATCGGAATTTTCCAGCGACCTAAGTGCAATAAACGTTGATTCGCAGAATAACAACAAGTATGAGTTTGAATCGGAAATAGAGGGTGTCCTGAATAAGCACACTCCCATAAAAGAGACAATTATAATTCAGAAAGCACCCAAACCATGGTTCATTAAAACTTTGCAACATCTAAAACAACAAGTAAGAAAGTCCGAGCGTACATAGAGGTGTTACGTTAAAACAGCATTATTATTATGCATTATTACTCTTCTTTCTTTATGAGAAACATTTATAAAGAGGAAAACTTTATGGTACCCCTACGTTCTTCTCGACCAGTAGCACGATTAAATCCTTGGACTTTGATTCAAACATACTATAATTATGACTTCAATAGTCGGGTCGTTAAAATGTAAAGAGTAACAAAGAAAAAGAGGTTATACAAGTCCTAAATCTGACTTTTTAAATAACATTTTAGCTTGACAAAATGCATTTGTACGACGCACGGAAAAAATAGCAACTAGCTACTGTTTAGACAATAAGTGTCGATTGCCTTGTTTGTGTTTTCCATTGAGCTGCCTTCAAAGTTAATAAGACTTTTTGATGATCATATACTACCAAATAACTGTATGTGATACTTACTTAAATAGCGGATAAAGAAACGAATATGCGTCACATTTCCCTGTATAAGTAACTAAAACCCTAACATTAAACGTATGCATGCCTTGTGTTCAGGTGTATTTTGTTATAATATATCAACGTTTGCCTTATTCTTTTCAATGTGAAATCGTTCATTTTGTACGAACTGCAAATGAAAAGGCGCCAAAGTTACCACACTGCTGCTTAGTAAAGGGCCGCTGTTTTAACGACGTCTACATATAGTCAGGGACAGTGTTTTTAGATAACATTGTTAACAAATGGAAAGGAAATATAGATCTAATGTAAATACAAGAATATAAGGATATTACATGCCTGTCTGTGTAAGACGGAGTATTCCATACCCGAGCGACATTGTGGAATGAAAAACCGAGGTGACAAATAGATTTTGATATTTCCGGATATTATTTTTTTATAGTTTATGACGTCATAATAGAGCCTGTATTCACGATTTTTTTTGTATTTATTTATTTTTTTTATTTATTTATTTATTTTGTTGCTGTTGTTTTATTCTATTTTTGCTAAACATCTGTAGAATATATGTCAGAAAGGTAAACTGTGGTATGATTGTGTTATATTTATCTTTTGATAAGAAATGATATATCCCGAACCATGATCTGTCGTTGAATGGAATCATTGTTTGGAATTCAGATGCAAAATAATAGTATCGTGAGGACTCAGCCAAAGTGACACAATAGAGCCGTATACGTATCTAAACCACAAACAACGATAACAGATTTAAGAGCAATTTACTACAATACAGTTTTGTATTGTATATGAACTAACCACCTAAAGAATCTACAATGTTAATTTTGAATTATAATTGCTCTCATTTAAAATTGAACAGATTTCCTTTAACTACACGACATTTTCAACTTTTAGTTTTAAGTATAAATTTAAAACGTTTTCCTGTAAGACCAGTAGGCTGAATAGCATAACTCGATCACACCAATGTTTTCATTACATCTGCTCCAGTCTGTCGCTAAATGTGTATGTGTTCTGAAGTATTTGAAATAAAAAGAGTTCATTCCTGTATTTTCTAAAGTTATACAACAAGACATTTTGTTTCTTAGATGATTGTCCTTCAATATCCAAAGTTTGAAGGAATTCTGTTACTGGAAAAAAATTCGTCCATCTCATATACAGAAACTCAAGCGTACGTCTTTAAGTTTCAAAACATTCTTACAAAATAAACCAATAATTTCCAGATATTCAAAATAAAATCTTCTTGTTTAACTGGAGGCCAGTGCCTTTAACAAAGTATGAACATATTAAACATTTATCTTCTATACAAGAACCGTTTGACCTTAGTTGATAACGCACACTTTGTAGTGTAAATGACATACCAATGAGAAGTATAGCTGGTTAATTAGATATGCATCTGTACATATTCTAGTACATATATAATGTACATGACATACTATGTTAATTATGAGGAACAATAGTGACAATTATAAACAAGTTTATAAAATACGTCTGTTAATCTGAAAGCCAGATAGCAGACTTCCTTAGTTGATACCTCCAACTACATACTTTCTAAAAATTATAGTGTAGGAAAAATCTTATGGTTTGAATATTCAAATGTAATAATAATTTGATAGCAATATGTCGCCTACGTACACCTGGTAGTGTAAATTTCAAACTAGCACGTTCTTTTGTGACTGAATATGCATTTGTATATTTTCCCTGTATACATGACATATTGTGTTATTTGTGTTAATGAAGAACATAAGTGACAGTATTTTTCGTGGACCTAATAAAGGTAACGTATTTATAAATTGTAACGGACAAAGAACCTGACCGCTAGATGGTTGAATTCCTGGGGTGAATCCTATAGCTACGTACTTACAGCAAATAAAAGCGTTTAAAAATTTCCTAAGAGGAGGGAGGAGGGTTAATTGACAGCTCAATGTATACTAGCTACTTCTGTAGCTTTGTTTTATCAAACTTCAAATACATCGATCTTTTACAAAGATCCGTTGCCATAATATTAGTTTTGGCACATTTATAACGTGTTTGACATGTGCTTTACATTCAGTGAACGTTCCCTATATCGCAGTTTTACACTATCTTAATTAATTTCTTACAGGGGGCTGTATGCTGGTTTCTGCACACAAACATATACATGTACAGGGACATGTTACAAAAGCCAAGTCTACTACAGAAGCTGTGGGTTTTTTGGGTGGTCAAGATGCGCTAGTTACAGGTAACAAGTTATTTCAACAATATAAATTCAGGTATGTATGAATAGTTACAGCACTAGGTGAGGTATCATTATTTCAACAATATGAACTTAGGTATGTGTAAACAGTTATGTAGCAAGTCGTGTCATTTCAACAATCTGAACCTAAGGTATGTATAAACAGTTAAAGCATTAGATAAGGTAGCAAGTCATTTCAGCAATATGAGCTGCAGGTATGTATAAACAATAGCTCATGTTTTAAGTTGACATATCCTATGTACAAAAGTTGTATATAAAGCCAATTTTAACGAAAATATAAATTATTTATGATGTTTGTGAAAATAAACGTTTAAAGGTGCAAAATAAAGACAAATGAATAGAAATAAACAAGACTACACATTTTGAAATATACCACTAAACATTACGATAGTCGTGCAATATTCTCTTGAAATCAACACATGTACAGAGAAACAAATGATTGTTTTTGTAAATTCTTAGACTGAAATGGATGGTCATTTTGTCCTACTTTCGTGTTTATCGCTTTTCCGTAATCGATCGGAAACTCTTCGGGATCACGTGATTTTAAAATTAATTCAAACGAATATCCGATTAAAGACAAAATAACTGTATTTCCATGATGGTAGTTATACACGATTTACATGAAAAATATGAGATGTCTAAAATTTTATTGAATTAATGTAGCCACAAGTACATAAATCAGTGTATTTAGGTAAATTTCACATTTTGTTCCCATCTACAGTATAAGATAGTTATTCATTTATTTTCTTAAAACTATGCTGAATAGAGAGTAACTGAAAAAGTTTGCAGACGAAGTTGTGAAAATACTTTTATTCGGGAAGGGCCTAAATTGTCCTCCCGAAAACTTGTAGTATAGCTGTATATTACCTGTATCATATGAATGTTAGTGAAACTGTTCTTCTGTACCTTATAAGTCAACAGCTGAATTGGTGTCTGATTTTATGTTGGTTTCACCTGTTTAGTGTTGCATTCGCGCAAAGCAATGTACCAGTGCGTGTTCATAAATATCAAAGAAGCTCTATAATATGAAATAAGGCAAATCAGGTTTAACTTTAAAAAATATTACAAAGAAACTATTCACTCCTCAAATGTGAAAATCTTCGAGAAGAAAGTGTAAATTCTCGTGAAAACAAATTTATATTTATTGTCATCATACCTATCGTAGTGAATATCATACTTGGCTAATTTTCCGGTGGCCGGTGTGATGTCATTTCCCCGCTTTCTTGTATTGGCTTTAAGATTATTTGTGACAATAATTTACAATTTCTTTCTAAAGGAAAATAATCATTTTTCAACAAACTAGAAATCTTTCTTGCATGATTTATTGGTGAAAAATAATTTTCATCAACCGAATGAAGTTCTGTAATCTCTGCGGAGAGAAGTGCTTACTGTCTGCTAGGTGCGCCTTGTTAACTTCCGGCGAAACCTCCTAAATACACCACCAAATGTGAATGTATACTTGCGCTTTCGTAAAGCTCGGTTCCCAAGCAGGCCCTTCACCTTTGGACCATAATATATGTTAACCCATAGATATTAAAAGAATTTAGGTCGTCAGATAAATGACATTACATCACTGAAGCATTTGAAAGTTTAGCTAACAACATATTTTTTCTAAACGTCTAAGACATTTCACATTTCAATAATGTACTATTAACAATATGGCTATTAAAGAGGACATTAGAATTTCGATAAACGAGCGAAACAAGACGCACACTACTACGTTGCAGAATTACTGTAACATGATATTGTTTTATAAATTTATTGAATATTTATGCAGATCATTCGTTGATGAAAGAATACTTATTTATGTCTTCTTGACGTTATGATAAATGTATCTAATGTACCATTTTATTTTAATGGACAAGTGGAAAAAATATATGCTTGAAAATTTTAGTCTTATAACTTGTAACTTAACAGAGGTCTTAATTTTAACAGATTAAAACAAAATATATCTTTACTTCAATATTCAAATGAAATTGTACACCGAGATCAGACTATAAAGTATTAAAGATATCATATAATAGATAGCCTTGAACTACATGGAGAAATCAGAGAAGATTTAAGATATAAACAAGGATTGTGTTGCAACTGTTATTATTTAAATGGACTCTCAAATTTACTTGCAACACCGAGACATTGTTATTCGTGTTTTTCTTTTATATCTTACACCGGCGATATTTATATCTATTTGTTAACATTTGTAATTGAAATGACTAAACTTTTAAATCAAGTATTTAATTACTTTTACTTAAAGCTGTAATAAAAACGATTTTTGTCAAATCCATTCATTATCTAAATTCTAGAAAGATAAGTCGTTGCTGATTCGGTTTAACTTTTCTACTACCCCAATATTCACGTGCTGACTAAGTCGTTGTAAATATATACAAGAAATTTTAACTCAGAGGTTCAGTCACAACTGAACAGTTGAAAAACACTGGCTATATGATTTTGTCCATTTACATGATTTAATTCAAGCCCAGCCTTCACATGATATCTTAAACACTGTATAGACCGTTTTAGAAGCAGGATTGTACTTTAATGAAGAGATGTTTTTGTAAAAATGAACGAGTGACAAGTTATGAGGATAAAACTGTCAAACATACAAACTTGATTGAAGATAAAATGGTACGTTAGAAATCATCACCGCACCAAGAGATAAATATGTATCTCTCTTTCAACAACGAATGATCTGTGTAAATATTTAAAAGATATGAAAACAATAACAAGTTACAGTAAATTTCAGCATTTTCAGTATAAGCCGTGTTTCAATTGAGTTAAACTATACATTTATCGAAATTCTAACGCCTTTTTAAATATTTACGGCCATTTATATAGTTAAAAGTACATATATGAAATTTGTTAGACGTTAAGAAAATCATGTTGTGCATGGCATATTTAAATTGTAACAAAGTCAAATCATGCTTTAATGTTATTTAATTCATTTGACGGCCAAAACACTTCAAATGGGTTTTGAGTTTTATGGTTTGAATGCTTATACAGATTCATTGATATTCATGAACACATATACTGGTAATGCATTACAGACCAAGCTCTTATTCCTGCAACCAGACGTGTTATAGGCAATCGTGTTGTACTGGGTATACAGGAAGTAGTTGTAATACACGTAAGTAGTTCATTGTTATTTTTAGACTGGAACGTTTATTGGATAGAATATTTCTGTTGAGTTTAACGACGCACCAAAACAAGTATAGGTCATATTGCGCCTTTTCAGCATTGATGGTGGAGGAAGACCGCAGGAGCCCCTCCGTGCATTATTTGCGAGCGGGCACTTTGTTAGAACTACCGACCTTCAGTAAGCCAGGTGGGTGACTTCCTTACATGACGAATTCACCGCCATGAGTTAGGCTCGAACCAACATTCGTGAGGGGCAAGTGATTTTCAGTGAGAGAGAAAACACTTGGCCACGGAGGCCCTTGGAAAGTATATGTTTTATTCTGTATTAATATTTCGAACTTCTAAGGTGTAATGATTCAGAATTCCAGTCATACAGGTTAAAACTCGTATCGTCCAACAACCTGGATCCTGTCGATTATATTTCAAGAGGGAATTGCGTATTCACCGCACCGTATCATTTATCGCATTTTTAATACATTACATTTTCTTTGTAACACCAAAAAAACAAAGACAAATATCAAACAGGGAATGCCACGTACCAAAATCGCAGCCTCCCCAAAACGAAACCTACAGCACGCAGACGTGCACACCACAAACACACACACATACACGTGTACACACACAAAGCTAACACACGAGGACAAAACGAACAAACAAAGAAACACACACACATTCACGCGCACACACACAAAGCCTACACAAGAGGACAAAACGAACAAACATAGGAACACAGTGGGGCACCGCCTTGGAACGGTCAGTGGCAAAAACACCACTGGGGAGCTTAAACCGGTTTATGGTGCGCACCCAACCTCACTCTTACCCCCACCATGTTCCAAAGACACGGGACAGTGTAAATAAAAGTAATCCCCTCCAGGTGAATACACTTTTTGCAATATCACAGCTCGGCTAATCCGCAAACGGGAATATATGAGCATGTCGGCTTTTTCTCATGTATGCAGCCCGTGGTGTGGTAGCCCGTTATTGTACAAAAAGAATGGGAAAATGATTTTTTCTTATACATGCACCATTATTGGTATATAATATGACAGGATAAAATTAAATTATTGTGTTTTCAATTTCACTAATATGTTGCATAACATGTACCTTTTTCATGCTTTATTTTATAAGGATGAAATGCACATTGGGTCAAAAGACTTTTACATCGAATATTCAGAAAGCAGTAAAATAAACTTAAGATGAGTGAATGTCACATTTTACCTAAACTATCAAATTTGAATGTGTGCACATCTCCAGACAGAACTTAAAAAAGTAAAAGCAAAACTTCTTTTTCTTTCTAAAGGCATGGTAAAATTTGTAATATATTCCAGAATAAGTTTCTTATTATTGAACAACGATCATTTGTCCTTTAAGAAAGAAATGCCAAAAAGAAGATATATTTTTGTAAAGTTATCACATGATATTAAATGAAAGTTTGATAATAAAATCTCACTTATTGAAAACTGACTTTCCAGTAAAATATGACCCCTGTTTATTGGAATCACACCGTGAAAGTCATTAGCCCCCAACTGTGCTGATAAAGACGAAAATTCCTTAGCCAACTGCCACGATCTAGGCCTTTTAAGCCGGTGCTAGTGGGCGTGAGAGGTGTTGCTTCATAAAAACGACTTTCATTTTGTTCCCAAAGCATATTCTTATAGAGTTTACGGACGCCTCCGTGGCCTGGTGGTTAAGGTCGGTGGGGGTCCTCCGTGGCAGAGCGATTACGGTTGCTGAGGGGCCTCCGCGGCCGGTTAAGGTCACTTAGGGGCCTACGTTGCAGAGTGGTTAAGGTCGCAGAGGGGCTTCAGTTGACGAGTGGTTAAGGTCACTTAGGGGCCTATGTGGTCGATTGGTTAAGGTCGCTGCCCTTAACTGAGGGACCTCCGTGGCCGAGTGGTTGAGGTCGCTGACTTCCAATCACATGCCCTTCATTGATATGGATTCGAGCCTCACTCGGGGCGTTAAATTCGTCAATGTGAGGAAGGCATCAAGGTGGCTTACTGAAGGTCGAAGGTTCTATCCAGGGGTCCGCCCGTGATAAAATAATGCACGGCGGGCGGGGCACCTGAGATCTTCCTCCATCATCAAACCTGAAAATTCGCTATATTACCTACAATAGTGTCGGTGCAGCTTTTAACACAAACACAATAAATAAATGAATACAAATTTTACTGTTATTGTTATGGAAAGGAAACTATACAGCAGCGGTTTTGTAATCTAGTATTGTATATGAGAAAACGAATGTGAAACTCTTTGTGATCAATTATCCTAACGTCTAGATTAAAACCATGTTTATAAGACAGAAAGCAATAAAAGACAAACTTTCGTACATTGAGTGTCGGGCAAGGTCTGCCCTTTATGATAAATGCTTGAATACACGAGCTTGTTTGCTGTTTTTTGTGTATACAGGTGACCTTCAATTCTTTCCAAAGTGCCGAAATCTCTCATATTTGGAAGCATACTTTATTGGCAATTTGGCGTATTTGACAATGTCAGCTACAAGGTTCATCAGTACCACGCATAAACGACACACTGCTTGTTTATGGTGCCGATACAAAACAAAATTGAGAAGTACTTGTGCCAAATTGTCAAGCGAAGTTGAACTATTTACACTGTACGAAGCATTCATATCATGAAAGCATTTTCACTAGTGAGAAAAGCGAAAAATAAAAACAACCTCATTTTCAACGGCACAACTGCATTCATCATAAAATTTAATATACTTTTTAAATAGATTTTCTCAATTCTTTGTGATACGTTTCAGTTCTTTAGGTGCCCAGCAAGTTTTAACTGCTGAATGAAATATTATGTATCTTCCCTGTAATATTCCATACTTTGTAATTTAAAAGATTGATAGATTTCTCCTAATATAGCTCTCTGTAACGGTATGACGTACTGTCCGAACGGCGGCACCTGTCAATCTCCAGATGAATGTTCATGTCCAACTGGATTTTCTGCTCCCCTTTGTAATGGTTAGTATAAGTTATATAATAATTGTATTATCAGAACATAAACAGTCATATTATGGACGCTGTGATCTCTTATATATAACTGACATCAAAAAAGATCATTTTGCTTTAACGTACTGTTGTTTCCTTTAAAAAAATTCCTGCGTGTGTTCTTTACGTGTACTGTCAGAAGATTCGTCTCCCTCATATAGCAAGTACGTGCCGACGCGAAAAAAATGTATATTATTTTAATTTTAAATGAAGAATCAGTTACGTTTATATTGATTTAGATTGAACAATAAAAACGGTTAACATGTATTTCAATGATATTTCAAAGCCATGTGTCATTATTCTCTTTAAACAATACTTGTTCCATACATATCAAAGGCTGGGGTGTTACTGCAAATACATCTGGATTGTTTTATTTCTCCCCTCATTATATAGCACGTACATTTACTGGACTGTAATTGTTCCAAATGCAATTTTTATTTATTGACATATAACTCTAAATTACATGCGCCAGTAAGTTAGAGTTAAACAGTAAACCGGCATAAAAGATATGAAACCATACTTTGTGGAAGTACCTGTCGTGTGGCAAGCGTTACACAGCACATAACCTTAGCTAATACTTTAACGTCAATACAATTAGTCATTTACACTTTACTAGACACAGACGAGTGTTCAAAAGCTTCACACGGGTGTCAACATGACTGCAGAAACACAGCTGGATCTTACCATTGTACATGTCGGGCTGGATATGGACTGAGCAATGACCTCATGACATGCCTTGGTATGTGCATTGTATAATCCTTGTACACATATCAAACAATCAAACATGATAAAATGTTTCTGGTGTTCGATGTAAACGTGAGAAGTGAAATTTTCAATAGTTAAAAATCATTTTCTTAATTGTATTTTATTCTTTAAAGAAATACGTAGGAAGGACTTTTAAGCTTAATTAATAAAATTAAGTTAAAATGATAGTTTATAAAATAACAGGGGACTACTTATACTGAATATAAATCTTTGGCATTCATATCATTTAATTTATTAGAAGGTTACAATTATCAAAATAAAAGCAAATGTTTTAATCAGTGGACTGTGGTCATCCTGGCGATATCGATAACGGCACAGTGTCCGTTTCGTCAACATTATCCGGCGCTATGGTTACTTATACATGTAACACTGACTACAATATGACGAGTGGAGACAGAGTACGACAGTGCCAGAACGACTTCACGTGGAGCGGCACTAAACCAGCTTGCATCTGTAAGTTATCCAATATTTTTATTTGATCCGACAGAAAACCTTTCGAAAGCATGAATTGTAGTCCTGTTGATCTGTACAAACATCTGGCAATTACACAGACTGCTGACTTTGATACACTTTGGCATGACTAAGGCCAATTTGAATGGCAACGTAGTTCCATTTAGTACTACGTCATGTTGAATACTAAAGATGGTTACAAACCCTTATATTTCTATTCAGTTTCCAACCACTGTAAAAGTTCCCCATGTAAAAATGGAGCAACATGTGTTAATGCTATTGGTGGCTTCCTGTGTACCTGTAGTCAATGGTGGAGCGGACAGATTTGCGAAACTGGTAAATGATGTTATAACAGATATATCAACAAAACATTAGAACACAGTACGAATAACCGTATGTCGTATATCTACAGTAACAACAACCATTTATCTTATATCAACTGTAACAACACCAGTTATCATATATCAATAGTAACAACAGCCATATGTCATGTATCAACAGTAACATCAACTATTATTCATATATCAACTGTAACAAAACCATTTATCATATATCAACAGTTTTAATATCACATGTCAAACGTAACAACCACCATTTATCAGACATCAGCAGTACCCCGTACGTTTGTGACCCTCGAAATTCGGTCCATTTTGAAATTCTCTAGGTCACCACAAAACTACCGAAAAACATGTGCTTTCCGTAGGAAACAAAAGTACAGAAGTAGGTCACACCTGTCAAATCTTGTTGTTTTTCTTTTCGCAAAATGCGTTTAATGTAATCGCATGCATAACGAATGTCAAAAGTATATCGCATGCATAACATTTACATAGCTGAGTTATTCCTAAAATTACCAAATTTTAAAATCAACCCAATATTTTTCAAAATCAACACAGTATTTATCATATCCCCACGTCGTCCGCGATGTCCATTTTGTGTTGCTTGAGGTCAAAATCATTTTGTGCTTTGAAGGCTAAACACATTTTTTTCAAGTTAGTACTACCCTTTATAAATTGCATTTTATGTTTTAGTTTGTAATAGAGTTTGATTAACCATAATTATTTTCCCAGAACGTCAAACATATAATGGAAAACTTGAACGTAAATTGGTTTATACGAATTTTATGATTAATTATCCTTCACACCCTTACGTCTGAGTTTCAGTTGCTTTGACGTTTTAACGGTTAGACTGAATCATCACTAGGCCCATACCTCTTGTACCAATAGTATTCTTTCTCGCTTTTTACTTTTGATTCCAGGTTAAACTCTTGATGCACTTTTAGTCCATCTCGTCATTACCGAATGGCTTTAAGTAGTTGTTCCGCATCATCACCTATTATATGAACAAGAGCGCCAACATTTCTTGAGTGCTGTTAAAGTTTGCTGCACTTTCACTCTGTCTCAGCTATAACTTTAATATACTAAACAAGTTGTTCCACATCATCACCTATTATATGAACAAGAGCGCCAACATTTCTTGAGTGCTGTTAAAGTTTGCTGCACTTTCACTCTGTCTCAGCTATAACTTTAATATACTAAACAAGTTGTTCCACATCATCACCTATTATATGAACAAGAGCGCCAACATTTCTTGAGTGCTGTTAAAGTTTGCTGCACTTTCACTCTGTCTCAGCTATAACTTTAATATACTAAACAAGTTGTTCCACATCATCACCTATTATATGAACACGAGCACCAATATTTCGTGAGTGCTGTTAAAGTTTGCTGCACTTTCACTCTGTCTCAGCTATAACTTTAATATACTAAACAAGTTGTTCCACATCATCACCCACATCATATAACACGAGGTCGATTAACTCTGGTACCAGTAATACATGTATTATGTTGTTTTTGTTTTTTGTTGTTTTTTTACTTAGAAATTAATTTTTGATATCCTGATGTATTTTGTTTCAGTCGAAGAGTTGCCATTTTTTTATATTTGCATATATAATATTTTACCATTTAACGATAACAGGGGGAATACGTCAATAGCTTGCTAGCCTATACAATGATTTATATTACTTAAGAAGACAGAGTGCTATTTAAAATGAGTTCATGATATAAGTTTGCATGTTGCGAGTTGGTCAAATCAAAATATCTTTTGCAGATATTCAGCCACCATTGCTGACAGGATGCAGCGATGATGTCTATTTAAATGCTACAGACCACACTGTACAATACAGTTGGATAAAGCCAACATTTACAGACCCTAGGGGCTCTGACTTAGAAATTGTCTCTAACTACCCAAGTCCAGAATTTACCTTTCCTTGGGGAGATTACACAATACAATATGTAGCAACAAAGACGTCTAATGGATTACAAACTGAATGCTCATTCCAGATCAAAGTGAGGCGTAAGTACATGTAAGGTTACTTAATAAGTAAAATGTTCAAAAAACTGAAAAGTTCAAACAACTAAAGTACGTGTGCAGCTTAATATTTCTTTGTCAATAAAATGCCTTACTGTATATTCTGTTAAGGCATGTTTTTAAGAAACAACCCTTATGTGCATATTTTGTCAATATTTTACAGCAACACCATGTGAGGAGCTCAATGTCCCTGTTAATGGAGCACGGTTATGTAACGGCTGGAGGACGGATTATGGCAGGTTCTGTTTAATTATGTGTCAGCAAAACTACACAATTGGGCCTACTCATAATTATTACACATGGCACGTGTGTGGCGCGTCTGGCAATTGGATCGCCGCAAGTCCAGTTCCTGATTGTGAAGGTAATTTATCAATTATAAAAGGAAACAACAGATATTATATACATGTAAGTGTCCAATTTGTACATTTTCATTGATTTCTTTTAAACATAGAGATACGAAGGTTGATCAAGAATTAGTGCCAATGGTGTCGTCAGCTTTTATAATAAAAAGAAAATAGCAAAGGTTCCTACCCAGTTACCATGATATTATCGATATTAAAAAAAAATATCGTAAAAATATAGTGCATATTTCTTGAGATATTGACATTCACGGAAAGCATGGTAACGACGACTGCCGTACGTCACTGACGTCATTAACGCCAGAAATAGGCAGCTTTTCACTGAGTGGTAACAAGTGATAGCATTACAAAGTGAACTTACCCTGGGAAGTTAATGCGCTATAGACTTTGTGACAGTACTTCTGGATCAACAACCCTCGTGATACTCGTTTTGTGCATGAAGACTGAAATTTCCGCTTTTTATACTGACCATCAAACTTCGTCTTAAGCGAGTTAGCAAGTCCATGAAATATTGCAAGAATGAGCTTTATAAAGAAAGAAATTGCATGGTTTATTTTACTTTGCTTATCAATAAGAAAGAAAGTATGTGTCTGTAATAACCTTCTTTTTACCGTTTTTAGTATAATTTAGAAACTTGTATCTGTTACAGGCATTTTCTAAATTTAGGCATTTTGTATAATGTCCGAAAATTAAGGCATTTTACAAAATGACTAAAGTAGTTGGTCATTATGTAAATTGCCTAAAAAATGTAAGGTATTTTGTATAATGCCTAGACAAACACTGACCATTTTAAGATATTGCCTGATAATACTCCGGCAATTTCTTAAATTGTTAGATTGACTGTCATTATAGTAAGGCCTTAATGGCCTTTGTATACCTGCTGGTCATTGAGCGAGATGCTTTCAGGGCAGATTTCCCCTTACATGTGCATAATGAAAAATCACATTTACTGTTAAATAATAAATTATACTGTAGTTTCTCATTCTCCTATTCACAAAATGGCACAGGCACAGATTGGCATGTCTAATGAACAAAGGTTTACAATTTATTTAAAAACAGAGCAAAACAACAACAAGAGTCTTGTATGGCCTAGGCCGAAATATGAGAAAATCAAAGTAAGTCCTGGACTATTGGATTGAAGTTTGTTCAGTTTATGAAAAACAACAGTTATCATTCCGGAATTAAACGCAGTCCATACAACGCTATGTTTAGTTGTGATGCTAAAATGGGTTTAACCACGTCGTTCCTTCTGAATGATATTATATTCTGTCTTCACTGGAAAGCAAAGACGATCTTCAGGCACAGCTTGACGAATCTCAGACAGAGTCTTGCACTAGCTGCTCTCAGACAGAATCGGAGTGTGAAGGAGAAACTGAGTTGCATACAACTGATGATGACGCACAAATCGAAATTCATGCAGAGGATGAATTTGTATGTGCGTATGCAATAAGTCAGGTGATGGTGCGCATAAGTGTTCGATGTGTCACAATACTGTTCATGCTATTTGTGGAACCATAAACGGAGACGAAGGCTACGGTTCTTCAGTTGTTTGTCAACTTTACGTTGCTGAACATACTATTATTCTGAAAGATCAGTAGCTGCAAATTCACTTGAACAGCAGTCTAATAGAATGATTAAAATGTCAGAAAAAAATCTTATCAGACGTTGAAATTGGTACAAATGTTCTGATTCCAATACCTTCAGTCGATCGCGGTAAGGGTGATCCAAAGAATGTGATGGCTATAATTCTGTCAAAATCTGAAACAAGTTATATACTTGGAACGAAAGAAGGTCAATTGATTGGAAAGTATACTAGGAATCAATTTAATGTCGCTGACAGTGTGTTTTTGACGCCTACATCTGAGAATATGCACAATGAAATTTCTATAAACACCCATGCTTAATAAGCTGTTATTTTTATTTTATCTCAATTAGGCAATTTACAAAATGCCTACAACTATTTTCAGGTATTCTACAAAATGCCTTGAAAATTCAGTCATTTTGTAAAATGACTAAAACACACAGTCATTTTACAAAATGCCTAAAAGTTTCAGGCATTATACAAAAAGCCTAAATTCAGAAAATGCCTGTAACATATCTAAGGGTGACGCACTTTATCCAAAAAGTTACCTTCCGTAATAAATATCCCCTACTTGAGGGTACCGGATCACAGAATTCAGATATCTGTCTTAAAATACATTATAATTATGCCTTTATATGTGCAGTGAAGTAAAATGGGTTTATCATGTCAGAAAATTGAAAAAAGTCATTTTCTGTAGTATCTACTCTATCAGATGCAGTTATAACTTTGGGTATAGGGAGCACTGTATATTAAAAAAACCTTTGAATCAAACCGTAGCTCTTTATTTATCTATTTATAGTTCCAGTGGTGTCTGAGTATGAAGGAGAATATTATCACCCGGAATATGCTAGCTATGTCTTTTCGTCTTCGTGTGAAGATGACGTCACGAGGAACACACTGCAGACACTGTACATTGAATATCTGAAAGGAACAGACGGATTTTCTTCCTTCTGCTCAACCTTTGAAAGTGAATGTATGAAAGAAAATGTTGATGTCAAGTGTAATACATAATTTTTCCCATATATTTAGGGAGCTTAACCTGTAAGCATGTGGCACCAAAGTGTTTAGTCATGTGAAACAAAATACATTTAGAAGAATCAAGAATTAACATGATCCCAGCTTATGATTCATACATCTATTCAACTATGTATATAAAATTATAATTGTACATCAGTGCTTCCTAGCAAAAGACTTTGCCTTCGTCACTAATTAGAATGATTGTATAAACCATGTTTGCACTCTATCGCCTTTATTTCTTCACCAGTCTTAAGCGTACTGTGACAGAATATGTATGATTTAAAGATCGCGGCTAAGTTCGATTATGGGTAAAACTGGATCAGTCTGTAAATGCCGTATTTTAGCAAGTACACACTATTACGTTCATTTGCTAGAATGTGTTCGTTCATGTTCAATTTTGTAAATTATCGGAGTTGTAGGTATAGATTTATTTGCCCTTGACATGTCATTTTCGCTTTGTTTACACTCTAACACTAGTTCGTTTTCAATACTAATAGTATTTTAACATAATACCCGAAAGATCTCGAGCAAGTTTGATTATGTTCCCTTGACTTATCAAAAAATGTGTATTTCACCATATGTGCGCTAATCCTTTCGACTACTACAAGGCAGGCTGCGAATGACAAGTTTAAATCTACACATCAAAACAACATTCATTGATCATATACTTACCAGCTTTCGGCGCAGCTATATTAAGCTCGCTTTTACCGGAAGTCGACAAGAGCTCTCGACAGCTGGTAAAGACGTTGTTTGAATGAACTATTAGACGTGAAAACCTAACTTTGTAAGGCATCTTTTGATTGGATGCTATCGCATAAAATGATTCGTGAGATACTGTTCTGTTTTCAGCCTTTCGTGAAAATTGCTATTTTTATATTACATAAACAGTTCAGCTGAACATCAAAACAATTGTTTTTGACTCAAAGCTAATATCATCGATGTGTATAGCAATTACGCCTTTTCTATCGATGAAACACTTGTTACTTTTTCTGGTAGCATTGTACACCATCATTAATTTAATTTGCCTGACTGCACATGGAATAACTGTATTCGTTGGAATATTACTTTCTTTTATTTAGTTTATACTAATTTATTTTAGGTCGATTGTGAAGCAAGTTCTTCAACTTATATTAATCACTCATTCCTGATGGAATTCATCGCCACGAGGGTATGAGAGAAGAGGCCAGTTTCCCTTTTAATGCTGAGCGCCAAACATGGAAGCTACGGTTCCATTTTTCACGTCTTTGGTATGACGTGGCCGGGGATCGAACCCACGACCTCCCGCACTCGAAGCGGACGCTCTACCACTCGGCTATCGAGGTAGTTGAAAAGATTACTGAAAATAATAAATATATAATGGATCCTAATGAATAAGAATGTTTACTTTTTGATGGGTAAAGAAAGGCATTAGGTTGAAACATCATATTATTCGTTTGAGAGTTTTGTTTCTTTTGTCATTCAAGCTGAAATTGCTAGTGTCTAAAAACAAAGAACGAATAGTCGAAATCCATCCCTGCGGCTAACACAGAAGTCACTGTGACGCTATTAACTGTGCAATGGCAGCCCTAACCCCTCCAAAACATGATCATGCATATAACTTATGTCTGAGTAACAGGTTTGTTGTAACCGTTCTATGCACAGCTCGTTTTAGTGTGGGGTTATAGCATGTTTAGCTTCACAAATATTTCAGCGCTAGATGCCGTCGCCACAAGAGTCTATGTTTGAATCTAACATAGTCTCTACGATCGGTTCATAACGCACAGTTGGTGCTGATTTATGAACATAACACTGACGAGAGCTTATAATGTAATGAACTGTAAACAGTGGTGTTATCTCATTCATGAAAAGTACCCTATATGGGGCATAAGATGGAGTATAGTTGGATTTTGAGGTCAGCAATGTTTTTGTACCTTTAATAATGGAACGGTCCGTTATTTAGGTAATGTTATTCAGTTATTCAGTACGATAGTGGTTCTTACCTTCAAAAGGCAAAGTAAACCATGCTGGTTTCCCTAATCAGCAGACGAGTCTATAAATTGAACTCTCAAATGTCAAAATCAAACTATAACAGGGATACTTATTTGTTTTTGTATTTTGCTGTCAAACTTGGTGGATTCATTTGAGTTTTATATACAATTACATAATAACCTATTTCATTTGTCTGAAAATTATTTAGTCTGGATTTAGCACCGTTTTTCAGAAGTATTTCAGAAATGTAAAGCACATGTATCATAGTAGTATAATGTTTTATTTTATCAATTTGATATAGAAAACTAATTGGCTATTTACAATTGATCAGCGTCTTTCCATTTTGTTTCATTAATACATTTTAACATTTTAGGGTTTTATCCTTTTCGTGTAGAAAAATATTCAAATGATATTTTTATTCCCGATTTTTTTTCAGACGCTTAAATTCAGTTATTCAAAGAACTATAAGAATGTCTCATTTTATTCAGAGGATTAAAGTTTTTATAGTGAAAAGCAAACTGGTTTGGATGCCTTCTTTATTTCTTAACTGTTTCAAGAAAGTAAATCCTTTTTTGTCTGCAACCGCTCGGTCGCGGAAAATAATGAGTAATAAAATCTGTAAAAAGGTCAAAACCTGTAAATTACAGGTTTTAACAACGAGTCATATTAAGTATTGGCGATTTCTGACCAATGTCGAACTCTTTCTCTTCAGTGCACGTTGTCCTTCATTCTTGTCCTAAAACGTCTGTCCGAAAACGTTTATCCGAAAGCGTATATAGAGCTAGTGCCAAATTCGAACGTATATGTGGCACAAAAACACAGTTAGTTGCCCTTGTTTTACCATATAAAGGAAGTGGTTACGCTGAAAATAGTTCCACTGTTTGATGGTGAATATTGTTGAAACCTGCACTTAATGTCATAACTGAATAGAGGAGATATGAAATAGCAGGTACATACGGAATCCTGATTCCGCCATCGACTTTTCGACTAGACAGATACGCGAAAACTTGAAATTAAGCATCTAATTTCACCTTTTCGCGTTAAAAATTTACCGCGAAAAGTCGAAAACTTGAAGTTTTTAACACGGCAATTGTCGTGCAAACGTCAACTTCTCGATCTAGAATCAAGCGCGAAAAGTAGAAATTTAAAAGCCTTAACTTCAACTTCTCGCGCAAAGATGTCCCACGAAAAGTAGAAATCTTGAAGTTTTTGACCCGAAAATTGTCGTGCAAACAGCAACTAGTCGACCCATAATCTAGCGCGAAATGTTGAAATTAAGTGGCCTATCTTCTACTTTTCGTGCCAGTTCTTTGGCCGATAATTTCGCGATATTATCGCGTAAATTTCGACTTTTCGTTCTGGGACTAACTAACTAACCCTAATCCTAACCCTACAACGAAAAGTCGAAATTTAAGCGATAATATCGCGAAATTATCGACCAAAGAACTGGCACGAAAAGTAGAAGTTAAGACTTAAATTTATACTTTTCGCCCTACGAATTCAGTCGATAAGTTGACATTTGCACAACAATTGTCGCGTTACAAACTTCGACTTTTCAACTTTTCGAGGAAATATCTTAGCACGAGAAGTTGAAATTAGCTCTCTTAATTTCTACTTTTCGCGCTTGATTCTAGGTCGAAAAGTTGACGTTTGTACGACAATTGTCGGGTCAAAAACTACAAGATTTCGACTTTTCGCTTTCCTTCTCCCAGTCAGAAAAAAAAAGTGATTGTGGGAATTACTTTAACTTCAGCAGTTAAATTGAAATACGTAAAATGATATATTAAAAAACAGTTTATGAAAGTTCTGCTAATTCGCCAATTTAAATGCATTTTTGTTAGCCGATTATTTGTTGGGAGTTTTTCTTTGTTTCAGTTTACAGAAAAACAAAGAACGCACCAGTGTGGTCTCTCTAACATTAATAGTTCACATTTTGATGAAGTGATATTTAACAATTATGTATCAGAAAATGGTATCGTCTGTTTATCTTTTTAACTGAATAAAAAGTCTGCAAATTTATTTCATTGATTTTTTTTTTTTTTTTGGTTTGATTCTTTGTTGTTGTTTTGTGTTTTATTTATTTATTTTTTAATGCACAACTACACACTTTGGTTGCATGTTTATAAAACATTTTTCATGATAAACTTAGTTTCGGGCTCTGCATTTATGGTTTCGTTGTGGTCGTGGTCGTCGTCATCATCATCAATATCATCATCATCATCTAACAATAATAATTAAAATGATTATCTTCTTCTTCTACTCCTCCCTGTTAAGTACTGAGCCGTGAAAATATACAATATTTAAAAAAAAATAAGTATACATTTGTTAATGCTACTTGACGCAGGTATTGTCTATTGTCCGTAAGTATTGACCTGGCACTCATTAGTCTTCGCCAGTATATTCGGGTTTTCCATTATTTAAAGAAATATGTGTATCATAAAATAACCAACATAAATAACCAACGGCACGGGGGCATAGTGGTAGCTGTCTGACTGCCACGCACGATACCACGAGTTCAAAATCACCTCGGACCATTTTTTTTTAATTCAATGTAATGTTTTTATCGATATTACTTTCACTCTTACAATATCTGCGTAACATATTTTACGAAATCTGATTGTTTTCTCTTGTAGATCTAGTATTCAATTTCAGGAAACGCTGGTGAGAAATACTTTGTCTTTTTTATCTAACTAAGATACTTTTAAGTATGTTTAATTCAACATTTTCCATAACGTTTTATAGACCACAAGGTTTGATCAGGTAATAATGGCAATATTTCTACCGATAAAATTTGAGGAGAAAAATGGTCCGTACGCAGGAGTTGAATACAGTTTATATACATATTTATATCGCTATTTAACTTCAGACACCGAGAATTAATTTACGAAAAATATTCGGAAGTGTAAGGCCAATACTTACGGACAATAACATGGTATTAAATAATTATTACAGTTTGAACTCATTTAACATTATTTTCACGGGCGCAGGTATGGTGTGATACCTGTGCACGTGCGCAGGTATGGTATGTAGGTATTCATTTTGGTTATCAACCTGCAGAGAACAATAGAACAGTTGTGTAAATCTATATGTCGTCTGCTAAGTACCTACGTATCGGTCTACAGATAACCGATATTATTTTAAACAAATACCCTCTCCTTCATTGAGTTCCACCGCGCACGTGCATTACGTGCTTTTCATGTTTAAATATCAACCGGTCGCTCCACACGGTCGAAAATATGTGTATATAAAATCTGTGTGATCAGTCCACAGTGAAAAACATTAAAGATTCCTGTTTCCAAAAGAATGCGCCGGATGACGTTAGATGAGAAAGGGTGCGCTGTCGGAATGGTCCAGAGTGGCATATCAAACCGAGAGGTACACGCTTAAACACCATGTTTTATATGAAATAGTATTCGAAAACTAGTTGAAACGAAAACAACATTCGTGTGCTACCGTGGTGTTCAAAGTATCCTGACTTGAACACCTATGGGATGAACTTTGGCGAAGAGTCAGGAGTCTGAGACATGTTCCTCGCAATTTCCATGAACTACAAAATGCTGCTGTAAGAACATGGAATGCTATTTCACAGGGGCGTATCCGACTGTTCATTCGATTCTTGTTATGTTGAATATTAATACAAACATAATAAACTGTTTTGTTTAAATATCCATGCAAGAATAAAAAAGTTATAGACTGGACAAGAAAAGTGACCTGAAATATTTAACAGACCGGGCAGGAAAAAATGTTGACGTTTTACCTCCAAGTGTGACCTTGACATTTGAGCTTTGGAACTGGATGTTTAGCATGACACATTGCCTCATAATGGGGAAAATTTGTGCCAAGTAATATTAAAATCTCTTAATGGATGACAAAGGTATGGATAGGACAGAAACATATTGACCTTTGACCTCAAATATACGACCTTGAACCTTAGGCCAGGAGTCTGAATGTTGCACTTGACATGTCGTCTGATTATGGGGAACATTTATGCCAAGTAATATTAAAATCCTTTAACTGATGACATAGTTATGCATCGAACAGGAAAAAAACCCATTGAAGTTTGACCTCTAAGTGTTACTTTGACCTTTAAGCTAGGGCTTTGGGTGTTGTTTATTAACATGTTGTCTGATTATTGGGGACATGCCAAGTAATATTATAATCCCTCGAAGGATACAGAGTTCTTGATCGGACATGAAACATACCCTGTAAATATCACCTTCAAATGTGGCCTTGGCCTTTAGACTGGAGGTTTGCAAGTTGTTTATGACACACTGACTTATTATTGGCAACATTTTCACGGTTCAAATTAACTTACCTAGTCCCTTGATGGATGGTCCAGTTATAGACTGGACAGGAAAAAAACCCATCTAGATGGCTTACTCACATGACCACCCAAACAGGACTCGAATACAGGGACAAGTGATTCAAAGTCTGCGACCGTAACCACACCGCCACGGTGGCCTTTCGTAAATATGTTACTAGTATGTAAGTAACGTAAATTACATTCAAGTCAAGTCAAATATCTTATTGGCATAAACATATATGTTATATCCATTGCCAAATGCCTTTGTGGCGGTTTATCTACAATACTACAACTCAGAAAAAATGTGGTATTAACAATTTTCATGTTAATATTACTCTATGATAAAAATTTGACATACATAATCAAAACTAATTAAACAAATAGTTTAACTAATATCATTTCTTTTTTGAGTCGCCTTGTATATAAACTTCATTATTGATTTGAATTTGTTGATATTAGGCCAAGTACAATAATATTTAGGTAAACATGTTTTTCTCAAGTCTTTATAAAATGGGCACACTAATAGAAAATGATATTCAGTTTCAACTTGGTTCATATTACATTTAGTACAAAAACGTTGACTCCTTTCAGTATTTCTAAATCTACTCTCATTCTAATTATATATTTGTAACTGAGACTAGAATACATTAAACGTACTAATAGTAACATTTGAATTATACTTAATCCTTTTAAACTCATTGATCAATGAAATGCTGTTTAAAAGAATGCATTCAATCTCAGAGAATAATTGGCTTGTTCTGCAATATTGAGTTTGAAATCAATCTCAGAGAATAATTGGCTTGTTCTGCAATATTGAGTTTGAAATAAGACACACGACATTTAGATTTATTTGCAATAATTGTAAAAATCTTGTATAATCCTGAATTGGCGGGAAAATGACACATTCGCTAAACGGCAGACCAGTTGCAAAAGCTTTCATATAAAATACTCTATTCCCTAATGCTTTATTGTTTTCCAAACTGTTTAATTACTCAGCACGTTGACCACAGATACACTTTAAGAGATATATCGCGTAGCTATGTGAAAGTGTTTATTGCATTTTCTCTCTTCCACCTTCTTTCATCAAGAGTCACTTTAAGCCCATATATTTGCAAAATTGAGGTTAGGGGTATTTCTTGTATGAAAATGTGAATATTTTTACTACATTTTGCTTCTTCCATCGTCTTTTATCGAGATACACTGGGCACTTATACCTTTTGCAGTACTGAGGTTCTCATATTATTCTGCTATTGAATACTTGCAGTATCAGTGAATCTAGCTAAAATGACACGAGATAAGTTTTCAAGTCGGCAAGACAAACACTGTTTCATTTTATTATTAACACTACCAACACTCGTTTGGAATCTATTGAAATGCGTTTTGGTGATATTCAAGATCAAATAGAGAAATTCGAGAAAGACCTGTGGAAAAAAATGGAAACATTTACATTATGGTATTTTCTGTACATACTGGATGATGCATAATCTTACGGTAATGTATGTACAGATGGAATTAATAAAAGAGATGAGCTATGTAAAACATATAGATATGTGGAAGCATTGGTATGTACAGAGCTACGAGATATTTACGTCCTATAACCCCACTTTATTTTATAAATTGATGTTTGTACACAACTGATTACGCAATTATAAATTACCACGCCGCATACATTCCTGAGCTAAACTGACGTTTAAGAAAACTGCTGTTGGTGACTGAAGTTATTTGGAAGAAAGGCGGCTGGTGCAAGTTTAATTGTCACGACCATTTTCAAAAACACCTAGCTGTTTGATTCGTAATTCCTATTTTCTTACCCCCCTTTATTGATAAATTGATGTTTGTTTACGCAAAAATGTCCATATTACATTAAAAAGATGCAATATCGTATAAAAATTAATTCTTCCATGGAAATAACCTACGTGAACTATATATCTAACTTTAAAATTCAAAGTCTTTGATACTGGCCTATAAACGAAGTACACAGTATGTTTCCGACATGCATTTATTAAATTATCTCATGCGCACGACATCTTATCTTGTGATTACGACATCTTATTACGAGCGCACGAAATCTTATCTCGAGTGCACGGCATCTTATTTCGGGTTCACACATGTTATCTCGAGCGCACGACATAATATTTCAAGTGCATGATATTTTAGCATTTGGAAATTAGCATGTCGCACCGGCCTCCAAAAGCACGACTACTAAACCCTAACACCCACCACCAAAATAACCATAATTGTATTAGATAATTGGAGATAAGGTGGTAATAATAATGAAAAGTTATGATGATATAGTTTTCAGTCTCCAACGAGGTGTTATTACTTTCATCCCACTTCCCTGGTCCCCATCTCCCATCCATCAATAAGTCCATTAGTGACACGATGTGTAACTTTTAGATAACAAGCTTTTTTATGTCATATACGTAAAGGGCAATATGCTTGTGTGCGCGCGTGCGTTCGCGCATCCATCCGTTCTTCTAGCTATTTTTGTGCAGATTATAACTTTGCCGTACATTTGGAAAATACTTCAAGCTTTACTCAGTGAGATGGATTCTCGCGAGCAAACAGAAGATCTTTATCTGAAAGGTCAATATCACACTTGGCTGAAGGGTTTGGGCAAGGGTCGTACTCATAAAAATCCACCTCACTAAGACAAGTATGTATTGTTTTCCAAATATACGACAACAAAAATTAAACGGACGGATGGACGGGCATACGCACGCACACACGCATATTGACCTCTGTCTATGTATGTGTCATAAAAAGCCTTGTAATTTATAAATTCACTGATAGACTTACTAGATGATTGAAGATTGTGGTTGGGGAAAGGGTTGGGAGTAAGTGTGAGAAAATGTCTCTGGTAACACTTCATTAGTGACTAACAAATATATAATAACTACTATATCTTACTTCTCCAATGTAATTATTACTATGTAATTCCGGAAGGCGAAAAATATACAATGTCGTGCGCACGAGATAAAATGTTGTGCGCACCAAATAAGGATGTCGTGCGATCGAAATTAGATGTCATGACCACGACATAAGAAGTCGTCCGCTCGAGATAAGATGTCGTGCGATCAATATAAAATATCGTGCGGTCGAGTAAATTTAATCTTAACAAATAAGTGCATGCCCTAAACATACCACCGTAAAAACGGAGATATTTCCAGCGTTTCGTTCTTTAATATAACCAAGCAATGATTAAAAAAGCAATTTTCTGTTTGCTGCATCTAATCTGAAATAATAAATTATCCTCTTTGTTCCTGCTACTAAACCGTTTTACAAGCGACTCAAATGGCAACCATGATGGCAATTCAACAAGAAACACATATATTAGCGTGCGCGTGTGTGTTCTTATTCATAGTCGTCACCTGTAAACCATAAAGGCGACTCATCCGAAAGACTTTAAGTGGGAGAATACAGAAGATGCACCAATTGCAGAAGGATCTTGATTCTTTAGTGTCACCCAAATATTAGCTTTTGCGGAGTTTTTTCTTGACAAGAAATATTAGGGAAAGTTTGAGCTCAGGTTTTGACACTGAACTTTAATCTGCCCGGTTCATTTGATTTGCATATTGTTTCATCGTCACCTAGCTATAAGCTAAGTTTGAAATCAGTACCTTTTATGATTATCATGTTATGCTCCGGATTTGACAGCTGATCTCGATTTGTAAACTTGATCTTTGATCTACCGACCTGATTCATGCGCTCTATACATCCACATAACTATTTATCTCTATTCCAAGTTCAAAGTCAGTACCTTGAATGGTTACTACGTTATGTTCAGAACACGAAATGTGACGGACAGACAGGCGGACATACACACACGCACTCACATTAATACGTCCTTGTTTCGAAAGTAAAATGACTCGATAAGTATTCCAATACTTCCGTCAATATCATATATCTTGTGTTGTTATTTCTGTTTGCATGTCTATGATTGTATCTTGTGTAACATTTGCAATAAAATATTCTTAAACTTGCTAAATTCAAATGCCAAATTACCTGTAGAAAGCTTGTGACCATAGCTTCCGACGTCCAAAATAATAAATCTCTCCTCCGTAAAACTCGGAGATTTCCTTGCATTTTGGGACTGAAATAAAAAAAAATGAAAACAAGCCAACTATACACATAACTTCACTAGACTACAGAGGCCAAACAGTGAACCCATGGTACAACTAAAGTCACAAATAATAACAAGCTCTTAGAATGTAAGAAAAGGATATTACTATAATAAATATTTTTTATTAGTTTAGGTAGACATTTAAACAAACATGTTTAGCATCATACATCTTGTTTACAAAAAATAAAAAATATAATAATAAAGTTATCTCAGTGTATGGAAGGCGTCCAAGTAAAATTAAAAACAGTAGTCTCGGTGTGATAGCCTTTTAATGGGACGTTATGAAATATAAAAATACCCTTACATCCCTAGTAGCGACATAAAAGAAATTTCTAAAACACAAATTAAAAACCGCCTCTCTAGCCTAGTTTCGAGTGCGGGAGTACTAACTTAAAAGGAACAATGAATAACTGTTCAGTTAAAAACTTAGTGATAAGTCATTTCCATGTAATGTCAATATTCATAATAAATTCTAAAGAGTTGTTTTCTTTTTGTATTTTATATATTATGTGTGATATGGTACTAATAATATTGTATATATATTTCAGCTTTAATAGTGGATTTTATTAGACTTAAAACATTTACTGATACAATACAATATGCATGTATTTGATAACTTTATTGTTTTGAGATAAGTTCTTCTTGCAATAATCCAGATGGGGATTAAATCGTTATCGATGGCGTGCGAGGTGGGACTATCTGCAAGAGCAGCGACATTAATTGAGTTAATCACAGCCTGATTAAAGACTATTTTTATGAAGACCCATTTCAAGTACTAAAATATAGTTTAAATTATTACATATTTACCTTTTAAAATTGTTACTGCATATTTACATTTTAAAACTGGCTCCATTTATAACATTAATATTGATGCGTAAATCAGTATGACAAGAAATAATGATTGTGTTTTGCATCCGTTCTCCCGCGGTTCTAAGAACTCACGAGTGCAAATGTAAATAAAAGTCATATAGCAAGTATTGGTATAGTTTCTTACCTATTAGCATAAGTATTTTGAAATATGTGTTAAAATAAGTTGTTCTTTCAAATTTTTAGTGAGTTCGCAATAATCACTGGACATCTCTCTTTTTATCGAAAAATGATTATATTTATATAACAAAAAAATCACCTTTTTAAATATTTGTTTTAGGAAGATGTTCGCTATTTTCTAAAGGAAAAATCAATAGATAAACAGATATGTGAGAATAATAACATGACGGAAAACTACCATGCAAACATCCCTAACAAGAACAGTTTGAAGTCGAAAATTTAGCTTCAAAATTTGAATGAAGAAAGAATATCTTAAAACAAGTGTATTATTTATTTGTTACCTGCTTTTTTCCTGTCATTCCGTCTGCTTGAAATACCAGAGTAAATCAGAATAAGCACGAAGCACACTTTATAGAAACTCATATCTAATGTATTTTTTAAAGCTTAGCAAACTTCTTTGTTTCGTCTTCGTAATTCAACTAGCCTCGTATAAATACTGTGAACTAACTGGTACGTAGCAATTAGAGAAACCGGATCTCATAATTGAAAACACGCAAGTGGCCCATCTAAAGTGCGCGCATACAAATATCCTGAGAAAAGCCACTTTTCACATTCATCAGGCTTATATAAATGTTACTGTAGAGGTTTAAACTTTCTCTGTAGCATATTTGTACATTTTAGTAAGACTTAAACCAATATTTATCAATATTTGATTAGGTTACTTAATTATACATCGGGAATAAATATCATAAAGCTTGCATATTCGGAATTATAAATCAGCGAATAAATACGAATATGTCTGGTTTGTTTGTTTGTTTGTTTATTTGTTTATTATTAATTTAGCGCCGTTTTTCAACAGTATCTCAATCATGTAACGGCGGGCAGTTAACCTAGCCAGTGTTCCTGATTCTGTAAGAGTACAAACCTGTTCTCCGCACGTAACTGCCGACTTCCCCTCATGAATCAGAGGTGGAGGACTAATGATTTTCGACACAATGTCGTTTATCAAATAGTCACGGGAGAACATACGCCCCGCCAGAGGATCGAACTCACGACCCCGCAATCCGTAGACCAATGCTCTACCTACTGAGCATAGCGGGCAGGCTACAAATATGTCTGAAATTCATCTAATATATTCAATTGAACTGGTCAGAAACAAATCAGGTTCTTGCCGCTTTAATACACATAGAAAGGTTTACTGAAAACGTCTGCATATCTAGGAAGATCATGTAATTATATGTTGCTTAAAGATATTTTAGCTTAATTAAGCTTTAATGTATATCCACTCTTCTTGATTCGCAGTCATATCATTTTGTTATTTCATGATTTAATGCTACTTTTCATGTGTTTAGCCTGGGTATAAACAAAACTTGGTCTTCCTGCAAACCTATATTTTAAACTATCCGCTTAAACGCATAAGAATTATATTTTTCTTCACGAGTACTATTATAAGGCAATCTTAATACATTTATTGTAATATGTCTATCGTTATAGTTTCTGGATGGAACAGCAAAAATACTTCCCACGCTGAACTGTAATTCGTCTTCAAATAAAAACTCAAAGCCTGATTCTAATGCAAACTAATTATGTCACCTAGCGATCATTACCGTCAGAAAAAAAAAGAGTTTTAGCTTTAACTGAATGAAGATCTAATTTTTAAGTTTTCGTTTTCGATTTTGAATAGACTTATTTATATTTCTTTAAGTCGAGCAATGCAATCTCGCGGAAAGGGTCGCCATAGATTAATTTGCATCAGTTGATATGTTCTCAACGCTTCATTGGCAATACGTAACCGACAGCACAGCTTGCACTTCACATCAATTAATGTTCGACATGGTCAGGTCTTGGGATAGCAGCCGCACGAATGAATATTTCTGACGAATCTCCGTATTGGATTCCTGAGCAAAAAGTGTTGAAGACTTCAGGACAAATTCAATGTTATTTGCCGTTATAGGATTCACAGGGTTGATATGTTTGCTCGATAATAACTTTATGTTTGACAATATAGTGTTATTTTGCCTCCTTCAAATGGATATATTATGTAAATAGAATAATAAACCTAATGTCACTTTGTCTGTTATATGTTTTAGGTTTTATGAGCCATTTTTCACGGATATCTATCTACAGAGTAACAGCTTTGCTAAGCTCAGCCTAGGGCAAGAAATCGTTGACGTTAGCACGCATTTCCAATTACATCCATGAACAGGCTCAATCAAACCGAGTCGGAAACATTTTTTATTTGTGCAGCACTTTGACTTGATGGTACCCGAGACAAACTTTACCCAACGAATCAATGCCGTTGGTTGACAATTTTCTTCCTTCAAAGATCTATATTTTAAAAGATATGCATTATAAAATTGTGTATATGAAATACATCTATATATATTATAAATTGTACCCATGAATCAATTTACTTTTTAATATGCCGTTAACGTTGTATTTAATTGCCAACAGCTCAACAGCTCTCATATCCGCAAAGAAATCACCACACGTATATGATTCAACGTGTTTATCATGAAAATTGTTTTCATTACGGATGATTGCAAACATTCTATTTTCAGAAATTGAATAATTACACTTTCAGCTTGAAATTAGATAATAATGTATGGCTATTAAGTTTATCCATCTGTTTACTGTTAGCAGTTGGAAAGTTTAAACTTTATCAAACAACTGATGCTCAAATGTTGATCAATATAAACCCAGAAAAAATAACTACTTCTGAATGAGAGACATGTGTTTTACACTCTTTTTTCAATTCTTTAAATTTACCCATGCCGGTGTACGGGTAGTGATGTCAGCTCATAATAAGGAAGAATAGTATACCTTAAGAAGATATTACACTTAATATATATGTTATGTTAATACTGTCCGACTCTAACAATGATGTTTTCGGCACTCAGTCGTAGCGAACACATATTAACATAACACCGGCTAATTAAGCTGACAACTCTGACAAAAATGATATAAAAAATTTCAATTTCTCAAACAGACAACATTCTGAAAATGAAATCAAAGTCTTATTAAAGGGTTTCGAACTTACACCTTCAACAGAAACAAAAAATACCCAGGAACTAATCACAGATGTTAATGAATTTAATAGAAAATTAGGACTAAAGGATTTTTTTTCATGATAAGGACCTAGTACAAGATGATTCATTAGTAAGAAACAAAAGTAATTTTGAACCCCCAAAAGGTAAAAATCAAATGTGTTTGAACAGTATGTCTCTATAACTAATTCTTTTTTTTTCCAAATAACAAAACTAATGTTGTACGTCATAACATCTGTTTAAAAGAACGCAAAGCATTAAAACTATTAACAGAGGTAAAATCTATAATTAAAGATGTTGATAAAGGCGGTGGCATAGTTATTATGAACACAGATTGTTTTATAAAGATAAGATCTTAGAAATGTTAAATGATGAAGTAATGACTGATAAATGCACACAGGATGCAATGAGAACGATAAAAAGCTAATCGCTTCAAATAGCAATGTCATTACCAAAAACGAAATAACTACTTTCTGGACTTTGAATATAAATCTAGTTACTTTTACGGCCTACCCAAGCTTCACAAACGTAAGCTAGTAAATGACAAATATAAGGAAACGAAAGGTGAGTACTTAGAATTATTTAATCCATTAGATTTAAAATTAAGACCTATTGCAGGTCCAGCTTGTGAAACACAGCAGCTCAGTACTTTAATCGACATTCTGTTAAAATAATTCATTTCTAAAGTAAATAATTATGTAAGAGATGACCTAGATTTCTTGAATTATATTCCAAAAAAAGTTAATAAAGACACATTGATAGTCTCTACACAAATATTACGTACACATTAGGCATTAAAAGCAATCAAATACTGGCTAAACAAACACCACGAATTCATTCATGAACGGTTCACTAAAGACTTTATTCTAGAGGCAATCAAAACTATATTTGAAAACAATAACTTAATGCTATTTTTACAATCAATTAAAGAGTACGGCTATTGGCACAAAATTTGCACCAAATTTGCACCAACATATGCTATTTTAGTTTACCTTTTTTCAGAAGAAAATTTATATACTAAATTAAAACAGATATATGACAAAAAAATTTGCATTATATACAAGAAAACTGGAAAAGATACCTTGATAATTGCTTAATACTCTGGAATAAAACAAAGAAGAAGTCAAACGATTTCATATAATTCGAAATGATCTTCATGAAGACATTAGTTTTACCATAGATCAAGTAACCAAATATTATCATTTCTTGACATATTGATCGTTAAACACGATGCTGACATTAGTGCAGATATATATTTCAAAGATACTTATACTAAACAATACTTAAACTTTCATTCGTGCCACCCAAAACACACAAAAGGAAACATCCCTTATAATTTAGCAAAAAAATAATAGGTAATGGTAGATTTCTCGGAAGCACAGAACACCAAAACCACAGCCTCAGAGCCTTGCATTCACAAAGCATGCCCACAACAAAAAGAGGCTGCAACGGAAAAATTTACCGACGGATTGCTTCAAAAATCTAACAAGTACATATAAATTTATGCCAAATATAGATAGAGGGGGAGGAAGGGGATGGGGGAGGAGGTTGAAGGGGAAAGTAGAACAGGATGAATATACAAAGGGAAATGCTACGTTTCTTAATCATAGTTACACTATAACGTAAACCACAACAGCGCAGACATTCATGTACCAAAGATAAACACACTACCACACCTAACTAACTAACAAAAAGAACAGACAAGTAAGATACAAGAACACTGTAGGGTACCGCTTTAAACACACACGCACGCAAACGCACACCTATAAGCAGGAAAAAATCATGTACGGCCTTCGGATTCCTGCAACCAAAATAAAGGGGGGGGGGGGGGGGGGGGGGGGGGGGGGGTTGGGGGCGCGAAAACTAACTCATAGTAACGGGGGAGGGGATGCCAAAAAAAAAACGGGGAAACGCAAATGCAGGGGGGTGGGGGCGAGGAGAAGGAGAAAAAGAAAACGCAACAGATATACAGAATAAAGATTTGTTTAACGTTCTTAGAAGTAATATATCATTTTTAGGGACAAATTCAATTAATAGTATGAACGAATTATTAAGAGCCAATACCATCATTAGAAGCAAAAGACAGCCACAAAACTTGAAGAAAATTTGATATTTTCGGTTTTGGGCAACGTGATTTAAGTGAATGTTGGAAAAAAAAAGCTTCGCGTTACTGAAAATAAATTGCTATGGTTCGTTCTTTACTGAGAACATATATGTCTTATACTTTAGAACTCTGAACTGGGTATCTGTATGTAAAGAGGTGGAACAGATTTCATACTGTCATGTCACGGCTCGGCTCCTGATTATTTGAATCCTAGGCTCTCGTCATAAGTAAATAACAATATCTAGTGAAGGATCTTATTCTTTCTAAGGTGAAAGGTGTTTGTTAGAAGTCGTTGTCTTTTTTAGGAGTTTCGGAAATACAATACATTTATACGTAAGAAAAGGTTTCTAAATTTGCAGGATTCTAAAAAGACCTTATGTTGAAACCTTAATTGTAATGCTATTATATTTGAATGCTAATAGTTTATGATTTCACCTTTCCACCGCCAGGAACATGTTCTGTTGTACTGCCAGAAGTATTTTAGTAATTCATTATTGTTATCTCTTTTGTTTATTGCAGCTGTCTTTAGTTAATGTTTTATATTTCAGTATCTTTGTATTTAAATTTGTCTCATAAAACAATAATATACAATCTGTGAACTTGTCATTCTTCGTGCCTTCTTTAACAGACCGTCATTTAACAAGTATCATTTTGGAAATAAGGAATATTTACCTTTTTGTGTTATCCCTGTTGTTGATGTGATTGACGAAGATTACTAGACAGGTACATATTCTCTTAAAATATTATGTACCTCTTACAAAAATAAGTATAAAACTAAGATATGTAACAGGTTTTACCATGCTAAGTCTGAAAGGTTTTCCTCACATTTTGAGCCCGGTCTTACCCTATACCTACTTGTAGTTATAGGCCAGTAGTTTAATGAGTAACATGGTAACAGAGTATTGTTCAAAATTATAATAACGATTTTCGACCTGGGTGAAGCCCCAGCGATTGTGAAATATACATATCGAACTTTCTGTACTAAACGCGACTGCTGATAAGCCTTATTTAAAAACAAAACGATCGTCTTGTAGCTTTGATCGTTATCTTCCATAAATTTACGTCCATCTCCGAAATTTAGCGGGGCCCATAAACAATGTTTTCAATAAAAATCGATATCTGAATTGCCTTATGCTATATCTAATTAACGGCTCAAAGGACAATCTTGTTTTACTATGAAGTGCTTATGGTGGTAGGAAAACGTCAGTAAATATCAAAAAGGTCTATAATTATGTACAATTTTTTTTTCAAGATTAATTTGCAGTGAACATATTTGTGTTTGATTAATTCAATGCCAAAGCATATTAAGTCATTGTTTTTATATGTTAAATTTAGAAAAAATATTGGGTCGATTTACTGAGGCCATGTGATTTTTTTTGGTATAATTAAAGTAACTACTAGATATTCTGGTCCTTTAGGATCATGGAGTCTTTTCAACATTTGTGTAAAAGAGTTCAGCTTAAGCCGGTGGTAGTGGGCGTGAGAGGTGTTGCACATTTCATTACCTCTCATGAACAGATTCAGTCAAACCGAGTCTGCTATTATTATTCTTGGTTGCATTCTATGCTTCGAAAGGATCTTTGAACAGTTATATTTTAACGTTTATTATTGTTTCTTCTTCAAAATGCTTTAATATGTCCAAAAAATAATAAATAAAATAGAACGATAATGAAAAATTGAAAGTTCAATATGCCCGTTTTTAACCTGAATCTACAGGTAGATGTCCTAGAAAACCTTGAGTAGCTACAGAGGGTTGTGTAGGTCATTTATGGATTAACCAGTATGTGCAGAGTCTATGTTACGCTTTGACTATTGTTCAAGTCCTGAGGTGCTGGATGTATAGCTAGATATATATGCTTTACATTTGTCACTCTAAAAGACAATGAATTACTTCTACACCTACGGTGTTAATGAGATATCACCAAAAATATCACCGAACATTGACAGACGGACGAACATGTGTGCATAAGCAGGCAGACTATTAAGTTGAAATTTCAATGTAATTAGTCGAAATTTTGAGTTACATACGAAACTCGAAAATTTTAAAATAAAAATCAAATGTCACCTTTGTGTAAATATACTCGGCAAAAGTTTTGACTCCATACCAACAATTTTGGATATATCTCGCTAACCTTTGGACAAATTTCAACAAACTTTGGATACTATATAGATCAAATATTCAATAAAAGTAATTTATGAAACAATTGCGTAAAATGGCAAATTCATTGAAGCGTGAACAATTTGAATAGTACAACCCCCTAAATGAAAAGTCAACACAATCCGGGTTCTTAGTATTTCGTGTGCCCTCCGACAACATTAACAATGGCTGTACAGCTGGTACGCATGAATCGAATGAACGATTGAAATCACCTCTGAGGATAGCTCATGTTCATCCCTCAGGTGTTCAATGGGGTTCAAGTCAGGAGACTTTGAACACCACGGTAGCACACGAATGTTTTTTTTCGTTTCAACTAGTTTTCGAATACTATTTAATATGAATCATGTTTTTAAGCGTGTACCTTTCGGTTTGATATGCCACTCTGGACCATTCCGACGGCGCACCCTCTCTTATGTAACGTCATCCGGCGCATACTTGTGGAAACAGGAAAGTTTTACGTTTGTCACTGTGAACTGATCACACAGATTTCATATACATATATTTTGGACCGTGTACAGCGACCTTTAGATATTTAAACATGAAAAGCATGTAATGCACGTGCGCGGTGGAAATCGATGAAGGAGAGTGTATCTGTTTAAAATAATATCGGTTATCTGTACGATACATAGGTACTTAGCAGACGACATATAAACATATTACCGGCTATAGCAAGAAAAATATCCATACGTCAGAAGTGTGGAGTTAGGACTTTTGCTGAGTGTATGACCATATTTATAAGTCGCTTTCAAATCCCGATCTTTTGTAGCGGGATATAAAACATTTCAAATTATTCTGGCGTTTCGAAGTATTGGTTTTCATTTCTCTGAAAGCGAGAATCTGGCGTATCTGCTGAATTACTGCTGAATTATTACAGATGTTTGTAGTCACATTTCCTAGAAAACGTATTTATCTCACAGAACACAAAGCAATCGAGACAGTTTATTCACTGTAGCTCGGATAGACTGCATACATTCGCCGTTTCAAAGTGAAAATAAACTATCGAATAAATATTTTGTCCCATTTCATTCTTTTAGTTTTACAATAAATATTTCAAAAGATAGAAAACATATATATATATATATTAAAGCATTAAAAATTATTTCTGTATTGCAATAAATATTTTAAGACACTGAATAAATATATAAAAATTTAGAAAACAATTATAGAAGATATAATATTACAACACATTGCCACAGCTTCTTTTCTTTTTAATGAAATAATTCTAAATTATTCTATTGCACCAAATGACTGGTTGTTCTTAATGTTTCTCGTGAAATACATTATATTCATTAATTTAATCAACATATATTCGTTCTTAAACCCAGGACAGATTTTCACAGTTGTTATGATATAAACGTGTAGTATTTTTATTCAGCGACCTTAACAACAGACATAGAAATGTAATCTGTAAATGTCACGTGCTCAGGTAAATAGTGATGTTGCAGGCAGTCATTGGACAAGATTTAATTAAATTAATGTAGGCTATGACACTATTAAAGACTGAAAAGAATTTATGAAAGTGGGTGCATTTTATTAACGAATGACTTGCGCATATATGATGTTGTATTTTTGCACCTCGTTATTAAGTTCAAGATGTGTAATTGTAGACATGCAATTAGGTTAACACTTGCGCAGCGAATTATCAGAACAAGGACGGCAAATGATTGCTGGAGCTTATCTGATTGGCACTCTCCCAACCAAATTAGATATCGCTAAATATAAATATATTTTCGTGGAAACTCCAATCAGCGCTTTCTCAAAACTCTCTCTAGTTCCAAGAAAAGTACATAACTTAATCCGTCAAAAACAGGATGTTGCTATAAATGCCAATTACATGACCTCAATAAAGCCGGATCTTTGTAAACAAAACTGCTGAACTTGCTGAACATTTACTTTTTTGTTTACCAGGTTTTTGAAAACAGACGAAAATTAATTTTTTGATGCCTTTTGGAACTTGCATCGTGTGAACTTTTGGACGTGCTTTGAACAGGAGTTTATTTGTGCATATTTTTCATTTTTTCATACTAATCTGTGTTCAAAAGATATTCAATTATCACTGTATATCTAATAAAGTTAAATAAACCGCTGCGAATTTAAGCATCTCTTGGTTCGCTCCAATTGTTTCAAGGTGATCAATCACACCAAAGTAACATTCTTGACAGTTTTCAGTTTTAGTATATTCCCTTAAGGGTTAAATTTAAGGGTTTTATATAAAACGGCCCATTTCATAGAGTTAGATCCCTTTTGGAAATGTTTATAATATAACATTTTTATGAATTTCCTTTGATATAAAAGTGTATAAAAACTGTTATATTTCTTTTTATTTCAATATAAGCTCTAGTTTTTTTATTTGCATTTGACAAATGATGGGATAATTCGATAAACTGAAACAAACGACAAGTTTGAAAACAGAGTGCAACTCTGTAATTTCTCTATTTTCATTCTATCTTTGTTGCGCAACTGGGATAGGCACAGGGAGGTAATAATAATTTTATAAACTTGCATTTCTAATGAATTTTGGCAAAATATGTACTTGTCAATGCAAATCTTTGACAACTTTGATAAGATAGTACTTATATTCATATTTTTCCTTAGGCTAAATATGTCATTTTACAATATAGCATACCTTATTTGTAGAATAAACACCCCCATGTACGAGGTAACCCGCACAGACCTGTATGCTCAAACTGTGTTTCGTGTACCAGTGCACCAAGAGCTGTAACTCTACTGTAATGTGAATATTATGATATTAATGCTCGATGTTAAAACAGAAGTAAAAGGCATTTTGTAGACCGGCGATTACAGAACTTTATGCGGATTCCAGAATGACAAACAAAACGCGTACAATGAACGAATACCACAATATCAACCGAAACAGGAGCAATACCAATCCATCGATATAATGTAATAACATCATTTCTCATTGTACCCCCCGACAACAAAGTTGTAAGGGGTGGTATACTGGTTTCAGGTTGTCTGTCCGTCCGTCCGTCTGTCTGTCCGTAGACACAATCTTGTGCGCACCATCTCTCCTCATCCCCTTGACACAATTTAATGAAACTTCACACAAGTGATCAGTAACAACAGTAGTTGTGCATGGGGCATGTTAGGTTCTTTCAACAACAAACATTGCAGAGTTATGGGACTTTGTTTCTTGTTAACATACTATGTACATACAGTCAGCATATGCGATCTTGTGCGCGCCTAATCTTCCGAACCCTTGCACAGAATTAAATGAAACTTCACACAAGTGATCAGTACCAACCCTAGTTGTGCATGGTGCATGTTACGTTCTTTTAGATAAATATTCTGCGTAGTTATGGGACTTTGTTTTTTGTTACTATACTGTATACATACAGTCTATATATATACAGTGAAACATAATTATGCAATCGTGTGTGTGTCAAATTGCAATGTACTGTGTCAGTGCATGCGGGGGGTACATTCATCACCTTTAGTGATAGCTCTAGTTTTCTTAAGTTTCTTCCTGACAGATTATACATAATGGAAACAAATGAGAATATCTGTCTGTCTGTCTGTCTGTCTGTCTAACTATCTACCGGTATAATATAATATAAATGTATAAATGTAATGTAATGTAGGCCATTCCATGAGAAAATCTATAGTAGTGGCATGATATAAATTTTGCATTATAAATAGTTTAAAATATTGGTATTATAAAATAGATGTTTTGGCTGTTTTCATGCAGAAACTAGGAACAAGTGTATGGTAATATCAGCGACCTTAACCACTTCAAAACAGAGCTGTATATACGAAGGATATTTACTTGTTTCAGTGTAGGATGGAAACATATTTCAACAAATGAACACCATATATAACATAGCGAATGATGTTTTTATTGTATATATAAAATAAAAAGTATCCCTTTAGTTCATGAGTTGTCAATTGTTTTAAACGTTACCTAAAGCTGAGCCATTTTATAGTTACGAAAAACGGCTTGATATTTTTACACCATGAATTTTATGGATAATGTCACCGCTATAATTAAAACAAATCACTGAAAATCTTGTAGCATGAATATAGTATGCATCAAACATTCCTAATATTCAATATATCTTTTTGACCCTTTCAGTATCCACTCCAGTACGGTACGGACACCCATCTGTATGCAGCTATCCATTAGAATGTCAAGTAAGCTGTACTAACGGCTTGGCTAGACTAAACATCTATCATCTTCATTACCTTCTTTGAATGGAATATTTACATATTCAGTCAGACATTCCTTTTACAAGCACTTGTACATCGCTTTCGATTTATCCCAAATGTGACATGGCAACACATGTATAATTATCAAACTTTTGAACATCAGTCAAATTTAGTACATTCCTCTCATATAGGCGAGCATGTTTTTAGTTCAGCACCTGCGATCCTTGTCGCCAAAGTACGACTGTCACAGGTTCTCCTGTACCTACACATTCTACGATAACAGTACCAGTAGGCCACGCTTCAATGGCATCTCTGGCGGCACAAGGGTGAAATAAGGACGAACCCTGCGCACTGAAAAAAGTGTCATATTAATACAGGTGAATTATCACGCAATTGCTGACTCGCAGTGCATTATCGAGAAAAGAGATGTTGTTTCTACCCTAAGACACTTTAAAGTTTAAATACGAGTTCAATGTAGAAATGAATATCACTATATTTTATCAACCATGTGGTTACGGCCTACATTGTAAACTAGCAGTCTATTGAAATAATGGTTCAGGACTATTAACTAATTTGCAATACGTTATAAGAATGCAGGTCATACATGGTGGACTGAATTAATTGCAATGGAAACTATTTAGAATTGGAAAAATGAATTTTAGCAAAGTCATACATGTGGTAATTTACTTAATAGTAATAAATAAAAAAAAAACTCATTTTTGAATGCGTATTATCAAGTCGATTTAATTCATCAAAATATATCTGACACGAACTGCAAAAATCAAACAGTACGGTGATATTAAAATACGTACAAGTTAACTCTAAGATTACTTCTAGCATAAAGCATTACACACAGAGACGAATGATGCAAGTTTACTTTCGAGTTAACTGTAACAAGTGAGTAGGCATACAAGCCGTGGTTCACTTAACAGAAAGCATTTCCCACAGAGATTAAGAATACAACACTACTATCGAGTCACCTTTAACATAAACAAATGAACGTTGAGAATAAAAATACAAGTGTTCTATCGGCTTATACATTGTGTGCAAAGAGTAAATATATAAATTTCATTTGTGCGCAGCGAGTAATAATACAAGTTTGCTTTCAGGTATCTTTAACATAAAGCATTGCGTGTAAAGAGTAAAAATACAATTGTACTCCCTGGGTACCTTTAACGCAGAGAGAAAGAACAGATGTTTACTCCCATGGTATCTTTAGTACAATGGCATTGCGATGGAAGGTGTAAAAGTACATGCTATCATCGGGTTTTAGCTCATTCCCAAGTTCATGTAACCATCAGTGCTGTACAAGCAGTGTTACCGGCGCCGTGATGAAAACCAACAGAGGGGCACCAGCAGGTTCCTCACCAGCCTGGAAGTCGCCATTGATCAGATATTTGTCGCTGTTCGACGTTACAACCAACTATAAAGAAAGAGATCTGTACAAGCATTGCGTGCAGGTGAAGTCAGCTATCTGGGATCTTTGGCTTGCCAAATACGTTAACTTTAAGTTATTCTGCACGCAAATAAAGATGAAAGTATGGTATTGGTTATCAGTTACATAAAGCATTGTGCGCAGAAAATAAGAAGTCTGCTAGCATATATCTTTAACATAACATAGAAAAAGTAAAACCCACAGATCGCCAAAGAGGACACAAATGAAAATGTAGCAGGCTTGTTTACTCCGTTTGAGCCTCACTCGCGACATTGAATTCTTCAAGCGAGGAACCCATCCAGCTGGTTTACGAAAAGTCGGTGGTTCTATCCAGGTGACTGCTCGTGATGAAATAATGCACGGAGTGGCACCTGGGGTTTTCCTCTACCATTAAAGCTGCTTGAAATTAGCCATTCAACATATAAATTAATCCGGCGCACCTATTAACCTAACAATGAAACATAGAAAAAAAAAAAGTTCAAGTTTATCTTTCAAATTAAATTTATCATTAAAGATTGTGCGGGAGTATAATAAAGTTTGCTTTCGGGTATCTTTAACACAAACATTGGTAAAATTTATTGTGATCGGATTACTTTAACATAAAGGCATCAGAGAAGAGAATGAGAATCCAAATCCTTAAATACAAGATACGTCGACAAAGGGAGCACTCCTGCCGCATTTCGGCTAACTTCATATTGCCCTATCGATTGGTTCACTCATTCGACTGTGAATTTGTAAGATCACCTGGTAGAAGGTCGGTTTTCGGAAATGCCGTGTGCTGAAAAAAGAAAACAAGGGCACTTCTCTCCTAACTGGTAAGTGCATATGACATTATTGTGATCGTGCCTTAAACCAACAATTGATTAATTGTAAGCATTGCGTAAGGTGTAACAGTACAAGACTAATTGGGATATTTGTTAGCTATATGCCGGTACGTACAATTTAGTATTTGCACAGAAATAAACGAAATTTGGTATATGGCTATCAGTACAGCGTGGCACGGAAATTAGAGCGTATATCTTGCATAAAGAAAACGTAACACGTGCAATGGGACAATGTTGCATGGCTTGGTTTACACGTTGACATACTTGCGACTTGTTCTTCAAGCGGGAACCGGACAATTGGTGAAAGTGGTGTTCTATCAGGTGAGCTCGTGTAACACGGACAACTTGGGCGATTTTTCTATAAAGCTTGCTTGAAATTTGCTTTAAATATAAGGCGTGGTAACACCGGACTTTTGGACAAACAACAAAGTTTGTTTCGAATATACATTAATCATTCCGGACAGGGATATGATTGCTAAAAGCGGGTATTACACAACATATCTTTGTGATCGGTTATGTTGTTAAATAAGCGTAAGAGATGACAATTCGATATGTACTTAAAATAAAGGTAACCGGACAAATTGGTGCAATCTGATTGCTAATAATCGACGCTGGTTCCTCGGACATTTGTGAATTGTTAGCTGTTAATATTCGGAAAATGACAATGATGAATTGTGCTGTAAAGAGCGAACAGGACTTTCCTATGGTTGTCATTTATGTGTACATTGTCGTTGCTAACAACGACAATTGGTTATATTGTTGCTATAAGTAAGCGGGTAACACGGACAATTTGGTGATATTGTTGCTATAAGTAAGCGGGTAACACGGACAATTTGGTGATATTGTTGCTATAAGTAAGCGGGTAACACGGACAATTTGGCGATATTGTTGCTATAAGAAAGCGGGTAACACGGACAATTTGGTGATCTTGTTGCTATAAGTAAGCGGGTAACACGGATACTTTTGTGATATTGTTGTTATAAGTAAGCGGGTAAGACGAACAATGGCCACTTATTGTTGCGTATAAGTGCAGGGATAGACCCAGTGGTGAGGCAGTCCTTAAAGACAGCGCTCGTCCTACCTGGCTCAAAACAACATTAATATCAAAGAACATTGCTGCTGTAAGAGGTCCGATTGATGAAGATGCCAGATATACGGTGTCCGAAATAGCGTTTTTTCTTGGCAATCAACGGAGAGAACTCACGAGATTCTCAACAAGCACTTGGTTAAAGAAAGGTTTGTGACCGAGTGATGCCTCACATGTTAACAGAAAAACGAAGGCGAATAGGGTAAAACGTGCTAAAGAAACACCAGAGATGTTCTCAAATTTAGACAGTCGCACAATCTTGCGACTCCTAACAGGAGATGAGACCTTGATATACTTTGATGAGCCACAGTGTGGCGTTGACATCAGACTGTAGCTACGAAAAGGTGACCATAGACCTGTAACTGCAACAAAAATTATAAAGGTGTAAAAAGGTTTTGTATTCCATCTCAGGGGTTACTGTTGTACAATTTCCTACTCCGTCAGGAAAGTCTGTCACTGGAAAGTTTTTAAGCGACAAAGTACTGAAAGTTGTTTAACGAACAGACCAAAAATACATCAAATGACTGTCTTCGGATAAACCATGAACACGCTGCGGCACACAAAAGAGCCATTGTTCAAACGTTTCTGAGAGATGAAAAAGTGGTACAAATCAATCATCCCGCTTATTCACCAGATGAAAGTCCTTGGGACTTTCTCCTCTTTCGAATGCCGAAAAAGATGCTGGTTGGTTGCAAATATTTATCGAATAAGCCCTTAAGAGTGGTATTTTTTCAGTTACTTAATACCAACCCGTTTGGCAACTACTCTGCAGCGTCCATTGTTTTGGATTTCTCGCACAAGAGTGCGTTTCAGACGGGGGCAAATACTTTGAAAGAATTGACTTAATATTTGTTAATAGACTTCGTACCATTTTCCACCGTGAGTGTCATTATTTTTATTTATTGATAAATTTTGTCATATGACGACTGTCCATTTTTGATGGTAGAGGAAGACCCCAAATTCCCACTTGTAATGAAATAATGCACGGAAGGGAGCCACTAATGAAATAATGCACGGACGGGAGCCACTAACTTTCATATTAAGCCAGCTGGATGGCGTACACACATGAAGAATTCAACGCCCAGAGTGAGGCTCGAACCAAATCGATAAGGGGCAAGTGATTTGAAGTCGGCAACCTTAGCCACTTGGCCACGGAGGCACTATATTATTTTTAGAATGACCCTCGTAACACTACCTATAACTGGTGCATGGCAGTTATTTTGAAACACGATTGAAAAACACTAGCTGGGGCCTTGGTTATATCCATATTCTACCGTTTAGTGGGTACAAGAAAGATACAGCAATACTATCACTTGACAGAAAATTCGCGGTTAAAAATATTCATAGTTATAGCACAGATATTTAACTGTCAGTCAGGTCGTTATTTGGAAACACAAGACTCTCGCTGATGTGGGTTCAAAACCTTGCTAGGGTTGCAAAATTATTCCTGTGAGGAAGCCATCCGATTGGCTTACGGGAGATCGTTGGAAAAAATGCACAGAGAGGCGCCTTTTCCACCTCTGTCAAAAGATTGAGAAGTCATATTTCATGTACCTAAATTGTGTCGATATATGACACAATAACAAGAGCCCGATATGAGCCCAATTCGCTCACCAGAGTAAGTCATGGACCTCGAATTGCTCCTAAAATCATTAAAAACTGATTAAAGTTGTTTTGGCTAATTACAGGTATTACTGGGGCGGCCTTAGAATGCAAAACCGTAAGGGCAAAAAAATAGACAAGAGGCAAAACTAAGAATGCTTATTATACCATTTATGCTTTTAAAAGACCAAGTTTATAGCACATCTTTCAAGTGGTTCATGAGATGAGATTTAAGATTTTTCTTATTTATCTGCAATAAGCGGAACAATTTGAAAAAATAAAATGCAGTTACATGTAACCGTTTGAGCACACTTTATGGAGCCCAACCAAGTGGCTACAGACTAAATTTGATGAATTCCATCAAGTGGCTCATGAGAACAAGCTGCTTAAAAGTGTTTTGTTATATAAAGCTCTGGCGGTCCATAAAAGGGAATAAGTAGAAAATTTATAACACAATCGAGAGAGATTCACGTAAGGATGCTATAGGCCAAGTTTTATGTAGTTCTACTGAGACGTTCATTACAAGTCATTAAGTTGTTTTTACCGGTATTTCTAGTTCTGGTGTTCCATGCATGGATGGTACTGACCAAGTTTGAATTTATTCTGACCTGAAATATCAGAGAAGTAGCTTTTAAATAAAAGAAAAAAATCATACATGATATAAGGGCGATAGATGCTGTCCCATCCACCTATACCAATAGCTCACCCTAAAAAAGTTCAGGGGAGCAAAAACAACGATTTAAATATCATTGTTATACACCACGTTGGGCCTAGGTTTAAGTGAATTCTTGTAAAAGAGGATAAAAACATGAACATTAAACCTGCTGTTGTGACAGTAAATTGTCAGTTGACACGGGTAAGATTATTGTGCTTAGAATAAAAATATTTAATACGAAAATGATATATCAGACTGTCTATATTTTAAAGAACCGTCAAAAGAAATTTGAATTCTTTTGACGAAAGCCGTTGTTTTATACAAAATGTCATTTGAGCAAGCTATATTTAATTGCAATACATTTTGATTTTTCATGCATTATCATTATTTAAAACATTTATCTCCTGTATGTCTTCTCATATGTCTCTTCAAATCATAATTTAGATAGCATACATAATCACAAACATCACATTTTATACATTTCTTTTCTGTATGCATTTTCATATGTCACTTCAGATTATCACTTTGATTACATGCAAAATCACAAACATCACATTTAAAGGGGATTTCTCCAGTATGTATTCTCATATGCCTCTTCAGATAATTATTTTGATTGCATGTAAATTCACAAACGTCACATTTAATGCTTTTTTTCTCCTGTATTTTCTTTCATATGTCTCTTCAGATCACTAAGTCTAATGCATCCAAAGTCACAAACATCACATTTTAAACATTTCTCTCCTGTATGTATTTGCATGTTTTTTCAGATCACTACCTTGAGCACACGTACAGCCACAAACATCACATGTAAAGCGTTTGTTTCCTGTATGTATACTCATATGTATTTCCAGACTACTCCTTACATTACATGCATAATCACAAAGTTCACATTTAAATGGTTTTTCTTCTGTTTGTATTCTCATATGCCTTTTCAGACCACTGAACCTATTGCATGCAAAATCACAAACATCACATCTTACGCATTTCTCTCCTGTATCATGTGTATGTATGCTCATATGTCCCTTCAGATCACCCTTTTAAAAAACAAGCATGCGTTTACATTTTTCATGCATTATTATTATTTAAAACATGTCTCTCCTGTATGTCTTTTTATATGTTTCTTCAGATCACAGCTTTGATTACATATATAATCATAAACATCACATTTTATGCATTTTTTCCTTTATGTATTTTCATATATCTCTTCAGACTATTACTTTGTCTACAAGCATACTGCATACATACTCACAAAAATCACATTTAAATGGGGTTTATCCTGTATGTATTCTCATATGCCTCTTCAAATAAAAGGTTTGATTGCATACATAATCACAAACATCACATTTTATGCATTTCTTTCCTGAATGCATTTTATATGTCTCTTCAGATTATTACTTTGATTACATGCATAATCACAAAAATCACATTTAAAAGGTGTTTCTCCTGTATGTATTCTCATATGCCTAATCAGATCACTATTAGTATTTCGATTGCATGCAAATTCACAAACATCACATTTTATGCATTTTTCTCCTGTATGTATTTTCATATGTGTCTTCAGATTATGAATTACTTTAAATGCACATTCACAAACCTCACATTTAAAACATTTCTCTTCTGAATGTACACTCATGTGTGTTTTTAGAGTACTTCTTTGATTACATGTATAAACACAGAGATCACATTTAAATGGCCTTTCTCCTGTATGTGTTCTCATATGTCTCTTCAGACTACTACTTTGATTACATGCATAATCACAAACATCACATTTAAAACATTTCTCTCCTTTATGTATTCGCATATGTTTTTTCAGATCATTACCTTGAACACACGCAAAATCATAAACATCACATGCAAAGCGTTTCTCTCCTGTATGTCTGCTCAAATGTCTATTCAGATCACCACTTTGACAACAAGCATAATCACAAATATCACATTTAAAGCATTTTTCCCCTGTATGTATTCTCATATGTACCTTTAAATTGTAGCTTCGACTAAATTCCTTGTCACAAATACCACATGTAAACCGTTTCTCTCCTGTATATATTGTTACATGCCTCTTCACAGCATTGCTTTGAGTAAATACACAATTGCAAACACCGAATTTACAGCATTTCTCTTCCATATTACTTATTTTCTTGTGTCTCTTCACACAAATGTTTTGCTCACGTTAGTAGTAGCCACAAACATCATATCAAAAGTAAATCTCTCCTGTATATTTTGTTACATGTTTCTTCAGATCAAGCCCCTACTATTTGTGTAACTACAACCACTATATTGAAAGTTGTGTGTTTTATTCTGTTCATTTGGTGTTTAACAGTTCTGTTGCAGTCAGTGGTATTGTACAATTTCTGACTGTCACTCTGAAACAATTTCTATATGTCCTCATATACAATTTCTAAATGTCCATCTTCTGCAGCTTCTTTTCTGTGGTCTCTAGTATAGTTAGATTTTGACTTTTAGTATCTGTACTTGTTTCCGCACTTTGTGCTAACTTTTCCTGAAGCTGCCTGATACAGATGATGGTATCTACAAATGACTTGTTTTGCTGACATCTTCATATTCCTACAATATATAATATTGTATGGAAATTTACATAAATTTACATAAATAAAACAAGTATTAATTGAACATCAGAAAAAAACACAGACTGTCATATAGGGATATAGCAGAAAATAAACCAACTTCTAAATTATTTTGGTCAAAACCACGAACTTTCGTGTCGACAATTCTCTTTTTGCTACCATCTACGATTGTAGGAATTGTGAAATAAACGTTTATAATCGATATCATGAGACTGATATCTCATTAAATAGAGCTAAATGTTGCTTAAACATTAATTATGATTATTAATCAATTCACAAGTAGATGGATGTATACATCATTTATATCAAACAGCATAAATTTTCAGTCAAAATAGAAACCTTTCTTATGCCAAAACTTCTTTAATCTGAATATATTGTCTGGTTTGAACATGCTCTGATTAGAGATATTCTACTGTATCACACTTTTTAAAAAATACCTCTGTGTCATAAAAATGAATGGTTATCTCTTTGCATTCCTTATATAGTTCTATGTCGTTTTCTAGAAATTTTGTGTAAATCTACTTATTCCGATGCCATTTATTTTCAGAAATCAAAATCACTAAAATGCTTCAGTTGGAAAACTTCAAAAAATGCTATATGAGTACAATACAAGAGAATGTGATTTGCAATTTAAAGGCTCTATAACTGATAGTGAAAATAAAAGAACATGTAATATTGATTTATCAACTAGAAGATGCTTTTGTAGAAAAGCGAATGTCTCCACCAATGCAAAACCGTATAAGCAAGAAGTCAACAGGGGATAGGAGCGGACGTCAAACAGACACTGATGGTTTGCTACAAGAGGGATCATCTACTAGGCATGTCCAAGCATCCTAGTAGGTTTCAACATTCTGGGACTGATGGTTCTTAATTATGAACTGGAAACTATTTTCTATGTTCAGTCACTGTGACCTTGTCCTTTGATTGAGTGACCACAAAATCAGCAGGGGGTCATCTACTCTATATGTCTAATCATCCTATTAAAAGTCAACATTCTGGGTCAAGTAGTTCTCACTAACTGACAGTCAGACTGGAATGTGTTTTCGATGTTCAGCCCACAGTGACCTTGACCTTTCATGACCCCAAAAATAGAAAGGATCATCTACTCTGTAAGGCCTATCACTCTATGAAGTTTGGAGGTCCTAGGTCAAATGATTCTCAAGTTACTGACCGGCAACGGATTTCTATGTTCTGTCCGCTACTGAGTCAGGTGGTTCTCAAGTCACTGACCAGAAGTGGTTTCCATGTTCGTGCCCCTGTGACTTTGACCTTTAAAATCAATAGGGGTTATCTACTTTGCAAATTATGATGTTTCAACAGTGTGGGGTTGTTATCAAGTTATTGATCAGAAATGTTTTTCCATATTCAAGCCCCTGTTACTTGACCTTTAACAGAGCGACCCTAAAATCAATAGGAGTCATTTACTCTGCATGATAAACCAAATTATTAAGTTTCATCATTCTGGGTCAAATTGTTATTAAATTATTGATAGGAAATGGTTTTCCGTATTCAAGCCCCTGTGACCTTGACCTTGAACAGAGGACCCTGAAATTAATAGCGTCATTTACTCTGAATAATCAATCATCCTATGAAGTTTCAACATCCTTGGTCAGGTTTTCTTTTTTGTTTGGAGATTAACGCCGTTTTTCAACAGTAATTCAGTCATGTAACGGCGGATAGTTAATCTAACCAGTGTTCCTAGAATCTGTACCAGTACAAACCTGTTCTTCGCAAGTAACTGCCAATTTCCCCACATGAATTATCAGAGGTGGAGGACGGATGATTTCAGGCACAATGTCTTTTATCAAATCGTCATGGAGAACATACGCCCCATCCGGGGATCGAACTCGCGACCCTGCGATCTTTGGACCAACGCTCTTCCTACTGAGCTAAGCGGGCGGGCGCTGGGTCAGGTGGCTCTCATGTTACTAACTGGTAATGGTTTTCCATGTTCGGGAACCTGTGACCTTCACCTTTGATCCAGTGACCTAGGTCGGTCAGTCGGTTAATTTCTTTTTTTTTTTCAAACTTGATCAAGTTAAAGAATCTTCATCATCAACCTATTGCTGTTTAAACATTAACATCCTTTCTTTTTGGAAACTGAACACATCAATAAAGTACTAAATACTAGAATGAAAAATATATTCAACACAACCCATTTCAGAGACGATTACTGGCCTACAGAAACAAATTAAAGGCGCTCGCGATAGTTTTTCCGGACGGGTCGATATTTACCCCAACCCCGTGCCAATTTGGTTCGGTGTAGCTCATTGCAGAGCTGGAGCGGTCTTCTGCGCATGCCCGGAAGTGATTATCTTATGCGCAAATTATTGCATGTTCGCACGCATTTAGTGTATAATATGTATGATATACTGACTAGAGGTTAGGGTTAGTATCACCATGGTTACAAAATATATACATTTAAAGTACTTTTAGCTCAAATTGCGTCAATCCGGCATATACCGGAGTCTGTAATTTATACCAGCGCTCGAACTCTGCATTGAGTCAAAACCGTTTCTAATCCCGTACCGTACCCATACCGTAAATCCGTATTCGTAAACTATAGGTTTTGTTTGGAGAAAGGCGAAAACTTACATCGTTCTATGACATCAAAATACTGCAGAAACACGTTAAAATCCGCTTATTAAAAATTCTGCCGTTTGATAATTTGATATATCTCTGAGTCAAACACTGAAAGAGTTTCCGTGGAATTTGTCGAGAAGCCTTTAACCTGTACTCTTCAAACTTAGTGGGATGACTGGCTAAATGGAATGGAAAACACCTATTGCTTTTAAGACCAATATTTTCAAGGTAAAGGATGCGGCAGCCGAAATGATGAAATGATTTCTTCCTATAGGAATCCAGAAAAAAAGTTTCTACAATCACACTTTCAGCGAGTTTATTCCAAATGTTCCTAAGGTGAGCGACTTTGGGCCATTTGATCCTCATGTTAAATATCTCTGCTTTAAGCTGTGGACAAATACTGAATACTGTCAATAGTTTGGCTGAATATATGCCCTTGCTGGAAATAAAAACTGATTACGTCTTCCGTTGTATAAATGTCCACCACACCCCACCTCGTTGTTATTTGATTTAAGCGAAATCTAATATGGTGACCTATCAATTTTCTTTTTGTTTTAGACTAGACATAATCAAAGGTATGTGCAGAGTTTGATTTAATTCTATTATGTGAAACTCGATAAAATAGCAAAGTACCAATACTGTAACAATTAAAAAAAATAAATGTTCAAGCAAAAATAGCCCTTAAGGTTACTGCTGTAACAATCTTTCCTTTCTTTAACAACTGCACATGGACCAAAACACTTCCTGTAAACTTTGTTGACTCCAGGTCAAATAATTTTTAGAAGCTACGCGCGACAAACATTCAACATGACGCAATTTTTTAACTAATCCAGGGGCCATAACTCCTACAAACTGAATGAATCCGACGCGAAACCCCAGGTGCACAACTGCACAGGCTGACCAACATTCCTGTAAACTTTGGTGACTCTACGTCAAATACTTTAGGAGCTACGCGCGACACATTAAAATGACCAATTTTTTACTAAGTCAGGGGCCATAACTCCTACAATAATGAACAAATCCGGACGCGAAACCCCAGGTGCACAACTACACAAGCTGACCAACATTCCTGTAAAGTTTTGTCACTGTACTTCAAATACTTTTGGCTACGCGCGACACAAATTTCGAAGACGGACGACAAAGAAATCTATAGCCACCCACATCAATGAAAAATCAGCATATATCAGTGAGCAAATAAATTGAAACATAAGCTGTGACCTAGTATTTTTTATTCATTTTTTACATACAAACATAACATGATTTTAAATATAGACATTCATCAAATCTATTAATGGGAAAAAATACGAAACTATAAGCGAGCTCTTTAAATTCAAAGCTCTGGCAGCATGCACTTTCATTGGTCACGAGATCAATTTTGCTCCATTCATTAAATGTAACAATAATGCTGACACAAAATATACATCAAACTAAATTTAGCAAAAAAAGTGACTAACAAAATGGTTCTCAATTCAGGCATTTTTTTTCGAGCTTTGTTTTTCATTTTTGGAACTCTCGTTAACTGCAGTGCATTCTATTTCTTTTTGCGGTTTAGTTTAGGCACGTATGCAAAACGGCCATTACAAGTATATGCATTTTGGTCATAAAATGTTGACATTTTGTAGAACGATATTGTGAGAAATATCATCCTAAAACGAGAAGAAGTGCACTGTGTATAGATTAATTATGTTTAATTATACATGATTTGTTCGGTTTTTTCAATATATCATTTTTAGATGCGTCACCAAAAGTTAAAAGCAGAAACATACAGAATATTTCTGATTTCTAGTCATATGCATGCATTATAAGGCCATTTTACAGTTGACATTCATGGCGGGAAAATGAAGGAATCACATCGGTCTCAACGTTTTATCGAATCTACTGAAGACAATTGGGATACAGTGAATAATCGGCGGCACGATTCCATTACATCAGAACATTCTTTCGGTGATCAACGACGCTGTCAATGAAACTTAAAGCATGATCCTGACACTGCAAATTCAATGAAAAGATACATGACAAAAAGAAAATTTAATGAACAGAAACAAAAAAAAAAGATCATATATTGGGTCAATTTTTTTTTTCCACTGGCGCAATTCTGGTGGGTCGGGTGGAAGCGGCAAACAAATAAAATAATTTAGGCCTATCTCCTAGGATCGCGTCAAAGTGGTTGGACTAAAAGAAAAGGAAAACAATCGGATGAACGTTGGTGTCTTAGTCAAACTAATTTGACGCGATCCTAGGAAATATTGCATACGACAAAATATGGAGTGGAGTCATGGAGTGAAATTTTAGAGTGACCTTGGACAGAAACAATGGAGTGAGATCTTGGGTTAAAATCATGTTTCGTTTTTTTATCAGATATATTGATTACATGATGAAGGTCATAAAGAAGGAAAGTGGTGGAACGAGAATGTTGTTGGAAATAGCTAAGCTATTGATGATGATGAATAATTATGATAGTTTTTGTACCATTTTTGATGATGACGTTTATGCGAAGTATGCTGAAATTATCTTTGTCAATGTTTTGATAATGCTGATGATGAAAATGCAGTTGGTGATGTTAATAGCTCTGATGATGATAATGTTTTTTTAATAAAAAAAGGGAGGGAAAAGAATGGCATGTAGTTATGCCGCTTCTTTATGATGATTTTGTTTTGATTTTTATTGCTGCTTGCTGCTGTCGATGATGATAATGATGGTGATGATGATGATTTTTATGACAGGATGTTTTTGACGATGATGTTGATACTGATGAAGATATTTTAATTATTATGTTGTCAATATATGTTGAAATAAGAATGACATGAACATGTGATGAAAGTCTTATTAAAACATTTGTTTTGAAGTGTTACTTTCAATTAAATGTAATAATTGTGTATCATTTTTTAAATCACCATCATCATTTACATCAGCATCAGAAAAATCCTCATGGTATCTTACAAATATTGAACTGGAACTCTCATGACTGGAACTTTTTAAATTTTTTCTAATTTTTTTTATATCAGATTTGAATTTCTCTGCATATTTGTACGTTTGAAAACATTAACCTTGCTATATCATAAATCAAACACACTGGGCTTATCAATGCAAGTCAAAGCATTATTCCACTGCTGCTTTATCTCAAGTCTAACTACCATGTATTCTGATCATAAAAATATATAAACTTTGCCATTGCTATGGAAAAGAGACCATTAGAAGGTTTTAAGGTCAATTATTTTGTCATTCCCACACATTTCAGTCGTTACACCTGCAAATTGTTTCTTTATTTTTAAGCTTTATAAAATACATTCAATATGTAATTCTTTATGCTTTGACACATAGAAGTGTCGTAGAAACCTGAAAAAATTGTTTTAATTAATGTCATCATCATCATCAGCAGCAGCAGCATCACCACCACTACTATCATCACAACCGCCACAACAATCATTATCTACATTTTTATCACCGCCACCACTATCATTAACATCACCACTATCATCACAACCATAACGACAATCATCATCATTACAAACACTATCATCACTAACAGCAACATTATCTTCAAGATCATCATCACCACCATCATCATCAACATTATCATCTTCATAACAACTACAGTGGTCACCATTATCATCAGCAACACTAAGAATACCAGGTAATTATCGTTTCCATTACCATAGTTATCATTAACATCATCATCATCATTGTCATCAATATCATTATAATCGTCATCATCTGTCAAGATCATTATCACCACCATCGTCATCAATAGTATTATCTTCATCACTACCAACGTGGTCACCATCATCATCACCACCAAAAACAACACCCGGTAATAATCGTTATCATTTACATCATCATCAATCACCACTGTAATCATCACCACTGTCATCAATATCATCATTTTACTCATCATCATCTGTCAAGATCATCATCAATATTATTATCTTCATCACTACCACCGTGGTCACCTTCATCGTCACCAACACCATCAATACCAGGTAATCATCGTTATCAATACCATTGTTATCATCATGAACATCATCATCACAATCACCACTGTCATCAATATCAGCATTATCATCATTCATTCTACTGATGTTTTGCTGATGAACAAGATGAAAAACGGATGTGGTCGGAAGATAACGGTTTGTTGTTGTTATTGTTGTTGATGATGACTATAGTGATGGAAGTGTTTGTATTGTTGTTAATAATAATGGCGGTGATTGAAATTTGAACAATTCTTTTCCTTTAGGGTGTTTTATTATTTTGTCTATCAAGGGTGATAAAATGGTTTTCAGGATATCAATGATGACAATAATGAAGACAGTCACATAATTGGTGATATACATTTTCATCCTAAAGCCACGAATAACAATCAATAGTTTTTGTTGTAAACATAATTATATAAAACAAATCATCATCATTCCCATATTCAAAACTATAACTACCAGTCTCACTTTATATTAAATTTGATTCTCCAAACGAACAATCACCATTCTTACCACAGTTTGCAACAGCAACAGCAACATATGTGGCAGGAATGACTTTTTCTAGCCTTATCTTACACATATATCCTAATATATACTGTTTAAAACAACAATTAAAGTTTGTTGTATAGCTAGCAGTCGGTATTCTGAACCTTGTAATAGTCTTAATATTATTGAAACACTGTTAAGTTAAATAAGCTTGTGCACTTTCAAATGTAATTTTGCTTATAACTTTATTATAGATATTAGTGCATTTTGCTAATTACAGTATTCGTTCTACTTAAATTTATACAACCTTATTTTGGGTAATAGGTTTACACTATCATGTACATGCTATACTTATCATATTGAAATCACTCAGGTGTAACTTTAGCATACAGTCATGTAAGGGTTGATACAAATGTTTACATAAGCTTGACCATTCTTTTGTATTGTTAATGCAACAGGTAATAATTTCACTTTTATGAATTTATTGAACACTGCAATTTTTCTGCATGGGTTTTTCATGCGTTTTATCAATGCGAGGGTATATAAGCCCTAATTTTGGCAGTCTCTGTGCTAGTGTTCACAGACTCTCGACAGGTAACTTCTACCTTTAGTCAGAGCCTAGCCATTTCCCCCTTACTGTCTTTGGGTATATTTTTTCCTTTTGGACCGGGATCTAAACTTAAAGACAAAATTATTTAAAATTACGTTAGCTACGTTAGGTATAGGACTTTAATTTCTGTAGGTTGTAATTATGGCTTAGTTGTTTTGAACATTGTGAACTGAAAATGTATAAACTGTTACTGATGTATTTTGTCTATGATGTGAAACGAGCCATGTGAAAATAATAAAATACATCTTGAACCCGGTAAACCGCTTTTGTGTTCCTTGTAGTTTAGTGAACTTTAAAATCTAACAGAGTAACCTGGGCATAGTAGTAAATACTGCTACACATACATTTATCATTACTGTATTTCGTCTTATGAAATTTCACCAGTAATACCACTGCTTAATCTTAATAACTTTTCAAACTTTGAATAAAAATCGTATTCAATTTGACTTCAAAACCTCACTCCAAAATTAGTCTCCAAGGTCACTCCAAAAAAACCTACTCCATGACTCCACTCCAAGACTCCACTCCATATTTTGCTGTATGCCAGGAAATATTGAGATAATAATTATATTCCCCACTCGCGTCAATAACTCGAAAGACCAAAATAGTTGAAGCAATTTCCAATGAAATTTTCATCGCTGCCGACTTTTTACATGCTTTAGGTTTAAATACTGATAATTTCACGCATTGGCCATAAATTAAAAAACAAGAGGGTCATGATGATTGATGACCCTGGATCGCTCACCTGAGTAATATGAGCTACATGTTTCAAATGTCAAACTGATGATTTTTAGAACTTTTTTGGAAAATTTTCCGATGTACAATCAAGTAACCCCTGGGGCTGGGTCAATTTGACCCTGGGGGGTCAAGATTTAAACAAATTCTGTAGAGGTTCACTAGGCAATGCTACATGTCAAATATATAAGCTCTAGGCCTTCTGGTTTATTTTTAGAAAATTTTGAAAATTTTCCGATGTACTATCAAGTAACCCCTGGGGCTGGGTCAATTTGACCCTGGGTGGTCAAAATTTGAACAAATTTTGTAGAGGTCCACTAGGCAATGCTACATGTGAAATATCTAAGCTCTAGGCCCTTGGTTTATTTTTAGAAAATTTTTGAAGATTTTCCTATGTAAAATAAAGTGACCCCTGGAGCAGGGTCAATTTTGATCCCAGGGGTCACGATTTGAATAAATTTTGTAGAGGTCCATGAGGCAATGCTACATGTGAAATATCTAAGCCCTAGGCCTTCTGGTTTATTTTTAGATTTTTTTTGAAGATTTTCCTATGTAAAATCAAGTGACCCTTGGGGCGGGGTCATGATTTGAACAATTTTAGTAGAGGTCCACTAGGCAATGCTACATGTCAAATATCTAAGCTCTAGGGCTTCTGGTTTTTGAGAAGAAGATTTTTTAAGATTTTCCTATGAAAAAATCAAGTGACCCCTGGGGCGGGGTCAATTTTGACCCCAGGGTCATGATTTATATAAATTTGATTAGGCAATGCTTCAAACCAAATATCTAAGCTCTACGGCTTCTGGTTTTTGAGAAGAAGATTTTTAAAGTTTTTCCTTTCGGTTGCCATGGCAACCAGAGTTCTGCATGGAATTTAATTCTTTGAACACTTTGACAGGGGGCCACCCAAGGATCATTCCTCTGAAGTTTGGTGTAATTATGCCCAGTGGTTTTCAAGAAGAAGATTTTTTTTAGAAAATGTTGATGGACACACGACGCACGACTGACGACGGACGACGGACATTGAGCGGTCACAATAGCTCACCATGAGCCTTTGGCTCAGGTGAGCTAAAAATTACATGTATCGAAAGGGGATTCAATAGGAGAGATCGTGTTTGTATACAAATAAATGGTATTTTCTATTTCTAGAACTGATAAGACAAATATCAAGTGGGCAGACGCCGAGCGTCCATGTTTTTTTGTAAACAGTGATGTTTTTCTAAGGGCTTAAACTTTCTTAAGTCACAAATGATATCAGTATTTTTTGATCAATGGAAAGGATATAAAACAAGTAATCTACTGATTACTTTTAAGTACGATTTCGAAGTAAAATGGGTTAATCATGAACGCTTAACTTACAGTGTTTCTTCTAAAAGTTTGGAGCATCGCTAAGCCGCTATTAAAATCGCATGTCATTTAAAATGGTTAGTCATTAGCAGCTATTAAAATCGTATGTCATTTAAAATGGTTAGTCATTTTAAAAAGATCTTTGAATAAGAAGATATGAAAATCGCAAGCATTTTAGAACTTTTTGAATTTTTAAAATCTATAAACACACTGGCCATAGCTTTCGCAGAAGCGGTGGTTCCAACGCCGTGGCGGTGGAGGATTCGTCGCAGAAGCGGTGGAGAAAAATGGCCGACTGACTAAATTTATGCTGTCATCGGTAAGTTTTCTAATGTTGAGTTTTTCACGTTTGACTGAAAACAACCAGTGAGACAGGAGCCCACATGTGTACTGTTCCAACCACAAACACTTGCTCAGTGCAATTCTTTGTCATTAATGTAAACACTTCTGTGCAGTTTGACGAGGGACAGCCGTTTTTGTAGATTTCCCATTAAAAATGGTAAAATCTTGTACAAGACGACCCCTGAGCACGTTTGCAGCAAATCGTAATTATGGCACTGTCAAGCAAAACTTTCTTTGTAATAGGTGAAATTTCATTACAGGCATATGAAAAAAATCGACTAAAAATGATGCCAACGCAGTGTGCGGTGGGTACAATTGCAACGCACTACGGTGGATCTTGTTTCGTTATGGACTTTTAAGGTAGTTCTGCACGTTTGGATCGATTTTTTTCTACAATGTAGAATTTAATTAAACTCTGATTTTTCAAAACTTTAGAGTATACGTAGAAAATTCAGCAAATAAAAAGGATAAGGTCGTGTGCTTGATTTTTCGTTAGACTGATTTGAAAAATTTGGACTTCACGCAATATTTCATAATGGGAGTCTTTGGAAAAATCATTACTTTCATAACATTTACACGAATAGAAATTTTTCTACAATGTAGATTTTGATGAAATTTCTTACAGCTGTAAATAAACACATGGCCTATAATTTGGTGAAATAAAATGTACAGGTCCGTGTGCTTCTTTTTGAGATATTTGACCATGATTAAAGTGAACCGGACATTTCACGCCTAATTTTAAGACATTATTTTGATTATTTTAATGTGTAATATGTTTTAATATCATATTTTGACTAGAAATATAGCAGCAGTGTTATTGTAATAAATTTACTCACATGTTTCAAATAATTCATAAAATGATTTTCATTTCCGTACGCCGAATCCAGGCATTATTCTACGTTTTTCGGATAAATGACGTTACGACATCACTTCCGGTTTATCAAACGTGCAGAACTACCTTAACTTAAGTAAACAGCATTTTCCTGGGATTTTGATTGGGGAAGGTCCATGAAATCACACTGACATCAGACAGCAATAAAAACTTAAAGTTTAGTAATAATATATTATTGATTTGCTCTTCCGTTCTGTAGAATGCACACACGAAAAGCTTTATGTTAAACCGTAACTATTTTACTAAATCAACTGCCAAATAATAACGCCAAATTCTTTCGTACTAAATGCACCTCAAGTATGATTATTCATATTAACACTTGAAGGTTTTCTTCATTTTCCTTTTCCCTTATTATATACAAAATATCAACTGACAATATCGATTGTTTGATTAAATGCTTACCACATGCGACTTTTACATCAAAGAACAGACCAACTTATCTAATATACAAACTGACAGGGTTTCTGCTGTCCCTTATTTTTGTTCGGCCACATAATATCGAAGTCGGTACGCATTGGGATGGGGGCAGGGGAGTATTCTCCAACACACTGCACATGCTGCAACCATTTGTCATTTTTATAGGTTTTTAATCATGTTTTAGCATATTTAAGTATGTTCTCAGCTGTAATTTCTCTTCAGTTGTTATAATAAGAATAACTGAAATGAGTTGATTCTTTGCCATCCTCTTGGCACTAGAACAGGGAGTTAAAGGTCTCTTAATATGTTTGACTGGCGCTGTGACAGTTTTCAGAGGAGAATTAAGTTTTTGTCTTTCATTTATTGTAACATTTCTTTCTGCTTGTCTGTTGTAAGTTGTTTGTACTGTGTTTCTCCGTTTATCTTTCAATGTTAAACTTAGCCTTAAATCATCCAGATAAACATTACTGAAGATAAGGCCATGAATGTGGCGTACAGTGTTAACAAGCTTTTTCTTTGATTTGACCTGGTGACCTAGTTTTTGACCCCACATGACAAAGTTTCGAATTTGACCTAGCGATTATTAAGATAAAAATTCCATGCACAGTGTGCCTAATCACGTGACCGCGATACGTCATTTTGAGCTCGAAAGGTAAACAAAAATTGAAAATCAGGGCGTAAGTTTTTTCATCTATATATGGTGTTTATATCATGCATATGATTCTAAACCTATTTTAAAGTGCTATCCCCGGTACTACGATTCCCCATCAAAAGCTTTTCGTTTTAATGCTCTTCCTGTTCAACTGACTTGCACATTGAGCGCATACTGTCGAAAAAGGTTGAACAGGAATAGCGTTTAAACGAGAAGGTTTTGGCGGAAAAATTGTAGTACCGGGGGTAGCACTTTCAAATAGGTTTCGAATGATGTACATGATATTAACACAATATATTGAATAAAACACTTACGCCCGGATTTATAAGTTTCCACTTTCACTTTCGAGCTCAAAATGATGTAGCGCGATCATGTGATTGGGCATACATATGCAAGTTTGTATCAAATCCAAGCGTAAATGAAACCTAATATGGGTGAGAGGGCCAAAATAGAAAATTTGCACCTTTCAGGTGTAGTATCTCTTGAACATATGGCTGGTTTTCTAGCTGGTTTTCAATAGGAACCGAGAACTTAGGCCAAAATAAAAAATATGTGTGGTTCAGGTAACCCGACCGACCCTATTTTTTACCGCCAACCGTAAGACTTTTTATCGCTTTTTGGAACGAAGATTGGTTGTGGTTACGAATTTGCATGGGACGAAAAATATCGAGTACGAATTGAAACGCTTTGAAGAAAGCTTCTATCGATAGATAATCCGATATTTAGTAATACACAAAGATAATACGCGAAGACAATATGCCAACGTGTCAATATCGAATTACACCTCGGGCTTAATTTAAAACTTCGCGGAGAGCTGCTAGAGTGTTCCTTTAAGCAAGAACGATTATCAGTTAACCTGATGCGCCAAACTTCGCCCCGCCTACTTGTATGAAAGCAAATGGAACGAAATATCTGCTGCGCGCTTCGTCTAAAGCTCCGCCCAATTTCTTGATGCATTATGCGCTTCGTCGGTAATGGTCGGTCAGGAGAACGTAAAAAAAATCTGGAAATATTGATAAGTCGAAGCGCTCATGAAGAATTAAAAATGCGCGATCGTAAAATGTGTTAAATAAATCTACGCGTTCCGTGAAATGTGTTAAATAAATCTACGCGTTCGTAACATTTCAGTCGTGTTCCATTTCAGTCGTCGCATTCGTAAAATTTCAGTGAAGAATCTTTGAGATACAAATGAACTAAAGCAGTTTGTTTGGTTCTTTCACGTGCCCAATGTAAATCACTGATACACGGGGATGAATTTTTAAAAGCCCCACCCAAGAGCTTCAAAACAAAGTGCTAGTCATACCTTTAGGTGGTATTTTCGCTATACTACGGAACAGAAATTGAAATATATATATAATAAACTTTTAAGCATTTAAAAAGTTTTTTAAAAGTCATAAAATAAAATTAAAACTATTTTTGATTCAATATGATATTAGGATGTACATGTTCAAGAGCAAATTGAATGGTTAAAGTATCAAATGAAAAAGAGTTTTAAAAAAACAAGAGATCACAGAGTGATCTTGGCGCCCACCATTGAGCAATTTTTGAGTGTTCCAATTTCAAGACTAGCTCAATATCAAAATCAAGGTCAAATTTCATTTCGGTACATAACACTGTGCATGTGGTCCATACATGTGGTCCAAATTTGAAAGCTGTAGCTTGAGAAATGTGAAAGTAGATCACAAGATCAATTTCAAGGTCAAAGTTCATTTCAGTAAACAAAACTATGCATGTGCTTCAAATCTGGAGGCTGCAGCTTGAGAAATGTGAAAGTAGGTACTAGGTAAAAATCAATGTCAAATTTCAATTCAGAACACAAAAATACGCATGTGCTCCAAATTTGAAGCCTGTAGCTTCAGAAATGTGAAAGTAGGTCACTAGGTCATTCTCAAGATCAAAGTTCATTTCGGTACACAAAACTATGCATGTGGTCCTTTGAAGGCTGTAGTTTGAGAAATGTGAAAGTAGGTCAACAGGTCAAAATCAAGGTCAAATTTCATTTCAAAACACAAAACTATGCATGTGGTCCAAATTTGAAGCCTGTATGTTCAAAAATGTGAAAGTAGGTCACTTGGTCAATGTAAAGGTCAAAGTTTTTTTCAGTACACAAAACTATGCACATGGTCCAAATTTGAAGGCTGTAGCTTGAGAAATGTGAAAGTAGGTCACTAGGTCAAAATCAATGTCAAATTTCATTTCGGAACACGAAACTATGCATGTGGTCCAAATTTGAAGCCTGTACCTTCAAAAATGTGAAAGTAGGTCACTAGGTCAATGTCAAGGTCAAAGTTTTTTCCTGTGCACAAAACTATGCATGCGGTCCAAATTTGAAGGCTGCAGCTACAGAAATGTGAAAGTAGGTCACTAGGTCAAAATCAAGGTCAACTTAAGTCAAGGTTCATCTTGCCACTCAAAACTATACATGTGGTCCAAATTTGAATATTTTAGGTTATTGACAAGAAGATTTTAAAAGCTTTTCCCTATAGAAGTCTATATGAACCATGTGACCCTAGGGGGATAATTTGAACAAACTTGGTAGAGAACCACTAGTTGATGCTACATTACAAATATCAACGCCTTAGGCCTTGTGGTTTGGACAAGAAGATTTTCCCAATATAAGTTACCATATGACCCCAAGGGCGGGGCCATATTTGACCCTAGGGGGGTAATTTGAACAATCTTAGTAGAAGACCACTAGATGATGTCACATACAAAATATCAAAGCCCTTGGCCCTGTGGTCTTGGACAAGAGGTTTTTCAAAGTTTTTCCCTATATAAGTCTGTATAAACCACGTGACCCCCAGGGCGGAGCCATATTTGACCCCAGGGAAATAATTTGAATCATCTTGGTAGAGGACCACTAGATGATGCTTCATACCAAATATCAAAGCCCTAGGCTCTGTGGTTTTGGACAGTAAGATTTTCAGTTTTTCCCTATATAAATCTATGTAAATTACAGAAATAAACAAAGGGCCACTCAAAAATTGTTGAACCAGTCTGATATTCAGGGGGACACAACTAGGGTACCAATACACCATTCTGACAAAGTTTGGTCAAAATCCCCCCAGTAGTTTCTGAGGAGATGCGATAACGAGAAATTGTTAACGGACGGACTGATGGACCACTGACGCAGAGTGATCTGAATAGCCCACCATCATTCTGATGATGGTGGGCTAATAATGGCTACTAATTCTGGCACTCTTGGCTATAAAATGTTTTTGCAATTGGTTAAAGTCATGGCTACAAGCAGGGAGGCTTCAAATGACATCTCTTAAACTAGCCTAACTCATCTGGCTTATTGGAATGACTTTACAATGTATTTTATGATCTGATATTTTATAGTTGTCATCCCTGTGACAGAGACAGCGACAGTCAAAAGTTATCATGCTGTCCCGAAACGTCCTATTATTTGGACTACTCTTAACCACTTGGCCGATTTGATCAAACTTCAAAGGAAGTTTCTTGAATAGTCCCCTTTCAGAATTGCTCAAAAAGCCTACCTACCTACCCTATTTTTTTACCAATGTAAGCTGAACCACACTTAAGTTTTAGCCTCATACATGGCTTTTCTAAAAAAAAAAAAATAAATAAATAAAAAATTCCTACCTACCTACTCTATTTTTTTGGCAATGTTACCTGAACCACACATATTTTTTTTGGCCTTATTGTGACTTAATTTGTGGGTAAGTGTGGTAAAAGTCGAAAGTAAAATGTCACTGCTATCATGTAACATGTTCATAAGGTGAATATTTTGAATCCTTCAGGGATTAAAATCTGTAGAAAAATGAGGTCTCTATCGTGTTCACAAGAAGTTGTGGACGGACGACGGACGGACAAATGACGGACGAAGGACAATCAAATAATCTCATCTTGTCACTATGAAAAAATCTAAACTTTTTCCTTGATATTTTGAGATTCTGTGGTAAACGTCTGAAAATAAAAGGATATTGTTGAAGAAGAGGTAAATTAGCCTACTTGTAAAAAGTCTTAATTCCTATAACACAGCTGCTTTTGTTATGGTATGCTACGTATTAGTAATTGTATTGTACTTTAGACAAGTTGGGTTATCATATGATGCAGAAGTCACATGTGGTCAGAATTTAATCAGAAAATCAATATTGTCACTTGATATTTTGCATTTGCGATTTCAAATCAATACCATATTAATTCTAAACTTTCAGTTTCTGTTGCTATCTAATGTCAAGGGGATTTCATGGCCCTAATTAATCAAAATTCTGGGAAAATGCTGTTTACTCCAATTTAAAGTCAATAGCGAACATTAAAGAAACAAGATCCACTGTAATGCGTTGCAATTGTGCCCACCGCACACTGCGTTGGAATCATTTTTGGCCGATCATTTTGTATGCTTGCAATGAAAAATCACTGATTACAGAGAAAAAGTTTTTGCTTGACAGTATCAGACTTACATTTTGATGCAAACGTGCTCAGGGGTCGTTTTGTACAAGATTTTACCATTTCTGATAGAAATTCTACAAAAACGGCAGTCCCTCGTCAAACTGTACAGAAGTGTTTACATTTATGACAAAGAATTGTACTGAACAAGTGTTTGTGGCTCGAAGAGTACACATGTGGGCTCCTGTCTCACTGGTTGTTTTCAGTCAAACGTGAAACACTCTTTAGAAAAAGTACCGATGAGAGCGAAAATATAGACAGTCGGCCATATTTCTCCACCGCTTCTGCGATGAATCCTCCACCGCCGCGGCGTTGGAACCACCGCTTCTGCGAAAGCTATGGCCAGGGTGATAAATGGGCGAAAAAGTTATTATTAAAAATTCCAATCCCATATGCAAATGATATATAAATATTTGTTTTGCCCACCACCAGATAAACAGGTGTTAATGCGTGACATCACGGCGATCTCTCCTCATCGATTTATGCAAAAATTATCAAACAATATCCAAAAATTACGAATTTAAATGATTTAAACCTATGTATGTTCTGTACATAATTTACGTTTACCCCTTTACAGCGTGTCTACACGCAAATATGAGCAAGCGATAAAACAAATAACTTTATATGACTGTGCATTGTGATTTATCCTCAGTTATTTTGCTCCTTCAAAGTTTTGACGTTTAGATTCCCTGTTACAAATATAAAACAATCTGATTTAGACTAGTTGGTGTCTGTGAACCATTTTGATTCAAGTTTTTTGAGAGAACACTTGTTATTTCCTGATGTCTTTCAGCAAAATTTAAGATATAAATAACCATAAATATATAGAAAAAGGAGGTACGTACCCATATAACTTGTCTAGAGAATCAAAGGGAAGTGTCTTGCGTGTTATTGTATGAAAAGTAGAGTACATGTACTCTAATTCTACCACTTAGAATGTACTATGTTTATGTTGTAGTAACTTGTCATGCAAATGGCGTAGTTATAACAAAGGGGAATTATACATCTTACATGTCACAATAGCGATTACCTCCCCTTACGGGTCATCAGAACCGAACAGAACAGAAACTTTTTTTAAATTGCATTATTCGCATCTAGATGGACATTGGTAAGGAGTATATAATTGTTAAAATAACAAAGTTTTGTGATTTTTGTCAAAAAGATTAGACAAGTAAATAATTTGCTGGTAAATTCGGACCGACAATAATTCGGACCATAGTTCCTGGTGTGGAAAAATCAATGCATAACATCGCTTATCAACAAACATGGACATCGACAGTCTAATATTAAACGTTGTTAGTCATTTGATGCTAACCGAAACCAAAGAAGTAAAAATACATTAATTATATAGCTCTTTGCCTACACAAATGGAGTGTCTTGATGTGAGCAGAAGAAATACGAGCTATTTTTGCTAGCGGCATGCAGTTGCTTGATTTAAGATACAATTCTTCTTCTTCGTATAAGTTTATTTATACTCGCTGCCGGGAGACCCATATGAGCGAGAATATCTGCGCCATCGTCTTCATCGTAGAGTGTTGACGGGCGTCTTTTCATGCTGATCGGTCGTAATCCTCTCGGAGTACCATGTTCTGCGTTCGTAGACAACTCTGAACTGAGGAAGGTAAACCACCCTTCTTAGGACCACTGCTCCCGCCCTTCGTTGCAACTCCAACAGCTGACCTCAATATATTTATGACGACTTCCGGTGGAGCTGCATGCCTTCTCCGCGATGTGCGCGCGGCGGGAGCTCAGGAGAAGTCTTAAGATACAAGATAGACACATTTTTATTTATAGTCGGGTTTCAAACATAATAACACTAGCTATGAATAGCTATTGGCCGACTTAATTTACCAAGTTTTGCCACGACTTGAGCTTTTTCGAAGATTTGAAACCTTTGCTACTTCGTAGATAAATATCTTACGCATCCATAAATGCTAGCATGGCTCTATGGTAACAAATAGCTTTTCAGGTTTTAGTGTCCATTAGTAAGCATTTATTACTACATTAAATCTAAAATGTAAATAAAAAGATTGAAAGCTATTTGGGTATCAGATCATCAAAGAATCTGTAACTGAATACAATGTATATAAAAAGAAAGAAAATATACGCAATTATAAACGTCTCAAACATACATTTTTATGTCACAGAAATAATTGGATCACTCAAACTGAAGTGAAAACTGAATGTTTCGACATGCAATGAAATCTTTATTTTAAAAATGAATTTATACTAATAGCATTATTCGTGTCCAACGAGGTAAGGGTTAAAACGAATGGGAACGGCTGAACATTGATATTAAAGTTTGTTCTTTACTATAAGAGAACAGCAACCCAACTGCTTGAAGTCTTTTCCCCGCTAATGTCAGTGTCGCTGCTCAAAATGAACAATAACAACATGTTAATATTAAGCTTAGAAAGTTGGAACAATTCACTACTTCTCTTTCATCATTGCCATGATACCATTTTTTATTTATGGCGAAAAGGCACCGTTTTCTGATGAACAAGACTTTAGTTTTTTAGTTAACTTCCATTTTTGGTTGCGGGATTTATCCCGCTACCAAAGTTATGTGTATTTCTGACAATCATGTAGTATCTTTATTTGATTCCAAATCACATCCAAAGGAAGGATGTTCATGTGCTACACAAAGTAGTCCCATTCATGGACAATGCGGATGAATTATCAATGATCAAGTAGTTCTTATTCATCCTCTATCCATTCACACTGGCCATTTAGATTATGTAAGATCTGTATTAGGTATTCCAGCCCATGGTTACATCTCTGACTTCCAGCTGTTCATGTAAGGTCAGGCAGAGTTTATCTTAGATATGAGGCACATTAGTATTTGTTTCTTATACATGTATATTTATAGATTTGCATTTTAAATGAAAATAATTATAGCAAAACCCGCAACCACCAGACATCTCAAGGCTTTGATTCACAATAGCGTTGTATATTATTCATTGATGCTTGTGCACCTTTGACAGTATCCGACAAAATGACAGCGTCGTAGGTGAAAATGTTTAGATTTCAAGATAGATGGTCCAAATGTATACAGACATTTAAAATTTGATGATAGAACCATCCCTAGATAAATTATATACAATGAAAATAAGAAAGGTGAACATATCTCAAATTGAAATAAAAACGATGTCATTAAGGGTTAAAAACGAACGGTTTTATTTGTTTTACTCTAAATTAAAAGATATTTGTGCTCTGTGATTTTGTAACCTTGCTTTGGAATAATATCTATTTCCCTTCTATAATGCCTTTGGTTATGCGAAGTCTTAAAATCATAGAACTGGCTCTCGTTCAGGTTACTTATCAATAGCTCTTTTTTAAAGATAAATGCTTTCTTTGACACATTCTTTAAGTCAGATTCATCTGAAAACATTCTGTATCCCAAACATGACAATACATTGCCACAAACGCTATGAATAATGTTTAATGTCCTTAGATTTAATTGAAATCTCCACCAGTTTGTGTAATCCCCCTGTGTCCTGTTCACCTTATGGTCCATCTGTAGCATATCTTTAATATTTTTTAATTTTGATTTCACGACTGACTTGTCAATGCCAAAATATGAATGTAACATTTCTATTTTAGAATTAAGATCAGTTTTCAAATCTTCATACATCACAAACGCAAATCTTTGAGGATATTTTTGCTTTAACTTTTCCCCTTTGATTAAGTCATATTTAATCCTACTGCATAGCTCACGTGCCTCACTTTTAACTGTTTGTTCCGAATCACTTAAATTATACCACTTTGTGGCGATTCTTGAATTAATGATTGCACGTGGATCTCGAATAAGATGAATAGCCTTTAAGTTCGGTCGATTCTCTAGAACATATTCCAAGTTATCGACTGTTAATCGAACAATTTTAGTTGCCCGGTGTTTTGATCGTTTGCAGACATCTTCCATTACTGTCAGACAAAATGACACTGACTGGTTCTTGCCAAGGCAGTTCAAGTAAGGTTTCCAGTTCACACCTGCAATATATACATTTGATTATCTGATTTATGACAAAAAGAAACGTCAGCTACCCGAAGACTACATATTTCTGACGGGTGGGAAAGAAGATTGTCGAGAACTGTTAAGTGCTCGACTTGGAAAAGTATGCATGTTTTATGCTAGGACGTAAATATCTGTCAGTTCTCATCCTTCCTTTGAGCGGATGATTGTGAGAAATACACAGAGAAATGATCTTGAATCTTGATCTAGTACAGCCACCATATTATTTCAGTTAAGATAATTCAGAGTGAGTGACACTGCAATACTAAACTGTTTCTTAACCCTGTTATAATATTTCCTCAATTGTTTTAGAAAGACCATTGCTCTTAGGAATGGCTCACCACTGTAAAGAATGTTTATTTTGCAAAAATTAGCAAATTATTTTCATGTGATACAATATTTTCAGTATTTGTAAACATGTTGACATATCATGAGGTCCATTAGGTCGGATTTCGTGTTGAACTGATTTTTATTAATATTATTTGAGGAACGTTTTGCACATGTCACTATAACAAAACTGATTTACTTACTTATAAAAATGTTACAAAATATGGAACGTAGGTAACACGGAAAAATAAACATGTCTGGCTCAGATCGGACCATTTTAGATATTAAAAATATATGAGCCGCGCCATGAGAAAACCAACATAGTGGCTTTGCGACCAGCATGGATCCAGACCAGCCTGCGCATCCGCGCAGTCTGGTCAGGCTCCATGCTGTTCGCTTTTAAAGCCTATTGGAATTGGAGAAACCGTTAGCGAACAGCATGGATCCTGACCAGACTGCGCGGATGCGCAGGCTGGTCTGGATCCATGCTGGTCGCAAAGCCACTATGTTGGTTTTCTCATGGCGCGGCTCATATGGAGCTATCGTTATTCTACTTGACGTAATACAAAACGCTTTTATTTCATTCTCAAGGAATTGCTAAAAAAAGATAATAGAAATACGAAGATTATACGATGGTTAGAGATAATGTATCATACTAACCGAGGAGCATATGACAGAGTGTAACAAGCCTTCTGAATTTTATACAACGCAAGTGGTTTGCCATTTTCAAGCTTGTTTATTTCATAAAATAAAACATTGGTGATTCATGTGTGATGTCCAGATATGAAAAAAATATCTCTTTGATATATAGATTTGATGGTTTCAAAAGGATTCAATACCATAAACATTTTAAATCAGCATAAAATCTCGGTCCGGGACATTTCTGTTTCATGGTTTGGCTTTAATCATAAATGCAAACGCTTGTTTATTGTGTACGAAACAACACAAAAGCAAGAATTCAGGATTAGAAGTTGAGTATATAATTAAACTAATTCCTAGGTTCGACGTTATTAAATGACATATTTATCTCAAACAAATAAACACACAAATGCAGTCTAACTTAATGGGAGGGTATCTGACTAGAGTTGAAGGTTCAGAATGTCTCACAGGGGCCCTGTGCCCAACACTGAGGTTACCCTTTGCTTTGATCGCATCAAAGTCTTTGACGTGTGTTTAAGGAATGATATTCCTATATTAATGCAAACCGTTTACATGTATTACCCGGCCGAAGTTTAGATGATACCAACACTTTTAAAAATGACATTTTTCATAGTACAGTCGAACCTGTCTATAAAGATCACATTTGGGAAAGCCAAATTGTGGTCTTTGTTGGGAGGTGGTCTTTATTCACAGGTTAAAATACACTGTAAATGTTAAAATGGGAAACAAAACATGTGATCGTTAGAGCCAGGTGTCTCTGTTAAGAGGTGGTCTTTAACACAGGTTTGACTGTAGTGTTAATGATTAATATGTAAGCGGTATTTGCGTACTGGATAGCGGCGTAAAATTTGAACAATGCATGCGCAGATATTTTTTTCATTTTTTAAACTTACACACTTGTGTAGGATTAAAAAGTTTACCGGGAAAACAACAACTGAATCCTTACAATTTCAAGTAATATGTTTCCGCGCATATATTTTTAATTTTTAATAAGTTTAATTTTGAAAGCAACATTTCAATTAATTTAAAAAGGGAAACAATGCTAATCAAGTAGGATTATCTAAGGCAATGTGTACTCACGCACGCTTATATGTTTCAATCAGAAATAAATAAAGGACGTTATTGCCGCATTTCAAATATTAGGCTGTAATAAATTAATCCCTACGTTGACCCGTAAAAAAACAGTATCATATATAGATTTAAGAGAATAGAACATGCATGAATCTCCTGTTATGATTATGTTTAACTTCCTTGCTTAAGTAGTCCAAGTTACAAAAAAAAGTTGTATCTAATTTGAAAATCGCGCAAATATTTAGTCTAGGCATCTTTTTACATTAGTTTCAACCGCTAGGATTTCGTACCTTGAGACCAACATCATTATCCTAATAAGTATGTACCAAATTCAAAAGAAATATATACAGGGCGAAGAAACAATACAATCACACGATCCTAATAGTCGTATATTTTACTTCATTATATCGGTATATTATGATTCGCAAAGGTAAACGAAGTAAAATATTCTGAAATGAAAAACCACATACCTGAATGATACGGGGAAACACTGTTAGTTAAGGCTGCTTTTGTCGAGCCAAGATTGCACGAGTATATGTTGTACAGCTGGTTATTAACGAGTTCAATTTTCTCGTTTCCAAAGTCCCTGAAAAGACAATAAGAAGCTTTTTGTCGCTCAAGTTATACTCGATTGCTGTATTGCACGCTATATAGTATATTACAGCTAAATGCGGAAGGAGTGAATACGTTTTGTTCAAGTTATATGTCAATTCCGACGGCATGTTAACATTATGGACATATTCTGTTGAAGCTATATATCGCTTCCGTCCAAATTGAAACATTCTGTTTAAGCACTGGACACATTTTTTTTCAAGTGCTTTGTTGCTTCCGAAGGAATGGACACATTCTATTTCATGCCGCTCTATGTTGCTTCCGAAAGAATGACCACATTCTATTTCATGCTCAGTGTTACTTCCGAAGGAATGGCCACACTCTATTTCATGCTCTATGTTGCTTCCAAAGGAATGACCACATTATATTTCATGCTCTATGTTGCTTCCGAAGGAATGGCCACATACTATTTCATGCTCTATTTGTACAAAAGAAATGGCCACATTCTATTTCATGCTCTGTTTCTTCCGAAGGAATGGCCACATTCTGTTTCATGCTCTATTTGCTCCGAGAAGGTCACAACTAATTTCATCTTTATGTGCTTCCGGTGTGTAAGCGATTACTTCAGTCCGCAACCATCTAGCCATCGATGCATTAATTAAGTTTCGATCGAATTCATGTCTCATGTGCTTCCGAAAGAATTCGCATTTTATATCTGCTCCATGTTGCTTCCGACGGAATGGCCACATTTATTCCAGCTCTACTTGCTTCAAGACAATGGCCAGATCTATTTCATGCATCATGTTTCGTCGAAGGAATGGCACTTTATAGGAAGTTTCACTGTCAAGAGGAGATGCGCGTATTTTCCTCGTGTTTTCGGTCAGGTAATTTTCACAGAGTTATCTCCCTCTAATTATTTAACAATAGTATATTGTAGTACAATTCTCGTCCAGAGTATTTCTCAGTAAAAACCGGCTGGAGATCAACGAAACTTAATAGAAAGCTTCAAAATCAAGAGGAGATGCGCAAATTGCCTTCTTGTTCCAGTCGGAGATTTTTTTCCCCAGTTTTAATGCCCTTTAGTTTACTATGGGACAACTCTTGTCCGGAGTATTTCTCAGCAACCACTGGTTGGAGTTTAGCAAATCATCTTATGAAGCTTGCATATTATCTTCATGTTTCGGTTAATTACTTTCTCATTGAGATATTACCCATTAGTAAACTGTATGTGCACAGTCAGTGCATTTTGTTCTTATAATATGCAACAAATATTTTGGCGAACATCCATCGGTCCTTGCTAAGTTCTACGACGCACAATTATCAAATTATTATGAATTTGAGGTCAAAGTAACTCTTTAAGATGTCACTACAACAATGCAAAACTTTATAAAAACAGAGGTTTCGTCTGCACATCTACTAACACTATAACTATTTTGGTAACACTATAACTATTTTGGTAACACAATATCTATTAGTCATATACCAGTAAAGTAATCTACATGCAGGGGCGTCGGAAGGTGTTTGATATTGGGGCCGCGAGGGGGGTAGGTACGGGAGGGGGCATCACCCTCCCGTAAGGGGGGTAAGGGGGACCTCCCCCTGAAATTTTTTCAAAACAGGATCATAAATGGCGAGTTCTGGTGCATTTTAAGGGTACTGAATCGCATCTCAAGTCTCCAGTATTTTCTTACTATTTACATGACTATAAGCAAAATAAAGTTTAATAAACTCTTATCAGAATTAATAATGTATAACGCAATACAAAGAATGCATGTATGTTGTTTTTTTTTTGTTTTTTTTTTTTTTTTTCTTTTTTTTTTTTGTATTTAATGTATTGAACAATAATCATTCATGTTACATTCATTTCTTATTTTTGTTTGAAATATCATTTTTTTTAGTAAAAACAATTTATGTAATAAATTCCTTACATCTTAGCGGTGTGATAAATCTTAACACTTACCTCTTTCATTAAATAAAAACATGATAATTATTTTTCTGAATTTTATAAGTTAACACCCTAGATCTTTGCGGCTGGGTAAAGCTTAAACATTCCATTGACTAAAGACATGCCAATTAAAAACATGCTGATTTGTTCATGCGTAATTAAGTCCAATCACGGACACGTGTGTATGACTCCAATTAACACCCCCGATCGTGTCACCGTCACCACGGTAACACACTAATCTGGACAGCGTGTATTGTTTAACGCGAAGCAAAATTTAATATACTATACAAAATATTGGGTCCGCGGACCTGCGACTCCAACATATTTATTTACAAAAAATCGTTTTTGGTCAAATTATTGGGGCCGCGGTCGCGGCCCCTGCGGCCCCACTTCCGACGCTCCTGACATGCCGAGTGTATAATGCAAGCTAATATACAATAATATTAATAATAACCTCCTCCACCTCGCCAGATAAACTTTCTCATCTACGGCACTAACCTATTATTCTCTATATATTACACTATGCTGCGTTGTGTCGTGTCGTGTCATCACGGTCATGTCATATTTACTCATATCATATTTACTCAGATATAAGCACATGTCATTTAGATAAGAAAAACTTACCCGCATGTGTTGTTCCCAACGCAAACATATTTTCCAAGGAAATAGAACACTCCATGGTATGACCATATTGGTTCATACCAATAAAAAGTATCAGGCTGGAACGCTAGTAACTGGCCTAAAAAGCTGGACCCACTGCGCATGTACGAGTTGATAAGTATGTCGTAATGTTTGCTTCTTGTGCTCTCTAAAAGTAAATATATATATAATTAATAATATATTTGGGACCGTACCATCTAATCTCCGATACTGTTAATGCACTGCCATTTATGCATGCAACGGTAATAATGAAATTTATTACATAGATCTACTCGTTTCTATTCCCCGTTAAGTTACACTGGTACCGGAAACGTCAATATTTTTCCATTACTGACGCCTGAATTTCATATCGGGTACGTGACGTAATTCAGTGTGTGTAGTTGCACTATTTTTTTTTTCTATTTAGTTCAGTATTATCAATCCTATTCAGGCTATAGAACACATTTATGATATTTACATAATATTTATACGTGTAGATGCGTATGTAATAAAAAGGTTATTATCTTTGCATCGGGAAATATGCACTCGGTCTTCAGCGGAAGAGTATTGCGCTCCTAAAGTCGCGCAATATTTCCGCAGAAGAACTCGTGCATATTTCCCGATACAACGCTAATAACCTATAATAATGAATCACAGTCGAAAAACTAACTGATACCGGATGTTAATGACTTAGTGCGACGATGGGTGGTATTAAGTTTTTTACTGTTATTTCCTTATCATTGAAATTTTAAAATCATTGTTGAAATTTAGACAAAGTTTGCTGTTCCCAACGTTCTCCTGCTGTTTAAAGGGCAAATATACAAGATTCTGTATGTTATATATTCACTGGTAATGTAGAGAAGTAAGTACATCAGGGAAATTTTGGCAGTTTTGACAAGTTAAAAGTGTTGGGAAAAACTAGTTATACTTTTTTTTACTCGAAAATTGCCATTAGCTGACAAAGTCAATACACGACTGGTCCGCTGTGAACTCTGAACGTGTCCAAAATTGTGCAAGTTCACGGCGCACTGTAGATGGACAGAGAAAAAGGATGTACGTACACTGTATGACTGTTGCCATTGCTGTTACAGGAATGTGGTAGAGTGCACACCTTAGGTCTGACAGGCACAGGTTCGAGTCATGTTCAGGCCTTGAATATTCCATCGGACGATTCTATTTTTCTATAAACAGCATACTAGTACTGGGACATTGTTCGGCAATAATCCACATAGAATACCCAATATGGTATTTTTGTTGTACCTGTCCAAAACGTTTCATTTCGTGTGACTTTGTCACAAATTTTGTCTTTTTTTCTTCTATATAACTCATTTATTTATATAATTATGCAGTTTTGGTTAAACAAAATTAATTACAAGTAAATTTGTTATGAGACATGGACATTTGCATGCATGTCAAAGTTTTCTAACTTCATATCTTTTAATGCAGAACAAATAGTTCAATGGGAAAGCGATGGGTTCTAATCTATCATATGATTTCGCAAAAAAAAAAATAGGACTATCTGAATCCGCCATTATGCGACTAGCATTTATTTTCGCGCCATCTTCCTATTTAGTGTCTGTGTGTCAAGTGAAAAAACTTTTTTCTCTAAGATTATGCCAGTCTCATTTAAAATATATATGCCACCCAAATGCACGTAAAAAAATAACAACAAGGTTTTAGTTTGATACCAACAGTTCCAAGGTTTTATGGCATTGTCAATAGCATAAGACAAAGTGTCAGATTTTGCAAAAAAGAAATAGCTGTCGCGAAATAAGTTTAAAGCAGTCTTCCTAACTGTAGCCTAGGTTTGCCCTACTTTGTCATTTTCTACTCTGATCTACATACAAACTACACATTTAATATGTTAAATATGTTCAATTTATCTCTGATTGTCAAAAATTAGCAATCTTTAGGCTATATATAAGCAGGAGTATTTTGTTGTCTTTTTTTTGGGGGGGGGGGGGGGGGGGGGGGCGGGGGGGGTAGTTATGGTACACCCAAAAAACAGTGAATATGTGATATTTTAGGTTTAATCCTCATTTACAGCACATCACAACTGTAATAAATTTGTCATTTTCTATCAAATTCTAATTCAAGTAGCCCATTTTCACCCGCATCTGGCCAGATTTTATGGTTACAACACACTGACTGTTCTTCTTTATTCTATATAAAATTGATATATTTTCAATGGCCGCAGAACACATCAGCACCTATTTTATATGTCTGTAACTTACATTTTCTTGAACAATATTTGTGCTGAATAAAAATCAAAAGAAAAATGTAAATCATGTTTGATGCATGAAAAATATTTCAATCAATCACACAAACTGCAAAATCAGCTAAAAATTATACCCAAATTGTATTGGTGATGTTTGGTTGAGGTTTCAATGACAAAATCTGTCGTTTTATTGTTTCGTTTTGAAAATGTTACCTACATTTCAAGCATAGATCTGTCATGTCTGTCATGTGATTTCGGAGAAACATGCAAGGAAGCAAAGAAAATAGCTCTACAGAGCAAAAAGAAAAACAAACACACACAACAACAACAAAACAAAAACTGAGGACTATTTGAATCCGCCATTTTTCCTGCATTTTTTCGCGCCAGTTTCCTATTTAGTGCATGTATGTGTACAACAAACAGGAAATGACTACTTAGTGTGAAGTAGTCCAAAATTTAGTTCCATTTTGCTGTTGAAATCTGGTATAATGAGTCATTTAAGACTGTGAAAGATATATTTTTGGCTTATTCTTATTGCTTATGGTATTGAGAAAAGATCCAGACCACTTTCACTTGACTTGTTGTAAATGTATATGACAGACCGGCGCAAAAAATATTTCGTTTTCAGTTTTTAGTAAATGTTATATGTATAAATATCTCAGTCTGTCGGGGGAAATGCGTAGCTCAATGTGGCACCGTTAAATGTCGCAAGGTTGAAGTGATATGTCGCAACCACCGTTAAATGTCTGAAATGTCGCAAGGTTGAAGTGATATGTCGCAACCACCGCTAAATGTCGCAAAGCAAATAACAAAAGAAATAACTATGGTAAGTTCAAGCGTCATTACAGCTTAGATATTACTTTCAGTAATTTTGAACCTGAGATAAGATTAGTGTGTGCGTGAACGCCAAAGCATGCATTGTGTGGACTATGTGAAGAAGGGCTTAGAAATTACATACTGTTCTGAAATGTTTCTCAAAATTACCGCTCCCTACGTAATAAGTTTTTGAAAATTCAAGGTTTGAGCCTCGACGCGGTACTCGCTGTGGTACTTCTAAACTATAGATTCCGACAGAGTCGTGTTTGGCATATGCATCGCGCGTCGTGTCGCCCGTCTTATCTTTGTTGAGCGTCCTGTCCTGCCTCGTTTCGTAATGTCGCGTGTTGTATTGTATGTGCGTCGGTCAACACACAACACGGCGTTCAACACACGATACGGCGGATGACAATATAAAAGAATTTTGTAACATTTGCTAGAATTCTTTTTACCAGACATCGATATTTGAATGAGAAAATATCTTTTAAAACTGAGTAAGCGTATTCTTGACCTGTGGAGTTTCCATTTCTTCTATTTTCATGTTACTTTTTATTCCATTAATTGCTCTCTCTCTCTCTCTCTCTCTCTCTCTCTCTCTCTCTCTCTCGGGACATTTTCTGTGGCAAAACATGTATTTTGAATATAAAACAGTCTTAGATCGTTTTTTGTTGCTTTACAATAGAAATAAGATATCGTGCACTCGGGATAATATGTTGAGTGCTCGAGAATCGATATCGTGCGACTGAAGTAAGATGTCGTGCGCTCGAGATAATATGTCGAGAGCTTGGGATTTTTTTTTTTAAACAAAAGAGTCATTATGATTCTAGATCGATCACCCGAGTTTCACAGCTCAAACATATATTTTTACAACTGTTAAAGCAAGCCAGAGCCATAAGTGGTACTCTTTTTCTCAAAAAAAAAACCTGTAGTGTGAATAGTCTAAGTAGACTGGTTCCATGAAGAATCATTTGCGAGAAATTGTTTTGACAAAACAAAAAATTGCTGTCATGCTGCAAGTCTATTTAACATAACAAAATGCCATTAACAACATAAAAAAACAATTATTATTTTCAATCATTTTAAAACCGAACAAGCGTTTTCTCCCAAAATTTGACAGAACGTGTCTTTTCACCATTTTTTTTAAGTCAGTTCCTTAACGGGCTAACTTTTTTCATGTATGAATAGGATACTTTGTAAATCGACTTGCCTAAATTGTTCGATCCCAGAAAGCATGGTTAACCGCAGTTATTAATTGAACATGGCTTACATTTTCAATATTACGTAAACATTTTACTAGGACTGCTCACACACTTTTGATTTGTACGAAAACATGGCCGAAAGTGGACGTTATTTTTTTCATATCTTTTAAGCTTCGAAACTCAGGTGATCAATCTAGCATCATCAAAAGTGTGATGTCAAAAGATAAAGTTATCTCGAGCATTTGACATATTATCTTGAGCTCACGACATATTATCTAGAATGCATGATATTTTATCACGATATCATGACGGCATTTTATTTCGATCGCCCGACGCCTCGAGTGCAAGACATGTTATATTGATTGCACGACATCATATCTCGAACACTGGACATTTTATCTAGAGCGTTCAACATCTTATCCCAAACACGACATCCTATCTCGAATTCACAATGTCTTATTTCGATCGCACTTGATTATCTAATTTAAAAATCATAAGATAGTTGCCGATAACTTCCCCACACGATACCAAATATAACAATCAAGGGACCTTTTGTCAAAATGAAGGTTTCACTGGCCCAGCACAGTCAAGTCTGATTGATCTAAGTAAAAGCTGCTGCAAGATATATTTTTGTAATAGGGAAATGTATGATATAAGCGACATAAAATGGCCTTGCTGCCACCGAAGGATCGAAGCCTGATATGTTGAAAGACAACCAATCGCAAATTGATGCACATGCGAGTCATGCCAACTGCACCGACCTTGATAACGCTCGTTCACACGCGATACTTTAACCTGTTCGTATTACTAATGATACGCCCGCAACTTATTTTGTACCGTGCAGTAGTAAAATACGAATTCTTTCCTATTAATTGACCATGGGTTCGTTTTCTTGGGCTGAATTTTACAGGTAAGGTCATATTAACACATCATCATCCTCCCTACCCACAATATCCCCTCAATCTTTCGTCCCATCCCCACACATTAACTCTCCTACCTCGTCTACCCCCCACCCCCCTCATCTTCCCAAAAAGTGTTGTTGTTGTTTTTTTTTATACTTATTGTTATTTTGGTATTGTTACTTAGATTCCTGTATCATCATTCACCCACTTCTTTACCCACAGCGTTCCTGTCAGAAAACGCTGGTGCTTATTACAGGTATTTTTTGTTTCCCTGTGTTAAAACTGTGTCAACAAACTGTGAAATTCATGCGACCTAGGACAATCTGTATAAAAGATGATTATTTGTATAACATGTTAAGTCTGCTGGCCTCAAAAAAATTTACACTAGACTTCTGTCGGGCTTAAAGTCAAGTTTGTTTCATAAAATAAAATTTGAAAAAGAATACACAGTGAATTGTAAATATATGTCTTAGTTTTGAACTGGCATTGCGATATGCGGCATGTAACAGTTGACGAATTCTTGCGACATTTAGCGTTAAAGATGTGACATATAGCACATGTGATATATATATATATATATATATATGATATATGCAGATGCTTTTAGGTGTCAAGGTTAATCAATTTACAGCACGTTCACTATGAACTACAGCATTACGACTGGTGTTACAATTGATAAACTTGAAATATATAATCTCTATTTGAGTCTAAACAGTAGACGCTAATCAATATATTAAGTGGATATTAAAATGAGCGATTAAAATACTGATATTTGAAAAAAAAGCACTATTGTGCAAATTCAAAAAAGAAGGGCTAAAAATCAGATATCACCCCATCAGATCGTATATGAACTGCAAACGCACTATTTTGGTTTTCTCAAAGTGATTTGCGTAATGTATTAGATTATAGACATTCAAGCTACGTGGCAACAGTTCTTCATTTCTTACCCACAGGTACTTTAATATGTTTAATCAGAGGTATTATATAATTAATAACGGAATCATTGAAATTAAAATGTCAAAATAAATAAAAGACATACCTGTTTTAAAATCTGTCAGTGACATAAATAGCAGCAATAAACACCAAGACAAAGCGACAACAAGAAACGGCCTCTGTTTTAGATAACTTCCATTCCAAAATTTACTTCTGTATTTGCACATTTTGCTGTGGAAATCTACTTTCAAAACAACAGCTAAAACTTTGTTCGTCTTGCTTTAAGGCATACTTAATACTTATTTCAAAGGATGACCTTTTAATGTGCTGTCGAACTTTGTTGACACTCAAAATAATCGATAAAATAATGCACGTGCAGGATCACTGTTAATAAATTAATTAATTGATTTTCATATTTGCCTGACAGCATTGTGTTAACTTGATTAAAAGACATGAGGCTTTATATTATTCAAAACTGCGCGTACTTAACTTAGTTAAGTGACAAATACTCCGAAGATGCTACCTTGTAAAAGCAAATATTCATAATGAACATACAGAAATAGATTTGCGAAAGTCATATAGCAGAACAACGTACAGAAATAGATTTGCGAAAGTCATATAGCAGAACAACGTACAGAAATAGATTTGCGAAAGTCATATAGCAGAACAACGTACAGAAATAGATTTGCTTTGCAAAAGTCATATAGCAGAACGTCATATCAAGTGATAATCTTTATTTTAACAGTTGGCAGTTATTTTGACAATAAGTAAGGACATTTTTCACAGATGACGATAAATAAACATTTATATTAATTCCAAAATTCTTATTATTTTGTCAGGATTCACTTATACAACAATCTGTCGTCTAAAATTGAAAATATTATTTTTTTAAATGGGGGTGACCTGGAGTCTATTAATGCCAAACGACCAGTCGTGGTTTACTTGCACTCTTTGTTTGCTAGGCAACGAAATATTGTTTATAAAATTTTAAGTATGTTATCGTCACTGCTCGTAGCGTTGTACAATAGGAGGAACAAGTCATATCCTTATCGCAAAATCACTTGAAATGGCAGATTATCCTCCCCAGAAATATTGGGATTTGTGGATCCTTGCTGCCATTTTATAACTTTAGGTAACATCTTCAACCTATTAACTGCATAGGTTAAGTAGCCGTACAAAATAAACCTCAGCTCGCCTTTGAGTAAGGCTTGTCCACACTTAAATACAATAGGTTCATAAAGTCCATGGAAAAAAGAAATTGTTGCCACATGAAAGTATCAAAGATTTTTCTTCTGTTTAGCTATATCTTTTGTAACATGTTAACTTTAAACAATAAATAAAACACAATACTTTACATGTAGTTAACAATGTACGTGCAGTTTAGGCTCAAAATACATGTACCTATATCTAGAAATTATACAGTATAATAATAATACAGTATGTAATAATGTGTGTATAAATGCTTGTACATGTATGTAATAATGTGTGTATAAATGTTTGTACATGTATGTAATAATGTGTGTATAAATGCAAAATGACCCATAATGGCTGCACACTGAGAATCGAATGCGAATCAAGAATGTTTTGTGTGTCTTATTTATGAAATATAGATTCTATCTTATTTATGAAATATAGATTCTATCCTATTTATGAAATATAGATTCTATCTTATTTATGAAATATAGATTCTATCCTATTTATGAAATATAGATTCTATCTTATTTATGAAATATAGATTCTATCTTATTTATGAAATATAGATTCTATCCTATTTATGAAATATAGATTCTATCTTATTTATGAAATATAGATTCTATCTTATTTATGAAATATAGATTCTATCACAAACATTTATTTTATAGTTGGATTACTCCTATATTTCAATTCAGATGTAATGAATCATATACATGTATATTATTCCCATTCTAACATGATATAAAGGATTCCTAAATTCATCCTTGACCATCTACCGAATGCCTGTTATGAGCCGAAGTCATTAGAGTTCCCCTATGACGTTTGACTATATGACGTTGACGTATGTCGTATTATCTATGACGTACAATCAAATTCCTTTTAATCACGCTTAAATTGAGCCAGTCAGCAAACGTTTTACAAAACAAACACATCATAAACATTACGACAATGACGCACACTTATGCAAGTTCTAAATTACCAATATTCTTTGATCAGAGATTCTGGAATCTTCTTTTGAAACAATATCAGTTTCTAAATATTATATACTAGTTGAAACAGTATCAATTTCTAAATATTATATACTAGTTGAAACAATATCAATTTCTAAATATTATATACTAGTTGAAACAGTATCAATTTCTAAATATTATATACTAGTTGAAACAGTATCAATTTCTAAATATTATATACTAGTTGAAACAGTATCAATTTCTAAATATTATATACTAGTTGAAACAATATCAATTTCTAAATATTATATACTAGTTGAAATAATATCAATTTCTAAATATTATATACTAGTTCATATTGTTCAGCTTCTTAATATCATAAGGTAACATATCTCACCTAAGTCACCTTGGTATTAACCGATGTCATTAATGTCGGGTTATATTTGCTTTTACTCTTAAATTAAAAGAGTTTTGTGCTCCGTGATTTCGTTGCCTTGCTTTGGAATAATATCAATTTTCCTTCTAAAAGGCCTCTGGTTACGCAAAGCCTTAAAATCATAGAACCCGCTTTCATTCAAGTTGCTTATCAGCAGCTCTTTCTGGAACTTAAATGCTTTATTTGACACGTTCCTAAGCTCTGATTCATTCAAAAATATTTTGTACCCTAAAAATGAAAGAACGTTTCCACAAACGCTGTCAACAACATTTAATGTCCTAAACGATAATTGGAATCTCCACCAGTTTGTATAATCGCCATGTGTTCTGTTCACTTTGTGTTCCTCCTGCAAAATTTCTGTATTATTTTCCGCTTTTGACTTTACGTCTGACTTGCCAATGCCAAAATATGAATATAACATTTCTGTTTTAGTTTTTAGATCAGTCTGCAAATCCTCATACATTATAAACGAAAATCTTTGAGGATATTTTTGCTTTAACTTTTCCCCTTGGATTAAGTCGTATTTAACCCTACTGCATAGCTCATGTGCATCACTTTTAATCGTTTGCTCCGAAACATTTAAATTATACCACTTTGTGGTGATTCTTGAATTAATGATTGCACGTGGATCTCGTATAAGATGTATAGCCTTTAAGTTCGGTCGATGTTCTAGAACATATTCCAAGTTATCGACTGTTAATCGGACAATCTTAGTTGCCCGGTGCTTTGAACGTCTACAGATATCTTCCATTATTGTCAGGCATGACGACACTGTTTGGTTCTTGTCTCGGCAGTTCAGGTAAGGTTTCCAGTTCGTACCTGGAATATATACATTTGATTATTTGACATAAAAGTGACAAACCTTTAGCCTGCCGGCGGCAAGTGATTCTGTCTTTGCAACTAGTGCAGATCAAGATAAGCGTGCACATCCGTGCAAAGACAATCATAGAAATTTAGCACGGTAAGGGTTCAGTATTTCGCAACCTTTACCTCCGCTGATGAGAAGCTATTGTTGTAATCTGCTATCTATCTCGTTTACAGAAACTTTTCTTGTAACTTATTCTAAAACTGCTACAGGTAGTTAAATATACATAACTATTTTACCACCTGTATTTTCTTTATAAAATCTAACCGGAGATGGGAAACTACCTGAATAATTCGGCGTGGCATTTTCTGCTACGGCAGTTTCCATCGGCCGGAAGTTGCATGAGTATAAGTTATCCAGCAGGTCGTATATTTCTTTACTTTTATCGTTTCCAAAGTCTCTGAAAGCAAAAAGAAAAAATCAATGTTCATTGTGTATCGAATACATTTACAATACGGGCGGGCAAGCTTTAATAGATAGGCAATTTGGATAATTTTGTATCAACATTAAGTGTCATGAATCCTTTTCATCAAATGACTGCATAGGAAAATAGCAGGAGTTAAAGTGCTAGGGATGTGCATGAAAGTTGCTGTACTTTTTCGTAAAAATAATCGAAAGTAAGTGTTTAGCTAATTTTTCTTGCACTGCTATCAAGGCGTTTTCGCGGAAATTTTAATTTTTCTATTCTCTACTCCGGCAAATTAGAATGTTTATGAGTAAACAAAAAGTCGATACAACAGACACGTGCTTTCAGAAATACTAAACATACTGTCCAAATTTGTTAACTGAATTCGGATAATTCATACACCACCCTTCTCTCGAACTCGTCGTCAGGTTCCTGGAAAATCCATGTATAATGAATTTTGTTGGATGGCTCGAACAACCGATCACTCGAACAAATTTTGATTGTAACCTGTAACAGACTAATAAATGACAGACCGTGTACATACTTTATAATCAAACTTTTTAGAATTTTAGATCGAAACTGTGCCTTTGGGGCCTATTTCACAATCATTATCTGATAAATACCGGTAAAATAATGCACGTGCAGGAGTGACTCAAATACGGCTGAGGAACTGTAATTAAATATTTTAATGTGTCAATTTGTAAAATGCTTACCCACAAGTGTTGTGCCCAATACACACATATCTTCCCAAAAGATAATATAAGCCATGGTATGACAACATAGGTTCGTACCAGTAGAAAATATCGGACTGGAACGCGAGCAGCTGGCCTGTAAAACTAGATCCACTGCGCATGTACGAGCTGATAAGTATGTCGTAATGCCTGTTTCCTGCTCTGTCTGAAAGTTAAATAGGATCATAATTATACTTCTGTTTGAAGACAGACCTATGGATATTGTATTGAACGCAATGTATGACTTCTTAGGGTTAAGTCCCATTCAGTATTAGCAAGTACACTGGAACTTTTGTGCTTTGGGTTTTGTAATATAAATACTGAACTGCCATGCTGCTATAATGACGTCCCATGCTCCGCTCAAGTGAGCTCGCATGGAAACTGTAAGCAGCCTAAAACAAATCGACCGGCAGAACCAAATGTTTCTTTGTAAAATAATCATAACTATAGATATAACTTACAGTTATCTTTAATGGGCTGTATTAACGAGTTTCTAATATTATATTTTCCACGAGTCTTAGGTCGCGTTAGACAAAATGACGTAAAATACAGGCCTAACACGGCTTGAACCCAACACATCCGTGGGAAGCCCGTCGATCTATAGACATGTTTACCATTTCGTATACATCTCAAAAACATCAAAAATGTTATGCGAGAAACAATGTGTGTGCGTTGTAACTTGGTTTTTAATGTATTTATTGGGAATTAACTCTACACAAGAAATATCTTTAAAAATGATGGTCGGCGAATTGTAATAAGGAAAGAAATTTATAAATTTTTCATCTAACATTCATCTTTCATCTAACATTTTTCAAATTGCAAAACTAAACACCGCACTTTAACAATTTAAATGGTTCTCTTTTATTTTTTCGCAAAGGTTTCGTAGGGTTGCAATTTTGTTTCGTTTATCCTTAGACGAATAATTACAGCAGTAGTTCGATGAAGATTCATAAAGCGGTTCATGAGAAGAGGTCATTAAACGTGTTTATAGTTTTAGCTAAATTGGTCCCTATCCCCATTTGTAACAAAATAGCAGGAGACCTTACGATATTGTTACACATCGAGTTTGATAAAAATCCATTACATTTTAGTGGTTAATGCGAAGAAAGGCATATCTACTTTTAGCTATAGTGGTCCCTAATAGGGCCCAAGTTCCTATATAAATAAATTTGGAAGAGGACCTTATAATGATGCTCCAGACCAAGTATGACAAAGATCCACAAAGCTGTTCATGAGACGCTGTTGAAGGCATTTCTAGTTTTAGCTCTAGCAGCCCCTAAAAGGGGTCAAATGTCCCAGCTGAACAAAGTTGGCTGCGGGCCTATTAAAGATGCTACAAATCAAGTTTGATTAGAATACATGAGAAAAAATCAATTAAAGGATTTTTTTATTAATTATTTTTTATTTATTTCTAAAATAGGCCAACTGATCCCGCTTTAACAAATGCATATTCGCTATTCGTGAATCTTTGGACAATGACGTCACACCTATAAAAAGTGAAGGTCAAGCAAAACATAAAATTGTTATTATTTCAATATGTCTGTTTCATAAGCAAATTTTGACCGCATAAGCAAAGTTTGACCGTAGTTATATCACATAGATAAACTGTATGCAACGTACCTTCATTTCAGTGTAAAATGAGATTCAGTCATTATATAGCATATATATAATGAAACAGATTTCAACTGAGTTCAATACTTGCATACAATACTAAAAAAAATATTCATATATAACAAATGAGTTAAATAATTTGTAACAAATATATCAAAGCAAACAAGTACTCATTTTAATATGCAAACTGAATAAGTCACAAAAGCAAGAAACCTTTTCATATACAGACGACAATTGTAACAAGGAAAATCTTTTAAAAAGCACTTCTCTACATAAAAGACTCTTATCACACCCTTATTCATGTGATACGCAGACCGTATTCAGCTCTTTCTTTAATTTGATATATGTTGGTATTTGAACAGGTTTTTATCATATTTATTAAACTTACTTATTATTTTGAGATATATCAATATTCTTGCTAAATATACTGAGCCAAAGTTGGCTTTAAAACTGTGAGCAGCGTCGTTTAGGATAAACGCTTTGCCTACATTTCATTCAGCGTAGCACAGTCAACAGAGTGAAAGAAATTGACACTCTCGTCCAATCAGGCAGAGTGTTGCATAAATCTTCCGTTTTGTTAAATTATCTATAATGCGTTATCAAGTAGTTTGATTGGCAAACTGAAGTCACGTGGCATAGGAAAACGAAAACGAATTTAGACGGCGTCGCCGAAAAAACTTGTGACAAAGATAAACTTCATGTGATCTGTTCTTCCTTTAAATACTGACTGCAAACTATACAGGTTTCCGTACCAAGGTGTGCTTATTAAGAAATCCGGACGATAATTCTGGAATAATAAGGATAATGCTTTTTGCCACCCGTCATAATTTTCCGGGTGTATTTTTGCATGTTGTATGGCATTGTTCCTCATGTAAACAATAGCTAGAAATATAAAACTCGTAGTAGATAAACGAGTATTGTTAGAGAAAAAGTACAGTCCAAACCAAAGTTCATATTTATATAGCATGAACAACTACTACATATAGTTTATGTAGATATAAAATTAGCACGTCTATGTGTATTACAGAACTATGCATTAGATTGCAAATAGTACACGCTGTATGCATGCGTGGTGAACACAACATAACTGTGTTATATCACTAAAAAGCTGGAAGGTTTTTAAACAATCGACTGTTATACCATGACATTCAATTACGAATGTAGCAATTGGAAATCTTTAAAGTAATGTTATTAAAGCTGGATTCTTCCGTAATGTTTCTATATGTTTTTTATTTTCCTAGGGATGTTTCAGGTAGAGTTAAGGAAAACAGTGACAAATGATATGAGAATCGAATTTACATTTCACTGCGATTTTCGACCATTTTATATGTTTATTTTTTTTTATTAATATATGCGCATGGCACGCCAAATTACGTGTATACTTTGAACACTCGGACTTACCATTTCGTGACACTAGCTGTGTTTTCCTAACATCACCGAGTATACTGGGTGTCATGTCTGGTAAATCCTTCATCGTGTCATTTTCCAATTCTTTCTTCGAAATAATACCTAAATAAAGGTCATATTACGTAAGTAAAATTAAATACTTATAACATATCTGAAAATAATTTCCTCCTTTTTGGGGTAACACATATGTGAATATTCACTGTCTATGAATATTAAAAGATATATCTATATCTATGTTAGTTATAAACATTTTTTTAAACTATGATATAAAAAAACGCAGTTTGGCTTTAATGTGGCTTTTGATTCATTGAATGTTATTCCGATAATCCCTTCCATGTCCGTTTATCAAATAGTTTCCTTCATCTACGCGCTTTGAAAACCCATGAAAAGGTAAATTATGAGATTTTTCAGTACATTTTTCATAGTCCATACCACCAGCCTCTCAAGATTATTACACTGGTTTCTCGTTTACCTAAACGTTTCACTGTAATTAATGAACTGCATAAAACACACATACATAAGTGTATATGAAAGCTTGCATGCGTGATATTTTATTAAAGAAAATTTATTTATAAAAGACTAACAATCATATTTTCCTTTTTTTTTTCATTCTTTTTCTCATTCCTTTTTTTACCATGCATCTAGTTAAATTATCTTTTTTTAAGTTTTCTTCATTTTTTTTTACCTTTGTACTTACATAAGAAGTGTATACTTGAAAATATATCTTATATATACCTATACCATGTCGCAAATTATTTGAAACATTATTTTCACTGTATACTCATGTGTCATGTATATGATTTGAGTTAATAAAGTTGTGTTGTGTTTCCGACATACACACAACATCAACAAATTGTCAGCGGTCAATGGCCTAGGAACACTAATTATTTTACCATTGTCTGAGAGTTTCGAAAGAAATATGAGAAATAATCGTCGTCTTTGAGTTAATCCTCATCATTTTTATTTCATTAACATATCATAATCCCAAGAGAACCACATAATTCACGATTTCCGACAACATGCCTTAAAACTTAAATTCCACAGAAAATTGAATTATGTGTAAACTTAACACACTATAATATGGTAAACAAATACCTGTATTTAAAGCCGCCAAGATAATAAATAATAACAACAAACACCAGATCAGGTAAAATACCCGTAGTGTCCTTTTTGTAACAGATCTAGGAAAGGCCTTCGAAAACCTATTGTATTTTTTAAACATGATCAAAGTGTAATTCCTTGCATCGACTTGGAACAATATTATACCATGATAGTAATCCCTTCTAATTTTCAGCCTGTATACTTAGAAAAGAATTAAACTTCAGTATGGCCTCAAGACTTTTCATTGACATCGTAACATCAAACGTAATAAACATTTAATGACCAGCAGGCTTAGCTGTCACTTATTTCAAAATGTTTTATCATTATGTAATAACAGAACGGTTAAACAAAAATTGAGCAGCGCCATGAGAAAACCCATACAGTGCGTTTGCGACCAGCATGGATCCAGACCAGCCCGTGCATCAGCGGATGTGCAGGCTGGTCTGTATCCATGCTGTTAGCAAATGCATTATGTTGGTTTTCTCATGGCGCGGCTCAAATGTAAGCTAGTACTAGTAAGTAAATTTATAATAAACACATATACATAAGGAATTTACAAACACAACAATATAATGATGCTCGGCTCATTGTACCCATCATAAAATCTGAAAAGGATCCTTTTGGAAACATAAATCAACGAAACAAAATAACAGCAGACTTCGGTCCATTGCATATGTTCATGAGGGTACACCCCTAACATCTACCGACGGAATATCATAGTTGTTTGTTAACAACCACTCGCCCACATTTGGGGTAATATTTTTCAACAAATTGATTTCCACAAAGTTTAGCATATAATTTATATAATGAAGGGAATGAATTAAGCGTTTGTTACTGATAAAAAAGCAAAAATGATTTGTTTCAAAGTTAAACAACGGTTTAGTTCCTTTGTTTAATTATCAGGATACTAAGCAAAAATCAATGTCAATAAGTGTATACCTCAGTACCAATAAACTTAACGGATCTTTTAGGAAACAAATATTTCGCAAAAACCGAGTAGTTTCAATAGATATTCACTTTGTTCTGAAACTTATCATGTCATTATACAGATCTATATAATATAGCAATAACAATAAAAATAAAGATCCTAAATTTCCTTGTTTCCATGGCATTCAATTAGAGAATCGGAGTTCCATCCTCTGTCTGTCCAGTTTGAATACGTGCAAACAAAATGTGTATGCAAGGAAAAAATGGATAAAATGTCAACTATGAGGTAACATATTCTGTTAATTATCATCAATTTAACTTATATTTTATGGTGTATTTTTATTCTGTTTTCGGACAGTTAAAAGCTGTGTGCTTACTGAAAAATAATAATGACTGAATGGCGAACAGTGCAGATCATGATCAGACTGCATGGATGTGCAGGCTGATCATGATCTATACTGGTCGCAAAGGCAGAAACACAGTCGTGTCCAGCATGATAAGGATTTATAATCATTAAACTGGCATTTTGAATTTCAAACATTACTGCTATGGTTTAATACTACTGACGGTCTATGTGACGTATAAATTCAAACCACTCAAACCGTTGAAAAAAATAAGTCCGTTTTAACATATTATAGTTTTTCAAAAACATTAAAAAAAAGCAAGCCATCTTTTAACGAAACCATATTTTTACATTTATTTGCATCAGTTAATCATTTATCAAAAAGTCTTCCTGTAAGTAAACATTTGAAAGGCCGTGTGTTGCAATTCTTAGCACAGGAACTAACTAGTAATATAGAGTTCGCAAATATAAAACAATTGTCGTTTAAAATGGGAAACAATGTAGGATTCATGTGCACGGAATTAGTCTCATAAGATATACTCGGTGATTTATGGAAAACGTTTCAATTTTCAGTAGTGTTACAGGCGATAGGCTGGTGATGTACTTTATTGTATTTGTCCGTTTTTTTACATTCACTTAACACGTGAATGATTGAGTTCAAGTCATGTTGTGTTCTAGACTGTTCTTAAAATCTTTCAATATAAAAAGGCAAATCGGTTCGCTCAGAACATTTGTCTGATATAATCATTAAAAGCAGACTTGCAACGGTTAGCTTATGAACATATTTATTGTCGTCTTGTAACTTATTCATTGTAGTATTAAGAAATGAGGTTTTTTTGGTGTTCATGCAAAATGAACGACAGAATAGTGTTGGCAAATCCATGAATCGCGCTCATGAACGCCGAAAAAAGTTTCATTTCTTATATTTACATTATATTTCCTTTTCCATTTGTAAACAAGATAATATTATCAGTTTCACGCATTTTGTTCCATTTACATTAAAGTCAGCTTCCCGACGATTCTGTTCACTAGACGGAAGAACTGCGACGTCATCTAAGGAACGTTCTCCCTGATTATACGTGGACGTCGTCAAAACATCGGCCCGTTATCTCTATGCAGCGTTGACGTAACATTCGCACCTCATACGAAATGAACGTCATACTTTTAAATGGAAAATAATAGGTTGAATGTAACTATTCTTTTATCAATGTATTACTCTTACTGTCCTATTGCTGTATAACCGACATTTTTCACCTTTACTGTATTTATTTCCTGGTCCATCAAAATACTTTTACAGGAAGTGCGTATAATTTTCGCCAGCGGCAATTTGACATGTCAAACATATAAGTATAGGTAGTAAATATGAAGATATCGTGTTCAATTTATTGAAGTTTATAATCAAATTATTTGTTTTTAATTTCGTTATTTTATCTTTAAAAATTAATCGTGAAACCTGTATTAACAAGGACATAATTATGGCCCTTATATTCTCAACGACTTTTAAAAGATGTAAACATGTTAATTTTTCAAACATTTTATAATCCTAGGAGATGAAATCGTTATCTTTGGTTTAATATTATGTAAGCCGTCTGTTCATAATTATCCAGGCTGATTACATGTTTTTAAAGGAATTTAAGCAAACGAAATCAACTCTATACTTAATGGATTAAGAAATAGAAACACTGTCTTTTTCCTGATATAGCATAAAAACGATCATAAAAGTATGCAGAGATTATTTCATTTCTATACAGACTGTGTTTGCCTATGTTTGATGATAAACGCTGTGAAGTAGACATTAAGAGAAACTATCAGAATTTAACAGGTTTATAACAATAAATGTTGCGTAATGTGTATTTGATTTCCTTATTTTGGATGCGAAATTAACAATTTGTTCATCTGTTTCTGTTGCTTGTCTGATAAGTTAGGAAAATTGATGACAACAATCAGCTGTCTTTTTGACTGCGTTAGATAAATAGCTTTATAATGTATTCTACTAAGCATCATACGAGTTATAGTTGAGTAATTTGAAATTTGTTAAATAGTTTTTGATCCAACAACAATCAAAAATTGAATTAAATATCCAATATTTTTTCTAACAAAAATTTCAACACTAGTAAAGATTTTTAAAAATATGAAACGCCATATTATCACAAATGAAGTTATTCCTAATGATGTGAAATAATATCGTAGTCTTATATTAAAAGAGAAATCAACAACACTTTGTCACGGGAATATTTGCCAATACAACCAATACCTATACTCGTGGCAGCTCTACAACTGCGATCACACGCCGGGATTCTACGCTTACCACGACGACCCTCCTACTCGCCGCCGCATGGCTCCTTGGGGGCTCGCTTTGCGGCGACGGCCCGGTGTAGGCTTTAGGGGGCTATTTGATTCGTTGAATGTAGTCGCAAACAGTAGAATAAAAGACCATTTTTTAAATTTTATTTTGTTTCAATCCCGTCGGTATTTTCCTATCGAGTGGCATGTCTTTAAAGTCATAAATACATGTTCAGATTTCTTTTTCCAAATGGTAATTACAGTTTTACAAATGGATTTATATATGCTTGCACGTTTGAATCTTTAATTAAGATGAACTATACAAACGTACATGGCATTCGCATTTGGAATCGACTTTCCTTCCTCATTGTTAAAATAAACATTTTGCTAAACAGTTTTATTTTAAGGAGAAGTATAAACTGTTGTTATTGTGAAGAATGAGTATTCTCTTGGACATCTGTACTGCAATTTTAAACGATAATAAATGATATAATATGAGGCATTTGTTTAGATTAAATGTTGCTAGTTTCTTGTGGAGTACAATTTCAGAAAACTGGTTACGTTCATTTGCTGTCATGACCATGCCATTAAAGTATGTGTATTCAATAGTTATTTTCTGTCAGTTAGTTATAAAGCCTAATCACGAAATAAGGACAAAGCGCCGATACAATTGTAGGCATTTAAGTATCGTAGTAGTAGTAGAAGTAGTAGTAGAGACAGAGCGTGCGTGCGTGTGTTCGGAAATGGCGTCATTTTCAACAATTTTTCTGTGATGTAAATGATGATGTGTACTTGTAGCATTGAGTGCAATATCTAACTTCATTGTGATGCCTCACTGGAATTTCAAGCCGTCCTTAAACTATATCCTTAATGCTGAGCGCCAGGCGAGGATGCTTCTAGTACTGTGTTTATTTCTCTGGTAACGTTACTTGAAGCAGTTTTAACTATATCTTTATCTTTCTAGACTGTCTTTGAAAATCTGGTTATCAAAACAATTAACAGTTTAAGTATGTGACTAATATTACGTCTTAGAAAATATTCATATTTATCTTGCCTCCTACAAGTTTCTTGCATTTCTATTGGTCAACAGACATCACGTGGAGACAGGATATATTCCATATCCTGCTAGTACATTTCAGATATGAATTTTGTTTTAAAAAAATGCTTGCCGCTTTGTTACTTTACAAAATATTAGATTATAGCATGTAAGTAAAGGGTAGTCGGCAAGATAAAATCGTTATACAGCTTGTTGGTGACAGGATACGGGATATACGCTGTCTGGAAAATCCATATCAGGCTCGAGCTTCGCTCTCGCCTGATATGGATTTCCTGGACAGCGTATATTCCGTATCCTGTCACCAACAAGCAGTGTAACTAATAATATATGAAAAATAGTATGAATGTATGAAACATATGTATATTTTATCTTTTCAGAAATACATGTGCAGTGTATATATATTTTAAAGAGTTAAATTATATCGCTTTATTCATGCTGTACGTATGAAGCGACATAATTAATATGAGCTGTGCCATGGTAAAACCAACATAGTGGGTTTGCGACCAGCATGGATCCAGACCAGCCTGCGCATTGGAATTGGAGAAACTGTTAGCGAACAGCATGGATCCTGACCAGACTGCGCATCCTGACCAGACTGCGCGGATGCGCAGGCTGGTCTGGATCCATGCTGGTCGCAAACCCACTATGTTGGTTTTCTCATGGCACGGCTCAATTAATATATTTGATTAGACTTGACCTGTGCCGATTTCATTCACGTTTTTAGGATTGGGTAAATTAATTATTTTCAGTCTTAATCAGACAGCTGTGGAATATAAATTAATACTACTTGTAAAATATTCTGTACCAGAATCAGAATATTGACAACATCCGTGTAACAGTATATATGTGATTACATTTTATCACGTTTGCTGATATATGACAAAGTGATTTTATATAGGTCAGTCTTATCTTAACTACTAAGGGTTTTCAAAAGTAGTTCATCGTTTGACATTTTGTTCCAAGTTTTACTTCCGGTAAGTAAACTTTAAACATTTTATGCCATCTTCTGCCTATTTTTTCGTTGTATCCCATGTCTTTATTAAATTGCACATTCTTTCTAAAAGCAGTTACTTTATGAACTAAAGATACCTTAATGATATTTAAAACCCATATTTTTCAGAAATGACGAATTACAACATTAAAACCTAATACCTCGGATTTAAAAGCGCTATTTTAGACCCTTTTATTTAACAATTTAGGATAAAAGATATGATTTCGAAATTGATATTTTCGAATTACAAGAAAAAATTGATAAACAGTTTTACAGTTGTCGCAAAGGACGGAAGACTTATACAAAATATTTCCTAGGAAATACAAACAAATCTTAAAACAGTCCTATACACACCATTTACTATGCGGGTGTCGTATATAAACTATGCAAAATCAAACATAATGCTTACTTTTGTAAAATATTTGAAAAATATGTTAAAAGGTTTATTCAAAGAGGATACAATGTCAAAATGGCAAGGCACAGTGTATGTTTCGCGACTGACGCCTCTACAATTGCTAGATTATCCTGTTTGATAATGTGATGACTACTCAGATATGAGACGTGTAGACCAATAAAACGGACGGAGGATTGAATTATCATCTTGCAATTTGCATAAATACACCCTGAAAAGTTATGCACTTAATACACTGATCTTAGACAAGTTATAAAATGCATTCGTGAACTATACTCCGGCTTTACCCTCTTTCTATGATTTCTGTAGTGTAGTAATTTTTCACTAAGTTAAGAACTTAATCTCAGCGTATAATTATTATATCCCCCTCCCCCACCCTTCACAGAAGCAGGGGTATATTGTTTTGCAGATGTCGGTCGGTCTGTTGGTCGGTATGTAGATCCGTTTCCGGATGATAACTCAAGAACGCTTTGGCCTAGGATCATGAAAGTTTATGAGGAGTTTGGTCATTATCAGTAGATGATCCCTATTAATTTTGAGGTCAGAATATCAAAGGTCAAGGTCACAGTGACTCGGAACAGTTAAACGGTTTCCGGATGATAACTCAAGAATACTTGTGCCTAGGATCATAAAAGTTGATAGAGAGGTTGATAATGACCGGTAGGTGATCTTTACTAACTTTGAGATCATTAGGTCAAAGTTCAAGGCCACATTGGCCAGGAACAGTTAAACAGTTTCAGGATGATAACTCAAAAACGCTTGGGCCAAGGATGATGAAAGTTAATAGAGTGTTTAATCATGACCAGCAGATGATCCCTATAGATATTGAGTCAGTAGGCCAAAGGTCAAGGTCAAATTGACCCGGAACAGTCAAACCCTTTTCGGACATTAACTTGAGCAGGCTTGGGGGTAGGATCACAAAACTTTAAAGAGAGGTTGCTCATGACCAGCAGATTGCCCCAGTTGATTTTGAGGTCAATAGGTCAAAGGTCAAGGTCACATTGAACCAGAACAATAGAATCTTTGTTTACAGTGAGCAATTTATTTCTGTTCCTTGTGCAATTACAAAGAATAATAAATTACATATGACAATGTCAGATTTGCTTTTCTTAATATCTATTCCTCTGAATGGCATAGCTGGGCGCAGTCAGATATGTAAATAGAATAGGACTCCTTTTTACCTTTTTAAACTTGGCCTGTTGGCGTGATTAAAAGTTTAAAACCTGATATATATCCGCGTGAATGACAGCGGTTGTGATGTGAAAAAAAAAGAATCATGCTGACATGCGGTGTTCTGTAACCGTCAGCCGTCATTACCATTGTGAGGTTATTGAAATTTAAAGGAATAAGCAAGATTAATTATTCCGGTGAAACTATAATGAATCTAGTTCAATTTTATTTAAATTTCAGTGCGCATCAATACTCTAAGATACCAAACAATGAAAAGAGGTAAGTACAATATGTTTGAAAATATATAAAACTGTCATAGAGTGTACTAAAACACTTCTTATTACGAAATACCGCTCGGAATTGTTGTTAATTAACAGGGAATCGATTCTACCGATTTATACTATCGAATTAAAAAATGTGTCCTTCCGGCACGTGCACAAAGCGTCTAATTTCGGATTTTTTGGAAGGATACGCTTTTTCCTTTTGCCTAATAAGCGTCCAAATAACTTGACCGAACCGCAACGTCTTGCGCATCAATACAAATATGGGCAAATTTGTTTTGAATCCAAAATCTACCATTAAAATGATACGGAATCGATGCTGTCATCAGACGGTTCTTTTCAAATCATATGGAATGAGTTAAAATCGGATCAATTCCCGATTGAGGCAGTCCTTTATTTCATATAACTGTCTACAACTAAATGCGTATATTCACATATTCACGACATTGTTGTATTTTATGCAATTGGGGTCAAAACAATGACTTCTCATATAACAACAGTACTGTTCTTTTTTTCCGGGAAGCTGACTCGAGAGTGGTTCCAATAAGCTTGAAGCACATTTTGTAATCTTTTTACGTAATTGTGAAAAGCAGATAAATAGTCTTCTTTTGGTATCTGTTGGAGAAACTGGTAAATAACGTTGCCAAGGGAACTTCGGGACATTAATTTCTTTCTAGAAAGCATTTTCTTAAGCCCGGGAAATAAAAATGTCACAGGGACTCAGGTCAGGTGAATAATGCAGCTGGTTTACAACTTTTACCTCTTCATAAGCCAAGAAAGATCTTTACGACCTCGCACTTGTGAGAGGAGGCGTTGTCGTGTACAAGATGTACTCCTGGCCATCATTTGTATGGAAGTTTCGTATTTTTTTCATTTTCTTCAATGCAGAGCTCTTGTAGAATTTCCATTGACTGTAATACCAGATGGACAAGGAACTTGAACGACTGGCCCACTAGAATTGAGGAAAATTGCGTGCAATACTAGTATCTTTTTCGAACTTACGGTGCTCTTGACAATACAAGGGCGTTTTATGATCTTTTCGCTTCCATTGCTTAGTATCAGCCCTTTTCTGTGACTCAGGCATGTGCACTCAGGTTTTAGCATGTTAGAAATAGCCAGACTATCACAGCCATTGTACGTTTTCAAAAGTTCTCGGACATATCTAAGGCGTCGTTTCTTTTGCTCTTTTGTGAACAAATGAGGTACCCAGCTAGCGCAAACCTTTCTCGTGTCCAAACGCTTTTTCAGAATTGTTTTCACACTGCCTTCTGATATGCCAACACAACTGGCTGTATCTTTCACCGGCAATCGCACATCCTGTTCGGCCACAACTTTTACAGCAGCGATGTTTGCCTTGGTAACAGAGGTTTTAGGCCTACCAGAACGGGTATCATCTTCGACAGATAATTTCCCACCTTTAAAAGCTTTAACCAACCTAAAAACTGTGGCTCTGAAATTGTCTGAGGTCCATATATACTACACAGTTCATCAAATATCTGCTTTGAATCTATATCAAACCTAATGCGGCATTAAATATAGCTATGACTTCCAGTCTTTTCATCCATTTTAAAATGTGTCAAGTAAATTGCTCGGTATAATAACCCGATCATTTGAAAAGCAATTTGCTGGAAATAAACGGATATCGCTAGCTATTGGACACACCATTCAAGTGCAATAAAGCGTTTTAAAAAATACTTGGGTAAAAAATATCTGGAAGCCCATTAGTGACAGAACTTTTTGCAGGACCCTCGTAGCAATTATACGAATTTTAGAATTATTAAGAAACAAACCCTTTACCTGTTAAGAAATTAATATTGAATTACTTATTATTTTAAAACATCGTGTTGCATAAAAACACATGTGTTAGCGTCTATTCTACAAGTTGCACGCGCCTAATTGAGCTACATTTGTAAGCTCAAAAGTCATTTCATTTTTAATCCGACATATATCCAACTTTGCTTAGACGTACGTATAGCTTCAACGGCAGTCAGATGTCGTGCGCATGGTTTAAAATTATGTTATTCGTAGGATTTTAGTCGCCGACGTCGGTTTGACGTCGTATGTTCGTTTAGATATTTTTTTATCATTTCGATAAAGCGTTTAAAACACGATGTGATGAGTGATCAAATATTCTCATCCGGGCATTACTTTAATGACCATTTTGATGATGTTCTCCATACGATATATGTCGTGATATGCACGAACTTACATACCAATAAAAGTATAAGCGGCTAGGTCCACGTCTTTTTATCACATTGATTTGTCTTTTCTTTCTGCAGGTGCTCTCTTACTCGTAGTTATGTCCTTTTGGACATTTCAAGGTAAGCAAAAACAAGTTATTTTTTTTATCTAGAAATATCTTAAATATGAAATCTATCATAGGTTTATGTAAATGTATTAGTAAAATAACTAGAACAACGTACTTTTTCAGTACATGAACTTCATACCGATAATACAGTAAGTTGACAGTAAACATTCTAATGGCATTCCTTTGTCATTGTTCTGTTGTTGGTTTTTTGTTTTTTATTTTCTTGTTGTTGTTTTTTTGTTGTTGTTGTTGTTGCTGTTTTTTTTTTTTTATCATTTATGTCTTCCCTAGATAGTTTTATTTATTTCTTCAGTTTATATACTATCTTTATAGAAACGCGACAGAAACTAGTTGTTTTGTCCCAGATTCATAACCAGTATCATTCATTCAGATCTTTAAAGGCTTAGTTCTATCATCTACTTTTGTAACTATAGTTTAACTGTTGTTGCGTCTAGGTAAAGAAATTGACGTATTTCATCTAAATTTTATTTTCATCAACTTCATCATTTTTCAGTGTCATAACATACATTCTATTGCCAAACTTGGCGGAAACGAACATGTGAAAAATTTCACATAAACTGTGGGCAAGTAGCTTTAATAGTTACAAAAGTTAATTTTTAATTATTAACTAGTTGCATGAGACTGATTCCTTTAGGTTTCAGAATGGTGGATAAGTTAGAAAATATTGACGGGACTGTGTAATTACAGGATTTTCCGTGTGTTATATTAAAAAGTACTGTTTTTAATTGCTTTTAAAGATAGATGGAACACGCGGACCAATGAGATTTTGACTGTGTGTCTGAATAGAAAATATGACCTGTTAAAACGGAGAGAACTGGGAGATCGTCGCCACATGTTGTATAGCTGCCTCTTCAACTCAGTATGCTCAAATGTTCTGACCATATTTCGGATATCTGCGCCTACTTCTGCAGCGATTCCTGGATAAAAAGTCCATTTTTTGTCCTTAGAATGTCAGAAAATGTACAAAATTCATCCACCTGGGTCTTGTTCACGACGGAATTAATTATATTTCAGAATCAAAGTAAAAAAAATAATGCAAACAATTAAAATTTTAACACAAATGTATAGTAAAACGATCATAAGGCCTAAATTTAGCCCAGTAAATGGGTAGGGAATGACTTTAATTAAATGTCTATGTTGTTACATAAGAAAGCTCCGTTAAATTTTGTATGGTTTTGTAAAGTTACACTTTTTTACTTGAAAACACAACCTGAAAACTATGTCCGCATTTGTTTTCCAAAGACTGTGTAGCTAATGAAAACTAAGCATTCTCAGCTCAGTGTGCTATGTTTGCTAGATTTTAACAGAGTGTATCAGAAGCAAGAATAATGACAAGGTTTGCTATATTTGGAAAGAATGCTTGCGAGAAAAATGTGAAACTAGACTAGTACGGAAATCGAGGCCTCGAAATACTGTTCCGGTATTATACTCTGCCGACCGAGCTACTAGGAAGCTTACACATATTCTCACTTTTTAATAATCAGTTCTAACCGTGACATAAATCCCTACTATTTTGAAGCTGGAAGGTACTATACATAAAGCAGTTACAGGCGTCGGAAACTAATCAGTGTAATTCTATCAAGGCCCAGTTTTGTGCACCAAAGTTTTGTATCACAGGATGAGCAAAATGTGCAGTCACACCATGACTCGAACCCGTTGCATAGATTACCATTCCAATGCTTTATCTATTGACCTTCCGATTCGCACTAACATACCGGTATTCTCCTCTTATTAATAATCAAGTGGTACACTATGAAACAAAAACCGAGTTTACATGTTCACAGTCCTTTGATATTCTGTTCCTACGTATTAAAAGTTAGCAATAAAGTCACGTTTTCTGTCTTTCAGTGAATTCCCAAACGATGCCATCTAATACAACTATACGATGTCGTTTATGCAACAGAGCTAGTACGCTTTCCGACTGCAATAAATTAGTAACTTGTGATAGCATCCTTGAAGTAAGTAAAATTCTAAAATGTTCCGTTCATTCAGGGCATGGTTTTCTAGCTCAAACGAAATGATAGGAGCAACATCTAAAAAGCTACACACACCTGTTCTTCTATACTGAATAGGAGCAACACATTCATTAAAGAGACTTACAAATAGTGTAAACATATAGTTCTAAAACGTTGTTCACTGTAAACGATTGTCTTCGCCATTTTTTGTTTGGTTTAACGTCGAACCGTCGCAGTTATGTCATATGGCGATTTTCCATCTATGATAGTGGAGGCAGACCCCAGGTGCCTCTTCGCGCATTATTTCATCACGGGCGAGCACCTGGGTAGAGCCTGCCGACCTCCCGTAAGCCAGCTGGATGGAGTCCTCACATAAAGAATTAAACGCCCCTGTATGATGCTCGAAACCCACATCGGTAAGAAGCAAGTGACTAAAGTCAGCGACCTAAACCACTCCGCCAAGGAGGCCCTTTCTATGACATCTACTGAAATGGAAACTGTTATAACTGTCATAGTTTTAAAATAAGAATGTTTTCCTTTTCTTTCATTTAATCTTTGTGCTTTTAATTTCAACAAATAAATAAAATGGCATTAGTTACAAATTTAAACGTTTTGCATATGATTAGATAAGTTGATATTATGTCAGCAGTAAAAGTGAATTAATATTTGCAACTCGAAATTTACTCCATATCAGCTATTCAAGTTATTCTACATCAGCAACACCCTTATATCAGCATCACAAAGGTTACTTCAAATCAACAAAAAAGTTATTTTCGATATCAACAATTCGAACCCCCATATCAGCGGTACAAAAGTCATACCGAAATTGAACATTACATATTAATCAATACGACTTGTCCACTTGATGGGGATACCTTTTATTTACAGTAAGGGCAAAATTGAGGTTAGGTAGGCCAAAGTGAGGTTAGGTAGGCCAAAGTGAGGTTAGGTAGGCCTACGCTCCATTAAGCTCCCTAGTTGTGGTTTCACCACTGACCACTCTAATGCGATGTCGTGGCGTGACGATGGATTCCATCATGAATGAGGTGTCGAAAGTGATTAACATAAGTTGTAGAACTTGCTTCGCAATTGACCTAAAATAAATTAGTATAAACTATGAGAAAATAACATTGGAAAAATAGCAGTGGAAATATGACTACTCCAACATCTGGAATACATTACTTACAGGAATGCTATATGGATCAGCTTCGCACTGATCAACTGACCGTAGTGTTCGAAGGAGGCTGCCGTGCGAAAGATGTAAGTTTGTAAACCATTATGTAGTCAAACTGAACCCGAGTTGTATCCCAATCATGTTGTCAATTGGATATGTACATCAAAAACCTTAATGGTATCATATTGTTAAGCGATATTTGCCACAATCACTAAACATACATGTATGTAAAATCTTAGATACAATTAGGCTAATAGGTCTAAAACAATTCACATAAGCAAGGACCGGCTTTATAAAAGAATCATGAATACATACATGTCGTTTTTATTAAGCGTAACTGAAGGTGTTACCCTACTGATACAGTTCATCAGTATGATTCTTGTCATGCGCGGATCCAGAGGGGAGGCGGGGGGGGGGGGGGGACCGGGGGTCCGGACCCCCTCTGGAAAAACTTTAAAAAAGGAAAGACGACAAAATGAAAAGAAAATATTTTAAAAAAGGACAACATTAGGACCGCATTCAAAGTATATGCGGCTGCTGCTACATACGACCCCGACATGATTCATATATATATTAATCATCTAAAAGAAACTTATCTGATTTTATCATTTTCCCAAAGTTAACAGGTTTAACCGTTAGCCCATAAAACTGTGAAAATAAAGGGTATATTGTAATAGAATTGCAGTGGAACGGTGTTCTTGAATGCTCCTAGAATGCCCATGAATGCAGAAAATGAAGCGCTAAATTTCAAAATTTTCCAGGGGGTGGGGGAGGGGCGGTGTCGGACCCCCTCTGAGAAAATTGGCTGGATCCGCGCATGCTTGTTAACTTTTAAAGGTGAGAGTTCCGTGTAATTATCTTGCATTTTAATTCCAGAAAATTCAGGAGTTTTGCTCTGTGTACTTATGTTGTAGGTTTGTTCTAGAATTATATCTGTTTAGATCGGTGTAGATGTTTCAGAATTTTAGAAGTACATATCCGTGTTATTGACTTGCAGGTTTGTTCACGATCAGGCAGGAAGAGGGGCGATTTGGTGTTATGTTCAAGGTAAATATGAAGTTCTTGTCTAATATTGTAAATGAACATACTTAGTACTGGACAAGGGCAATATCGCATCCAGTACTAGTCATAAAATGCAAAAATCATTTACTACGCACCAAGTGGTTCGGAAGTTTCATGTAAATTGTTATATTCATAATCAATGGGCTACAACAAAGCCAATTTCAGATCTTGTGGTTTGTGCACGATTTAAGTCGGACGACAGAACTTCATTGTTTTGTTTCCAGAAACACAAGTTTCGTTAGATATTTTCATAGATGTATGATATACTGATAAATTTAAGACCATTACAGATGTTGTGCTTTTGAAGAAGACTGCAACAAACGCCTTTGTGGAATCAAAGATGGTAAGACTTATATTGTAAAGAGCTATTTAAAACATGATTATTGTATAAAAATACGTTTTCATTGGATCCGAGCATGTATTAACGGGAGAAAAAGTATGTTTAACAAGGCAATTCACGTGCTATTATTGCAGGATGTTTTTATTTTTCAAATGCTGTTATGTTGCCGAATATTCATTCTTGCTCAAATAAACTTCTGGTATCTACGTCTTGTACGTATTCTTTTATAAAATTCTCTTTTTGCAATTGCTTTCCAACCCATAATATAGTTTGCTTCGTTAGCTTCCAGGCCCAACATACTGCCATTTCCACATATAGAGCCGCCCCATTATGTACTCACTTTCTTCCCCAGTACTTTCTTTCGAATTTGTTATTAGAAATAGATGACATCTACATGTTCATCAATAGCCTTGAATATATTGAATCGCACGTTACTTATACAACCAACGATACAGGGAAGTTTTATGTCTTATCTGGTTCTTTTAATGAAACATATAAAGCAACACAAGTCAAATAAACAGATAAAACTATGTGTATTAGTCTTTACTGTATTTAACAGACACCATTGGCAATTCGCAGTGTTATAAATGCAATCACCAGAGAGCTGATATGCCTTGTGTGAACTTAGCGCCTTGCCAACCAAACGAGGTAACAAAAATAATGTTTATTTAAGGATATTCCTCTTCAGTTCAAAAACTGTGTTATTGTTTTGTTTTCATTCTTTGTTTATTGGGAATTATCAAATACTCGTTTTAACTATCCATTACCGTAATGGAATCGGAATCGTCATTACTTTTCCATACTGACTTCTGAAGTTCGTATCAAGTGTATGACGTCGTTTTTTAAAATATGTATCCTTGCGTTAATTTTTATCGAAGGCGGAGTGATATTGTTTTTGCGCTGTTCTTCCAGCTGTTCGTCAGTGCGTGAGTGCGTCCGAAATTAAGTCTTTTAGCTAGAATCACCAATTATTTAGCACATGACCTTTGCTCACATTTAGTTTTTACACTGAGTGCTCTTGACCCAGTAAAAGCAGAGCCTTTCTCCATCACCGCTAGACCCCCAGATTTGGTTAAAAAATGAGAACAATTACTATAACTAAAAAAGTTTTTCAGCCAGAATCAACAAACCGCACAAAATTAATAATTAGCACATGACCTTTTATCCCCCTTGACCCAGTAAAATTTGATTTGTTGAAAAAAAAATGAAATGCTTATAATTAAATTAGCATTTTATCTAGAATCAACAAACATCATATAGTTATTAATTAGCATATCACTTGTGCTCACTATTAGTATTATTCCCCTTAATAAAGTATAATTTTCCCTATTGATCGATAAAGTAGATCATTATAAGGAGGTGGTGCAAGCGCAAGTTTCGTCAGAATCACTTCTGTAACCAGAGTTATTGCCGTTGAATTGTTTTACAAACCATACAACAAATGACACTCGAAAAAAAATTGAATGTCATGCAAGAAACGACATACGGCATACAAATTTCGAATGTTGAATGTCATGCAAAAAAAAAAAACGACATTGGACATATGACATTCGAACTTTAAACTAAAAAATGAATGCTGTTCAGCACGCGACATACGACTTTTGAAAAAATGTTAAATATCATGCAGAAAACGGCATTAGCCTAAACAATTGAATGTCGTTCAGTATGCGACATACGACATTCAGTATGCAACATACGACATTCGAAAGATGTTGAATGTCGTGCAACAAATGACAAAACAACATTGTAAAAAGTTGAATGTCGTGCAGAAACGACATTGGACATACGACATTCGAACTTTAACCTACAAAAATAAATGTCGTTCAGCACGCGACATACGACATACGAGTGATTTAAGTCAATGTTGGTAAACAGAAGAAGCATCATTTTTACCTCTTTCTGTTTCGTTTTCGTGGAAATGGGTAATACAAATGAATCGCTCTACCTGTTTTGCCTGTCTGCATGACCTAGAAGCACTATTTTTTATTAATATTATTATTAGAATTTTTATTTATGTGAATGTCCAGTGTGAACAGGACTAGATTAAACAAATGATCGCAATATTGTGAAGTGTATATACTGTTACCTCCTGTTTATGTTTGCGTTTAAGGACAAAAAATCAAAATTTTGAATTCATACATGTATTGTAAATATATAGGAAGATTTCTCCCTCTGAGCCAGTTCGTATATCGATATTCTACGGTCATACTTATTTTTTTTTTTTGAATATGCGACATTTATTGTATTCTCCCCCATGTAATAAGTTAAGAATAGAATACTTTACATGAATTGATAAAAAAATATCATATGTGTATGGCCTCCCACTTTTTCTTGCAATTTGATATTTAGTTAATATTCTACAGTAATATACGAATTGTCGAACATGTGACATTCTATATTTCCTTAGCTTTTGTGAATGAATTTAAAGTTAATATATTGCATGCACATTTGCACTGTTACCTTTTGTATGGGTTATAGGCCTACTGCTATAATTGTGTAAATACATGTATAGCATTTTATTTTATTTGTATGTTGTATGAACATGTATGTAAAATGTGCTCTTCAATTTAGAGGAAATTTCGAAAAATGGTTGGATGTCGTGCAGAAAACGACACTGAACATCGACATTCGAACTTTGACAAAAAGGTTGAATGGCGTTCAGCACGTGACATACGACATTCCAAAAATGTTGAATGTCGTGCAAAAAAAACGACATTGGACATAAATGACATTCAAACTTTAACCTGAAAAAAATGAAATATCATTCAGCACGCAACATACGACATTTGAAAAGAGGTTGAATGTCGTGCAACAAATAACATACGATGTTAAAGAAAATTGAATGTCGTGCATACAACATACAACATCTGAACTTTGACAAAAAATGTTGAATGTCGTTCAGCACGCGACATACGACATTCAGGAAAAGTTGAATATCGTGCAAAAAACGACATCGGACATTTGACATTCAAACTTTTACCTGAAAAAATGAATGTCTATCAGCACACGACATACGACATTTGAAAAGAGGTTGAATGTCGTGGAGAAAAACGACATTCAAACTTTAACAAAAGAAGTTGAATGTCGTTCACGCGAAATACGACATACAACATTCGAAAAAAAGTTGAAAGTTGTGCAGAAAACGACATTGGACATCTGACATTCGAACTTTTACAAAATGTTGAATGTCGTATGTCAAATGTCATTTTTTGCACAAATTTCAACTTTTTTTCGAATGTTGTATGTCGCGTGCTGAAGACATTCATTTTCATTGGTTAAAGTTCGAATGTCGTATGTCCAATGTCTTTTTTTGGATGACATTCAACTTTTTTCGAATGTCATATGGCGTATGTCGTGTGCTGAACGACATTCATTTTTTTACTAAAAGGTTAAAGTTCGAATGTCATATGTCCAATGTCATTTTTGCACGGCATTAAAATTCTTTGAATGTCATTTGTCGTATGTCGTTTGTTGCATGACATTCAACTTTTTTCCGAATCTCGTATGTCGCGTACTAAACGACATTCAATTTCTTTCGAATGTCATATGTCATATGTCGTTTATTGCACGACATTCAAAATGTCTTATGTCGTATGTTGCGTACTGAATGACATTCAATTTTTTGAATGACATATGTCGTTTGTTGCACGACACTCAATATTTTTCGAATGTCGTTTGTTGTATGTTGCGTACTGAACGACATTCAATTATCTTGAATGTCGTATGTCGTTTGTTTAGCCATCTTCACACAGCTAATATTTGACCTGTTTTGGATACACCTAAAATAGACATTAAAAATTCAAATGGGCTTTGTCTGCAATGTTGTCTTTATAAATCGACTGTACATTCGCAGTCCGTTTGAAGTTTGCGTGCTGAAGACATTCATTTTCATTGGTTAAAGTTCGAATGTTGCATGTCAAATGTCTTTCTTTGGATGACATTCAACTTTTTTCGAATGTCATATGGCGTATGTCGTGTGCTGAACGACATTCAGTTTTTTACTAAAAGGTTAAAGTTCGAATGTCATATGTCCAATGTCATTTTGCACGGCATCAAAATTCTTTGAATGTCGTTTGTCGTATGTCGTTTGTTGCACGACATTCAACTTTTTTCCGAATCTCGTATGTCGCGTACTAAACGACATTCAATTTCTTTCGAATGTCATATGTCATATGTCGTTTATTGCACGACATTCAAAATGTCTTATGTCGTATGTTGCGTACTGAATGACATTCAATTTTTTGAATGACATTTGTCGTTTGTTGCACGACAATCAATATTTTTCGAATGTCATTTGTTGTATGTTGCGTACTGAACGACATTCAATTATCTTGAATGTCGTATGTCGTTTGTTTAGCCATCTTCACACAGCTAATATTTGACCTGATTTGGATACACCTAAAATAGGCATTAAAAATTCAAATGGGCTTTGTCTGCAATGTTGTCTTTATAAATCGACTGTACATTCGCAGTCCGTTTGAAGTTTGCTGAAAAGGTATTATATTGTACCCCAAATTTTAGAACCTTATCATAAAATAGGTTTCATCATTGAGTCAAATAAATGTAAATAATTTCTAACCAATGGTTCTGTGTTAACAATTAAATTTGAAATCTTGAAAGAGGTTTTTAGACTCCTTTATACAGTTTATCTTTCGCCATAGAAGAAGTGCCGCTCACTGCAAATTCCACACCAAGAAAGCTGTAATGCTGGACATATTCTAGCCGCTCATCCTGAAATATGAACTTTCTTTCGGGTACCGAACTTGCTTGTTAGACTTTTGTCTTCTCGGTGCTGGAATCTAAATCCCATTCTTGGCAGAAAAGCTCTATTCCGTTAATTCGTTGTTGTAGCCCGTCTTGTGATATTGAAAAGATTACGATGTCATCTGCATACATTAAGCAATGAATAGTTTTCCCATTCAGTTCAACTGTACCATCAGCACTGTTTAAATATTCTGGTAGAGAGTTCGTGAATATTTTGAATAAATCAGGACTCAAAACACAAAAGAAAAACATCGCCTTGTTTCAGTCAAACATTGAACACGAATGTTTCTGAAACGCTGATACCGTCCTTAAAACACAGTGCAGATTTCTTTAACATGTTGCTGAGGATTTTGTACAACAAGCCCCCAATTCCAATGTTTAACAGCTGGATGCAAAACTGGATAAAATGCCTTCTTAATTTCAATATCGCATGCATATAATTGCTTACTTCCCGAATTCTTTTATTTATCTATTATTGTTTTCAGTACAAACATGACCTGATGGTCTGCTAGGTTTTGAAAATCAAATCTAACATTCGTTGATGATGCTGTTGTCTGCTATACACTTGTTAAGCCTCTCATTTATTGCTATGCTGAAAACTTTTGATGTGCTTAAATTGATTACAATGCCTCGATAATTTTCGGGTTGTGTTGGATCATTTTTCTTCAGTAGTGGCTTAATATATGCAGTAGCCCACTCCGTGGCCGAGTGGTCGTTGACTTTAAATCACTTGCCCCTCTTCGATGTGGGTTCGAGCCTCACTCGGGGCGTTGAATTCTTCACGTGAGGAAGCCATCCAGCTGGCTTACGGAAGGTCGGTGGTTCTACCCAGGTGCCCGCTCGTGATGAAATAACGGGAGCGGCACCTGGGGTCTTCCTCCACCATTAAAGCTAAGAAGTCGCCATATGACCTATCATGTGTCGGTGCGACGTTCAATTAAAAAAAAAAACAAAAAAAAGAACATTCTTGTGGTTTAAAAGATGTAAAATTCTGTCGTTAAGTAATCGCATTGTAACATTCGTCTAGGTCAATGAATTTGTCATTGTTGTCCTGACTTTAGTCATGCTCAGTACCAGTTCTAGCATTTAAATCACAACAGATAATTATTTCACTCATTTCGAAAACATAGTATGTCCTTCTTAATATCATCAATAGAAACGTTTGCTTTCTCATTTCTAACAAAGGCAAAGGTAAATATCCTTATCAGTATTTATACAACCTTTCTTAATCTTTAATCATTGATATTCTGAACATTCTGTTGGAAAAAATTACACATGCTTTTTACATAATTCTTTTTTAATGAATATACTAAGACATCCAAAATATCTACCATTACCTGACCCCTTTCTAAACTTTGAACGTAGATGCATTGTTTCTTTCTCTGACCTTTGAGTTTCAGATAGCATTATGATGTCATGTTGTTCCAACGCCTGGACGAAATCTGGATTTTTTTCACTTATTGTACTATTTTGACTTTAGGCCCCCAACATTACAAACGCAAACAGATAAATTGTTTTTGTTCTGCACTTTAAAATGTTTGATTATATCCACAAAGTGCTTTGCATTTTAAAAACTTCAAGATTTCTACTATTCGAGGTAAATTTATAGCACAAGTTGAAATTAGATGCTTAATTTCAAGTTGCCGCGTATCTACCTGGTCGAAAAGTCTATTGCGAAAGCTGGATTTCGTACTGTTCATGTATTAGAGAATAATTCAGAAATAAGTGAAGGAGATAAATGTAGTTGAATTTAGTTTTATTAAAATACAGATTATGAGAATCTAGTTTTATCCAAACCGCATCATGACTAGATCAAAACCGTTAACCATTGATATATTTGTATGTAACCCTATGGGAAATTAATTGTACTTTGGGGCGATTTGTGACAGTTTAACGACGATTTCTTAGAAAACCAACGCACAGCTTATTTACACTGACATATCCTTGATTGATTAATATATATATATTATAAATATGAGAGACTTACGGTACCAAATACTTGCACCGAAAATTTCCATGCATTTTCTTCTAGTACACTGTTAAAATAAACAATACAATAAATACAGATTATGAGAATCTAGTTGTTATCCAAACCGCATCATGACTTATACCTGTACGAAATTTTACAGCTGTAAAAGACCTGTATTTTTGTTCAAAATAACAGTCATGCTTATTCTAAATATTCCAAATTTACACCTGTAGATTTTATATAACAACATTGATTTTACAGTTGTAGATTTCAATTTACAGCTGTCAAACGACTGTAAAACAGTTCGAAATATGCAAATGAGCTACACCTGTGAAAAAGTTACAGCTGTAAAAATGCCCAAAAGTTACAGCTGTAAAAATGAAAAAAGTTACAGCTGTAAAAATGCCCAAAAGTTACAGCTGTAGAAATATTATAGGTGTTGAAAAAGAGGGCATTATTTTAAGGGACGAAAGTAGAGGTGCAAAAAGTTTTAGGATGAATTGTAATTCTCTAGATAAGGTAGCAATTACTATGAAAATAGCAAAATAAATGATCTAGTACGTAACGTATATGTGGTATGAGTACAGTATAGCAACAGCAAAATTCAAGGGTAGGATACAAAGTAGGACATTTGCAGATCTTGTTATAAAATTTTCTTTGTCAGTCATGAAAACATATGACAATCTTGTAATTATTTCTTTTAAACTTATCGGCTTCAAGTATAGAGTAAATTGTTAATGTATGTTCTTATACATGTCCTTTTACAACTATTATAGACAATTAAACATCTGTACTTACTCTATACCGCTTTAAATTCCAAAATTTTACAAGATGTGATGTCTGTGTGAATTTCAGTTATATCCCGCCAAAATGCATTAAAGATGGCTGACAATACTCATGTTTCCCTCCAAAAATGTTACAGCTGTAATTTTGAGACATGGTCATTTTACAGCTGTAACTTTAAACAGTAAAAGTTTCACAGCTGTAAATTGAGACCTTCATATTTTACACCTGAAAATTTCAACTGTATTTCTGATCATTTTTCCACTTACAGGTCTTTTACAGTTGTAATTTCAAAATACAGGTCTTTTACAGACGTTTTACAGCTGTAAAACTGGTCCTTTTTTCGTTCAGACAGATCCAAACCGTTCACCGTTGTTCCGAAACGTTACATACTTAATATATGTAGTTGACGTCAAATTGTATTTTGTCGCAAAATACAAAATTTTCAGTTGAGAAACCAGTGACTACATACGTAAAAATGTGAAAAGAAATCCTTTATTTTAATTGTTTTTCCTGATATCCTTCTTTTTAATTGTTTTTCCTGACATATTGAAAGCTAACTTTGGATCAACACCAATAGTAACGTTTGCTTTAACCAGCATTAACACCACTAACGCCCTCGGGTTGAGTTAATCTTAATCCCCAGTCAATGTAAAGAAGATCATTAGCTGATTAAGTCCAAAGTAGACGGATGAAGGCACCCAAGGTTAGCTTTCAATATAATATATATTTATATTTTCTTTTTTTTTTTGTATGAAAGTAAAAAGATATATAACTATTCTAATAATGCAAGAATTTATTAATATCATTTAAAAGTTTCGTTTTCGCTTCCAGATTGCCATAATATGCAAGTTAATGATTTAAACTGAAATGATTTCATCATTTATTTCTTACAGTTTGGAGCTTATAATGATGAGTTAAAACGGAATAAACATTCATATAAAAATCTGTGTTAAATGGATTAAGTCAGCAATTGTTATACGGTGTTTTTGTCCTTTTCTGCTCGGAAGAGGCCTTACTGGACAGATCTCACACGTGTTCACTGTTGTAGTTACCATTACGCTGATATCCTGACGAAAACAATGTTTTATAATTCAACTTTTCATTTTTAAGTACAATCCAACACGTAATATGTCGCGATTAGCCGTCTGTAATATAACCCCCAAAACGTAAACATATGTACAGCCTATCTCCCTAACAGCATTAAAGTATTTAAGGAACAGCTTGTATTTTGTGCTCCAGATGTGTTATATAAGTCAAAAGGATGTTGGTGGACGAGACACTTTTGATTCTGGCTGTTTCTCCAAATTAGTAAGTATATAGTAATTGTCTATTAAAATATACTAAGTATATACCTAGCGCGCACTGCAATTAGCAAGCAATCGTATATCTTACAATAAGCCGTTCACAACTGATGTTGCCCCGGAGCTTGGGAGGGGCACCAATATATCCCTAACTAAATTTGAATTTACCAACGCTGACTTGAATAGAGTTGGGAGTGTCTGCATATCTTAGCCACAGCCACTGTCAGATTTTTATCCCGTTCGTTTTTAAACAAGTGAATGAATTATTGCAATTATTTCAATACAAAGTCCCTTACTGAAAGGCAACTAATTTTCTCTACTGCAGTATAACATAATGATCGGATAGCTGTCAATGATGTATAAAAAATTTTTACTGTATATACAATATGTTATATAACAACATTCGGATTGAAATTTGCATACTGTGAAATCATTTAATTTCGTGGGCATGAAATTTCGTGGTTTTGGTCAAAACGGCAATTTCGTGGGGATATGAATTCGTGGATTTCATCTTTTGAACATAAAATGAATGGGAATTTTACTTTTTCGTTGGGATTAAATTTCGTGGATTCTCAACCATGAAATCCACGAAAATTAGTCCCCCACGAATATTAATGATTTCACAGTATACAAAACTCTACAGTTGTTCATTGTTTCATACCATCTATAAATATAAAAAAGTATTTAATTTCAATTTTGGTAACATTCCATTTTGAAATTGGACGTATCATAATATCAAAGGGAAGTAATTCTGAAGAAATTACCCTACAAATATTAACTGGGTCCATATGACATATGAGCTTCTATAAAAATATTTTACATACTGGACAGGAAAAGATGAATGTTGACTTTTTCATTCAGGTGTGACTTTGACCTTTAAACTAGGAGTCTAGGAATTTCACTTGACAAAGCGTCTTATTTTGGGTTACAGTTGTGTCAAGTAATAGCAAAATTCCTTAATTGATGGCAAAGTTATGGACCAGAAAGTAATCAAATCTTATTGACTATTGACCTCCTACAGTGACTGACCATTGAGTTAGGGATAAGGGGGTCCGTAAGTCATGTTGTCTCATTATGGAAAATATTTGTGCAAAGAAATATTAAAATCCCTTCATGAATGACAGTTATTGATCATACAGGAAAACCTCCTACCGGCCTTTGACCGAAAAGTGTGACCTTGATATTTGTATCAGCTTATCATGGGGTATATATTTGTGCTAAATAATATTAAAATCCCTTTAAGGGTAGTTACAATCCAGACAAGAAAAAGGCTGTTTGTCTTTGACTCCCGATTATGACCTTGACCCCTCAGCTAAGGGTCCGGGTTTACGCATGACATGTAGCTCACTGACGAAATATTTGTGCCAACTGATATTTAAATCCTTTTTTGCATAACATAACAAAGTCTCAAATTCACTCAAACATTTTATAACTACATGACCACCGGCCCTGGTACAGATAATATATACTGAACATACAATCACAATACAATAAACAGTTCAGTACAATAAACAGTTGTGGACCGGATTGAAAAAAGAAATCCATTGACCTTTGATCTCCAAGTGTGACCTTACATTTTAAGCCAGGGTTCTATGTGTTGTGTTTGACACGTTGCTTGATTATGGGTAACATGTATGCCAAGTAATATTGCGATCCATTAGTGGATGGCAGAGTTCTAGACTGGACAAGAAAAGGTCTCTGTTCATGCCATGTTACCATCTGACTGCTAAGTGTAACTTGTCCCTTGAGCCAGGGGTCGGAAAAATGTGCACGACACATTGTCTTGTTATGGGGTACATTTGTGCCCAGTACTTGTAAAATCCCTTCAAGAATGGCAGAGTTATGGACCGGTCAGAAAAAAAAGACCTGTCGACTTCTGACTTCCAAGTGTGACCTTGACCTTTGAGCTAGGGTTCAGGGTTTTGAGCAAGAAACGTCGACGCAATAAACTGGAACGTTCATTATATGATAGTCTGTTAAAGCCTAGAATGTACTAGATAAGTGTATATTGTAGTTCATTAAAATAGAATGTTATTTATTGTTAAAACTGTTTGGATAAAGCTAAAAGGTAAATGTAAGCTTTGTTTATTGTAATCAGTAAACAATATGAGCTACAAAAAACTGTGTACGACAAACTAGACGTCCATATCCAGTACCAGGTACTTACCTTGGTTTAGTTTACCTGCTGGTACAGCCCTTTAAATATTGTCAAGTGCCAAGCAAGGGAGCTATTATATAGTACCATTTTTCACGTCTTTGGTATCACGTGACCCGAGACTGAGCCAACGAACTCCTTCACTTAAAGTGGGACAGTCCACCAGTGAGCTATTGAGGCAGCCAGGCTTTACTGGAGGTTTCGTCACATCCTAATGTTTTCAAACTTATTCGAGTATCTAGTCATAAATCGTCACTTACCAGCAATACTCTGCTATTAAAGAATATTCACGTTGCTGCCAACTCTTCTGATATACAAATTTTGTGCCAACCGTCAAAATGTCTCGTCATGGCATTTACTAAATTTATTTTGATAGGTCTTATTTGCGGATTTCACTTAAGCTCCACTATGTGTGTCAAATTTTCAGGCAAAATGTTTTAAAGGTATATTAGATCCAAAACTCATATTTGAAACTAAACATGAGCAAGTACTTCACAGAGTTTATGTAAATATGAAATAAACAATTTTATGTGTATTAAGATACAGGAAAGTTAAATACATTTGTTAAGGATTTTATACATTTGAAGTAAATATCTAAGAATAATATTTATGTGAAAGCTTCCTATTGGATATCTTTAAATTTCAAGGTTTGTCATAGTGTAATGGCACTAGCGTACGAAAATTATCGCGTCTGTGTGCTAAATGCGACAGTACCTGGTCCGGGTTTAACTTGGAACGAAAGATGTGGAGATATTGGAAAGCGACAAACAACTGTATGCACGTCATGTTGCGCAGATACAGCATGTAATTATGGTACGTGTGAAGAACTGAGAGGTAATAAACTATTCATTTTGTATTACTATGACAATATCTTTTGACAAACTGATGTGTTTACCTCTCTGTCTAAACAAGCATGTAACTACAATAGTTATGAAATTTGACAGTTGTTGAGTACTTTTCATTTCTCTGTCGTAGTATAATTACAAACCTAATTCTTTACAATTGTAAAACTGTAACTGTTATCTTACTTCCATTTTGTATACTTCGGTTATTTTGCACCTAAAGTCATCTTTTTTATTAGTTTCATTACATGTGGAAAATACGTTACCTTTAGTCAATATTCAACCGTTAAAATATGGCTGAACTTCAATAGATACTTTAGATATTGTACGTACATAATTATGTATTTCATGTTTTCAGACAGGCTTTTCAAGATGGCAGAGGTTGGAAAATTTGACATGAAGACGCTAAAAGAAATACCGTAACATTATGTAATTTGTAAGCAAACAAGCATAATAAAATATTTTATTTCAATATATTCTTCTTTCTTGCCCCTCATTGATACGGGTTCAAGCCTCAGTAAGGGCCTTGGATTCTTCACGTGACGAAGCCATCCAGCAGGCTTACGGAAGGTCTTCTACCTAGGTGCCTGCTCGTGATGAAATAATGCACAGAAGGGCCACTGGGTTGATTTGAAAGTATATATAATTTACAGTCGCAGTTAATGAATATTTTTATTCAAAATGGCCTGCTCACTCAGAAGTATCTTTACAGTCTTTTGATTTCTGAGACCTTTACTGTGTTCCCTGACAATATAGTAAAATACTATCTTGTTTCCTAAACGTGTCCTGCACAACATTCAGATCCCTAGCTTTAAGGTCAAGGTTACATTTAGAGGTTAAAGGTAAACACGGTCAGTTTCTTGTCCGTTTCATAACTTTTACATCGATGAATGGATTTTAAAATTACTTGGCAAAAACGTTCCCTATATTGAGATGACGTGTCAGACGCAATACCAAGAATCATAGCTTTTAGTTCAATGTCATACTTAGAAATCAAAGGTTAACATTGTATGTTTCTTGTCTGGTCAATAACTTCGCCATTCGTCAAGAGATGTTAAATTACTTATCGCAAATGTTCACTATAATAAGTTGATCTGTCATTTTTTTATTATCTGGTCACAAAATGATTCACACCTAAACTTTTCTGGCATATTCTGCGCAGACAACTGTAGCATTCTTGGGCGCACTTCGAGGGCGTTTGTCACTAATAGTGACAGCTCTTGATGGAGATTCAATTTTAAACACTTAGTATATTTGAGAGTTATGTATTTTTCCCCTATAAGATGTCAAGGTCAGTAATGGCTTAACACTTCATGTTATTTTTTGAATACCGATGGTTAAAAATAAATACTATAGCCTAGGCAGTGAAACTAGAAATACAAACTTCAAGTAGGAACTATCTATTTTAGATATATGTGTAGTTAACTGCATCAAAAACGTAGACTGAAAAAAAAAGTCATTTTCTGAAAAAGAGTTATTTGAGCTGAAAAAAATGATCCCGGGTAAAATATTTCGTAAAAATGGAGACAACTCCGTTAAGACTTTATGGTAGGCTTAGGTGGCTATTGGCGTAGAACCTCATGAAACTATGCTCTTTTTACCTCTAGGCAGGGAAAAAGCATGCATAATTGCCACATGGATTAGCAATCTGAATAGAAAACTATGTAAAGATCAAGTAAGTTAATGCCCGGGGAAAGTGTGACATTTTCTGTGGTGAAATTTGTCAACAAACAGACATTTTTTAAAAAGAAAAAAAGTCAAAACCTACAGAAATTCACAAGGTGAAATATGTTGAAAAAGCTACTGCTGGAAAGTAAATATCAAGAAATATGAGAAAATCAAAGAAATCAATTTCAGAACTATTAGATGCATGACTGACTTATCATGCATAGTATTTAACATAGATAGGTTACTTTTCCTTTGCACTGATATAACATGGACAGGATTAAGGTTAACAAACGGTGCTCACTTAAGAAATGAAATTATTTTTTCCGATGTTCATGCGAAATGAACGACAAAATGAAATCGGCAAATCCATGAATGTTTAATTTGCCGATCCTATTCTGTCGTTCATTTCGCATGAACACCGAAAAAATAGTTTCATTTCTTATATTTACATTATATTTCCTTTCCATTTGTAAACAAGATAATATTATAAAATGCACATATTTTGTCGCATTTATCATTAAAATCAGCTTCCCGGCCATTCTGTTCAACACACGGAATAACTGCGACGTCATCTAAGGAACGTTCTCCCTGACTATACGCGGACGTCGTCAAAACAGTGGTCGGTTATCACTAAGCACCGATGACGTAAATTTCGCGCCTTTCCTTTTGCTGTTCATACGAAATGAACGTCATAATTTTCAATGGAAAAGAATAGGGCGAATGTAAATATTCAATAATTTCACTATATAAATAGATTATTTCCCTTGTGTAAAGAAGGCTTAGGGTAAGTCTCTATATAGCCTTTATATTAACGATTAATGCGAAAGCGATAATGTTACACACTGATAGCCACACGAGAATTACATGCAGACATAGACATGTCATAGTACGCTTATCAGCGACCACTACTGCGGGAAATATAAAGTGATAGTATTGGACTGGGAATTCAAACATAAAAAATAAAACAAGTAGTAAGCGCATTCACAAAATAAAACTTAAGGTCGAGTCCTGTGGGACTGTTTTAAATTTTGCTCACTTCAAGTAAAATCTACCTACATTTCTTCCACAAAATGTAATCTAAATTAAGAGTAAAGGCGAAAAAGATAACTTTAACCGCATTTAACTCAGTATTTTTAAAGATGTCTAACACTGCCCCTTTCTGTTTCGGAGGTAAATTCACTTTAAACAGCAAGAAATCACATTATCAAATGGAAAAAAAGTCAAGTTTTGTATAATAAATCAATACCAAGTCTTGAAAAAAGTAAAAACTTACTAGTAAAAAGGAATATAAGGAAACAATGATGGTCCCATATGATATTAAATACTCTTCGAAAGGAGGAACCCTATTAGGTATCTAATACCTTAAGTAGTGATGTTCGAGTTCCCATGGTCAAAGTATTTTAATTTTTGTGTGTAAACATGCCTTAAATAATTCGGATTCATAGTTTTACGTTTCAATCATGCCGTTTCAGGCCATTCTCATTTATCAGATGTTCGACATGGTACCGGAGACGAACCTCTGATTTAGTTCGCGTATTTTCTTGGTTGGCATGCATACCGGTAGCAATAACAGGAAGTAAAATAAGCCAAGGAAGCCGTGGTAAACGTACTGTAAGCGAGAATGTCTCAGTTTGCAAAATTCTATCCTTTAATGAGAAAGTTCATCAGACTACGAAGGTTTTTAATTTTTGTTGAAGAAAACGAACACTTTTATAATCTTCTTTAGCCTTCGCAAATAGTACAAGAAAATCTATCATATGCAATTTCTTCTAGAGAATCAACAAAATGTTGCATTTGCACGATAGTTATTCATTAATTTCTTGAAACAAATCTATGATAGATCCTTCTTTTTGTCCGAAATATTGTTTTCGTCTTGTAAAAAAAAATGATTTTTATAATCACCATCTACTTCAAAGAACAATTCAAATGACAATAATTATACCAGATTTATTAATGCATAAAGGTCTGGACTTACAGAACTAGAACTAACATTATCATTTCAAGCAGTTTTTGATCTTCAGGTAAACTTTCTCGATTGTAAATATCTATATTTTGCAGTCATTATTCACTACTTCAGCTATAGCGCTACTGGTTACGACGACGGGAAACGTCTTTATTGCCGCGGCGGTCCGGGGTTCGATTTCCAACGCTGTCATCGTTTTTTCTTGATTGGAACTTTTAAAATATGTTAGAAACAAAAATTCATATTCTAATGTTCATAATATGATCAAACTTCAATTTGAAAGAAGGATTATTTTTTAGCCAAATCTGGAGGCATGCTGCTTTAAAATTATTAATAAAAGCCAATGATTAAGATGATACACAGCAAAAACTCAACAACAATCGAACATTGTGGACCAATATCTAGAGGATATTTGTTCATTATTGTCTAAGATGTAGTTTTATTCAATCAATACTATTTCTGAAGCTAATTTAAGTGGTTAAAATGAATCTTCTTACACAAGAAAAAACAACAAATGAATTATTTTCTTTTTATTTTATACTTTTCCGCGACAAAAAAAGTCAAATTACTGGCACAGGTAGGCCCAAATACGAACCCAAGCACAAGTGAACAAAACCAACGTGCAAACACAAAATGTGCCAAAAATTATCCGCAAACAATTATTTTTCAGGAATATTTTCTATCAAAAATCACGATTTAATCGTTGTTTTTATGTTCAATATAACAAAATTAAGAGCGGTATAATTTAGACCATCGCAATGTATTTTGAAAACTTTCTTACTGCAGAAACGGAACGGTCAAGTATTAATATGACCGCCATATTTGAACAAGAGTGCCAGCATGTCACAATATACGCCCGTCATAACCATAGAAAATTTCTTTACATGGGTACAAATGCCTTAAAATACACCTAAAATTTGAAAGTAACATCTATATTGTACCGCAGAAAAGTGGTCCTGGTTTTTCCCTACGGTCAAAAATAAAAAAAAAGTTTAAATATAAGTTATTTATAGTAACAACAAAGGGGAAAAATCTTAAAGATATCTAAGTCATTACAAAAATCCTTACCAGGTACAGATAGGTCAAATACACCTTAAAATTGGATGTATCATGCATATTGTACTACAGAAAAGTGGTCTCGACTTTTCCCTACGACCAGTAATAGTGAATTTTGAATTTGACCTTTGACCTCTATGTGTGACCGTGACTTAGACCTTGGGGTCTGGTTCTTGCGCATGGCACTCCGTCTTATGATAGCGAACATTTGCATCAAATTACATTAAAACGGGCGTTTAAAAATGAATAATGAGACCTTCGGTCTCGGTCACAAACAATCCCGTGGGCTTCTGCTGACGTTAATACACAAAAAAAACGTGTATTATCCCTACATTTGAAATGTTTATGTATTTTCCATATCACAGTAATTCACCCGGAAGCATAAAATAAATGCGTAGTCATTTCTTTACATATTTCAACATTTCTTTCCTGAATCTCTTGGATACAAGATATAAAATCTAGATTATTTGAACACCGACTGTTCCAATTTCCGCAAACATATCACATGAAAGAAAATATTTATTTCCGCTGTTTGATCTTTTAATTCAGGTGCAAACGACAGGCAGTCTCTGACAGTGTACTAATTCTATCAAATAATTCTGTCAAGTATATTTGATAATATCTCAGAAAAAGGACTTTAAGCCGAAAACGGAAATTCTATCATGAACCACTTAATTTTCTTGTTTAACACGAACCACATAATTTTCTTTTAAACAAAGACTGCAAGTGTGACTTATTATGCAACAAAATCATTCTTGTATGTCACAAATATGACGTCAAAGAACCAGAGTTCATAGCGACGCGCTGGTAAGGAAAACCACTCAATGATAAACGTCGTCAAGGATTCAGATAATAATCCTATCTAACGTGTTAGAATCGAAATTATATATAGCAAACAGTGACTTTCTCTTGTTTAAAATTCCGTTCAGCTAAGCCTTAATGATAATTCCTTCGCATCTAAACTCAAAACAATGATGTCATTCACCAACAAATCACTCTTTTAGATATTTATCACCACATGCAATTAAAAAGACGTTTTCTTGTTAAATGCATACGTTCTACTGGTAAGGAAGAAATTGAATGATCGAAAGTAAAAAAGAAGCACTTAAAAACGTAACTGTACATAATTTTTTATTAAAGATAAAAAATTATGCCCCAGCTTATCAAAAGTATGTAGAACGCCTAAACTGCCTTTACGTGATAATTATCAGATCGTCATGTGCCATTTCCAATATATTCGGTACAAATAATAATTTGTTATGTAGATAAAGCAGTTTGGTATGTACATTTGCTAGTTTGCCCTGTACATATTTAGTTTATGCTGTGCATTCACTAGTTTCTTCTGTACAATTAATAGTTCGTCATGTGCATTTGCCAATATATTCGGTACAAAACATAATTTGTTATGTAGAAGCAGTTTGTTACGTATATTTACTAGTTTGTGCTGTACATATTTTAGTTTGTGCTATGCATTCACTAGTTTGTGCTGTACAATTTATAGTTCGGCATGTGCATTTTCCAATATATTCGGTACAAATCATAATTTGTTATATAGATAAAGCAGTTTGTTATGTACATTTACTAGTTTGTTCGGTACATTTCTTAGTTTGTGCTGTGCATTCACTAGATTGTTCTGTACAATTAATAGTTCGTCATGTGCGATTTCCAATATATTCTGTACAAAACATAATTTGTTATGTAGATAAAGCAGTTCGTTATACCCCAGTCACACATACGGCGCGGATAGCTACGTCTAGCCACGGATAGAAACGTAGTAATCCGTATCGATCCGTACCTATGCCGTACGGATTGATACGGATTACTGCTTTAAGGTACGGCTCAGGTACGGATCGATACGGATTACTACGTTTCTATCCGTGTCTAGACGAAGCTATCCGCGCCATATGTGTGACTGCGGTATTAAGTACATTTGCTAGTTTGTTCTGTCATATAGTTTGTGCTGTGAATTCACTAGTTTGTGCTGTACAAATAATAGTTCGTCATTTGCATTTTCCAATATATTCGGTACAAATCATAATTTGTTTTGTAGATAAAGCAGTTTTGTTTAATATGGAACACAGAATATTCCTGATTTAATGTTTGTTTTACAGCCTCCTGTCTTTTTATATATATTTCATAAAGACAGATAACTAGTAATTAGTATTTTAATGCCGTAAAATTCTAAAAAGGAGCAAAAGAAATCAATAGAATCACTGATAATATGTTTTTTCTTTTTTCTGAACTAATAGTAGTAATACATGTGTACTTATACATACCTTTTTGCAAAAACAGCCCAAAATAAGTTCTTGTTCTCATTCTACCCATATCATTTATTATCTTCCTATTTATCCATTTCCGGAAATTTATTACATTTTATCACACCTGGTGGTTTGCAACTTTAATAACCCCATATCATATAAAGAAAATCCTGCAGCCAGAGTAATATTGATCAGAAACTGTTATGCATGTATATTATTTCATTTTTTATTTCAGTCTCATTCATGTACAAAGTATTCAACATAAACGAGAAGCATGACAGATAAAATATACATCACCATTCATTAACTGAATTATAAGAGACTTATGAATTTAAAAGATAAAAAATAAAAGCTACAAATTTAACTGATTTACCTTTGTTAATTTCTGTAATTTTACCATGTCTATTTAGTTTATCAAATTCTAAAATGATATATAATGAGGCTAAAACGATGTAAAAATCCCAAACATTTAAATACATCAACGGTCATTTAATTAACAAAGGTAAATTCATATATACATAAACACATGTATATATACATATAGTATACACGCATAAACACATATATAATACAAATACATACACATGCATATATGCACACACATGTACACCTATACATGCATATATATGCATTAAAGTATATGCACTATTATACAGAGTATTTGATACATTATTTACATCGTACAATATCAGTGATGTGTTATAATCAAACATCTCAGCTCTAGCCTTTTTTATGTTTTCTTATATAAAATATTAAAAAGTGTGTGTTAAAATTTTCTAAATTGATCCAATCATATGAGAATTGATTCAGTCCTATACTCATGTCAACATTAACCCTATGAGTGTGCTAAGACAGCCAATGTTCGACTATTCAAACTGTTGTTCCAGAAGCAAGAATATTACCCTAAATGTAAAAATATCCATGGAGTTTCAACCCAGTCCCTGCATTAGTTTTGGAGAAAGTAACTTGCATTCAAAAACTCAAACCAGAAGTTTTAAGTTCAAAAAAGGAAATAATTTGGCCAAAATGCACATCAGAGTTATGGGACTTGATGCTATAACCCAGTTTTATAACCCCGAAGACACATGTGAAGTTTCAATTCAATATCTGCATTTGATTTGATGATAGTAACTTACAAACTTTAACCAAGATTTTCAAGTCAAAAAGGGGGCATAATTTGTACATATCAGAGTTATGGGACTTGACCCAATGAGGCTAGTAATTTACCTAGAAAAAAAGTTTCAGAGCTATTTGACTTTAAGTAATAATTATATGTACTGGCATGCATAACTTTAACCAGTATTTTCTAGTTCCAACAGGGGGTATAATTTTGCCAAAATGCATGTTAGAGTTATGGCACTTGACCCAGTGAGGTTGGTAACTGACCTAGAAAAATTAAAGTTTCAAAGCTATATATTTCAAATGGTAACCATATGTACTTGCATGCCAAATCTAACCAGAGTTTTATAAGTCCAAAAGGAGCATAATTTGCCAAGATGCCTGCCAGAGCTATGGCTCTTGATGCTATCACCTAGTTTTATGAACCCGAAGACACATGTGAAGTTTCAATTCAATCTCTACATTTGTTTTGGAGATAGTATCTTGCATATAAAACTTTAACCATGATTTTCTAAGTTCAAAAGGGAGCATAATTCAGTCAAAATACAAGTCAGAGTTAAGGGATTTGACCCAGTGAGATTGATAATTGACCTAAAAAAATTCAAAGCTATATGCCTTAACTTAATAGCTATGTGTACTTGCATGCAAAACTAACCATGATTTTTAAGACCAAAAATGGGATATAATTTGGTCAAAATGCATGTCAGAGTTATAGGACTTGATGCTATCACCTACTGTTTTAACCCCGAAGACACCCGTGAATTTTCCATTCAATACCTTCATTAGTTTTGGGGATAGTAACTTGCATGTAAAAACTTAAACCAGGATTGCTAAGTCCAAAAGCATGAAAAGGGGGCATAATCTGGCCAAAATACATGTCAGAGTTATAGGACTTGACCTAGTGAGGTTAGTAATTGACCTATAAAGTTCCAAAGCTATATGCCTTTAAATAATAGCCATATGTACTTGCATGTAAAACTTGAACCAAATTGTGACGCAGACGCCAGGTATGTGACCACTAAGCCTGAAAAGAAATTTATGGATGAATAGTTTGCTTGCTTTTTTATTTTGCCATTAAACTTTAATGTAGGAAAATTACCCCATTCTGCATGTTTTGCAAGCAGATTCCGGTTGTTGGTAGGTATTGCGTGTTACAATTTCGGATTGTTTCCCGTACACACACTGACAAAAATAAAAACAACAGTTTATTGCTGTTCTTAAACAATATCTAAAACAGTATCCAAACCTGACATTTTACTGCTGCATGAAAATTTTCTATCCTAGCTCTATTGCAAAAACGGCGTTCCATAAATGCGAAAAGCAAATTGCATATCGGTAAAAATCACGTGAAAACACACTACACCACTTTGTTTGCTTTCCAATATACACGCGGCCTGATTGATTCATGACAACAGTTTTAGAAAATGAAGTGCTTTGAATAGTAATCTGAATAGTCACATTTAGTTAGTTCCCGTATGTTGAAGTTGATTTTCTTAACTACAGAACAAGAACTCTCAGAAAACATTTTCTGTTTGAGATGTTATAGTGTATTAAGTATTATTAAATTAAACAAGACATATCTTTAAAAAATTGTATTAGTCGTTGGTGGAGATTTAATTTATTGAAAATGTTAGATCGTACAAAATAGTTCGAATATTCCTGTATAAGTTTTAACTCATATTTTATCAGTAGAAATACCAGTAAACAGAAGGCATTTTGCAGTTCTAAGCCATATCAAACATGCAGTTGTTACTATTAGTTTAATTAAGCGCAAGTTAATTATTATTATTATTATTATTATTATTATTATTATCATACCAGATTTGTTGAGCGCCCTTTTCATATGAAATATACGTTCAATGGCGCTTCATAATTAAACATGTGACATATCGCAGATATGTAGGAAAATCACAAATCATGATATACGCAATCATAAAACTGAAACTGAATAATTTGATTAAACGCCTATTTTTATAAACGATATATTCCATGGCCATAATTACTAATATTAGTAATACTTATTATAACAATATCAATAATGACAATGATAATAATTACAGAGTTTACGGGAATAGCTGAGCTCAAAAGTCTGTCAACTACACTACGCATTAATAGTTACACATATTTGGAGTAATATATATACCGCCTGTCCACAGTAATCTTTTGTGCTGCCGATAAACGAAATAAATATCTTTGATATGTAACGAACCATTTTGTGAAACAGCCAATTATTGCAAGTATATATTTATTTCTGTCCAGTTTCGTTGTCTTTATTTGCTGAATACTTATTTATTTACAAATTTCATTGCTTCTTTAGAAGGTTCTTGGCTTAGACATCAACGCCGAAAAATGTGCCACCTTTATAAAATGCTAAATCTTCGTTACTGTTTGTATGCACTTTGAAACCTCAGACTTCAATTTAATATCAATGACTATATCTTTCTTTTTTTTTTAGTTAAATTTATCTGTAAGAATATTCCTTTGAGGCAGAAGCAAACAAGAACAATCAAAGTGCGCTAATAAAAGATCATTTGCACAAAGTAAAACACTGGACTACTAAAAAAAAGACAGAAATCGACATTGAAGAAACACACAACGAGTAAACTGGCAAATGATAAATAAATTTGAACACATCAACGAAGGTGGTGTGGACGAAATTCGAAACGTTCGAATTGTTGTGACTAACGCGGAACCATTAAGCTGCACCCTATCGAGTATTATTTCGGTGACTTCCAAAATACATTTCTGTTAAATGTCCCTGATGCGAAGCCAATACATGAATACACTATTGATGTACTCGAAAATATTATGATTTAATGTTAACTCCACAATACCATAAAGAGTTTTCAATCAGCAGTTATCTTTACAACAACGTTCCACAATAGCCAGTATTTTGAGATATGAGAGGAGTTGAACATGTCATAACCTCCAAAGAAGAAGTTTGCTTTATTTACTTTTTTATTATTGGGTCCATTCTAAGAATATTATAAGTTCCGCTTAAGTCTGTTCTAAGAATATTATAAGTTCCGCTTAAGTCAGTTCTGTCGGGCATGACAGGAGTTAACCTTTTCTATTGTCTCTCATTTACAAAGAAACACACAGCGTATGCCATTATTTTCTTCAAAAAGTGTTCAGAATTATAGAGAATAATAAAATCTATATAAAATCCTTTGGAAAAATAGAATGCAACAAAGGACGGCAGACTCGGTTTAACTGAATCTGATCATGTAAGTTTCTGGAAAGTGCAACGCCCCTTACACCTCCTAGCACCAGCTTAAGCGGAACGCTATTACATAGAAATTGTATAATTGTATAGACTCCGTAATCCAAAAGGATTAGAAAATATAACAACACGGACTACAAGTAACATTTTTTTCTCGAAAAAGTTCACGACAGTTTAAATATAAGAATAGAAACATTCTGTGAAGATTATAATGTTATTTCAGATGCGGAATTCGGCTTTCGAAAAGGCAAATCTCTACTGCAGATGCTATATTTATGTTGCATTCAGCTATACGGAATTATTTTAATAACAATCAACATTATTATTTTGAAATCATGGCTAGACAATATACATAGAAACTGTTTTCGGCCTAGATGATAAAGAAATGGTATAGTAGTCGCAACTTGACCGCGATGGTTGATCTTAGGTTGATTATTCATATCGATTATTTCATTATAGAAATATGGGGTGCTTAGGGCAGCCGTCAATTTTAAAAAATGAAGCGTTTTACGTACACTCCTTTTCAATAATATTGTATCTAATTATGTATTATAATACAAAGGTCAACCATCGGGGTCAAGTTGCGTCCACTATATCTAAGGTAAATTTTTAAGCGTTAATAAAGTCACGTATGAAAAAGTAAAATCGTGTGTACGATGTTGCATCTCTTACTCTGATTTTTCAGCCATGCAGTCGGAATGCGTCAAGAGGGTCACATTTTACATGATATTGTATTAATATTGTTACTGTTTGCTGATGATATGGTAATTCTGGGTAAAACATCTGCAGGCTTGATAGTTTGTCTGCTTATTTTTCGCACTGGGGTTTAGAAGTCTAATAAAATTTACGTACGTTTTGTTCTGTTCTGTTCAAACGACCTTCTAAAAGGTTTTTTTTTTAGATATTTCAATATAAAATTTAATTGCCTTGTTGCGGCCATAAAGTTTCGCCAGATAGTGGTGGCCAGATAGTGGTGGTTTCACATAATAGTTTTTCTTTATGTAAGTAAAATTTCTCCGCTTAGGTGTCGGGACACTCTCTATAAATAGATTTGTAAATATATAAGAAAATAAAAGCTCAACTGTAATTACATTCATTTTATTCTACACTAAAGTCACTTACTTACGTATATGAACAGCAGTTTTGTTATAAAGAATATGTAAAGCAATTGTTTTAAAATTTCTCTTCATCTCACATATTTCATTGCTAATCTTTAACCTCAAATTCCCTCCAATCCGCCGAGAAAATATGAAAACAACCCCTTTTATACCAGTAACAAGATATCGAAAGCTATCCCCCAAATACGGAATTCTATGTCATAATAGCATTAGCCTTGCCAGCTATGTAGCCTAGACCCTAGAGATTTAAGGAGCTACATGTTGAAATACATACTGACTATAGCTGACCCCAGCATTCTGGAGACAGTAGCAGAGATTATCTGCAATGAAATACTCTTAAGAGAAAGAAAATACAACAACATTTAAAGTTATAACATTAAGAGTTCCGCTATAGCGAGTGAAAGTGTTTTACTTCCGTTATTTCTAATAAAAAACTGGATCAAACCGATACTGCTTGAATCTTGCCTAGTAGCCTGCTGGCGGGGAGCGAATCTGCCGTTGCAACCAGTACAGACCAAGATGAGGCTACACGTCTGTGCAGGCTCATCTTAGTCTTCACTGTTCGCTTTTCAGTAAGTACGTTTTCAGTGAACAGTCCCTACGAATAGTAAATGGTACTGTCCAAACTGAATTTGACTAGTTTACCGACTTGAAGGTAAAGTCAGTACTTTAGGAGGGCATGCAGATGGTGGGTGTTGGGTGTTGGGGTGCATAGGCAGTGTACCACTTTACTCTATTACCACGAATAGATTCACCCATTGCCGTCGTGTACATTCAGTAACACTAAAGTACGCTAATAACAGATCATTTGCGCTGCGCAAATTAATGGCGGAAATCAGCGTCGAAACAAAAAACATACGGAGAATAAACTGGTCTGTATCCTTTGTTCTAAACAGTTTCGGTAGTCGAGAGGCTTGTTACATGGATTGAACTTGTAACCTAGCATATATACCGTAATATATAAGCACATTCACATTTACATACCCCGTAATTGTAGTAAAGCTTCAAAAGAAGTTCTAAGAACTCCTGCGTGTAGTAATTTAGAAAAAGAAAGCACAAGCTATGCGTGTCTCTTCTTGGAAGTGAAGCTTTCTATGAAGTTTTGTTTCAGCGAGTGCAAAGTGATGAAAACCAGGAAGGTTTAATGCGTATTAGTAGTTCCGGAGAATACTCCGGTCAAAAATGGTACTTTAGTAAAACTGATGTTGAATAATAAAACGGTAATGATTTAGTGAAAAATCATCAGACCGGAGCATAAAAATTATCTATGCGCATCTCCTCTTGAGAGTGAAGCAGTTGCTGAGTCAGAGATATACTCCTGACAAGAAATTGTCATACTAGTAGTATATTTTGTTGAATAACTAAAGAGCAATTACTAAATGAACATTCATGGGACCGGAACATGATAATTAATGCGAATCTCCTTTTGTGAGTGTAGCTTCCTATATAGTTTCGCTAAATTCCAGCCATTGGTTGCTGAGAAACATGCAGGACAAGAATTGCAGGACGGACGAAAGTGGCTACTTTATGTCTCCCTTTCAAGGAGCATACAAACATATTAAAGTATTACACTGTGAATATACCAGCTAGACAAAGGCAGTCGCCAAATTTAGTTTCATTCAAAGTCATTCTAGGACTAACCTAAAATAAGGACTTGTCTTTAGTTTGAACCTAGCTTAAACAGGTTTTTGCGCATTTTATCTAATTTCAAACTTTTACTAAGTAGGCCTCTGTATGTTCTGTTATCATAAATAAGTAGTGACATATTAGTTCTTTTTCATCGATAAAGGCACCAGAGAAGCTATACATTCCGACCGTTATCTCAATGTTATCTAAATCACGAGGTTACAATGAAGTTTTAGAGATAGTGTTTATAAATCAGAGAGCTAGCTAGTGAGATCTGTAACAGCAAGGTCCAAAGAGGAACATACTAAATTTCAGTTTGTAAATTGTAGTTAAGCAACTGAATACAATACGATGAGAAAAGGTATGTAATTCCTTCATTGTTCAAAGTTATTAATGATTTTATTTTGTCAACATATCCAAAATCATAAATGATACTATAATTTTGTTTTTACCGTACTTTTTGTCGCGGATGAAATTTATACCACCAATCTTTATCTGTCTTTTTTAATGTGTACTTTTAAGTGACTGATTATTTCTTATGAAATTATAAATTGTACCTATGTTTTGTAATAACGGACGCGTTTTAAATATGTTTTGCGCGGGTTTTATAGGGTTTTTTTCTTTAACAGGTCTGTTCGTGCTCTTCATAATAATGCTGTGGATTCGTTCAGGTAGCAATTTCTTAAGCTTTACTCGATTGTGTTGTAATTTTAAATTAAAAACAAACATACATATCTTAACATGTGAGGAATGTTACAATGGTAGGTTCGTAGATTCTTCAATCAAGCTAGCAAAATAAGCTAAGGGAAGTGTGTGTGTGTGGGGGGGGTGGGGGGGGGGTAATATAAAATGATTAAATTATAAGTTTAAACGAACACAATTTTAAAACTAGATACCCGCCCCTTGACCCCTAATTGTGAACTTGACCTTCGAAATAGGAACCTAGGGTTTGCACATGACATCCGGCTCCGTCTTATTGAGTTAAACATTCATGCCAAATAAATAACAGGATTCCTCCATGCATGTCAATATATGGGCCGGACAAGATCTGACATGACCTTTTACATCAAACTGTGACCTTGACCTTGAGATAGGAACCTAGGGTTTGCATATGACACTACGCCTCACTGAGGTTAACATTCATGCCAAATATAAACAAGATTGCTCCATGCAGGTCAAAGTAATGGTCCGGACAAAAAAAATCAGGCTTTACGCATGGACGCACGCATAAACACCGAACAGCTATTTGGACAACAGTTACTATGCCTTCGCATCCGCAAGCCGGCTTGGGAAAAATCGGGGAAAAACAGGTTTTCTCAAAATCAAAAGAAAAAGTATTGTGCAGTTTCAACATTTCTTCGTTGAAGTTGTTCACAACATTTTTGCAACGTTATGACTCATCGTTTATTCATCAGTTTTGTCTTTTCTTCTACATATTTACTTATAGGTAAAAAGATAGGTATTTGTACCATTACAATACACATCTTTACAGTGTCTAAAATCTTATAGGTAAAAAGATATGTATTTGTACCATTACGATACACATCTTTAAAAGTGTAAAAAGCGGCTGTAAAAAGTCTCCCCGTACTTGGATTCAGTGTTGTTATATTTTCTAGTCCTTTGGAGTCCATTCAACATACATGTAATAATAGAATCCCGCTCAAGCCGGTGCTAGGGTTTTGAGCAAGGTGCTAGGCGTGCGAGGTGGTGTACATTTCATTATCTCTCGTGAACATACTCAATCAAACCGAGACTGCATATTATTCTTGGTTGCATTCTTTGTTTCCAAAGGATCTTTTTACAGATTTTATTTACACTGTCTAAAATAAAAGAAAAGTAAATGAAATGAAAAAGTAATATTTAAAGCATATAAATGGAGTTATATTATGATTAAAATCCCGGACGTAAACGTGATCATGACTGAGTGCGATGTACACGTAATCTTTGAGTGTTTGTGAAAACAAACCAACTACTATTAACAATACCAGATATTAGAATTTATTTTGAATATTAACAGTTCAAATACCTTAACGATACGAACTAGCTATAATCAGAGGTCAGCCAACAGCCTTGTCAAATGAATGAATATAAAAGTCAATAATTGGCATAATTTTGTGAAAGTACAAAACAGGGTTAAGCAACATGTACAATTCATATCCACTCTTGTTCTTGACAAGTGTGTGAGGTTTCAATCCATTCCCATAAGTATGTACTGAGATACCAGATAAATTCAAAAACCCTGAGCAATGTCAGTCAGTTTATCACATAAGTGTATGAAGTTTGTATCTTTTCTTACAAGTGGCTACTGAGATACAAGCTTAAATACACAAAACTTAACTTAATCGGGACGCGGACGTATAGCTGAGTACAACAGCTCAACCTATTCTTTGAACAGTCGAGCTAAAAAGGAAGATTCCGAAACAACAACCAGAATAACCGACTTTAAAATAATTTTAACACCCTGCTTATCAGTATTTTGATAAAACATTCCGGACATCACAGAATATAGATAACCTTTTGACATACATGCTATCGCAAAACCATGTCAGGCTTTACAATTAACAATGAGTCATCAATATAATGGAAGTACATGCTCATAATACTTTTTTACAAACTGCACTTCACTAGCTTTGTCATATGAATTTATCAGCAGAAATAAGTACTTAGTGAAACATAATCTTTTAGAAAAATCAAAAACGATAGAATGCTGCTTCAGAGCAATCAATAATTGGCATATCATTAAAATTATAGTGCGTCTTTCATGCTTTGCGTAAATATTTTCTTGTGTTAAGTTTGGAGACTGATTTGGGATACTTCATTGTATCGTTCTGTCGCAGCGATACGTTGACAAACATTGTTATGACGCACCGGTGAACATCGACCCACCAAATTGCGTCCCACCGACCGCCCCGCCCCGCCGAATACCCCCATGCCCAACGTCTGTCTTGAAGGCCAAAGCTTGGATGGTACAAGCCCTAACATTTAGGAAACAGAAAAAAAGATTTCACTACAACATAACCCTAGCCCACCCCACTCGCCTCACAGTGACATAAGCCTTTAGATGAGTATCTGGCGTTTGCTCACGACAATCCATGTCAACGAGGATTTTAATTTTGCAATGCACGGTAACTTTAACCTGAACAAAAACTAGACAGACGGACGCAAGCAAGTACACATATTACCCTTGTATCTATCTATATTCTTGACTTATATATATAACTGACGGATTGAATGCCAGGTGGAGGGGATAGGGAGGGGTAGGCGTGAGCAATTTCATTTGGTAACACTTCATTGGGGATTTACAAATGTTCCATAATTATTTGAATTTAACTATCTTTTATCTCCAGTTTAATTAAACCTATCTTGTCATTCCGGTAGGCGAATAGAAGACGTTTGACTGGGCGTTTTCGGCAGGGCGCCATAATCACATTTTTCGGGGCGACGTTCGGCACAACGATGTGCTTTATAACCGTTTGCTTCTGAAAGGGGACTAACAGATATTAATGTCTAGTTTTCCGAAATTTATCACTTTAATTAGATAGTGCATTATTACAAATATATCTACTATTTATACTTTTATTTAGCTTTTGCTTGTTTCAGGTTTACTGCCGTTTTTCAACAGTATTTGAGTTATGTAGCAACGGGCAGTAAATATACCCAGTCCGCCTTGATTCTGTACCAGTACAAACCTGTTCTCCGCAAGTAACTGCCAACTTGAAATATAACGCAGTATTTTTTATCTTATACAAAATTCTGAAGAAGTCCGAGGTTTGTAATAGGGACTGATGTATTACTTATACGTTATACGTACAGAAATTATTCACACAAAAAACTATTACGGAATTCGTGGATCAAACTGTAGATGTATTCACAATTATTGTTTGGTATTTTAAAATTCCAGGGACTTCTCAAACCGCTAGTACCACTACCATACGGTGCCGTCTATGCAACAATGCTTTCACACTCTCGGACTGCAACAAATTAGTAACTTGTGACAGCACCCTTGAGGTAACGAGTAGGCACTCAAACAATCCCTGTCTATAGGACTGTAAACCATTTGACCAAATGAAAACAATACAAAAAAGAGAGTTATTCTGTTTATTTATTTTTAAAATACATTTGTATAATAACAATCTGTCAGTTATTAGTTCGCCGTCTAAATCGTTTACTATAACAGGAAGCACAAAGTACAGATCAGTAAAAATGATATACACAGGTTCGAAAACATAAAAAGAAAGAAAAATGTATGTGTGTTTTGTAACTTGCAGGAATGTTATATGGACGAAGTGATTACAGAGCAAAGGATGGTAGTTTACCAAGGAGGTTGTCGTGCAAAAGACGTACTCTTTAATCTTTATAGATATTTGTTTTTGATATATTTTAAGAAATTATCTTTACATTTAACTCAATGTTTTGCTTCTAATCACAGTTCTAAGAAATGTGACATTAACATGCTTTAATTTTTTAATAACAACAATTAATCATTTTAAAACGCAGCTATAAAACATTAATCAGAATATAATGTACTGATACATTGATGAAAACAATACATATTGTCGTTCGAAAATTTATTCATTTTGTGCCAATTATTTAAGGCGAATTTAAAACAACAATGGCTGCCCTGTTGTTTAACCGGATGTTTTGATCTTTTTATGTGTGGTAAAAAGGCCGTTCTTATAGGTCAACATACACAAATACATCAATATATTACGAATTCCGTTGCCACAATTAATTTTGATCGGAGAATTTATTGCACAGAATACCACAGATATAGATGTTATTAATTATATCCTACATAAGGAACCGCCTTTATTCTTATCTTATTTTCGTCCGTGCACAGTCATTCTCACATCTAGATCCATTCACAAAACAAACATACTACTTGTTAATTACATTTGAATATGTCATATTTTCTTTTATTACATCAGTCAAAAGAGGTTGTCCTTCAAATTACGTTGTATTGTTATTTTCTCCGACTTGGATGATATTAATTATATGTCTTTCAGGGACACGGCTCTCTATAAGTCTTTCAGGGTCACGGCTCTCTGTAAGTCTTTCAGGGACACGGCTCTCTGTAAGTCTTTCAGGGACACGGCTCTCTGTAAGTCTTTCAGGGACACGGCTCTCTGTAAGTCTTTCAGGGACACGGCTCTCTGTAAGTCTTTCAGGGTCACGGCTCTCTGTAAGTCTTTCAGGGATACGGCTCTCTATAAGTCTTTCAGGGACACTCTCTATAAGTCTTTCAGGGACACGGCTCTTCGTTACTAAAATTGCTGGTTTTAGTAATACGGGCTGCTGCTGAGTACAATTTATCACGTAATAACTACGAAACAAACATAATAGGTTACTTGCTGTTATGGTGAAAGAGACCATTACATTAGACTTGTTTGTGATTTCGAGTATGTCACCTAATAAAACCAGGATATTAACGTTACTAAAGCACATGCGATGTCTTTGATGTGACTAACTGACTTTTGCCCTTCAGTCATCAATGCCGTGATTATAATTATAAGGTACTCGGAATCAAAAAATAAACATATCACACGTTACCTACAGTTGCTATAAAAATATATAATAAGATGACAATATAGCTCCTTATTTTAATTTAAAATATCCTTAAATCAAATTAAAAATCACATAACGTTGTTGATTCAATTCTAATCTTAACCCGGAGGAAAGGAATATCTGGCATATTCTTTCTGAAACTTTGACTGCCATTTTCAAAGATTTTTTTCGAACGTCAGTTCACACGTGCTTTCTCGCGGAAAGTGTTGACTTACACGAAATTCTAACACGACCAGCAAATAACTTACATACATGTACAGCAAAGTCTATCTCGGGTTATTCTGCAATAAACCACTCGCGTGCAATGAGGTCATCCGATCCAGGTGCGTAACACAGTCGTAAAAAGTAGTTATCATTTTTTCTAACATTGTTAATACTAGAATGTCGTGTTAGAATCGAAATGATAAGTTCCCAAGTGTAATTTATTGTAGAACCAGAGTTTTTCGTTCTTATGCGAAACAATATATCACTCAGGCCGTAGGGAACTTATTTCTTAAATAAACGATATTTTCTTTATTCAAAATGCATAGTGAATGTGAATATTTCTATGTACTAATAACCTACAAAATGTTTGAACTATGTAGCTCTGTTGCAGGTATGTTCCCGGTCTGGAAAAAGAAACAGCAAAACCACGTGTTCAAGGTATGAATTATATTTGTCCGAAAGGCAAAACATTCCGTAGGTCACAACGCTCGATCGACCACTTTTTTATACTAACGGCACGTTGGAACACTATACTTATTCAATTGACTGTTTTTTCTTTTCAGAGTTTTTATCTTCGAAAGTATGCAATATTGTACAAACTAAAACAATGTGATTTGAAGCAAAGATAAAACTTTACATATAGCATAGGAAGGTTGATCCAGAAGCAATGTCTCTGCGTTCATTGTGCATTTATCCATCGTTATTTTAAAACAAAAAGATATATCAAGACGTAAGATAAATCATTTATGATTACACGAGTAAATTTTATTTCCTATGGTCGTTTCGTTTGAAGTACTCAGAAGAACTTCAATATTCACCCCAAACGACATTTCGCGCAGTCAAAACAGCAGCAGAAAAAAAAAAGTAACTAACTGATACCAAAATGACAATCCTAATCATATGAAATCAAAATTATGTTAAGTTACATCTTTCAGCAATCAACAATTAAAACTAAAGTAACATTCGTGCAAATTAATGTTCAGTGTGTAGTGCGGATGCCTGTTATAGCGCAATATCAAATCAAAACTATCGATTTATTACATCAATTATGTCAATGACGTACTGCGATAGTCGTTACCATGCTTTCTATGAATGTCGATATCTCGATAAATAAACTTCATTTTTTTTTATTATATTCTCAAAAAAAAAATGCAGATAGATCAAGTTTTTTGGGCTGGAAGTTATGTTATTTTCTTTTCATTATACACATTTAGGGCAACACCATTATATAACCTGGGGACCATACGCCGCTTTTCATGGAATTGCACTCCGTGTATGAGTGAAGGTTCCATGCACATCGCCGTATGATTACATGTGCAGATGTCTCTTATTATATTCCGATTCTTTGTATCTAATCATATTCTGGTACTTTTGTGTGAATGTCTGGTTCTGCTCACCCCGGGGCTAGAGAGCGCGGATAGTGACATTTACTCTACCGTCCATAAACAGGCTCAATTTAAACGTAGCGACCTGTGGTTTTTCATTTTTTCTATTAATGGATTCAGTGACATTACTTTTGGATCAACCCTATGAATCACGGCTTAGATAACTTCCATTTGAGAGTGGGAAATACCTGTGGTGTCCTTGACAAACACTTTAAAAACGCCTGTGTATAATCATACTTTAATGGCATGTGCATGAATTAAAAGTTCCTTGCCTTTATTATGTTTCATAGCTCATATTCATCTAATTAAGCATCCGATGGAGAATAAGTATCCAATTTTGTTCCTAGTTTATATCCTCCATAAGATATGTGTAGAAAGCAGAGGCGTCTTAATACATTACAGTTGCTGTGGATTTGAAGATGACTGCAACAAACGTCTTTGTGGAATAAAAGACGGTAAGATATTGCAATTTATTTGATAAAAAGAGTTCTGCATTTGAATAAAGAGTGAAAAAGACAAATATAACCCCAAACAAGAGTATTCTTAAATTAAAACAAAAATCATCTCCATTATGTTATCAACAAAGTTAGAAACATTTTAAATATGCTTACAAATACAAACAGTAATCATTTTTAAATCATTAGAAAATTCGACCTTTGTTTCATTTATTGATATACCGTTTCTATACATAAAATGATTCATTACATTAACATAAATAAAAGACTTTTTAATAGCCAAAATGACCAGTCATGGCACATTAAATGATGGTGAATTACTGAAAAATGTTTTTAAAACCCAAAGCTGCACTGTTTCTTACATATCCTATCACACTGTCCACTGACACTGATCAGATTTTTTTTCTACCCAGGAGCCGGAAGGTAATGAAACAATGCCCGGTGTGGCAAGTGGGGTCTTCCTCCAGCATTAACAGCTGAAAATTCGCCAAATATTTGTATTAAGCTTCCCCCATACTAAAAATGATCAGTTTTTACTTCGGCTGCATAGAATAACGATATTTCTAAGTCTATATATGTCACACTGTAGACAGAAAGGCATGATATAGAAAAATAGGTCGAAATAAATGAGTGACCTTTATGTAGTGTACTTTGCTGTCTATATAATCTGTTCAATGGTAGTTACTGATTTGAGAAATGGTTGACACTATGTTGTAACAAGAGATCACAGAGTGATCTTGGCGCCCAACAATGTGCCATTTTTGTGTGTTCCAAATTTCAAGACTTATTGATTAGCTCAAGGTCAAATTTCATTTCCGTACACAACACTGTGCATGTGGTCTAAATTCGAAAGCTGTAGCTTGAGAAATGTGAAAGTAGGTCACTAGATCAATTTCAAGGACAAAGTTCTTTGTACACAAAACTACGCATGTGCATCAAGTTTGAAGACTGTAGTCTGAGAAATCTGAAAGTAGGTCACTAGGTCAATCTTAAGGTCAAAGTTTATTTCGGTACACAAAACTATGCAAGTGGTCCAGATTTGAAGGCTGTAGCTTGAGAAATGTGCAAGTAGGTCACTAGGTCAAAATCAAGGTCAAATTTCACTTCTGAACACAAATCTATGCGTGTGGTCCAAACGTGAAGCCTGTAGTTACAGAAATGTGAAAGTAGGTCACTAGGTCAATGTCAAGGTCAAAGTTTGTTTCGGTACACAATCCTATGCATGTGGTCTAAATTTGAAGCCTGTAGCTACAGAAATGTGAAAGTAGGTCACTAGGTCAATCTTAAGGTCAAAGTTCTTTTCGGTACACAAAACTATGCAAGTGGTCCAAATTTGAAGGTTGTAACTTGAGAAATGTGGAAGTAGGTCACTAGGTCAAAATCAAGGTCAAATTTTATTTCGGAATACAAAACTATGCATGTAGTCCAAATTTGAAGCCTGTACCTTCAAAAATGTGAAAGTAGGTCACTAGGTCAAAATCAAGGTCAAAGTTTGTTTCGGTACACAAAACAATGCATGTGGTCCAAATTTGAAGCCTGTATCTTCAAAAATGTGAAAGTAGGTCACTAGGTTAAAATCAAGGTCAAATTTTATTTCGGAATACAGAACTATGCATGTGGTCCAAATTTGAAGCCTGTACCTTCAAAAATGTGAAAGTAGGTCACTAGGTCAATGAAAAGGTCAAAGTTTGTTTCGGTACATAAAACCATGCAAGTGGTCCAAATTTGAAGGCTGTAGCTTGAGAAATGTGAAAGTAGGTCAATGGGTCAAAATCAAAATCAAATTTCATTTCGGAACACGAAACTATGCATGTGGTCCAAATTTGAAGCCTGTACCTTCAAAAATGTGAAAGTAGGTCACTAGTTTAATGTCAAGGTCAAAGTTTATTTCAGTGCACGAAACTATGAATGTGGTCCAAATTTGAAGGTTGTAGCTACAGGAATGTGAAAGTACGTCACTAGGTCAAAATCAAGGTCAACCCATGTCAAGATTCATCTTGCCACTCAAAACCATACATGTGGTCCAAATTTGAATGTTGTAGGTTATTGACAAGAAGTTTTTAAAAGCTTTTCCCTATATAAGTCTATATGAACCATGTGACCCCCGGGGCGGGGTCATATTTGACCCTAGTGGGATAATTTTAACAAACTTGGTAGAGAACCACTAGATGATGCTACATTACAAATATCAAAGCCTTAGGCTTTTTGGTTTGGACAAGAAGATTTTCAAAGTGTTTCCCTATATAAGTCTATGTAAACCATGTGACCCCCGGGGTGGGGCCATATTTGACCCTAGGGGGATAATTTGAACAATCTTAGTAGAAGACCACTAGATGATGTCACATACAAAATATCAAAACCCTAGTCCCTGTGGTTTTGAACAAGTGGTTTTTCAAAGTTTTTCCCTATATAAGTCTATATAAACCATGTTACCCCCGGGGCGGGGCCATATTTGACCCCAGGGAAATAATTTGAATCATCTTGGTAGAGGACCACTAGATGATGCTTCATACCAAATATCAAAGCTCTAGGCTCTGTGGTTTTGGGCAAGACGATTTTCAAAGTTTTTCCCTATATAAATCTATGTAAATTATAGAAATAAACAAAGGGCCATAACTTACTAAAAAATTGTTGAACCAGTCTGATTTTCAGGGGGACACAACTAGGGTACCAATACATCATTCTGACAAAGTTTGGTCAAAATGCCCATGGTAGTTTCTGAGGAGATGCGATAACGAGAAACTGTTAACGAAAGGACGGACGGATGGAAGGACGACGGACCACGGACGCAGAGTGACTTGAATAGCCCACCATCTGATGATGGTCGGCTAAAAATGACTTACATAGTAAAGATACGTATTGTTATGTGAAATTCTAACCTACTTAGCTTAGACAGATTTAAGTTCTGTTTCAATGACGGCAAATAATACATAAATAGTCCTGAAAGTCGTGGCACTTTGCCCAAGATTTGTCCAAAAGCATTTCTTCATGTAAATGACACCCCTTGTCGTGCTTTATATAATAGTATAATGATACACTTTCCAGCTAAGCAATATATTCAACAAATTGTTCTTTTGACAATCAAAGCACATTGCATCTGAAAGTCCACATTTTGCATATTGTTATGTATGTGGTACAGTTTGTTAATGCCAATCCTGGAAGGCATCCTCTGAGAGTTGCACAATTAGCCGATGTAAACTCCCATGTGTTTTTTTTTATGTTTTGGAATTCTGTACATGTTGACTTCTTTTCTCAACTCTACACTTCAGACACTGTTAATATATCACAATGTTACTCGTGTGATCATCGGAGATCTGACAGACCGTGTCTCACTTTGACGTCATGTCATTCTAATGAGGTAATAATTAATTAAAAGGTTCACTTAATATTGATTCGATTTAAATGTTCGAATTCACATTGTCGGAGAATAACGAAACCACTTTGGATTTAATACTTTTGAAATAAACAAGCATCACATGAGAAATACGTAATTGTTGTAACTTGTAAACATGAAAATATTTCACTTTAGGACATGTTGATTAAAAAGAAATTGAGGTTAGACTATATGTCCAGTCAACCTCATACACACTTGCGGCTCCAGCTAGCCAGTCAACCTCATACACACTTGCGGCTCCAGCTAGCCAGTCAACCTCATACACACTTGCAGCTCCAGCTAGCCAGTCAACCTCATACACACTTGCAGCTCCAGCTAGCCAGTCAACCTCATACACACTTGCAGCTCGAGCTAGCCAGTCAACCTCATACCCACTTGCAGCTCCAGCTAGCCAGTCAACCTCATACACACTTGCAGCTCCAGCTAGCCAGTCAACCTCATACACACTTGCAGCTCCAGCTAGCCAGTCAACCTCATACACACTTGCAGCTCCAGCTAGCGAACGAAACTGAAGGATATCATCCGGTTATATAACATATCAGCATTTCATAGTGTACATTTGGTATATTTCACCATATGCTTTCCAAACAAGACTCTTGATTCAATTCTTAATCACCGTTGACCAAAATATTAGGGGAGGCCGGGTTAGTTCGGCCTCGGGGCATGTTCGGCATATAATTATATATAGCGCGTGAACTGAGATAAAAAGTTGTCATCAATATTGTGACGTCACTTGGGAAGCTTTTATCAACGGAATTACAAAAATGGCCGCCTTTTGATGGTTTATGTCGTTTTGGAACCAAAACTTCATTTTTTAAGTTGGTGAGTAAAATTTACACATCTATTTTAGTTTTTACTTTTCTTGAGAACCGCTAAGATTCAGATTAAATATCATAGGTTAATGGGCTTTAATATAAAACCATCTACATTTCATTTTTCTGCACCATGCAAGGAGGTGTCACGTAACAATTTCGTAAATACTGTCTGGGGCTAGTTCGGCCTTTTGGGAAGGGGCACGTTCGGCCTATAGCCGGACTTGCCACGCACTAACAATCTATTGGCCGGCATATTTTACTAATGGTTATTGTTTTATTCCTCATATATTTATTACAATAAAGCATTTGTTCACATGCAGATCTAGCAAGTTAAAATAATGTCTGGCATTTATGTTAAGATTTTCATTAGCAAGCCTTTAACTTTTAGTAGAATTATAGTGGTGCATGGGTTACATTTTCAGTCTACAGTCGCTATAGAACTTCATGTAATTATAATTAAATTGACAATACAGCTTTTTACTTATTTATTTCAGAATTAGATCTACACCATGGTGCGTACGTACAAGAAAAGAAGCGACACCACATCAGAAGACGTTTTGAGAAAAGCGATAGATCACTACAACAGTACTTCTGCTGGATACAAGAAAACAAGTCAACTGTTTTGTGTACCACGCTCAACCCCACAGGATTATGTAAAAAAAAATCCGACAAGTCATCCGAGTCGGATAGAGCTACATCAAATATGAAATTCGGGTATCAAAGACCTAGACAAGTTGAAGACTACACAAAACAACGAAACAGACAAAGGGCTACCGAAATCTAATAAACCAATAAAACAGTCAAGAAAAACCAAAATCAATTCAAGGAGTAAATCGAACAGAAAACAAAAAGAAAACCCAGAGAGTGGTGACGGATATTTTTGCTTAGTATGTCGCGAGAGCTGGGCTAGCAGTAGACCTAACGAAGTATGGATCGAGTGCACTGTTTTTCAAAATGTGGGCACATGTAGAATTTGCAGACACAACATGCTTGTCGTTTTACAAGTGTCATAACTGTGATTCTGATACAGATTAGAGCAAAATGAAAAAGAGTATACTGAGATAGTTTTTTTTTACGTTCAGGGTTTCTAGACTTGCGGAAAGGTTAATTGTTCAAGTTCAATGTTAATATAAACACACATGCTGGTGTTCAAAGTAATAAAACTATATGGTGTTAGAGTTATAAATATGTTTCAATTTGTCAGTCTACAGATTGGTTCCGTGATATACTAACATTGCATAATAAAGTCTCTACAAGCCGAACTTGCCCCGTGGGGTGGCCAAACTTGCCCCTTCGCGGGGCAAGTTCGGTCACCTTGACCTGATCACTTTGAGCAGAAATCACCCTTATGAAGATAGAGAAACACTATAAGAAATAGCGGGAGTAGTACAGTCCCATTATACTTTACTTAAATATACATTTTTCAGAGATCTGGCTATATAAACCATTTATAAATTGTGATTTTTCTAAAATGGGGCCGCACTAGCCCCGGTCTCCCCTACTGTTCGCTTTCAAAGTCTATTGCAATTAGAGAAATCGTTAGCGAACAGCGCAGATGCGCAGGTCGGTCGTGATTCATGCTGCAGATACACTATGTTGGTTTTCTCATGGTGCATCTCATATCAGTATTCAAGAAAGGTATTGTTTGATGTCAAAGTACATCGGATTTCCATTACCATATGCCATATTACCAGTTGTACTTGTGAAAGTGAGCACGACACAGAACACTAATGTCATTTTAGGGTCGGAGTAATGTATGTCATTCCTCGTCCATGTAACAATATTCCTACATATTTAAACTCTAAACTCATATTTTAATCAACGACGGAATCGTTGTTCGAGAATATTTCATCTTAACCATGACTTGATTTGATGCGTGACATAAAAACGCAAGCATTCTAAAGTGAGATTACTTTTCAGTAAAAAACTGCAAGTCGCTAACTGTATTGGCTACATTATTCAGTTACAATGGATTTAGGCATGCATGTTTTACAGAATAAGATGCCCCCTTTCTAACAGTAATGATTCAATTAACGAAACCAGAACTATTTCTGTGAAGTTGATAATATAAGTTTACGTATCTAACACATTATTACGATAGTGAAAAGATTTATGCTTACATATTTTACAAGCGTTAAAGTCTTTATTAGAAACTTATATAAATATAAATGAAATCATCACATTATAATATTATATATATATATATATATATATATATATATATATATATATATATATAACATTATAACATGATAATGCTTCTTATTTTAGATGTGTTACATGCGACAAGAAGATGTAGGCGGTGTGGACAGGTTCACCTCAGGATGCTTATCAAAATTAGTAAATATATTATGACAGATACGTTGAAATTTGCACAAACTTTGCATCTGTTTCTTAGCACTTATGTTTTATGCACTTGAAAATTACAAATACCATTTATATGGTAACTTGATACAGAGTTCAGGTATTAATTTTTTAAATAAAGACGTTGACTTTCAATTCCACATATCAATTTTATTGCCATTATCTAGTTTGTAAAAAAATAGTTTGTATTATATGAAACTATGTCAAATGAATCTTTGTTAAGTAAAGAAAAGAAGTTATGTTATGCTTTCTCACGAAATATACATATCCTTAAATACCGCTACACGACACGTGTAAGTGTTCGTGTATGTACGTGCGTGTGAGCGCGCATGCATGTGTGCGTGCGAGCGAGTGAGAGAGAGAGAGAGAGAGAGAGTTACAATAAATATTGTATATATATATACAAACTGTTATAGGCATATAGAAACATACTCTCATAAAGCCTAAACAAACTGCCTGCCATACAGTTATGTTTTCTCAATGCCAACAAACACAGTAACGACGTACAATACAATAACTTGTACACTAGTGAGTTTTTACATTGTCTTACTACGATACAATTTTTCAGGTGTGTGAACATTTGATGAAGCGAGCATACGATTTCTTCCGCATTTGCGGGGCAAACTCAACACTTCCTGAAGCAGGGCTAACATGGGTGCAAGTATGTGGAAATAGAAATAATAAACGAGCGACTGCCTTGTGTACTTCCTGTTGTGCTGATCAAGCTTGCAACTATGGTACATGCCATGAATTAAACCGTATGTAATGTTTATGATATTTTTATTAGTTTATAGAACAGAACAGAACATAACATGTAGTTTATGGTGCCTGCTTTTATTTTTATCTTTTGGCAATTTCTGTGATATACAAGCTTCGTAACCTCAGATATCCTCTTTATATCCCAGATTGTTTAGTTTTGTCCATTGTTTTCCTGTTTATGGCATAACAGGGGACCATACGCCGCTTTTCAAGGAATTGCACTCTGTGTATCACTGAAAGTTCCATGTACAACGCCGTATGAACACATCTATGAATGTCTCTAAATCCTTTTTGGTACTTGTAACATGTGAAAATGTTGAGTTCTGCTCAATCCAGGGCCAGAGGACGTGCACTGTCACTACCGTCGATGAACAGGCTCGATCAAACTGTGCCTGAAATTTTTCAATTTTCTGTCATGTTGGATGACCTGTGGAGTTTCCACTTTTTCTATTTTATTACACGAAAGTAGATATACAATACGAAGACACATAATGACAGGATATAACTAAAGCTACTTTTGAGAAAAGCGCATGTCTCCCACAACTGCCTAATCATCTAAACACTAAGTCAGTGTTTTTATACTGTTTAGTCACAACAAATATACCTTTGAAGAGTAAAATGCCTGATTTTCAGTAATTCAAGGGCCATAATTCTGAAGTGCCTACGCCAATTTTGCTAGTTATCGAACCTGGGAGAGGAATTATGGTCATACACATTTTGTTTAAGTTTGGTGAAGATCGGATAAAAAATGTTTGACTTGGAGTGCGGACAAGATGAATGGTTTTTGGTGCATGTTTGAGAATGAAGACTTCAGCATTTTTATGAGTCTAGGTGATTCATTAGTTATTGTCAAGGGCCATAATTCCGAAGTGTCTTAACCGATTTGGCTAGTTATCGAACTTGGCCAAGGTCTTATTTGCAAACACATTTTGTTCGAGTTTGGTGAAGATCGGATACGAAATGTTTGACTTAAGAGTGCAGACAAGATGAATGGTTTTTGGTGCATGTTTGAGAATGAAGACTTCAGCATTTTTATGCATCTAGGTGATTCATAAATTATTATCAAGGGCCATAATTCCGAAGTATTTTGGCCGATTTAGCTTGTTATCGAACTTGGCTGAGGTCTTAAGGTCAAACACATTTTGTTCAAGTTTGGTGAAGATCGGATGAGAAATGTTCGACTTAGAGTGCGGACAAGATGAATGGTTTTTGGTGCATGTTTGGGAATGAAGACTTCAGCATATTTATGCATCTAGGTGATTCATAAATTATTGTCAAGGGCCATAATTCCGAAGTGTCTTGGCCGATTTAGCTAGTTATCGAACTTGGTTGAGGTCTTATGGTCAAACACATTTTGTTAAAGTTTGGTGAAAATCGGATGAGAAATGTTCGACTTAGAGTGCGGACAAGATGAATGGTTTTTGGTGCATGTTTGAGAATGAAGACTTCAGCATATTTATGCATCTAGGTGATTCATAAATTATTGTCAAGGGCCATAATTCCGAAGTGTCTTGGCCGATTTAGCTAGTTATCGAACTTGGTTGAGGTCTTATGGTCAAACACATTTTAAGTTCGGTGAAAATCGGATGAGAAATGTTCGACTTAGAGTGCGGACAAGCTTTGTGACAGACAGACACACAGACAGACTGGAGTAAATCAATATGTCTCCCACACCACTGTGTGGTGGGAGACATAATAACAAGGACATTCTGGTATACAGATATTATCTAGATGGGAAAATCATGAATATATCGGAATTATTGTGCAACAACAAGGTATAACTAGATACCCACGAGCAACATGTTGAGCCCGCTCTTTAAACCCTAATTCTGACCTTGACCTTTGAGACAGAAACTGGGGTTTGCACAGGACACTCCGTCTCATTAAGTTAAACATCATGCAAGATATCAACAAGATTCCTCAATGCATATTTAAGTTATGGGCCGGACAAGATTTGAAATGACCTTTGACCTCCAACCTTGAGAGGAACCTTGGTTTTGCGCAAGACATTCCGTCTAACTGAGGCTAACATTCATGCCACATATAAACAAGATTGTTTCATGCAAGTCAAAGTTATGGTCCGGACAAACAAATCCGGACGGACGGAGGGATGCACACACATACACCGAACACTATGTCTTGACTTCCGCAAGCTAGCTCGACAAAAATTTTATCTTGAATATTACAGAAACGTCATGATCATTGTTTAGTGAAATTAAATGCATTAGCTAAGTATAACAAGAGATCCGCAAAGCGGGGCAATCTCGGCTAGAAGGCTAAACTATTTACAGCAACATAATAGGCAAGTAATTCAATAAAAATATTGTAAGTGAATAACGAATCTGTCAAATAAAACCTAAAAATATAGAGCACCGCAATGCAGAGCAATATACAAGCGAAACAAAATCATATGACTTTTGACCCCTAAGTATGACACTGACCATGAAGCGTGCAATCTGAAACATGCGCGCATGTCGTCTTAATGTGATGCACATTTGTGACAGGTTTCTTAATAAAAATTTCAAGCAGTTCAAGAGTTACAGAGCGGACACGAAACAGGGTCGGTTATATGACCTTTGACCCCTAAGTATGACACTGACCTTAAAGCGAGTCATCCGAAACATGCGCTCGTCAATTTTCTCGTCGCGCACTTTGTCTTGATGAGGTGAACATTTGTGTCATGTTTTTTTGAAATCCTTCAAAGGGTTAAGCGTAAAAGAACGGATACGACCCCTAAGTGTGACCTTGACATTGAAGCGAGCCATCCAAAACATGCGCTCTGATGTGAACATTTGTGTGAAATTTGTTTGAAAACCTTCCAGGGGTTCAAGAGTTACAGAGCAGACACGAAATCGCTAACGGACAGACAGACGGACATCGGCATAATTACATAACACGTTCCTTCAGGCGAACAAAAATTGTATCTTAGATATAACAGAAACGACAATATTATTATTTACATTCATTTTTTATGAGATTGAACAGAAAAACCAACATAACTCATTGCAAAAATAAACGTAAACAAAACAACATATTATGCGGAGCGTTTCTGCAGTTTGTTTGTAAAACCATACAAACGGATAGTTATTGAAATTTTAATTTCGCGTTCACAGATATCTAACAAAACTTTAAGAACCCTTTCATAGGTATCTAGCAAAACATCTCAAACTCGTTAACAGATCTGTGAATGCGAATTAAATCGTGTGAATACGTTTCAGATGTTTTGTTAAGATACCTGTGATCTTTTTATAAATAGTTAATTACAGTTTCAATTTCATTATTTAGATGATCATTACAATAACAATAGCTGGGCACATCAACTTAAACAGTTTTTATATTCTCTGGATTCGATTCTCTCAAGTGTAGATTAATCAGGATTTCAAAGTACATACGAACACATTTTTATACTTATGAACAAATTTGGTGTTCTGAGATGATAAACAAGAAGGCCATGAAGGCCCTGTATCGCTCACCTGACCTATTGATCTAAAGATCATCAAGATTAACAGTTTGACCAAGTTTCATTTAGATATTGTCATAAAAGTGGTCTCTAAAGTGTTAACTAGCTTTTCCTTTGATTTAACCCGGTGACCTAGGTTTTCACATGACCCAGATTCGAACTTGACCTAAAGATCATCAAGATTAATATTCTGACTAAGTTTCATGAAGATATCGTCATAAATGTGGCCTCTGGAGTGTTAACAAGCTTTTCCTTTAATTTGACCTGGTGATCTAGTTTTTGACCTACCTGACCCAGATTTAAACTTTACCTATAGATCATCAAGATTAACATTCTGACCAAGTTTCATTAAGATATAGTCGTAAATGTGGCCTCTACAGTGTTAACTAGCTTTTCCTTTGATTTGACCTAGTGACCTAGTTTTTGATTCTACATGACCCAGATTCAAACTGGACATTGAGGTCATCAAGATTAACATTTTGACTAAGTTTCGTGAAGATAAATTCATAAATGTGGCCTCTACAGTGTTAACAAGCTTTTCCTTTGGTTTGACCTGGTGACCTAGTTTTTGACCCCAGATGACCCAATATCAAACTCATCTAAGATTTTACTAAGGGTAATATTCTGACCAAGTTTCATTAAGATTGGGCTTAAATTGTGACCTCTAGAGTGTTAACAAGCTTTTCCTTTGACTTGACCTGGTGACCTAGTTTTTGACCTTAGATGACCCAATATCAAAATCGTTCAAGATTTTATTCAGGGTAACATTCTTACTAAGTTTCATTAAGATTGGACCAAAATTGTGACCTCTAGAGTGTTAACAGTCAAATTGTTGACGACGCCGACGACGGACACAGGGCTATCACAAAAGCTCACCTTTGAGCACTTTGTGCTCAGGTGAGCTAACAATGCATGGAGTATGCAGTAGAATGCATTTTTGTTTCCTTCACTTCTATTAAACTCTTGAATGAGCTAGAAAAAATCATCTACGGTACCTTGGAAGGGAAATGAGAAATGCATAAAATGAGCCGCGCAATGAGAAAACCAACATAGTGCGTTTGCGACCAGCATGGATCCAGATCAGCCTGTGCATATCAGGATCCATGCTGTTAGCTTTCAAAGCCTACTGCAACTAGAAATGTTACAGGAGTGACTCATACCCCCACCATACGGTCTTGTCACAAAAGAATGGCAACCATAAGAAAGCTTAAAAATACTTAGAATAATATAAAAAATGTCCAAAAAAACTTAATTCTTAAAAATACTTTTACTCGTCTTTGGAGTACTTCATCCTGGGCTTCCACAAATAAGTAATACTAGTATAATTATGTACCCTGGGTGAGGGATGAGGTAAATATAAAAAATCTCTAATATTAGAGATACACGAAAAGTGAACACAGAAAAATGTATTTACTTTTTACATAGGACTAATAATAAAAAAGTTAGAAAAATACCTAAAATATTGAAAATCTAAAAATAGAATTTATAAAAATAGACTAATTCCTGGAATTTAAGGGGGAAGAAACTCAGTACAAAAGTTAAAAAAGGTTACTTCCCTTTGGCTCTAAGCCAATCAGAATGATATATAGTGAAAGTGCATCAAAATAAACCTTAAATTCTAAGTAAAAAGGGGCATAATACATGCAAAATTGGTGCCAGAGTTATGCACCTTGTGTCACATGATGTGGGTGATGAGGTGGAATATCTACTTTAAGTTTGAATCAAATCCATTTAGTAATAACTGAGATATAGTGAAAATACAACAAAACTAACCTTAAATTCTAAGAAAAGGGGACAAAATTCATGAAAACTTCATGTCAGAGTTATGCATCTTGTGTCACATGATGTGGGTGATGAGGTGGAACATCTATTTCAAGTTTTAATCAAATCCATTTAGTAACTAGAAGATGCTTTAATTTATAAAAAAGAGCATGTCTCCCCCAATGCAAAGTCATATAGGCAAGAAGTCAATAGGGGTCAGGAGCGAAAGTCAAAGAGACACTGATGGTTGGCTGCAATAGGGATCATCTACTTGGCATGTCCAATCTTCCCGCTAAGTTTCAACACTCTTGGCCTAGTGGTTCTCAAGTCACTGTTCAGGCTCCTGTGACCTTGACCTTTGATTAAGTGATCCCAAAATAAATAGGGGTCATCCACTCTGTATGTCCAATCATCCTATTAAGTTTCAATTATCTAGGTCAAGTGGTTCTCAAGCTATTTTCTGGAAATGATTTTACATGACCAGGCCCCTGTGACCTTGACCTTTAATAGACTGACCCAAAAATCAATAGGGGTCATCCACTCCGCAGGTTCAATCATCCTATGAAGTTTCAACATTCTGGGTCAAGTGGTTCTCAAGTTATTGATCGGAAATTGTTTTCTATGTTCAGGCTCCTGTGACCTTGACCTTTAGCAGAGTGACCCCAAAATCGATAGGTGTCATCTACTCTGCATGTTCAATCATCCTATGAAGTTTCAACATTACGGGTCAAGTGGTTCTCAAGTTACTGACCGGAAACGGTTTTCCATGTTCAGGCCCCTGTGACCTTGACCTTTAACAGAGTGATTCCAAAATCAACAGAGGTTATCTACTTTGCATGTACAATCATCCTATGAAGTTTCAACGTTCTGGGTCAAGTGGTACTCAAGTTATTGATCGGAAATGGTTTTCAATGTTCAGGCCCTTGTGACCTTGACCTTTAACTGAGTCTACTCTACATGACCAATCATCCTATGAAGTTTCAACATTCTGGGTCAAGTGGTTCTCTAGTTATTGATCAGAAATGGTTTTCAATGTTCAGGCCCCTGTGACCTTGACCTTTGATGGAGTGATCCCAAAAACAATAGGTGTCGTCTACTCCAGCAGCCCTACAACCCTATGAAGTTTGAAGGGGGGAGACATAATAACTGAGAAAATAGATTTCGCGATGGGACACGCTGCGACGCGACACAACGGGACGCAACACGACGCGACAAAACTGACTCCTATATAGCCCCCCCCCCCCCCCCACCAAACATGTTTGGTGGGGTATAATTACAGAAACCATTAGCGAACAGCATGGATCATGACCAGACTGCGCGGAAGCACAGGCTGGTCTGGATCCATGCTGGTCGCAAAGGCACTATGTTGGTTTTCTCATGGTGCATCTCAAACGTTTGATGTCGCCTTTTGTTTCTCTGCTTCTGAAACCTTTCTGTACAGATACATTGTTCACAGATATTTATTCTTAGAATGAAACTGGTACACATGTTTTGTAAATACTTAAATCTATAAAAGATCTTATCACTGGAACTAAAATAATGTCTTTGCTGATTTCTAACAACCTTTTAACAAGTATATTGTCTCCTCTGAAAATATTCAGCACTCTCTGTGCTCCATATTATTTCATGTTTGTAATTGCTATAGGAAATGTATTTACATGCTTTATGCAATAAACGTTTTTATTTTATGTTTACTTTATCAGTGAGATATAATCCATATCACTCACTGCACATCACTCACTGTAAACAATATAGCTTTGCCGATCTACTTGTACATTGTGTATAAATTTCAAATTCTTTGCTTAAACCAGGATGAAAATAATAGTCGCACATTTTTCCTTATAGTATATTTCTCCATTCAAATTATATTACGGCAGAGCCTCGTATTTTATTACTTCTTTCAACTCGTTTAATAAATTTAATATGAAAATACACTCAAGTAATATCCTTATATCCTTTATGAATTGAACTGAAAATATGTGAAAATTGCTATTTATATCAAATTAGATCTATTGACTGATTACAATTTTGCAAAACATCTCTGCAATATGTACAATTCAAAGCATTGTTTTAAAAGGAGTAAATATTTGGAATAATTTATATGTCAAGGTATTTTTACTTCACGTATTTTATTATTTTTCAAAACTTAAAAACAAGCTGTGTGCACGGGGAACACATTAACTGAACAGTTTTATGACCTTAATAAAAATTATATGTATGTCCTTAGCTTTTTACATGTGTTATGCTAAAATTGCATACATGCTTGTTATATAGCATCTCTGGATACGAACCCAACTCCTCAGGATTCTTCAGATGATGACACATAAAGAAATGCATGCGTTAATATGGGCTCATTGCGATTAATTAAAAGTGTTGTCTCATTATGACGCCAACATTAACTCGCCCCTATTGGATGTATGCACATATTGAGTGTACTATATACTGACTAAAGCTTAGGGTAAGGTGCCACAGTAGCCTTTTAATTATACAGAGCACAAATTTTCCAACGGGCAGAATGTTTTAAAACTTTGTGTACGGACTGAGAATCAAGTTTAAAACGGACAAATATACATAAATTACAGGTACCAAGGCTTCATAATGAACTATTTGCCCTTGAAAGTAGATTTTTTCCAGTATTTTCGACTTTCAAGGGCAGATAATTCATGATCAAGCCCGGGTTCTTAAGGTTTGTTTTATTTCGTATTTTTGTTTCTGATTTGATTCTCTGTCAGTAAACAAGAGGGTCATGAAGGCCCTGTATCGCTCACCTGACCTATTGACCTAAAGATCATCAAGATAATTTCATAAAGATATGGTCATAAATGTGGCCTCTAAAGTGTTAACTAACTTTTCCTTTGATTTGACCTGGTGACCCAGTTTTTGACCCCATAGGACCCGATTCGAACTTGACCTAAAGATTATCAAGAATAACATTCTGACTAAGTTTCATGAAGATACAGAAATAAATGTGGCCTCACTAGTGTTAACAAGCTTTTCCTTTGATTTGACATGGTGACCTAGTTTTTGATCCCGTATGACCCAGATACGAACTTGACCTATAGATCATCAAGATTAATATTCTGACCAAGTTTCATTAAGGTATGGTCATAAATGTGGCCTCTAAAGTGTTAACTAGATTTTCCTTTGATTCGACCCGGTGACCTAGTTTTTAACCCAACATGACCCAGATTCAGAACTGACCTAAAGATCATCAGGTTTACCATTCTGACTAAGTTTCATGAAGATACAGTCAACGTAGCCTCTAGAGTGTTAATAAGTTTTTCCTTTGATTTGACCTAGTGACCTAGTTTTTTATCCCATCTGACCCAGATTTAAACTTGACCTACAGATCATCAAGATTAACATTTTGACTAAGTTTCATTAAGATATGGTCATAAATATGTGACCTCTACAGTGTAAACTAGCTTTTTCTTTTGATCTGACTCGGTGACCTAGTTTTTTAACCTACATAACCTGGATTCAAACTGGATCGTAAGATCGTCAAGATTAACATTCTGATTAGGTTTCATGAAGATACAGTCATAAATGTGGCCTCTACAGTGTTAACAAGCTTTTCCTTTGATTTGACCTGGTGACACAGTTTTTGACCCCAGATAAAACAAAATCGAATTCATCCAAGATTTTATTGAGGATAACACTCTTACCAAGTTTCATTTAGATTGGACCAAAATTGTGACCTCTAGACTGTTAACATGCTTTTCCTTTGATCTGACCTGGTGACCTAGTTTTTGACCCCAGATGACCCAATATCGAACTCGTTCAAAATGTTATTAAGGGTAACATTCTGACCAAGTTTCATTAAGACTGGGTCAAAATTGTGACCTCTAGAGTGTTAACAAGCTTTTCCTTTGATTTGACCCTGTAACCTAGTTTTTGATCCCAGATGACCCATATCAAACTCGTCCAAGATTTTATTGAGGGTAACATTCTGACCAAGTTTCATTAAGATTGGGCCAAAATTGTGACCTCTGGAGTGTTAACAAGCTTTTCCTTTAATTTGACCCCGTGACCTAGTTTTTGACCCCAGATGACCCAATATCGAACTCGTCCATGATTTTTATGACGGTAACATTATGACCAAGTTTCATTAAGATAAGGCCAAAATTGTAACCTCTAGAGTGTTAACAGTCAAATTGTTGACGACGGACGACGGACGACGACGGACGACGGACACAGGGCGATCACAAAAACTCACCTTGAGCACTTTGTGCTAAAAAGGTTTAAAAAACAGTTTCTGTAAGAATTTTTTTGCCCTATTGTTGCAAATGTCCTTACTATGAACACGACTAAATGATACTGCAAAGTCCTTGGCTTTTCCATGGACCGAATGTCTTTAAACTTTGAATACTCACTGCAAATGATGTCTGCAACAGAAATAAAAATTAAAATGCACAGTTCTTTTACCCTGATCTTGAATTATTTGCCCTTAAAAACTGAATTTTTCAGTATTTTCTGATGGATAGATAATTCAAGATCAAGCCTAGGTACCTATGAATTTATTACATATTTCCGTTTTAAACTTGATTCTCAGTCAGAACACAAAGTTTAAAGATATTCTGCCTGTAAGAAAATTTTTGCCCTATCTAAATCTCGCCTACTGTGGCATTTACTTAGCATAAGTTTAATAGTGTGAATTCAATGTGCGCGTACACTCGATGCGGGAGATTTAATGCCGACAGCTTTAAGAAATTAAGATAAAAGTTTTTATGATATGTATATAAATTACACTAAGTAAACTTGATGTTCAATATTATTTACTGTGTCCAAGTGCCATATATATGTTGTCTAATTCTGTTTGCAGGAAGACTTTTCTACCTTGCAGAGAACGGCAAGTTCGACATTAACACACTGAAAGTTGTGTAATACTCCGTTTGTTTTAAAACATGTCGCTGAAGAAGGAAATGTTCAATAAATGGTATCAAAGGACGTTTCAAACGTCTGTTGTCTGTTATGTTGGTAGTTTGTTTAGGTCACAATTGTTAAATCTTTTTTTTTTTTCTGAAAAAAAAAAAAACAAGAGGGCCAAGATGGACCTAGGACGCTCACCTGAGAAACACACCATAGCAGTGTAAACATGTTTGACCTAGTGATATCATGGAAACAAAAATTCTGACCAATTTTCATTAAAATTGGAGCAAAAAGAATGTAAGCAAGTCTTTTCTTTGATTTGACCTAGTGACCTAGTTTCTGATCTCAGATGACCAATTTTCGAACTTGACCTGGATTTCATCAAGGCTATCATTCTGACATAATTTCACGAAGATCAATTGAAAAATATAGCCTCTATCGCATACACAAGGTTTTCCTTTGATCTGACCTAATGACCTAGGTTTTGACCCCAGATTACCCATATTCCAGCTTCCAGATGACCAATTTTCGAATTTGACCTAGATTTTATCAAGGCAACCATTCTGAATAAATTTTATGAAAATCCAGTGTAAAATGCAGCCCCTATTGCATAAACAAGGTTTTTCCTTGATTTGACCTAGTGACCTAGTGTTTGACCCCAGATAACCAATTTTCAATCTTGACCTAAATTTCATCAAGGCTATTATTCTGGCAAATTTCCATGATGATCAATTGAAAAATACAGCCTCTATCGCATACACAAGGTTTTATTTTGTTTAAAACAAGTGACCTGGTTTCTGACCCAAAAATGACCCGTATTCGACCTTGACCTAGATTTCATTAAGGTTATCATTCTGACCAGATTTTATGAATATCCAGTGTAAAATGCAGCCCCTATTGCGTACACAAGGTTTTTCTTTAATTTGACTGGGTGACATAGTTTTTGACAAAAGATGGTCTACATTCAAACTTGACCTAGATTTTATCCAGACAAACATTCTGGTAAAATTTCATGAGGATTCGGTGTAAAATGCATACACAAGCTTTTTCTTTGATATGACCTAGTGACCTAATTTTTGACCCATAATGACCCATATTCAAACCTGACCGAGACTTCATCAAGGCAATCATTCTGACTAAAATTCATGAAGATCAATTGGAAAATACAGCTTCTATCGCATACACAAGGTTTTTATTTGATTTGACATAGTGACCTAGTTTTTAAACCAAAATGACCCATTTTCAAACTTGATCTATATTCTATTAAGGCAATCATTCAGAAAAAAATTCATGAAAATCAGTCGAAAATTGCAGCCTCTATCGCATACACAAGGTGTTTCTTTGATTTGACCTAGTGACCTAGTTTTTGACTCCTGATGACCCATTTTTGTACCTGGCCTAGGTTTCATCAAGGTAATAATTTTGAAGATCGATTGAAAAATACAGCCTCTATCGCATACACAAGGGTTTTCTTTGATTTGACCTAGTGACCTAGTTTTAAACCCCAGATGACCCATTTTCAAACTTGATCTATATTCTATTAAGGCAATCATTCAGAAAAAATTTCATGAAAATCAGTCGAAAATTGCAGCCTCTATCGCATACACAATGTGTTTCTTTGATTTGACCTAGTGACCTAGTTTTTGACTCCTGATGACCCATTTTCGAACCTGGCCTAGGTTTCATCAAGGTAATAATTTTGAAGATCAATTGAAAAATACAGCCTCTATCGCATACACAATGGTTTTCTTTGATTTGACCTAGTGACCCAGTTTTAAACCCCAGATGACCCATTTTCGAACTTGGTCTAGATTTCATCAAGGGTATCATTCCGACAAAATTTCATGAAGATCAGTTGAAAAATACAGCCTCTATCTCATACACAATTGTTGACAGACAGATGACAGACAGACAGACGACAGACGCCGGACATCGAGTGATCACAAAAACTCACCTGAGCATTAAAAAACAAGAAGGCCAAGATGGCCCTAGGTCGCTCATCTGAGAAACACACCATAACACACCATAATAGTGTAAACATTTTTGACCTAGTGATTTCACAGAAAAAAATATTCTGACCAATTATCATTAAAACTGGAGCAAAAATCTTAAATATAAACAATAATTTTTTATTTGACCTAGTTTTTGACCTCAGATGACCCAAATCTGAACATGACCTAGATTTCATCAAGGCTATCATTTTGACCACATTTCATGAAGATTTATTGAAGATACAGCCTCTATCGCATACACAATGTTTTTCTTTGATTTGACCTAGTGACCTAGTTTTTGATCCCAGATGAACCATATTCTAACTTGACCTAGATATAATCAAGGCTATCATTCTGACAAAATTTCATGAAGATCAGTTGAAAAATGCAGCATCTATCGCATACACGAGGTTTTTCTTTGATTTTACCTAGTGACCCTACTTTTTGATGATCCATATTCAAATCCTATCTAGATTTAATCATGGCAATTATTCTGACTTAATTCCAGGATGATCAAATGAAAAATACAGCCAGTATTGTATGCACAAGGTTTTTCTTTGATTTGACCTAATGACCTAGTTTTTGATCCCAGGTGACCCATTTTCAAAATCGGCCTCGATTTCATCAAGGTCATCATTCTGACCAAAATTCATGAAGATTAATTGGAAAATATAGCCTCTATTGCATACACATGGATTTTCTTTGATTTGACCTAGTGACCTAGTTTTTGACCCCAGATGACCCATTTTCAAACTCTTCCTAGATTTCATTAAGATAATCATTCTGACTAAAATTCATGAAGATTAATCGAAAAATACAGCCTCTATCGCATACACATGGTGTTTCTTTGATTTGACCTAGTGACCTAGTTTTTGACCCCAGATGACCCATTTTCAAACTCTGCCTAGATTTTATCAAGGTTATCATTCCAACAAAATTTCACGAAAATCAGTTAAAAAATACAGCCTCTATCGCATAGACAAGGTTTTTCTTTGATTTGACTTAGTGACCTAGTTTTGACCCCAGATATCTTATTTTCAAACTCGGCCTAGATTTCATCAAGGTTATCATTCTGACTAAATTTCATGAAGATCATTTGAAAACTACAGCCTCTATCGCATACACAAGCTAAATGTTGACAGACAGACGACAGACAGGCTGACGACAGATGACGGACGCCGGACATCGAGCGACAGAAGACATTGCTCAAGTGAGCTAAAAAAGGAAAAAGAAAAGTAAAAGGAGAGCATCTATCTATAGTATTGTACTAAAATATTCAGTATTTTTAGTCTGTTGTAATTTTAGTATCACGCACACTAAATTTTACATTTTACATGGCTTTAAATGCATGTGCTGTCCCTTACTCACTTCAGGTTGGAACATCCGAATTTGTCTGTTGAAAAAACACATGTTTTCTTAATGCTAATTAAATGTTGGTTCATCACAAAAATGTAATGTTAGTACATAACCATCACGCACTCACGATTTCATATGCCCCTGTATGTATGACTTTTTCAAACTATTCTATGCATGGAAATTCCCTAAATCACCGTTTTGATTTTTTCAGGAATTAAATGGATTTCGGGATTTTCGGTTCATAGGACTGTTAGACAACGTGTCTCCTTTATCGGTTGCCGGTGATGGCAATGGAGATACTTACATTAAAGTGGCAGTAAGACACATCTGGTCCTAATTTACTAGAATTATTGCTAGAGAAATCGCTCTGTATTGAAATCTATGAAAACATTGTTTAAAACACTTTTTTTTATTTCTCCCAAGATTGAGTTTGGAAAATAATTACGTCATCTTATTTCGGCGTGTCTATATCGATTTTTTTTTTAAATGTTAAACCTTTAGCTTGCTGGCGTCAAGTGATTCTTCCTTTGCGACCAGTGCAGAAAAGATCCGTGCTGGCTGATCATGGTCTGCACTGTTCGCTATTAAGTCAGTACGTTTTCAGTAAACATCCCTTTGAGTAGTTAGTTGCACTGCTCAAATTGAATGATGGACAAGTCCATTTTAGAAATTCAGCAGGGTAAAGGTTATATGCCTTTGCAAATAAGCATCAATATATGGACATGCATCATTGGTACAATGCGAAAAAGGTAAGGCAAAATAATTTCGTTTGAAACACAGAAATAATGGGAGAAGAACGATCACTCGATTTCAAAGCGATTTGATTCATAACTATGTAAAATGATTATTGCTTCGTGCGAGGGTCGACAGCCGGCTCGGCGACTCATAAGCCAGTTACAATACTTCATGTCTGAATGTAAAAAAGGCAGAAATCTTCTACATATTTTTCAAAAGGCATAACTCGGTGAAAACAAAATTGAGATCTGAAATCAGTCTAAAATCTCTTACATCGGACAAGTAAAATTGACCAATGGAAACGCTGTATCCTGAGCTGAGACTGGTCTCCCAGTAAAATTTTACAACACAAGGACGATAAGCTTATGGGTATATAGCAGGCAACAGTATAGGAGACATGGTCTACCAAACATTGTTTTAAAACTTCTTTCACGCGCGCGCGTGCGTGCGTGCGTGCGTGTGTGTGTGTTCGGGTTTAACGTCTTTTTCAATAATTTTTCAGTCATATAAACGACGGTGTCTACTTGTAGCAGTTAGCACAATGCCCAATCTGTAGCGTATGTGTTGATACTGGTGGCTATAGGACCAAACATTGAACCATCATCGTAAAATCATGACTTTGCACAGGATAACTGGCATGTTTAATTTCGTATAGCTTATGAATAACACTGTGAAGAACTTGTTTGTAGGCATTGTTGGTTTTAACCTTTATCTTTTAAGAAAGATACTTTGAGATCTGGGTACAAAAGATTCCACATAAAGAAAATTATTTAGGTGACCTATCAAATGTTAAAACTATTAATACCTGCAACTTCCTTTGCATGTGCAGCCTTCAGTTCAGCAACGTCCTTTGCGTGTGCAGCCTTCAGTTCAGCAACATCCTTGGAGAGAGTAGAATTAAATTCATCAATCCTAGTTTCAAGTTTAAGAATAAATGTTGCTATAGATTCTGAATCATGAAGTAGCGTTTGTCTTCAGAACAATTTGCTTTAAAGTTCCGTATAACAGCTAAAAGTAAAAGAACTCCAGAAATTTTCATTGTTATTCGGAAGCTTCTTACTGAAAAGTATTAAATGACTTTATGGAATTCTTATTAGGAATGATATTGGCATTGGCTTTATAGAAAGGCGCACAAAACTAGGAATGGCTCGTATGTATAAACATACACTCAAACTGGGGCAAAGCCTATATAGATAAAAAATGTTAAAATGCAAGTAATTTCTTTCGTTACTACCTCTCAAGTGTATTTTCATTTTAGAATATTAAACTTCACAGACTACTGATCTTTAGAAAACAACAGGGCCATGAAAACCGCTCACCTGACCTATTGACCTAAAGATCATCAAGATTAACATTTTGACCAAGTTTCATCAAGATATGGCATAAATGTGGCCTCTAAAGTGTTAACTAGCTTTTCCTTAGATTTGACCCCGTGACCTAGTTTTTGACCCGACATGACCCAGATTCGAACTTGGCCTATTGATCATCAAGTTTAACATTCTGATTAAGTTTCACGAAGATACAGTCATAAATGTTGCCTCTAAAGTGTTAACAAACTTTTCCTTTGATTTGATCTAGTGACCTAGTTTTTGACCGCATCTGACCCAGATACGAACTTGACCTATAGATCATCAAGATTAACATTCTGACCAAGTTTCATTAAGGTATGGTCATAAATGTGGCCTCTAAAGTGTTAACTAGCTTTTCCTTTGATTTGACCCAGTGACCTAGTTTTTAACCCAACATGACCCAGATTCAGACCTGACCTAAAGATCATCAGGTTTACCATTCTGACTAAGTTTCATGGAGATAGTCAAAAATGTAGCCTCTAGAGTGTTAATACGTTTTTCCTTTGATCTGACCTAGTGACCTAATTTTTTACCCCATCTGACCCAGATTTAAACTTGACCTACAGATCATCAAGATTAACATTTTGACTAAGTTTTATTAAGATATGGTCATAAACATGTGACCTCTACAGTGTAAACTAGCTTTTTCTTTTGATCTGACCCGGTGACCTAGTTTTTTAACCTACATAACCTGGATTCAAACTGGATCGTGAGATCATCAAGATTAACATTCTGATCAAGTTTCATGAAGATATAGTCATAAATGTGGCCTCTACAATGTTAACAAGCTTTTCCTTTGATTTGACCTGGTGACTTAGTTTTTTAACCTACATAACCTGGATTCAAACTGGATCGTAAGATCATCAAGATTAGCATTCTGATCAAGTTTCATGAAGATATAGTCATAAATGTGGCCTCTACAGTGTTAACAAGCTTTTCCTTTGATTTGACCTGGTGACACAGTTTCTGACCCCAGATGACCCAAAATCGAACTCATCCAAGATTTTATTGAGGATAAAACTCTAACCAAGTTTCATTAAGATCGGACCAAAATTGTGACCTCTAGACTGTTAACATGCTTTTCCTTTGATCTGACCTGGTGACCTAGTTTTTGAACCCAGATAACCCAATATCAAACTCGTCCAAGATCTTATTAACGGTAACATTCTGACCAAGTTTCATTAAGATTGGGCCAAATATGTGACCTCTAGAGTGTTAACAAGCTTTTCCTTTGATTTGACCTGGTGACCTAGTTTTTGACCCCAGATAACCCAATTTCAAATTTGTTCAAGACTTTATTGAGAGTAACATTCTGACCAAGTTTCATTAAGATTGAACCAAAATTGTGACCTCTAGTGTGTTAACAAGCTTTTCCTTTGATTTGACCTAGTGACCTAGTTTTTGACCGCAGATGACCCAATATCAAATTTATCAATGACTTGACTGAGGGTAACATTCGGACCAAGTGTCATTAAGATTGGGCCAAAACTGTGACCTCTAGAGTGTTAACAGCCAAATTGTTGACGACGGACGGACGGACGACAGACACAGGACGATCACAAAAGCTCACATTTGAGCACTTCGTGCTAAGGTGAGCTAAAAAATGTTCAAAATAAAGAGAGGATGATTTCTTTCACAGAGAATGCTGTGCTTGGAATACATGTATAATTTATTATTTTCAACATTGGAACTACATGGAGAAATATGTTAGACATACAATTATTACAAATATGAACTAATGTGCGTAGGTAAAAGACTGGTGTCAAGGTACATGGTTTCATGACTCTAAGTGAAACATCTTTAAGATATATAAAACTTAAACTTTAAGCATTAAATGTGTATCTTTCTCTAAATAAAGCACCATAACTCTGGTAAAACCCCAAACAGGACACCAGTTGCTCAAGTTCACATGCTATACATAACAATCCTATTAATGCTTTATGACTCTAGGTCAAATACTTCTTAAGATACATGCCATTCACTTTTTTATGCAAACTTTTTACTAAATCAAGGGTAATAACTCTGACCGATTAAAATCCCAAACCAAAATCCAGGTGCACAACTTCTCATGTTGAGTAATTTTCGTTTCAAGACCTTGAGTCAATTGTGTTTTAAGATACGTGCGACACAAACTTTAATGCCCTTTGATACATATTTTTATAAAAATAAAGTCAATGGCCATAACTTTAAAATAACACGAAACTAAATGTGCTGTACTTCACATGCTGAATGATATTCATATTATGATTAAAAACATTTCAGAAACATGCGACGCAAACTTTTAAAGCGTTTCATGCAGGTCCGTAGGAACAGTGGAAAAAACCTTTTTCAACCCAGATACTGTCCGTTTCAACCCAGGATTTACTTCCCGAACCAGGGAAAATCTATCGATTTACCATTTAATTCAGCAGCAGTAACTAATGCACAGTAGAAAACTCACGTCTGATCCGTGGTTAATAAAACTAGATTTATCATTGAAAGAGGGTCGTCTTTTCAGGTCCCGCTACCGACCATGTCTTTTCGGAGAGAGAGTTAGTTTCTTACGAATTATGTAACTGACAAATAGGCGTTAGGGCCATGAAGGTCCTGTATCGCTCAACTGAGAAAGTAGGTCAGTAGGTCACATTCGTGGTAACTGAAGTCAGTTTTAAGATCAGTGTGCAAAACTGTAAATGTCATCCGAATTTCAAGGCTGTATCTTAAAAAAACTAAAAAATATGTCAGTAGGTCACATTCCTCATGACCGAGATTTAAGCTTGACCTAGAGATTATCAAGGTTAACATTCTGACCAAGTTTTATGAGGGTAAGATAAATAGAGGGCGGACAAGGTTAAACTTGCAGATTAGTGCCTGACGGGATTTTGCTGGTTATTGAATTTGTTCGAGATATTATGACCACAAACACTGTCACCAAGTTTGGTGAAGATCAGATGAAAACTGTTTGACTTAGAGAGCGGACAAGCTTTTGGACACTGACCGCCCGCCCGCCGCCTCGGGTATTCACATAATACGTCCCGCTCTTCCAGAGACGGGTGTATAGAAAAGAAAACAAACAGACAGATCATCTACAAAATGTATTTAAAACATTGCGCTGTTGATATTCATGCGGATGCATTCATTTACAATTTCGACTATGCATGGTATTCAAGCATTTTCTCTGAATATAAAGTACACATAGTGAGTTTGTTTGTTGTTTTTATTAATATATATCGTGATGAACATTATTAAAATATAATAAAATCGGTCGTCCCAAGTTTTTCTGCTATACATTCATTTTTAAGAAAGCACTGTAAACTCTATATTTTGAAAACCGGCTTATTTTTCATCGCCACAAAAGAATATTAAACATAAAATATCATCTGAATACCGGAAAATAAAACGTTTTGGGTATTGTCACTCTGATTTTAAAAATATAATCTCAAACAGGTGATACGTTTTTGTTTACAAATTAACCTAATCAGGCATGAAAAACAATTATCTGCCTGTTTAACTTTTGTATATTAGCTATCAAATGAAATATCTAAAAGAAGTTATGCGATCGTGTTTGGATCTGTTGTTGTACATGTTCATTTCATAAAATGACTTTTATTTTGGCTAAGGAACGATCTTCACGATCTTCAACTGATGCATTTTCCACGATTTGTATGAGCTAGTCTATTCGATTTCCAAGATGAGAGAAACATTCTCCCCATCCTAAAAACTCATTTTTTAAACGTTTTAAAAGAGATTTTGAAATGAACAATGTATTATAGCAGAGAGGTACCATGCAGATTTTAAAGAAACAAGGCAGTCTGAAAGACAGCTAAATCCCCCGCCATTGTTATGGATAGTAAAAGGGTAAATCTTTGACCTTTAGCTGTGACCTTGACCTTGAACTGATATGACTGACTCATGAATTCTGCACAACGTCTCGATGAGGTGATCATTTGACCCAAGTATCATGAAAATCCTTCAAGGGGTTTAGGAGATACAGAGCTCAAACCTTTGACCTTGAGTTGTGACCTTGACATTGAGTTGACATGGTTGATTCATGAGCTCTTGATGAGATGATCATTTGACCCAAGTTTGATGAAAATCCTTCAAGGGGTTTAGGAGATACAGAGTGGACACAAAATGGAAGGCTCAAACCTCTGACCCTAAGCTGTGACCTTGACCTTGAGCCAGCATGGCTGACTCGTAAGTTCTGCAAATCAATTTGATAAGGTGATCATTTGACCCAAGTTTTATAAAATTCCTTCAAGGGGGTTTAGGAGATATAGAGTGGACACAAGTGGAAGACTCAAACCTTTGACTTTCAGTTGTGACCTTGACCTTGAGCCGGCATGGCTGACTCATAGGTTCTGCACATCGTCTTGATGAGGTGATCATTTGACCCAAGTTTGATGAAAATCCTTCAAGGGGTTTAGGAGATATAGAGCGGACACAAATGGAAGGCTCAAACCTTTGACCTTCAGTTGTGACCTTGACCTTGCGCCGGCATGGCTGACTCATGGGTTCTGCACATCGTCTTGATGAGGTGATCATTTGACCCAAGTTTTATCAAATTCCTTCAAGGGGTTTAGGAGATATAGAGCGGACACAAAATGGAAGGCTCAAACCTTTTACCTTGAGTTGTGACCTTGACCTTGAGCCGGCATGGCTCTCATGGGTTCTGCACATCGTCTTGATGAGGTGATCATTTGGCCAAAGTTTCATGAAAATCCTTCAAGGGGGTTTTAGGAGACATGGAGCGGACACGAAAGTGTTACAGAGAGACGGACGGAAGGACGGACGGAAGGACGGAAGGAAGGACGGAAGGACGGACGGAGACCATTCCTATAACCCCCCACCACTTGTGGCGGGGGATTAAAAATCTAGAAGACCTTAGAAACAATACCTGCAGATAAAATAAATCCGTATTGTAGGTAAAGTACTAGAGACCAATCAATGACATAAATAATAATCCTACTTTGCATTTACCTATACACCTGTCTGATACAAGTTAAAAGGAACAATGAAGTAACTGTACGGTTAAAAACTTAGTGATTTCATTTTAATGTCAATTTTCATGGTAAACATTGAAAAGTTTATTTTTTCTTGTTTTATGTATAATTTGTTATGGTACATATAGCATGATATCTAAATTTCAGTTTAAAAAGTGGATCTGATTTTTTTTATTAGACTTTAAACTATATGCAAGCATTGGTCAACTTTTTTGTATTGAGATAAGTTCTTCCCGCAATAATCCAATTATAATTGGGGATTAAATATTTATCAATGGTTTGAAAGGTAGGGCTATCTCTACAGGAGCGGCTGCATAGAATTTCTGAAAATCTTAAATAACATGGTTAATAATGACAAGACTTAAGTATCATACTCAGTATATATCAGCAACCTGCGTTTTTTAAATCGATTTTAACAATTTGAAATAGTAGCTATTATCTCTAAAAATTGACATACATATTACAAAGCATCTGACATAAAGCTGTGCAAAATCCTCTAAAACCCGGAATCCTCTGAAAAGCGGACTTCTGACTTGATCTGGACAGGGTCCTGTTTTCAGAGTTTTCACTCTTATATCTCTAATACCTAATTGCTTTCGTGTAAACCGTAATACTCCGCTATCATATTATTTGCAATCAAAACAATGAATAACTAAAAGATTCCTAGAATTCATTTAAAAGTATAAAATGAGATAGGAATTATCAAGTAAATACATATAAAATTGACTGCAACATTCACTTCAAAACGCCAAACAAAGTAATTAATAATTAATTAGTAATGATGAGAAACAAACAACATACAAGAGGGCAATGATAACCCTATATCGCTCACCTGAGTTACACACAAAGCCAACACATTAGGACAAAACGAACAAAGGAACACAGTGGGGCACCGCCTTGGAACGGTCAGTGGCAAAAGCACCACTGGGGAGCTTAAACCGGTTTATGGTGCGCACCCAACCTCACTCTTAATCCCCACCATGTTCCAAAGACACGGGACAGTGTAAATAAAAGTAATCCCCTACAGGCGAATCTCCAACACACGTAATGGAAACAAAAAGGCATGATTAAGAATATTTAAGATGGGTATTGATATTTGTATCAAACATTAAACATGTGGTCCTATTTTCTTTCAAATACAAGAAGTGTACGTCAGTAGGTCAAGATTAAGACTATTTAAGGTGAGTATTGAAATCTGTATCAAACATTATACAGAAGTTCCAAATCTGTTTGCTGTAGCTTAAGAAACAAGAAAGTATGTCAGCAGGTCAGGTAAGAATATTTAAGATGAATATTAAAATCTGTATCAAAAGTTAACTACGTGGTCCAAATGTCTATGCTGTACCTTAAACAAGAAAGAAGGGCAGTAGGTCATGACTAAGATTATTCAAGAACAGTATTGAAATATGTATCAGAAATTAAACACATGCTGTAACTTCAAAAACAAAAAAATGTAGGCCAGTAGTTCACGATTAAGAATATTGAAATTTGTATCAAATATTATACTTGTGGTCCAAATTTCTTTGATGCCATTACTTTAAAAACAAGCAAATTCGATGAATTGGTATCCCCCGCCGAAAGGGTTTGTGGTGAGGAATGGCAAAATAATATATCGGTCAAAAAGTTAAGGATGTTAATAAGAAGCAAATAATTTCATTAGTCAAAATCAATTTAACAGAAAACAAATGTTTAATTAAAGAGTACACAATAAATGTATGATACTTTGATCCTGACTAAAGAATTTATTTTGAATGGGATATGCTTATTGTAATAAGCTTAGCTTTTAAAATTAAATGCAGTTAATTGAAATGTGAGCTTGAAGTTTAACTGGAACGAAATATTGTCTTTGAGTGGTTTGGCACCAGGTGTTGCTGATTAACATGTACATTTGTACATAAAAGAACAGATGTCCTTAAGAGAACACAGGTAAGATATCTTGAACATGGCTGAGGGCAAGGTTTGTGCAGTCACAACTTAACATGTTGAAGGTTTGAACATTTAAAAAAAAAAAAAAAAAGGAATGGAAATATAATTATATATGTATATATTTATTTTTTTAGGGGGTGGGGGTGCGGGGGAACGGGAGAGGAAACAAAATTTCTCATGTTGATTATAAATATTGATGGAAAATTAAAAATGAAAAAAAAAAAAAGGTAAAAGGATGAAGTTGAGGGGGTGGGGGGGGGGGGGCAGAGGATGCATGATTAGTGGTGGGCATGACTGTATGGAGGAGTGAGGTGGGAGAACTTGCATGTTGATAAATAATCATGGAAGGTTTTGAAAAAAAATCTAAAATAAGAAATGAAAAAAAAATATTATTATTTGTTTTTTTGGGGGGAAGGGGGGTTGGGAGGGGGAGGGGGTGTGACCAAGGCAAGTGGGTGACCAGGTGTAGGTGCGCAACTTCACATGTTTCTAATAAATGTTCACAGAAAAGAATGAAAGAAATTTAATGAAATTCTGCCGAATAGTAAGTCGATTTTTTTTTTGGGGGGGGGGGGGGGGGGGGGGCAGAGGATGCATGATCAGTGGTGGGCATGACTGTATGGAGGAGTGAGGTGGGGAAATGGTACAACTTGCATGTTGATAAATAATCATGGAAGGTTTGAAAAAAATCTAAAATAAATGAAAAAAAAAATTTTTGCGGGGGGGGGGGGGGGGGGGGGGGGGGGGGGGGGGGGCATTGGGATGGGGAGGGAGTGTGACCAAGGCAAGTAGGTGACGAGGTGTGGGTGCGTAACTTCACGTCTTATAATAAATGTTCACAGAAAAGAATGAAAGAAATTTAATGAAATTCTGCCAAATGGTAAGTTTGTTATGTACAAATATGTGGATTTTTAGACAATTAAAGGGCAATAACTCTGAAGTTACAAAAGAAATCCGTACAAAATTGTGTGTGCACAACCACATTATAGTGCTCTAAATTCTGTTAAAGTTTCAAAGTTCAAGGTCAAATATATCAAAAGTTATCATGGAGAAATTGCCATATCTATAGATCTATAGTACCCTATATTATAGTTAACACTAGAAACTTCTAAGGGCCATAACTCTGGTGTTACTTGGGCAATCTGTCTGAAACTTGATGGGCCCCATAACCTCATAGTGGTGAACATGTTTATGAAGTTTGTCTGAAAAAAATGTAAAATAATGATTTTTTTTTTTTTTTTTTTTTTTTGGGGGGGGGGGGGGGGGGGGGGGGGGGGGGGGGGGGGTGTGATCAAGGTAAGGGGGTGACCAGGTGTGGGTACACAACTTCACATGTTTGCAATAAATGTTCATGGAAAAGAATGAAAGAAATTTAATGAAATTCTACCAAATGGTAAGTTTGTTATGTACAAATATGTGGATTTTTATACAATTAAAGGGCAATTACTCTAAATTTACAAATAAATCCAAACGAAATTGTGTGTACACAACCACATTATGGTGATCTAAATTCTGTTTAAGTTTCATAGTTCTAGGTGAAATATATCAAAAGTTATGATACAGAAATTGCCATATTTATAGTACCCTATATAGTTAACACTAGAAACTTCTAAGGGCCATAACTCTGGTGTTACTTGGCCAATCTGACTGAAACTTGACGGGCCGCAAGAACTCATAGTGGTGAACATGTATATGAAGTTTTAAATAAATATTCCCAATCATTTCCTAGATATGGCTCCGGACGGACGGATGGAAGGACGGAAAGACGGACGGACGGACGGACGGACAACGCCAAAACTATATCCCTCCGACTTTCGTCGGGGGATAACAAATACGTCTATGTAAAACAAGTTTTTCCTTTGATTTGAGTGATGACCCAGCTTTTGAACTCACATGACCCAATTTCGAATTTGGCCTAGGAATCATCAAAACAAACCAAGTTTCGCGAAGATAGGGCCGTAAAGGGGGTCTTTACAGTGTTTACAAGCTTTTCATTTGATTTAAGTAGGCTTTTATTTTTGACTCCACACGACCCAGTTTTGGACTTGGCATTGGAATCATAAAGGTAAACATTCTGACTAAGGTCATTAATGTGGCCTCAATGGTGTTAACAGGCTTTTCCTTTGATTTGGCCGGGTGACTTAGTTTTTGACCCCCTATGTCCCATTTTGACTTGGCATTGGAATCATAAAGATGACCAAGTTGCATGAAGATATGGTCATAAATATGGCCCCTAGGATGTTAACAAGCTTTCCCTTCGATTTTACCTGGTGACCGAGTTTCTGACCCTACATAATCCAGTTTTAAACTTGGCCTAGAGATCAAGATAAACATTTTGTGCAAGTTTGCATCAAATCATGGCAAGAATGAAACCTCTATATGGCTGAAAATGTCAAAATAGAAATTCTTTTACCCTTTCAGGGACAGTAACCCATATAGAATCTAGCCGGTTTTCGTAAGGGGCCATATCTCAAAAACCTATGATTGGATCTGACGGATTCATCATGGAATCTAAGATCTTGTTTTAAAGATATTTTGCAAGTTTCTATCAAATCAAACCATAAATGAAATATTTATATGGCTGCAAAAGCCAAAATAGCAATGTTTCGCCTTATATGGGACCATATCTCAGGAAAACAAAGAAAAATATCAAACAGGGAGTGCCACGCACCAAAAGCGCAGCCTCCTCAAAACGAACCCCTCAGCACGCAAACGCGTGCACCACACACACACTCAAAGCTTACACATCAGGACAAAACGAACAACACACACACACACACACTCAAAGCCAACACATAAGGACAAGACGAACAATAAGCATACACACACGCGCGCACACAAAGTCAACACACAAGGACAAAACGAACAAACAAAGGAACACAGTGGGGCACCGCCTTGGAAGCCATGATGAGATCTGGCCAGTATTCGAAAGGAACCGAGATATTATGCCAATAAAAGTTGTGTGCAAGTTCGATAAATATCAATTTCAAAATGTATTCTCTATAGTGTTCACAAGCCATAACAGCAAATTTTGGCCCTTTAAGGAGCCAAAACTCTGGAACCCATGATGGGATCTTGCCACTGTTTGACAGAACCTAGAAATTATGCCAATACAAATTGTGTGCAAGTTTGATTAAAATTGATTACAAAATGTGGTCTCTATCGTGTACACAAGAAATTGTGGACGGACGACCCCGACGGACGACTGACGAAGGGTGATCACAAACTACGTGACAGGCGAGCTAAAAATGTACCCAGAAATGATATCAGTAAAAGCCAAAACGACCCTTTAAACAGAACCAATTTACATGTGTCGATCAAATTTTATTTTTGGTTGCCTATTATCATTGTTGATACAATCTTATGAACCCATTGTACTAAGAAAATTTGATAAACGCTGAAGAGTGATTAGGGAAATTAAACCTGTCAATAATGAAATAACCAATCAACAATGCTGCCTTTAACAAAATTTGTAAAACCAACACACATGTGTATTTGTCAATAAATTCAAAATACATAGTTATGCAATACACTGCATCAAGGCTCATAATCTTTTAACAAATTCATATTTTTTCTTTGTGTAAACAGTGTTTAGATTAAATCCCTACATTTAGATATTCTTGTATTCGCTCATCATGATTCTTTCTGAGGACTGAACACTTTCAACATTTCTCATATAATTATTATTAAAAAAAACATTAGCAGCAAATCTAAATGATAGCGCATGTAGTACTATCTAAATGATAGCGCATGTAGTACCAAAAGTAGAAAACAGAATTATAAAGTAAATATTTACATTAAATGCCTTCCATGTTAATTTATTTCCGTTCATGCTAAGTTTACTGGTTATTGAAAACTAAATCAAATATTTGTATTTTTTCACAAGTTTGTCACGAAAAGTTTCTTAGTAGATATAAATGTTTGATCACTATCGTACTTAGTATCACATGTGGTTAATATAAATCACCATCTACATGTCATATCAATCTAAATCAACTTCTAGTTAATACATTCGATTGCCTCGTGCAGGCTTTGCCAGAAAAGTTGTTCACCTTCGCTATTCGTGGTATATTCCAGGTAAGTGTTTAACTGAATCCAGTTTAACATTTCATTTGACATATGTCCGGCTGGAATATTTTCGAACATCACCACTACTAAACAATTTGATCCTTGACGTGAATAGACATTGTCCATTCTTGCCATGTTGAACTCGTACATACACCAAGTGCTTTTCACGAAATCGTCTGATAATATAGTAACTGTTTTCTTACTGTTCCTTATAGCCTGTAAGATGTTGTCGATTATGTTTCTGCCGGGTTGGAAATCTCTTCCGTGTAAACATAATTTTAAGCCCTGATTTTCAAGATACGGAACTAGTTTGTCCGATACGAATTGCGAATTCTCGTCGGCGTAAGAAATGAATGCATCATATATGTACTCAGTGTTTTCGGTCTCATTGGTCATGTCTCTGTACCCAAAATGTCGTATTTTTGACAATCTGATTAGATAGCGAAGCTTCCATCGGTTCTTGTAAATCAATGCTCCAATCAAAATTGCAAGAAATATAGAAAGGCCAATGGAACTGAGAACTATTATCAGAACGTATGATTTGCATTCTTTATCAAGTCCTTTCACCATTGCAATGAAAACATCTGCTGATATTCTTTTTCCTGTGTTATCTTGAAAAATGTAACCTCTAAAGCCTACCATACTAGTTTTGTATTTAAGCATCCACTTCAAGAAATCTTTTTCTTCACAAGTACAAGCTATGGTGTTGTTTCTTAGATCAATTTTAAATCTTCCTCCATGCCGTTTCAGATTATCTTCTAATTTTGTTCTAAGACTTCGCGGTAGGCTGCGGAGAGCGTTGAATCGCAAATTTAAATACTTCAGACTGTTTAAATTACTGACATCAACTGTCCAAGCGTCTATATTATTTACACTAAGATCTAGTTTTTCAAGTTTGGTAAGCTTAGAAAAGACAGTTGGTGCCATGTACTTTATAATATTTGATGAAAGATTTAGAACTTTAACATTAGTTAAATTATCAAATATTTGTGAACCTTCATTTGCATCAGACAGAACTAATCCAAGAAAATTTTGATGAAATTGTAAGTTTTCAACCGAACTAAGATATTTTGTCGCAATCGGCCTTACGTATGAACAATAATTACGTGACAAGTCTAAATATCTTAATTTTGGAAAAGGCCCTACAGGTTCAGCCCAAGAATATAAGACGTTCCCAGAAATATCAATGTATTCAATTTCATTATTTGGTGGATTAATAAAAATGGATGTAACGTTATATTGAAGAGTACTGTCAGCCAGATATAATTTTTTCAATTTTTTCGGAAATCTTGGTAAATGTTCGCTAAAGTTTATGCGTTTGTTTGGCTCAAAATAAGGACATCCATCAATAGAGTTACTGATATTACGCAAAAAACTTTCTTTCATAAAGGGGCAATCATCTAAATCAGAAGCATATTTCGGTACTAGATTTTCTGGCTGCTGAAAATATAAAGACGGCTTGTGAGCTGCATTTTGCATATTGGAGTATAACTCGGTTAAGTTTGACAAACAGACTACCTGTAAAAGGTACAGAGAAAATGTAAACTTATTATCTTCCAAGCGTACTATGTTAAGTGTTTTGGGGAGAAGCGCTATTGCGTTTGTTTCGAACAATATCAAACGGTTACTGTTAGCAGAAAACTCTCGAAGGGTTGTATTCCAAAGGTAGCAGATATCTCTTTTCTGAACCCGTGTACCAATTCCAAACGTAGTGTACACTTTTGAATAATTCAATACTTGTATATTTGTGAATTGAAGACCAAATGATACGTTTCTCAAATTCTGAAATCCTAACTGCATGTTCTGAGACAGGTCTAAGACTTCTAGCATTGAAAGCTTCTGAAAAGCTCCTGCATGTATACTTGTTATATTACATGATGATATATTTAACTCTTGCAAATGTAGCAAACTTTCAAAGGTATTATTGGTGACCAGAGGCAAGTTGCAGTATCCGTTTAATCCAGACACTTTTAAATATTTCAAGCTTCTGATGTAACGGTAACATTTTGGAAAAGGCGTGTTTTTCAAACCATCGATCTGCAGCGTTGTTAGTTGGTACAAGTTTTGCAGGTCTGGATATGTTTCGTTTCCTGTCACTTCATGCTTGAAATTTCCATTCAACATCAGAGTTTCTAATGAAGTTGGGAACACAAGAATGTGATCTCCCTTCTCACGGTATACACGTAAACTGTTATTACTAATGTCAAGGAATTTAAGAATTTTGAAATTGTTGAATGCATTATTACTTATTTCACTAATATTGTTTCCTGTCAGATACATACTGGTAAGTCTCTCACATCCCTCTAAGTAAGCTGAACATACTTGATTAATACCATTATATTCAGCATACAAGCGTGTAATATTCGGCCGAGTAACGTTACCAATTTCTTTACAAATCTGACCCAGAGGAAGCATTGTCCTGGAACAGTCCATTTTATTGTCAGAGTAACATAGACATTTTCTATACGGTCCACAGGAATAATGACTTGTGGTAGTATGTATTACACTAATGAAAACGAAAGAAATCCAAAATAAATCCATCGTAATGAATGCAAAAGCCTCAACCACAACTTGTTTAAACACAATTAGATTAAATAGTTCGCAAAATGCATTTACTATGCTGCACTTAAAAGTATTTGTGCACACGTTTGAATCTTAAGAGAGAATCAGCGGCGTCAAATAATCTCAGATGATTAAATAGCTCGCTGCCAAAAGATAACACCGGTATTTTATATAGGCTTCGTTAAAATAAGCTCAGAAAAAAAAAACATACGATAAATTTATATCACAAGGAACATTTGATGAATTTAGAAAATGATAAACAGATTGATATGTTGCTACGAAAAGCAGCCATATCTAACGAGGAAAAAATATTAATTGTTTAAAACCTAGATGACACCATCGTATTTTGTCACAGGATAATGATAAATACGGTATCCACTGAGGCCGTCGAGATAAATATTTTCGTGTTCAGGCTAATAGACGATAACATCATATTTTATGGCTACAGTAACAAAGACAGGGTCGCTATTGACGAACTTTATGCATCAATGCGTGTCTGTACTCTCATGACAATACTGCAAAAACACCAAGAATAACTGATATGTCATACCTAACTTATTGCCGTTGAATTGTAGTATGTACTAAAACTAGATTGTTGATAAGAAAAACATGTTAACAGACAGTTATCCAATCTATAATAACTATCTAATTATGTTTTTACTAGTTCTGTATTTTAGTGTCGCACATGCGTTTGTTTAATGGAGGTTACTATGTCCAGTCTAACAAAAAAGCCTTGTATACGTGATGGAAAATGCGTTTTTCATTGGATAATAGTAAACATTGGTCAGAAAATGTTTGTGTTGATGAAATCTAAGTCATTTTGAAACTGGGTGATCCAAGATAAGTCACTATGTCAAACTAGAACACAGGAGTGACGAATAATACCCCATAATACGGCCTTGATACAAAAGTATGGTAAATTCTATGTTGGAGAGGGGTCATAGCTACATCAAAAAATGGTGGTTTGTAGCTAAAGTCGAACTTCACCTGTATTTGATTATGATGTTACACCTGTGTACCAAAATCATTCAAATATGTCAATACAATCTTGTTATGCCTTTCATAAGTTATTGTCCAGAAACTTTGAGTTTTGCAAACTTTAAGTTGGAAAGGGGCCATAACTATGTCAAAACAATTGTTGGTTTGTATCCAAAGTCGAACTTGAACTATCATTTTATGATGTTACCCTAAATTATTTAAATATGGCAAGCCCTTTATGAGTTATTGTCCGAAAACCATGCAAACAAAACTAGAGCTATCACTAAAGGTGATGAATGTACCCCCGCATGCACTGACACAGTACATTGCAATTTGACGCACACAAGATTGCATAATTATGTGGACTGTATGTATATAGACTGTATGTATACAGTATAGTAACAAAAAAAACAAAGTCCCATAACTATGCAGAATATTTATCTAAAATAATGTCACATGCACCATGCACAACTAGGGTTGGTACTGATCACTTGTGTGAAGTTTCATTAAACTGTGTGTAAGGGTTTGGTAGATTAGGCACGCACAAGATTGCATATGCAGACTGTATGTACATAGTATGTTAACAAGAAACAAAGTCCCATAACTCTGCAATTTTTGTCGCTGAAAGAACCTAACATGCCCCATGCACAACTACTGTTGTTACTGATCACTTGTGTAAATTTTCATTAAATTGTGTCAAGGGGATGGGGAGAGACGGTGCGCACAAGATTGTGTCTATGTATATAGTATAGTAACAAAAAAAACAAAGTCCCATAACTCTGCAATTTTTTTTCTAAAAGAACCTAAAATGCCCCATGCACAACTACTGTTAGTACTGATCACTTATGTGAAGTTTCATTAAATTGTGTCAAGGGGATGAGGAGAGATGGTGCGCACAAGATTGTGTCTATGTATATAGTATAGTAACAAAAAAACAAAGTCCCATAACTCTGCAAATTTTTTTCTGAAAGAATCTAACATGCCCCATGCAAAACTATTGTTGGTACTGATCACTTGTGTGAAGTTTCATTAAATTCTGTCAAGGGGATAAGGAGAGATGGTGCGCACAAGATTGCGTCTACGGACAGACGGCCAGACGGACGGACAGACAGACAGACAACCTGAAACCAGTATACCCCCCTTACAACTTTGTTGTCGGGGGTACAAAGACGGACGGACGGACCAACCGACCGACAAGCTCACATATTAACATCTTTGTGCTCAAAAAGAATTGTTAACTGTAGAAACAATCTTTTAGCATAAAAACATGGAGGCTCAATTGTGTTCAATAACTAGGTTCAAATAATGGAAAAACATTACTAGCTTTCATAACTCAGGTGAGCGACTCAGGGCCACTTCACCCTCTTGTTTAATTGCAAGTCTTTAGGAAATCGAACTTGTCATGCTAGCTACAGTTGCAAATAAATATAGATGCAGTTTCCGAATTTTATGTATGTTGTAAAGCACCTAATAGGCCAATCTGACTAAAGTACATATCCTATTACGCTACGCATAGGATCTGACAACGAGCTATTGATAGCCTCGTTCTGACGACCCTTCCGCTAGCCAATCAAAAGCTAACTTACAACATTCTGCAAGCTTTAAAAAGCCTTGGTTTTTGATATCTACAATTTTTATGTCGAAAGATGTCAGATAGCCGGTTAGCTCAGTCGGTAGGGCACTTGCTCTGTAAGCGAGAGGCCCCGGGTTCAAGTCCTGGATTGACTGCAAATATTTCTTACTCTTTGACATTCGAACAAGTTGTCTGATTGGTTCAAATAAAAATAGATTTGCGAAAATAAAAATAGCAATATTGGAAATCCAAAATATACAGAAGACGACTGTGAGTGGGTCGTTCTCAGATCTTCGTTTAGAAGATCAAGTACTTTAATGAGATTGCTAATAGGTGGACTGGAGATACAAAACTTTATGTATTTGTTAATTCATTAATGTTTAATATATACAAGTCCACAGATTTTTGCAAGATTTGATGATACAAAGGAGCTATCTGGCGTTTTTCTTGGCGGTAATGAGGAAACTCTAGATGCCAAAAATAGGTGCCGATATCCAGCTTGAAGTTTGTGATGGAGATTTTCAGCAACTATTGCTATTATAGATGGTAATTTGTGTTTTAAGCTCACCTGAACAATGCTCAGGTAAGTTTTTGTGATCGCGTCCGGCGTCCGTCATCTGTCGTCAGTGTTTCTGTCCGTCAACATTTAGCTTGTGTATGCGATACAGGCTGTATTTTCAAACTGATCTTCATGAAATTTTGTCAGAATAATAACCTTGATAAAATCTAGGCCAAGTACGAAAATGGATCATCTGGGGTCAAAAACTAGGTCACAAGGTCAAATCAAAGAAAAACCTTGTGTATGCGATAGAGGCTGTTATTTTTCAACTGATCTTTATGAAATTTTGTCAGAATGATAACCTTGATAAAATCTTGGCCAAGTTTGAAAATGGGTCATCTGGGGTCAAAAACTAGGTCACAAGGTCAAATCAAAGAAAAACCTTGTGCATGCGGTAGAAGCTGTATTTTTCAATTAATCTTCATGAATTTTGGTCAGAATGATTGCCATGATAAAACCTAGGCAGAGTTTGAATATAGGTCATCCTTGATCAAAAACTAGGTCACTAGGTCATATCAAAGAAAAAGCTTGTGTATGCAATAGGGACTGATTTTTACACCGAATTTTCATCAATTTTGGTCAGAATGATTGCCTTGATGAAATCTAGGCCAAGGTCGAAAATGGGTCATCTGGGGTCAAAAACTAGGTCTCTAGGTCAAATCAAAGAAAAAACCTTGTGTATGCGATAGAAGCTGTATTTTTCAATTGATCTTCATGGTTTTCTGTCAGAATGATTGCTTTGAAGATCTAGATCAAGGTCGAAAGTGGGTCATCTCGGGTATTTCCAGAGTTAAGGCCCCTGAAATAGTCAAAAATGCACATTTTCACCTTGTGACGCACATAGCTCAAAAGGTATTTGATACAAATTCATGAAACCTTGTCCAAGTCCTAATCACGATATGAACTTGCGCACCTCCTATTTTTCATCTGGGTCTGTCCTCTTTTTCCAGAGTTATGGCTCTTGAAATAGTCAAAAATGCACATTTCATTTTCACCTTGTGACGCGCCTAACTCAGAAAGTATTTAATATAAATTTATTAAACCTTGCATAAATCTTTATCATGATATGAACTTGCGCACCTCTTATTTTTCATCTGGGTCTGCCGCCTACTTCCAGAGTTATGGCCCCTGAAATAGTCAAAAATGCCCATTTTAACCTAATTATGTGACTAGTTCAAAAGGTACTGTAAAATCTGTAATTTTGTGGGCATGAAATTTAGTGCTTTTGGTCAAAAAGGAAATTTCGTAGGAATATGAATTCGTGGATTTCAACTTTTGAAAACAAAATAAATGGGAATTTAACTTGTTCATTGCGATTAAATTTCGTGGATTGACTCAACCACGAAATTCACTAAAATTAGTCCCCCACGAATAGTAATAATTTCACAGTATTTGATGTAAATTTATGAAACCTTACTTGAGTCTTTATCATGATGTGACCTGGACCTTTTTTCTTGAGAATCTTAGTGCTAATTACAGAGTTATGGCCCTTGAAATAGCCAAAATAGTGAATTTTTGTTTGTGAAGCTCATAGCTCAAAAAGCCTAGAATAATTAATCATTTTCATAAAATGTTTGTTGAGGCTATACTCCCTTAAGACTACAAACATTTGAATTATTGCCTCTTATTTGTGACAAATGTACCAGTTGAGGCACACCCTGTGTCCGACAGACATATTCTAGTTTTGGATGATATCAAGGTCGAGTTTGAAAATGGGTCATCTAGGGTCAAAAACTAGGTCACCCAGTCAAATCAAAGAAAAACCTTGTGTACGCAATAGGGGCTGCATTTTACACTGGATATTTAAGTTCAGTTCAAAAAGGGTCAAGTTGAGTCAAAAACTATGTCATTTGGTAAAATCCAATAATAACCTTGTGTATGCAATGGGGGTTGCAGTTTTCACTGGATCTTGCTGGTCATATCAAAGTATATTGCGAAAAACGTTATTATGCAATAGGGGCTGCATTCTAGACTGGATATTTATGAAATTTGATAAGAATGTTTCTCTTAATGAAAATGAGTTAAACTTCCCTAAAAAGACTGAAAATGGGTTAAACTTCCCTAAAAAGTCTGAAAATGGGTTAAACTTCCCTAAAAAGTCTGAAGGTTCTTCTGAAATATCTGTAGCTTGTCGAAAGAATTCTGACAAGGCAGTCTGAAAGACAGCTAAATTCCCCGCCACTGCTATGGATAGCGAAAGGGTAAACCTTTGATTTTAGCTGTGACCTTGAACTGACATGGCTGACTCATGAATTCTGCACAACGTCTTGATGAGGTGATCATTTGACCCAAGTTTCATGAAAATCCTTCAAGGGGTTTAGGAGATACAGAGCTGAAACCTTTGACCTTCAGTTGTGACCTTGACCTTGAGTTATCATGGCTAATTCATTAGTTCTTGATGAGGTGATCATTTGACCCAAGTTTGATGAAAATCCTTCAAGGGGTTTAGGAGATACAGAGTGGACACAAAATGGAAGGCTCAAACTTTCGACCCTTAGTTGTGACCTTGACCTTGAGCTGGCATGGTTGACTCATGATTTCTGCACATCGTTTTGATGAGGTAATTATTTTACCCAAGTTTTATAAAATTCCTTCAAGCGGTTTAGGAGATATAGAGCGGACACGAAATGGAAGGCTCAAACCTTTGACCTTCAGTTGTGACATTGACCTTGAGCCGACATGGCTGACTCATAAGTTCTGCACATCGCCTTGATGAGCTGATCGTTTGACCCAAGTTTGATGAAAATCCTTCAAGGAGTTTAGGAGATATAGAGTGGACACAAAATGGAAGGCTCAAACCCTTGACCCTAAGTTGTGACCTTGACCTTGAGCCGGCATGACTGACTAATGGGTTCTGCACATCGTCTTGATGAGGTGATCATTTGACCCGAGTTTGATAAAATACCTTCAAGGGGTTTAGGAGATATAGAGCGGACACAAAATGGAAGGCTCAAACCTTTGACCTTGAGTTGTGACCTTGACCTTGAGCCGACAAGGCTGACCCATGGGTTCTGCACATCGTCTTATTGAGGTGATCATTTGACCCAAGTTTCATGAAAATCCTTCAAGGGGTTTAGGAGATATGGACCGGACACGATTTTGTTACGGACGGACGGAAGGACGGACGCAGACCATTCCTATAATCCCTCCGCCACGGCGGGGGATTAAAAATTTACTGAAAGTTTATGAAAGTTTTGCTGAAGAGTTTCAAAAAAAGTTACCTGATGATTTGCCTTGTGCCTCTTGTGTTTAAGCAGTATCACCAGAATCTTTTACAGATTATGTAAGCAATATTATTCATGACAGCGCTAATCCTTTTCGGGCTGTTTCATTGATGTATGGATCATTCCATCAGGGAGATGAAAGATTTTCTTGGGATTCCAGAGGAAGCCAATGCACAATTTACTCGCTTTGTGCTTTAGTATTTTCGCAGTATTTTGAATTTCCATCTCAAGAGTCACTGGATGAGATACAAGCAAATTCGATGAATTGGTATCCGCCGCCGAAAGGGTTTGTGGTGAGGAACGGCAAAAAAATGTATACGGCAAAAAGTTAAGGATGTTACTAAGAAGTAAATATTTCAGAAGTCAAAATCAATTTCACAGAAAACAAATGTTTAATAAAGAGTACATAATAAATGTATGATACTTTGATCCTGACTAAAGTATTTATTATGAATGGAATATTCTTACTGTAATAAGCTTGGTTTTGAATTGTGAGCTTCAAGTTTAACTGGAATGAAATATTGTCTTTGAGTGGTTTGGCACCAAGTGTTGCTGTTTAACATGTACATTTAAGAGAACACATGGTTTGGGGGCAAGGTTGATGCAATTACAACTTAACATGTTGATGGTTTGAACATTTTTTTTTAAAAATGGATATATATATATATATATATATATATATATATATATATATATATATATATATATATATATATATATATAAGTAAATGTTTATATATATATATATATATAAGTATATGTTTATATATTTTTTGATGGGGGTGGGGTGAACAGGTGAGGAAACAAAACATCACATGTTGATTTTAAATATTGATGGAAAAATAAAAATGAAAAAAGTGGGGGCAGAGGATGCATGATTGGTGGTGGGCATGACTTGAGGAGCGAGGTGGGGAATGGGGAATGGTACAACTTGCATGTTGATAAATATTCATGGAAGGTTTGAAAAACTTAAAATAAGGAATGAAAAAATGTGGGTTTTTTTCGGGCGGAGTGGGGAGGGGAGTTGGGAGAGGGAGGGGTTGTGACCAAGGCAAGTTGGTGACAAGGTGGGTGTGGACAACTTCACATGTTTATAATAAATGTTCATGAAAAAGAATTTTAATGAAATTCTACCAAATAGTAAGTTTGTTATGTACTAATATGTGGATTTCCATACAATTAAAGGGCAATAACTCTGAAGTTACAAAAGAAATCCCAACGAAACTGTGTGTGCACAACCACATTATGGTGCTCTAAATTCTGTTTAAGTTTTATAGTTCAAGGTCAAATATATCAAAATTTATGATGCAGAAATTGCCATATTTATCGTACAATACGAGGGATGTTCGAAAGGAATTGCTTATTTCTATCTGGAGACTTCAAATTTCAAGTTAGCCCAAAAGGGCTCATTTCATGCCCTCGAAGTACTCCCCGTGGCTAGAAATGCAAAGTTTCAGCCGATGTATCCACTTCCTGAAGGCGTCACGGTACGCTGATTTGGGCACAGTAATAAGGTACTGATGAATGGCAGATCCAAGTGCCTGTCAGGACTGGTATTTCCGCCCAGCAAGGAATGATTTCAATTTCGGAAACAAAAAGAAATCACATGGGGCAAGGTCTGGGGAATACGGGGGGTGAGGCAAAACAGTTACTTTTTCTTTCTTCAAAAACGCCGTAACTATTGCGGAGGTATTCATGAGCGGGGGCATTGTCATGTAGAAGACGGACATGTTTAAAACCAGTGGCAGGGCGTCGTTTCTGATAATACTTTTTCAGTTTCTTCAGTACTACGTCTTTGTAGTACTTTCCGGTGATGCTTTTGCCCTTTTTCACCGGCACTTTTATTGCGACTCCTTCACCAGAGAAGAAGATTGCATACAAAACCTTCTTTGCACTCAAAGAACGTTTGGCAATTATTGGGCGTTTGCTGTGTTTAGTGGCCCAGATCTTATTGCTAACCTTTCTGACGGGCTCAAAATAATGGACCAAGGTTTCATCACCTGTGACGACATTGGCAAACTGCTTTTTGTCATATTTTGGAAACATTTGAAGCAGCTTTTTGGCCACTTTAACCCGTTGCCTCTTTTGCTCATCAGTCAACAGATGTGGCACCCATCTAGCAGAAATCTTTCTGACTTTCAAATGCTTCTTCAAAATAAGGTGAACCGTTGATAGTGATATGCCTACCTTTCGTGCAATATCACGAACTGTAAATCTGGCATCTCCTTCAATGATTTCCTTTATTCTGGAAACGATTTCTTTACGAGATGCAGATTTTGGCCTACCTGATTTCGGTGCATTTTTGATGGACTCTACACCAGACTCAGATTTCTTTTTCCACCGCCGAACTGTGTCATAAGACACACAAGAAGGTCCATAAGCAGTAGAAAGTCCAGTCATCAGCTGCTTCAAAGAACAATCAAGTTTTGAGCGAGCTTTGATGTATTCCCGTATTTCATCTTTCTTGTCGACGCTTCTACCAAACATTTTTACTACAGTGGTCAATGATTGCGTGTATTCAAATGGCAAATTTTATGTCTTACACTTAGTCTAACATGTACATTTATACACCGTTGTGTAGGTATTGAATAACCCTATACAAGTAGGTATTGGTTTTTATCGTGCCCCACGTGGTTATCGAGCTAGAGGACAATAAGCAATTCATATCGAACACTCCTCGTATATAGTTAACACTAGAAACTTCTAATGGCCATAACTCTGGTGTTACTTGGGCAATCTGACTGAAACCTGAAGGGCCCCATAACTTCATAGTGGTGGACATGTATATGAAGTTTGTTTGAAAAAAAAAAAAAAATAAGGAATTATTTTTGGGGGGAGTGGGGGGGGGGGTGTCGTGAGGGGGGGAGGCTGTAACCGAAGTAAGGGGGTGATCAGGAGTGGGTACACAACTTCACAAGTTTACATCAAATGCTCATGGAAAAGAATGAAAGATATTTAATGAAATTCTACCAAATGGTAAGTTTGTTATGTACAAATATGTGGATTTTTATACAATTAAAGGGCAATAACTCTGAAGTAACAAAATAAATCCGAACTAAATTGTGTGTACAGGACCACATTATGGTGATCTAAATTCTGTTTAAGTTTCATAGTTCAAGGTCAAATATATCAAAAGTTATGATGCAGAAACTGCCATATTTATAATACCCTATGTAGTTAACACTATACAAACTTCTAGGGCCATAACTCTGGTGTTACTGGGGCAATCTGACTGAACCTTGACGGGTCGCATAAACTCACTGTGGTGAACATGTATATAAAGTTTGATTCAAATATTCCCAACCACTTCCTAGATATGGCTCCGGAGGGACGGACGGACGGACGGACAACGCCAAAACTATATCCCTCCGACTTTCGTCGGGGGATAAAAAGTAGACTCGATATTGATAATAGACAGGCAGAAAAGGATAGAGACAAAGCAGCAAGACAAAAAGTACACTCGATGAGCAAGTGAAAAACAAAGAAAGAGTGGCCAGAAATTGACAAGGGGTGATATTGTTTATAGGCAGGCAGAAAAAGACAGAGACAAAGCAGCAAGATAAAAATGTAGACTCGATATTGATTAAAGGCAGACAGAGAGGGATAGAGACAAAGCAGCAAGACAAAAAAGTAGACTCGATATTAATTAAAGGCAGGCAGAAAAGGATAGAGACAAAGCAGCAAGACAAAAACGCAGACTCGAAATTGATTATAGGCAGGCAGAAAAGGATAGAGACAAAGCAGCAAGACAAAAACGTAGACTCGAAATTGATTATAGACAGGGAGGAAAGAATAGAGACAAAGCAGCAAGACAAAAACGTAGACTCGAAATTGATTAAAGGCACAGAGAGAGGGATAGAGACAAAGCAGCAAGACAAAAAAGTAGACTCGATATTAATTAAAGGCAGGCAGAAAAGGATAGAGACAAAGCAGCAAGACAAAACGTAGACTCGATATTGATAATAGGCAGGCAGAAAAGGATAGAGACAAAGCAGCAAGACAAAAACGTAGACTCGAAATTGATTATAGACAGGTAGAAAAGGATAGAGACAAAACAGCAAGACAAAAATATTTGTTTGTTTGTTTGTTTGTTTTGGGTTTAACGCCATTTTTCAACAGTATTTCAGTTATGTAACGGCGGGCAGTTAACCTAACCAGTTTTCCTGGATTCTGTACCAGTACAAACCTGTTCTCCGCAAGTAACTGCCAACTTCCCCACATGAATCAGAGGTGGAGGACTAATGATGTCAGACACAATGTCGTTTATCAAATAGTCACGGAGAACATACGCCCCGCCCGAGGATCGAACTCACGACCCCGCGATCCCTAGACCAACGCTCTTACCTACTGAGCTGAAGACAAAAATGTAGACTCGATATTGATTATAGGCAGACAGAAAAGGATAGAGACAAAGCAGCAAGACAAAAATGTAGACTCGAAATTGATTATAGGCAGACAGAAAAGGATAGAGACAAAGCAGCAAGACAAAAATGTAGACTCGAAATTGATTATAGACAGACAGAAAAGGATAGAGACAAAGCACCAAGACAAAAAGTAGACTCGATATTGAGGCATAATATGATAGAGACATAGCAGTAAGATAAAACAGTAGACTTGATGTGCAAGTGAAAAACAAGAGGGTCATGATGACCCTGGATCGCTCACCTGATTTATATGAGCTACATGTTTCAAATGTCAAACTGATGATAAAATATTAAGAAAGTCAGTAGGTCATATTCATGGTTAATGAAATTCAGTTTTACGACTGATGTGCAAAACTGTGTATGTCATCAAAATTTCAAGGCTGTATCTTAAAAAACAGGAAAGTAGGTCAGTAGGTCAAGGTCACAGTCAAGTGACATCATATTACTTTATTACTTGGGGTCATCAGGTAATTATAATTAAACAGTCTTGGAAATAGGGTCAGATGATTTTTTAAGTATTTTTTCCTATATAACTCGCATAATAACTAAGTAATCCCAGGGCTTCTTTTAATCCCAGGGATATAATTTGAACAATTTTGGTAGAGGACTAATTATTCATAAATCGAAAGGGGCTTATCACACAGTCGGCAACTACTGATCTCTGATGCTGCAGTCTGACCATTTGTTTATTTTACAACCACTGGACAGCCATGAAGCAAGGTAATTAATTTGATAACATGCTGTGATATAACTGTTGGGCCGAAGGGGAAATTTCTGGGGGAAGAGGGCTTGTGCAGAGCAGTCTTTATCTGGTTTGAAGTGGTGCATCTGGTCACACATGAATGGAAATATTACTTTAGCAGCAACCACATACATTTCATGAACACACTTGTGTATGAAAATTCACCTTAAATGAGGTGATCTAATGACAGATTGATTTGACTCATAATGACTGGAGCCTTTTAGGAAGGTTCTTTTCACAGATTCTTCACAAACGGATCATTATATATATCCACGAAGATGATGCGACTCTGTTTTTTTTCTTACAGCTGTTGCAGTTGAAAGACGCAGTGATACACTAGCAAAAGGACAGAGAGACTGGAAGAGGAAACACACATGCTTTATATATAACGAGCGTGTTTGTAACATCCCAACACATGTAACTGCAAAGCATGATAAAGACGATCTTGTGAAAGAAGTACTGTCAAAACCAAAGGGTTTAAAGGAGAGGAGAAGCCTCTGGAGAGTTATCACAAATAAAGGCACCTTCATGCACAACATAAAATCCAAAACTGTTGGTGGGGAACTTCATGCGTTCAAAAGAACAAGCACCGCCAGAAAACCAGAGGAGTACAGTGCCTGTCCACATTGCTATGGATACTATTAGACATTGTCGGTTTATGTGAAGTCTGACTGTGAACATCGAATGCGGACTGTCTAGCTGTCTAGGGAGCGTTTCAAAACACATTTATTCATTTTTTTTTGTTGTTGCTGTAAGCGCCGTTTTAACAGTATTTCAGTAATGTAACGACAGACAGTTGGCCTAAAAAGGGTTCCTGGATTGTGTAATGGTGCAAGTTAACCTGTTCTCAGCAAGTAACTGCCAATCTCCTCAAATGAACAAAAGGTGGTGGACGAATGATTTCAGACGCAATCCTTCCTATCCAATCGTCACTGATACTATAATTCTAAACATTGTGTGTCTCAAAACATTTAATTTCATTTATTGCTTATTGCTAATACTGTAACATTTGAAATTAAAAGAAAGTCCGATATTGATTAAGAAACAATTGTCTATATATCTGTTTCTTTTTGCAAACATTGTCATGAACCAGGTTGTATGGTCTGTTTGGATGAAATAAGTCTGACTGAAAATGGTCAGTAGTTCCTTCCTTTTTGAGCATATGTTACATTTATGAAAATTATGAGATGACTGTTGCTGTTTATTCATGGAAAATGTTAAAATTTAACGAATAGATAATTTTTAACTTGCTTTAACACAGTGATAAGTCACACCCATTAACTGTGCATACTGAAATTAGACTGTGCAGAGATCATGTAATTACAGTTTGGTGATCATCTGATGTTCACTTCAAATTAGTGTGTTTTTAAACTATCACTATTTGTACGCCTAATTACGGAATCCTGTTGGGGCCATTTATAATGTCGCCGTCGCGTTTGCGGGGTCGACACACGACAACGCAAAGTGACATAGCGACATTACGACGTGACACCCGACAATCGCAAACGACGGCGACAATCCCAAACGACAATTTCGCGGTATCCACTTTGAAATGTCGCCTTTCAAAAGCACGATATATCGCGATGTCACTTCGCGTTGTCGAGCGTCGTATCGCATTGTCGCTATGTCACTTCGTATTGTCGCGATGTCACTTCGGTTGTCATGTGTCGACCCTGCAAACGCGACGGCGACATTTTCAAACGACATGCGATAATCACAAACGACGCTCGACAACTCGAAGTGACATTTTCCAAATGTCGTATCGTATGTCGCGTGTCGCGGGTTTGGGTGAGGGTCGACGCGCGACAATTCCAGAGGATACACAACAGGCGAAGTGACACTCGACAATACGAAGCGATATTTTCATAATGTCGTATCGCATGTCGCCCGTCTACCGGTGAAAGGGTAAAATAAACAGCTGTATTTCCGTACTATTCCGTACGTAAAATGTCCATGTTTTCATTAACTTCAAATAATTGTAGAATGTTCCAAACACAAGATATTTTAATGAAATAACTTTTATAAATTAAATTTAAACATTGTCTAAACGGATATATAACTTGTATAATTTTTCCCCGACGGTTTCGTCGGAGGACTGTCTCAAAATGTATCATTTTTCGTGAAAATATGCATACTTCTTCATATATTAAAAAGAGAGGTGGTCCTTGTCTGAGGAGCCATATCTTCATACCAGATGTCCGATTTTAATAAATGATATCTTGTTGCAAAGGGCAAGCCAGTATCTAGAGAAAAGAGGCCACGTCAGGTTCGAACCCGGTCGGCTAGGGGTCATGGTCAAAATCCGGTAATATTCTCAAAATATGAACTTGTCAGAGCAGTCAAGACGGTCCTGAAAACCCAAGCACTACCTTCACTGAGTCCAATGACACCATTGGAGCAATTTTCATGGCTCCCCGGGTCGAGTCAGCTTAGTCTTGGCCAGCACCCTACCACATATAACAAAAGTTTGATCATTGTCTGATACCTGTCCTACTTTTTTTTAATTATTATTATTGTAATTTATACTGAATTTCAGTTGATAATGACACTATGTTAGATTTTGACCCTTGTTCGAGTCTCTACATCCCAGGTACCTACCTATACCATATATATATATGAATATGTTCGTAGATGACTTGGCTTTACATTTAAGCTGCTTACAAGTCCATATGAGGCCATCAGAGCTCTGGACAGGTATCAGAAAATGATTAAACTTGTTATATACGGTAAGGTGCTGGCCAAGACTAAGCTGACCCGACCCGGGGAGCCGTGAGAATTGCTCCAATGGTGTCATTGGACTCAGTGAAGGTAGTGCTTGGATTTTCAGGACCGTCTTGACTGCTCTGACAAGTTCATATTTTGAGAATATTACCGGAATTTGACCTATGGCCTTGACCCCTAGCCGACCGGGTTCGAACCTGACGTGGCCTCTTTTCTTTTGGTACTGGCTTGCCCTTTGCAACAAAGTACCATTTATTAAAATCGGACATCAGATTATGAAGATATGTCTCCTCAGACAAGGACCACCCCTCTATTTAATATATGAAGAAGTATGCATATTTTCACGAAAACTGATACATTTTGAGACGGTCCTCCGACGAAACCGTCGGCGGTAAAATTATACAAGTTACATATCCGTTTAGATAACGTTTGAATTTAATTTATAAAAGTTATTATCTTGTGTTTGGAACATTCTACAATTATTTGAAGTTAATGAAAAACACGGGCATTTTCCGTACGGAAAAGTACGGAAATACAGCTTTTTATCTTACCCTTTCACCGGTAGACGGGCGACATGCGATACGACATTATGAAAATGTCGCTTCCTATTGTCGAGTGTCACTTCGCGTGTCGTGTATCGTTTGGAATTGTCGCGCGTCGACCCTCACCCAAACCCGCGACACGCGACATACGATACGACATCTGGTGTCACTTCGCGTTGTCGAGCGTCGTTTGTGATTATCGCATGTCGTTTGAAAATGTCGCCGTCGCGTTTGCAGGGTCGACACACGACAACGCGAAGTGACATCGCGACAATACGAAGTGACATAGCGACAATGCGAAACGACGCTCGACAACGCGAAGTGACATCGCGATATATCGTGCTTTTGAAAGGCGACATTTCAAAGTGGATACCGCGACATTGTCGTTTGGGATTGTCGCCGTCGTTTGCGATTGTCGGGTGTCACTTCGTAATGTTGCTATGTCACTTCGCGTTGTCGTGTGTCGACCCCGCAAACGCGACGGCGACATTATAAATGGCCCCAACACGATTCCGTACCTAATGGATAAAACTGTAAGAACCCGTGGGTTTCATTTTCAGTGACTGAAATTATGTGCTTAAAGTGCGCAATCCTAAACAAATTATCGTCTTTTTTACATTATTTTCTCGACAATCTCTTATACATGAGAGTGCTAGTCATCACCCTGGGCGATTCTGTAATTATTTTTGAGAGATATTTCAACAAAAAATCCTAAACGTCACTTGATATTTGTTATAGGAAAATGATTTTTCTCCTTTGATCAGTAAGCTTTTTTTTCTTCTTCTTTTTTTCGGAAATAAATCGGGGAAGTTAATGTTAACTTACAGCAATATATACTGAATACTATGAAACGTATGAACGGTGTTATGTGAAATTTAGTGTAAAAATCAAAGGATCATATATCAGTGAAAAATTGTTTAACGGCAGGACCCGTACCTAGGTTTGCTACTCATTTTATTCAAAAAAGATTTTAAAGGTAATAACTCCGGAACAATATTTCGAGCGGGACGTACCAATGATATGCTCAACAAGGCTTTATACCAAGCACTACTACTATCATTAAATTATGGACTAGAATTTTAAAATGAAGCGTTGACAAACATCTCTAAAACAGGGCTTTTCCCCCAATAAATCTCCGGTAAAAGGAGATAATCCCAAAGCAAAAAAGTATGTTTTTTCCCAATTCTAAATTTAAAATTCCCATACCTTTTAGGAATATTGTCGTTTTAAAATAGTTTTGCAAGTTTGTATGTATATTGTTGTTTAAAACAACAGTTATACTGTTGAACAATTACTGAAATGCAACCATTAATATTTCACACAAAACATATTTTACATAGATTTTGTTTATTTGCAAACTTTCCTAATTAACGTAAAATCCATAATTTATTAATAATTAGGCCTGTAACTATCATTCCTAAGAAGTTTCAGTAAAATCACACAAACAGTATACTAGGAGAAGTAGTCCGAACAAATTCTATTAATAAAATCATCGGAATAATGGACATAACTCCGGAAAAATATTATTTCGATCACTCCCGTAAAGCTTCAGTGAAATCTGGGTAGAAGGATTGGAGATGAATTACAGAAAATAATCTTTTCATAGACTCTATGTATGATAATCAAAGAGCTATTAATCAGTACAAGATCATTGAAATATGAACCCCGTAATACATGCTACATAATACATAAAACAGAGTTGGTGCGGATCATTCCTATGAAATTGTATTGAAATCCTACCAATTATAAAGCAATTCGGACAAATCTTATTCAAAAAATACTTTAAAGGGACCCTAACCCTACAAAAAAAATCCGAGGATACTCACTACAAGGCTTCATACATATCATTTCTATTAAAATCCTAGCAGAGGATTCTGAGAAGCTCGATCAAGCTATAGTAGACGGACAGACAGACGGACAGATGACGAAGGCAGAAACAAGATGTATCTAATGAAACTGGAAACATAATTTATGGTATTTTGTAAATTAACTTTCTGTTTATATAATACTTGAATGACGTTCTGGCATAACCAAAGTCAGCTACAGTGAACGAAATACAAGTATGTCTTGAGAAGACCCCCAGGACTTGCAGCACATTCACAGTTCATTGTCCGCATCAGCTTAGGCCGACAATGTCTATTTGAAGAACCAATTATGGAGACATGCAAAAAATGTGCAGCTTCTGTTTTTCTTATGAAAGAAAAAAAACTTGATACAATCATCAATTTCAGTGGTGAGCAGCATTGTACAGTCCGTTGCAGGTCCTGCTACCAATTCTGAACAGTTGTTTGAAAAGTTTCCGGAAAAAATGAAAATAAAGGATGAAGTTCATATTGTTGTGAAAAATGATATAGGACATAGTGACGTATCATGGACTGTAAGATTGCTTAGCAAACTGCTGGTCAGTATAAGAGAGCTCTCTAATTGGGAAAGCATTACCTGGATGGAACTGATTAATACAGAACATTGGAATATGATAGTAAATGGTGTGAAGGCAGTAAGTAAATTTACATACACTGAAAATGGGATCACCGTAGAAAAACCAAACATCGCCTTGAAGTGTGGCCAGTGTGTTAAAGGACTTATTGCTGCTGCAGAGGGATTAGACTTATGCAAGAATGATGACACTTTGCTGAAAAATGTGAAGAAAATGTACAAACTGTATGATTTGGAATGGGGAAAGGTATCAAAACACTGCCATGAAAGTAATAAAACAAAAAATGAAGAAACAAGAGCTGTCTCCATAGGATGACACATGCCCCCGATGGCACTTTGAATGAACAGTTATGGCCGATGTTAGAGTTTAGGACCTTTGACCTACGGACCTGGGTCTTGCGCGCGACACGTCGTCTTACTGTGGTACACATTCATGCCCAATAATTTTAAAATCCATGCATGAATGACAAAGATATGGACCGGACATGCCCATCAATGCACTATCATGAAATATGACCTTTAACGTCTAAGTGTGACCTTGACCTTTGAGCTACGGACCTGGGTCTTGCGTGCGACACGTCGTCTTACTGTGGTACACATTCATGCCAAGTTATTTGAAAATCCATCCATGGATGACGAAGATATGGACCGGACACGAATGCACATCATGAAAAATGATCTTTAACGTCTAAGTGTGACCTTGACCTTTGAGCTACGGACCTGGGTCTTTCGCGCGACACGTCGTCTTACTGTGGTACACATTCATGCCAAGTTATTTGAAAATCCATCCATCGATGACAAAGATATGGACCGGACACGAAAATTGCGGACACACCGACAGACTGACAGACCGACAGACGGTTCAAAAACTATATGCCTCCCTTCGGGGGCATAAAAAATGGATTTGTTACCACTTACTAGTGACATAACAAAACTGAAAGAGTATTGTGTGACTGAAATAAACAAAATTGTATCTCAAATAAAGAATGAGCCAACAGCAGAGAAGTACAAAATGTTGGCAAAACTCACACTTTCAAGGCTTATAACATTTAATGATAGGAGAGGTGGTGAGCCTAGAAAACTGAAGACAACAGCTTGGCATGGTACAAGAGAAGGAAGCTCTGTTCACAAAGAAGAGCTAGATGTACTGCCTGTAGAAGAGAAGAAGCTGGATGAAAGGCTGAGGCTAGGATACGTTGTTGGGAAAGGCCACAAGAAAGTCCCCATCATATTCCCTGAAGAGACAGTTAATGCAATCGATGTGTTAATGCAGCATAGGGTATCATTCATTACCAATAAAAGTAACCCTTACATATTTGCCAGACTTCACAAGGAGTCAATGCTGTACCTCCGTGGTTCAGACTGTGTTAGAGAGGTTTGTGAGATGGCAGATCTGCAACAAGCCTCTTTACTGACTGCTACACAAATGAGGAAATACTTGGCTACTACATTGCAGTTGTTAGATATGAAACAAGCTGAGCTCCGATGGGTAACAGACCATTTAGGACATACAGTTGACGTGCACAAGAAATGGTATCGACTTTCAAACAGGACTGTGGAGCTAACAAAATTTGCTAACTAGCAGCTACAGAGTCTGGACACCTTCGAAATGCACACAATGTGCAGTTCGATGATGTGAGCAAAGGTAAGAGAAAATTGGATTACTAGCAGAACATGATTGAATAGAACAAATACCTGGTTACTACCTGTGTACATCATGTTGTTATTAAGCGTACAAATTATAATATGCCGGGCCCGGTAGCGCAGTGGACAAGTCACTGGCTTTACGATCTGGAGGTCGTGAGTTCGATCTTCAGCACGGCCACTCTCTTTGACGATTTGATTTCGGACATTGTGTTTAATGTTTATTCGTCTCCCACCTCTGATTCATGTGGGGAAGTTGTCGGTTACTTGCGGAGAGAGAGGTTAATACTGGTTAAGAAACCCAGGAAAACTGGATATGTTAACTGACCGCCGGTATATAGCGTTGTAATACTGCTGAAAACAGGTGTAAACCACAAACAAACAAACAAACAAACAAATTATAATATATTTACTATCTTCTGACACATAATATCAATGTTTAAGACAACTTGGTAATTTGTCTATCGAAATCTGAGTCATCACGAGTGAGACTTAAAATGTTTCAATGTGAACAGCATTACTTCTTTAAGACAAGATGCAGTCAAGACAATCCATTCAAGGCGTGGTGGTGTAATGGATTAGGTGTCCGCCTCGTGCTCCAAAGATCGTGGGTTCGAGCCTTTTTTGCTGGGGCTCGTTTTCATTACTTGATCACTTGACATCAAGTACTGGTTCTACCCAGGAAGTGGACTCGAAAGTAATTCTATGAGCCATAGGCTTTCAACACAATCGAGCTAAAATATGTAGGTTTAAATTAAAAAAAAAAATTAAAGTAAATCCTTGAAAAAGTTGAAAAAGGTACTGTGTTTGTATTGGAATATTTTTAATACCCCTCATGTTTCACTAAGACGTCACAAGAGTATGGTTATCAGCTATGTTGAAAAATACAATACTTTAAACAACATAATCTTTTGTATATTAAAACAAGAATAGTTTTGATATTTATACCCTCGCTTCACAAGTGAAGTGGGGGCTATATAGGAATCACGAGCTTTGTCCCGTCCCATCATGTCATTTCCCGACCCATTTGACATGTATTCATGTCCAAGCGGGTGTACGGGGGTATTCATCACCTTCAGTGAAAGTTCGACTTTGCACTGTCTACACTTAAGCCTGTGCCCCTTTTGGCTGAGAGGTGCCCTTCAGAAGTTGAGGGCCAAGAATTGCAGCCTCCGTGGAACCCTGCGTGTATTGTAAGAGGTGACTAAACTGGTTTGAGCGATTGGGATCTATGTATCTCTAGACTCCAACAAGTGGGTGGTTTCAATCCCATGCGTTGCATTGTAACGCATGGGATTAGCCGAATTCATTCTCCTGCTAGCCGCATTATGACTGAAATACTGTTGAACGCGGCTTAAAACCCCATATCAACCAACCAACACTTAAGCCTGTCTATCAACAGACCTGAATCATATTTCGAGAAATGCTTGTATGTATTCAGAAACACCATCATCAACAGTGGGAAATGTTTGTTCAGCACCAGAACGACCTAACACAAATGATGCCACTCAGGCCTCCTTCCCTGCTGACCAATATATAGAAAATGGTATTGAAGTTCATTTCTCTATGACAAAATCTGTCAAATAAGAGTGTCAAGGTCACAGGGTACTTCTGAACTTTGTTGATTTTCACTATGTAATAATAGTGATGGTGTATGTCGTGTCCGGTATATAACTTTGTCTTGCATAGTTGGATTTCCAAATAATTTGGCATAAATGTTCACCATAACATGAAGACGTGTCGCGTACAAGGCCCATGATGCTAGCTCAAGGGTCAAGGTCACAGGGCACTTCTGAACTTTGTTGATTTTGACGATGTAACAATAGTGATGGCGGTCTTGCATGGAACACACACACATTTTATATAGCACCTGCTCAATGGTGCTACAAACCACGGAGCTACATGATGCAATAGATATAGGTCGAGTGTGTGTAGCAAGGGCACTTCTGGACTTTGTTGTTGTAATAATATGGACAGTGTTTGTTGCGTCCGGTCCATAACTTTGTCTTGCATAGTTGGATTTCGAAATTATATGGCACAAATGTTTACCACAAAATGACAACATGTCGCGCACAAGACCCGTGCTGTTAGCTCTTAAGTTCAAGATCACAGGATACTTCGGAACTTTGTTGATTTTCACTATTTAGTGATAGTGAAGAAGTTGTTTGTGTCAGGTTTATAACATCATCCTGCATAGTTTGAATTTGAAATTATTTTGCACAAATGATGATGTTCGCGCACAGGAACCTAGAATCATGCTAATACTATTATCTCAAATATCAAGGTTTCAGTGCACTTCTGAACTTTGTTTATTTTCACTGTGTAATTAAAGTGTTTGTGTCAGGTCCATAACTTTGGCATGCATGGAAAGATTTCATCAAAGTTCCATTGATTCACACAATATACCATTCAATGAAGTGTCACTTAGCGGGGGCATCCGTGTCCTATGGACACAATTCTAGTAGTATTTATGGATGGATTTGAAAATAACTTTGCACAACTGTTCAACCTTACAATACAGATTAAGAGAAACAAAACTGGTTTTGTCACTCGAAGGTCAAGGTCGTGGCTTAAGGTCAAACATCACGAAATTGACATTTTTACACATTTCTGTAAATAATTCTATTATTTCTATTATTTATCGATGGATTTGAAAATAACCTGGCACAACAGTTTAACCTTACAATACGGATTCAGAGGTACTAAAGTGATTTAGACACTCGAAGGTCAATGTCAAGGTCACGGCTTAAGGTCAAAGGTCACGAAATTGACATTTGTACTCATTTCTTCAATATTTTAATTTTTTGCCAGTGGATTTTAAAGTAACTTTGCTATTGTCACAGTACTTGTTCCGACTGGTTATGCTAGTTACGCTTAATAATAAGCTTCATCATGGGTTTTTATTCTCAAAAAGTTCAATATATATCTGGAATATGTCTAAGGAGCAATCAATAGTAGATCTTGTTCTTGGCAAACACATTCTATAGAAAACAAGTTAATTAGAATTAGAAATAGGCAATAGTTTGTGATCGATTGCTAATCACAATCAGTGATTATTACAATATTATTAGGTCACAGCTTAGTCAGCGGGGGATATCAATTCATCGAATTTGCTAGTTAAACCAAACTTTTGCATGTCATAGACAAACTGTTTCCACCCTATGACTGCAGGTCATGAGGCAAGTGCCTGTAGATTGAAAACCTGGTTTTGTGACATTTCCATGACACTTGTTTGGTCTTAGACTCCTGACATCTTGGTTAAGTTTTGTTTAGATTGAATATCAGGAGAAGTATGGATTGAAACGTCACACAAGCCTTCCCAGTGCTCAAACATATTAAAATAATCAAGTTAGACAACTCTTACTTAAATGTAATACAAATTATGGTCCTTGTTCGACTCAGAAATTCTGGTTAGACTTTAGTCAGACCACCAGAAAATGTACTTTTTATTCCGAACCTTCTTGTAGGTCAGGAAAAACTTACAGGACCCGTAGAGGACAATAAGATAGAAGAAACTGAAGTAATGGATGCCGATGGTGAAAGCAGTGTCAACAACACAACTGAGGACACTATTCAAGAAACAGAACAAAGTAAACAAAGCAGTAATAAGATACATACAATTCGATACATGTATTTATATTAGATTTTTTTGTGCTTAAGTAACCAGGTCCTCGCAAAAACCTGGTGTGTGTAGATACTTTGTATCACCAGAAACTATGCTTTCCGATCCTTCCTGTAGGTCAGAGGAATCTACTGATTTGTCTTTGTTATATGTTAGACCACCAGACCATGTACTTTTTATTCCGAAACTTCTTGTAGGTCAGGAAAAACTTACAGGGCCCGTAGAGGACGATAAGGTAGAAGAAACTGAAGTAATGGATGCCGAAGGTGAAAGCAGTGTCCACAACACAGCTGAGGACACAATTCAAGAAACAGAACAAAGTAAACAAAAGCAGTAACAAGATACATACAATTTAATACATGTATTTATATTAGATTTTTTGTGCTTAAGTAATCAGATCCTCACCAGAAACTGTGCTTTCATTATTCAAAACCTTCCTGTAGGACAGAGCAAACTTCTGATTTGTCTATGTTTTATGTCAGAAAAGATTCGCACAGGCCTTGAAAAGTACTTGAATTTGATGCCTACTCCTTGAAAAGTACTTGAATTCTGAATCAGCCAAAAACTACTTGAAAAGAACTTGAATTCTGGAAAAATCAAATGAATTTTGGTAAAATATCCTTTAATATCTCTGATCAAACATCGCAAAAAAACAACAAAGAAAGTAATGTTAGCAGGCCTCTTAGTCAGTCTCGACTGTTAAATACTGGGTAAGTACCGGTACGGGATTGACGGAATTTATACCTGATTGAAGTTGTCATGCTGTATAATTTAAACGGTGGAAGTCATTTCCGATTTCCAGTACGTTTGGAAAAAAACTGACATGAGTCGTCGAAATAAGTGCAATTTTAGTCCTTGAAAATTGGCAAAATGTACTTGAAAAGTATCTCAAAAGAACTTGAATTTATTTTTGAAAGTCCTGTATCATGTTAGACCACCAGAATATGTATATTTTAGGCTCGACTATTCGAAGAAAGGGAGAGCTATTACAGTCACCCTGGCGTCGGTGTTGCATTTGGTTAAAGTTTTGCTTGCAAAGTACAATTATGCTTATACCTTAGTAACTACACATGGGATTGATTTGAAACTTCATTACAGTGATCAGGGGGTATTAGACTATCAAGTTAGATAACTCACAAATTATGGTCCTTTTTCGACTTAGGAAATTTGCTTAAAGTTTTGCGTGCAAGCTACTGTCCTGCATATATCTCAGTAACAAGTGATAGGATTGATTTGAAACTTCATCAAAGTCTTCAGGGGTATCAGACAATCAAGTCAGCTAGCACTTGACAGAATGTTTCTACAAATTATGGCCCTTGTTGAACTTAGAAAATTTAATTAAAGTTTTGATTGATATTTTTGATTGATATGGTGCAACCCTCTGAACAAGTTTATATGAAATGTGTAATAAGTACACTGAATACACCAGGGGCCTCCGTGGCCGAGTTGTTCAGGTCGCTGACTTCAAATCACTTGCCCCTAATCGATGTGGGTTCGAGCCTCCCTCAGGGCGTTGAATTCTTCATGTGAGGAAGCCATCCAGCTGGCTTACGGAAGGTCGGTGGTTCTACCCAGGTGCCCGCTCGTGATGAAATAATGCACGGAGGGGCACCTGGGGTCTTTCATAGAATTATTTTACACTTTCATACCGTGTGAACATCGTCACAAATTTGCGTCGTGACAATTAATGCACACAACACTGCCTGAACAAAACTGGTAGAATTGCGGATTATATCATTGAAAAGAAAAGAACTAAAATATTTTCTTTTACATGTAAGATTAAACTATCTTCAACTCATGCACACCAGAACTTTAAGTTTTACCTATGCGATATAACAATGCTCATGTGTGTATGGTAAAGTAAAAACATCTTCATTGGTATCTATCTATTTATTTATTTATTTATTCATTCATCTATTTATTTTGTTGTTAAACTTCGAGGCTGTCTCTTGATCTATAGAATAAAGTGTTAATAACAACGCAATTATTTCGACAGCTTGTTTGTGATACTTTAGAAACTCCACAAAATTGTTCCAAAATTCAAATTTTCATAAAGTACATGTACATGTTTTCTGAAAATTAGCCCAAAATAATCTCATTTTCAGCACAATAGTTTCTGTCTAAAATAGCTAAAATATTCATTTTATTACATATTCATACTAAACACAGACGCTGTTTTTTTATGAGAAATAACTTTATTTTGATGCGTTTTGATCGCCTGGATGCGTATAAATGAGTAAATTCAGTGTTAGAAAATGACAATAATAATGTATTTAAAATTATTTTTAAGAATTGTTCATATTTGTTGTTTAAATATGTGCATGATAAAAATTAGCATTTTATAAATGTTGTTTAGCCAAAACAAGATCTGATGAGAGAATACGGTCATTTGTTTTGTGTCTTTAATTCAACAGTCTGTTGAAATGACTGTACTACAAAGCTGCATGAAATTAACTTTGTTGCGTAGCTACTTCAATTTACTTACAAAGCGTGCAAATTCCATACCTATTAGCACATATTTGATGTCATATGTCACTAATTAACAACAATATTCCAAGCAAAAAACTACAAAATCAATGTTATCTCTCAAAACATCTCTCGGTATTCAGGGTAGGTTGGCTTATCAGCCTCCTAGGTGGCTGAAAGATAAATATCAGCAGAGTAGAAGTGGAGATTTAGGGCAGAATGAGTTAACGCCGTTTTTCAACAGTATTTCAATCATGTAACGGCGGGCAGTTAACCTAACCTGTTCCTGGATTCTGTACCAGTACAAACCTGTTCTCCGCAAGTAACTGCCAACTTCCCCACATGAATCAGAGGTGGAGGACTAATGATTTCAGACACAATGTCGATTATCAAATAGTCACGGAGAACATGCGCCCCGCCCGAGATCGAACTCGCGACCAACGTAGACCGTAGACCAACGCTCTTACCTACTGAGCTAAGCGGGCGGGCTCGTCTGGGCGTACCAGCTGCTTAAAGTACTAGTATTGGCAATAAGGGTATAATGACCTCAAGGGGAGGGGTGTAGTCATGACTGTTTGTTACAATTAGGCTGTAATTATTATCATTGTCATTACTGATATTGTTATAATAACTATTATTATTATTATGTACAACACCATTGAAAATATCATATATAAAAGGCGTTTAATCATATTATTCAGTTTCAGTTTCAGTTTTATGACTGCATATGTCAAGTTTTGTGATTTTCCTACATATCTGCGATATGTCACATGTTTAATTGTAAAGCGCCCTAGAACATATATTTCATATGAAAAGGGTGCTCAACAAATCTGGTATAATAATAATAATAATAACTTGGCAGTCAAGACAAAAATAGATTGCAAATGTATGGAATATGAACACCATGCTGAACAGATAGAAATAGCAAGAGAAATGGCAGAAGTTGATGCAGAGATGTTTGATGAAGCAGCACCTGGAACACAACAAACTGAAGCTGATACTGCTGTGGAAGAAGTAGAAAGTCAGAAGCATTTGTGTACTTCAATCCAGATAGAGTAGTTGAACACAGACATTACGATATTGGCATAGAATAAAGTAGCGATGTTCAAATGCTAGGGTAGAATCGAATGAAATCTCACTGCCAAAAGAAGAATATTTAGAACTTCTACGATGCCTTAATATAAAACAAAGACGTTTTTATAATCATGTAATTCATTGAACCAAAACAAAAAGTGAACCACTGTATGCTTACTTATCAGGAGTTGGTGTTGGTAAAAGTGTTGTCATTAAAACTATCTTTCAGACATTATATCGGTTTCTCAATCTGAGAGAAGGTCAAAACTCAGACGAAACACGGATTCTGTTGTGTGCTTTCACAGGGAAGGCACCTTTCAATATAAATGGTTCAACAATTGCGAAAGCCTTTTTTGAAGGTTACATGCAAAGTAATCAGTAATTGACTTGCAAAAGGCTTAAAACATTTAGATCTAAATACAGAGAATTATCTGTTATTATCATTGATGAAATATCTATAATTTCAAAGGTTAAGCTGTCCTTTATAAATCAAAGGCTGCAGCAATGAACTGGCACTTACAGCATTTGGTGGACTGAGTTTTATTGCAGTTAGTGATTTGTACCAGTTACAGCCTGTCACAGGTGGGTGGATATTCAAAGACCTTGATTCATGTGCTTTTGCTATGTCCAGAAATATATGGAAGGATCGTGTCAGAATGTACGAGTTGACTAAAATTATGAGACAGAAAGACGATGTATCTTTTGCAGAGTTATTGAAAAGGCTTCGGCATAATGCCCTGACAGATGCAGATAGGGCAGAAATACAAGAAAAAAATAAAGTGAAGTGAAGCAATTTACTGAGCTGCACTGCATCCTTTACATGCTCCACACATATTTGCAGAAACTACTTTTATGAACTTGCATAATCAGGAGATAATTAGATGTAAGCAGACACAACACATCACGGTTAAATCTCTTGATGTTGTTATGTCTCCAAAATTGTCAAAAGATAAACAAGAAAGAACACTTAGATCACTTCCAGATGACCATATAAAAACGGGTATGCTTTTCCGACTGTTGCCAATTGTAGTGGATATGGTGTATGACTTAACTGTCAATCTGAACACAGCAGATGGCCTAACGAACGGAGCTCCATGCAGAATTCAGTTTGTTGAGTACATACAAGCAGAGACAGATAGACGAGTATAAGTTGGGTCCTGTTTGATGATCCCAAAGTAGGAACTGAACAAAGACAAAAATACACAAACAGAGGATTTTACTGTAGCCACATACATGAAAGTTGGACACCTGTATTTGATGTTGACAGAACATTTTCATACAATAGAAAAACTATTCAGAGAATAGACTTTCCATTGCAACAAGCTGCTGGAAGAAGTGTTCATAGAATTCAAAGATGTACAATTAATGAGGATGTTGTATTCACTTTGTACTGCATTCATTGTTCGATTTATTAACGGCGGCAAGTGATTCTGCCTTTCCGCCCAGTGCAGGCCTGTATGTTTCAATTCTTACATGAAAGAGCAGTTTGAACATTACAGTAAAAAATTAAATGTTGACATTATATAGCAAAATACAAATACGGCATCGGATCAATTGCGCATTCTTGTTAAATAAAGTTATTATTATTATTGGTCTCTCACTGGATCTGCACATTTAATTAAAGTCATATATCATATAACATATAAAAGAGCTGGGTTTCTTCTTTGATTATATAATCAAGGCATTAGACTCATCATAGCTAGTGCACCTTCTTTTGAAGAGCACTCATTTTCTACGCTACGCCTACCTCGGCCTACATTTTTCCAGAGGGCGTAGGTTCAAGCTCCAAAGGGAGCAATGTTTTTTCTTTATATTCCTTTTTACTCTAGCTGTTTAAAGTTGTTGTTGTGACTGACGAATAAATCATCTCATATAAGGGATTTTTTTTTCATTTAAAAAGCAATGTCTGGTTGAGTTAACATATATTATGGAAGAAATATAGGCAGCTTTCTTTTTGTCTTGTTCTTGGTTATTTTTTTAAGTATTCTTTTTGTCTTGTTCTTGGTTATTTTTTTAAGTAGTGAGCAATATTGAAACAGTCTCACAGGACTAGACCACAACTTTTCCATGTTGGATTTAGATTTCTGTCCAATTAATCTTTTTAACCCCGGCGCCCCTTGAAAAAAAATGTAATTGATATGTAAATTTTGTTCTTTGTAATTGTTCACCAGTACTTTTATGTTTCTTTTATCAAAATATTAAGTTTATTGAATTTTCTGCAGAAGTTTTTCTACAGTGTATATCACTTTGAAATTTGTCTGTGTATAAGCTTACAGGAAATGTCACAAATAAGACAAATTTTCAAAAACAACACACGGTAACGTTGTAAATAATTGCAAAACAGTGTGAAAGTTGAAACACAAAAATAAAAATGGTGTGCATAATGTACTCATTGTCTACTAATAACAAGAGGGTCACTGACCCTAAAGCGCTCACCTGTGAACAAGGTTTCAAGTGTGCTTGTCGGAGTACAGAGTTAGGTTTCTTCTATGTTAACCTATATAACATACATGTCACACACACTTTTGAACCTAGGGCAATAAGTTGAAAAATTAGGGTATATATTACAAATCTGATATCACATGTAAAATGTCAAGACTCTAGCTATTATTGATTCAGACAAGAAGATTTTCAAAGTTTCTAAAATAAAAGCCTATAGTAAGTACAGTACACAGAGGTGTGGCCATCTTTTGACCTTAGAGCAATAATCTGGACATGTATGGTATACATAAAGGTAAAAGTGACCACGCCCCTTGGCAGCGATGTTTTTGGACAAATCGGAATAATCTGAATAATTTTGGTATAGGGTCACACAAGAAGCATTTGTGTAAAATTATTTTAAAATCGGGCTAGCAGTTTCATACAAGAAGATTTTTGAAATTTCCACTATATACATATAGGGAAAAGTGACCACGCCCTCTGGCGGCCATGTTTTTTTTTGATGAATTAAAATAATTTGAACAATCTTGGTAGAGGGTGTGGTAAGGCCCATTTGTGTAAAATTATTCTAAAACCAGGCTAGCAGTTTCACACAAGAAGATTTTTAAAGTTTCCACTATATACATAAAAGGAAAGGTGACCACGACCTCTGACTCCCTGTGTATTTTGACAAATCAAAATAATTTCAATAATCTTGGTAGAGGTTCACACAAGGACCATTTGCGTAAAATTATTCTAAAATCGGACCAGTTGTTTCACACAAGAAGACTTTTAAATTTTTCACTATATACATAAAGGGAAAAGTGTCCACACCCTCTTGCGGCCATGTGTTTTGACGAATCAAAATAATCTGAACAATCTTCATACATTTGTGCAAAATTATTTTAAAATCGGACCATTGGTTTAGGAGATGTCGTTTGAAGGTTTTTCTATTGTTAGCTCTGGCGGCCAAGTGTTTTGACGAATCAATATGATTTGAACAATCTTGGTAGTGGGTGACATAAGGACCATTTGTGTGAAATTATTAATTTAAAATCGGACCATCGGTTTAGGAGATGTCGTTTGAATATTTTTCTATTTTTAGCTCTGGCGGGAACCGTTTGAACAACTTTGGTAGAGGACCATCCAAGGAACATCCCTGCCAAGTTTCATCAAAATCCATTCAGTGGTTATGGAGGAGATGTCTTTTAAACATAATTGTTGACGACGGACGCACGCACAGACGCACGATGGACACAGTGTGATCACAACAGCTCACCCTGAGCAGTGCTCAGGTGAGCTAAAAAACAAATTTCATGAATAAAGCTCAAAAACATTTCCAAGTTCTCGCAGGATCCAGTTTTTTTTTCGAATAGACCTTTACACTATTTCTGTTACCATAGCAACCACAATTCTTGTCGAAAAAAATATAGAATAGCAGGCATAATCTATATATGAGCCATGCCACAAGAAAAGCAACATAGTGCATTTGCGACCAGCACGGATCCAGAACAGCCTGTGCTTCCGCGCAGTCTGGTCAGGAACCATGCTGTTCGCTTTCAAAGCCTGTTGGAATTAGAGGATCTGTTAGCGAACAGCATGGATCCTGACCAGGCTGCGCATATGCGCAGGCTGGTCTGGATCCATGCTGGTCGCAAATGCACCATGTTGGTTTTCTTATGGCGCGGTTCATATATCAGTATTATTGTCTACTATATATAATCATAAACTAAGTTTCATAAACGTAGCTAAACTGAAAATTTAAGTAAACGGAGACGTAAGTCACTAAATATTTGTACCAGCATTAGGGATCTTGAGTCATGATGAGGACGATGATGTGGAAGAACTCTCTTAACTTGCAATCAAATTTATTAAGTAGTACCTAAGATAAAGTGAAAGTGCACCAACATTCACCTGAAATTCTAATTAAAGAGCGCGCATAATACACGAAATATTGGTGCTAGGGCTATGGCTCTTGTGTCGTGATGTGAGTGATAATGTGCTACAACTATATTAAGTTTGAATCAAATCTGTATGGTAATAACAGACTTAAGAGTGAAAACTTTCAACCTGAAATTTTAAGGGAAAAGGGGGTATAATTAATGAAATATTGGTGCCAGAGTTATGACCCTTTTGCATATGTGTTGACTGAAGAGGCTGAAAAATGGTTTTAAGTTTGAATCAATCCCTTCTGTAATAACAGAGATATAGTAAAAATGCATAAAAATTAACCTAAACTTCTTTGTAAAAGGGGGCATAATTCAAGAAAGATTGCTGCCAGAGATACATACTGTGAAATCATTTAATTTCGTCGGCACGAAATTTCGTGGTTTTGACCAAAACGGCTGTTTCGTGGGGACGTAAATTCGTGGATTTTCAATTTTTGAAAAAAAAAAATCCAAAAAATCTTTATTTTCACAGGAATAAATCTACCAGTACTTTTGTCCTTACATGTGAAACCTACACGTGTCAAACAGCGCTACTATGGTTACCGAATTTGCAATCAACGCCGCGGGAGATTAGCGAGTGATCATGTGTCAATTAACGACTGCGTTATCTATAATAATACGACCCCTAATTTACAATTTTTTTAAAAACTGTGAAATATTCAATGAGAAAAGTCGGCGCCAATTAAAAGTGTCAAAACCGTAGCACCTTGCAAAATTAGCATTCATAATCGAAACAAATAAAAGTTGATCATTTGATCGTGTTAAAAACAAGAACTAATTATTGTACTGCAAATTAAAACACACTATTATACATTTAAATAGTGCTTGTATAACCATAATAATTCTTACATAAACTATTATAAACTGGTCCGACATTTGTTCAAAATGAATGCGCGTCTGCTGTTGAACTTGTGCATGTGTTATTTCCTGCCGAGAAACGTGTAATGTGAATTAGGTATTAATGCATCGGATACGAATCTTACAATTAATTTGTAATATTCAATAGTTCCAAAGTCGTAGTATTTTACTACATGTCAGTAAAAATAAAGGCTAGTGTATAAACATTGCACAGCGGGGCCGAAAAAATCATATAACAGCCGTATTATAGTGCAGGTGGCACGTGACGCTATGTCAAACTTCTATACTTCGTATCTACTTTCACTTTGACAAACTTGTCATAAACAAACCACGGATGCATTTCTAAATGAAATAGTCGGTTTTGTTTCCACGCATACTTATGTTTATCGTTGATGGAGTCTCCATAAACTACACGAAAGCCGCAGGTTAGTACTGTCGCATGCATACAACTGCGGATCAGATCGAACGGCTATAGTGTCTTTTTTGGCGACTTTGCGTACAATTAAAAATTATCTGGGCATAATTTGTTCGTTGGGACTTAAATTCGTCGTTGAGCTTAACCACGAAATCCACGAAAATTAATCCCCCACGAATAATAATGATTTCACAGTACCTTGTGTCATATAATGTGGGTGATGATTTGGAACAACTACTTTAAGTTTGAATCAAACCCATTTGGTGAAACCTGAGATAGGGTGAAAGTGCACATAAACGTTAAGCTAAAATTCTAAGTAAAAAGGATAATTCATAAAATATTGGTGCAGGAGTTATAGCTCTTGTGCAAGATAATGTGGGTAATGATGAGAAAATCCATCAAGTAATTACAGAGATAAAGAGAAAAAAGATGAAGTTCGTAAGTTGTGGACGCTAGTCGAGTAGGATAGCTCTCCATATACTTCGTATTGTCCGGCCAAAAGCTATGACATCTGCGATCAAAATCATCCCCACCTTCTGGAATCCAAGAGCTGCATAGATATTCGTTAGTGTGTGAGTAAGTTAGTGCGTCTGGAAAGCTTGTTCGGACTTAACTTTGTCACTGATTGTGGTATTTCAAAATAACCTGCCACAATTGTTCACCACAATAAGATGGCCTGTCGCGAGCAACACCTGAGTGTCAATATCTCAAACGTTAAGGTCACATTTGGAATTTAAAGGTCAAATATGGCCATATTGGATCATGTCCTGACTATAACGTTGTCATTGAATGTTCGATTATAAAACAATGTCTCACAATTGTTCACTACCACAAGGCGGCATGTCGCATGCAAAACATGTGTCATTATCTCATAGATTAAGGTCACACTTAGAGTTTAAAAGTTTACTTTTTTCATTCACTTGGGGATTTTCAAATGGCCTGGAACATTTGCTCATCAAAGAGATGGTATGTGGTTCGCAAAATCTGTGTCAACATCAAAAAGGTGAAATGTCACATTGGCAATTTAAAGGTCAAATACTTCCATAACACAGCTTTTCCTTAGCAGCCTGTTTTGATAATTTTTATGATACACATTGACAATTGACGGTCTCGATATGTTGCTCTTAGGCATCTATTATGGTTTATACAAGGGCCAGAATATGGTTGAAATTCAAATGTAGCGATTTCTAAGTTGAATTTTCAGGACACCTTTGTTTGACTCACAGTATCATGACCTCACTGTCAAACTATGTGTTCGGTTACTCGCTTTCTGTTAATGTATTTTTTTCGATTATTTAAATGTCTGTCAACTGCCAAACTTGACTCTTGCTTATAACTGTATTATTACTATAGGTGAAGGAATCAATAGAGGAAAAGAACAAAGATAAACGAGACCAGGAAAAGAGGAGACCAGATGTCAGTTTGGACGTTTCCAGTCTACCTCGTCAGGATTTCATAACAAGAGGCCCATGATGGCCCTATATTGCCCTCCTGAGTTGATCTGGCATAGTGACCTAATTTTTGATCCCACATGACCTAGTTTCAAACTTGACCTAGAGATCATCAAAACAAATATTCTGACCAAGTTTCATGAAGATAGGATAAAAAAAACACTTTTTATGTGATTTTAGCACGTGCGAACTAGGCCTACGTACACACGTAAGTGCTGAAAATTCATTACAAGAAATAAGGCTCAAATGAAAAGGTCATCAATCTGCTCGCAGGGGCTTTAGGCGTGGCAATTCATTCGCACAAAAGACCACTCGAAGAGTGGAAATGGCCTGGGTGGATTTCAACATGGAGACAAAGACCTACAAGCAGGTGTGACTAAAGTGTTGCGGTGGCGTTCGTCACCCAAGCGTGGGAAAAGACCATTCAGCTCAGTCGGTTGCTGGTTCATGCCTTGGACACAGAAGGGATTTCACAAAAAAGGAAACTTGGATGAGTTTCATGTTGAAATGAAAGGCTTTCAAGGAATGCAACTGAATATGAGTAAGACAGTGGAAAAGATATACAAAGAATCTGAATTTGAAAATACTGAGGGTGTATACATACCCAAAGAAAAATGCTCAAGATGTAATTGTGTTGAATTAACACATTATTTATTTATTTATTTAATTTTTGTGTGTGCGTGACCCTTCACCTTTTCAAAAAGTGTGAGAAAGAAATTGATATCATGTTATATCATGTGAAGTACATAAGCCTACCTGAACACTTCTGTTTATACTGTTACAGATAAACTGAACTTTCTTAAATAATTTAAGTTCTAAGCTTTATATCTACTGTTTGTAAAAGAAATTATGGGGGTGTTGCGGGAAATTTTTTATTTAAATGCTGTTGGAAGATGAGTTTGTCACACCATTTAAGGAAAATCTGTACGGTAATGAAATAGTATCCAGTAATTATTTTCAGTAGATGATCACTGCAGATGAAATAAGGAACATCAGATGGATGTAGACACACCAGAGGTAGTAAGTAACAGAGAAACCATTGCTCTTTTGATGACTTTGGGTTTGACTGAATTATACCATAGAAAGGTGACATCAGTTGAGTGAGACTTAATATAGAAATGTCACTTTCAATGGTATACTTCACACAAGTCAAATATACATTAAAGCTTGCGATTGCATATCTCGTTTAGCCTCTCCACCCTAAACCAGTAGCCCTGTACAAATCTGCCTTCTATGCTCATTTTATAGTCGATGAAATGCACAACTCTTTTTTTTTTTGTTGGATTTTACGTCGCACCGTCACATGATAGGTCATATGGCGACTTTCCAGCTTTTTAATGGTGGAGGAAGACCCAGGTGCCCCTCCGTGCATTATTTCATCACGAGCGGGCACCTGGGTAGAACCACCGACCTTCCGTAAGCCAGCTGGATGGCTTCCTCACAAGAAGAATTCAACGCCCAAAGTGAGGCTCGAACGAACATCGATGAGGGTCAAGTGATTCGAAGTCAGCGACCTTAACCACTCGGCCACGGAGGTCCCGAAATGCACTAATCTGATCTTAAATTTGCATAGGAGGGAAACATAGTTAGCTGTCATTTATATAATGTAAATGCAACCTGCACTGTCATTAGTGTCCTATTACTAGACAACATTAGACTAGCTTAGTACCTAATTGTTTCAAACAGTAGAATGTTTCAAGTAAAACATTTAACAACATGCTAAGCAGTTTCCTCATAGAGGTATGCAATCAACCCATTTTGCTATGGTACTTTGCATTACACTTTTGGCCTTTCTGATTGGGGTTTTAAACCTAGGTACAGCCTCCTGTTTGACCATACTGACTGATTAGCTGTTGGTTTGAGGGCACAAAAGTTGCATAGTTTTGCTTTCTTGCTTCGATAGTACCTGCCATGCAATCCTCACATACTATAATTTTACTGGGATTTCGCCATGGAACATGGTATTTATCAGCAGACTCCTTTCCCGAATCAGTTATTTAAAAATCAAATATTTAACATTTTCCAAGAGTTCCGTAACCGTTATCAGAAGAAAACATGACAAGTTATCAGAAGAACTCCGTCCTTCGTGTAACACTTCCTCCCCCGTGATAACAACACAACGTGGTGTCAAAAAACAATATTGAGTAAAGCTATCAAAAAGTGATAAATAATAAAATAGGATTATTGTGAAAACAACTACGATTCTAATAGTAAAAATGTGCGAGTAATTATAAGCTCTGGATATGTCTGGCATCGTTCCGCTCACCATGGACTGGGAAAGCAGCAACCTGCCGGAAACATGGAAGAAATTCCAGATGCATGTTGATTTAATATTCAATGGACCACTAAAGACGAAAGCAGAATGAGAAAATAGCGTACCTATTGATTTTGGTTGGAGATAAAGGTCCGGCCCTACAACAAACATGGAACTTGACAGGAGATAACAAAAAATCGTTAAACATGAAAACGTCAGCGAGCATGTACAACTCACTTTAAAACCAATATTCGCCAAGTATAAGTTTCATCATGAGGAACACGGGTCAGACACGATAGATAAATTTGTTACAAGGCTGAGTGCTAGAAACTGCCGATATGGAACAAAGAGAATGAAATGGTTAGAGACAGGATTGTTTTCGGCACAAATAACGTCAAAATAAGGGAAAAACTGATAACTGTTGGTGAAAACCTAACGCTAGACAAGGCAATTTCAGTTGCACAGAATGAAGAGTACACAGAACATTAATTAGTATCAATGACATTGACATACAGAGAGCAGCCAAAGACCATTGAATTGGTTAAGAAAACCAGGAAACCTCAAAAAACAGCTTTCAGAAAAGAGAAGGTACCTTCAAACCTTGCAAAAAATGCGGGAAAAAAACACAATATGAAGACCGGAAAATCTGTCCACTGATACTTTCCAATTGGACGGAAAGTGTTACATGGCAACAATAGACTACTATCGCCGTTTCTTTGAAACTGTTCTGTTACCGGACACTCATGCGACAAAAGCCATTCAAAAGTTAAAATCACGTGTGTCACGTTACGGCATTTGTGATATATGCATTAGTGATAACAGGCCCCAGTTTTCATCCCATGAGTTCAAAGATTTTGCCCATAAATGGAACTTTAAGCATGTTTCTTTCTCCCCTTACTACCCGAGGACAAATGGTCTTGCAGAAAAGGGCGTCTCCATTGCTAAATTGTCGGAAACAAAAGCTAGAGAAAGCTGTCAAGACCCATACATTTTCTTGCTTGAATACAGAAACATTAGACTGTAATTTCACACCTGTAAATGGTCAGAAGAACAAAATCAATTCTTCCCATTACAGAAAACAAGAGGGCCAAGATGACCCTAGGTCGATCACCTCAGAAAAACCATATCACACCATATCAGTGTAAACATGTTTGACCTAGTAATTTCATGGAAAAAAATATTCTGACCAATAATCATTAAATTTGGAGCAAAATTCTTAAAAGTATTTTTATTTGACCTAGTGACCTAGTTTTTTACCCCAGATGACCCATATTCGAACTTGGCCTAGATTTTATCAAGGCTATCATTCTGACTAAATTTCATGAAGATCAATTAAAAACAGCCTCTATCGCATACACAGTGTTTTTCTTTGATTTGACCTAGTGACATAGTTTTTGACCCCAGACTACACATATTCGTACTTGACCTATATTTCATCAAGGCAACCATTCTGACCAAATTTTATGAAAATCCAGTGTAAAATGCAGACCCTATTGCATACACAAGGTTTTTTTTCCCTTGATTTGACCTAGTGACCTAGTTTTTAAAGCCAGAAGACCTATATTCAACTTTGACCTAGATTTAATCAAGGCTATCATTCTGAAAAAAATCCATGAAGATCAGTTGAAAAATACAGCCTCTAATGCATACACGGTTTTTTTTTTATTTTACCTAGTGACCTACTTTTTGACACCAGATGACACATATTAAAATTCTATCTAGATTTTATCAAGGCAATCATTCTGACTAATGCATATACAGGTTTTCCTTTGATTTGACCTAGGGAACTACTTTTTGACCCCAGATGATCCATATTTGCATTTGACCTAGATTTCATCAATGCAATCATTCTGACCAAATTTCATGAAGATCAATTGAAAAATACAGCCTGTATCGCAAACACAAGGTTTTTCTTTGATCTGACCTAGTGACCTACTTTTTGACCCCATATGTCCCATTTTCAAACTTGGCCTAAATTTCATTTAGGTTATCATTCTGACTTAATTTCAGTAACATCGATTAAAAAATACAGCCTTAACAAGGTTTTCCTTTGATTTGACCTAGTGACCTAGTTTTTGCCCCAAGATGACCCATTTTCGAACTCAGCCTAGATTTCATCAATGTAATCATTCTGACCAAAATTCATGCAGATTAATTGAAAAATACAGCCTCTACTGCATACACAAAGTTTTTCTTTGATCTGACCTAGTGACCTAGTTTTTGAGTCCAGGTGACCCATTTTCAAACTCGTCCTAAATTTCAACAAGGTAATCAGTCTGACTAAAATTCATGAAGATTAATTGAAAAATACAGCCTCTATCACATACACAATGTTTTTCTTTGATTTGACCTAGTGACACAGGTTTTGAACCCAGATGACCTATTTTCGAATCCAGGCTAGATTTCATCAATTCAATCATTCTGACCAAATTTCATAAAAATCAGTTGAAAAAATACAGCCACTATCGCATACACAAGGTGTTCCCTTGATTTGACCTAGTGACCTAGTTTTTGACCCTAGATGACCCATTTTCAAACTCTACCTAGATTTTATCAATGCAATCATTCTGACCAAATTTCATGAAGATCAGTTTAAAAATACAGCCTCTATCGCATACACAAGCTAAATGTTGACAGACAGACAGACAACGGACATCGAGCGATCAGGTAAGCTAAAAATACAACCAAGCACTGTCTCACTAGTAAAAAGGCTCTGTACTCACATGCAACTCAACAGGAATATTACGAAAACAATGCAAAACCCCTGTTCCCCCCCCCCCCCCCCCCCCCCCCCCCCCCCCCCCCCACCGACCCCCACCCGTCATGGGAAATGATCCTCAGGCAGTGAATGGGTTAAATGATTATGATAATTTATTGACTCACGGACAATTTGATAACAGTACGAGTTGACATTTTCATTAGATATTAGGTTCATTTATTCTCCTCAATACAAATACGTTGGTGTAAAAAAAAATATTGCACTATATTATGTCCATTTATCATAAGTAATTTATATCTTTAATCATTTACGGAGCTTATCAATGTGTTGTTTTTTATGGACAGCGTCACAGAAAAATATGTTCTTCTTGAAATAAAGTATTGCTCTCTTTTTGACCAAACAAGGGAGGTGTTGTAATATGATACTTAGAACAGACTATAGTCTCTGTGAATATTACTGTCTGCAATTTGGATGATCAGCAGTAGCCCAGAGACCACTCTTGTGGCAATATCTCAGTACAGTTTGTGCTAAACGACTACTTGTAAATTATGTAAATAAACTTGTATATATATTGACTTGTTTGTATTGAACACCTAAACATTACAACACATCAGTAGCCAATTGCTATGCATTAGAGACCATATTGTGACAATTTTGTACACTGATACAAATGGATTCATAGAGAAGTCTTAGGCTCCCACTTGTAACAATTGTTATAACCTGTACATCATTTTACATGAAGTAACATTCCTTATACATGTATTAGTTTTCATTGATTTAGTGCCATGACATATTGTATATGTTTATATGAATTTTCCAGCTGGACCAGTTAATACGAAGATACGAATATTATGCATAGTTGTGGACATGTATGCGTATGCATGCCTATCTATGTACGTGCACACTTGTGAATGTATTGGCGCTTATTTGAGTGTATGTTTGCAGTAGACTATATTTACTTTCACTTTATAGAATGTCGAGACACCGTTTTCAAACAGAGGGAAATATGTCATAGGGTGTATATTCATTATAAATAAGTAATAAATCGTACTTCATATTAAATAGTACGAGTGTTCACTTATTTTCTTATTCCCCCTTACACTGCAATTATTCCGTGTCTATTCTAGTATACTCTAGCTGTCTATCAGTAGTGTTTGATGTAGTTTGGTCGTATGTCATTGTAAGCTAGAAGTTAAGTCCAGTATTCCGTAGTTTAGAGATATTACCCTTCTTTACTACCTCTAACACGTGATTGTCATAACCCATCAATTACTTACTTTCACTTTACTGCCATTTTTCAAATATATATAAACAAACGCCATTTGAAATGCAGCAAGTAATTATTCCATTTTTGTAGCATATATCTACAGGTCATCTTTACTGTATAGAATATATCTGAGAAATTGAACCTGCGTGGTTCTAGATATTCAAAAAGACAAATAGACAAATATCTTGAGTCCAAATATCGTATTGTACAGTTAAATGTTAAATAACCTTTTTATTCTATACCTATTCTATTTTAGTCTAAATTAAAAATGATTCACTGAATATTGTATTTTTGCCTTTCTGATTTCAAGACACATAATCAAACTCTGTACCCTGAGTGCCTACTTCACCCGATTTATATTTGGAACATTTTCATTTATTGTATGTTTAACATGGGACTTTTTGAACCGTCCAAATACAGAAAAAACAAGCAAATTCGATGAATTGGTATCCCCCGCCGAAAGGGTTTGTGGTGAGGAATGGCAAAAAGATATATCCGGCAAAAAGTTAAGGATGTTAATAAGAAGCAAATAATTTCATTAGTCAAAATCAATTTAACAGAAAACAAATGTTTAATTAAAGAGTACACAATAAATGTATGATACTTTGATCCGGACTAAAGAATTTATTTTGAATGGGATATGCTTACTGTAATAAGCTTAGCTTTTAAAATTAAATGCAGTTAATTGAAATGTGAGCTTGAAGTTTAACTGGAATGAAATATTGTCTTTGAGTGGTTTGGCACCAGGTGTTGCTGTTTTACATGTACATTTGACATAAAAGATCAGATGTCCTTAAGAGAACACAGATAAGATATCTTGAACATGGCTGAGGGCAAGGTTTGTGCAGTCACAACTTAACATGTTGAAGGTTTGAACATTTAAAAAAAAAAAAAAAAAAGGAATGGAAATATATATATCTATATATAGATATATGTATATATTTATTTTTTTAGGGGGTGGGGGTGCAGGGGAATGGGAGAGGAAACAAAATTTCACATGCTGATTACAAATATTGATTGAAAATTAAAAATGAAAAAAAAAAAAAAAGGTAAAAGGGTGAAGTTGGAGTGGGGGTGGGGGCAGAGGATGCATGATCAGTGGTGGGCATGACTGGGTGGAGAAGTGAGGTGGGGGAATAGTACAACTTGGAAGGTTTGAAAAAAATCTAAAATAAGAAATGAAAAAAAAAAAAATTGGGAGGGGGGGGAGTGGGGTTGGGAGAGGGAGGGGGTGTGACCAAGGCAAGTGGGTGACCAGGTGTGGGTGCGCAACTTCACATGTTTATAATAAATGTTCACAGAAAAGAATGAAAGAAATTTAATGAAATTCTGCCAAATGGTAAGTTTGTTATGTACAAATATGTGGATTTTTAGACAATTAAAGGGCAATAACTCTGAAGTTACAAAAAGAAATCCGTACAAAATTGTCTGTGCACAACCACATTATAGTGCTCTAAATTCTGTTAAAGTTTCATAGTTCTAGGTCAAATATATCAAAAGTTATGATGCAGAAATTGGCATATCTATAGATCTATAGTACCCTATATAGTTAACACTAGAAACTTCTAAGGGCCATAACTCTGGTGTTACTTGGGCAATCTGTCTGAAACTTGATGGGCCCCATAACCTCATAGTGGTGAACATGTATATGAAGTTTGTTTGAAAAAAATCTAAAATAAGGAATGAATTTTTTTTTTTGGGGGGGGGGGGGGGGGGGGGGGGGGGGGGGGGGGGGGGGGGAGGTGTGTGATCAAGGTAAGGGGGTGACCAGGTGTGGGTACACAACTTCACATGTTTACAATAAATGTTCATGGAAAAGAATGAAAGAAATTTAATGAAATTCTACAAAATGGTAAGTTTGTTATGTACAAATATGTGGATTTTTATACAATTAAAGGGCAATAACTCTTAATTTACAAATAAATCCAAATGAAATTGTGTGTACACAACCACATTATGGTGATCTAAATTCTGTTTAAGTTTCATAGTTCTAGGTCAAATATATCAAAAGTTATGATGCAGAAATTGCCATATTTATAGTACCCTATATAGTTAACACTAGAAACTTCTAAGGGCCATAACTCTGGTGTTACCTGGGCAATCTGACTGAAACTTGACGGGCCGCAAGAACTCATTGTGGTGAACATGTATATGAAGTTTTAAATAAATATTCCCAACCATTTCCTAGATATGGCTCCGGACGGACGGACGGAAAGACGGAAGGACGGACGGACGGAAAGACGGACGGAAGGACGGACGGACGGACAACGCCAAAACTATATCCCTCCGACTTTCGTCGGGGGATAATAAGTTTTTGTACACATATGCAACCATTGATCACTTGTTGCAAATGATTTGTTTGTTTGTTCGTTTGGGTTTAACGCCATTTTTCGACAGTATTTCAGTCATGTAATGGCAAGCAGTTAACTTAACCAGTGTTCCTGGATTCTAAACCTGTACAAACCTGTACTCCGCAAGTAACTGCCAACTTCCCCACATGAATCAGACGAAAGGTTTGTTGCAAATGAACGTTCCCAACTGGATAGATAAATTAAATATAGAATACTATCATGTATTTGAGCTCTCTAGAAATAAGATTCATGAGAAATTTGAGGTTGTAACATCCATTACCTTATACAGTCACAGCCATAAAGGGAGGTAATCAAAACTATGAATTCATAAATACTTTCTATTATGTTAATGGAATATTCAAATAGGACAAACATGATAATGAGAATACAGACTATTAATAACAAACTGTTATAACAAAAATGTGTAAGTCATGTGACTTCAAGTTATTGTATGAAATTTGATAGATTATAGAAATACTAAAAGGTACAGACTGAGAGAAAACGCTGTATAATTAGAAAACCTTCCAATAAACTTGATGTTTCACTTGTTAAATTGAAATCTAATGGAAATTTTCAAGGCTTCGCCACTCTAGCATCTTTCATGACCCTTGGCCAAAGAGTTCTGAAGTTATCATCCAGAAACCGTTGAACTGTTCCTGGCCAATGTGACTTTGAGTTTTAACCTAATGACCTCAAAATCAATAAGGATCATCTGCTGGCATTACCAATCTTCTTATCAATTTTCCTGATCCTAGGCCAAAGCAATCTTGAGTTATCGCCCAAAATCCGTTTAACTGTTCCTGGTCACTGTGACCTTGACCTTGGACCTACTGATCTCGATATCAATAGGGGTCATCTGCTGGGCATGACCAACCTCCCTATCAACTTTCACGATCCTAAGCCCAAGCAATCTTGAGTTATCATCCGGAAACCGTTAAACTGTTCTTTGTCACTGTGACCATGACCTTTGGCATACTGACCTCAAAAACAATAGGGGTAATCTGCTGCTGATGACAAACCTCCCTATCAACTTTCATGATCCTAGGCCCAAGCGTTCTTGAGTTATCATCTGGAAACCGTTAAACTGTTCAGGATCACTGTGACATTGACCTTTGACATACAGACCTCAAAATCTACAGGGGTCATCTGCCGGTGATGACCAACCTCCCTACCAACTTTCATGATCCTAGGCCCAAGCGTTCTTAAGATATCATCGGAAACAGATTGGTCTACATACTGACCAACAGACCGACTGACCGACCAACAGACAGACAGACCAACATCTGCAAAACAATATACCCCTCCTTCTTCAAAGGGGGAGGGGGGATAAATATGCATGAGGTATGGGGTGATATATTTCCCCTGTCCCCTCCCTACTCTCAGGAAGTAAATCGAAATTGAAGAACTATTCTTCAGCACTTTAATGTAAATTCAAGTCCAACCCATTTTTGACATCATATTGTAAACCATGCTTGTGAAAATCATGTTAAGGCCCCAGCCTTTTGAACTAAAAAGAAGAAATAGGAAACCCACTTTTGTCAGTCTAGCATAAATACTTACAGGAAATTTACCCTTACCCTACTAAATCTTATAATGAATTTGTCCGTCTTTCAATCTGGGCAGTACCACTTGTTCATCAAAGGTGTGTTCACCTATTAGAATTTACTGACTGAATAGCAAACAGTGCAGATCAAGATCAGACTGCACGGATGTGCAGGCTGATCTTGGTCTGCATTGGTTACAAAGGCAATATCACTTACGACCAGCAGGCTAAAGCTTAAAGAAAACCTTGGGACAAAATTACCAGGTATACACGAGTTACTGTAATTTATGTTGATCTTTACAGATACCCGGTACTACTCCTGAATCGTAGTCCACTGTGGGGACGGACCCAGACTTAAAGCCGAGGTAGCAGTACCATCATCGGCAGCTTTCCCTACCCTATTAGGGAAAGCTCCAACACTCTGCCCAAGGAGTATAAGGGAAGCGGTATCTAATCTCAACAGCCATCAGGTTCTGAACCTAAAGATACAGGTAGGCATAGCAGTGCCAGAATATATTGCAAAACAAGTAAGTTGGTGTACAGCCTACTTAACCAAAACAACAGCAATATAACAGTGAGTTATTGTGTAAAAGCACTGAGGACATTTGTTGTTGATATATGCAAAAAGACACAACTTAAAAGCATACAAGAATACTGAGATTACCTTAAGAATGGTGCCCTTGTATTTCTATCCACAACAATGTTTTATGAAAAGATTATTGTTCTTTGGTATGGTCTGTCTGTACTTAGTCTAACACACATAACTAAGTGAAACAAGTCTCAGCTGTCAGATGACTGCGCTAATTGATGGAAGAATGGGGTCAAAATATTACCACAGATTTGAGACAAAAGAAAAAAATAGATAAGACAAACACTGTTCCTGTATTTGTGGATTTGATAAGTCTTGCACTAAATAACAATGTGTGACCATAATGGTAATGAAGTATTCAAAGAAGAAGAAATCTTTCCTATATAATGTAGACTGTGATAGTAAACAAGTGGTCAAAGTTTCAAAGCCATATGACAAACAGGTTAGACAAAATTTAACTGATTTCCAAGTCCAACAAGAGCTGTCCGTAAGACACCGCGCTCGACTTTTCTCAGTGCTTGACTCTGAATTACAGCTTTGTCATTAAAAACTTTAAAAAACTTTAACCAAACAAGAGCTGTCTATTCTCAGTGCTTGATAGTATAAAATAAGCAATGAGTAAAATTTTAACATTACAGTAAGCATATTCATATATTCTAAGTCGAAAAGGGGCCAAAATTCAGTCAAAATGCTTGATAGAGTTGCCTCCTCCTTTTTACAGACTGGGGTCAAGATGGTAAACAAGTACACAAAATATGAAAGCAATATCTCAATGGATTTTGAAAATATTTGTGGTGAAACGCAAACTTTAACATTTATTCTAAGTCGAAAAGGGGCCATACTTCAGACAAAATTCTTCATAGAGCTGCCTCCTCCTTTTCACAGACTGGGGTCATGATGGTAAACAAGTATGCAAAATATGAAATCAATATCTCAATGGACTTTGAAAATATTTGGGGTAGTACGCAAACTTTAACATTTATTCTAAGTGGAAAAGGGGCCTTAATTCAGTCAAAATGCTTGACAGAATTGCCTCCTCCTTTTCACAGACTTGGGTCATGATGGTAAACAAGTACAAAATATGAAAGCAATATCTCAATGGACTTTGAAAATATTTGGGGTGGTACGCAAACTTTAACATTTGTGTGACATTTAGGGCACACCAGATATTGGTAAGAAATATTGACAGATTTGTATCCGAAAAATTAGTTAAAAACTTTTAATGTCTATTAAATATATTTACTAATTCAGCTGGAACTATTTTAGTATGTTATTTTCGCGAACTTTTTCAACAATAAAAGCAACAAGACCTATCGCTGCACTAGGCCTGTCCGATTATTTGTACAATAACTGTTACTTAAAGTATCCTTAAGCCGCCTCATGCGAAAACCAGCCTTATAGTGAACAGTATGGATCCTGATCAAATTAAACAAATGAGCAGGCTGATCTGAATTAATTCTGGTCACAATTGCCATCAAGCTGGTTTTCACGTGACGTGGCTCAATCATGTTTTTGATTAAAACATGAATTGAAACAGTGTGAATTGGGATGTTTTGACATTCTTTTCTACCCGCAATGTTTTAGCGGACAAAAGAAAAAGTGGCGGTGATTGTTTAATATTCAATAAAGCATATTAAATCTACAAAAAGTATCCCTAAAAAGACAGTATCTCTAGACCATAATTTAATTAATTTTGCAAATAATTACATAATATCAAAGTATCCAAAAGTTGACAGAAAAGCTATATTTCATATTTTTATTTTTTGCCAACAACGATTCCAAGATTCAAAGACAATGTAAGTCCTCACGCAACTTTGACTTTGTGGCATGATTTTACTTAAGTGTTCTAATTCAAATCGATCATGACGAGTGGCTTTTCCAAGAATGCAAAAATACATTGACTGGGAGAATTTTGGCTGTACTCCCGGAATTTTTATGGTCATATATCTTATATTAACCATCAGCCAGATACAGCCAAGTGTTATAGGCTAGATTTTTTATTACACATGCTCTTTTAATTTAAACTTGTTTGAAACAAATTTGAAAATATCTAACATAGAAAATATTAAAGATAATATATGCATTGTTTAATGACACATGTATAATGATACAATATTCTGATGTAGTAGATCCTCTATGTAATGAATTGTTAAAAATATGAGCCGAATCATGCGAAAACCAGACTTATAATATGGCGATATTGCGACCAGTATGGATCCAGATCCGCCTGCACATCCATCAGATTGCATGGATGTGCAAACTGATGTGGATTCGTACTGATCGCAGTCGCCATAAGGCTGGTTTTCACATGACGCAGCTCAAGTATTATGATGATGGTAGTATCATTCAAAATTAGATGTGCACCAAGTAGAAACATACCTACTGTAGACAATAACGTTTAGTGATGTCAAAGAAATGGTACAATATTTGGCACAGCAAGTAATTTTATCAAAAATTGGCAGCAAATTTATCTGAAGGTACTGGTTAGAATTTGATTTATTCTGGTGAATATTTTATGGTATTTGAGATTTTCCGGTCTAGTACCCGAGGCTGCTCTAGCTCTAGTATATATCTAGTATATTTTTATTTTGACTGGTACCGAGGCTGTGACTACAGCATTTACATCAAACTATTTGTTAATGTTTGTATATAGGGGCCAGGGTGTTACATGAGCTTGAACATTTATTACTCGGACTGGTTAAGATTAAATCAATCATTCATTCGAAATTTCTTATTCCTGGTATGCCTGGGAAGCGCAAAGCAGCAACTGCGACCAAATCAAAATGTACATCACCATGCTGTCCTACACCAGTCACGGACAGCGATACACTTAACAAAGGGACAAAATAATGTGCAGTCAAAGAAAATGAAAAGGCATTAAGAAGCTGCGAAAGCTCCTAATTAAGTGGTCACAGACACAGACACTTGAAGTGCAGAAACCTCTGATTCTGCGGCAACAGATCAGCCGCAACAGGCTGAAGGCAAAAGTGGTCGTAATACTGTTAATAAGAAACGATTACACAATAACTCTTCTAAACGCAGGGAAAGGTCACCATCTCCAATAGCATCAAGCAGCTCCTCTGACGAAGAGATTACAGATGAGGAGACCCAGGTTCAAAACATTTCGTCGGGACAGCGAGGACAATCTACTAAATGAATTCTAACAAGTAAAATATGTAAATATTCTGCAAAAGAAATAAGAAAGCTTTCTTCTTTGTTTAACATGAAAGTAGTTTGTGCGCATGCACATCTATTTTTAGATTATCACATGTGAAACAGTTGACTGCTGCTTAAGCATACGGCCTACGTCCGTACAGAATAATATGGAACCATCTCCTCCATAAAACATTTTATCTAATAAAATACATTTATGGCCATCAAGTGGTTCTTACGGAAGGTTCGAGAGTTTGCGTAGCTTGTAAGACAAAATTAAAAACAAGAGATATGCAAGTTGTAAATGGGCTTTTATCTAAGCCGGTATCAAAAACATGAAATACAAAATATCAAAACACATTTAGTTTGGTGACTAGAATTGTTAAAACATAGATCATATAAATTTTGTTTTATCTGGGAAATAAAATTCCGCCACAACATAAAGTCCTCACTCAGACCAGGTCTTTATGGCCGCCCAGACAAAAACAGTACTGTGTTAGTCAAAGTGTACCATAAGACATGGTTTCAGAAAATAAATTATTTTAATACGTCAATATTTGTCTGACAGGATTATTAACAATCATTGTGCATATAGTGTATCAGATTCAAATAATGAATTTAACCGGTGTATTTGTTGAAAACGTTCAAAACCTTTGAAGGTCATACGGAATTGATATTCCATGGTCCGTTAATGGGGAAAGAAGAACCAGTACAAATTACATACATGCTCCTATGGATGGAACAAAAGGGGAGAGAAATTTATAAAACTTTATAGAGTCGACAGCTAATCAGAAAAAATCAGTGAAAGCTACTGCCCACGCATTTGAAAAACACGTACAACCGAAGTCAAACCACATATTTGCGCGGTTCAAGTTTAACTAGAACTGTCACAGGAGTGACTCATACCCCCACCATACGGTCTTGTCACAGAAGAATGGCAACCATAAGGAATCTTAAAAATACTTTGGAGTACTTCATCCTGGGCTTCCACATATAAGTAATACTAGTATAATACTAGTATAGTAATACTAGTAAATATATTAAATCTCTAATATTAGAGATACACTAAAAGTGAATACAAAAAAGTGTCTTACCGACCCATGTTACCACGGAAAAATGTTTTTATTTTTTACAAAGGACTTATAATAAAAAAGTTAGAAAAATACCTAAAATATTGAAAATCTAAAAATAGGATTTCTAAAAATAGACTAATTCCTGGAATTTAAGGGGAAGAAACTCAGTACAAAGGTTATAAAAAGGTTACTTCCCTTTGGCTCTAAGCCAATCAGAATGAGATATAGTGAAAATACATCAAAATTAACCTTAAATTTTAGGTAAAAGGGGACACAATTCAAGAAAAATAGTGTCAGAGTTATGCACCTTGTGTCACATGATGTGGGTGATGAGGTGGAACATCTATTTTAAGTCTGAATCAAATCCATTCAGTAGTAATTGAGATATAGTGAAAATACCTCAAAATTAACCTTAAATTCTAAGTAAAAAGGGACATAATTCATGAAAAATTGGTGTCAGAGTTATGCACCTTGTGTCACATGATGTGGGTGATGAGGTGGAACATCTATTTTAAGTTTGAATCAAATCCATTTTGTAATAATTGAGATATAGTGAAAATACATCAAAATCAACCTTAAATTTAAAGTAAAAGGGGACATAATTCATAAAAAATTTATGTCAGAGTTAAGCACCTTATGTCACATCATCTGGGTGATGAGGTGGAACAACTATTTTAAGTTTGAATCAAATCCATTTAGTAATAACTGAGATATAGTGAAAATACAACAAAATTAACCTTAAATTCTAAGTAAAAGGGGACATAATTCATGAAAACTTGGTGTAAGAGTTATGCACCTTGTGTCACATGACATGGGCACATGATGTTGGTGATGAGGTGGAACATCTATTTTAAGTTTGAATCAAATCCATTCAGTAGTAACTGAGATAAAGTGAAAATACATCAAAATCAACCTTAAATTCTAAGTAAAAAGGGGCATAATTCATAAACAAAATGGTGTCAGAGTTATGCACCTTATGTCACATGATGTGGGTGATGAGGTGGAACATCTATTTTAAGTTTGAATCAAATCCATTTAGTAATAACTGAGATATAGTGAAAATACAACAAAATTAACCTTAAATTCTAAGTAAAAGGGGACATAATTCATGAAAACTTGGTGTCAAGAGTTATGCACCTTGTGTCACATGATGTGGGTGATAAGGTGGAACATGTATTTTAAGTTTGAATCAAATCCATTTGGTAATAACTGAGATAATAGATTTCGGGACGCGACGGGACGCGACGCGACGGGACGCGACAAAACTGACTCCTATATACCCCCCTCAAACATGTTTGGTGGGGGTATAATAATGAAGTACAAGGTGAAAATATTAATACCTTGGAACAATTCATCACATGACTAAAGACACTAGCAAAAATGACTGTTCTTATAAAGAAGCATACAGAGAAGATTTGATAAGAGATTGAATTGTGTTTGGTATAAAGTTGTCCAAAATTAGAAAGCTTTTGACAGTGGATGAGAGACAAACATTGGTGAAAGCTGTTGACATAATGTCAAACTGTAGAATACGCACAGGAGCAAATGAATAACATGTAAGAATCGTCTTCCATAAACTTTATACATTAATCTCACAAGAAGGAGGAATCGAAAAACGTGACATAAAGTACAACGGCATATCGCGGAAATTGACGGAAACCAAGCCCGATGTCAAGCACAAGTCGTGCCAAAACTGTGGTCAGTCTCATCGGGACAGTGTCCGGCGAAGGGCGTTTGGTGCTTGCCTTACAAATCTACCAGACTGAGAGGCAAAGCCAGAAAACTTTATACTAAGCTGAAACTCACTGTGATTTAACTACTTTATTAAAGCGAATATGGTAGCTTTTGAAGTGCGACTGTAAAACAGTTACTTTCTCATCCAAGTTTCTTAAAAAGTGGTCTGGACCAACAGTTACTATTTGCTCCTTCTTTTATTTCTTACAACTATCAATACTGTGTATTCTATTTATACTATAATATCCTATTAAATTCTATAAAAATACTGCATGTATTCCAAAGTTAAAATAAATAAGAACAGGCAGAAAATATCCTGTCAGTGATATCCTGTTTATTGTCATATGTATTTATCCTTACTTTTCATTCATTCTATATCTTGTAACATAGTTCAAACAGAAAAAAAACGTTTTAGAAATTAAAAAGGGAACTTTGTAGATTTAGTTTTACAACCCTCCTGACTAATGATAATGATATCATTTTCTATTACTTATTCCAATTAATAAATATCATAATTATATAAATGATTTTAATATGAATAATAGTAATTTGTCTGCAGCATGCCTAAAAACTAACATCATGAAATTCCAAAGATATATATGAAAGAGCTAAATTATGAAATTTTAAAATGTCATTAATTCTGGTGTGGTTCTTTTTTTATTTATTTATTTATTTATTTATTTGTTGTTTTTTCTTTTTTGGTAAAATACTTTTTAGCATGTGAAAGAACGAAAATTTAGAATCGCTCACCTGAGTAATATGAGCCATATCAGGTTGAGGTTGATATGGGCTGGAAGGGGTGAGTTTCAAATGGCAAACTGATGCTAAAATATTAGAAAGTAAGTCAGCAGGTCAAATTCACGGTCACTGAAAGTCAGTTTTAAGATCGGTATGCAAAACAGTACATGTCATCCAAATTTCAAGGCTGTATCTTAAAAAACAAGAAAGTAGGTCAGTAGGTCAAGGTCACAGTAAGGTGACTCGTAATCACTTGGGTACATCAGGTAAATATAATTAAACAGTCTAGGAATTATGATCTGATAATTTTTTAACTATATTTTCTATGTAACTCATATAACAAGTGACCTCCCAAGGTGGGCCTCTTTTTACTCCAGGGGCATAATTTGAACAATTCTGTTAGAGGTCCACTAGGCAATGCTACATACCAAATATCAAAAGCCTTGGCCTTTCAGTTTCAGACTAGAAGATTTTTAAAGTTCTCTCCTATATAAGTCTATGTAAAACTTGGGACCCCCCAGGCGGGGCCTCTTTTTATCCCAGGGGCACAATTTGAACAAATTTCATAGAGGACCACAAGGCAATGCTACATATAAAATATCAAAGGCCTAGGTCTTGTAGTTTCAGACATGAAGATTTTTCAAAGTTTTTTCCTGTACAAGTCTACGTAAAACTTGGGACCCCCAGGGTGGGGCCTCTTTTCATCCCAGGGGCACAATTTGAATAATCTTCAAAGAGGACCATTACATAATCTCACATGCCAAATATCAAGGCTCTATGCCTTGCAGTTTCAGACAAGAACATTTTTAAAGTTTTTCCTTTCGGTTGCCATGGCAACCAGAGTTCTGAATGGAATCAAATTATTTGAACAATTTTGAAAGGGAACCACCCAAGGATCATTCCTGTGAAGTTTGGTGTAATTCTGCCCATTCGTTTTCAAGAAGAAGATTTCTTTAGAAAATGTTGACGGACGGACGACTGACACCGCACGACGCATGACGGACATCGACCAGTCACAAAAGCTCACCATGAGCCTTTGGCTCAGGTGAGCTAAAAATAGAAGGGTCATTACAATAGTTGCTTGATTTAGATTGTTGTTTTCAGCTCCTGTAGATGTTTCTAGAATGGTCACACTTCTGTCTAAGGTAATGCAAGTCTAATCAACAGTGGAAATAAATTCAATTCTTTTATATATTTATGATAAAAATATTTACCGAAATACTAACATTACCTTGAAATTTCTAAATTATACCAACACTGAAAGACAAAAAGATGGGTTTTGAAAATATTTCCCTTACATTACTGAGGTTTTATCGTTTGTTTTGGGTTTAACACCATTTTTCAACAGTATTTCAGTCATGTAACGACGGGCAGTTAACCTAACCAGTGTACCGGGATTCTGTACCAGTACAAACCACAGTTCTCCGCAAGTAACTGCCAACTTCCCCACATAAATCAGAGGTAGAGGACTAATGATTTCAGACATTATAAATGTTGATTATCAAATAGTCATGGAGAACATACACTAAGTCTTAGATTTATAATTATGACGCGTTCTTCTTAGCACATTATACTTGAAGAAGTTCACGGGTTAAATTTGAAAAAATCGATCAACTGTGAAGTCAGTAGTCCCACAATAGCCTTTTTTCATGGAATTCACATGCACGTCTATTTAGCGATTTTCTTTGTGAAATTTTATTGTTGTTCAAAACATTGATGATTGATTCACTCGAAAAACAACATAAAGTTAAAAAATATAAGAAAAAATATTATTGCTAACGGTATGGCACGATGAATAAAATTCAGCACTAGCACGCAACTGAAATTTTACAATGTAACAGACACGCAGAAAATATAGCCAGAATTCCGTGCAAAACAGCTACTGTGGGACTATGGACTTATCAATCGATGATTTTTTTTTAAATTTAATATGTTAAGTTCTTCAAGTATAATGTGGTATGAAGAAAACAAGTCAAATTTACAAATTAAAGTGTTTTAAATAAAAATACCCAGGTTATACATCTGGATAGTTTCTTTTGCTGTTCAGTAACTATACTAATGATTCTGTGGTGTTGAGAATATTTTCAATTTTTTTTAGCATTTTTTAAATTTAATACATAAGCAGTACTATTGTATGCTAGTTAAGGTGTCAGTTGACCAACCGGTAGGCCAAACCTTGATTTGAAACTCCGGTTTGAGTCCTTACTCAGAAATATTTATTTTCTTGATTGGTCATTTTTTGTAATAGTTTAGAAACAAAAACTCAGTAACTCATGTCCATACTGTTCATAAAATGACAAACTTCAGTTTTAAAGTAAGATCATTTTAGCTAAAATCTGGAGTCCAGTCGCTTTAACAATATTATGTAAGTACCTTACCTTAACATTTTTTTTTTCAATTAGGAATATGGCTACTATGATGAGTTCTCTACACCAAGGCCATCTCAAGTTTAAAGGTGCTGGCCGTCAATATGTTTGCAATAGTTTAGTGGCTATACTGCATGCCAAAGAATTAAATCAAAAAGAAATGGACTCAATCAGACATTGATGTTATCCTTGAAGAGGGAGACAAATTGTTTGTTATGTTACAAAACACCCTTGGAAATAATCATCAACATCTGCTTATATCAGACATTCCTAATGCTGTTATATATAAAAACTATGACTACAAAATGGAAATAAAACAGGTTTGGAGTGGAACTCTTGACAGACATATTACAGAAAAACCATTCATGACGCTAGAAGAGTCAATGAAGGACATAAAATCATACAGTTTTTTAACAGTTGGATGTTACACTACCTGGAGACATTTTTTTTTTTTTTTTGATCCTCATAGCCGAAATAAAATGGGAATGAGTTGTCCAGATTATGCAGTTTTGTCCAATCACAAGAATGTTGAAAATCTTTGTCTGTTTATTAGACATCTTGCAGCTACCGTAACAAAGCAAGCTTCAGTAGTTTTTGTGACAACTCATGTTGATTTTTGAAAGCCAACATACCATTATTGTGTGAATCTGATAAGGAGTCAAGTGATGTATTTTGGGGTTTCTCAGAAATGTCAGATGGAGAGCATGCTTGTACTTTATTTATGCTGAATGAAAACCTGAAAACTGAAATTGAAAATATTGAAAATCTAAGTTTTTCTGATGATGATCCCACTGTCTTTGTATCTACAACAAATTCTGATATTTCAGAGAAAATATTTAATGAGACCTCAGATACTGATGAAATATTTATCGCAGAAAAGCTTGACTTTGTGGCAACTCCAGAAAATATTACAAAAGACCAAACAGAATTGAATCTGGATATGAATGATTCTTTTGTTGACCGAGTGATACAGGAAGGTTTGATGAATGAAAGCAATGACTTTACACTGAATTTTGACCCATTGGATTGTTCAGAATATGATGATGTACCTCTAAGCTATTTTAAAAACAAAGTAACTCAAAAACCAGAACCAGAAACTATTGTACAAACTGAGGAGAGCGCTACAAGTGAAATTTTGATGAATAGTGGTTTTGGTCACACAAGTGATAGTCAAGAAAACTCTCCTGGTAGTAATAAAAACTCAGTTAATTGTGAAGATAGTACAAGAAATGGAAGCCCAGTAGATGTAACCAATACTTCTGTAGATGACCCAGCTTCAGAAACATGTAGAGAAAGAAAGCGTCTGAGAAAGTTCATGGAAGCAGTCCAAAGCTAAAAAACTGAGAAACTCTGGTAAACAATACACAAGTTTGCATAGCAAAAAAACAGTTCGAGCTAGATAATGAGAGATGGATGCAACTACACATGTAGGTACAAGTGCCATCACAACATATCAGAGACCCAGCGACAAAACATCTTTCATGAGTTTTGGGCATTAGGTGATACTGATAGACAGCGCGATTACATTTCAAGCTGGGTATCTGTTAAGCCAAAGAAATCCAAAACAAATTTGACAAGGTCACCAAGTCGGAATTTTTCAAGAAAATGGCAGTTTAAAGTAGATGGTCAGTTTGTCACAGTCTGTAAAACTTTCTTCCTACATACTCTCGACATAAGTCATGCAGTAGTTGATACGGCTTTGAAAAAAGCTTTTATGAAAGAGAATAATGCATCTGGTGTAACATCTCCTGATAAGAGAGGGAAACATTACAATAGAATAAACAAAACCCCAGAAAGTAAGATTTCTCATGTAAAGTCACATATACAAAGTCCAAAAGTTGATTCACATTATTGTAGAAAACATACAACAAAATCTTACTTAGAACCAGGCTTAACTTTGCCAAAAATGTACAAGCTGTATCTACAATATTGTGTAGAAAAAGATGTCATGCCAGTATCTCTTAATGTGTACAGGAAAGTGTTTGACCGTAACTTTAACATAGGGTTTTACAAGCCCATGAAAGACAGATGCGACTTTAATAATGCTCCAGATATATTAACTCTTCAGAATCTGAACAAAAATATATGAAACAGGAGTATGAAATTCACATAAGAACAAAGAGTTCATGCGAAATGCAAAGAACATAGATAAAGAAAAAGCAAAAACTAATAGTGATGTACGTGTTGCCTGTTTTGATCTACAGCAAGTTCTTCCTACACCTCATAGTAATGAGTCCATTATGTATTACACATGCAAACTGTGCACCTTTAATCTTACAGCGTATGACCTTGGGACCAAAGATGGTTACTCTTATATTTGGCATGAAGCTATTGCTGGAAGAGGTTCAAATGAAATTTCCTCATGTATGTACATGTTTCTGAGAAGGCAGTCTATTATTGGAAAGAAAGGGGTTATCTTGTATTCTAACAGCTGGTGGGGGGGGGGGGGGGGGGCAGAACAAAAATTTTATAGACAATTTCTAAGCATGCTAATTTATGCCAAGATAAAATTTAAATTTGATATAATACAGCACAAATTTTTGGAACGTGGACATACACAGAACGAGAACGATTCCATTCACGCAACGATAGAGCATACAAGCAAAAATATTTCCATATATACTACACTGCAGTGGGCTGCTGTTGTAAAGGCTGCAAGAGCCAAACCATAATTTATGATATACATAAACTAGATTCGGAAGATTTTTTAAATTTCAAAGTTTTTTCTGAATCTATCCCAAATTTAGATTTTGACACTAATGGGAATAAAATCATGTGGCAGAAAATAAAAATTGTTACATTAGGAGAAGATGGCAAAATTGTGCACATCCAGTATAGTGACAGCTCGACTACATCAGTGAACATTGCAGTTAGAGTCAGTAGTACTAGGTCATCCATGTCACATGGTTCATACAGGACTTGGCAAAAAAAATTCATGGACTTTTCAAGGACTTTTTATCGATTTTCAAGGACTATTTTAATCGCTTTAAATCTTAAATTACAAAACCATTTAGGCTCTTCATAAGGCATTATGACAGAACAGTTTTATTTTCCATAAGCTACAATAGCATATCTTAACCTTTATGAGATCTTCAATGGGATTACCTTTTATGAGCTATATTTGCCTGTACATACTTAGTACATGTTTCTTATAAGTCTTTCAAGCTCTCAAGACTAGTTTTCAATTTGTCAAGGGACTTCACTTCTTGTTTTCGCGTGTGATTTCAACGCACTTTCTCCCATAGTTCCGACATCAATGAGTTTATCACATACACTTATGCTTGTCTGACTTAAACTCCTTTAACCACGATGAATAATCATCCTATGTAAGCCATTTATTGGCGAAACTACATTTATTTTTTGGGCCACTCATTGTTGTTGTTGATAAGTCACGCTACAATGACCTTGCACATAATATTTTAATGTTGTGAAAATCGCTATTCCGTATCTAACTTCTGTACCGAAACGGTGTTCAACTAGCGTTCCCTCTGTGGGTGTGCATGTATTTTTATTTTACACCGTTTTTTCGCTCGTTTTGACTTATTTATTATTTATTTTTTTGTATTTTTCCCCTACAATACGATTGCACCCCCGTTTTTAGCAAAATGTAAGGACTTTTCTACCTTTTTTTTCAAAATTCAAGTACTTTTTCAGGGGATTTTTGGAAGAAAAAAATCAAGGACTTTTCAAAGACTTAGGATCAAATTCAAGGACTTTCAAGGACCTGTGCGAACCATGTGTCAAGAATTACAGATGTTTTTACATTTCCAAAACTTAAGCCATTTTATGTAAATGCATTTACTTATTTAAATGTTTGCTTGAGGTTTAATGATAAGAATTAAACTTGTACAGGGAGTTGGACTGCATAAAGTGATAGCAACTAAATCTATTTAATGTACTCAAAAGTGTGAAATCTTGACTTTCATGTGACACATTGTTTTTTCACTGGCATAGTAAGAATAGAAAACAGTATTTATTTAGTGAAATTTAAGTTGATGGGATACAGTGGAAATAATAAAGTGAATTTTACCACAAGCTTAGTAATAAGATATTTGTGAATACAAGAAGAAAATTGAAGATTTAGAGCTGTGTCAAACTCCAAACTGTGATGGAAAAAAGTCGTACAAAAAGTATTTCATTACTAGTGATCTTGGACAACAAGTGCAGGAAGTGTTACAACGAAAAGGTGTTTGGAATTCCATCTCAAACTTGAAAAATGCAGAAAACAAAGCAATAATTTCTGATATAACAAGCGCAAATTATTAAAAAGAGTTGCAGAAAGATGGGGGTTTCTTGGAAAATAACACCAACATAACTTTATCAATGTTCATTGATGGCATTCCTCTGTTTAAAAGTTCAGGAGTTTCTATGTGGCCAGTATACTTCATCATCAATGAAATTCCACCACTTAATGAGAGGTTTCTGAGAAAAAACATGCTACTATGGGGTATATGGCAAGGTAATGGTAAGCCTAAAATGACCATGTTTCTGAAACCACTTGTATCAGACTTACTGAAACTACATAACGAAGGAGTAGAGATTCTCATTAATGAAAATGCACATCTGGTAAAAGCGAGAGTCGTTATTGTCACAATGGTCTTACAGGCAACATCATAACGGTGAATGTTCCTGCCTGTATTGCCTTGAACCAGGTGAAACTTAAATGTGGAAAAGGTTCTTGTCATAGTTTTCCCAGCAGACATCAAGAGCCAAAAACAGATGAAATGATCAGAGAAGCAGCGAGGCAAGCATCAGCTGATGGTATTCGACATGCAGGAATTATTGGCGAGAGTATTTTAAGTTGTCTCCCTTATTTCTCACTCACATAAAACATTGTTATTGACTACATGCACGACACTCTCCTTGTCATCTCAAACAAGAGGGCCATAATGGCCCTATATCGTTCACCTGTTATCATTGCACTTCAGGACAGGAAGGTCAAGAAATCATAATCAAGATCAATCAAAAGAATCATGAGTAAATATAGTTGAAATTTTCTTAAAGGTACAGCTATGTCAAAATACACCTAAAAACTGGAGGTACCATCCATGTTGTACCACAGAAAAGTGGTCTTGGTTTTTCCCTACGACCAATAATAAAGAAGTTACTAAATAAGCTATTTATAGTAACATAAAATAAAGTAACCCCTGGGGCAGGGTCAATTTGACCCTGGGGTGTCAAGATTTCAAAAAATTTTGTAGAGGTCCACTAGGCAATGCTACATGTCAAATATCTAAGCTCTTCTGGTTTATTTTTAGAAAATTTTGAAGATTTTTCTATGTACAATCAAGTAACCCCATGGGGCGGGGTCAATTTGACCCCGGGGGTCATGATTTGAACAAATTTTGTAGAAGTCTACAAGACAATGCTACATGTCAAATATCTAAGACCTAGGTCTTCTGGTTTATTTTTAGAAATTTTTGTTAAGATTTTCCTATGTGAAATCAAGTAACCCCCCTGGGGCGGGGTCAATTTTAACCCCGGGGACATGATTTGAACAAAGTTTGTAGAGGTCCACTAGGCAATGCTACAAGTGAAATATCTAAGCTCTAGGCCTTCTGGTTTATTTTTAGAAAATTTTTGAAGATTTTCCTATGTAAAATCAAGTGATCCCTGGGACGGGGTCAGTTTTGACCCCGGGGTCATGATTTGAACAAACTTGGTAGAGGTCCACTAGGCAATGCTTCACACCAAATATCTAAGTTCTAGGACTTCTGGGTTTTGAGAAGAAGATTTTTGAAGATTTTCCTATGTAAAATCAAGTGACCTCTGGAGCGGGGTCAATTTTGACCCCGGGGTCATGATTTGAATAAATTTGGTAGAGGTCCACTAGGCAATGCTTCACACCAAATATCTAAGCTCTAGGGTTTCTGGTTTTTGAGAAGAGGATTTTTAAAGTTTTTCCTTTCGGTTGCCATGGCAACCAGAGTTCTGCATGGAATTCAATTCTTTGAATAATTTTGAAAGGGGGCCACCCAAGGATCACTCCTGTGAAGTTTGGTGAAATTCTGCCCAGTGGTTTTGAAGAAGAAGATTTTTTTACAAATTGTTGACGCACGACGCAAAACACACGACGGACATCAAGCGGTCACAATAGCTCACCTTGTCACTTCGTGACAGGTGAGCTAAAAAACTGCTTGACTTGTGACTTGATCCAAAATACAAGTCTACTCCTCACTACATCGGAAATCACATTAATACCTTTGATAACTACATGAAGAGATTATGTCATCCATACGTCATTCATTGTACACCAAGAAGACTGTCAAACACATATGGACACTGGAAAGCCTCGGAATTTAGAAACTGGTTGCTGTTCTTTTCAATACCCTGTTTGAAAGGAATTCTTCCAGATGTGTATCTATACCACTATGCATGTCTTGTTGAAGCAACATACATCTTGCTTGGAGAAGGACTGTCTGAGGCCTTTTATTTTTGATCTTTCGGTTTACGGAACCGCCGCTCAAAAAAACGTGTTTTCAGAAAAAAAATAAAATTGAAAAAACGTGATTTTTTTATTTCCTCCGCTATGACATGAAAGCTTGCAGAAGAAAAAATGCATCGCGTATTCCAAAAAGAAAAAAAAAGTCTCGTTCTTCGAATATCCGTCACGGCGAACGAGTCAAATCAACATTAGGAATTCCTATAATTCTATTTTTAAACTTCATATCTTATGCATGACGTAAACGTCCAATTAAAATTTCCGATATATACTGCGCCCAATCAACATGCTTGTTACGCAATTTACGAAACGTTTAAAAATGGCTGCGCCCAGGCTGTATTATTTCCAAAGTTTTGAAGTAATTTTAATGAAAATGCATGAACATTCAAAGTTGCGACGTAGTGCTTTCCTGAAAAAATGGCCAATTGTCGGTGATATGCAGTCTGTATTTAGTATACAACTACGTTTATGGTAACTGCCGTTCCAATAGCGCAATGCTTATTACGGTGATTATATGCACCGCTTATTACGCGAACTTGAAAGCATTTTTTCCAGAAAAATATCATTTAAATACACAATGATGACAGTACTTTTGTTTGGTGATATAAACTGGTACAGGGGACATTAAAACTGCGTAAGTCCCGGACAGCAAACGTTTAGCCTGTACAGCTTTTTGGCGTCCAGTAACCTATTTTGTTTATAAGTTATGAATTACGTATTTTTAATGAAATTATTGTACGTTATATATTAACATCAGATTAATGTTGATTATAGATGTAATTACTATCTTTTCCAATGTAGCTGTGCAGTAGATGTGGCAAGACAAATATTGACTAACAGAATTTTCAAAGATCATTGCAAAGATGAACTGTTAATTATTGTGTTACATTAGGCCTATTCATAAAATAAATTAACAAATACCAAGAAAACCATATGAGGAAAGGCAAGGCTTCCAGTTAACAGACGTAGGCTAGGTGTCTGTTTACCAGATGGCTAGACACTTCCTATTCCTAACACTTAAAATGATAATTGCTTATTAGGCACAGTGCAGTGTATGCTGTACCCCTAAGTTTCAGACTGGGTTCATAAACAGCCAAGACGCTTGAAAGCTGCTGAGTGTAAAATCATATATCCATGGTGACAGTGTTGTTCAAATGTGGGGAATATTAGATTCTTCCATCTGTTGTTTTAACAGAAGGTATTAATTTCAGTCAGTGTTTAACATATGACTTCTATGTCTCCAATTAATCATTTAGTTTGTGAGAATATAAGCAGTTTTTATGTATAGTACAGTCCTTTCAAGAAAAATGTTACAGCTACCTGCCCAGCTGTATATTAATGTAATTTCACAGAAATACCAAGACAAAATATTTTCTCAAGCTGCCATGACAAGCCCCAAGGCTCATTTTTAATCAAATATAACCAAGGTCACAGGTATATTTGCAGGAAAAAGCATCAGAAGTGGGAAAGAAGATTATAACATGCAGCCTGTGTGATGTTATGTAGAATTTACCCATATTCCTTTCAAAGGTCCGTTTCCTACGGAAAAAAAAAATTCTGATTCTGTTTTTTAATTTAATTTTTTTTCCCTCCTCCTACGACCATGTGTCATCCTGGCGGTTCGTAAACCAAAAAATAAAAAAATAATGGCCTGATGAAGGTTTGGCAAGAGCTGATGTGCTACTGAAGAAGTTTGTTGAAAATACGGAGCCGTTGTATGGAAAAGAAACATTGAGCTTAAATGTGCAAAATTTAACTCATACAGTCAATACAGTGAAGCACTGTGGGACCCCTCGGGGGGGTTTTCTTGCTTTCCATTTTAGTCATTTAACGGAGAGATCAAGCAATCGGTCCATGGAACTGGGAATGTATGTAGGCAAATAAGTGTTTTTAGAAAACCGCCTGAAAATAACAAAGATATATTCTGCCTGAAAAAGAAACTAAGTTCCAAAATTCCGTGTTTTTCCATGCTAAAAAATGACAAAGTATTGGATGTTGGCATCAAAAGTGAAGAAAAAATTTCAAAGTATGGATTTTCCAAGCTTTTTACATGCTTTTTTGTGTGTTTTGCCACAGCAATTTAGATTTCTATGGTTTTCCATATTTTTCCATGTTTTTCTAGCTTAAAAACATGTAACTTTTTTCCATGTTTTTAGAAAAGAACATGTAAATGTTACAAAAACATGGAAAAACACAGAAAAACATGGAAAACTTTGGGAATTACATGCTTTTATTTTTTAGGTTTCCATGTTTTTTTTTGGGTGGAACACGGAATATGTAAGCCCGGGTAATTTGGTGCCTAAGTTGCTTTGTTTTTTCATAAATGAAGAAGTTTTTAAAGTGATTTACTAAGTGAACAGTTGGTGTAATTTTAAACTTTCTCCTGTCAAACTAGTTCCAGTCTTATTTATTGATACGCCATAAAATATGTTAGAAATGGATATAAAAACAAATGCCCTTGTGTAGGGATAACACACATTTTTGTTCTGCTTTAACAACAGGATTGGTTAGTGCCTCATCAAGATATAGGAAGGTGTAGATCCTAATCAGACCGTAGAAGATCTTGACAGTAGAATTCCAAAGGATTCTGAAAATGGAATGAACATGCGCTATTCTTTCATGTGCTTGCGTTGTTTAAATGAATACATCACTTGACATAATTAATGTTCTGTCCAAACTATTTCTAGGTATTTCAGGGTAGAATAAAACTTCCTTTTACAAAAAAATTATAAACTATATGACAGGTTTGTTGTTGAATGTATTTGCCTAATACAAAGTTTTCAGAAAATGAAAACAATTTACTTTGCAGAATTCCAAAAACGTGTTCTCAGCTTGTTGACGGAAATTAGAGATGCAGTTAGTAGGCGTCCACTTGATAATACATTAGATGATTCAAAGTTAGGAACTTTAGACTAAAGTATACCCATCAGAACTGTAGAAGAACTGCATGAATTTGAAGACAAATTATGTGAAGAAACAGAGAGATTACAAGTGGTAAGTTTAACACGGAAATAAATACACAACATGCATTGAATTTTACTAAAAGAATTAAACTTTTAACAATATATATTTCCTTTATTTTTCAAATCAAGATAATATGTAGATAAGATGTAAAGACTAGATGCCCACGGGCAAATTGTCGAGCCCGCCCGCTGTCAAAAGGAATGGGAGTTGCATATGACACTCCCTGTCTCACTGAGGCCAACATTTATGCCAAATAAAAGAGACTGCAAAAAGTTACAATATAAGTTATTTAAAGTAACAACAAAGGGACGTAAATCATAAAAAAAAAAAAATAAAAAAAAAAAGTCCACACAAAAATCCTCACCAGTAGAGATAGGTCAAAATTCACCTGAAAATTGGATGTAACATGCATGTTGTACTACAGAAAAGTGGTCTTGATTTTTCCCTATGACCAGTAATAAAAAAGTTACGAATATAAGCTATTTATAGTAACAACAAAGGGAAGTAATTCTAGGATCTTGCAGATGACACTCCGTCTCATGATGATGAACAATTGTGCCAAGTTACATCAAAATCCCTCTATGCATCAAAAAGAAATGCTCCAGACAAAGTCATTCTTTTATCTAACTTTTGACCTCTAAGTGTGACCTTAGACTTAGGGACCTGGTTCTTGCGCATGACACTCCGTCTCATGGTGGTGAACATTTGTGCCAAGCAACATCAAAATCCCTCCATGCATGAAGAAGAAATGCTCCAGACAAAGTTGTCATTCTTGTATCCTTTGACCTCTAAGTGTGACCTTGACCTTAGACCTAGGGAACTGGTTCTTGCGCATGACACTCCGTCTCATGATGGTGAACAATTGTGCTCCATCTCATGATGGTGAACAATTGTGCCAAGTCACATCAAAATCCTTCCATGCATGCAGAAGAAATGCTCCGGACAAAAGTCATTTTTGAATTTGACCTTTGACCTGTAAGTGTGACCTTGACCTTTGAGATAGGAACCTGGGGTTTGCGCATGACACTCCGTCTCACTGATGTTAACATTCATGCCAAATATAAACAAGATTGCTCCATGCATGTCAAAGTTATGGTCCGGACAAACAAATCCGGACGGACGCACAGACGGACGCATAGACGCATGCACGGACGCACGCACATACACCAAACAGCCATTTGGACAACTATGTCTTCGCATCCGCAAGCGGGCTCGACAAAAATGAATATTAGACTACCAAATAGAATCGCAAGTTCTTGTTTGATATTTACTACTGCAGTGACTACTACTTTAAAGCACATTATCTTTATTTGTTTTTTCAGAAGGGGTTTGTTTCCAAACTTGGTGGTGTAGATGCTGCTGACCATACTAAAAAAGCTATGGATAGGTAAAGAACATTTTAAAACTCTTTTGTTATTTAAATGATTAAGAGAAGGGCCTTACTAAAGAGTGTGGGTATGGTATGTTTTTTTCTAATTCTGCAAGTTGCTAGGCTTTAAGGATTTTTAGTTTCAATTTTCACCTTGTATAATTTGTGTGTATTTGATAGAGAAACAAATGTAACTTAAAAGTAAGGATAAAGATGCAAGATCTGTAAGTTAAATGACTTGTGTTTCAGATTTCTACATAACGGTTTGATGTCAAAGATCAACATGACAGGGAAAAACCAGAAGCTAGCATTCCACAAAACAAAACTGTACGGTATCATATTAGGTAACTATATATCTTTTATTAACCTTATAGAAATTCTCTATTAAAGCTGAATTGTAAAAGTCTCATCAGCATGTTGCATGAAACTTGTTCCGAGATGGCAAAACAGCAAACTTACATATTCAACAAGAGGGCCATGAAGGCCCTGTATCGTTCACCTGACCTATTGACCTAATTTAAAAGATCATCAAGATTAACATTCTGACCAAGTTTCATTAAGATATGGTCATAAAAGTGGCCTCTAAAGTGTTAAATAGCTATTCCTTTGATTTGACCCCGTGACCTAGTTTTTGACCCAACATGACCCAGAGTCGAACTTATCCTAAAGATCATCAAGTTTAACATTCTGACTAAGTTTCATGAAGATACAGTCATAAATGTGGCCTCTAGAGTGTAAACAAGCTTTTCCTTTGATTCGACCAAGTGTCCTAGTTTTTGATCCCACCTGACCCAGATTTGATCTTGACTTAAAAATCATCAAGATTAACATTCTGATCAAGTTTCATCAGGATATGGTTATAAATGTGGCCTCTACAGTGTAAACTAGCTTTTCCTATTATCTGACCTGGTGACCTAGTTTTTGAACCTACATACCCCAGATTCAAACTGGACCTTGAAATCATCAAGATTAACATTTTGACCAAGTTTAATGAAGATACAGTCTTAAATCTGGCCTAAACAGTGTTAACAAGCTTTTCCTTTAATTTGACCTGGTGACTTATTTTTTTGACCCTGGATGACCCAATATCGAACTCGTCCAAGATTTTATTGAGGGTAACATTCTGACCAAGTTTCATTAAGATTGGGCCAAAACTGTGACCTCTAGAGTGTTAACAAGCTTTTCCTTTGATTTGACCTGGTGACCTGGTTTTTTTACCCCAGATGACCCAATACCAAACTCATCCAAGATTTTATTGAAGGTGACATTCTGACCAAGTTTCATTAAGATTGGACCAAAAATGTGACCTCTATAGTGTTAACAAGCTTTTCCTTCGATTTGACCTGGTGACCTAGTTTTTTACCCCAGATGACCTAATTTCGAATTCTTCCAAGATTTTATTGAGAGTAACATTCTGACCAATTCATTAAGATTGGGCCAAAATTGTGACTTCTAGAGTGTTAACAAGCTTTTCCTTTGATTTGACCTGGTAACTTAGTTTTTTACCCCAAATGACCCAATATCAAACTAGTCCAAGGTTTTATTGAGGGTAACATTCCGACCAAGTTTCATTAAAATTGGGCCAAAATTGTGACCTCTAGAGTGTTAACAGTCAAACTGTTGACGACGGACGACTGACAGACGACGAACACAGAGTGACCACTAAAGCTCACCTTTGAGCACTTTGTGCTCAGGTGAGCTAAAAATGCGGAAACTATTCCAGAGGGACAACCTGGTTATGATCGGTTATTTTAAGTTGGACCGTTAATGCCTATGATGATGCTTAATTTTGATTCGTATCAGCCAGAAAAAAGGCCGAGTCAGATTCCGAATTTATAATCCAGATAAACCAAACAAGTTTGGAATAAAACTGTATTAAGTGTGCAAAGCGAAATCCGGTTACTGCATTGACTTCGATGTGTATCATGGGAGTACAGACTGCATTCAAAGAGTAGCAGCTCTGGATAGTGTAGATGAGGATGGACAAGAAAGTATACAAGGAAGTGAAGCATATCTGAATAATGCTCTGTATAACGCAAGGGTATACAAGAAAGTGAAGCATATTTGAACAATGCTCTGTAATAATACATGGGTATACAAGAAAGTGAAGCATATTTGAACAATGCTTTGTATAATACAAGGGTATACAAGAAAGTGAAGCATATTTGAACAATGCTCTGTATAAAACATGGGTATACAAGAAAGTGAAGCATATCTGAATATGCTCTGTATAATACAAGGGTATACAAGAAAGTGAAGCATATTTGAAAAATGCTCTGTATAACACAAGGGTAAACAAGAATGTGGAGCATATCTGAACAATGCTCTGTATAACACATGGGTATACAAAGAAGTGAAGCATGTATAAACAAAATTCTGTATAACACATGGGCATACAAGGGAGTGAAGGATATATGGGCAATGCACTGTATAATGCATGGGTATACAAGGGAGTGAAGCATATATGAACAATGCAATGTATAACAAATGGTATACAAATGGGTGAAGCGTATGTAAAATTAAGAACTGTATATCACTTGGATATACAAGAGTGAAGCATTATATGCACTGTATAACACATGGGTATTAGATCAAGCAAAGTATATATAGAAATATACCTTGTGCAATTTAATGGGTATGCAAGGGAGTGAAGTATGACCAAACATAGGTAGCAGTAATGTAAATGAGGCAAACACAGACACATGAAAAAGTTACCAGCTGCACTATAATCTGCCTTGCGGTATTTAATATAAACATTATGATATTTCATATCAACATGTAAGTGAAATGCATCAATAAGTAGATCTATATTCCATAGAGTGCAGTGCCAAACTACCACAATATATGCCCATCACAGCAAGTCTTTATTCACTACTCTGATGAACAAAAATGCCATAAATCTGGCTAATTATCAAACTTTTCTAGATTTAATAGATATGCACATTCTTCGTAAAATATATAAAGAACTACTCAAGTTAGGCAATGTTTGCAATTCTGAGTAATTCAAGGGATATTACTCACAAGACACTATGAGGACCTGGCTGATTACTGAACTTGACCAAGATATTATAACAACAGTCTGACTAAGTTTAGAGTACACTGAATAAGAAATGCTCAGGATAGAGAGCATACTTATTACTTCTGTTGGTACTTTTGTGGGTGCAAATTTCCATGCTACATATTTCACTGCATATTAGAGAGAATGTTGTAGCTAAAACTTGTATCCAAAAACTGAATATATTATCATTACTTGGATATCCTCTGACTCGTTATTGGTAAGATTTAATGAAGTGAACATATTTGAGCACTGTGCTGAGCGCTAATTTTGAAGTATTTCAGAACCGAAATTTGACCCTATACACAACTCTTCATAGTATCCATTTTCCTCCATTTCGTAAAAAAATCCCTAGAAAAAATACAAAGAAAAAAATATACATTTTCCAACTAAAAAAAACATGTAGCACTGGAGTACACTTTTTATGTTCAAACCATATGATATGCTTTTGTACTCTTTTATGTCCACATTTTTAATATAAAACACTTGCAATATACTACATGCAAAAACAAAGGAACCAGGCTTAAAAAAACAAGAGGGCCATGAAGGCCCTGTATCGCTCACCTGACCTATTGACCTAAAGATCATCAAGATTAACATTCTGACCAAGTTTCATCAAGATATGTTCATAAATGTGGCCTCTACAGTGTTAACTAGCTTTTCCTTTGATTTGACCCCGTGACCTAGTCTTTGACCCAACATGACCCAGATTCGAACTTGACCTAAAGATCATCAAGTTTAACATTCTGAATAAGTTTCATGAAGATACAGTCATAAATGTGGCCTCTAGAGTGTTAACAAGCTTTTCCTTTGATTTGCCCCTTTGACCTAATTCTTGACCCAACATGACCCAGATTCGAACTTGACCTAAAGATCATCAAGTTTAATATTCTGACTAAGTTTCATGAAGATATAGTCATAAATGTGGCCTCTAGAGTATTAACAAGCTTTTCCTTTGATTTAACCTAGTGACCTAGTTTTTGACCCCAGCTGACCCAGATTTAAACTTGACCTAAAGAGCATCAAGATAAACATTCTGACCAAGTTTCATTAAGATATGGTCATAAATGTGGCCTCTACAGTGTTAACTAGCTTTTCCTTTGATCTGACCAGGTGACCTAGTTTTTAATCCTACATGACCCAGATTCAAACTGGACCTTAAGATCATCAATATTAACATTCTGACCAAGTTTCATGAAGATATAGTCATAAATGCGGCCTCTACAGTGTTAACAAGCTTTTCCTTTGATTTGACCTGGTGACCTAGTTTTTGACCCCAGATGACCCAATATCAAACTCGTCCAAGACTTTTTTTAAGGATAACATTCTGACTAAGTTTCATTAAGATTGGGCCAAAATTGTGACCTCTAGAGTGTTAACAAGCTTTTCCTTTGATTTGACCTGTTGACCTAGTTTTTGACCCCAGGTGACCCAATATCGAACTCGTCCAAGATTTTATTAAGGGTAACATTCTGACTAAGTTTCATTATGATTGGGCCAAAAATGTGACCTCTAGAGTGTTAACAAGCTTTTCCTTTGATTTGACCTGGTGACCTAGTTTTTGACCCCAGATGACCCAATATCGAACTCGTCCAAGACTTTATGGAGGGTAACATTCTGACCAAGTTTCATTAAGATTGGGTCAAAATTGTGACCTCTAGAGTGTTAACAAGCTTTTCCTTTGATTTGACCTGGTGACCTCGTTTTTGATCCCAGATGACCCAATATCGAACTCGTCCAAGATTTTATGGAGGGTAACATTCTGACCAAGTTTCATTAAGATTGGGCCAAAAATGTGACCTCTAGAGTGTTAACAGTCAAATTGTTGACGACGGACGGACGGACGGACGACGGACGACGACAGACGCCGGACACAGGGTGATCACTAAAGCTCACCTTTGAGCACTTCGTGCTCAGGTGAGCTAAAAACAGGAGATGGTACAAGGAAGTGGCCATTTGACTGAGCAACAAAAATTTAGTACATCATCATCATCTGGTTTTTAAACATCTTTAGCTGATGTATTTCAGATCCTTTTTTTCCAAAATTAATTAACAATGTGTTTTCCTCCATCTTCCCATAATTACCCTAAAACGGGTTATTTTTACTGCTGAAAAAGTTTACGGACTTTGGGGTAAAAACAGTATGATTTTAGTTTATACGATTTTAAAATTTACAAAATCACAAGATCTACCAGTTTCCTTGACCTTATGTGACAAATTTATACGAGGCCAGTATTTACGATTCTGATTTGGTCGTAAAAAATAGTAAAAATTAGCAGCAGGTAAAAAATACCTGTTATACAGTACTGTTATGATAAATATTCCTCAAAAAGGCACTCCCCAATCCCCACTGCAACAGTTATCTTGCCTCCATCCATGCATATAAGTTAATGCCCACCAGTTTTAACCACAATATCCAAGATCACTCTTGTCTGTATGTATTTGTATGTCTCTCTGTCTGTCTACCTGTCTAGCTTGCTAATGTTACCCATGTCATGTCTCCCCAAACCACTCTGGGAAGACAAATCTTCCATGTGTGTATGGCTGTTTTTCAAAGGTCGCCATCCTAAACCTCTTGAGTAAAACATTCCAGTCACTTTTGTCTGTTGACACAGACTATCCTTTGACTATGTTGCAAGTTATTTATCTTAGATAATTAGAACTTTGTACCTACAGTAGAATATGTATACATACAGATTTATAAAGGAAAACAGATTTTGTAGCATCACCATTGTAAGTAAAGGTAAATTTTTACCTAACATCTAGCAATCTGATGTTACCTGTTCACAGGTAGGTGGACTCTCATAAATATTAAGTGCTTTGTCCAAAGATACACTGCAATGGGAGTGACAAGGAATCGAACCCAGGGCCTTCACTCCAGGAAAGCGTCTTAGCCCTCTCAACCAATGCCTCGAAGTAACTTTGAAAAGCACACACTGTACTTTATCAAGACACAGTGATCTCAGTGGCCATAAATGTTAACTCAACACTAAAAGCACAGTCAAACCTTTCAGCAAGACAGGCTTTACAATATTGAAAGACAAAACAGTGATCAAAACAATAATCACTCCAACTGCTTTCTATAAAACTATGCATGTACACGAGTCTCAACTCTATGGTGTCAGCTATGCCATGACAATTTTGCATTATAAATCATCATGAAACATTTCTACTGTGGATTTTTAACTGTATTATATATGAAAAATTACAGATTTTTCGGTATGAGCAAAGGATAGTTTGCATCAAAACTGTAACAATGGTCACCATTCAATATTCAAAACTTACATTTTTGCAATTGTTTTCATTATTAAATGAAGAAATTCATACAATTTTTTGGAAAATGATGAAATGCAGATCCAATCAAAAAAGCCTAATTTGATCATTAAGTAAAATGTTGGAACATGACTGTGTAAAGAAGGAAGAGCAAACAAAATTCAAATTTAGCATTTCTGATAAAAGGAAGAGACCAAAAGAAAGCTTCCATATATATTCTGTAACTTTTTTGTTGGTTATCATTCCAATCTCATTTTAGTTTGCTTTCCTTAAAATGGTAAGTTTTTGCAGAATCATTAATCTGAAAGGTGACTATCGATAACTATATGCTCTGTCGGTATTTCAAAGATGAAAAATAATTTCATATATAATTCTATGTAAAAATGTCTGGACCTGTGGTCTATATATCCGACTATACCCAATTGTGAAAAATAACTTCATATTCAAGCCAGCAATAGCATAACAAGAAGTTTTACTTTTAGTAAATTCCCAACCTGAATTTTCTTCATGATTTCCAGAATGCCATCAAAACTTGGGCTTTGGAGAAAAAATCATTGCTAATTGTTTGAACTGGGAAAAAATGGATTTTAACAATTTTCTAAGAAATTAAAAGCATATCTTCATAGCTGTTGTAAAAGAGACCTTAAATCGTGATTTACCTTGGGTTTTTCCCCTGAAATCTGAGACATAAATACATTCAAGCTGAAAAATAGCAAAACTGCTGTACGTTGGCAAAAAGTAAATAAATTTTGAGGTTTTTTTTTTTCCTTGTAATCTGAGACATAGATATATACTCAAGCTGAAAATAGCAAAACTGCTTATGTCGGCAAAAAGTAAATCAATTTTGAGGGTTTTTTTCCATAAATACATACTCAAGTTGAAAAAATAGCAAAACTGCTCTATGTTGGCAAAAAGTAAATCAATGTTCAAAACAACCTACTTAATGATTGAGGGGACACTGTTAATTTTCACAATTTTGACAAACTCCTGGCCATATTTCCCGAACCAGCTGGTTACCAATTTGACCTTATATTTCACTGAGATACACATTTTGTGTAAGTATGGTTCAGAGTAAGGTTCTAGCTGGTTATCAAACTTTGCCTAAGTTTGAGTATAAATTTGATTTATTTCCAAAAAAAGTCTGTTAATTGAAGAGACACTGTCAACTTTAAGAAATTTTAGTAACTCAAGGGCTAAAACTTAAGGATTCAATTGGTAATTTCAAACCGTGAGGAGAAAGACTGCCAATGAACTTTCTGAGAGTCTAGATAAGAACTGCTCAAGTTAGAGTTCCTATCAAGATGGGCGTATGAAAAAAAACTCTATCTTTAGTACTGGAAGAAACTTTGCTGACAAATCTTAAGCAAGAGGTAACTTTACATGGGTCTATGTTTTGTTATTATGGGTAAATAAAATGGCACTGCAAGCCCAACATGGCAGTGCAAGCCAAACATAAAAACAGGTATGCAAGAAATAATATTTTTTTATGTGTAGGGAGGCTGGCTAGGTGAAGTGCAAATGAATATTCATCTGAAAGCTGAAAGTTGAAAGCTTCTGCGGAACCACCTGCATTAGAACTTTCAGAGCCTTATACGTCAACACCGGTCAAAGACGAAGTTGGAGAAATTTCCGGTGAAATGCAGGAAAAAACAGAGCTGTTAGCTCGCCTTGCAGAGCTGGATGAAAAGCAAAAGTTGTTACAAAATAAAAAGGAACTTGAGACTTTAAGAAAGCAGGTAGAAGAGCGCGAGTTACATGTACAGGAGCTTGAAAAGTCGATTTCAACTTCAAGCAGTTCCAAAAAACAAAAAGCTAGGCTAGCAGCCTGAGTTTCCAAGAACAAAGGACAGCTACACCAGTTGGGGTTCAAAGCAAAAAGCCGAAATCTAGGCTAGCAACCAGTTTCCAGGAACAAGGGACATCTGCACCAGCTGATGATCAAGGTATAGGTTTGTTAAATGTTGACACTTTGCGGCAAATGACTGATCTGAGAAAAAAAGCTAAGAAAGAATTATCAAAACTTGGCTTTGTCACGTCTGATTCTTCTTGCAATGATTCCGGTACAGATTCATCTAGTTCTTCGGACGACAACAATGAAAGTGATCAGAAGGTTAAGAAACAAAGTGATGAGACGGTTCAGAAACACAAGAAACACAAAGCATAAAACAAAATCTGGTATTACATCTAAATCATCTCGGTGAAAAATTAACAGATATATTCTCATTCAAATTTGAGGTTTGATTTTGTGAGTAAAAATGTTCAGTTTGATAAAACTGATTTCAATCTTTTTGTGGCAGGAGAGTTAGAAATAATTACTTCTATTTGGGGAAAAAAGAAAAAGAAGCAAGACTGAATTTGTTAAAAAAGTTGATGTACCTTAGAAATTCATATGATTTTTTTGTAGTTAAATCACTTTATGCTACAATTTTGAGGGAAACTGAGTTAGGTCATAGCGAGTGGGGTGATGATTTCCAGTCTGTGGAGTCAGCTGTATTAGCAAGGTACAAGGTTGGATATACAAAAAATTCGGAGCTTGTTCAGCTACGTCCGAAACCCTCTTTCAATCTTCACCGGGATATTGCAAGTACAGGTTCTAGTGAAGAACCCAAGGTCTAGTTTTGCAGCAAATAACAAGGAAACAAAATTTATATCCGCAGAAGTCTGCACATGTTGTTACAATAAAAGGGGGTAAAAGGAGTTTTGCTAAACACGTATGCGCGACGTGTTGGCAAACAGATAAGAAAGAGTTACTTCACCCTGAATGTTTGAGTGCTTGTCCTCCTGCCAATCTGTGACTTTCCAATGGTAGGTTAAAGTCTTCGGTGTTCAAAATATGTTTCGAATGATTTAGTTCATATTTTTTTGCCAAATTTCTATAAAAACATTTATTGTTATTTCTCATCCAAAAGATGAGAAGATTTTAGTCATAAGAAGTTTGTTCTTCTGTGAAAGAAAGGTTATCTTTGTCGTCTCAAAATAAAATTGATATAAGTCAAAAAGTTAAAGCTTCGGGAAAGTACAATTTGGAAGGTTGTAAAATTACGCAGGAGTACCCTCTGTGGGCACAAGTACAGTCAAGTGGGCAGAAAAGCGGGAGCCACAGAAATTTAAAGGTAAAGATGAATGTTTCAGATTAAAATCTAAGATGCTCCAACCATTTTATGTAACAGTCAGTTTTAACGTTGTAAAATTTAACTTTAACTTTGAACAGGTTATTATTTAATTATGTAATTATTTTATAACATGTAATTTTTCTTTTTTTTCTTACCTGGAAAGTCAGCAATGTTCACATATTCCTACCTGTATTCTACTAGTATGCCAAGGTTGTGTGGTTCATATGTTACAGATGTATGCCACAAATGTAAAAGATGTTAGTATTGTCCTTAAAAAGTTTATGCTTGGTGTGTAGGAACTGAATTTCAGATAGGCATCACATGTTGAATAGTCAGCCTTTGCATATATATGTAATACATATAGGGAATCTGCATCACACTTTTGTGCCTGGCACAAAGGTAGTGGACTGTGCACATAGTACGTAACACATATTGTGCCTGGCACAAAATTATTGCAGTACATATAGTATGCAACTCACTAAGTGATTGGACTGTGCACAAAGTTAGTGGGCTGTGCCTAAAGTTACTTATTTTGTGCCTGGCACAAAGTTATTGCTATACATATAGTATGAAACTCACTTTGTGCCTGGCACAAAGGTAGTGGACCAGGCAGAAGTATGTAACTCACTTTGTGGTTTAATAATCAATAGGATGTTGCTGACTTTGTGCCCGGCACAAAGTAAGTGGAAAATGTACTAACTTTGTGCCTGGCACAAACTAATTTGTCTATGTACATGATCTTTGGCTCATTTTTGTACCTTGCACAAATGAAGTAGACAATGGACTCACATTGTGCCTGGCAAAATGTTAGTTAACTGTGCACATAGTATGAAACTCACTTTGTTCCTTGGTCAATAATCATTGTGAATAACTCACTTTTTGCCTGTCACTTAAACTATGTACTATACTCAGTGTATGTGAATATGTGGTGGTAGATAGCTGACTATGCTAAGGGCATGCAGATGATATGAAAGTTATAAAACAGCAGACAAAGATTGATCACAAACCACACAGCTTTCATTTCTTTTTTGCAGGTCTGAGAATCAAATGACATCACATAACTGTATAAAAGATATTATGATTACATGTGTGCAACAGTTGCTGTTTTTTCTTTGCAGTATGTATGTATTCATGGAAGAAAATTTCAGAAACACATGTTTGATCCTAATAAATAATTTATTCCATTACCAGTTAAATATACCAAAATATATAACTTGTGCATGAATGGTATAAAGTGGATTTCAGTACATACAATTTGAGTAATGAACATATTTAACACAGAAATAACTCTTCACATATAGTGTATGTATATGATGAAAGATTATTTTTATTTTCAATTAAAACAAGTGAATGAAGTATTGCCATGCAATACAAAGTCCCCTACTGGAAGGCACCTAATTTTCTCTACTGCAGTATAACATAATGAACTGATATCTGTCAATGAAGTATAAACAATATTGTACTACATATACAATATGTTATAAAAACACACTTGGATTAAAATGTGCATATATAAAAACCCACAGTTGTTTTCATATTGAATTTTTTTGGCTGATTATAAAAATGTTATCATGTAAGTTATTTATAGTAACAACAAAGGGAAATTAATCTTTAAAAAAAAAAAAAAAAAATCTATATAATATAAGTCCACAATAAACTCTTTACCAGGTAGAGACAGGTCAAAATACACCTAAAAATTGGTTGTAACATGCATGCTGTACCACAGAAAAGTGGTCTCGATTTTTCTCTACCGCCAGTAATAAAAAAGTTACAATAAAATCTATTTATAGTAACAACAAAGGGACGTAATTCTAAAAACAAGGGTGCCTCATGGTGGTGAACATTTGTTCCAAGTTACATCAAAATCCCTCCATGCATGAAGAAGAAATGTTCCGTACAAAGTAATTCTTGAATTTGACCTTTGACCTCTAAATATGACCTTGACCTTAGATCTAGGGACCTGGTTCTTGCGCATGACATGTTGTCTCATCCAGGGGAATATTTGTGCCAACTGATATCTAAATCCTGCTTTGCATGACAAAGTTATAGACCGGACAGGAAAAAAATCCTCTTGACCTTTGATCTCAAAGTGTGACCTTGACCTTTAAGCTAGGGTACCGGGTGTTGCGCATGACACGTCGTCTCATCATGGGAAACATTTGTGCCAAGTAATATTAAAATCCCTTCATGGATGGCACAGTTATGGACGGGACAGGAAAAAAACTCTGTTGACCTTTGACCCCCAATTGTGACCTTGACCTTTGAGCTAGGGGTCCGGGATTTGCGCATGACACGTCGTCTCATCATGGGGAACACTTGTGCTAAGTGATATTAAAATCCCTTAATGAATGTCAGAGTTATGGACCGGACACGAAACAGACCCTGTTCATGCTATGTTAACATTTGACTGCTTAGTGTGACCTTGACCTTTGAGCTAGGGGTCTGAAAGTTGTGCATGACACATCGTCTTATTATGAGGTACATTTCTGCCAAGTAATATTAAAATCCCTTCATAGATGGGAGAGTTATGGACCGGACAGGAAAAAAGCCTTGTTGACCTTTGACCTCCAATTGTGACCTTGACCTTTAAGCTAGGGGTCCAGGTTTTGCGCATGACACGTCGTCTCCTCATGGGGAACATTTGTGCCAAGTAATATTAAAATCTCTTCATGGATGGGAGAGTTATGGACCGGACAGGAAAAAAGCCCTGTTGACCTTTGACCTCCAATTGTGACCTTGACCTTTGAGCTAGGGGTCCGGGATTTGCGCATGACACATCATCTCATCATGGGGAACATTTGTGCCTAGTAATACTAAAATCCCTTCAAGGATGGGAGAGTTGTGGACCGGACAGGAAAAAAGCCCTGTTGACCTTTGACCTCCAATTGTGACCTTGACCTTTGACCGGACACGAAAATTGCGGACGGACGGACGGAATGACGGAAAAGTGCATTCCTATAGTCCCCGAAACTGGTTTTCAACCAGTAGGGGACTAATAACTGTAGATGTGATATACAAATTTATTTCCCTAGTTAACTGGCATTAGAACACCACATTTTTTCCGTATGCTATAAGATTATTTATACATGCCAAACTTATTTTATTATTAAATCACATAAACCTAGGGAATTTCTATCAATTAGATGTGACAGGTATATATTGTTCAAAATCTTATTGGTAGTACAAAACTGAAATGTTGGGTCTCTTGCCTGTTGAAATCAACTGCTGGAGGTTTCATGATGTTCTTTATCATTTCCCAATTTGTTCCAATATTATATAAACATTGAATGGAACTGTTTATATTAGAAATAATATATCTCATCGGTGATTTGTAGCTGAATAAATCACTGCTTGGAGTTCAGATGCGAAGGAATTATATCACGGGGGCGTAGCCCGAGTGATAAAATGCTACGCATCTGAACGACAAACAGTGATTTATTCAAGAGCAAATCACTAAATGAGATATATTATTTCGATTCTAACAAGTTATCAAGACTTTAAAGTACACCCTTGTCGGCATGCATTAAATATTTGCCCATTTTCAATTGGGTTCTTTTCCAGCGCGCCGCTACGCTGCTTGAGGCTATGACGTAATAATTGTGACTTCAGAACAGTGAATTGTTGTTTAATTATTCACTGTTTCCAGCCGTCTTTGTTGAATAGCAAAATGAATCGGATCGTGTTAGAATGTCATGCAACACAAACACATTATGTACATAATAATTACTGTGAAATCATTAAATTTTGCTGGTATGAAATTTCGCGCTAACATGAAAAGTGACTGTTTCGCACGGACATTAATTCGCGCATTTTCAATTAATAAATGAAAAAGTAAATAAAACAAGAGCTGTCTCCATAGGATGACACATGCCCCCGATGGCACTTTGAATGAATAGTTATAGCCGATATAAGAGTTAAGGACCTTTGTCCTACGCATCTGGGTCTTGCGCGCGACAAGTCGTCTTACTGTGGTACACATTCATGCCCAATAATTTTAAAATCCATGCATGAATGACATAGATATGGACAGGACATGCCCATCAATGCACTATCATGAAATATGACCTTTAACGTGTAAGTGTGTCCTTGACCTTTGAGCTACGGACCTGGGTCTTGTGCGCGACACGTCGTCTTACTGTGGTACACATTCATGCTAAGTTATTTGAAAATCCATCCATGGATGACAAAGATATGGACCGGACACGAATGCACTATCATGAAAAATGACCTTTAACGTCTAAGTGTGACCTTGACCTTTGAGCTACGGACCTGGGTCTTGCGCGCGACCCGTCGTCTTACTGTGGTACACATTTATGCCAAGTTATTTGAAAATCCATCGATCGATGACAAAGATATGGACCGGACACTAATGCAGCATCATGAAAAATGACCTTTAATGTCTAAGTGTGACCTTGACCTTTGAGCTACTGACCTGGGTCTTGCGCGCGACACGTCGTCTTACTGTGGTACACATTCATGCCAAGTTATTTGAAAATCCATCCATCGATGACAAAGATATGGACCGGACACGAAAATTGCGGACAGACAGACTGACAGACCGACAGACGGTTCAAAAACTATATGCCTCCCTTCGGGGGCTTAAAAATAATAATAGCACGGTCTTAAATTCGCGCATCGCTCCTAGCGCGTAATACGTGAAAATTAGTCCTACGCGAATAAAAATGATTTCACAGTATTACATCCAAATGTCGAAATTTCTCTGAACTCTAGACCAGAAAATCAAATAAAATATGAAACTATCTGGTTCAAAACTTCAAAGATACGGGTAATAATCCTTGGAATATGTGTTTAAATCAAAATAATCAAGATAGTAAGTCTCAGACAGTGGTTTGCTTTTGAACAAAACCATGTTTATTACTATATCACTTGGCTTCACTCTTGTGATGAATTTTCTATGTATCTGAACAAAAGGGAATCACTACCTGAGATAAATATATTTATATAAGTTATAAAATAATTTGACGACAATTTTCCAATGAACAAGGCAGTCTGAAAGACAGGTAAATCCCCCGCCACTGTTATAGATAGTGAAAGGGTAAACCTTTGACCTTTAGCTGTGACCTTGTAATTTGTTAAAATCATGTCCCCTGGGTTTAAAATTGACCCCGTCCCAGGAGGTGTACGAGTTCATATCATGATAAAGACTCATGCAAGGTTTCATCAATTTATATCAAATACTTCTCGAACTAGGCGCGTCACAAACTTCGGACAGACAGAGGAACAGATGGACGGATGCACAGACAAGACCAAATTTGTCAATCTTTCTATTCTTCAAAGCAAATGTTTGAAGATTTTTTCTGAATTTGTGAAACTATTTGTTTTCTATGTATATCTAGAATTTGATTTAGTTCGTCATTTTTAATTTCTTTGCCTCCTATTTTAACTGATATGTGGACCGAAATATTTGCAGCTGTCAACTGGATGTCCCTATATTCCTTGGCTGCCACACAGTAGTCAACGAGGTGTTGAGGTATTAATTTTCCATTGATCTTTTTGTCTGAAAAGATAAGTTATGAAGATGGAAATAAAAAAGTTGTAAGAAAACTATAAAGTTGTCCATATGTCATGGAAGCCACCCTCTTATCATTATTATTTTTTCAGTGGAAACCATCTTCAATTGATTCATATTGAATTAGAAGTTTGAATCAAATTGTATTTAGACGGTTCCATATTTTTGCAGCTTTGAACTGTTACATTGAAAAAGTGTAAGAGTACATAAACTTTCTTCACTATTATGGTCTATTGTCTAATTTGTAAGACATCAAATGCTTTAGTATTCAATTCGAAGTCCCAGAAGCAAGAATATAACCCTGAAGTTATTGTTAAGATATCTATAGAAATGTTTTCCATTGTCTGGCTTAGTAGGTCTGAAGGGGACATAATTTGGCCTAAATGCATATCAGTGTCATGGGACTCCAGTGTTTTTTCCCACTACATTGGGATTGAGGCTGTGGCCTTTACAGTTGGGAAAGATGTGTCATAAAATGCATAAATTGGGAATTGTTAAAAGTAATATTTTTTTATTCAAATGTCACATTAAAAGAAACAAGAGCTGTCGGAGGATAGCAACGCTCGACTATTCAATAGCCTTGTCATTTGAATGAATACAAAAAAATGAAAAAAAGGGCATAATTTGTAAAATGCAAAGTAGAGGTATTGAACCTCTGTACTGCATGTCATATCATGACTGTGAACAGGTGTGTGAAGTTTCAATCCTTTCCAATTTGTGGATACTGAGATACCAGCTTACATACAAGAACTTAACCAAAAACTGCTAAGTCCAAAAAGGGGCATAATTTTGTAAAAATGCAAAGTAGAGTTATGGGACCTTCACAGTGCATGTTAGATCATGACAGTGAACAAGTGTGTGAAGTTCCTATCCATTCCAATGGAGATATCAGATTACATACAAAAAATTAACCAAAAAACTGCTAAGTTGAAAAGGACTTAATTTCAATTGGTAGATAATTTGGAAACTTACAAACAACAACAACGTGATATTGATTATTAACTACACTGAATTGTTGAGATCACAAATTGTTTAGGGTCAAAAGTTTTAGAATTATAATTATGTTTTTTAGCTCATAAGAACCATAACTAAGAGTTTCCTCTGCAATAAGTGTGTTGTATAGTTTGACCATATTTCAATTACATTGCTATTATAGGGAATACTAATAACAATGGTTTATCCACTGGGTCTGATCATAAGTGTTTTGCAAAAGAGTTTGAAACTCTTATTATTTTCTGAGATGAAGATAATGAAATTGAATTTAGCATGTTGATGACAGTGAAGATTCAACATACATGCCAGATGAAGCTGACTTTATCTCAGACACGGATGATTACAGTGATATATAAAAGCTGATGCGATACATGCTATGTAATGGGTTTAACCACTTGAAAAAAAACATTCCCAATTTAAGGCCAAACAACACTTGTATTTGCCGAATTTGACTGGCACTGGTACTTTCCCCTAAAAGGTGATAAATTCACTCATCATGACCCTCTTTATTTCAAGGGAACTTGGGAGATATTTGCAGATGTAAACACATTTTTTTGTTTAATAACTTCTGCTGTATATTTTATGTTTATTATGATAGAATATGTAAACAAGAGCTGTCACTAATGGTGACAAATGCCCCCGCAGTGCGGCGCCTTGACCTTTGACCTGGTGACCCCAAAAGCAATATGGGTCATGTTCTCAATAAGTACTATTAGCATGTGAAGTTTGAAGGTCCTGGATGCAGTGGTTCGCGAGTAAAGTGCCTTCATGCAAAAAGTTAACGTTGTGATGAACAAACTTAAATGAACGAACGGACGGACAGCTGAAAACTAATATGCCTTGGATGCATAAAAATAACTGTTAATTTCTCTGTTTTAGATGCTGATGTATGCTCTGCACTTCAAGGGAAATCAAGTCAGAGCCATGACATCCATATCATCCAGTCAGAGGAACCTAGTAATGCTGGAACAAGCAAAACTGGCAATGGTACTAACATTTCTGTTTGATAATTTCTTGAAAATTCTCGGATACACTTGCTTGCCCACTTATAATGATATACAATAAATTAAATTTTTATACACTACATGTAACATCGTATTCTGTAGAAACTTTGTTTTGGATATAAGCATTTTGAAATAAGTTGGCACAAATGTTGCCCTTGTTTAGATAATGTGTCACATCAACCCATACCGTATTTTCCCGAATAAACGTCCCCGGGGGCGTTACATTTTCCAAAGAGTTCATTTGAGGTAAAAAAAAAATAAAAAATGAAAATTTTTACAAAACTTAAAAACATCGTTCAAACCAACTGTAAAGTGTTTCTGTGTTGTTTAATTCCCCCAAAACGTAATTATTTGGCATCCAATTTAATGCAGTGTGTCTTAAAATTATGCATTTAAATACGGTACCTCATGTATTCCGTGACAGCTCGCAACATTACACATTACGTCATCATACCCAAACAGCTGTGTACTCCAATAATATTTTCCTTAGTACATGCGGGTAGCAATACACAATGCCGGTGGTTTGACACACTGCTTATGTGTCGGCTTTTAAATTAAAAGTTATTAAAACTGCCGAAGAAAAGGTTAACACTGCCGCAAATTTGTTTAAAGTCGACAGGAAGCTTGTGCGCGGGTGGTGCAAAAACAAATCAAAAATGGATTTACCATTTAATTTTCTATTTGATGATTGGATACGTACCGTACTTAGTATAAACGTTTTGGATTTACGGTACATGGGCTGTTTAAAAGTGTGTTTAATTCTTAATACATTGGATACTTATTGTAAATTACTTATTATGTGGACTTATAAAAAATGAGGTAGGTGATTTTTTTTTCATTCTTGTTGACTTTTTTCCCTCCAAAACGGGTGGGGGGGCATTAATTAGAGGGGGGGCCTTAATTCGGGAAAATACGGTATGCTTAATTCAAGGTCAAAGTCAGCATTTGAGGTTGATTATTGCTACATTAAACATAAACATGCTTCAAAAGAGATCTGAAAAAAGAGCCACAGAATTTGCTGCTCTTGTTAATGTGGGCAACTATAAACATAATATTGAAGTGCTCAGGTTAAACAAAGGTGTACTGATCACAATGAGAAGAGAGAGTCCTGACCAGACAAAGCACAGTGTAGAACATTATTATCCTTGTGAATTTTGTAAAAGTTTTTGCCTAAAGACACTCCTTTGGAGTCATTCTAGAAACTGTAAAGTTATAAAATTGTGCAATGGGGATGATGGCAATTTTCTTCGTAATTCACGCACATTGCTATACAGTTCACTCCTTGATAATGAAGACATAACCATAGTTCCAATGCTACAGCGGTTGAATGATGGAGAAATATAAAGTATTGTAGCTAAAGATTTGGTCATAAAGAAACTGAGTGCCATTCAAATTGCAGCGCTATGAGATGAGACTGTGCAGAAAAAAATGATATGCAAAGAGTTAGCCAGAATGCGAGAACTCTTGCAAGGCTAGTAATTCAGGCCAGAAAAGAGATGCCACTTATTTTTCTGTCTAGTTTGTTAAGGCCTCAACAAATGAAACGAATGACTTCAAAGTCCTGTTTGACGCAGAGTGGAAGTATGTTGTTAATTCAGTCTGCCGCAAAAAGAAGAATGCACGAGATCTGAATAAGCCCTCTGAAATTCGGGAAACGCACGACCTTGTAAAAGTGAGGAAATACCTTATAGACGAAATGCAACAGTACAAAGATCACTTGGGACAAAATCCAGACCCTGCTGTATTTCAATGGCTACTGAAAGTAACATTATGCAGATTACTTCTGTTTAACAAAAGAAGAGTTGCATAGATAGAGGATTTGACTGTAGAACACTTCTTAAAAAGACCATTAATTATGGAACGATACAGAGAAGTTTTGAGAACAAGGACCCTTTCTCACAGGTCATACTTGGCAGTCAAGAAGTGTAACTCTACATATATGTGCATATTGATTCAAATCTGTTCATATTCTAATCTTGTTGCATAAAGGTCACTGTTTTCTGTAGATTTATTGGAGATAAGCATATTTCATGGAGCTTACAAATTTAGGTGGTTCTTTCATGAAAGTATATGCATGTTAGGCTATCTATATGTCTGATAGGAAAACACAGTTACGACCCTTGTTATGAATGATCTTTGACCTCTAAACATCTAGTGATTCTGTGTGAAACCATAAGTAAAATGCGCGATATAGGACAATCTTGGTCCTATTGTTTTTCATTAGCATGCTTTCTTCTTATAAGTAGTCTTCTGACTGTATATTTAGTGGTGCATATATGTAGTTCTGACAGCTCTTGTTTAACATTATTATGATGCTTTATCAACTGGTGCAATGATAGGGATGAAAAAGAGATGAAGAAAAGAAAATTTTCTCAGACATTTTCAAAAGTGAACAAAAAAGATGCCTCGTGCTTCATCACTACTAAAGGCTGCTAAAGAACTGAAAGGAAGGACTGTTCAACAAATACGCACAAAAATTTATAATATTTATAATCCTTGGTAAACAGATCTACGCTGTTTGCTGGAAAATTAAGTCACTGCCAGAGCTCATCATTTATATGCATTCTCGCATACCAGAGGTCTACCGTGGTTCCCCGGATGAACCTCTGGCACATTTCGCCGATATTTATGGTTTGGTTACATTACAGGTAAAACGTTTCAGCCAATCAGCGTCGTTTTGCGACAAATCGTAGCGAACCAATCAAAATCTTCCGTGAAAAGCGTGACCGCGTCCTTTCCAAATTATCGAGGGAATACGATGTCCATTTACAACGAATATTATTATTTCTTGATGTAAATCTCTTAACGTCGAATTACAGGAATAAATCTTTATTTATCGCAATCATGGAATACAGCCTTTATCCATCGTAAGCAAGTATCTTGTTTACATATTTTTTGAAGTTCCAAATAATGGCGAACAATGATTGGCTGAAACCACTCCCGATAGTAATTACGAGTGCGCATGCTCACCAAGTAAACGATGGAAATAAATCAGAGGTTCGTCTCGGGATTTTGACGAACCTCTGATGGATGAGAATGTTTATATGCTGCCTCGACAATTTTGTATATATTCCTTTATGTAGAAAAACCTGATAATTCTCCATGTGAGTGCAAAGCCAAGATAGAACGGTTATCCAAAGCATGCGCAACATTTGAACAGGATATAGAGATAGAACGGCTATCCAAAGCATGCGCAACATTTGAACAGGAGATAGAACAGTTATCCAAAGCATGTGCAACATATGAACAGGAGTTCACTTCCACTTGGTATTGGATTAACAATGTAAGTTTTTAGCTCACCACAGCCAACTATGGACTGATTTTGCATCCAATTACTCCCTTTGTTCAAATTAAAATGGGTATATCTTGGTTACTTATGAAGATACTTATGAAAATTCATTTATGACACTGGATGAACTCAGACAATCAGGGTAGGTAACTATGGACTGATTTTATGTCAAATTACCTTCCTTTGTATCATATTAAAATGGTATATCTTCATAACTAACGAAGATACTGTTTGAAATTTTATTAATGACATCGGATTGACTTGGACAATCAAGGTAGATAATTATGGACTGATTTATTTCAGAATACCTCCCTTTGTTTCAAATTAAGTTTGTTGGTTATATCTCTGTAACTAATGATGACACTAATTTGAAATATTTTTTATGCTATCAGATGGACCCAAACAAATAGCAAAGATAACTATGGTCTGATTTCATGTCATATTACCTCCCTTTGTTTCAAATTAAAATGAGTATATCTCAGTAAATAATGAAGATAATGATGAGAATTTTCATTTATGCCATGAAGCATATTTAACATGTAAGCAATATAGGGTCATCATGACCCTATTGTTTATGTTTAAGCTGCATTCAGTGTCATTTGTTCTTCTATTTAATACCGTTTTCATCATTTACCTACATATTAACTTCAGATACACCTGATCAGAGCAGTGTTTTCATACTTTTGCTTGGTGATATCAAATTTTATTCTGAACTGATAAGAGATGAATGACTGTCCCCAGTGCCCATAGTAGATTTTTTAGCAATGTCTTTTAGTAAGTCATGTTAAAGCTACTCCTTTGGAACTACTTTTAACATGTTTATGTAATACTTTTCTCTGTTTATGGTACCTTATGATAGGAGATGTTTAGAGTGTAACTATTGTAACTTATTCAAAATTATCATCTTGTTTTTTCAGCTATATAATAGCAGTTCGAACCAAAAACTGCTGAACAGTAACAACAGCCATTTACATTTGTTAAATGTAAGTTTATATACTATAATATTGTTACCTTTACAACATGACATAATTTTCATATTTTTTTAGGTTTACACATTTATGCAGTAGAACCTTATATCAATACCAACAAGAAGTAAAACATTCCACAAATATATTTATGCCCCCATTTAAAATGGAGGGATAATATTGCTTTGCACCTTTCTTTTTGTCAGTTGGTAGACCAAATGGTTTCTGATCAATAACAGCGCTTGCGCGTAGGATCCTCAAACTTCATAGGGAGGTTGATCTTTGCCAATAGGTGACCTTATTGATTTTGAGGTCAGTAGGTCAAAGGTCAAGGTTGGACTGATAAAAATGGTTTTCGGTCAATAACTCAACAACACTTTGGCCTAGGATCCTCGAACTTCATAGGGACGTTGGTCATCAGCAGTCAAAAAGGTCAAGGTCATTGTGACCTTGGGCTGAAAAAGCGATCTCTGAACAATAATTCGGCAATGGTTCTACCAGGAAGGTGGCATATATGTTTTACAAACATCTCTTGTTCCTATTTCAAATACAATTGTTCATATTTCTTACAACATTTACTGAGAAGATTGTATAGGTCTCTATAATATTCTTTGAAAATAACTTGTTACTTGACAGGAAACTCCACAATAGGACAAGCAGCTGTCTGCACCAAATTCTCCACAGCAGTGGCAGCTGTCAACACCATCAACATCAACAGACGCTTATTTGCCACATGACCAGCTGCTGTCAACACCAAGATCATCAATGTCGACAGAAGTTCACTCCCTACAATCCACATCATCTACAAATCCTACCACATATGCTGGATATACCAAGGTATTGTATGTGCAGTTAGATAGATGAATGCTTTTAAACAACTACAACTATTTAAAGCAGTAGAAGTATGTTTGTAATACATTTTAATTTATTTCTATCATGATAAGCGTTATATGCAGAATTGTTTAGAAATAGAATCGCGTACTCTGTGACAGTCTGATCTGAGTCGCCATTGTTTGCTGAACTGTTGCAGTGTCGCGTTAATTGGCGAATGTGCCAACTTTGATAAAACAATATCAACGGTGTTATATTAGCAGAATACTTACTGCATGGTAGATTTATAATACTCTAGTCTATACTGGTGATAATTGTCAAAAGCCTGATATTTCACTGATATCAATAAATATTCTCTACAGGGTAATGTATATTTTCATTACAGTCACAGTTGGTGGATAATATTGCTGACCTTGGGTTTTAGGACTACCCAAAGGTTGCCAAAAGGTTATTTCGTCGCCTTTACAAAAATGAGGAGTGGCAGGGACAGACACTGACAGGCATGAGGGCCAACAGCAAATATGATGGGAGACCGGCCATAGAAGATCGCTCAAAGATGAACATTATATATGGTAAAATTCAGTTAAATGCCAAACAAATCTGTTTTTTTGGGAATTGTTCTGATTTTTAGTGACAGAATATATAGATAATGTGATTAAAAATTTGAATAATTAAACATTTTTGTACTTAAGAAAGAATATATAGCAAAATTGTGTTTTAAGCGCAATTGGCGGTTATACCTTGGGCGTAATAATTTCACAATGTCGCAGCCCGAGTGAAATTATTTATATGACGTATAATTACCGTCCGAGTGCCTAAATAGTATTAAAACACTCGTTTGCTATGAATTATTCTGATTCTTATATGCCCTTAATCTAAAACAGTAGATAATATATAAGAGCTCTTTCTTAGTCGCAACAATAACATTGACGTCACCGCACGTTAACATGACGTCACTTTAGTGTAAGAGTGTTTTAATGGAGAAAAGAATAAGAAATATTGGTCAGAGGGATTTTCTAGGTTACTAAACTTGTCAGGTTTCCTAAAATTTATAACCTTTCTGTTTTTGTTAAATACATAAATTTGACCGCTGTCAAATAAACAATAACCACAGTACCTGGGAAAAATGATGAAACATTTATTTTCATACAGTACTCTGATATTACAAACACCACAAAATGAAACTGATTTAAAACAGATGCTTTTTTTTTTCAGAAATAATGAAAGACAAGTACAGGGTCAGCCCAGTTCAAGTCAACTGCAAGACCTGCTGAAGCCCAGCAAACTAAAAATAAAAGGAAAATTTGACTGAACATTTGGTTTCATGGATTTACAAAATGATAGTTTCAATGGAGAGCATCTACCTGTTTCACTGTAGGGGACTATAGGTTTGTGTTATGTTATGTTTAGGGAAATAATTTTGTGAGCACTAGACCTCTCACACAAAAAGGATTTTCGTCAAACTTTTACAAGTGAACAACCTTGATTGGTAGATTTTTCTACAACTACATTTCATCCAAAATCAGTGGCACAGAAACCAGTAGGGGACAATATTTGCCTTGAAATACTTCAGCATCTTGTTATTTGATATGTGTAGCCTCTAAATGATGACTGGTGTGGAAGTCCTAGATGAAATCTTTTATTTTTAATTTTAGCCTCACCTTTGGACATGCAATGCTTAGGGGAGCTCAATTGTGATCATTCTTTGTCCAAGACCGTGAATCAAACCTACAACCTGCTGCACACAGCATTTTCATTTAGGATACAATCATATGGATTATAACTTTTTGCTATTTCAGGGCCCTTAAAACTAAGCTGGAATATTTTCCAGGTTATACCAGGCTCATTTTCCAGCATTCCCTAGAAAATTTACCATGGTAAAACCTGGAACATTTTCCAGCCTATTTCAGGCTATGCTGGAAAATGTTCCAGGCTTTTCCAAACTTCAGTGAAAGATCAGTCCGGATACTCCAGGTTCATGGAAAAGCAGGGATTTTATTCCAGGCAGCCTGGAAGATGTTCCAGATTTTACCATGGTATATTTTCCAGGGATGCTGGTATAAGATGGTAAATATTCCAGCCTTGGCTTTTTCAAATTTTCCGCATTGATAGTTTGGTTAGACTGGAAAAGGCTGGAAACTTAGTCCGAATACTCCAGGCTTTTTTTTTCCATGGAATTCCATGGTAAAACCTCAGGGACTACCTTAGCCTGGAAATTTAGGGAGAAGTGACTTCTCCCTCCTGGGGAAACAGGGAGAAGTTTTGAAATTTTGTGAGAAGTTCGGCAAACGTGAGACAGGTCATTGCTTACATGCATTAAATAACAATAATAATGTTTATTCAGTTCCATTTGTAGTATTATCTTGCTATGACTTAAATAAAAATGGTGCAATGTTTCAACAATACAGTACATATTTGTACTGTTTTACTGCAAAATGTTTAACAACTTGACACAACAAATCTTTCCTCATATAATCAGTACTTAATATTTCTTGGGTTAAATTTCTTCCTTCCTAGAGCAGCTTTTTCAGGTACATGTATGTGAGCATTCTGAGTTTAAAATTTTTTTATGTTCCTTCAATTAGACAAACTACAGAGTTTAAAAAACTCTCAAACTTACAATGAAATGTTATTTGTATTGATCAGTAGATAAAATACTTAAAAATCAGCGGCAATATTTTTTAAAACTACATATTTTGACATAAAAAATCTAAAAATTGGTTAAATGTATTACCTCCCTTTAACACATTTCAGAATTAACTAAAAGAGTTGTCTGCTATTTTTATCAAACAACAAATTTAAGTTTGTCAAGGGCTTATATTTAACTACATATGTTTTTAATGAAAGAGAAATGCAGATTAAAATGAATAGTAAGCAGATCCCAATTGAAAACTAAACGTCGGGAGTAACGGGTAGTCTACACTGTGATGGCAATAAAAATTTCGAAACAATTTTTATCTGAAAACAAGAATAACTGGATAAGACAAGTACCGAGGGCGTTCGGTTGACCCGAGGTTCCGTGTTTTGACCCGCGAAAATCAAGAAAAACTCGTAGTTGACCCGCACAAGAAAAGTGTCCCGTGCGTCGGCTCGATCCGCGAAATGCGTCTCGAGTTCGAAGTTCTGCATTGTGAATCAAAATCTCGGTGAATTTCAATTGTTCGCCGCCACAAACTAAGTATGACAGTAGGTGGGGCGTCGTATGTTAATTAGCTACTGACAGATGTCAATCACTCCACGCGCCGACTGACACGTAATTAGGTTTGTAATTCGGAAGTTAATTATCGCCGTTTTACGAAGTTTTCGGGCTCTCTGATCTCCGATGTCGGTCAGCTTTAATTATTACTCTTTCATTCTTTAATTATCGTTTACTGCAATCACATTAAATGCAAACAATTAGCAGCTTATCATGCGGCGTCAATCTGAAATCAAGTGATCATCTTTTGTTGTCATGGACACGTCTTGCCGCGCGTGCCTCCCGGTGACATCCTGTGTATTGCGTATTGTGTTTACAGACTTCACATAACCGAGATGTATAATATCGGCGCACTTTATTGCCGATTATGTTTTCCTTTCATCCAATTTTAGGGCGACTTGAACTTCGCTTTTCTGGGCGGGAAGGGCGAAGTGAAATATTTTAAAGCGAAGTTTTCGCTCAACTTCGCCTAAAACGCAGTCCCTGAACCTGGAACTTTTTCACCCGGGTTACCTCGGATGGCTAGGGTGGTGGGTAGGGAAACAGACATATTTTTCAGTGGGCCATGGCTATTTCAACAAGAGGGCCATGAAGGCCCTGTATCGCTCACCTAACCTAGGAATCATCAAGATTAACATTCTGACCAACTTTCATTAAGATATAACATAAATGTGGCCTCTACAGTGTTAACTAGCTTTTTCTTTGATTTGACCTTGTGACCTAGTTTTTGACCCTACATGACCCAGATTCAAACTGGACCTTGAGATCATCAAGATTAAAATTCTGATCAAGTTTCATGAAGATACAGTCATAAATGTGGCCTCTAGAGTGTTAACAAGCTTTTCCTTTGATTTGACCTGGTGACCTAGTTTTTGACTCCAGATGACCCAATATCAAATTCGTCCAAGATTTTATTGAGGTTAACATTCTGACCAAGTTTCATTAAGATTGGGCCAAAATTGTGATCTCTAGAGTGTTAACTAGCTTTTCCTTGGATTTGACCCGGTGACCTAGTTTTTGACCCCATAAGACCCAGATTCGAACTTGATCTAAAGATCATCAAGATTAACATTCTGACTAAGTTTCATGAAGATACAGTCATAAATGTGGCCTCCAGAGTGTTATAATAACAAGCTTTTCCTTTGATTTGACCTAGTGACCTAGTTTTTGATCTCATCTGACCCAGAATTAAACCTCAACTATATATCATCAAGTTTAACCTTCTGACTAAGTTTCATTAAGATATGGTCATAAATGTGGTATCTAAAGTGTTAACCAGCTTTTCCTTTGATTTGACCTGGTGACCTAGTTTTTGACCCTACATGACCCAGATTCTAACTGGACCTTGACATCATCAAGATTAACATTCTGACCAAATTTCAAGAAGATACAGTCATAAATGTGGCCTCTACAGTGTTAACAAGCTTTTCCTTTCATCTGACCTGGTGACCTAGTTTTTTACCCCAGATGACCAAATATTGAACTCGTCCAAAATTTTACTAGTATTAAGGGTAACATTCTGACCAAGTTTCATTAAGATTGGGCCAAAATTATGACCTCTAGAGTGTTAACAAGCTTTTCCTTTGATTTGACCCGGTGACCTCGTTTTTGACCCCGAATGACCCAGTATCAAACACATCCAAGATTTTATTAAGGGTAACCTAGAAGACCAAGTTTCATGAAGATCGGGCCAAAATTGTGACCTCTAGAGTGTTAACAAGCTTTTCCTTTGATTTGACCTGGTGACCTAGTTTTTGACCCCGAATGACCCAGTATCAAACTCATCCAAGATTTTATTAAGGGTAACCTAGAAGACCAAGTTTCATGAAGATTGGGCCAAAATTGTGACCTCTAGAGTGTTAACAAGCTTTTCCTTTGATTTGACCTGGTGACCTAGTTTTTGACCCCAGATGACCCAATATCAAACTCGTCCAAGATTTTATTGAGGGTCACATTCTGACCAAGTTTCATTAAGATTGGGCCAAAATTGTGACCTCTAGAGCGTTAACAGTCAAATTGTTGACGACGACGGACGGACGGACGACGGACACAGGGCGATCACAAAAGCTCACCTTGAGCACAAAGTGCTCAGGTGAGCTAAAAAGTAAAAATCTTGAGTAAAAGCTGATATCATACATGTATGAAAGACAGAACACTTTTAATGCCAACATGTCAAACAATGAAGCATGAAATTTCAACAAATTTTCACACTCTTGTCAAATCATGAGTATAGAACCAAGCCAAATTTAAACATAGTGTTGTACAGTCTTATTCACAGAAGCCTTTATATGAAAAGACAGGTTTCATTATGCTGTTTGCTTTATAAATTGTAGTTGAAGGCTGCACTGCTGAGTTCTGGATCACTGAAGGTAACTATATTAACAAGAGCTGTCGGAGGACAGCAACGCTCGACTATTCAACAGCCTTGTCAATTGAATGAATACAAAAGCTGAAAAAGGGGCATAATTTTGTAAAATGCAAAGTAGAGGTATTGAACCTCTGTACTGCATGTCATATCACGACAGTGAACAAGTGTGTGAAGTTTCAATCCTTTCCAATTTGTGGATACTGAGATACCAGCTTACATACAAAAACTTAACCAAAAACTGCTAAGTCAAAGGGGCATAGTTTTGTAAAAATGCCAAGTAGAGTTACGGGACCTTCACAGTGCATGTTAGATCATGACAGTGAACAAGTGTGTGAAGTTTCAATCCATTCCAATTAGTGGATACTGAGATATCAGATTACATACAAAAATTTAACCAAAAACTACTAAGTCGAAAAAGGGGCATAATTTTGAAGAAAAAAAAGAGTAGAGTTATGGGACTTGCTTAGTGCATGTCAGATCATGACAGTGAACAAGTATGTGAAGTTTCAATCCATTCCCATTAGTAAGTACTGAGATACTAGCTTACATACAAAACCTTAACCAAAAATTTCTAAGTCGAAAAAGTGGCATAATTTTGTAAAAAAGCAAAATAGAGTTATGGAACCTGTGCAATGTAGGTCAGTTCATCACAGTGAATAAGTGTGTGAAGTTTCAATCCATTCCCACAAGTGGTTACTGAGTTACCAGCTTACATACAAAACCTTAACCAAAAATTTCTAAGTCGAAAAAGGGGCATAATTTTGTAAAAAAGCAAAATAGAGTTATGGAACCTGTGCAATGTAAGTCAGTTTGTCACAGTGAATAAGTGTGTGAAGTTTCAATCCATTCCCACAAGTGGTTACTGAGATACCAGCTTACATACAAAACCTTAACCAAAATTGGGACGCGGACACGGACGCCGACGCCGACGCGGACGCCAACGCATGGGCGAGTCCAATAGCTCTACTATTCTATGAATAGTCGAGCTAAAAACTATACTGATAGAAAAACCTATTGAAGAAAAAAGTGAATTAATATTTCAATACAAATGATGTGCAAATAAATTAATGATATTACTATGATACCTGTCAAGTTTTGTCAATTAACAAATTTCTTGGAGATTTACCTGTAAGATAGTTAACAGTTGTTTAAATTAGATTGCATGGTTGAGATTGTTGCTCCGCAACAAAATCAGAATTTGTTTGAAGAATAGAATAATTTGGAGAGTGAAAATCATACTACTGAGTGCCTTGCATTAATTGTCAGTATGACAAAAATATATAAAGTAACCAAAATTTACTGTAATTTTGATTTCAGAGAACAAAACGACTGCAACCAGATGAAGAAGCAGAGTACTACTGCAAGGCAGGCATTGACATAGATGGTTTCGCACTGAAATGTATTTCAGATTTCAAGGGTAAATCTTTGGAAACTTGTTGGCGCTTTGATTTACACTTTCTCAACTCGCAACTTTTCCAGTACTGTAAAATGATAGCATTGAAACATCTGGCATTCTGTTGTCTACAGATTGGGATGAATATCTAATTTGGAAATTCAAGCAGTCTGAGTGGTATCTCTTATCAACAAAATGCAAAAACCATTTTGAAAATCGCTTTTTAGTATCATAAAATTAATGTCATTGCGCACAGATACATTCACAAATAAGTGGCAATAGTCTGCACAAAACGTAATTATATCGAAAAATATATTGATGATAATGGCCCTACTCATGGTCGGACCACCCCTCCATCAGAGATCAGTTGGACCGCCACTCCACCTCCTTGAAAAGAAACCTAGATCCGCACCTGTTACTAAACTGATTTTTAGCTCCACCCCGACTATATATATTTATATAGTGGAGCTATCCTACTGGTTAGAATCTGAAGATTCATTTACAATCCCTTCCTTATCTCTTGTATAGGAGCAATGTATAAATATTTTGTGTATATTTGCAAGATATGGTGTATTTAGCAAAGTAAATTTCAAGTGCGGAGAGTTCCTTCTTCAATATGTGGGTGAAAAAATAACAGAAGAAGCAGCAATGACTCCATTAAAAAGACCTGAAGCAGAAAATAAGTTCTTTTTCTACACTTATAATGGAAAGAAATTGTGGTAATTAGTAGGATGTTAAAGGTGGAATAATGGATTCTTGATAAAATATGTATACATCGCCTTATTCAATATTTCATGATATAATAGTGGTTTTAATGACAAAAGTTCCTAACAAGAGCTGTCCGTAAGACAGCGCCCTCAACTTTTCTCAGTGCTTGACTCTAAATAAGAGCTTTGCCAGTAAACAAATTCCAAGTTAAAAAGGGATATAACTCTGTCAAAATTCAAATCAGAGTTATGGGACTTGTTTCTCCTGGTGTAGACTTTGATAGTAAATAACTATTTTGAGTTTCAAGTCAAAAGGTTTAACAGTAATAGAGATATTTGACTTTATCAAAAAAATTAATAATAAATTCTAAGTTAAAAAGGGGCACAATTCTGTCAAAATTCAAATCATAGTTTTGGGGATTGTTTCTCCTGGTGTAGACTTTGATGGTAAATAAGTATTTTAAGTTTCGAGTCAAAAGCTTTGATAGTAACAGAGATATTTGATTTTATCAAAAACTTTAACCAAAAATTCTAAGTTAAAAATTGGCATAATTCTGTCAAACTTCAAATCAAAATTATGGGAGTTGTTTCTCCTGGTGTAGACTTTGATAGTAAATAACTATTTTGAGTTTCAAGTCAAAAGCTTTAATAGTAACAGAGATATTTGACTATCAAAAATTTTAACAAAAAATTCTAAGTTAAAAAGGGGCATAATTCTGTCAAAATTCAAATCAGAGTTATGGGGATTGTTTCTCCCAGTGTAGACTTTGATGGTGAAAAAGTATTTTAAGTTTCAAGTCAAAAGCTTTGATAGAAACAGAGATATTTGACTTTAACAAAAACTTTAACCAACAATTCTAAGTTAAAAAGGGGCATAATTCTGTCAAAATTCAAATCAGAGTTATGGGAGTTGTTTCTCTTGGTGTAGACTTTGATACTAAATAACTATGTTAAGTTTCAAGTCAATAGCTTTGATAGTAACAGAGATAATTGACTTTATAAAAAACTTTAACCAATGGCGGGCACCTGGGTAGAACCACCGACCTTCCGTAAGCCAGTTGGACGGCTTCCTCACATGAAGAATTCAACGCCCCGAGTGAGGCTCGAACCCACATCAATGAGGGGCAAGTGATTTGAAGTCAGCGACCTTAACCACTCGGCCACGGAGGCCCCATAGAAATTGTTGTAGCTCTTGGTTTGTTTATGGTTTATTTCAGAGGATTGTGAACCCTCCTCTTTAGTTTTTGTAACTTAAACTTTTCCGGTATTGATGCTGAACAAACAATTGGGCATTTGTGCCAGATGATGAATGATGCAGAAACAAAGTCAAGTAATACAGTGATGAAACTCAAAGTCTTCAACAATGTTGAACATCTGTGCTAGTTTGCACTAACTGATATAAGCTCAGCTAGGACAGGAGATCCTATACAACTATGGGGAAAGTGAAAATTTATGGTGGAGGAAAAGGGTAAATAAATCAAAAGTAAAAATTATGCACCACAGGGTCGACACTAACTTTTTTGGCAGGTGTTCTAAGGATTACCCTGCTTGTATAGGAAAGTGTAATTTTCTGGAAAATCACTGTGTCCATCACTGCACCATCACTCAGGGCTTTAGCTCACATAAGCCTACCTGAGATGTCTCCTACTTGATGGATTTTGTCTAAACTTAATTGAAATGATCCATAGGTACTGAAATTGTGTATACACAGCAACCAATGCATTGTATCAATAGCATCTTGTATGATAAACCAAACACCAGTTGTGTGCTTGACAGAGAAATTAGTGAAAGAAACATACAGATGAAAAATTAGCATTATAGTTAAGTATTGAAATCATTAAAGATCAATAAATATTGAACAGATTAAGGTGTAATATTTGCTGTAGACTTAGTTGTATCATGTATTGTATCTTGTACACAAATATTTTTTTCATACAGGATGTTAAGATGGACCTATACGATTTTGGTAACATTTGAAATTATTTTGTTCTGTTGTTTCTCGTTATTATCCCTGTGCTTTGGTGAAGTGATCATATGGCGATCTTCTTCATGTGCTTAAGTTATAGTACCCACACCTGCCTCTTCTGCCACCTTGCCCAAGGAAAAAATTGCACACACTTCAAAACCAAACTTGAAAGCGCAGGGATCCGTCGTCAAAGTTCACAAAGTTATAGTATTACTGTTACTCTTGTAACATTGTATTTTCTTGAAAATATGTTTCTTTCAAATGTTTATTCTGTAATTGGATTGAATTAACAAGAGCACCGCCTTGCGGGTGCTGACGCTCATCTGATTTTTTGTATAATAGAAATTTTGTCCTACCCATGATTTTCTAAGTCTAAAAAGGGCCATCATTCTTGCAAAAAGCAGGATAGAGTTATGTTTCTTGATGTACAGCGTCCGCTCATGATGGTGAAAAACTGTTGCAAGTTTTAAAGCAATAGCTTTGATAGTTTATAAGAAAAACTGACTTAAACATAATACTCAACAAAGAAATCTGATATTTTCTAAGTCCAAAAGGGGCAATAATTATTGCAAAAAGCAGGATGGAGTTATGTTTCTTGATGTACAGCGGTCAGCTTATGATGGTGAACAAGTGTTGCAAGTTTCAAAGCAATAGCTTTGATAGTTTAAGAGAAAGAGTTGACCTAAACATAAAACTTAACCAAGAAATCTGATATTTTCCAAGTACAAAAGGGGCCATAAATCTTGCAAAAAGCAGGATGGAGTTATGTTTCTTGCTGTACAGGGTCAGCTTATGATGGTGAACAAGTGTTCCAAGTTTTAAAGCAATGGTTTTGATAGATTAGGAGAAAAGCTGACCTAAACATAAAACTTAACCAAGAAAACTGATTTTCTAAGTCCAAAAGGGACAATAATTCTTGCAAAAAGCAGGATGGAGTTATGTTTCTTGCTGTACAGCGGTCAGCTTATGATGGTGAACAAGAGTTGCAAGTTTCAAAGCAATAGCTTTGATAGTTTAGGAGAAAAGTTTACCTAAACATAAAACTTAACCAAGAAATCTGATATTTTCCAAGTACAAAAGGGGCCATAAATCTTGCAAAAAGCAGGATGGAGTTATGTTTCTTGCTGTACTGGGTCAGCTTATGATGGTGAACAAGTGTTCCAAGTTTTAAAGCAATGGCTTTGATAGTTTAGGAGAAAAGCTGACCCTAAACATAAAACTTAACCAAGAAAACTGATTTTCTAAGTCCAAAAGGGACAATAATTCTTGCAAAAAGCAGGATGGAGTTATGTTTCTTGCTGTACAGCGGTCAGCTTATGATGGTGAACAAGAGTTGCAAGTTTCAAAGCAATAGCTTTGATAGTTTAGGAGAAAAATTTACCTAAACATAAAACTTAACCAAGAAATCTGTTATTTTCTTAGTACAAAAGGGGCCATAAATCATGCAAAAAGCAGGATGGAGTTATGTTTCTTGCTGTACTGGGTAAGCTTATGATGGTGAACAAGTGTTCCAAGTTTCAAAGCAATAGCTTTGATAGTTTAGGAGAAAAGCTGACCTAAACATAAAACTTAACCGGGCAATGCCGACGCAGATGCCGACGCCGACATCGATCAAGTGATGACAATAACTCATCATTTTTTTTTTCAAAAAATCAGATGAGCTAAAAATGATGAAAATTAAAGGATGTCTGCACATCATGATAAACATCACGTTTCTTTTTGATAATTATGAAATGTTCACACGTGCGTGGTATATTGCCTATTTTACAACTGATTTCGAGTTTTATGTAGACGAATATATCACGAAGGGCGGTATATATTGATGCACATGAAACAAGAAATCTGTGGTAAAATAGTCTATATACCAAGCTAGTGCTTATATTATTTCGAATCTAGCACATATTTTTGGTAAAAAAAAAGTGGATATAGCTGCACTGAACTATTTTTTTCAGTACCATATGGTCTGCCTGTTAAAAATTCCAACCTCGATAAAACCGGATTAGCTTCTTTCAAAATTTCTCCGCTTACTGGAACCATATGACTGGGGGAGGCGTTCACTTCACTTTTTAATGTAACAGTAGTCCTGTCTTGAAAACTGTCTTGAAAGTGGAAACTAGATGGTGCATCTGTTTAATGGCAATTTCTCAAAAGTAAACAATAACAACTTGTAAGTGTTAATGTAATTCTTTTTGAAAATTTTCAACTGTGAAAATATAATAGCAGAAAGCAATTGTTAAATCCAAACAATAATTACGATGTCATTCTGTAAATGCCATGCAGAATATCATTAAAGGTGAATGTGATGTTCTTGACATGTATTTTCTTTACATGTACATTTTCAAAATCAAACTGTTTTCGTTATTTTGATACAAAATGCTGTAAGGGTAATTTACCAGATCAGATGTCATATGATATTGTAACAGCTAAAGAATTTGGCTCATGTAGGGATTTACCTACTTCTGAGATAACAATTAAGTTGTGTGTACTCCTGTGTAAAAGGGAAAGGGGTTGGTGTATTAACAGCATACAGACAGCTGTTCAGATCTATTTACAGATGAAAATGGTGACAGAGCTGGGAACTGTTACATAGCTGGGAATGGTGAGGTTGGTGACGAACAAGAGAAAAGTGACATAGCTGAGAATGTTGACAAAGCTGAGAATGAATATGTTCCTGAGAAATTTGACATAGATGAGAATGTTCCCATAGATGAGAAAAGTGACATATCTGAGAATGTTGAGAAATTTTTGGTGTAATGCTAGGGGATATATTGTGTCTCATTTTTTGCAGGAAGATTCCACTCCTTGATAGTGGTGTCAGATTCTTACACACACTGAAAGACTGTCCATTGTCAAATCTGCTGTCCATACATGTACTGAGACACTACAGACTAACTCCAATAAGCAGTTTCTTGGATCAACACTTGCACACCAAGTTTGTAAACTGACTAGTCCTGTATTAAGTAAGGCATGAAGCCAGTAAGAAAACAGGAACAAACCCTTCGCACACTGTTCGCTTCAATATATGCGGAAACTGTCCATTGCCACCTTTGCTGTTCGCGTAAATTGATGTATTTCTGACCAACCAATGAAATGCTTTGACAGTAGTGGGATTCCGTGACATAAGTGTAAATGGTCAATTTTATTGGATAACAGATATAGAACAGCATCTCAAGATACACATTTGTCATAATTATTACTAAATTTAGGTAAGTATTACACCAAATTGGGTAACGTCTTTTGACGTCGTACTTTCCTATGACATCATACTGTTTTGTTATTATACTCTGATGAAGTCCAATGGACGAAACATGTTAGTTTTAAAGTAAAAGTATATATCTGGAGTTTGTTCTTTGCTTTATCTTTTTTTCAAATTTAAGTAGTGAATTTCCAATTTTATCAACGAGAAATCTTGTTTCATGAAACAAAGCCAAAGTGGTTCCGGCTGGGAATACGAATATGGAAGCGACATGGATGAGGACGAAGTTCTCAACGCATTTAATACGTACGATCCGAATTTGTCTTCCAACAATGCAGAGACAGTATGTGAGGGTTGGGACATTAACGATATTCCTCCTGATGCTCCAAATCGACCTACTTTCGCCAAGTCGGTCAAATTGTGAAAAAACAGCAGGGTGTTTTTTCCTTATATGAGCGGTACCAATAAACTGTTTACAATGCAAAAAAGTGTCCATTTTTCCCAATCCTCAGTAGAAATATTCCCATTTCCAAAAATTAAAACTGAAAGTAAATCGGCCGTGAAATTAAATGCACCGCATTGTGTTTTTTATGACTGTGTAGATTTTATAGGCAACGTAAATACAAAATTTTTTAATACTCTCCATCTGTTTTCACACATGGACGTTTCATAACTACCGTTGTAAAAGCATATGGGTTTGTGGACAAATCAGAATATTCTTCAGTTATTGGAGATACAATTGTTACTTGCATCAATTCCCATTTTACTGATAAAATGTTGCACAACTGCAAATACTACCGAAAAAGATCAAGGCAGCCGAAACAGAAGAAGAGAATCTATGAAATGCTTTCAAAACAATAGAATGTTCAAGAAAAAGAGGGTGCATCGCCAAGCAATAAAAGGGAAGAGAGGTCTGTCTCTGTTGGATCTGGAAAACTGCCATTTAATACCAATGAGTTACTCTACACATTCATCCTCACATGAGATGTTATTGAGAAGTTCAAGACTGCTAAAAACAGAGAGACTGCTCTGTAAAGTGATAACTGAATGACAGTATTATGATTAAACAGAGTTCAGAGCCTTTTCAGTTGTTATTTTGAATAAACTACTATAAAATGTGCTTCATAAACATTTCCCAATTTCACCAAAAACAATGTGATTTTTCCTAATAGCACGGGTACTCAAGTACCATTCCCAAAAAACTGAAGTAAAAACCCTGACCTGAAGATGTAGCTTTCGGACTGCCACCTCTCCTCGCTCCTTTTACAGGTACATTGCACCTTGAAAAGTCAGACATTGGTTTTTTCTGTTACAGTTTCGTCTTTTTATCGTAAAATGCACAAGAAGGTTCGGGGAATGTATGTATATTGTCACAAAATTACATCAAATGGGACTTCATGAAAAGTTGTTATTGTAGTGCAAACTTTTGTTTCACAAGCCACACTGTCCTTAGCCATCAAAATTATTCAAGGATACTTGTAAATAAATTTGATATCCTGTTATTGTCCGTAAGTATTGACCTGGCACTAGAGTAATATTAACATGAAAATTGTTTATACCACATTTTTTCTGAGTTGTAGTATTGTAGATAAACCGCCACAAAGGCATTTGGCAATGGATATAACATATATGTTTATGCCAATAAGATATTTGACTCGACTTGAATGTAATTTACGTTACTTACATACTAGTATTGTCCGTAAGTATTGACCTTGCAATCATTAATCTTCGCCAATGTTTTCGAGCGTTTTCGTTAATTTACGCAATATTAGTATCCTGAAAGTATGTACATTACTAAAGTAACATGTAAAGTTAATCGATGACACGGTGGCGTACAGGTAAGGTGTCTGACTTCCACGTACATTACCACGGATTCGAAATCACTTTCTGAATACAGCTTTTTTTCTTCATTGTAATGTATTGTAATGTTATCGTTTATATTATTTTATGTATCATATTCCATAATTTTTTATTGTTGTATATTTTTCTGGAACGCTGGTGACAGGTAATTTGTCTTTTTATCCAAGATACTTTTAAAACAATTTTATTCCACTTTTTACAACGGTAAATATGATAAATGCTTATATGACCATAATATCACAATACGTGTATCAATAGTGTAAATCGCTATAAATTTGGGGAAAAAATAGGGTCAGAGTAGTGACTCAATCGATATGAAGTAAACCCTGTCCGCACAGTACCTGCAATGTGACATCTACTTGGCATGTCCAGTCATCCCGCTAAATTTCAACACTCGGCCTAGTGGTTCTCAAGTCACTATTCAGGCTCCTGTGACCTTGACCTTTGATCTAGTGACCTCAAAAAAATAGGGGTCATCTACTCTGCATGTCCAATCATCCTATTAAGTTTCAACATTGTAGGTCAAGTGGTTCTCAAGTTATTTCCAAAAAATTATTTTACAATGAACAGGCCACTGTGACTTGACCTTTAATAGACTGACCCCAAAATCAATAGGGGTCATCAACTCTGCATGTTCAATCATCCTATGAAGTTTCAACATTCTGGGTCAAGTGGTTCTCAAGTTATTGATCGGAACTGGTTATCAATGTTCAGGCCCCTGTGACCTTGACCTTTAACGGAGTGACCCCAAAAACAATAGGGGTCATTTACTCTGCATGAACAATCATCCTATGAAGTTTCAACATTCTAGGTCGAGAGGTTCTCAAGTTATTGATTGGAAATGGTTTTCCATGTTCAGGCCCCTGTGGCCTTGACCTTTAACATAGTGACCCTAAAATCGTTAGGGGTCCTCTACTCTGCATGACCAATCATCCTATGAAGTTTCATCATTCTGGGTAAAGTGGTTCTCAAGTTACTGACCGGAAATGGTTTTCAATGTTCAGGCTCCTGTGACCTTGACCTTTAATGGAGTGACCCCAAAATCGATAGGGGTCATCTACTTTGCATGTACAATCATCCTATGAAGTTTCAACATTCTGGGTCTAGTGGTTCTCTAGTTATTAATGGGAAATGGTTTTCCATGTTCAGGCCCCTGTGACCTTGACCTTTGATGGAGTGACCCCAAAATCAATAGGGGTCAACTACTATTTATGACCAATCATCCTATGAAGTTTCAACATTCTGGGTCAAGTGGTTCTCTAGTTATTGATCGGAAATGGTTTTCAATGTTCAGGCCCCTGTGACCTTGACCTTTGACGGAGTGACCCCAAAATCAATAGGGGTCGTCTACTCCAGCAGCCCTACAACCCTATGAAGTTTGAAGGTTCTAGGTCAAATGGTTCTCCAGTTATTGCTCGGAAATGAAATGTGACGTACGGACGGACGGACGGACGGACGGACAGGGCAAAAACAATATATCTCCTGGGGGAGACATAATTAATCTTAATAAATGAACCATAAATATCACGATACGTTTGATCAAATGAGTAGTAAATCTGCATATAAAATTTGGGGGAAAAAATATGGTCAGACGTAGGACTCACAATCCCGATATTGACAGGTAAACGCCTTGTCCGCACAGCTACCTGCACATGTGACAATTTATCAGTTAGGAATTATATATGAAATACTTAGTTATATCGCTATTTATGTTGGGACACCGGAAATTAATTTACGGAAATATACAAATATTACAGTGCCAGGTCATTACAGGACAATACATTATATTTTTCTATTCATTATTATCAATTAATGTAATATAAACTTAATGTTTAAAAATTAAATGTGTCTGTAGGAACCAGGGACGCCCCACAGGAACATTATCAACAATAAGGCAATAATTCGAATGTTGCATTTTAAGGGTTTAGCCTCAAAACAGATGGAAAAGGGTTAGCAATCTAAGGCCCAGATAACATTATTCGCTCACAACAAAAATCCACTATTCTGGCTATTCAAGGGCCTTAATCTGAATTGAAGATTTATTCAATGAGAGCAGAGCAAGGCGCTTCATATAAACGACTCCTGAAGTTTCCTGATTTACATCCAATATTTGAGCTAAGGCACATAATTGTGTAAAAAGGCATTTTTACTATTTAGGCCATAACTTAAAAAAATTAGGGGTTGGAACCTTGTAAAAATTAAGGTAGCAGTTTATATCGACCATTTACTATGTCAATTTTCAACCATTATATTAAAATACTTGCTTTGACTAGGGCAGTGCACATTAAAGGTGAAAATTGTCAATTTTAACTATTTCGGGGCAATAACTGAAAAATTGGGGGCGGAGTTTCCAAATAAAATGCATTTAGAGAGTGTTACATATCTAATGAATATCAAGCAGTTTCATCAATTATAAAAACTTTGTTATGAAGTGAGAAGGTGCTAACTGTCACAAGGTGAAAATGGCATTTTTACTACTTCAGGGGCAATTTGAAATAGGGCGGTTCCCAAATAAAATGGTGGCAATTCCATGCAGATTATGACAAGCAAGGTTTCATGTCTATATAAAGGTTTTTAGCTAGGCGTGTCACAAGGTGAAAATACTTTGAACTATTGTCAGGGGCAAGTAACTCTAAAAACGTGGCAGATTGCCATTTAAAAACTAGGAGGTTGCGCAAGTTGATTTAATATAAAGATTGCAAGGTTTTCATCAATTATTTAATTTTACTTTTTCGAGCTAAGGAGTGAAAGCGTAAATGGCCAATTTTACTATTTCAGGGCCGTAACTCTAAAATTAGGGGACAGACAAATGTTAAAAATCAGGTTGCGCAAAGTTTATCAGATTATACAAGCAAGTTTCATAAATATAATCAAATAGTTTTTGAAAAAAAGAGTCCAACAAGAGTGAAACGGCATTTTTGAATGTTCAGGACCATAACTCAAAATTTGGGGGAGGACGCGTACAAAATATGTTTGAGTGCAAGTTATATCATGTAAAGCTCATGCAAGGTTTAACATGAATTTATATCAAATATTTTGAAAGCTGGCTTCAAAAGATCGGAGGACGATGGACTCAGACAGGCAAACAAGGTATTCTATATGCCTACTCACTCATGGGAGGGCACAAAAAAATAGATTTTAAAAATTATTTTTATGATTTTTCATGGAACCCAACTTGATGAAGATTCCAATACTAGAAAAATTGGTTTAGATTGCTTTTAGATTTAACCTTTTGGGAGTGATAGCAGAGGTTCCAACATGGATCCAGTAAGATTATGAAGGAACACTCTAGGTCACTTTTCGACCTCTTATAAGAGGCTAATGGTGACCTATGAGAGTTAAAATTTTTTTCATTGTTAATCATGGGCTGTTTAAACCGTCATTTCTGATTACCAGTATTTCATAAATGATGAGACCTTAAAATGAAACACCTTTCTTTAGTAAAAATATGTCTAGAGATAGATTTCTAATAATACATAGCAATTTACACTTTGTGGTCAATAATGTGAACAATGCAAATGACGGCTTGTACAATATCCGACCATTTATGATGTGCAATAATTTTCTCAAATATGAACCAGAACAGAACTTGGCCTTTGACAAGGGCACGTGCCCATTTAAAGGTATATAATCCTGCTAAACCAAACAAATTCGGAATAACTGAAAATCTGGCAGCTTTGTTTTGCAAAAAGCTGCACTTTCAGAGAAATTTGTCAAAAATACAGTGATGTCAACATCTTTCCAGTCTGCACTAACAACTTATGGTATGAACAGTGAGAAGGTAGCTATTAACATGTATAGAAAGAAGACTGGTAACCACGTACACGAGTGTGGATTTGTGGTAAATACAGTTTTCCCATTTATTGGTGCTACACCGCATGAGAAGGTGTATGACAATTGGCAGGCAGGAATTCTAGAGGTGAAAGGGACTGGAACATAAAAGATGCTGTAAATGAAACTGAGAACAAGAGTGCCAGAATGTCACAATATACGCCCGTCATAGCAAATTTCTTTACACTAGCACCTGTTTTTCCAAATGGAATTTTAATTCTGTGGTTGTGTAGTAATTATTATAATTCTTTTGTTTTTCTAAATCCACAAGGAGATACCTTAAACTACACCCAAACTTTGAAAGTTACATCTATGTTGTACCACAGAAAAGTGGTCTTGGTTTTTCCCTACGGTCAATTACAAAAAAAGTTACAATATAATTATTATTTATAGTAACAACTAAGGAAAGATCATCTTTCAAAAAAAAATCCAAACAAGAGGACCATGATGGTCCTGAATCGCTCACCTCTTCCCACTCGACCCAGTTTTGAGTATGACGTCGTTTTTTCTATTATTTGACATAGTGACCTAGTTTTAGAGCTCATGTGACCCAGTTTTGAACCTGACCTAGATATCATCAAGATAAAAATTCTGGCCAATTTTCATGAAGATCCATTGAAAAATATGGCCTCTAGAGAGGTCACAAGGTTTTTCTATTATTTGACCTATTGACCTAGTTTTCGAAGGTACGTGACCCTGTTTTGAACTTGACCTAGATATCATCAAGGTGAACATTCTCACTTATTTTCATGAAGATCTCATGAAAAATATGGCCTCTAGAGAGGTCATAAGGTTTTTCTATTTTTATACCTACTGGCCTAGTTTTTGACCACACATGTCCCAGTTTCGAAATTGACTTAGATATCATCAAGGTGAACATTCAGACCAATTTTCATGAAGATCCATTGAAAAATATGGCCTCTAGAGAGGTGAAAAGATTTTTCTAATTTTAGACCTACTGACCTAGTTTTTGACCGCAGTTGACCCAGTTTCAAACTTGACCTAGATATCATCAAGATGAACATTCAGACCAACATTCATACAAATCCCATGAAAAGTATGGCCTCTAGAGAGGTCACAAGGTTTTTTTATTATTTGACCTACTGACCTAGTTTTTGAAGGCACGTGACCCAGTTTCAAACTTGACCTAGATATCATCAAGGTGAACATTCTGACCAACTTTCATACAGATCCCATGAAAAATATGGCCTCTAGAGAGGTCACAAGGTTTTTTCATTATATGACCTACTTACCTACTTTTTGACGGCATGTGACCCACTTTCAAACTTGTCCTAGATATCATCAAGATGAACATTCTGACCAATTTTTATGAAGATCCATTCACAACTATGGCCTCTAGAGAGGTCACAAGGTTTTTCTATTTTTATACCTACTGACCTAGTTTTTGACCGCACATGACCCAGTTTCAAATTTGACTTAGATATTACCAAGACGAACATTCAGACCAACTTTCATACAGATCCCATGAAAAATATGGCCTCTAGAGAGGTCACAAGGTTTTTCTATTATTTGACCTACTGACCTAGTTTTTGATGGCAAGTAACCCAGTTTCGAACTCGACTTAGATATCATCAAGGTGAACATTCTGACCAATTTTCATGAAGATCCATTGAAAAGTACAGCCTCTAGAGAGGTCACAAGGTTTTTCTATTTTTAGACCTACTGACCTAGTTTTTGGCCGCAGTTGACCCAGTTTCGAACTTGACCTAGATATCATTAAGATGAACATTCAAACCAACTTTCATATAGATCCCATGAAAAATATGGCCTCTACAGAGGTCACAAGGTTTTTCTAGTATTTGACCTACTGACCTAGTTTTTGAAGGCATGTGACCCAGTTTCGAACTTGACCTAGATATCATCAAAGTAAACATTCTGACTTATTTTCATGAAGATCCATTCAAAAGTATGGCCTCTAGAGAGGTCACAAGGTTTCTCTATTTTTAGACCTACTGACCTAGTTTTCGACCGCACAGGACCCAGTTTCGAACATGACCTAGATATCATCAAGATGAACATTCTGACCAACTTTCATACAGATCCCATGAAAAATATGGCCTTTAGAGAGGTCACAAGGTTTTTTCTATTATTTAACCTACTGACCTAGTTTTTTAGGGTACGTGACCCAGTTTCGAACTTGACCTAGATATCATCAAGGTGAACATTCTGATCAATTTCAATGAAGATCTTGTGAAATATATGGCCTCTAGAGAGGTCACAAGGTTTTTCTATTTTTAGACCTACTGACCTAGTTTTTGATTGCACCTGACCCAGTTTCGAACTTGACCTAGATATCATCAAGATGAACATTCTGACCAATTTTCATAAAGACCCCATGAAAAATGTGACCTCTAGAGTGGTCACAAGCAAAAGTTTACGCACGGACGCACGCACGCACAGACGACTGACGCTGTGCGATCACAAAAACACACCTTGTCACTTTGTGACAGGTGAGCTAAAAAACTAGCGTTGTCACAGAAGTGACGAATTATACCCCCACAGTATGGCCTTGTCACACAACTAAGCCAATGTCAAAGCCGAACTTGCTTCACCTTTGACCTACTGACCTCAAAATCAAAACAGGTCATCTGCTGATTATGATCAACCACCCTATGAAGTTTCATGACCCTCGGCTCAAGCGTTATTGTCCGTAAAAAAGTTTAAATGTTTCAGGTCACTCTGACCTTTGACCGTTGGAACTCAAAATCAACAGGGGTCATCTACTGGTCATAACCAACCTCCCTATTAAGTTTCGTGACCCTAGTCCAAAGCGTTCAGAAGTCATTGTCCGAAAACTGTTTTAAATGTTCCAGGTCATTGTGACCTTTACCTGTGACCTACTGACCTCAAAATCATTAGTGGTCATCTGCTGGTCATAACCAACCACCCTATTAATTTTAATGATCCTAGGCCAAAGCGTTCTCAAGCTATCATCTGGAAACCCTTTATTTATTTAATTTATTTAGGTTTAACGGCGCACCAACACAGTATAGGTTATTATGGCGCCAAACAGGACTACAAATTTTGGTTTCACATCTCATTTACATCGAAATAAAAACATGAGGTATGGAAAGGAAACCCTTTAACTGTTTTGTGTCATTGTGACCTTGACCTTTGATCTACTAACCTCAAAGCCTAACTTGACCTGTATTTTATCATGTTACCTAGTGTACAAAAAGTTATGATCCTAGACCCAAACTTTTGTCAAATTATCATCTGGAAACCGTTTTACTGTTCTGAGTCACTGTGACCTTGACCTTTGACCTACTGACCTGAAAGGCGAACTTGACCTGTATTTCATGATGTTACACCTGTGTACCAAAATTTATGATCCTAGGCCCAAGCGTTTTCAAGTAATCATCCGGAAACCGTTTCACTGTTCAGCATCACTGTGACCTTGACCTTTGACCTACTGACCCAAAAGTCCAACTTGACCTGTAGAATCTTATGTTACACCTGTGTGAAGTGGTTCGCATGTAAAGTGCCTTTATGCAAAAAGTTAATGTTGGCCCCTGTGACCTTGACCTTTGACCTGGCGACCCCAAAGTCAGTAGGGTTGGTGTACTCATTAAGTACTATCAGCATGTAAAGTTTGAAGGTCCTGGGTGAAGTGGTTCGCGAGTAAAGTGACTTCATGCAAATAGTTAATGTTGGCCCCTGTGACCTTGACCTTTGACCTGGTGACCCCAAGGTCAGTAGGAGTGGTGTACTCAATAAGTACTATCAGCATGTGAAGTTTGAAGGTCCTGGGTCAGTGGTTCGCGAGTAAAGTGCCTTCATGCAAAAAGTTAACGTTGGCCCCTGTGACCTTGACCTTTGACCTGGTGACCCCAAAGTCAGTAGGGGTGGTGTACTCAATAAGTACTATCAGCAAGTGAAGTTTGAAGGTCCTGGGTGCAGTGGTTCGCGAGTAAAGTGCCTCCATGCAAAAAGTTAACGTTGGCCCCTGTGACCTTGACCTTTGACCTGGTGACCCCAAAGTCAGTAGGGGTGGTGTACTCAATATAAGTACTATCAGCATGTAAAGTTTGAAGGTCCGTGGTGCAGTGGTTCGCGAGTAAAGTGCCTTCATCTGGTGACCCCAAAGCCAGTAGGGGTGGTGTACTCAATAAGTACTATCAGCATGTGAAATTTGAAGGTCCTGGGTTCAGTGGTTCGCGAGTAAAGTGCCTTCATGCAAAAAGTTAACGTTGGCCCCTGTGACCTTGACCTTTGACCTGGTGACCCCAATGTCAGTATGGGTGGTGTACTCATTAAGTATTATCAGCATGTAAAGTTTGAAGGTCCTGGGTGCAGTGGTTCGCGAGTAAAGTAACGAACTAACGAACGAACGGACAGACAGTTGAAAACTAATATGCCTCCCTTCGGGGGCATAAAAATGAGGCCAGCTAGAGTTATGGTTCTTTGTTACTGCACTTCATCTCACTGACCTCTATATATGTGTGATTTATTGTGTCAATCATTTTAATACAACCTCTCTCATACGAAAAAGCGAGTTTAAACAAGCAAATTCGATGAATTGGTATTCCCCACCGAAAAGGGTTTGTGGTGAGGAATGGCAATAAAAAAATATCTTGCAAAAAGTTAAGGATGTTACTAAGAAGCAAATAATTTCATTAGTCAAAATCAATTTAACAGAAAATGATTTTTTTTATTTTGGCGGATGGGATGGTTGGGGGCGGCAGGGGTGACTGGGTGAGGGTACAAAACTTCACATGTTGATTATGGAAAATTGAAAATGAAAAAGAAAAATGGGGGAGGGGGATGACTGGGTGAAGAAGTCAGGTGGGGGAACAGTACAACTTTGCATGTTGAGAAAGATTCATAATATTCATGGAAGGTTTGAGGAATGGATTTTTTTTTTTTAGGGGGGAAGGGGTGTGACCAAGGCAAGGTGGTGACCAGGTGTTGATACATAACTTCACATGTTTATAATAAATATTCATTGAAAAGAATGAAAGAAGTTTAATGAAATTCTACTAATTGGTTGGTTTGTAAACACCGTACAAATCTGTGAATTTTTAAACAATTAAAAGGCAATATGCCTATGGAAAATTGACCAATAAAAAAAAATGACGGACATCATCAAAGTATGTTGGTTCATATTTATTTCAAGTTTCATGAAATTCTACCAGCTTGTTACTGCGAAATGGCTGCAGATGTGTTTTTTTTTTCATTAAATCAAGGGCAATAACTCTAAGGGAAACTGACCAATCAAAAAAAACACTTGACGGGCATCATCACAGTTGACAAAAACGATTTAACACTTCCTGGTAGAGAAGGGTCTTCTAACCTACTGTTCCAAGCCTTCGATTAACACGGAAGGCCTTCTCGGTAGGCCCACTCAGCATTCTGCTCGCCAAGTAGAATGCTATGGAAGGTGTCGCAGAGTAAACTCAACAAAATGGCTGAGGTGAGTTGCAAGCGTTCTGTACTAAATATGAAATTTCGATTTTGTACAGTTTAATTACAAGTTTCACTAGAAATTTGACTGGATAATGTAATAAAATACCTTAATTTTAATACTAGTATAATAAATGTACGATATGATAGGCGTGTGAAAAACTTAGATATTCGTACACAATTTAATTCGCCCCCGCTCTGATTGCCAGACCTTGCCTAAATTATCCGTAATTAATTCTTACAGAATATCAGTAAGGGGTTGAAAGACGATATAATAAGCTGTTGTAAATCTAAATTCAAGAGAATGTAGTCCCGTAAAAGACCTGGGCTGTATTGTAACCGGGCTCTTTGTGAAAAAAACCCTTTGCTCTGACCGGGATTCGAACCCAGGATCTCTGATATGCTAAGCGGACACTCTACCTCGTCGCCACAAAAGCTAGCTTGGAGGCAAGGAAGTATAAGCGCCGTATTGTACCTCTACTACAGTATCTGCTTTCCACTTGTCATTCTGTAGTGATTGGCCTATACAGGAACGTAGAAATATTGAGAGATTATACATTCCTGGCCTATAAGAGGCATTCCTAACAGCCTTGCTGTTGGGTTAACCCTTTTGCGACGCGGTTTGATGTCCGCTTGCAATACGAGAGGTCCCGGGTTCGATCCCCGGTGACGGCAATTGACTCTCCCCTCTGGTTCTCTTTAATTCTGGTAATTGTTTGGCTTTTGCAGGTTTAATCTGTGCCATTTTATTTAATTGATCAGCATGTATAAAATCTTTGTTAAAATATTTATTCATTTTTGTAGGGTTGTTCAGACAGTGGTTATTTGGTAAAGTTGGACAGACAGGGGGAGGATAGTATTAAAGTTCATGTTGACGAAGAAACCTTCATGAAATTGCAGAATGGTACAGTATTACTACATGAAACAGAATACATATTTTAAAAAAAATAATTACCTTTTACACATACTGAAAATTAAGTTCTAAGCATTCAGCATGTGTCTTGAACTTATTCACATATTCCAAAATACATATTTGTAAATTACACAGGAAATGCAATGTTTCTGTGTAAATAAAGGTCAGCTCTGACTATATGGGTTGAAATTTGATCATTTAAACTGAACTTTGTAAAATGTATTGTGGCCGCAAGCTATGTGAAATCTGGGCCTTTATGTACCTAAATTCTGAATGAATCATTTGCAGACTTGGCCATTGTCTGCTTAAAATTACAGCAGTCAATGTTTATGGTTTTTAGTAGATATTTGAATTTTGATAAAGATTTTAATAAAAACAACAGATATTTTGTTCAACTGCAGACGAAGACTTCAGATCTGCCTAGTTTCAGAAATATAAAGAGTTGGATGATAACAACAATGTGCAGAACAGTAATCAAGGTAAACTTATCGAGTTCAACATGCTGAATCATACCATTTTTTATGCTGCAGGTTTCTGAAAACAAGGTTGTTATATGTATATATATATTTGAAAATGTCACAATGTGATAGCTATCACGTTGTCGCCCTTCTCTGAACACATATACAAGTATATGGGTGATTCCATACTAGTGGTCAAAATAGGTGTGTGCCCAAATTCCATCAATTTTACTGTTTTTTGTTAGTGTAAGTCAAAATTTACATTTAATCAGTGGTTTGCAGATAGTTCAGAGAAATAAAAAAAACATAACATATTGGAAATTTCGTGTTTATTGTATTTTTTGTTGAATGTTGAATTTCAACATTTGCCGAATCTGACGACCTGAAAATGGGACATGACAGTGATGTGTGTATTTGTCTTCTTATGTGGAAGACAATGTCTATATTTTCTCCCTAGTTGAAGCTGATATCTTATAATAAGGGGTGATAGAAGAATGAAAACTAAAAACATATTACAAAAACAAAATTAAAGGTTGAATAAATATGAATTGAAAATAACCGTAACGTTCGTTACCATGGTGTCCTGTGAATTGTTCAAATTGTCGACACTTTATCGAAGCTCTTTATAAATAATTTTGTGCTTTTTACGTTTTTTCAATTATTTATGGTGTTCTTATATTGATATGAAGTGTTTGGGCGAATTCCATGCACGACAGTGTCGCCTTCATCGGGTTTTGAAAAAAAAACGATAATTTTGTGTCCAATTTGTTACGATCGTTCGTACGGTTGTATTTTTTACTGTACCGATGATCCGGGTTTTATACTGAACCGTAAAAGAACGCATGTGCACATATATCGATGACGTTTTACACCAATTCGCTACCACATTGAAGATGGCCGACAGAAGCACAGATGATGTCGGGTCCAAATCAGAAACGAGCGTTACTGGTATCGACCTTATTGAAACTGATATTGCATGCGTTTAATGTAGATATGAATGTTGTTTACTGTGGTATATTGCGATGAACGATCCCAGCGATTTTTTCATGATTTGGGCTGCACATAAGTTGCAAAATTTTTGGACACAAGGTCATGTTTATATTTAGTGGGACAAGAACGCAGAGCACGATCGTTACTGTTAGACACCAAATTTCGTCGACCATTCAAATAAGTAACGATCGTTCATAGCATACGCTAGATATTGGTATAGCAAGCAGCTAACATGTGCAGAATTCGATTTTGCAAACAAAAACAATATTTATATAAATTTATGAAAAATGTAAAGAATTTAGTGCAATGAAATATATGTGAAATATTACATTCCAGAACTCCTGTTACGGTTGGACACCAAAGCAATGTCACTTTAACCAAAATGTACGAAAATGTAACAAGTGTTCTTAACAATGAGTATATAATTTGTTAACTGTTTCTGTCATGCTTTTTTAGCTGGGTATTTACATATGGTGTAAACATGTAAGTTATTGAAGTTTTAAACTTAAGAAGAATAAACTGAAAACAGTGAAAAGTGCATACATGTGGTTGATAATAACACTTGTTACATTAGTACGCCAAATACCTGGAGACTCCTGTTACAGCAGACACCAAACATCAACAAAATGTAACAAGCGTTACACATATTTAAGATAGACTGCTTTCCAATTCGTATAATTATGCGTTCATGGTCATGTAATGAGATGCTTTGTAAATAGTTTTATTCTAAAGGTTTAAATTCCAAAGAATAAGCTGCGAAGTGCATGTATGTTTTTCTTCATAACGCTTGTTACATTTGTACACCAGGTACCTGGAACTCTTGTTACAGGAGACGCCAAAAGTCAACAAAATGTAACAAGCGTTACACATATTTAACCAAAGATTGGTTTGCGATTTGCACAGTCATGCATTCATGGCCTTTATTGGGATATTGTGTGAATAGTTTCTTCTGAAGGTTTCAAAATTCCAAATAATAAACTGAGAAGCGCATACATGTGGTTCATCGTAACACCTGTTTTGACACCAGGTACATGGAACTCCTGTTTCACTGCTTGTTGCAATGCTCAGTGACTTGTTTACTTAACACTTTCTTTCTTTTACAGATGGAAGAACACAAAGTTTTCTGAAAATCAAACTCCGATCTATGGTGCGGTCTTGTAAGGGAAAGACAAGTACTGTCAATACTGAAAAGATGTGTATGTCAGATAAAGAAAGGATGAAGAGGTATAGGAAAAGAATAAAGGAAAATCCTGCATTATATCAATCTTACAGAGAGCTGAACAATGCCAGAAACCGAGCGTATAGAGCAAACCTTAGTGAGACCAAAAAAGCAGAGCAAAGAGAACAAACACCCATACGAGTGCAGAAATGGAGACAAGAAAAAGCCCGTAAAATAACTGAAAAATGTGTCGAACCTTCAAATCAAAAACCAAAATTTAAACCCAAAACCAGACATCAGTCTCAAAAATTAAAGGACCAGTGGCGACTTAGTAAACAAAAACAGAGGGCAGCTATGACAGCACAGAAAAAACGAAGAGTTAATGAAAAGAGAAGAGAGAAATATGCAGAGAAAAAGAAGTTAAAAGAGAATATAAGTCGGACAGTTGAATGTAAAGAAAGTTCCGAAAACCAAGATTCATTGTTAAATACTGGCTACACATCAAAGGAAGCAGAGAGAAAAGCTGTGTACAGAGCAAAGCAATCCATCCCCTCTTCACCTGGAAAATATGCGAAGGTGCTAACGACATTAGCAGCAAAGGCAACACCTAGAAAACTGAAAGCACTGGAATCAGAAGGAATGATTTATTTGACACCAACTAAAAAGAAATGTATGGACCTGTATGATGAAAACATGAACAAGATATGCAAAGAGATGCATGATACAAGAATGAATCGGTCACGCGTTCGTTTACAAAGAAGGAGATTGCTGGCAAAGGTGATGCCTTGGGGGAAATCAAGTGGTTGTTCTCTTACAAATGAAATAAGTAAATGTGGGGTTAGCTGGAGATTTGTTTCAAAAGCTTCAGAGGTTGAAGGAGTTTGGGACGAGAAGAAAAGACAAGATGGACTAGATGATGAGACAATTGATAAAATAGAAAGCTTTTACAAGACACCAGGAGTATCAGCATGCCTGCCTGACAAGAAACTTGTCCAAAGTAAAACAATGCAACCAAGACATGTTATGGAACAGAGCCTGCAGTTGTCTTATAAACAGTTTAAGAGCAAAACCCTCAATGTGAGGTTGGATTCAGCAAATCCGCAGCTCTTAGACCAAAGTGTGTAAAAACAATGAAGAACAACTCTTTCAATAACTGTTTATGTGAGTACTGCACAAATATGGAAATGAAAGTCACTGCTATTAACAAAGAAACACAAGGAAGGAGAAATGCTTTGGGTATTCTTAACAGATATGAATTGTCGAAGAAAACAGTATGTCTAAAACCAGAAGGCGAGAGGTTCTACAGAAGAGATTGCATCAATAGAAATTGTAGTAAATGTGGTGTGAAAAAGCTACAGGAAGAAATAAGGAAAGCATTGAGAGGTAAAGCACAAATTGAGTGGAACAGGTGGGAGAGCCAGACATACAAGGACACAAAGACCGGGAAGAAGAAGTTAAGGAAAATGCTGCGCTTGAAAAGAGAATCTGTCTATGTGTTTCTCCGAGAATTATATGAGGAAGTTGAGACTTTCAGTTCACATTTGCATAATGCCATGTGGCAATACCAGCAGTTTAACACTCTGATCCATGAAATTCCGATGAACTGGGTTGTCTTTTGTATGGACTTTTCCGAAAATTACACGTGTTTGTATCAAGATGAGGCTCAGAGTGCTCATTGGTCGCATGACCAAGCCACCTCGTTTTTTATTGTGGCTTACTACAGATGTCCCGAGCACAATGAGATCATGCATGAAAGTCTCATGTTTGTATCTGATGACAAGCATCATGATAGTCATGGAGTTCATCATTATGTCACTGAAGCTAACAAGCATCTTACTGAAAAACTACACTTGACCATTGAACGTGAAATCCATTTTTCGGATGGGGCTGCCAGCCAGTTCAAGTCTAAGACACCATTTGCTGATGTTGCTAACAGCTCCACAGACTATGGTTTTCCATGTGAGAAGCACTTCTTCGGAAGTAGACATGGTAAAGGCCCATGTGATGGGGAATTTGGTGTTGTTAAAAGGACAGTCTCACAGGCAGTTGTAGCAAGGCAGGCCTTAATAAGAAATGTGAAAGAGTTCCATGACTTCGCCAAAGCAAAGCTGTCGAAACCAAATGATGACAAAGATACAGAATGTTCTGACCACAAGTTGCGGACTTTCTTCTATGTCCCACAGACTGAAGTCACAAGACAGAGATCAGATCGCATCAACGCGAAACAGATTCCAGGAACAAGAAAGCTTCATGCCGTCAAGCCTTGTTCAGAGGATATATTAAGGGTTGCTACACGTGCACTAAGCTGTTTTTGTATACATTGTAGGGGTTCACAAACAGAATCCACTTGTCAGTCTGTAGATCATGTTGATGACTGGGA